>NC_088394.1:61432500-62828000 GCF_037993035.2 Macaca fascicularis | reverse complement strand
GATTTTAGCTCGTGCCTTAAAGGAATTTGTGGCCAAAGAGGGTCAAGGAAATTTACCTGTTCGAGGCACAATCCCTGATATGATTGCAGATTCAGGCAAATATATAAAACTGCAAAACGTGTATGTCACTGTTTTCAAACTATGTAGTATACAAAGTCTGATTATATTAGAGATAAACATTTTATCATCCTATCAGAAATCAAATGAAAGTTTATTATAACCTCATTGCTTATAAATAAACTAGGCCAGCTGTAGTGGCTCATGCCTGTAATCCCAACACTTTGGGAGGCCAAGGTGGGAGAATTGCTTGAGTCCAGGAGTTTGAGACCATCCTGGGCAACAGTGAGACTTCCGTCTCTACAAATTGAAAAATTAGGTGGGCATGGTAGCATGTGCCTTTAATCTCAACTACTCGGGAGGCTGAGGCAGAAGGATCTCTTGAGCTCAGGAGTTTGAGGCTGCAGTGAGCCATGATCATGCCACTTCACTTCAGCCTGGGTGACAGAGCAAGACCCTGTTTCAAATAAATAAGTAAGTAAAAATAAGCTAAAGAACTTAGGCCAGGCTGGGCGCAGTGGCTCATGCCTGTAATCCCAGCACTTTGGGAGGCTGAGGTGGGCGGATCACAAGGTCAGGAGATTAAGACTATCCTGGCTAACACGGGAAAACCCGTCTCTACTAAAAATCCAAAAAAATTAGCCGGGAGTGGTGGCGGGCGCCTGTAGTCCCAGCTACTTGGGAGGCTGAGGCAGGAGAATAGCGTGAACCTGGGAGGTGGAGCTTGCAGTGAGCCGAGATCATGTCACTGCACTCCAACCTGGGTAACAAATGAGACTCTGTCTCAAAAAAAAAAAAAAAGAAACTTAGGCCGGGCGGGCGGATCATGAGGTCAGGAGATCAAGACCATCCTGGCCAACATGGTGAAACCCTGTCTCTACTAAAAAAAAATACAAAAAATTAGCCAGGCGTGGTGGTGCATGCCTGTAGTCCCAGCTATTCGGGAGGCTGAGGCAGGGGAATCGCTTGAACCCAGGAGGTGGAGGTTGCAGTGAGCCGAGATCGCACCACTGCACTCCAGCCTGGCGACAGCAAAATTCCACCTCAAAAAAAAAAAAAACAACTTAGGGATGATTCTTTTTAGGCTCAAAGCAAAATTGAGTGGGAAATACAGAATTACCACATATCCCTAGGAGGCAGAGTTGTTTTTTTTCCCTACCTCATGATAAACTTAATATTTGGTCACTTAACTCTGTGCTATGAACTATGTGTATTAAGTAATTTAATATACACACAAGGTTCACAACAACCTTAGAGAGAGATACTGTTATTGTCCCCATTTTACACTTGAAGAAACTAAGGTATTGAAAAGGTTACTTATACAAGATCAGATAGCTGGTAAATGGCAGAACCAAGATTTGAACCCCAGAAAACCCAGTACCAGAGCCTGTATTCTTAGCCATGGCCCTATACTGCCTTCTATTTGTAACTTAAAACCATGACGTGTTTGATTAATTTTTTATCTTAATGTTTCATAATTTATAGTCTATAACTAGACACCTTGCTATCCAGGTATCACTAGCCTGAGCCCAGATAGACTATCATAGGGATGGATCTCAATGAATATTACCCTCATATAGTTAGGGCATGGTGCAAAGAATCCAGGTCTGCTGGCTTGGTTTCTTTGGGGGCCAAGTAATGTCACATAGAGATGATCTCTGTTCCCCAGACAGATTTCACTCTTTATCATGTCACCATTGAAAGAATCTTGGTTTGTTGTCCTAGCCTAAGAGTTCAACTACTTAAAACTTGGGGAAGGTCAATTGAGGGTAGAAATTAGTGTTCAGGCTGACTACATGAGAGGTAGTCAGCCTGAACACTAATGATTTTTAGAGGGTGAAAGGTAAATAGACCTAAAGAAGTTTTATGGCCGGGTGCAGGGGCTCACACCTGTATTCCCAGCACTTTGGGAGGCCAAAGCAGATGGTGAAATGTGCCACAGGGGATGTTCACAGGTATTTTAAATGATTGAAATTTTACATTTTCCATGGTCTCAGTAGTATAGATAATTATTGGATAAGGGTTTTTTTTTCCTCTCATAATAAATGGGGAGTATTTTAAAACAATCAGAGGTACAGCATGTTTATCTGTGGCAATGCTAAAAAAGTATGAAGGTCAGTTAATTGAAAATTGTCATGAATACAGTATTTTCAGTTTTTAAATCACTTGAACCCAGGAGTTCGAGACCAGCCTGGGCAACATGGTGAAACTCCGTCTGTACAAAAAGACAAAAATTAGTCGGGTGTGGTAGCGTGCACCTGAATTTCCAGCTACTTGGGAGACTGAGGTGGGAGGATCATATGAGTGTGGGAAGTTGAGGCTGCATTGAGCCAGGATTGCACCACTGCACTCCAGCCTGGGCAGCAGAGCGAGATCCTGTCTCAAAAAACAAAAACAAAAGTTTTACATTGGAGATGAACAGTTTTAATGTATTTAACTTTCCTTGGACTTGACTTCCAGGAGATAAGTCATGTTCTTCAGTAACGTATTTTTTAGGTCCTCTGTCACAGAGCCTAAATCATAGATCCCTCTAGGAGGGCAGTTTTTAAGTTGGGTGCTGTTAGAGGGACCCTGGGTTTTAGTGGGCACTGAGAGTCTGTCACTAACACTGGAAAGATTCCCAGCTACTCATAGATGCTGTTGATAGCATTTCCCTGGCATTTTCACATTTCATACATTGTCAGGCCTGTGTTTTTTCATGAAAAGGAAATAAATTTTTTGTTCATGGGAACAATTTAAATTTTGCTAATTTAAAAATTTGTTAATAATTGCTTTTTGTTCTTTTTCAGTTACCGTGAAAAAGCAAAGAAGGATGCTGCTGCTGTGGGTAATCATGTTGCCAAATTGCTGCAGTCCATTGGCCAGGTAAGCTGCTGGGCACACTGTGCCCATACAGGCCTGAGCACATAACTCCAGCCAGAAAGGGTTTAGAGACAGAGGGTGTGGCACTAGCTCTGCTTATTTAGGGGGAGCTCTCGTTTGCCTGCCTAATGGGAGAGCTTGTGATAAGGAAACAAGATATTTTTAAAGTGCTCTCCCAGCTCTTGGAGAAAGCCTCCCCATCTCACAGTGATTGGCTTTGTGCCGCACCCTTTGTTAATCTTGTCTTTTAAACTGGAACAGAATCTGTATTTATCTCTTTACAGGCACCAGAGTCCATTTCAGAGAAAGAATTAAAATTACTCTGTAAGTCCCCTTGAATTAATTTCCTTATTTTGCTTGATGGAAATGTGCCACAGGGAATGTTCCCAGGTATTTTGAATGGTTGAAATTTTAAGTGTTCCATGGCCTCAGTGATATAGATAATTACTGGGTAAGGTTTTTTTTTTTTTTTTTTCCCCTCCCATAATAAATGGAGAGTATTTTAAGACTGAATCAGAGGTAGAGCATGTTTATCTGTGGCAATGCTAAAAAGGCATGATGGTCAGTTAATTGAAAATTGCCATTAATACAGTATTTTCAGGTTTTAAATGTTAACTAATTTAGGAAATTTTTTTGTCTGAAGACTTTGGGTATGAAATCTTGAGTCACGTGTACATTGACAATATTGGTTTAAATACTCATTTTGATCTGTGTTAAATGACTGTAATGGAGTTAAGAATTTTGCCATCTAGTTTCAGAGTGGTTAGGTTCGTAGGAGTCTCTCAGTAACTCCTCAGTAGGCCAAAAGCATTTTCTTTTATTTAAGAGTCAGTTTCAAAATACTCAATCTGTTGTGCATGCCATCTGAAGATTTCTCCCTGTAGCTACTGCTCCTACGTCCTGTGGAAGTTTATATTTTGCAAGCTCCCCATCCTTAAAATAGATTTATCCAAGCTTTCCATTTTATGACTTCTCCACAATGTCTGTTTAGGCTCAGTTTTAATGTTTTCTGCCACAACTAATCTTGCACCTTGTTTGTTCTATTAGACTAATCTTGAATTAGCATTTGTTGTATTAGATTATATACTGCTAGATCGAAAGTTTGATGCTAGGTACTTGAACATTTATTATTCTCTTCTACTTTGGGGCATTTTTGGAAATTTCAATAATACAAAGCTTAAAAAAAGTCATTACATATATCAAGAGTACAATTCATAAACCTCTCTCTTTTAGGACTACTTATCCATAATAATGATGAAAACTATTATTGGTAGAGCCATATCAGGCATTGTGCTAGAGATGCACTTTATACAAGGTGTCACATTTAATCTATAGAACAATTCTCAAAGGTAAACAGTATCATCCCCATTTTACGCTTGAAAACTGAGGTTCAGAGAGGCCATCACCTTACTCGCTTCTGAACTGTTTGTAGTGCCAGGGATGTGAATTTAAGGTGATTTGTGTTCTAGTGCTTTCTCTGCTATTAGAGCCAAGGAGAAAACATTTCTTCACATTCTCATGTCTGAGAAAGGTATACACATAATTCTCTGTTCTTAAAGTCACCTGTGATTCATAATATTCACCTGTCACAGTCATTACTTCCAGAATATCTTTCTTCTGTTCAGGCAGCAATTCTGCATTTCTTCGAGTGGTAAGATGTCGATCCTTAGCAGAAGAATATGGTTTGGATACGATTAACAAGGATGAAATTAGTAAGTATAATAGCCTTCTGATTCTAGGTTAATTTTAATTAAACGATATAAATATTTTGCGTAAAATAGTGTTGAGTATATGGTGATGATATAAAAGAGAATGTAAATATTCATATTCTAATTTTATTCTAAGCTTATCTAAGTAATTATAATTTATGTATATATTATATGAAACTTAATGTATGTATAAAGTCATATTTAGGTCACAGAGTCCATTGTATGATATGTATGAGTTAAAGTCAGTATGTTACTACTTTAGTAGAGATTGTGTGACTCCAACTAATAGTCCTGAAACTCAAGTATATAGTAAATTCAGCCCTTTATTATTTATTATATTGCAAATTAATCAAATTAAACTGATTTTTTTTCCTTTCAGTTTCTAGCATGGACAATCCAGATAATGAAATAGTGTTGTACTTAATGTTACGGGCTGTTGATAGATTTCATAAACAACATGGTAGATATCCAGGTAAGAATAGCAATTGAATTACCAGATATAATAAATCTTCAATAAAACATTTAAAATGAAAGTGTTCTCAGGGTATTTATAATAGTGTTGCTTGAATTTCACATTGTAAACAGATTACACCCTAAACGTTCCCCAGTGAGGAAATACCTTTTTTTTTTTTTTTTTTTGAGACGGAGTCTCGCTCTGTCACCCAGGCTGGAGTGCAGTGGCCGGATCTCAGCTCACTGCAAGCTCTGCCTCCCGGGTTCACGCCATTCTCCTGCCTCAGCCTCCCGAGTAGCTGGGACTATAGGCGCCCGCCACCTCGCCCGGCTAGTTTTTTGTATTTTTTAGTAGAGACAGGGTTTCACCGTGTTAGCCAGGATGGTCTCGATCTCCTGACCTCGTGATCCGCCCGTCTTGGCCTCCCAAAGTGCTGGGATTACAGGCGTGAGCCACCGCGCCCGGCCACCTTTTGTTTTTTAAGTTTATTTGCAAAATAGTGTTCGATTCTAAACTATTATAGGGGGATGTTGGTTGAATATATATATAGAAGAAAACTTTTTTCTGTCATTCTCCATAGTTTGCTACTAAGACTCGCACTGAGTTTAATTTAGTGGAATAGGAAAGCCATGAGAAATATGCTGGCCAGGCATAGTATGGTGGCTTACACCTGTAATGCCAGCACTTTGGGAGACTGATCTCAGGTGGATTGCTTGAGCCCAGGAGTTGGAGACCAGCATGGGCAACATGGTGGAACCCCATCTCTACTGAAGATACAAAAAATTAGCCAGACATGGTGGTGTGCACTTGTAGACTCAGCTACTCGGGAGGGTGAGGTGGGAGGATCACCTGAGCCTGGGAAGTTGGGGCTACAGTGAGTTGTGATTGTGCCACTGCACTCCAGCCTGGGTGACCGTGGTGAGACTAGTATGCTAGTAATTTCTGAACTCAAGAACTCTGAAGATGTAGGAATTTGTTTGTTTAGTATCTACTTTTTCTCTTCAGTGAATGTAGTCACTGGAGAATTGGCATAATCTCAAAGATCTGAGGTTGCTCAGAATATTTCTCTTCGGATGATAATTTTAATTGTGCAGGATTATTGCATAGCAACACATTCTAGGAGTATCATAAAACCTGCTGCTCCATCTGATGCAGTGTGTCTCCAGAGTTTATAGTCTTTTTTTTTTTTTTTTTTTTTTCCCTGAGATGGAGTCTCTCTCTGTTGCCCAGGCTGGAGTGCAGTGATGGGATCTCAGCTCACTGCAGCCTCCGCCTCCTGGGTTTAAACAATTTTCCTGCCTCAGCCTCCTGAGTGCTGGGATTATAGGCGCCCACCACCTCGCCTGGCTAATTTTTGTATTTTTAGTAGAGACAGGGTTTCACATGTTAGCCAGGCTGGTCTTGAACTCCTGACCTCAAGTGATCCTCCTGTCTTGGCCTCCCAAAGTGCAGGGATTACAGGCATGAGCCACTGTGCCTGGCCCAGAGTTTATAGCCCTCATGAGCAAGGTAACTAGAAGAAACAAAAAAGAATAAACACCAAATATGTATTGCTTTATTTGTATTATTTGATTAGAATTTATTTCAGTTATCTATTGCATAACAAACCACTTCAAAACTTAGTGGTTTAAAACAATAAATAGTGTTGATTTTGTGGATTGCCTGGTTTCAGGCAGTTCTCCTTGAGGAGGCATGCAGTTGCTTGATGCCTGGGGGTGGAGTCATTCTGAAGCCTTAACTGACTGAGTTAGACATGCAAGAAGACATTTTTACTCATGTAACTAGCCCCTTAGTCAGAACAGTGGGAATAGCTGGGGGCTGGTCAGGTATCTCTCTTCAGGTGGCTAGCTTGGACTTCCTTTTAGCATGTCAGTTGGCTTCTGCAGTTACCATTTGAAAAAACCCAAGTGGAAGTTACAGGGCTTTTTATGACCTAGGTTGGAAGTCATACAGCATCACTTATGCGCTAAGTAACTTAATCTTTCTGTGCCTTAGTTTTCTCTTCTATGAATGGAGATAACGATATCTACTTCATAGGACTGTTTTGAGCATTCAATTAATATATATATATATAAGGTCCTTCGAACAGTGTCCAGCATCTGTTAATGCTCAATAAATGTGACCTATTATTGGCGAGGCATGGTGGCTCATGCCTGTAATCCCAGCACTTTGGGAGGCCAAGGTGGGTGGATCACTTGAGGCCAGGAGTTCGAGACCAGTGTAGCAAACACTGAAACTAAAAATAGAAAAAATTAGCTGTGTGGTGGCGCACTCCTGTAGTCCCAGCTTCTTGGGAGGCTGAGGCATGAGAATCATTTGAACCCGGGAGGCAGAGGTTGCGGTGAGCCGAGACTGCACCACTGCACTTTAGCCTAGGTGACAGCAAGACTCTCTCTCAAAAGAAAAAAAAAAAGTTACCTATTATTAATAGCTTTATGTCCTCAGTGTCATTTATCATTTAGTCTTTTAGAATTGGAGAATAACTTTTATAAAGCGTATAAGTAGGACATTACTTTCTCATTCATTAAGTTCTTCTATCAAATAATTATTAAGCACTGTGTGCCAGATGCTCTTCTAGACAGTGAGTATGATGCAATTAACAAAGATTTAATTAAATTCAAATTTTTACTAGGTTTTAGTTGGTCTCTGATTATAGGTTTGTGATATTTGCAAATATTGGTCTCATACTTTGTTATTTTTGTTCTTCAGTTTCATACATATTTTGACTAGAATATCTGAAACTAGATTAAATAAAGGAGTTGGCCATTAATTTTTGATCACATTTATTTTAATGAAAACTAACTTTTATTTTTAGGGGTATCTAACTATCAAGTTGAAGAAGATATAGGAAAGTTGAAGTCTTGTCTCACTGGCTTCCTTCAGGAATATGGTTTATCTGTAATGGTGAAAGATGATTATGTCCATGAATTGTGAGTATTTTTTAGGGTATCTAGGAGATGATTCCACACCTGTCGTAAGGCTAATCAAAATTCATGTCTCTGTGATCTCCTCTAGTTGCCGATATGGAGCCGCTGAGCCACATACCATTGCTGCGTTCTTGGGGGGTGAGTTCCATATATGAGAAGACTCACCTGTTGTTACGTAGTACAGTTACTATTTTAATACGAAGTTGTGTCGTCTAGCTATTTCAATTAGGGAGGTCAGTGAAGCAGGATGTTATATTTCTTTTTTTTTTTTTTTTTTTTTTTGAGACACAGTCTCACTCTTTTGCCCAGGTTGGAGTGTATTGATGCCATCATAGCTCGCTGCAACCTCAACTCCTGGGCTCAAGTGATCTCTCGCCTCTGCCTCCTGAATAGCTGGGACTACAGGCATGTGCCAGCGAGCCTGACTAATTTTTCAATTTTTTGTAGAGACAGGGCTCCACTATGTTGCCCAGGTTAGGATACTTATTCAGTTGCCTCTATACTGGTCTCCCTGCCTTCCATCTCTCCCACTGCCATCCAACTTAAACTCCTTAAGAGTCATTAATCCCTCTAAAGCATAGCTCTGATTGTGTCCTTTTACTAACCGCCTGCCCCACCAATACACATACACTCTACGACAGTCCTTCAAGCAAGTCCAGGGACCTTGGCTTGATGTTAAAAATCCCTGTGTTTTAGTTCCACTCAGCCTTTCTAGCCTTGATTTTATCATATTACTTGCTTTCCCCCCAGGCATGCCCTTTGATTTCCTGCTCCTAGATCTTTGCTCCTCTGGACCTATTTGCCTTAAAAATATGTTTTTCTGCATGTCCAAAACCTACATGTTCCACAAGACCCAACTCAAAAATGACATGTCTTTCATAGAAGCTCCCTTACTTCCCTCCCTCACTCTACTTCCCCCTTGTCTTAGTCACTTTGGGCTGCTGTAACAGAATATCATAGACTTATAAACAACAAAAATGTGTCACAGAGTTCTGGAGGCTAGAAGTCTGGGATCAGGGTGCCAGCATGGTCAGGTCTGGTGAGCACCCATTTCCTGGTTCATAGACAGCTCTCTCTTCTGTGTTCTCACATGGTGAAAAAAAAATGGCAAGAGAAGTCTCTGGGGTCTCTTATTAGGTCACTAATCCTATTCATGAAGGTTTACGCTCTTGACCTAATCACCTACCAAAAGCCCTATCCTCATACAATTACACTGGGGGTTAGGATTTCAACATGAATTTGAGGGGGAAACGAACCATTCAGTCTGTAACACCCCTCAAAAAAATATGAGCTATTTGCTTGTGGCATTTTCCTTCTAGATGTTGAATGTTTTAAAGGCAGATTTAGGTTTGATTAATATTTGAAGTGTTCAAAATGTGAATGAATCATATAGACCTAAGAAAACGATTTTCTAAGCAAATCCAAAATAAAGCTTGATTCGGAATAATTTATTTTAAACTAAAACCAAGTAGTCTCTTGTGCCAAAATAGCAAAGTTAACTGCCAATTCACAGAAAAGGGCAAATTATTATTTATTCAGATTCAGTCCAGAATCTAAGAAGAGGTATAGCCGGATAGATGGACTGGATGACTTGCCAATAGCAGAAAAAAGTATAAATTGAAGGTTTTTTGTGTTTGTGTTTTTGTTTTTTACTTCTATGCATTCTGTAATCATTTTGCACAGTGCCATTATATCCCTTCACTTCCTTCAGGTTTTATTCAAATGCTGTCTTCTCTGTGATGCCATCACTCACTCCCCTATTTAAAAGACGAACCCCTCCTCTTGTATTTATATCCCCCTTATTTGCTTTTTCTCCTTAGCACCTATGGTCAGTTGACATACTACACATTCTATTTATTTGTAAATTATCTCTCTTTCTGTCTTTTTTCCTTACTGTAACCCTACTGCCTAGAACAGTATTTGGTGCACAGTAGTCTCAAATTCTATGCAGTTGGCCGAGTGCAGTGGCTAATGCCTGTAAGGCCTCCGCTTTGGGAGGCTGAAGTGGGCGCATCACTTGAGGTCAGGAGTTTGAAACCACCCTGGCCAACATGGTGAAACCCCATCTCTACTAAAAATGCAAAAATAATTAGCCAGGTGTGGTGGCAGGTGCCTGTAATCCCAGCTACTCAGGAGGCTGAGGCAAGAGAATCATTTGAACCTGGGAGGAGGTTGCAGTGAGCCAAGATCATGCCACTGCACTCCAGCCTGGGCGACAGAGTGAGACTCGTCTAAAAAAAAAAAAGGAAAAATTCTATCCAGTCCATGAATATTTGGGAGAGAGGAATCTTCAGGTTATAGAAGATGCACAACTTTTTTCTTAGTAGTTTTTTTGTTTTGAGTAAATATAGCAGTCTGGCGATATTTAATATAGATCCTTCCTAAATTACAAATGCATTCAGAACAAATACACCTTTCTCCTTTTTTATTATAAAACAGATACAAGGTAAAATTCAAATGCAGCAGTAGGATGTCCTTTGAGAATCTTTTATGCCTGTGTGTAGTCTTTAAAGTTTGGTCAACCACACTACTGCTTAGATTTCCTTTAATAACAAAAAGAATTACAGGCTTTTATGTTGATATGACTCAGTAAGCTAACTGCATCTGTTTTGGATCACTTTCAAACGAACCTTTGCTTTTGAAAAGGGAAGATTTCTTTACAGAATTGAGTATTTTTATATAACTCTTGAAGTTTACTCTTTTCAGAGATTTGCTTTTCTCCTTTTTCCTTTCAGGAGCTGCTGCTCAAGAGGTCATCAAAATAATCACCAAACAATTTGTAATTTTTAATAATACTTACATTTACAGTGGCATGTCACAAACTTCAGCAACTTTCCAGTTGTAGAGTAAGCACCTTAGGTGGTGTGTTAATGATTGAAACTGTAATTGCCTTCGGGTTGTGCTTTAGTCTGTAAAATTCTAAAGGAGAGCTGCTAAATTGTTTTCTTAATAAACATTTTTCTCATTTGTAATAATGTAGTCTTGTTCTTTGTGGGGAGGGGAAAGGAGACAGTCATTTTCCTAGAAAATGAATCCTATCCATTTCTCATTGAGCATCAATATTGGCTTGCTATTTCAAAGTTACTTGTCATAGATTATCCTTGTGCTTTATTAGAGATAGTTAAAAAATTTTTTTTTCTTACCATCTTCAATAATTAATTTAAGCCATGTGCAGATGTTAGCTATGGACATTTTAGGACCATCATCATTTGTTAAAACGAATAGAATTTAAAAAGAAATTATTTCTGGATATGTAGTTTTCCCAGAAAACAAGACCATCCCCTTGTATGTAGTGTTATCTTAACTAAAGTTTTGGCTGCCTAACCTACTTCTTGAAATTTTATGGGGTCATTCCACTCATATATACTCTTAAATTTAGTCACATGGGATTAATAGCATTCACCAGCATTTTAGAGGGCAAAAAAAGGAAGTAGTAGATGCAAACGGAGTGGAAATCCAGAATCCAGAAGTAGGGGCAGTGCCCGGTTTTTGACTTGATGTATTAATACTTAGGGCTGAGGAACGTGGTCCGTGGTTCATGACTCTTAATATCTAAGGCCACTAACCTGCTGCAGCTGTCTCTGAGGCCAGCGTCTCCTGAGAACTTGTTAGATATGCTAGGGTACCTTACAGGGACTTGGTTTTCCACACCCTAATGTGTCAGCCATTCTTTGGCTGTTCTTCACTGTATCGGGGACCTTCCCCTCGCCTTCATCGCCTGGCAGTCCCATGGGCTGCATTTTACGGCGGAAGAGGCAAGGGACAGGCCTAGGCCTCGGCCCCACTCTGATCCTTTGGTCCAGGTGCAGATAAGTCCGCCTGGACCGAACTCCGGAAGTCCCCCGGTGAGGTGGTGGCCTGGCTGCCTCTGTGGGCTGCAGTGACCATTAGCGAGGTGCCCAACAAAAGGGAGAACGCACAGTGCACAGCACAGATGCCAGGTGGAAGGGAGGTGGGGCTTCGCCGCCCCGTGCCTCGCGTTTACTGTCCCATAGCCAGGCCTCGTCAACCACGTGCACAGTCCCCTAATTTTGGGGCTAATGCTCCTCTGAGGTAAAAACCCTAAAAACCGGGGGCGGTAAGCTTAGATTTCTCTTTCAAATTGTAGCTTTCTTAAAAATCTTGCATCCAGGACACCGGCCACCCTATTCCCCTTGGCAATCTGGGGCACCCGCGGAAGCGTTAAGGCTCCGTGCAGGGGCAGTGGGCGTGCCGGCCGGAAGTCCCTCCCACGGACGTGGGCCTGGACTGCTGGGCGGGAAACCCTAGCGAGCGTCGTGGCAGGTGGGCGGTGATGAAGAAAGGGAGGAAGCCCCCGCTTGAGGGTAGACGCCACGGCCTTCGCTCCCGCGTGTTGGGGCCCTGCCTTACTGCGCTTGGAAACTCCGTATGTTGGCGCCTGTGGAAGGCGGGTTGGGCCGGCCAGGATGTCTTACCGTCCCGTCAGGCCCTTCTTAGCTCACGTGAGAAGAGTCGAGTTGGGGGAACGGGGCCTTTATGAGTAGGTGCCAGGCCCCAGCTGTAGTCCCCACAGCCTTTGGCGGGAAGAGACAGTTATCACGAACCATTTAGAGGCGTGTAGAGCCTGGCAGTATTCGCCCCTATTTCACTTCTGACTCCCCAGGCGCCTCCCCTGGTGACTTTGATGTGTGGAGAGGGTGGGACCCACCGTTGAGGTCTTTTCTCAGAGCCAGGGCCAGGCGGCACGTCCCACAGCACCTGAACGGGGAGGGCCTGCTGAGGGGGCTGATGGCTCTCGAGCGGCCCGCGCCGCTCACCAGTGCCCTGCTCCCGCGCAGGACTTGCGAGCCGCGGTCAGAGAGGAGCCTGGAGGGGCCACCTAACCTCTGCACAAGGAATTCCTCCAACTCTGTAGGTGAGCCGGCCGCGGGCTGAAGGGGCAGGAAGCCGGGCGGGGTGAGCGCCACCGCCTTAGAAAGGTTACGTGTCTGTTACCTGTGGAACCCGGGAGGAGGCCTTGAGGATTTATGCTCTGGGCTCGGGGGTATCATATTGCAGAGCCAGCTGACTCCGGGTACCCACAGTACGTTTTCTGGGACCTGAATGACTGTTCTCTTGACCCGTTTAAACGATCGAAAACAAATTTGCCGTTTCTCTCTTGCGTCTTCTTTAGAGGGTATTTTCGCTGTATATAAGTGCAAGCTGGGTATCAGCTGACAACAATTTAGTGGTGGGATTATCAGCTTTGCCAGCCTTACACAAAAAGATGCCATTTATCTTTCTGATATATTGGGATAATATTTCGATTTCAAAAAGCTTTCTTGGCCTGGCGTGGTGGCAGTCGCCTGTAATCCCAGCTACTCGGGAGGCTGAGGCAGGAGAGTCGCTTGAACCCGGGAGGCGGAGGTTGCAGTGAGCCGAGATGGCGCCATTGCACTCCAGCCTGGGCGACAGAGCCAGACTCTGTCTCAAAAAAAAAAAATTCTTTCTCTTTATTTATTTATTTTGAGACAGGGTCTCCCTCCATCATCCAGGTTGGAGTGCAGTGGCATGATGTCGGCTCACTGTAACCTTCATCTCCTGGGCTCAAGGGATCTTCCCACTTCAGCCTCCTAAATAGCTGGGATTACAGGTGCGTGACCACGCCCAGCTACTTTTCGTACTTTTCCTTGGCAGAGATGGGGTTTCACAGTGTTGGCCAGACGTCTCCAACTCCTGGCCTGAAGTCTTCCGCCCACCTCGGCCTCCCAAAGTGCTGGGATTACAGGCGCGAGCCACCACGCCCGGCCCCTCAAAAGCTTTTGGTATACATTTTGTAAATCAAGTAAACGAGTAATATTCAGCCACTTTTCTTACTGCAATTTGAATTTGAGTTTACTGTTTTGGGGAGTGGGCTGAGTGAAACGTGTAAGTGGGAGAGGTTCTGTCATCCAGAAAAAAATCCTTTTTTTCCTGTGAGAATACAGTAAAGAATTTTGAAATCTTGTTTGTGACAGTACATATATTCACTAAATTACTAAAAGCACTTCATAATCTGCTTTATATGGCAGATGCTTTTGTTCTTGAGAATATACTTGTTTATAATTTTAAATATAATTTTGTGATTATCAATCCCTTGAAAGTTATAACTTTTCCTTTGCTATGGGTGTTTGTAAGCACTTCTCAAGTAAATAGATGACTTGTGTTAATGCTACCAAGTACTTGGCAAACTCTTTTTGTGCAAAGTAACCATTTATAAGAAGAAAGTATAAAAACAAAGGGAGAAAAGAGTGTGAGTGGTCAGTTTTAATTTCAAAGCATTTAGGTTTAAAAGTTATACATTACCCCTCATAGGCCGGGCACGATGGCTCAGCCTGTAACCCCAGCACTTTCGGAGGCCGAGGCGGGTGGAACACCTGAGGTCAGGAGTTCGAGACCAGCCTGGCCAACATCGGGAAACCCTGTCTCTACTAAAATTACAAAAATTAGCCGGGCATGGTGGTGCGTGCCTGTAATTCCAGCAATTCCAGCCACTCGGGAGGCGGAGACAGGAGAATTGCTTGAACCTGGGAGGTGGAGGTTGCAGTGAGCTGAGATCACACCACTGCACTCCAGCCTGGGCAACAGAGTGAGACTGTCTGGAAAAAAAAAAAAAATTATACATACCCCTCTTAAAAATTATATTAAAAGCAGAATAGATTGGATAATTAAAATTAAGGATATAGTCCTTAAAGTTGTCCATGAAACAAAAACATCCATATATGATAACAGTTTTCCATTTTCTAAAGAGTTCGTTTTTTTAAATCTAGTAATCTTTTCCAAATCTTAACCCATTTGTTGAAAAGCAATATGTATTTATGTACAGGAGACAGTATAAGAGTGGTTAAGAGTGTAGGCCCTGGCCTAATTTTCTTGGTTCCCATTTTAACTCTGGCACTTACTAGCAATTTGAAGTTAGTCAAATTATTTGCCCTCTCCTCATGTATCTTCATCCTTATAATTCCCTCATAAGGTTATTGTGGAGACGAAAAAGAATATTCATAAGGTGTAAAGAACAGAGCCTACCTTCAATAGGCATTTACTGAATTTTAAAAGCTGTTATTATTATAAAAATTGTGAAAAATAGAAAATGGTGGGATAAAACCCATAGAACCACCAGCTAAAGACAAGTGTTAATATGTCATCTTTCTAGCCAGTCTTATTTTATGTTTACCTCTATTTTGGATCATACTGTAGATTAAATTGAGTCTTGCTATTTTTGGTTAACTTTGTAACATAAGCATTTTTCTTTGCTATTGAACATTTCTAGTAAATGTGAATATTCTTGTAATAATATCCTATCTTGTGGACTTATAACATACCTACTTCTATTTTAATGTAATATTTAGGTTAAAAAATGGGCCAGGCATGGTGACTCATGCCTCTAATCTCAGCACTTTGGGAGGCCAAGACGGGAGGATCTCTTGAAGCCAGGAATTCAAGACGAGACTGGGCAACACAGCAAAACCCCTGTCTCTACAAAAATATTTAAAAATTAGCTGGGTGTGGTGGTGTGTGCCTGTAGACTCACCTACTCGGAATGCTGAGGCAGGAGGATCACTTGAGCCTAGGAGTTTGAAGCTGCAGTGAGCCAAGATCATGCCACTGCACTACAGCCTGGGTGACAGATTGAGACCCTGTCTCTTAAAAAAAAAAAAAAAAAAAGGCAAAAATAATATACCTGTACATTTGTATAGTACTTTATAAAAGATTTTTACATTTGTTATTTCTTTAAACATTTCTTTGTGCTTAAGAATTTTCTTTTTTTTTTTTCTTTTTGAGACAAGGCCTTGTTCTATAAATGGATAATTGGATATCTCTCTTTAACAACATAGTGTTGGAATAAATAAGAATTTTAGAGTTCTATGAATCCTGATTTGTTGCTCTAAGAAGTTAACTGGACTCTGAGGCATTTTTTCTAACTAATCAGTTTAGCATTTTAAAGTAGGGTATGTGAGAGGTCATATCAGAGTTGCTGGTTATTTTAAAAATGGTTCTAGGCTGGGCATGGTGGCTCAAGTGTGTAATCCTAGCACTTTGAGAGACTGAGGTGGGTGGATTGCTTGAGTTCAGGAGACCAGCCTGGGCAGCATAGTGAGATCCCATCTCACCATACCATGTCAAAAATAAACATGGGTTGTTAATTTAGTATTTAGCATGTGAAGAGAAAGGCCAGTCTAAAGTGTATGTGTGTGTGTTTTGTAAACCTCTCATAGGTAAGAGGGGTCCCTAATCTGAAACTATTAGATGAAGATTTCCATGAAGAAAATAAGAAAGTGGGGGCTGGGTGTGGGAGCTCACACCTGTAAACTTAGCACTTTGGGAGGCTGAGGTGTGTGGATTGCTTGAGACCAGGAGTTTGTGACTAGCCTGGGCAACATGGCGAAACCCCATCTCTACAAAATTAGCCAAGTGTGGTGGCATGTGCCTGTAGTTTCAGCTACTCTGGAAGCTGACGTGGGAGGATCACCTGAGCCTGGGAGGTCAAGGCTGCAGTAAGTCGTTATCAAGCCACTGCACTCCAGCCTGGGCGTCAGAGTGAGACCCTGCTGTCTCAAAAAAAAAAAAAAAAAAAAAAAAAAAAGGAAGGGAATGGGACCAGTTAAGAGGTCCAGTTAGATCCAGTCACCCATTCATTTGCTTAATAAAATTTCTTGAATGCATATAGTGCTTAAAAATGCCAGATATGTTTATGTTTTTAAATGTAATTATTGTAACAACTCTGTGAAATAGGAATATCATTTCTATTTTACAGCTGAGGATACAAAGCCTCAAAGAATTTAATCAACCTGCTTGATAGCACACATCTAATAAGTTGCAGATTCAACTTATTAACTAAGTTAATTAAATTTAATTATTATTTTAAAAGTTGTAATTCCCTGGTCTTTTGGCTTCAGGAAAACAATTTTTCCCACCCATTTGTACTTATATCTTTGCTATTCTCAAACATTGATTTAAATTGAGAAAATACCTTTATCTTATAGACGAAATATAAGGAAAAAGAATATAGACAAGCATGGAAAGTGAAGACACAAAGAAAACACAAGGTGAGAAATTGAATCATATATCTGCAATGAGTTTTGTATTGGTAGGATATACTGTAGATTATTTGACAGGATTCAGGAAATGAAAGAATCATTCAGCCATTTACATAAATATTGAGCACTACTCTGTGCCTGTCACATAATTTCTGGCTTCAGGAAACTGACATTCTAATGGGAAAAGACATATTGACAATTAGAATTTCACGTGATAGTTGATTTAATGTCAGTGTATACAAGAATAATGGGAACCTGAGAAGACCACCATCAAAGGATGCCTGAAGGTACGGATTTCAGAATTGTTCCCAGAAAGATGGAAACTGAATCCATGGGCCTGGAGGAGGTTAACCAGAGAGAAAAGGATGGAGAATAGTGTTCATTAATACACACTGTCATATAAGGTTTTAGCTGAGGAAGAGAGCCCCTAAAAAAAGTCTGAGAAAAACATTTCAAAAAGGTGAAAAGAGAGTCAGGAATGTGGTATCTTTGAAATCAGAACCTTAAGAGAATGCTTCATGAGAAAGAGGTTGCTTAAGAGCCTAAAATGTCAACTGTCACAGCTGAGGACTGAATTTTCCACTGCATTTTGCATTTAGGATGTGATTTGTTATGTTAACGGTAAACTTAATAGATTTTAACCAGATTGCAGTCTGTTTATATTTGAGTGGAAAATTAAGATCTGAAGACACAGTATGAATTGCTTACTCTTTAAGAGCTTGACTAAAAATATATGATCAGCCAGGTGTAGTGGCTCACTCCTATCATTCCAGCACTTTGGGAGGTCAAAGTGGGGGATCACTTGAGCCCAGGAGTTTGAGTCCAAACTGGGCAACACAGTGAGACCTCATCTCTACAAAAACAAGTAAAAATTAACTGGGTGTGGTGGTACACACTTGTAGTGCCAGCTACTTGGGAGGCTGAGGTGGGAGGATCACTTGAGCCTGGGAGGTCAAGGCTACAATGAGCCATGATCGCACCACTGCACTTAAGCCTTGGTGACAGAGCAAGACCCTTTCATTCATTCATAAATAAATAAATAGTAAGATATATGGCAGTAGCTAGAGGAAAGTTGTAATGTCAAGAAAGTGTTGTAAAAGACAGGAGAATTTCTGAAGAGGGAATGGAGATTCTGGAGAGGGAGAAGTTGAAAACTGGAGAGAGAGGAGATAACTGTTGGTGATTCCCCTCTCAAACCATTTATAAAACCTCCAACCTCAGTCCCACATCTCACTCTCTTCCATTTTAAGTCTTCAGGTTGCTCCCAGAAGTAGACTGTGAGATAAAGATTTGAGTGCAAGTACCTTTTTTCAGAAAGTGATCCCAGGAAACACTAGCTGGAAAGTGGGGAAATGAGACAGGAGAAAGAAGACAGAGAATATGTTATCAAATAAGTTATTATTATGGATAACTGGAGCTTAAGCCCACTGGGAAACTCTGGGAGCCAGTTTAGAGTCATGTCCCTGAGAGTCATCCCAGCCAAGGGGTGAGAGTATTTATCTATCAGCTCCCATCAGTCAATTATTTAGCAACAGGGTGAAGTGGTATCCAATTGTGGTTTTGATTTGCATTTGCCTAATGACCAGTGAATCTTGAGCATCTTTTCATATACTTATTGGCAATCTGTCTTCCTTGGACAGATGTCTATTTAAATCCATTCCACACTTTAGATTGTGATTTTAGTATTACGTTTTAAGAATTCTTTATCTGTTCTGAACACAAGCCCCCTATTTATTTGGATAACAGATTTTCAGATATTTTTTTCTAGACTGGGCTGTTGTTCTGTGTTCTCGATAGTGTCTTTCGAGGTATAAAGGTTTACAATTTTAAGTCCAGTTTATCAAATTTTCTTTGATTGCTTGTGTTTTTTGTATTCCCTTCAGTATTTGCTTGTTTATTTTATTCAGTAGTTACTGAAGGAACTAGGTGATTTTGCCTAGAGAAGATAAAAACCAAGGTGAAATATGATAGTTATGATGTCAGGAGATGCTTTGGCTGGGAAGGGAAGGATTATGATAGGAGATATCAAAGTATGAGAAAGGCGTACAGAAGGGAATGGAGGAGTACGTAAAGAAGTTTCTTGCAGACCAGGCATGGTGGCTCACGCTTGTAATCCCCGCACTTCGGGAGGCCGAGGCGGGAGGATGGCTTGAGCTCATGAGTTCGAAACCAGCCTGGGCAACATGGCAAAACCCCGTTTATTAAAAAAATACAAAAATTAGCCAGGCGTGGTTAATTTTGTATTCCTGGCTACTCAGGAGGCTGAGGTGGGAGGATCCGTTGAGCCCAGGAGGTTGAGGCTGCAGTGCCCTGTGATTGCACCACTTCACTCACTTGAGCAATAGAGTGCGACCCTGTCTCAAAAGAAAATAAAAGTCTTTTGTATCCTGCCTGCATTGTGCCTAGAACTGAAAATCATTACGCTCCATCAAAAATTTTCTTCGGCATGTTGTTGATGTGGCTTATTGGTATCCATAGAGTCAAACTTACCTTCTTATGGTGTCTGTTAGTGTACAAAATGATAAATAAATATTTGCTATTGCTAAAAACATCTTAGTGATTACCTTTGTACTATGATTTTCACTAACAAATTTTGTCATGAATTATTTCATTGAAACAAATTGACATTTGAATTTCTTTCAAGAGTGAGACTATGGCCGGGCGCGGTAGCTCATGCCTGTAATCCCAATGCTTTGGGAGGCCAAGGCAGGTGGATTGCCTGAGCTCAGGAGTTCGAAACCACCCTGGACAACATGGTGAAACCCTGTCTCTACTAAAATACAAAAAAATTAGCTGGGCGTTGTGGTGCGCACCTCTAATCCCAGCTACTTGGGAGGCTGAGGTGGGAGAATTGCTTGAACCAGGGAGGCAGAGGTTGCAGTGAGCCAAGATTGTGCCACTGCACTCCAGCTTGGGTGACAGAGTGAGACTCCATCTCAAAAAAAAAAAACGAAAAAAACCCAGGC
This sequence comes from Macaca fascicularis, assembly GCF_037993035.2. Lineage (NCBI taxonomy): Eukaryota > Metazoa > Chordata > Mammalia > Primates > Cercopithecidae > Macaca > Macaca fascicularis. The sequence goes on along the minus strand of NC_088394.1, from coordinate 62,808,008 downwards.
CGGGTGCAGTGGCTCACGCCTGTAATCCCAGCATTTTGGGAGGCCGAAGCAGGTGGATCATGTGAGGTCAGGAGTTTGAGACCAGCCTGGCCAACATGGTGAAATCCCATCTCTCCTAAAAATACAGAAAATTAGCCGGGCATGGTGGTGGGCACCTGTAATCCCAGCTATTTGGGAAGCTGAGGCAGGAGAATCACTTGAACCTAGGAGGTGGTGGTTGCGGTGAGCCGAGATTGCTCCACTGCACTCCAGCCTGGGCAAGAAAGCGGGACTCCATCTCAAAAAAAAAAAAAAAAAAAAAACCCACAAAACAAAGAGTGAGACAAAGTACTATATTGATTGATGATACATCTTAATTTCTCTTAGTGTGCTCCTCTATATTATATCCACCCTTCATCCTATATCTTTCAGAACTCTAACTTTTTTTCATTTTGTTTTTTTTGAGACAGAGTCTTGCTCTTGTTGCCCAGGCTGGAATGCAATGGCCCAATCTCGGCTCACTGCAACCTCTGCCTCCTAGGTTCAAGTGATTCTCCTGCCTCAGCCTCCTAAGTAGCTGGGATTACAGGCACCCACCACCATGCCCAGCTAATTTTTGTATTTTTAGTAGAGACGGGGTTTCAGCATGTTGTCCAGGCTGGTCTCGAACTCCTGACCTCAGGTGATCTGCCCGCCTCGGCCTCCCAAAGCGCTGGGATTATAGGTGTGAGCCACTGCGCCCAGCCTACTACTCTAAATGTACTTCAAGCATTATTTCAAAATCTATATGCCATTTGACTTAAATCCTTAAAATCAAGAAAAGAAATTGTTTTTAAGACTATACTAAAGAACTTTATAGGAAAATAGTTGTCTATTGTTTGCTGTTTAGTTATAAACAAAATGTTTACATTTTGATAAAGCTTGGTATAGGTATGTAGCCGTGCAGCCATCAGCAAAATCAAGATAGTGCATGTATCCTCCTGCTCCTTTGTAATCCCTACCTTCTGTGCTTTCCTAGAGCCTTTTTTCCCCAAGCACTCACTAATCTGCCTTCTGTTACTATACACTATTTGCATTTTTTCTGTACATAGAATCATACAGTATGAATTCTATTTTATGTGGCCTCTTTCACTCAGCATAATTATTTTGAGATTCATCCGTGTTGTTGCATGCATCTATAATTCTTTTTTTATTGCTAAGTATTCCATTGTATATTTATACCATGATTTGCTTATCCATTCGTCTGCTGATGGGCATTTTGATTGCTTACACTTCTTAGCTATTACATATAATGGTGCTGTGAACATTTGTATGGACATATATCTCCCCTTTTTAGGGTAAATACTTAGGAGTGGAATGGCTGAATCAAATGTAGGTATACGTTAACAGTTTATGAAACTGCTGATCTGTCTGTCAAAATCTTTGTACCATTTTACATATTCACCAGCAGTATATGAGAGTTCCACTTCCTTCACATCCTTGCTAACATATGAAATGATCAGTCATAAATTTTAGTCGTTCAGTGAGTGTGTAATGGCATCTCCTTGTGGTTTTAATTTGCATTTCCCTAATGACTAATGATATTGAGAATATTTTCATGTTCTTATTTGCCATCTATTTATCTTTTTTGTTAAAGTGTGTTCACATCTTTTGCTGTTTTATCTGGTTGTTGGTTTTTCTGTTGCTGAGCTTTCATAGTTCTTTATATTTTCTAGATATATGTTGTTTTTTTTGAGACAGTGTCTCACTTTGTCACCCAGGTTAAAGTACAGTGGCACAATCATAGCTCATTGCAGACTCCAACTCCTGGCTCAAGCAGTACTTTTTTGTTGTTGTTGAGACAGAGTCTCACTCTTGTTGCCCACCCTGGAGTGCAGTGGCCCGATCTCAGCTCACTGCAACCTCTGCCTCCCAGGTTTAAGTAGTTCTTCTGCCTCAGCCTCCCAAGCACGGGGGATTATAGGCGCCCACCACCCCACTCAGCTAATTTTTATATTTTTAGTAGAGATGGGGTTTTACCATGTTGGCCAGGCTGATCTCAAACTCGTGACTCAGGTGATCTGCCCACCTCGGCCTCCCAAAATACTGGGATTACAGGCATGAGCCACTGCTCCTGACCTCAAGCAGTCTTCTACCTCAGCTTCCTGAGTAGATGGGACTACAGGCACATACCACCACGCCAGGCTAATTTAAATTTTTTTTTTTTTTTTTTTGCATAGATAGATCTCACATTGTTGTCCAGGCTGGTTTCAAACTTTTAGCCTCAAGAGATACTACTGCCTCATCCTCCCAAAGTGCTGGGATTACAGATGTGACCCATCGTGCCTGGCCCCATGTTCTTTTTGTTTGTTTTTTAATTGACATACAGAATGTACACTAGATGGCTACATGTTCTTTTTTTTTTTTTTTTTGAGACGGAGTCTCGCTCTGTCGCCCGGGCTGGAGTGCAGTGGCCGGATCTCAGCTCACTGCAAGCTCCGCCTCCCGGGTTTACGCCATTCTCCTGCCACAGCCTCCCAAGTAGCTGGGACTACAGGCGCCTGCCACCTCGCCCGGCTAGTTTTTTGTATTTTTTAGTAGAGACGGGGTTTCACCGTGTTAGCCAGGATGGTCTCGATCTCCTGACCTCGTGATCCGCCCGTCTCGGCCTCCCAAAGTGCTGGGATTACAGGCTTGAGCCACCGCGCCCGGCCGGCTACATGTTCTTTATCAGATATGTTCTTTGCAAAGATTTTCCAGTTTGTGGCTTGTCTTTGCTGCGCTTTAGAAGACACTATTAAAACAATGACGTTTTTAATTTTATGAAGCCTAGTTCATTATTATTTTGTGAGTTTTGCTATTATTGTAATATCTAGGAAATCTTTGCTTAACCCAAGGTTACAAAGATTTTCTCCCATGTTTTCTTTTAAAAGTTTCATAGTTGGCCAGGCACAGTCTCGGCAGACTGAGACAGGAGAATCTCTTGAACCCAGGAGGTGGAGGTTACAGTGAGATGAGATCGCGCCACTACATTCCAGCTTGGGCGACAGAGCAAGACTCCCTCTCAAAAACAAAATTTAAAAAAAATTCATAGTTTTGGATTTTACATTTAGATTGCATTCCATTTTGAGTTGATTTTTGTATGTGTTTCGAAGTATGAATTCAAGAGTTGTTGTTGCTGTTGTTTTGAGTATGGATATTCAGTTGTTCCAACACTATTTGTTAGCAATGACTTTGTAAAAACTCATGGGTTTGTGTAGATACTGTCCTGTTTCATTGATCTTTTTGTCTATGCTGATGGCAGTGCCACACTCGTTTTATTACTGTAGGGTTTTTGTTTGTTTGTTTGTTTTTAGATAGCATATCGCTCTGTTTGCCCAGAGTGGAGGGAGTGCAGCAGTGCGATCTTGGCTCACTGCAACCTCCACCTCCCAGGTTCAAGCGATTCTCCTGCCTCAGCCTCCCGAATAGCTGGGATTATAGGCACGTGCCACCATAACTAGCTAATTTTTGTATTTTTTAGTAGAAATGGGGTTTCACTGTGTTGGCCAGGCTGGTCTCAAATTCCTGACCTCAAGTGATCTGCCTGCCTCAGCCTCCCAAAGTGCTGGAATTACAGACGTGAGCCACTGTGCCTGGCCTACTGTAGGTTTTTAAAGTCTTGAAATATGGTAGAGTTAGCCCTTTGGCTTTATACTTCTCTTTCAGTGTTGTCTGGCTATGGTAAGGGTTTTGCATTTCCATATGAATTTTGACATCAGCTTGTCAATTTACACACACACACAAACACAGCCTGCTGGGATTACATTGATTGTATAGACCAATTTGGGAAGAATTTACATCTTAACAATATTTAGTCTTTTGACTCATGAACATGGCATATAATGGCGTTTATTTTGGTCGTCTTTAATTTCTCTCAGCAGTAGTTTTTAGTTTTTGGTGTATGTCTCACCTCTGTTGTCAATTTATTCCTAAGTATTTCAATGCTATATTGTAAATGGGGTGGTTTTTAAAATTTCAATTTCCATTTGTTTATTGCTAGTATATAGAAATACAGTCATGTGCTGCATAATGATGTTTCAGTCAACAACAGACCTCATATAGGACAGTGGTCTTATAAGATTATAATGGAACTGAAAAATTCCTGTCATGTAGTGACATTGTAATATAGTAAGCGCAACACGTTACTCACATGTTTGCAGTGATGCTGGTGTAAACAAACCTACCATACTGCCAGTTGTATAAAACTATAGCAAATCCAGTTATGTGTAGTACATAATACCTGATAATGACTCTGTTACTGGTTTATGTATTTACTACACTATTTATTGTTGTTTTAGAATACACTGCTTCTACTTATAAACAAAAATTTTGTAAAACAGCCTCAGGCAGGTCCTTCAGGAGGTATCCCAGAAGAAGGGATTGTTATAAGAGATGGCAGTTCCGTGTGTGTTATTGCCCTGAAGACTTTCCAGTGGGACAAGATGTGGAGGTGAAGGACAGTCATATTGATGATCTTGACTCTGTGTAGGCCTATGCTAATGTGTGTGTTGTGTCTTAGTTTTAATAAAGTTTTTTTAAAAGATAAAGATAGGCCAGGCATGATGACTCACACCTATAAATAATTCCAGTGGTTTGGGAGGCCAAGATGGGAGGATTGCTTGAGGCCAGGAGTTTGAGACCAGCCTGGGCAACATAGTGAGACCCCCATCTCTGTAAAAAAAAAATTAGCTGGGTGTGGTGAAGTTACAATAAGCTAAGTTTATTTTATTATTGAAGATATTTTAAAAATAAATTGAGTAGTCTAAATTTACGGTGTTTATGAAGTCTACAGTAGTGTACAATAATGTCCTAGGCCTTCACTTTCACTCGCCACTTGCTGATGCACCCAGAGCAGCTTCTGGATATACCTTTTAAAAAAATCTGTATTATAGCTTTTCTATGTTTAGATATACAAAAATTTGCCATTGTATTACAATTGACTATATTATTCAATACAGTAACATGCTGCGTAGGTTTATAGTCTAGGAGCAATAGCTATACCATACAACCTAGATGTGTAATAAGCTTTACCATCTAGGTTTGTGTAAGTAAAGTCTATGATGTTAATACAATGATGAAATCACCTAATGGTGCTTTTCTCAGAATGTATCCCCATCATTAAGCAACATTTGACTGTATAATCTGTTTTTATGTATTAAAGAGTTATCTGGAAAACTTAGTTCACTTATTCTAGTAGCTTTCTGTAGATTCCATCAAATTATGTGGAAGATCATGTTGTATGCAAATTCAAGTACTTCTTTGCCAATTTGAGTGCCTTTTATTTCTTTTTTCTTACCTGACGGCACTGGCTAGACTCTTTGGGACAATGTTACATAGGAGTGGTGATACGAGCAAACATCTTTGTCTTATACCTGGTTTTAGAGAGAATATATTCAGTCTTTCCTGTTAAGTATGATGTTTGCTGTAGGGTTTTCAACTGTAGATGCACTTTGCCAGGTTGAGGAAGTTCCTTTCTATTCCAAATTTGCGGAATATTTTTCTTTAATCAGGAATGCATGTGGGATTTTATCAGATGCTGTTTTTACATCCATTGAGATGACCAAAGGTTTTCCTGTTTTGTTACATTGATTTTTTTCAAATCATAAATCAATCTTGTATTTCTGGGATAAACCCACTTAATCGTGATGTCTTTTTATTTTAATATATTGTTGGATTCAATTTGCTAAAATTGTTTAGACTTTTTGCATGTATGTTCATGAGGGAAACTGGTCTGTAGTTTTCTTGCTAATGGCTTCTGTTTTGGTATAAAGGCAATACTAGCCTCATAGAATAAGTTGGGAAGTATTCCTTCTCTTAAACTTTTGAAAAAATTTGAGTAGAATTTATATTATTCCTTCCTTAAATGTTTGGTAGAATTTGCAAATGAAATCATCTGAACCCAGAGTTTTCTTTGTGGAAAAGTTTTTAACTCTTAATTCAACTTCTTTCATAGACATAAGACTATTCAAGTTGTCTTTTTCTTCTCGGGTGAGTTTTGGTGATGTAATTTCACCTAAGTTGTTGAATCCATAGGTGTGAAATTGTACATAGTAATCCCTTAATATCTTCTGAATATCTGTGGAATGTGGTAATGCCATCTCTCTCATTTCTAATATTGGTAATTTGTGTCTTTACTCCTTTTTTCCTAATTCATCTGGCTAGAAGTTTATCAGTTTTGTTGCGCTTCTCAAAGAACTTCCTCTGTATTTGTTTTCTGTTTCACTGGTTTCAGCTTACATCTTTATAATTTCCTTTCTTGTACTTATATTGGGTTTAATTTGTTCTTTTTCTAATTTCCTAAGGTGGTAGCTGACGTCGTTGATCTGAGACCTTTCATCCTAAATACTGCTTTCATAGCATCCCACAAATTCTCATATGTTGTATTTTCATTTTTATCCACTTTTTTCTAAATGACAGATATTTAAACCAGTGTAGCTTTACTTAAAAAGAATAATATTATGAATTTCTATTCCTATATTTATAAAAAGGGAAACTCAAAGAACTATAAGAAGTTCATTTTAAGTTCTTTTATTTAAAGAACATCTTTAGGCCGGGCGCGGTGGCTCACGCCTGTAATCCCAACACTCTGGGAGGCCGAGACGGGCGGATCACGAGGTCAGGAGATCGAGACCATCCTGGCTAACACAGTGGAACCCCGTCTCTACTAAAAATACAAAAAATTAGCCGGGCGCGGTGGTCGGCGCCTGTAGTCCCAGCTACACCGGAGGCTGAGGCAGGAGAATGGTGTGAACCCGGGAGGTGGAGCTTGCAGTGAATGGAGATCGCGCCACTGCACTCCAGCCTGGGCGACAGAGTGAGACTCCGTCTCAAAAAAAAAAAAAGAACATCTTTAAGAAAATACATGGTTGTTGGATTATAAAAGTAATACATGCCTATTACTTTAAAAGTTGACCATTCCAAAGATATGTATTTAGTAAGTGAAATTTTAATGGTTAGTTTTTGAAATAAACTTTTTGGTTTAAAATAATGACATTGTTGTTCTTTAGAAATGAAGACTGACCTGAACTTATTATTGGAGTGTCTAAAGTATCAAATGGACAATGCTTTTTCACAAAAGGAAGCTTTGGTCACTATTCATTCAATTTGTCAACAAAACAGTAAGATATAATAGTGAATTTTTATCTGTGATTCTAGTTCTTTAGTACTATGATATATCAAATAAGCATAGTTCTTTATCTTCCATTCATTTATTCTACATATCATGTTACTGTTTTCATGTGATTTATTTTATCCCTGAAAGGATATTGAAAATAAATATCATTTCTATTTTGTTTTTTTCTGCATATCCTACAGGTAATGCAAGTGTTTATTTTCGGGAAATTGGTGGTTTGATGTTTGTAAAAAATCTTGCAAAGTCAAGTGAACATAGCATGGTAAAAGAAGCAGCCTTATATACATTAGGAGCTATTGCAGAAAAAAATGGTAAAATATAAAACTTTATTTCATTATACTTTAAGCATTGTGTTATATTTTAACAGTATACTCAAAACTAATTTTTTAGTTAATTTCTTTTCTTTTTTTTACACGTTTGAATAATTTTTATCCAGCCTCCCTCCCCTCTCCCTTGCTTCCTCTTTCCTTCCTTCCTTCCCTTTCTTTTCTTTCTTTTCTTTCTTTCCTTTCTTTTCTTCCCTTCCCTTTCCTTTCCTTTCTATTCTTTCCTTTCTTTTCTTTTCTTTCTTTCTTCTTTCTCTTTCTCTTTCTCTCTTTTCCCTTCCCCTCCCTCCTCTCCTTCTCCGCCCCTCCTTTCCCCTTTCTCCTTCCCCTCCCCTCCCTTTTTTCCTTCCCTTCCCTTTTCCCTGTCCTTTCCTTTCTGTTTCATCTTTCCAGATCAAAGGATGAAGATAACCCACAGCCATGTAATGTGTGGGTATAGAAATTCATGTTGGCAAGAACACTTTTCTGCAGGGCATCTAAAATGAGGTTGAATATAAACCATTGGTTTGTCAGACCAACTTTATATTCTGATATTTTTATTTATTAAATATTTCTTCATCAGCCAGGCGCATGGTGGCTCATACCTATAATCCCAGCACTTTGGGAGGCTGAGGCAGGTGGATCACTTGACCTCAGGAGTTTGAGACCAGCCTGGGCAACATGGTGATACCCCATCTCTACCAAAAATACAAATAATCAGCCGGGCATGGTAGTATGCACCTGTGGTCCCAACTACTTGGGAGGCCGAGGTGAGAGATTACTTGAGCCTGGGAGGTGGAGGTGGCAGTGAGCCAAGATTATGCCACTGTACTCTAACCTGGGCGACAGACCACAGAGTAAGACCCTGTCACCAAAAAAAAAAAAAAAAAAAAAAAAAAAAAATCTTTTAGGAAGCAATCTTTGTGCAAGGCATTGGGGATACAGGGATAAGTAAGATATAGTCCTTGAATTTTTTTTTTTAAATTTAATGTTTGTGTCTATATAATAGGTGTATATATTTATAGGGTACATGAGATGTTTTGATACCGACATGCAGTGCGTAATCACATCGTGGAGAATGAGGTTTCCATCCACTCAAGCATTTATTCATTGTGTTACACAAACAATCCAATTATACTGTTTAGTTATTTTAAAGTGTACAGTTAAATTATTATTGACTATGGTTACTTTGTTATGCTATCAAATAGTAAGTCTTAGTCATTCTTTCTTCATTTTTTTTTTTTTTTTTTGGTACCATACCCACCACCTTCCACTACCCTTCCCAGCCTCTGATAATCATCTATCTCCATGAGTTCAATTGTTTTGATTTTTAGATCCCACAAATAAGTGAGAATATGTTTGTCTTTCTGTGCCTGGCTTAGTCCTTGCCTTTGAGATAGGGCCTAATAGCTGGTTCTAGGAACTGGATAAAATGTTGATTGTATCTTTATGTCTATATTATTTTTGTAAAATTCTGCCTATTGCATTAGGACATACACACAAAAACTATCAGATAGTATGATTCTTGAAATGATTTTTATTTCTAGGAAAGTCTCAAAACATATCTCAAATTTTGTTTGTCCCTCTGTTTTCTAAAGCAGGTTTCTGAATTTTCTTGAATTGCTTTTCTTGCTATGTTTTGTTACGCATCCTTTAAAGTGTGTTTTGTTTTTTTTTTTTTGCTAAATTTTATTTAATTTTTTATTCAGATAAGTTTTTTATTGTAAATTCTAGGGGATTTCAGTATGTGTTTTGGAGCCTAGATTAAGTACTTTTGATTAATATACTGCTGCTTTGGTCTGCTAATTGAGTAAGCACATATCAGTTTGTCAGAAATTTTGTTGTATGACTAATAAATATCAATTACATGAGATTTGGTTAAGAACCATCCCCAGTTAGGTAATTTTTTATTTTGTTCAGCATATTTTAAAGCATGTTTGTGACAATGCATTGAAATTAAAATTATATTTTATATTTCAGTTTACTGTCAGCAGACTTTGTGTACTTCAGAGTTATTTGAAGACTTAACTTGGTTCTTATCTAATGATTCAAACATAAATTTGAAAAGAATGTCTGTTTATGTTATTTTGGTTCTGGTTTCAAATAATAGTAAGTACATTCTCTTATGAATATTTGAAAACGTTAATCAATTGGAACAGCCATTATTAATTTTTTATTTGAGTTCTTATATCTTTTTTTTTTTTTTGGAAACAGAGTCTCGCTGTGGCACGCAGGCTGGAGTGCAGTGGCATGATCTCGGCTCACTACAACCTCCGCCACCTGGTTCAAGTGATTCTTCTGCCTCAGCCTACTGAGTAGCTGGGATTACAGGCACATGCTATCATGCCCAGCTAATTTTTGGATTTTTTAGTAGAGACAGGGGTTTCACCATGTTGGCCAGACTGGTTTCAAATAGTGCTGGGATTACAGGTGTGAGCCACTGCTCCTGGCCCAGTGTCTTTTTTTTTTTTTTTTTGAGACGGAGTCTCGCTCTGCCGCCCAGGCTGGAGTGCAGTGGCCGGATCTCAGCTCACTGCAAGCTCCGCCTCCTGGGTTAACGCCATTCTCCTGCCTCAGCCTCCCGAGTAGCTGGGACTACAGGCGCCCGCCACCTCGCCCGGCTAGTTTTTTGTATTTTTAGTAGAGACGGGGTTTCACCGTGTTAGCCAGGATGGTCTGGATCTCCTGACCTCGTGATCCGCCCGTCTCGGCCTCCCAAAGTGCTGGGATTACAGGCTTGAGCCACCGCGCCCGGCCCCAGTGTCCTTTTTTAACCTCACCTCTGAGAAATACTAGTTTAAAGAAAGGTGGATTATTAGCATGTATTTAATAATTCAATACTTATTAATTTTAAGAAATAATAAAGTAGGCCGGGCGCGGTGGCTCAAGCCTGTAATCCCAGCACTTTGGGAGGCCGAGGCGGGCGGATCACAAGGTCAGGAGATCGAGACCACAGTGAAACCCCGTCTCTACTAAAAATACAAAAAATTAGCCGGGCGCGGTGGCGGGCGCCTGTAGTCCCAGCTACTCAGGAGGCTGAGGCAGGAGAATGGCGGGAACCCGGGAGGCGGAGCTTGCAGTGAGCCGAGATCGCGCCACTGCACTCCAGCCTGGGCAACAGCGTGAGACTCCGTCTCAAAAAAAAAAAAAAAAAAGAAATAATAAAGTAATTTATAGTGCTTAGCATTGAAAGGTAACAGGTTTAAAGAGAAAAAGAGAGGCATTTAATGAATTAGTTTTGTTGATTTTCTGCTGAATTGACCGTTTAGTTACAGTGTTTACAGTATAAACCAGTGATGGTTTTTATTTTGGAATAATTTTAGATTTACAGAAAAGTTGCAAAGATAATATGTTCCCGTATACTTACTGCTCAGTTATTTTTTAACTTTTTAAAATTTTAATTCTTCAAATTGTTAGAAATTCTGTAAGCATTTAAAATGTTTCTAGGCCAGGTGTGGTAGATCATCCCTGTAATCCCAGCATTTTGGGAGGCCAAGGTGGGAGGATACCTTAAGCCCAGGAGTTTGAAACCAGCCTGGGTAACACAGTGAGACCTTGTCTCTACAAAGAAATTAAAAAAGAAAAGAAAAAGAAAAATTAACTGGGTGTGGTGGCGCACACCTGTACTACCAGCTACTTGGGAGGCTAAGGTGGGAGAATTGAGTGAGCTCTGGAGGTTGAGGCTACAGTGAGCTGTGATCAAGCCACTGCACTCCAACCTGAGTGACAGAGTGAGACCCTGTCTCAAAAAAAAGAAATGCTTCTAGGTAGGCACGGTGGGTCACATCTGTAACCCCAGCACTTGGGGAGGCCAAGGCGGTGTAGCCCCTTTCCTATGTCACCCAGGTCCCAGCACAACAACCATATTCAGTACCAGCAGACTCTCTCATGCCACCTTTCCTGCTAGAGGGGAAATGGTATGGGCATCAATAGAGGGGGACGTCTAGGTGGTTGTAGAGCTCAAGGCCCAAACCCCCAGTGTGTTGGGTGGGGGTGGGGCAGCCTCAGGGAAGCTAGGCATCAGGTTGTATCCTTTGAAGCGGAGGAGTCAAGCCTTACCTTCTTCTGCTAGCAGTGGCTGGTCCCTCACCCCTCTAGTCCTCTGCTGTTATTGTTTCCATGGGGAGGGTCACAGACCCAGGCACAATGCTAGTCTGAGCAGGCTCAGGCAATTCAGCTAAGCCTCTTGCCAGAGAGGCCTGAGGAGTCGCTTCTTGCCAGGTGTGCACTTTAAAAAAAATGTTTCTAGATTTTGTTTTATTTTGGAAAAACTAGAAAACGTTGAATTTATTTATTTTTCCATTTTGGAACTTATCTTGATACTGTAACACAGAACCATGATGCAAAGTAAGAGTTTTGTAATTTTTAGAGGAAATTTGAATGCAATTAGTCTCTAAGCAGTAGTGACATATTTTTCATAATAATCTTGATTACAGATTTTTATCCACAGTAATTCTATGTTATACTTTGTAATACTTTAAAGTTGTTTAAAAGTTATTTATTTATTAAAATAAAACTTAACTGTTATTCATTTCTGCAAGACTATTTGTAAATAAAACTCATATTTTTATATGGCTATTTTTTTAAGGGACTGGACAAACACTTGTGAGAGAAACAGGTTGTATTACAGTTCTGTCACGGTTATTCAGGTAAACAAATACAAATTTCTTTTTGTTAATTATTAATTACTTAGGACCTTAACACATTTGTATTAATTTACTTTCTTTTCTTTTTAACCTAATAGGACAGTTATTTCAAAATATGAGTTGGATTTGTCAGATAAAAATGTTTTCCAGAGTTATCAGTTGTGGTCTTCAGTGTGTAGTACTCTGTGTGTCTGTGTCAACAATCCTCAAAATGGTAACTATCTGTAATGTTTAAATATAAAAATAAAGATAAAAACAAATGAAAACTGATGTTTTCCAATTGTCATATTAAATCATGATTGACTTTGTCTTCTTTCAGATGAGAATCAAATGTTTTGCTGTTCACTTTTTCCACATGCTAATGAATGGCTAAAAAATTTCATGAAACCTGAGATAATTCGCCCTATTTGCTCATTTATTGGACTCACTCTTGCAAATAACAGTAAGTATTCATTATTTTCTAGGTCATAGTTGAAGAAACATTTCAAAGCATTATAAAAACTATTGAATTTATTATTGAATCAATTGAGTTCTTGTAATTTGGGTTATTTTGGATGTATTTAGGCTCTTAAAGATAAGAAAATCTTAAAAGTGGATATTTTTAGGAGGATATTGGGAAGATGGTCATAGCAGCATCATTTTTTAAATCTCCCCAGATACTCTCATAAAACGGAAAAACCAAATAGCAAGACTAAATACCCATAGAGTGTGTTCTCTGATCACAAGGTAATTAAATTAGAAATGAATAAAAACAAAACATCTAGAAAAGCCCCAAATATCTGGTAATTAAACAACTTGTACTAAAATCCATGAGTCAATGTATAAATCATAAGGAAAATTATAAAATGTTTCTAACTGAATAATAATGAAAATACAACATTAGGCCGGCCATGGTGGCTCACGCCTGTAATCCCAGCACTTTGGAAGGCTGAGGCAGGCAGATCACTTGAGGTCAGGAGTTCGAGACCAGCCTGACCAACATGGTGAAACCCTATCTCTACTAAAAATACAGAAATTAGCTGGGCATGGTGGCAACAATTAGCTGGGCTGGTGGCAGACACCTATAATCCAAGCTGCTTGGGAGGCTGAGGCAGGAGAATCGCGTGAGCCCAGGAGACGGAAGTTGCAGTGAGCCACAATCGCACCATTGCACTCCATCCTGGGCAACAGCAGAATGATACTCTGGCTCAAAAAAAAAAAAAAAAAAAAAAAAAAGCCAGATGCAGTGGCTCACACCTGTAATCCCAGCACTTTGGGAGGCTGAGGCGGGTGGATCACTTGAGGTCAGGAGTTTGAGACCACATGTTGGTCTGACCAACATGTGAAACCTTGTCTCCACTGAAAATACAAAAATTAGATGGGTGCCTGTAATCCCAGCTACTCAGGAGGTGGAGGCAGGAGAATCTCTTGAACCTAGGAGGTAGAGATTGCAGTGAGCTGAGATCACGCCACTGCACTCCAGCCTGGGTGACAGAGTGAGACTCCATCTCAAAAAAAAAAAAAAATTAAAAGAAATCTGTGTGATGCTGCAAAACAGTGTTGAGAGGGAAATTTATAGTATTAAGGCTTGTATAAGAAAAGAAAGGTCTCAAGTCAATTATACTAGCTTCTGACTGGGTGTGGTGGCTCACACCTGTAATCCCAGCACTTTGGGAGTCTGAGGTGGGGGAATCACTTGAGGTCAGGAGTTCCAGACCAGCCTGGCCAACATGATGAAACTTTGTCTCTACTAAAAATACAAAAAAATTAGCCCGGTGTGGTGGTGTGCACATGTAATCCCGGCTACTCGGGTGGCTGAGGCAGGAGAATCGCTTGAACTTGGGAGGCAGAGGTTGCAGTGAGCCAAGATCATACCACTGCACTCCAGACTGAGCAACAGAGAGAGATTCTGTCTCAAAAATAAATAAATAAATAAATAAATAATCGTATTAGCTTCTACCTAAGAAATTAGCAAACCAAGCAAGTTAAAATAAGCATAACAAAGGAAATAATGAGAAGATTAGAAATCGTGAAATAGAGAAAAGCACCGAATGGAGAAAAATAATTGAAACATGAGCTAATTCTTTGAAAAGATCAATAACAGTGATCCTCTAGCCAGACTGATTACAAAGTAACGAGAGAAAGCTCAGATTACCTGTGCCAGGAGTGATAACTTCACTATAGATCTTAATAGATATTAAGAGTAATGAAAGAATAGTAGAAACAGCTTTATGTCATGACATTTTACAACTTAGATGAGTTGGACAAACTCTTTGAAAGATACAAACTACCAAACAAAGCTCACCCAAGAAGAACTAGTAACCTGAATACTCCTATATCTGTTAAAGAAGTCAAATTTGTAGTTTAAAAGCTTAACACAAGCCTGGGCATGGTTGCGCATGCCTGTAGTCCCAGCTGTTGGGAGACTGAGGTGGGAGGATCACTTGAGCCTGGAAGTTCAAGGGTATAGTCTGCTATTATCATACCTGAGAATAGTCACTGCAGCCTGGGCAACATAGCAAGGACCCACCTCTTAAAAAACAACAAACAAACAAACAAACAAAAAACAATGCAAAGACGCAAAACAAAACCTTAGCTTAGGAAATTCCAGGCCTTAATGGTTTCTTTGGCGAATTCTGCCAAACATTTCAGGAAACAAACCAATAATTTCACATAAATTATTCCAGGAAATAGAAGTGGGATAAACACTTCCCAACGTGTAAGGCCAGCATTACACTGACGTCAGAACCCAGAAACAACATTACGAGAAACTGTTGGCTAATAGCTCTAGAACATAGATGTAAAAATCCTTAAAAAAAAATTAACAAATCTAATTTAGCATTAGAAAATATTAACAAATCTAATTCAGCATATGGAAAAGAATACATTATGACCAAGTGGCATGTATCCCAGGAATGCAAGATAGGTTTAACATTAGAAAATTCATCATATGTACAGTCTAGAAAAGAAGAACAATATGATAATTTCAATAGATGCAGGAAAAGCATTTGACATAATTCAACATACATCTGTAAACTCATGGTAAACTAGGAACAGAAGGAAACTTCCTTAATGTGACAGGACCTCTACAAAATACTACAAGTAGCACACTTAATGGCGAAAGACTTAATGTTTTCCCCTTGAGACTGGAAAAAAGATAAGAGGCTAGGTGTAGTGACTCATGCCTATAATCCAGCACTTTGGGAGGCCGAGGCAGGAGGACCACTTGAATCTAGGAGTTCAAGACCAGCCTGGGCAACATAGAAAGACCCTGTAGCTACAAAAATTTAAAAACTAGCCAGGTGTAATGATTCACACCTATAGTCTCAGCTACTTGAGAGGATTGCTTGAGCCTGGGAGGTCAAGGCTGCAGTGAGTTATGATTCTGCTATTGCACTCCAGCCTGGGCAACAGGGAGATCCTGTAACACACACACACACACACACACACACACACACATACACACACAACAGAAATTAAAAGAAAATAAATTGATGATATATATAATACTCTGGATTATAAGACTCAACATTGTAAGAATGTCACTTTCAAATTCATCTCTAGATTCATGGAATTCTCAAGCAAAATCCCAGCAGATATTTCTGATTCTAACTTACATGGAATACAAAGGGCCTAGGATAATTGAAACTTTTGGGGAAAAAAGGATAAAACCGTAGGACTATGTTGCCTGATTTTAGTACTTATACAGAAATCAAGAAAGCGTGGCATTGGTGTAGGTATAGACTTACAGATTCTTTTTTTTTTTTTTTTTTGGTGACAGAATTTCACTCTTGTTGCCCAGGCTGGAGTGCAATGGTATGGTCTCGACTCAGTGCAACGTCCACCTCCCGGTTTCAAGTGATTCTTCTGTCTCAGCCTCCCGAGTAGTTGGGATTACAAGCACCCGCCACCATGCCTGGATAATTTTTGTATTTTTAGTAGAGATGGGGTTTCACCATGTTGGCCAGGCTGGTCTTGAACTCCTGATCTCAGGTGATCCTCCCACCTTGGCCTCCCAAAGTGCTGGGATTACAGACATGAGCCACCACACCCGGCCTTGTAGACTTACCTATTAAGGAAATAAAAGTGAGAGCCCAGAAATAGACTCATACATATATCATTGTTGATTGTCTACAAAGATGCCATTGTCATTCTGTGGAGGAAAAGATATTTTCAACAAATAATGCTAGAAAAAGTGGATATCTATATGCAAAATATGAATCCAAACCTTTATACAGTATACAAAAACTAACTTGAAATAGTTCATAGACTTAAATGTAAACAGTGAAAAATATAAAACGTGGACAAAAGCAGAAAATTCTCACAACTTGGGGGTAGGCAAAGGTTTCTAAGGACACAAAAAGCATGAATAACTAAAGAAAAAATAGTAAATTGGACTTAATTGAAATAATTTTGCTCTTCAGAAGAGCTTGCTATGAGGATGAAAGGTAAGCTAGACCGAGAGAAAATATTTGAGAACTATTTATCTAATTAAGAATTTGTACCCAGAAACCTGTAAATAGCTCTTATAAATCGATAAGAAGACAAAAGCAACCTGATGATTAAAAAAGTGGGCAAAAGATTTGAACAGATACTTTAGCAAAGAAGATGTGAATATTAAATAAGCACTTGAAAAGATGTTTAAGATTGGCTGGGCATGGTGGCTTATACCTGTAATCCCAGCACTTTGGAAGGCCAAGGAGGGAGAATCGCTTGAGCCCTGGAGTTTGAGACCAGGCTGGGCAATGTAGTGAGATCTTGTCTCTACAAAAACATTTTAAAAATTAGCCAAATATGGTGGCATGCACCTATAGTCCTAGTTACTCAGGAAGCTGAGGTGGGAGAATCACTTGAGTCCAGGAGTTCAAGCTTACAGTAAGCTATGATCACACCACTGCACTCCAGCTTGGGTGACAGAGCCAGAGCAAGACTCTGTCTCAGGGAAAAAAAAATGCTCAAGAAATAATTAGTTACCAGAGAAATCCAAATTAAAATCCCAAAGAGATATTACTACACACCAACTAGCATGTTAAAAATAAAAAGTGATCATGCTAAATATTGGCAAAGGATGTGGAACAACTAGAACTTTCACACATTGCTAACGTATATCTATAGTCAAGTGTTTGAAACAAATACTCGTGTCACATGCAAAGGATATATCTCTAGAATTACAGAAAAAATTGGAATCTATTTCCATGATACCCTGACAGTCCCTTTATCTCTAAAAGCCAGCTTTAGTGAGTGATAGTTATAGGACTTCATTACCTTCAGTGAACTACAGATTAGAGAAAATCTAAAATATTCAGTATACAATAAATGTGGTCTAGGATGTTCTTCTGCTTATATGCCTGAGTTTTTGTCACTTAGGCTATAACTAAGAATCTGTGGTAACACACTGCCATTTTCATCTAAGCATTAACAATGCCCTTTTTTTTTTTTTGAGCTAGAGTCTTATTCACTCTGTCACCCCGGCTAGAGTACAGTGGCACAATCATGGGTCACTGCAGCCTCAAACCTCTGGGCCTAAGCGATCCCCCTGCCTTAGCCTCCTGAGGTGCTGGGACTACACGCACACACCACTGAGCCTGGCTAATTTTTACTTTGGTTTTTTTTTTTTAGAGATGGGGTCTCACTATGTTGCCCAGGCTGATAATGAACTTCTGAATTCAAGCAATCCTCCTGCCTCAGCCTCTCAAAAATGCTAGGATTACAGACATGAGCTACTACCACATGCAGCCTCTTTTTTGAAGATTTTTAAAAAGTGAAAATACTTCCTAGTAAAGAAGTCTATTTTGGAGCCACCATAATATTGAAAGTGTTTGCCTGCCCTTAAATAACGTTTCTGGGCTGGGCGCCATGGCTCACGCCTGTAATCCTAACAGTTTGGGAGGCCGAGGCAGGCAGGTTGCTTTAGTTCAGGAGTTCGAAACCAACCTGGGGAACATGGTGAAACTGCGTCTCTACCAAAAGTACAAAAATTACCTGGACATGGTGGTGCACGCCTGTAGTCATTAAAGGCATAAGCCACCATGCCCAGCCCAGAATTATTTTCAACTAGGAAACAAAAGACTTCAGATTTAGAAAAATAGATACTGGTCATTGAATCTTTGCTTGGAATAGTTGTTATGACTCTCAGGGATGTGTTATAATTTTATGCTCCAAGAAGTAAAAGAATTAGGTGTAAATATGACAGATGAGATGTATGCTGTTTTAAAACAGTTAAATTACTTTGCATCTTGAGGAGTCAAACAATCTGAGGAATTAGTTATGTTGGATTGCAGAAAATAGGCAGCTTGCTAATTACCAAGATAAATGAATGAATATATTCTTTATAACTCTATTGAAATACTTGTTTAATATTGTTGAGGGATAGGTTTCTTTTTGGTTTTTTGTTTTGTTTTGTTTTTGTTTGTGTTTTGAGACAGAGTCTCGCTCAGTAGTGTTAGCTCAGCTCATTGCAACCTCTGCCTCCCGGGTTCAAGTGGTCCTCCTGCCTCAGCCACCTGAGTAGCTGGGATTATAGGCATGTACCACCACGACCAGCTTAATTTTTAATTTTCTTTTTCTTTTTTTTTTTTTTTTTTGAGATGGAGTTTCGCTCTGTCACCCAGGCTGGAGTGCTGTGGCACAATCCTGGCTCACTGCAAGCTCCGCCTCCTGGGGTCACGCCATTCTCCTGCCTCAGCCTCCCGAGTAGCTGGGACTACAGGCGCCGACCACCACGCCCAGCTAATTTTTTGTATTTTTAGTAGAGACGGGGTTTCACTGTGTTAGCCAGGATGGTCTCGATTTCCTGACCTTGTGATCTGCCCATCTCGGCCTCCCAAAGTGCTGGGGTTACAGGCATGAGCCACCGCACCCTGCCTATTTTTTAAGTTTTTAGTAGAGATGGAGTTTCAGCATGTTGGCCAGGCTGGTCTTGAACTCCTGACTCAAGCAGTCCTCCTATCTCGGCCTCCCAAAGTGCTGGGATTACAGGCGTGAGCCACCATGCTCGGCCCAGAGGGCAGCTTAATAATGCCATTCTTACAAAATAGAGCAGTTCTTACTACATGAAACAAAAAAGATTTCTAATACACAAGAAATACTGTACTATACATATAGTTTTACTATGTCAAAGTAAGGTACTTACGCAAATAAATAATCTATTTTATGATTATGTATATGCACAGGTATAGATTGGATTTTTAATTCTTTAATTTTGGGATTTTTAGAAAGTATTTGAAAAGACCAAGTTAGTGTTATATTTAGTGCAAATTAATTGAGTAAAACCATTCAGCTGTCTTGTTTGAAATATTAATAGTTTTGCTACTTTATTCTTTAAGCATATGTTCAGAAATACTTCGTATCTGTGGGTGGACTGGATGTATTGTCTCAAGTTCTCGTGCAACTGGAATCTGATTCACATGAGACTCTTTCCAGTGCTAAACTTGCAGTGGTTGTGACAAAGACTGTGGATGCATGCATTGCTGATAATCGTGAGTGACAGTGCTTACTAGTTTTTTTGAAATTGAATTTTCTTTGAATATAGCATGAAGAATGTTGAAATAGTAGATTGAACAGTAACATGGTTTAGACTAACAGTTTCTCACAAGTGGAAGGGAATATTAGAAATTATCCAACATGGCCAGGCGCAGTGGCTCATGCCTGTAATCCCAGCACTTTGGGAGGCTGAGGCAGGCAGATGGCTTGAGGTCGGGAGTTCAAGACCAGTGTGGCCAACATGGTGAACCCTCGTCTCTACTAAAAATACAAAAATTAGCCGAATGTGGTGGTGGGTGCCTGTAATTCCGGTTACTTAGGAAGCTGAGGCAAGAGAATCACTTGAACCCAGGAGGTGGAGGTTGCAGTGAGGGAGCTGAGATCATGCCACTGCACTCCAGCCTGGGCGACAAGTGCAAAACTCTGTCTGGAAAAAAAAGGCAACATTAAATTAAAAATTTCAGGCTGTGTATGGTGGCTCACACCTGTAATCCCAGCACTTTGGGAGGCCAAGATGGGAGGATTGCTTGAAGCCAGGAGTTTGAGACCAGCTTGGTCAACATAGCAAGACTCCATCTCTCAAAAAAAAAAAATAATAATAGTAATAATAATATTCAGATGAGAAACCAAGGGATATTTTTGAGATTAAGGAATGGAAAACCCAATTTATGTAAAGAATACATCTCTTTCTGCTAAGTATGAGGTTGGACTTACCCAACACAGCATTACTAGTGAGTGGCAGAACCATACTTGAACTCATGGCTGCTGCTTCTCACATGTGCAAACACTGAAGAGTAAGAAACTCTATTGGTATTCACAAACAACTAGGGGGCAAAAAATAGATGGTTTTTTAAAAAGTGGTTATTGAGGGCCTGCTATGTGCTGAGCTTTACAAGTACAAAAATGACTAAGATGTAGTCCCTTGAGGAATTCACAACTTTTTTGTTGATATTAATATTGTTAGACTCTGGGTGAATTCTGTTGAAAGCCACACTTGGAGAAATATAGCTTAAAATGGTGGACTTTTTTTTTTTTTTTTTTTTTTTTTTTTTGAGACGGAGTCTCACTCTGTTGCCCAGGCTGGAGTGCAGTGGTGTGATCTTGGCTCACTGCAAGCTCTGCCTCCTGGGTTTAAGCGATTCTCCTGCCTCAGCCTCCTGAGTAGCTGGTACTACAGGTGCCCACCACCACGCCCGGCTAATTTTTTGTGTGTGTTTTTAGTAGAGACAGGGTTTCACCGTGTTAGCCAGGATGGTCTCCATCTCCTGACCTCGTGATCCACCTGCCTCGGCCTCCCAAAGTGCAGGGATTGCAGGCGTGAGCCACCGCGCCTGGCCAAAAAATGGAGGACTTTTTGACTTTTGTCAGTCTCAGCATAGCTTCGCATAAGCTTCATTGTAAGCAAAACTGTGGTCAGTTAATAGTGTATTTTAAATGACAGCAGGAACTGATTATGTAGGAAAGTCTTTACTATCCAATCTAGATAAGAGGTAGGTAAGGGGAGAGTAAGCATACTCAGCCTTTAGGAAGTTAGTGGTACTTCATCTTCACGGCATTCTGCAGAACAATTAAGAAAAAAAATTCTTCGAAAAATTTGCTTTAGTAATATGTCTTTAGTATGGGAAGAAAGAGTAATGAGGGTTATAGTAATAAGCAACCATCTTATTACAATGAATTTATTTATATTTTATTTATATTCACACATACACATATTTATTAGATGTTATATGTGTATATTTAATGTTATATAGATATATAACATTCTATCTGAATAAGCTGAAAAATGTATATATACATTTATAAGTTTTAAATTTGTACTATCTTTTTTTCCTATTTTATACTAATAGCTACTTTTGGGATAGTACTCTCCAAGTACCACATTGTTTCAAAACTTCTGGCATTACTGCTTCATGAAAGTCTGGATTCAGGAGAAAAATTTAGCATCATGCTTACTCTTGGTCATTGCACAGAGGATTGTGGTAAGTATTGGATTTATTGTGTGTGGTTATTAAAATAGTAGAGTGGAAATATACTTTTTTTTTTTCCTTCCAGTCATGTGAAGGTCTTAAAAGTATTGCTTTTCTCCTAGTTATTCAGACCTCAAACTAATCATTTCAGCTTCTAATTCTCCTTCACTCATTGTATTAAGTCAGTCATTAAGACCTGTAGTTCTACTTCTGTTTACCCCTCTTGATCCCTTTCTGTCCAGTTCCAATGCTGCTCTTCTACAGTAGGCCCTCAAACCCATATCTTTCATCAATATTATTGCAGTGGTTTTCTCACTACAGCACAGGGAGAAAGCTCCTTCCCTTCTATCTTCATTTTTCAGTCCACTCTGCACATTGCTGCACAAATCTGATTATGTTCTCCTTGTTAAAACTTTCAAAGATTCTTTCTTTTTCTACCTATTACTGTCTTCTCTCTCTTTTTCTTCTCCCCCTTTTACTTTCCTCCTCCTCTACTTTCCTCCCATTCTCCCTCTGTTCAATCTACTCCTTCTTACCAATTCTCTCCACTTCCCTCTCTACCCCCTCTCTTCTTCTGATCTCGTGTCTCTGCTCTTTCAGCTCTCACTTTTCCACTCTCCTCCCTTTGCTCTCTCTTGCTTCTCCCATTCTTTCTTCCTTCCCCTACACTTTCTACTCCCTCCGTTAGTTTATCTATTCTTTCCCTTAACTTCTGTGTAATTTAGGATTGATTATACCCTTTTTCAAACCAAGTGAGGGCAGTTTTACCCTTATGAGTTATGATACTACTCTGTGGCTGCATTTCAGAGATCACTTATGAGACAGGTATTTTGTGTAAGTGAATTTTTTTTTTTTTTTTTTGAGACGGAGTTTTGCTCTTGTTGCCCAGATTGGAGTGCAATGGCACAATCTTGGCTCACTGCAACCTCCGCCTCCCAGGTTCAAGCAATTCTCCTGTCTCAGCCTCCCAAGTAGCTGGGATTACGGGCATGCACCACCACGCCTGGCTAATTTTGTATTTTTGGTAGAGATGAGGTTTCTCCATGTTGGTCAGGCTGGTCTCGAACTCCCGACCTCAGGTCATCTGCCCGCCTTGGCCTCCCAAAGTTCTGGGATTACAGGCATGAGCCACTGAGCCCGGCCTTAAGTGAATTATTTTCTATATTAAAAATCCTTTTGGGGGCTAGATGTGGTGGCTCACGCCTGTAATTCCAGCACTTTGGGAGGCTGACATAGGCAGATCACGAGGTCAGGAGTTCGAGACCAGCTTGGCGAGCATGTTGAAACCCTGTCTCTACTAAAAATACAAAAAATTAGATGGGCACGGTGGTGCGCACCTGTAGTCCCAGCTACTCGGGAGGCTGAGGCAAGAGAATTGCTTGAACCCGGCAGGCGGAGGTTGCAGTGAGCCGAGATCACGCCACTGCACTCCAATCAGAGTGACAGAGCGAGACTCCCTCTCAAAAAAAAAAAAAATTCCTTTTGAAACTATGTGTTTCTCTATTTTAAAAATTTGTTGTTGTCGTTGTATTTTTGTTTTTTGAGACAAAGTCTCACTCTGTTGCCCAGACTGGAATGCAATGGCTGGACCTTGGCTCACTGCAGCCTCCACCTCCCAGGTTCAACTCAATTTCCTGAGAAGTTGGGATTACAAGTGCCTGCCACCATGCCTGGCTAATTTTTTTGCATTTTTTGTAGAGACCGGGTTTTGCCATGTTGGCTAGGCTGGTCTTGGACTCCTAACCTCAAGTGATCCACCCATCTCAGCCTCCCAAAGAGTGAGCCACCGTTCCTGGCCTATTTTTAAAATTTTGAACTATGTTCATAATTATCACAAGGAAGAATTATGACCTCATATAGATAGTTTATGATAAAATCATTGTCCTCTTTAACTGTGTGTTTTCCAGAGGAAAATCAGTATGACCTTTTTAAAAACAATGGGCTTCCACTCATGATTCAAGCCTTAACTGAATCTCAGAATGAGGAACTGAACAAAGCTGCCACATTTGTGCTTCACAACTGCAAAAAAATTAGTAAGTGTACTATTACTTTAAGAACATACCAACCAAAGTTTATAAAGGGGAATTTATATCTGCTTTCATGAGCCAAGGCCTTTTAGCTCTCAGTTTCTTCTTACATTTGAAAAGCAGAGTAGGCCCTGCACAGTGGCTCATGCCTGTAATCCCAGCACTTTGGGAGGCCAAGGCAGGCAGATCGCTTGAGTCCAGGAGTTCAAGACCAGCCTGGGCAACATGGAGAAACTCTGTCTCTATTTAAAAAAAAAAAAAAAAAGAAAGAAAGAAAAAATTATCTGGCCTGGTGGCACACGCCTGCCAGCTACTTGGGAAGCTGAGGTAGAAGGATCATCTGAGCTCAGGAAGTGCTCAGGTTGAGGCTACAGTGAGCTGTGTTTGCACCACTGCCCTCCACCCTGGCTCATATAGTAAGACCCTGTCTCAAAAAAAAGTCAGAGTGTATAATTTGGACATGACAGCTAGGGTATATTCAGCATATACAAACCCATGTGGAAGAGAGCAGCAGTATAGATAATTCACTATTTTATGCCATGTGCACAAATTTAGTTTGCAGGAATTAAATTTGTGGACTAAGGGTTATTTATTGTTAAATCGTAAGTACATTTATTTATTTTTAAATGTCTGGGCTGGGCGCAGTGGCTCACGCCTATAATCCCAGCACTTTCAGAGGCCTAGGCAGGCGGATCATGAGGTCAGGAGTTCGAGACCAGCCGGGCCAACATGGTGAAACCCCATCTCTACTAAAAATACAAAAAATATTAGCCAGGCATGGTGGCGCACACCTGTAGCCCCAGCTACACGGGAGGCTGAGGCAGAAGAATTACTTGAACCCCGGAGGCAGAGGTTGCAGCAAGCCGAGATCATGCCACTGCACTCCAGCCTAGGCGACAGAACAAAACTCCGTCTCAAAAAAAAAAAAAAGTTTGAGTTTCTGTTATGTGCCGGGCGGTGTGCTAGGCATCAGGGACATCAGGGATACAGTGATAAAAAAACAGTCTGTGTATTCACAGAGCTTAGTTTAACTAGAGAAATAGACAGTAACTCAAAAAATGAGATTATGTGTTATTATAAATTGACATAAGAAGTATAAGGGGATAGACCACAGGTCTTTAATAGCCTATAACAAAGAAATCTGGTCTAGACGTGGAGCAGAAAAGGCTTTGGGAGGAAGTGATTCTTGAGCTGAGAACTGAATGTCTAGGGTTAATTAGGTGAAAAGAAAGGAATTTGTTATCAGCGAGCATCTCAGGCATAAGCAACAGTGAGGCACAAAGGCCCTGTGATAGGAGGGAACCTGGTGCACTTAAGGAATTGATGGCCAGTGTAGCTTGAGCTCAGAGGGCAGTGGCCATGATAAGAATTTTGATCTTTGTGGAAGAAAAACTGCAGACACAGTATGTTAAAAAAAAAAAAAAAAAGATTATAGGAAGGAATCAATTTATGAACATTGTTTTTTTAAAAAACTACTTTATTTTTGAGACAAAGTCTCAGTTTGTCACCGGGGCTAGAGTGCAGTGGTGCAATCTCTGTTCACTGCAGCCTCTGCCTCCTGGGTTTGAGGGAGTCTTGTGCCTCACCCTCCGGAGTATCTGGTATCTGGTATTACAGGTGCGTGCCACGATGCCTGGCTAATTTTTTTTTTTTTTTTAGAAGAGGCGGAGTTTCACCATATTGGCCAGGCTGGCCTTGAGTTCCTGACCTCAAGTGATCCTCCCGCCTCGGCGTCCCAAAGTGCTAGGATTACAAGTGTGAGCCACTGTGCCCGGCCTAAAAAGCTAACTACTTTAAAACCAGTATGCATGTACCTGAGAGCGTTTATGTGCCTGGCATAACATATTTGCATGTTTTTTCTCCTGTAACTCTGAAGGTAAAGTCTAATTTATGACTGTTCTCTTCCACTTACTTTTCAGTACTAATTAAGCTGTTAAGATAGTCTGGATGGAAAAATTTAGAGAAAGGAGAGGGTGGGGTGTGAGGTTGTCCTTACATATAAAGTGTTTAAATAACCTTTCATTCATTGTGTTTTTCCCATATTACAAAGCTGAGAAATTATCTCTAAGTCTAGGAGAATATCCTTTTGATGAAAATGAAACACAGCAATTAAAGGACATAAATGGGAAAGAGAAGAATCTTGAAGAGCACTGGAGGAAAGCAAAGGAAATTCTACACAGAATAGAGCAGCTTGAAAGAGAAGGAAATGAGGTTGGATTCTTTGTTTTAAAGAATATATAGAACTTTTTTCACATTTTTAAAATGTCTTTTTTTCTCCATACTACAGTGACATATACATTTAAAAAAATTTTTTTTTGAGACAGAGTCTTGCTCTGTTGCCCAGGCTGGAGTGCAGTGACGCGATCTTGGCTCACTGCAACCTCCGCCTCCCAAGTTCAAGTGATTCTCATGCCTCAGCCTTTCAAGTAGATGTGCGCCACCACACTTGGCTAATTTCTTTGTATTTTTAGTAGAGACAGGGTTTCCTCATGTTGGCCAGGCTGGTCTTGAACTCCTGACCTCAAGTGATCTGCCTGCCTTAGTCTCCCAAAATGTTGGGAATACAGGTGTGAGCCACCATGCCCAGCTGATATTTTTTAACAATAGAGATTGGAGGGGTGAAAAATTTTTTCTTCCCAAGTTGTTTTTTAAAGGTTTAAATAGAAAACTCCATAGTAATACTTGAAGAATCATGCTTTGACATAAAACAAAAAAAAGATTTTTAAAAAGTAGAAATGATGACTGAAAAGACAGGAAACATGGAATATTGAGCCAAGAGATCTAACATCTGAATAATTGGGGTTCAAGAAAAGAGAAAAGTAGTAATAATCTAATAACCTCTTTCCTCTCTATATAAATATATTTATGTATGCATGCTTTATGTCTTTGTATATGCATATATTTAAAAAAATAAAAACGTAGTGTCCCAAGTTAGTATAATATAGTGATTTTATTATTTTAATTGTCTGAGTAGTATTCACTGTTGCAGATGTGCCATAATTGATTTAACCAGTCCTTTATTGATGGACATGTAAGTTATATTTAAATTTTTACCATTGCAAACAACTCTAAATACCTGCTACACATGTACCTGTGTGTGTGTGTGTGTGTGTGTGTGTGTGTGTGTGTGTATTCTGTAACAGCTTTAATGATATATAATTCACAAACCTTACAGTTCACCCATTTAAAGTACAGTCAACCCTTGGTATCTATGGGGGATTGGTTCCAGGACCTCCCACAGATCCCCAAATTCATGGATGCTGGAAACTTTAGGGGAAGTTTAGGCAAGTTATTTAATCTCTTTGTGCTTTAGTTTCATCATTGATAAATGGAGAAAATAATAGTACCTCTCAGATACCTAGATAGACATAGTTTTTATTATGAAAGATACTGTCAAATTGTTTCGCCACAGAAGTTATATCAACTTACACTCCCACTAGTAATGTTTAAGAGTACATATTTCGCCACAGCCTTTTGATCTTTGTCAGTGTAATAGATGAAGAAAAATATCTCAGTGTAGCTTTAATATTTATTTATCTCAAGTGGGATGGGACATTTTTTCTTGTGTTTAAGAGCTATTTATATTTCCTTTCCTATAAACTGTCTGTTCATCTTCTTTGCCTGCTTTTCTGTGCTATCGTTGATCTTTTTCATATTTCATTGTAGTAACTTTTTATAAATGTTATTTTTAAAAATTATCCTGGCCGGGCGCGGTGGCTCAAGCCTGTAATCCCAGCACTTTGGGAGGCCGAGATGGGCGGATCACGAGGTCAGGAGATCGAGACCATCCTGGCTAACACGGTGAAACCCCATCTCTACTAAAAAATACAAAAAACTAGCTGGGCGTGGTGGTGGGCGCCTGTAGTCCCAGCTACACGGGAGGCTGAGGCAGGAGAATGGCGTGAACCCGGGAGGCGGAGCTTGCAGTGAGCTGAGATCTGGCCACTGCACTCCAGCCCGGGCGACAGAGCAAGACTCCGTCTCAAAAAAAAAAAAAAAAAAAAAAAAATTATCCTTCAGCTTGGGCAACATGGCAAAACCCTGTGTCTACAAAAAATACAAATTAGCCAGGTATGATGGTGTATGCCTGTGGTCCCAGCTACTCAGGAGACTGAGGTGGGAGGATTGCTTCAGCCCAGGAAGTCGAGGCTGCAGTGAGCTATGATCATTGCCACTGCACTCCAGCCTGGGTAACAGAGCAAGACCCTGTCAAAAAAAAAATATATATATATATCTATCTATCTATCTCCTGTTGCTTAAGATATGCTTTACACATATTATTTCTGGGTGTTTTGATTGTCATTTGGTTTTGCTTCTGGTTCTTTATTCCTGAGATCCCTGCCCAGAGTAACGTTTTTGATCTCTAGCAGAATTTAAAAAAAAAAATTTTATGTGGTTAAGTATAATAGTTTTCTTTTATTATTTAATTTTGGGTAATACTTTGAAAGGTCTTATACCCCTTGAGAATATTAAAATATAATGGTTTCTTTTAGAACATGTATGACTTTGTTTTTGTATTTAAATATATTTGTTTCATTTTGACTTTATCTTTGTATAAGCTGTAAGATATTCAACTTATTTTTTCACCAGATGGCTACTCAATTGTCCCAATATCATTTAATGAATAAACTCCCTTTTCTTCCTAATGTAAACTGTCTTTTATCATATATGTTCTATTGGTAATCATAAACTTTTTCTTCATTCTTCATTATTTAAATGGAGTATAAATTGGGTTATAAAGGGAATGCATTATATTGAAATTATTTCTTGTCATTTTTACACTATAGGAAGAAATACAAAGAGAAAACTGTCAGGATAATATTTCATCTATGAACATGAGTATTCAGAATACATGGAAACATCTCCATGCAGATCATATTGGTCGAGCTACCAAAGCAGAAGATGAGGATAAAAGCCATTCTAGACGGTTTCAGAGTTATAAGTCCCATGGAGTCATGTCTAAAGCATGTACAAATGATGACCAAATGAAGACACCATTGAAGAGTGCAAATCCAGTCCATGCTTGTTATAGGGAGAGTGAGCAAAATAAGTCTTTATATAAAGCCAAGTCAAGCTGCAATCAAAACTTACGTGAAGAAACTACTTTTGAAAAGAATTTTATTTCTCAATCAAGGTATAGTTTAATAATTATGTGTAACTTTTATTTATTCAACGAGTATTTATTGTGTACTACAGTATGCCACACTGTTAAATACCGGGCATATAGAAATGACATGATGAAACACGGTCTTGGGAAGAGCGTAAAGTAGGAAGTGTTGGGAAAGGGGTTTGGATGGGGAGGTATGGGCCAGTTCATCTAGAGCCCTGCAATGTCATACTCTGGATTTTGGGGTTTAACTCACAGGGTATAGGGAGTGATTGAGGATTTTAAATTAAGTGGCGTAACATAGTTGAATTTTAGAAAGGGTACTCAGAAAATAAAACCTAAACGGAAACCCTTTACTTGAAGTAACAATGCATGCATTGATAATCTATCAGCAGTATAGCAAAAACTAGTTTTTAAATTTAATGTGATAAAGGGAATAGGATGTGAATAAAATTTGGTTTGGGTTTGCCCTTTTGTTTGTTCCCTGCACTTTGTCTCTAGAACATAGT
This sequence comes from Macaca fascicularis, assembly GCF_037993035.2. NCBI lineage: Eukaryota > Metazoa > Chordata > Mammalia > Primates > Cercopithecidae > Macaca > Macaca fascicularis. The sequence goes on along the minus strand of NC_088394.1, from coordinate 62,778,854 downwards.
CTTTTTCCCTTGCAGTTAGTTTGTGGGGCTAGACCCGGGATTGTAGCTTTTCTTAAACCCTTTACTGGGTTGTGCTCTTCTGATGGTTACAGTACTTAGGAAAAATGAAGAGGATGCTGCTACATTTTGGACAGGTTGAAGGGTAAACTAAGTACCAAGAAGAAGGGTTACATCAATACCACCCCTTTTATCTGTTTCAAGACCATTCTTGATGTTAATTTTAACTTGATTTCTCAGGTATGGGAATTGGGAAGCAGTAAGATATGGTCCTGGGCCAGCCTTCTTGACCTCCATCCTAAGCTTTCCACACCCATAGCCTTCTTTCTTCTATAGGGTTAGCCATATTTCCTTTTTTTTTTTTTTTTTTTTGAGACGGAGTCTCGCTGTGTCACCCAGGCTGGAGTGCAGCGGCGCGATCTCGGCTCACTGCAAGCTCCGCCTCCCGGGTTTACGCCATTCTCCTGCCTCAGCCTCCGAGTAGCTGGGACTACAGGCGCCCGCCACCACGCCCGGCTAGTTTTTTTGTATTTTTAGTAGAGACGGGGTTTCACCATGTTAGCCAGGATGGTCTCGATCTCCTGACTTCGTGATCCACCCGCCTCGGCCTCCCAAAGTACTGGGGTTACAGGCTTGAGCCACCGCGCCCGGCCCTTTTTTTTTTTTTTTTTTAAAGAGAGAGAGAGAGTTTCGCTCTTGTTGCCCAGGCTGGAGTGCAATGGCGCGATCTCAGCTCACTGTAACCTCCGCCTCTCAGGTTCAGGTGATTCTCCTGCCTCAGCCTCCTGAGTAACTGGGATTACAGGCATATGCCACCACGCCCGGCTAATTTTTTGTATTTTTAGTAGAGATGGGGTTTCTCCATGTTGGTCAGTCTGTTCTCGAACTCCTGACCTCAAGATCTGCCCGCCTCAGCCTCTCAAAATGCTGGGATTACAGGTGTGAGCCACTGCACGTGGCTAGGGTTAGCCATATTTCTACCTCAGCCAAGTTATTAATATTTTCATCTCTTTGAAATGCTTTTTTCCTCCTACAAATATATGTACATAGACAGATAGCTGTAATTATAAAGCTACTGCTATGCCTGCTACCTGATCTACAGTTCTTGCCTTTTTCTGTACTATTATCATTGTGACAGTATAATCAAAACTTGTATTTATTCATCAAGGACTACAGGGTTCAAACACACAAATGTTTTGGGGGTTAGGAAGGATTTTTAAATTCAGGTCTTTAAATGATTATTGTTAGCACTTTGCCATCCTGCACCCATGTTCATTTTTGCTCCCACTGATTTTGTTATCTCCTTTTTGCCTTCATCTCTCCTACTTCCTTCTTTTTATAATCTTTTTCTTCCAAGTTTCATCTGGCATCAATACTATTGCCCTCTGGAGTCTTATTTGACTCTAGCTCTAGAAACAAGGCTTTAATTGTTGCAGGCCCTACTTTGGCAGAATTTGGTAGATTTTGGTCGATCATGATTCCAGGTTGCTTTTGCCCATAAAACTCTGAAAATCACAACACTGCTTACAGAAACATTGGTCCACACACCAAAGAGTATGTTTACTTTTAGTAATCTGGTGTTTATTTTCTTTTAGTGACCATGTTTTTAAACACCCAGTTCACATTGCCAAAAATATAAAGCAGCAGTTACCAGTAACAGGTATGATTAAAAATGTTTCTTTGGTTTTTCAATAAAACAGATATTTAGGTAACCATATAGCTAAAAATGTACATTGGCTACGCGCAGTGGCTCACGCCTGTAATCCCAGCACTTTGGGAGGCCTAGGTGGGCGGATCACCTGAGGTCAGGAGTTCAAGACCAGTTTGGCCAGCATGGTGAAACCCCCATCTCTACTAAAAATACAAAAATTAACCAGGCGTGGTGGTGGGCACCTGTAATCCCAGATACTCAGGAGGCTGAGGCAGGAAAATTGCTTGAACCCAGGAGGCAGGGGTTGCAGTGAGGTGAGATCACACCACTGCACTCCAGCCTGGGCGACAGAGTGAGACTCCATCTCAAAAAAAAAAAAAGTCCATTGGTATATTGGCCCTCTAAAGTATAAGCCATACCTTTGACTCTTTCTGTTGTAAATCCCTTCTATTAAGATCCAGAATCTTTCTGTTTATTCACCAGCATGACTAGAGGCATAGTACTAGGCTAAGGTTTATGAAAAGCTTGATATTTAATAAATCCTTAAAATATCTGATTCTTTTCATTAATCCAAAAATCCTTCATTTTGCAATTTTTTTCCAGATCCATTTACATTATGTTCAGATATAATAAATAAAGAAGTAGTCAGTTTTCTAGCAACTCCCAGTTGTTCCAAAATGTTGACGTATAGGTGCTCAGGTAAGTATTTTTTTAATTGCAGTTGTTTCACAGTAAAAGCCTTTTATGATATTATTAACTACAATTTTTTTTTTTTTTTTGATACGGAGTCTCACTCTGTCACCCAGGCTGGAGTGCAGTGGCAAGATCTTGGTTCACTGCACTCTCCATCTCCCAGGTTCAAGCAATTCTCATGCCTCAGCCTCCCAAGTAGCTGGGATTATAGGTGCTCGCCACCACACCTGGCTAATTTTTTTTTGTTTTTTTGTTTTCGTAGAGACAGGGTTTCACCATGTTGATCAAGCTGATCTTGAACTCCTGACCTCAAATGATCTGCCCGCCTCAGCTTCTCGAAGTGCTGGGATTACAGACATGAGCCACTGCGCTTATTGTAATTAAGTAGAATTTATAATAATTCTACGCATATGATTTACTTTGTTCCCTTTGGAGAAATAATATTGTGGAGTATCAAAGTATTCAAATTAATATCTTCTATCTGGGCCAGGTGAGGCAGCTGTAATCTCAACACTTCGGAAGGCCAAGGCTGGAGGATTTCTTGAGGCCAGGAGTTCAACCAGCATGGTCAACACAGCGAGACCTTGTCTCTGTAATTAAAACAAAACAAAACAAAACAAAACAAAACACCTTTTATCAGCATCAGGCTGAGCTTCCAATATTTGTATGTATGAATCAACACAGTTAGTACCTTTTTATTACTTTCTTACCTTTTTGTCATAATACCATCTATAAATTTAACCTTACTGAGTAAACATTTTTTAATGTTTTCAGAGAACCAGTTATTACTAGGTATGCATTCTGGATTATCCTGTAAACATAGGCATTAAGTTTTTAAAATACCTATTTTTATATTTATAATATGTAAATGTTTCTAGTGTTTCATGTCCATTATTTATTTTTTCTTCAGGGCTCTTGTAAATGTTCCACAATACTTATTCCATTCCTTCTCCTCCTCCTTCCCACCCCGGTATTTCCTCTTTGTTCATCTTGCTGTTGTACTCTGCTCTATGGACGAAATTGAGGTTCTCTGTATTGGGCTCAGAACATCATTATTCTTCCCTCTTGGATGAAGAGGTTATCTCTATTCCTCTAAAACTGATGTGTAGCCATAAGCTGAATCCCATATCTTTTTTTCCTCCACATTTTAATACTAATTGCAAAATCTTTCTCTTTACTCCCATTCTATTCATTAACTCCTTTTGTTCCACCTTAAACTATGCTCGTTTCTCCTCATCTCAAAAAAATACCCAATAGAGCCGGGCGCAGTGGCTCACGCCTGTAATCCCAGCACTTTGGGAGGCCAAGGCGGGCGGATCACAAGGTCAGGAGATCGAGACCACGGTGAAACCCCGTCTCTACTAAAAAATACAAAAAATTAGCCGGGTGCTGTAGCGGGCGCCTGTAGTCCCAGGAGGCTGAGGCAGGAGAATGGCGTGAACCTGGGAGGCGGAGCTTGCAGTGAGCCAAGATCGCGCCACTGCACTCCAGCCTGGGGGACAGAGCGAGACTCCGTCTCAACAACAACAACAACAACAAAACAAAACAAAACAAAAACACCCAATAGTTTGTTTGATTTGCTATCCTTTCAAGTATTCATTCACTCCTCCCAACAGATGCACGTATCCCATTAGAAAGTAAATGTATTAGGCCGGGTGCGGTGGCTCATGCCTGTAATCCTAGCACTTTGGGAGGCTGAGGCGGGTGGATTACCTGAGCTCAGGAGTTCAAGACCAGCCTCGTCAACACAGTGAAACCCTGTCTCTACTAAAATTCAAAAAATTAGCTAGGCATGGCAGCATGCGCCAGTAATCCCAGCTACTCGGGAGGCTGAGACAGGAGAATTGCTTGAACCTGGGAGGTGGAGGTTGCAGTGAGCTGAGATCATGCCATTGCACTCCAGCCTTGGCAACAGAGCAAGACTCTGTCTCAAAAAAAAAAAGAAAATGTATTTAATAAGAATAAAGTACAAATATTTCTTTCAATTTAATTGTATTATTTTTTAAAAGGCTAAGTTGTTAGAACATAAATACTTATTAAGTTGTTTTGGATCTGACAGAATCATTAGGCATTTCTTTTGGCTTATAGGTGCCATGAACCTAGAAAGTTTGGGAATCTCTGGTCAAAAGTATTCTAGGTGGCAGAGTGGATGTTCTGTAACTGCTAACCCCCTTTCATCTCTTAGTTTGTATGAGATGGTTCTTTCCTGGTTACCATTCATTCATTCCACAAACATGGAGTGCTTAGTCCTTGGCTGGCACTGGAATCTAAGATGAATAGAACTCAGTCTTCACCTTTATCTTTCTCTTCCTGCCAGATTTCCACATGTATTCTCCTCAAGACCTAGTCTATAGCACTTATTCAGTTCTTTCACTACATTTACTTTTGTAGCATCATCTATCATTTTATTGATGGTTTTCAAATATGTATCTTGACTTTTGGCTTCTAACCTGGGCCTTATTCTTTTATTTCCAGTAGTTCTCAGCACATACCCACTTGAATATCTTCTTGTTACTTTAAGCTTAATGTATCCTAAACACAACATCCACAGCATCTTTCTTCCTTTTAAATTGGCCTCCCCACTCACTGCATTTCTGTCAGTGTTGCCACTATTTGTCTGGTCTCCCAGACTTTAAGCCTTGAATCATCCATGACTGTTCTCTCTCATTCCATCCGTTATTTCTAGTCTATCAAATTTTGTTCACTTTTGCCACATAGGCCCTTTTCGTTTCATGACTAAATTATCACAGCAATTTTATCTAGCAGTCTTTGTCTTAAGCATCTCCAACTCCCAACTATAATATGCATATCACTGTTAACTTATCTTCTTAATATGTGCTTTATCGTGTCATCATGCTAAACAACCCTCAGTGCTTCTCTGTAACCCATTGAATCAAGCTCTCTGCCTGGCTTTCAAAGTTGTATAGAATTTTGTCCTGCTTTCACTTGTAAAAATTTACTGTACATTTACTCTGAATCTGCTAGAAATGTGCTATGGTTATTTCAAACTTTGCCATTTATTCAAGTACTGAATTTCTTGAGAGTTATCCTAAACTGTTTCCCTTATCCCAACAGCTCATTATTCATCAAACCCTGCTAATTTTACATCAGAAATCTCTCCATTCTCCCTGCAAATGCCTTGTTTCAAAATCCCTTCATTTATTTTCTGGACTACTAAAGTAACCTCTCAACTGATCCTCTTGCGTTCAGGTGCCCTTTCTACAAGACAAATGAAATTGTGTCATCTTCCTCCTTTTATTTCTATGTTCCTCCCTGTTGCCTTGAAGAGAGTTAAAATTCCTTAACATGGTTTTCAAGATTCTTCTTGGTCTGGTTACCTGCAACCCTCCCCAGCCCCACCTTTTCTCCTGTACTTCTCTGTACTCTAGCCATATTAGAGTGTCCATGATTCTCTGAGCACTATGCCTTTTCACACTTCAGTGGTTTTGCACATCTTTATTGTACTGAAATGTCTTCATCTCAGCCAACTATCTGCGTGGCCAACTTCTAGTCCTTTAGGAATGGGCCACTAATACAATTAGGTGACAAACCGATGGAGAATTTTATAATGGACAGACATGGCTGACATTACCTGAACCTACCAATCTATCTATTTTTAAAAAATGTTTTTCCAACTTTTATTTTAAGTTCAGGGATACATGTGCAGGATGTGCAGGTTTGTCACATAGGTAAACATGTGCCATGGTGGTTTGCTGCTGATCTTTCTTAATATTTAAGAAAAGAGGAAGTTTGTCTAACCCTATTGGCTCAAGAGGCTGCCCAATTACAATTTTTTTTTTTTTAAAAAGAGAGAGACAGACAATATGTATCTCTTAATATGATAGAGTAAGAAACATACAATACTACCTGCATGGAATTCTAGTAAAAATACTTGAACCTGAATCTGACCAATCATTTAGATTTAATTACTAGTTTATAGGACACACAACATTTTAAAGGACACGACTAGGACGCAATCAGCAAAACTTAGCCTTTGAGAAACTGTAGTACAAATGACCTCGTATCTTCATTTGACAAGGAAGACAGGGGAACTGATAGATTAAAAGCCCCTTGACATATGTTAACCGAATGTAAGTCAGGCACAGTGGTGCGTGTGTCTGTAGTTCCAGCTACGTGGGAGGCTGAGGTGGGAGGATTGCTTGAGCCCAGGAGTTCAAGTCCAGCCTGAGCAACATAGTGAGACCCTGTCTCAAAAAAAAAAAAAAAAAAGTAATGGTGGACCTTATTTGGATCATGATTCCAACAACTAACTTTCAAAAGAAATTTTTGAATTGATGAGGAAAATTGAACACTAGATATTAGGTTATATTAAGCATGATTTTTTAGGTGTCATAATAGTTTTATGTGTTTACAAAAAAGAGTCCTGGCCGGGCGTGGTGATGGCTCATACCTATAGCCCAGCACTTTGGGAGGCTGAGGCAGGTGGATCACTTGAGCCCAGGAATTCGAGAACAGCCTGGGCAACATAGTGAAACCCATCTCTAAAAAAAATACAAAAATTAGCTGAGTGTGGTGTTGCATGCCTGTAGTCCCAGCTACTTGGGAGGCTGAGGTGGGAGGATTGCTTGAACCCAGGAGGTTAAGGCTGTAGTGAGCTGAGATCACGCCACTGCACTCCACCCTGGGTGACAGAGTGAGACACTGTCTCAGAAAAAAACGTCCTGGCTGGGTGCAGTGGCTCATACCTGTAATCCCAGCACTTTGGGAGGCTGAGGTGAGAGGATTACTTAAGCCCAGGAGTTTGAGACCAGCCCTGGGAATATAAGGAGACCCTATGTCTACAAAAAATAAAAAAATTAGCCAGGCGTGGTGGAGGTCAGGGCTAAAAGTGAGCTGTGATCATACCACTGCACTCCAGCCTGGGCTAAAAGTGAGCTGTGATCATAGCACTGCACTCCAGCCTGGGTGACAGGGAGACCCTGTCGCAGGAAAAAAAAAATCCTTATCTGTTAAAGATGCATGTGAAGTATTTACAGATGAAATGATACTTTAATGTAAATGATAGGTGTCATAATCCAGTGCATACATGGGGACAGAGCTGAGTAGGTAGAGGTATACATAAAACATGATTAGCCATGAGTTAATAATTATCGAAGCTGGATGATAGATACATGGGAGTTCAGTGTTTGAAATTTTACATAATGTTAAAAACAAAAAAGATGACTGAGCTTAAGGATCACTTCTTTTGGATATCTTCCCTTAACAGTGACTCTTGCTCAAAACCAGACAAAATAGATATTCCTTTTTCTTTTTTTTTTTTTTTTTTTGAGACAGTCTCACTCTATCGCCAGGCTGGAGTGCAGTGGCGTGAGCTTGGCTCACTGCAATCTCTGCCTCCCGAGTTCAAGCGATTCTCCTGCCTCAGCCTCCCGAGTAGCTGGGATTACAGGGGCACACTAATACACTCAGTTAATTTTTGTATTTTTAGTAGAGACAGGGTTTCACCATGTTGGCCAGGATGGTCTCCATCTCCTGACCTCATGATCTGCCCGCATAGGTCTCCCAAAGTGCTGGGATTACAGGCGTGGGTCGTCCAGCCCAGCCTTTTTTTTTTTTTTTTTTTTTTTAAGAGACAGGGTCTTATTCTGTGTAATAACGTGATCGTGGCTCACTGCAGCCTTGAACTCCAGGTCTCAAGGGATTCTCCTGCCTCAACCTCTTAAGTAGCTAGGACTACAAATGTGTGCCACCAGGCCCAGCTAATTTGTTTTTGTTTTTGTTTTTGTTTTTGTTTTTGGTAGGGACAGGGTCTCACTATGTTGCCCAGGATGGTCTTGAACTCTTGAGCCCAAGTGATCCTCCCACCTTGGCCTCCCAAAGTGCTGGGATTACAGGCATGAGCCACCACTCTCAGCCCTAGATGCTTTTTCTTTTTTCTTTTCCTTTTTTTTTTTTTTTTGAGAGAGTCTTGCTGTCACCCAGGCTCGAGTACAGTGATACGATCTCAGCTCACTGCAACCTCTGCCTTCCAGATTCAAGTGATTCTCCCACCTCAGCCTCCCAAGTAGCTGGGATTACAGGCACCTGCCATCATGCATGGCTACTTTTTGTACTTTGAGTAGAGACAGGGTTTCACCATATTGGCCAGGCTGGTCTTGAACCCCTGACCTTGTGATCAGCCCACCTTGGTCTCCCAAAGTGATGGGATTACAGGTGTGAGCCACTGCGCATAGCCTAGATGCTCTTTTGCTTTTCTTGTCTTTCTTTATTTTTATTTTTATTTTTATTTTTATTTTGAGACAGAGTCTTGCTCTGTCGCCCAGGCTGGAGTGCAGTGGCGCAGTCTTGGCACACTGCAATCTCCACCTCCTGGATTCAAGCGATTCTCCTGCCCCAGCCTCCCAAGCAGCTGGGACTACAGGTGCATGCCACCATGCCCAGCTAATTTTTGTATTTTTAGTAGAGACGGGCTTTCATCATATTGGCCAGGTTGGTCTTGAACTCCTGACCTCGTGATCCACCCACCTTGGCCTCCCAAAGTGCTGGGATTACAGGCGTGAGCCACCGTGCCCAGCCTAGATGCTCTTTTTCTAAAGCATCATAACTGTCTGTCCATACCTCCTTCCCAGCACTTATTTCACTCTGTTGTATTTGTTGTCTTTACTCCCTCACATGATTTTGAGCTTTTTGAGGTGTTTATATTCCTGATTTTACTTCAGTTACCATCATATAGATATTTGCTTTCATAGATTTGTTACTAGATATTTTATGACATCTACACATAACTTTAATTTGTTTTCTTTTAGGTTGCATAGCAGTAGAAAAATCCCTGAATAGCCGAAACTTTAGCAAGCTCTTGCACTCTTGCCCATACCAATGTGATCGTCACAAAGTCATTGTGGAAGCTGAAGACAGATATAAAAGTGAACTAAGGAAATTACTTATCTGTAACAAAAGTAATTAATTCAGCAGCTTTAAAACTGTAATTATGGCTATACCTTCTGAACTATTATCTAAAGCATTAAATATATCAAAAACTAGAGGGTAAAATAGTCTTAAAAAGAAAATCTGTCTCTAAGCAACCAGTAATTCAAGATGTACCCAGGGAGTAGTCTTAGACTGTTAGTTTAAAAATTCTTCCTAATCTATCTAAGTATTCCCACTAGACGGGGGAATAAAGGAAATATACTAATGGAATTGATACGCTATTACTCAGATTGATATGCTAAGTGTCCTAAATGTTTTCCATATTTTTCAGAAATTCTGCTGACCCCACGTAGAAGACGACTCAGTAATGAATCTACTACCCCTGGAAGAATAAGTGAATATATTTAATTTAATTTTTTTTTTTTTCTCGAGACAGGGTCTGGCTCTGTCACCCAGGCTGGAGTGCAGCGGAGCAATCTCTGCTCACTGCAGCCTCCGCCTCCCAGGTTCAAGTGACTCTCCTGCCTCAGCCTCCTGAGTAGCTGGGATTACAGACACGTGCCACCATGCCCTGCTAGTTTGTGTATTTTTAGTAGAGATGGGGTTTCACCATGTTGGCCAGGCTGGTCTCAGACTCCTGACCTCAAGTGATCCGCCCGCCTTGGCCTCCCAACGTGCTGGGATTACAGGCATGAGCCATTGCACCTGGCTGAATATATTTTATTTTATTTTTTTATTTATTTTATTTTTTTTGAGACGGAGTCTCGCTCTGTCGCCCAGGCTGGAGTGCAGTGGCGCGATCTCGGCTCACTGCAAGCTCCGCCTCCTGGGTTCACGCCATTCTCCTGCCTCAGCCTCCCGAGTAGCTGGGACTACAGGCGCCCACAACCGCGCCCGGCTAATTTTTTGTATTTTTAGTAGAGACGGGGTTTCACCGTGGTCTCGATCTCCTGACCTTGTGATCCGCCCGCCTCAGCCTCCCAAAGTGCTGGGATTACAGGCGTGAGCCAAATGAACTTACATTTCATATATTCCTGAGAAAGAAGAGAACAGCTGAGTAGTTGTTCTCAGTCTCATTATTAACGGATCTTAAATGATAAACCTTGCCTCTGATGAGGGTCAGACCTAATAAAAGAGACTTTCCTCTTCCCTTCATGTTGCTTGCTCACTCATTGCCTGCTAGCAGGGGAAGGAGCAGGAGGATACTAACATTTATTAAGCACCTGCTAGGTGTTAGATGGTGTATAGATATTATTTCCTTTAGTTCCTATAGTAATATTGTAAGTTAGATACTAATTTGCTCCTATTGTAAGGCATAATTATTAATAGTTGGTAAGTAGCAGAACTTAGATTCAAAAAGCCATTCTCCAGAAGCCCTTGTTCTCTCCTTACGTTTTTATTTTAAGAACAAAATTATTATGCACAAGCGCTTCAGAGAGACTTTGCAGGAGGTTTTTTTTTCTTTTTTTTTTTTTTTTTGAGACGGAGTCTTGCTCTGTGCCCCAGGCTGGAGTGCAGTGGCGCGATCTCGGCTCACTGCAAGCTCCGCCTCCCCGGGTTCACGCCATTCTCCTGCCTCAGCCTCCCGAGTAGCTGGGACTACAGGCGCCCGCCACCTCGCCCAGCTAATTTTCTTGTATTTTTAGTAGAGACGGGGTTTCACCGTGTTAGCCAGGATGGTCTCGATCTCCTGACCTCGTGATCCGCCCGTCTCGGCCTCCCAAAGTGCTGGGATTACAGGCTTGAGCCACCGCGCCCGGCCCATTTTTTTTCATAACTATAGTGCTTGAAACAATAAAAATTGAAGAGACAAATAGTATAAACCTTAAAACTCTGCTTAAAAAATAAAAATGTCTCTTAAACAATTAGTTTATTTATGGGAATTTTAATTTAACTATATGGTTAACATTTCGCATTGATCACCATTTCCGATTTATCAGAAGCTTAAATAACATTATCATTTTCTTTTATTCATATGGAGTTAATACCTGCAGACTAAAATAGGTTGGATATATTAATTAGTAACATCTATAGAGCCACTGTTATTTAGACATTTGAACGTGATACATTCAGGAAGCATTTTGCCACGTATATTTATTTGGCTATTTTCACTGCCAAAACTTTCAAGGAAATTTCAAATTTGCTTTTTTTATCTGAATCTTTTTCTGGATTAAAAGTTCTGCATGCAAATTATAATTAAGTATAGTACAGAAAGATGAGCCCACTTTCTGAAGTAATGTTTTCTGTAGTAATTATTAGAAAATGGGTATTTTTTCATAGAAACATCATGCACTTGGAGACCTTGTTCTTGACAAGGGCTTGGCATCAAATTAATAATAGGTGCTTTTCAACAACATGTCTTCAAAGCAAGTATGTAACAACAAAAAATATGCTATAATCTATTTGCATAGTAAAATAATTTGCAGAACTTCATGAAATGTGCATAATAATGGTTATACAATGATTATATACAGGGGTCCTATATACTATTAAGTGACATTGAGCTCAGAAAAAAACATACTTTTTTTTTTGTAGGTAAAACTTGCTTTAGCTAAAACCAAATAATCTGGCCTACTTTTTAGTATTTAGAAAGGAATCTTGAGAAAGTAGTGATTCTTACATCTCTTTCACAAGTAGGCCAGGAATATTTGGTGTGTTACCATTTTTTTCCCCTCTTAATAAACTTACCTTTTTTTAGGACACTCACCACTATTCATTTAATTATACTTTATACTCAAATTTGAGCCCATTCTTCTGAGAAGGGACCACTGTACTAAGCATTTACAGATTTCTCCAAGCCTCTATTTTAGGATGGATTGGTGTTTTGAGAGGGCTTGAAAAATAAAGAGTCCTTAGAATTAAGTCCTCTTGCCCATTTTCCCTTACTCTTCCCTAATACCTAATATTAAGACTAAATAAGTCACAGAGTGGGGAGCTTGGGGTGTAGAGAGCTGCTTCCTTCTTCCAGGCTGCTCAGTACTCTGCTATAGGAATCTTTGAGGATTTGGGCACAGACGGTAAGTATAAAAGTCAGGGAGATGGCAGCCACGGTAGAAAAGTGGGGCTTTACATGATCAACTCCAGGGCTCAATATCCTGAAAGTTATAGTAACCAGTCTAGTCCTGATTATTATGAGTTCAAATAATTTAACAAGGGAAGTTGAAACCTATTTCTTGGATAGCCACAGTTTTCCAGTACACCCAAAATGAAGGAGTAATTTCATTGATAAGTTTTGAGATAGTTTTACCAATAATTTTGTTCTCTCAACAAGTATTTATTGACTACTACTATGTGTCAGATACTATTCTAAGCACTGGGGATACAATAGTGAATAAAATAGATTAAAATTGCTGCCCTCATGGAGCTTACATTCTAAATAATACTATTAAGCAATAATCAGACATTGTTTACACTGATAACCTTCTGCTGGGAAGATTTTTCTCATCCGTTTTAAAAGGTCTGCTATGGCTCTTAGAATAGGTAAACAAATGGCTGTCTTGGCCTGCAAGGACAAGATTTTCTAAGGGTGACTCAGGACAGCTGCACCCAGTACTACGAAAGTAAATAACAGCCTCAAGTGGAAATACAAAAAACTCCTCACCAGCATCTACCCACAATGATAACATGGGATAATAATGAATGAAAAAGCTTAAAGAAAACTATTTCCTAGTAATCATCACCAGAAAATATTTGTTTACAGATATCAACTGTATATTCTTTCTTTATAGAAAGTATCCCTTAAAAACCAGATAGCTAAAAACTTCCTTCCCCATTGTGCAGCCTATATTTTGAGTTTTGATCTAGCTGACCACGTGTTTTTAAAAGCAAATTTCAAAAGACCCTTATTCTTAAAAATATTATCAAACTTAATATTTAAAGTAACAAGTGTTGATATTCTTTTTTATTCTATCAAGTTATGGAGCCCTTTGGGAAGACTGTAAGATATGCAAGCTGTTTTTTATTTATTTATTTATTTTTAAATTTTGAGATAGTCTTGCTCTGTCACCCAGGCTGGAATGCAGTGGCACGATCTCAGCTCACTGCAACCTCTGCCTCCCAGGTTTAAGCAATTCTTGTGCCTCAGCCTCCTGAGAAGCTGGGGCTACAGTCATGTGCCACCATGCCTGGCTACTTTTTGTACTTTTGGTAGAGACAGGGTTTTGCCATGTTGACCAGGCTGGTCTCGAACTTCTGACCTCAAGTAATCCACCTGCGTAAGCCTCCCAAAGTGCTAGGATTACAGGCGTGAGCCACCATGCCTGGCCAGGAAGATATTGGCTAACTGTCCTCACAGGAATGTTGAATTAACAATCAAATGTTTATAAACTGTTGTTTCTTGATTGAAAGATATTGTATTACTACTATCAATTAAGTTATAATTACTGAAGAAGTCACAGTGATAGCAGCTAGCTTAATATTAGGCACTCAGGTTTTTAAAATTGAAGTGGGTTACCACATGATGAGAAGCCCTGGCATTTCTCTATATCCTTAGGTATAAGGTAAGCATATCCAAATAAGCACTTATTTGCATCTCAGGACCTTTGTTCAGCAAATACTAATATATTCTACAATCCTAATTACAGAAAAAAGAAGAGTTCGCAAAAACTTTACTGAAGAAGAAGTAAATTACCTTTTCAATGGAGTTAAGAAAATGGGAAATCACTGGAATTCAATTTTGTGGTCTTTCCCCTTTCAGCAAGGACGGAAGGCTGTGGACCTTGCTCACAAATACCGCAAACTGACCAAAAGCCCCATGTGTGCAGCTTCTTCTTTGGAAGAAGACTGTCAGTTTAGTTTGGATTTTTAAAATACAGTGCCTTGAAAGATACAACATTTAAAGTATTTTTCTAAACTCTCATGAGAAGGAATGTGGAAATGAGGACACAGTTTTTATTAAACAGTTTTTGTGACGCTGAAACTCATCAAGTTATTACAATGATTTATAAAGCAAATATATCTCCAGTGTACAGATTAGTAAGATAAAATTCCTTTGTAAGATCAAACATTTGTTTAGGAATATGCTTTTATTTTTCCTTAAGCTTAAATGACATAGAGAAAAGAATTATCAGCCTTTAAACGTTATTTGACATTATATTGCAATAAATACTATGTGAGACATTTGGATTTTATACGGTACAAAAGTCCCTCCCTAGAATTCAGAAAGAATAGTTCCCCAAGCTGTTTAACTAAGGTTCCCACACACTAAATCAATATTTGACATTTTGTTAATTAAAACGTTTCCTTGGCTGTGGTGGTGGCTCATATTTGTAATCTCCCACTTTGGGAGGCCAGTGTGGGAGGATCACTTGAGGCAAGGAGTTTAAGACCAGCCTGGGCAACATAGTGAGACCCCCATCTTTACAAAAAATTTAAAAATTAGCTGGATGTGGTGGCATGCCCCTGTGGTCCTAGCTACTTGAGAGGCTGAGGTGGGAGGATCGCTTGAGCCCAGGAGTTCGAGGTTGTAGTTAGCTATGAGTGTTCCACTGTACTCTAGCCTGGACTAGAGAACTAGACCCTGTCTCTTAAAAAAGTTACCACTTCTATTGTTTACTGTAGTATCGTAGAGGGAAAAAAAATTTCTTCTTCTAAAGACTATGCAGTGCTTTGAATACTTCCACATTGTATAGTCAGGTTCACTTCTTTGTAGTGTATGTTTATTTGCTTTAGCTTTTCAGAAGTGTCTACACTTTCCCCTCTTCTCCCTCTATGTCTTTATCCTTCATATTGATGAGCCCTAGTTACTTTATCCTTCATATTGATGAGCCCTAGTTACTTCTTATTGATGAGCCCTAGTTACTTCATATTGATGAGCCCTAGTTACTTTATCCTTCATATTGATGAGCCCTAGTTACCTAATTGTCAAGCAGAACGATGTCTTGTCCCCTTAGGAGTTTAGTCACTGACACTGGATAATTGTCTTTGCAAAATGTGTCCAGAAATGTCACCCTAAGAAATCCAGCCTGACTTGCATGGGGGGCTAGCTTCTTTATTAGCATCAGTGAGGTTTTATGGGTTCTACCCTAAGATGCTTCTTGTCATTCTACATGACCAACTCTTAGATTATAGTTAATGACGTTTAGATTATAATTTTTATTTTAAATAATTTCCTATCCTATTCCTATGCATTTTTAAATTTAATTTTACTTTATTTGACAGAGTCTTACTCTCTTGCCCAGGCTAGAGTGCAGTGGTGCAATCTCAGCTCACTGCAGCCTCTGTCTCCTAGGTTCAAGCAATTATCGTGCTTCAGCCTCCCAAGTAGCTGGGATTAAAGGCGCATGCCACCATTCCTGCTAATTTTTTTGGGTTTTTTTGTATTTTTAGTAGAGATGGGGTTTTGCCATGTTGGCCAGGCTGGTCTGGAACTCCTGACCTCAAGTGATTCGCCAGCCTCGGCCTCCCAAAGTGCCAGGATTACAGGTGTGAGCCACCGCACCTGGCCTTCATATGCTTTTTTGTTAAACCTTTCTACAGGACTTTAATGTTCCTACTAAATTTCATCTTGTTAGATTTAGTCTCTGCTCAGTTTGTCAAGCAGTAGATAAGGCAACCCTTCCTGCTTCAGGTCATCCACAACTTCCATTACTGCCGCTGTATTCTTATCCAAGTCACTGATGGCACCCTGAATTGGCTGGCCAGGGCAGGAGGTTTGGGCAGGCCCCTAGCAGCCTCTTCTGCTGGTCCCTCCTCTTCATCAGCCACCTCTGGGCTAGTCTTTAATAAGCCTCAATGCTATCATCCAGCATTGATTTCACTTTCGCATCTAAGATGTGAATTGTCAAATGCCCTGTTGAAATCTGCATTTGCTATATCTGCAGCATCCGCCTACCTGGTACTCCTGCAAAAAAGAAAGATACTGTGTAAATCTGGTACTCTCTTTTCCTTTAGTGTCTAATCACAAAATTTCACTTAGTGCTGATTAAGCTCACTGGACTGTAATTTTCAACTCCATCTTCTGTCCTGTGAAAATTCAGCACTCCTTCCCCTTTTAGGACTTCGGGCACTTTGCCTGATTTTCCCAGATTTCCAAGGGAGGAACTCAGTGGGTTTTCACTTTCATTGTCTTGTTTAAACCTTACATCCAGTTTGGCAGATGATATGCCCATTTGTTTTATCCCGTAATTCATGCTGCCAGATTTTTGGCGTCAGGATCACAATCCTACTCATATGAAACCCACTCAGGTGGTGCTTTTCTGCCATATTCCACTTCCTTGTGATATTTAGAAATGTCTTCTTAGCCTGTTTCCATAGAGAATGGCAAGAGCCCTCAAGTAGAGGCCACACCTAAAATTAAGCTTGATAATGGAATGTATGTTTTTCCTTCGGTTACTCTCCGCTCTTTCCCTTTTCCATCCCCTTTCCTTTTGTTTTCCTTCCCACTCTGCACCTGCCACCTGGCCCCCAAGGAAATTAAGGGCTCCTCTTCTAGTGTGAAATGCTGGCTCCCTGAAAACATCATTTTAAAAAGCATGTTAATAAAGCAAAGCCAAGTGTATTATGCACTGTGGTCAAGAGCACTAACTCACAGTCTAGTCTTCCGAGGAGGAAGGGGAAAAGCAGGATATTTATGAGGATTCTGGCGTCTTGCTTAAGGCTGGTCTTTCAATGCAGGGCTTGAGTAGGGTTAGGCCAAGTTGATAATATAATAGTCCAGGGTTGGGGAATAAATTAGAAGTGTCGAATGTTATTTTCTAGTCTTGGGTTCTTAGGTGGGTTTCTTAAATTTTCTGAGCTTCAGGTTCCTCATCTGTGAAAGGGTTAGATAAGATTCAGTGAGATAATGTGTGACTGGCACATAGTGAGCTCCAGATAAATTGCGCTTTTGTGTGCATCAGTCTCATTCCCAAAGCCTAGGCTTTACGGTCATGCGGCTGCCCGACCCCCGAGGGCACAGCGGAATCCGCGAGCTTGGCGGGGCGCTGCGCTGCGCCCCTCAACCGGCAGAGGCCGTCAGAGCGCCCTCGGTCCAGACGGTGCCCGCCTCTGCCACCGCCTCCCCGCGCATGGCTGCCCCGGCGGCTGCCTGACCGTCGCCCGCCACCTCGGCGGCCTCGCAACCTGTGGGAGCCCGTGGCCATCGCAGACCTAGAGGGCACACTGGGTGGCGCAGTCGCCGCGGCAAGCTTGGCGGGCGGCGCGTCGCGGGGGACGGCGAGCGGGGGGCGGCCCGGCCGGGGTCCTCGCGGGTCCTCGGCGGGCCCGGGGGAGGGCCCTCTTTGTGGCTGCAGTTGGCAAGATGGCGCCGGTGGGGGTGGAGAAGAAGCTGCTGCTGGGTCCCAACGGGCCCGCGGTGGCGGCCGCCGGCGACCTGACCAGTGAGGAGGAGGAAGGCCAGAGCCTATGGTGAGGTCGCGGGCGGTCGGGCCGGGCCGGGGAGGCCGCGGCCGCTGGGCCGGACCGTCGGACACACTGAGGGGCCGTCGCGAGCCGGGCCATCCCAGTCCGGCCCGGGGCTGACCACTCTCACCATTGTCGCCGCAGGTCCTCCATTCTGAGCGAAGTGTCCACCCGTGCCAGGTCGAAGCTGCCGTCCGGCAAGAACATCCTGGTCTTCGGTGAGCACCGGCAGCGGGGCGTTGCCCCAGGGCGCTGGGGTGGGCGAGGCGGGCGCCCCTCCCACAGGTCCCCGCCTTCCCCTTGCCCGCCGCCTGCCCGCAGCCTGGCGGGAAAGGGACCGTCGGCCCTGGCCGGGCAGCTGGAGTGTGGCCAAACCTCCCGCGCCCGAGGGTGGGATGCTGCCGTCTTTGGAGAGCCTAGTGGTGCTCTGGGGTTGTCGGCACATTGTTTCAGTCATTTGGCGTTCTATGCCTCCATAGCCTCGAAGATTACCAAATTGAGATCGTGGAGAGGGGAGCTAGTAAATGAGGTTAGGTGGAAAAGGTGGGAGAACTAGGTGACCTGGGCTTGGAGCTGTGGGGAAATGGCCACGGGAGCCTTCTTTGAGCCTCATCAGTAGTGCATAGTCTGAGGTTTTAGGGACTTTGCAGAGGACAGAGAGTCAGCACTGGGGACGTTTCCTGCATTACTCCAGCCCTCACTGCTAGGTTACCTGAGTCAGGTCTCTCAATCCCTCTGGCCTCACTCTCCTCAAGTGAGGGAGTTGGGGTACATTCACACAGCAAGTTGCTTGGGACCTGTGGGCTGGGCACTGGCTCAGCATAGACGTCTCTTAAACACTATACAAGAATCTCAGTTCGGTGGAAGACAGATCCATGCCGATTATTGTGGAAGCATCACACAGCTTGGAGCTGTTGAAGGAGGATGATTTGGGAGTTGAGTATTTTGCAGAAAAGTGTCAGTATGCAGGGACACAGATGACAAGAGGGTGTGGGGTTTGGAAACTGCTCGAAGCGCCTTGTGGTTGATGGCTGCTAAGGTAAGTTGGGGGCAGATCGTGGGAAGGCTGAAGAGTTAGTGCTGTTTCCTGAAGTTCTCTGATTCTCAAAGGCCTGTTATCTCACCTCCATCCCCCAATTCTCATGGGAATCACTGCCTTGGTAGTTTTCCTACTGCTACTGACGAGAATGTGTGACCTTCCTCAGGAAATGACTGTGGTCGGTAATACTGGACCCTTAGAGATCTTCAAGAAGTGGGGGATCAAGATCACCAGATCTGAGTTTTAGAAAGAACACTGCCTGCAGAGGGACAGTAGCTCAAAATGAGCAGGTACTGAAGTCAGACTGATAGGTACTCACCATGGTCTGTATGCGGAGGGCCTGAATAAGGTAGAGGCATTGGAGACCGAGAGGAGGTCTTTGATCTGTGTACTGACTGCCTTTCAATTCTCATGTTCTGTAATTCCATATTATTAAATGCCAGAAGTGCCTAGTAATGTTTGGCGATGGTTCTCCTTGATGTTTAAGGATCCGGGGAGGTGGTGGTGTTTGGGTGGAGGGAGATGAAGAAGTGCTTATTAATTAACTGAGATTGTACTAAAGAGTTTTGCTAGGTCTATAATTATTTTCGTCAGTTTCTTAGTCTTCAGAATGCTTGTGAAGGAGATGTACTAAAATCAAAAGTGAATAACTTCCGTTCTTCACCATTGTGAAGTAGGATCAGACTTTTTTTAGTTTATGGTACCTGGACTTTTAGGTTAATTGTATCATAAAAGATTTCTTGTTTTTCTTGTGGTGAAAGTTTATCTTGTGAGAAACTAACCCTGCCTTTTACTTTCACTTCTCCAAATGCATGTCTTATAAGTTATAGATAGGGCCTGTGGACCTGCCTCATTATTTCCCTTGTGAAGTAAGGATAACGCAGTAGAATGTCATTTTAGATTTTAGAATTTGCTGCCTTTACCACCCTCTCCTCCCTACCCTCCCAACCACTCTTCCAGCAAAATCCTTTGTTTATGAAAGCAGGTGAGACCTCAACAGCAGACTTTGCATGAAATTCTTAGTTGTTCCATGTCATGTGAGTGTCATGCCTCCCTATCCTTGCCCAGAATAAACAGTACACCTTTGTCTTGCAAACATCCTTTGTAGGTGAAGATGGTTCTGGTAAAACAACCCTCATGACTAAACTACAAGGAGCTGAGCATGGCAAAAAAGGAAGAGGCCTAGAATATCTCTACCTCAGCGTCCATGATGAGGACCGAGATGGTGAGTGAAGCATCGATCCCATGGTAAGGGGGTGTATGCAGGACTCTTGACTGCTTCCTTGGGTGCAGTTGTTGCAACATGGCCAGGCATTCTCAGTTTTCTGTTTGGTTCTCAGAGAGTTAATCACAGAGAATAGATGAAGTATATGTCTTCTTAACCCACTTAACCCACTTTCCTTTATAGAGTATGTTAGCAAAACTGGGTAATGGGACACTTAGCTGTTGCTCTGGCTAGCCTGCCCTTAAAAAGAGATACTGAAGGTAAATTTTCACGTACCCATAAAGGTGGTAAGAAAAATTTTTTAAAGCTTTGGAGTTTTGAATGAGAGAAATGTTTAGCTGTCCTGGGGACCATTGTTACTCTGCCTGGTTCTAGTAGAGAATCTGAAGTTGGTGTGGTTTAGAGTGTAACAATTGAGTGTATATTCATAGGAGAGTTTCCTGAGTCTCTTTGTGACAGTTTAGAAATGGTAATTTCTGCTGGATTTGATGACTCCTGCCGTAATCACAGCTACTTAGGAGGCTGAGGTGGGAGGATCACTTGAGGCCAGGAGTTGGGGGCTGCAGTGAGCTATGTCCATATCAATCCACTCAAGCCTGGGTAACAAAGTGAGACCGTCTCTGTTTTTTAAAAAAGAAAGAATGAAAGAAATGCTCATTTTCTGTGTTTCTTCTGGTAGAGGAATAGATTCTCAGAGGTGGGAATGTTCTTTAATTCCTCATCTTTAAAATGTGAGTAGTAATAGTTTCTGCTTAGAATGATTAAAAGCACGTGATAAACACTCTTATAAGGATTACATATAATTTAAAAATTTTTTCTTATAATTGTGAGTTGGAGTAATGGTTTTGGGTTACAACTGCTCAGTAATGCCTCCTTTATAATCTTTTGGTTTTACGTTAGATCTTTTTTTTTTTTTTTTTTTGAGACAGGGTTTTACTCTGTCACCCAGGCTGGAGTGCAGTGGCTCAGTCTTGGCTCATTGCAACCTCTGCCTCCCAGCCTCAGGTCATCCTTCCACTTCAGCCTCCTAAGTAGCTGGGACTATAGGTGTGTGCCACCACACCCGGCTAATTTTTGTACAGATGGGATTTCACTATGTTGTTCAGGCTAGTCTTGAACTCCTGAGCTCAAGCATTCCGCTCGCCTCAGCCTCTCAAAATCCTGGGATTACAGGCATGAACCACTGTGCCCAGCCTATGTTAGATCTTTTCAGTGACTCGAAAATAAATAATCATTGGTACCTAGGTTGGTTGGTTGGTTTTTTTGGTAGGAAAGTTATCTGTATAACCTAAAGATAAAATGTAGTCACTAAATTACTTTCTTTAGGGCGGGCACGGTGGCTTACGTCTATAATCCTAGCACTTTGGGAGGCTGAGGCGGGTGGATCACTTGGGGTCAGGAGTTCAAGACCAGCCTGGTCAATTTGGTGAAACCCCATCTCTACTAAAAATGCAAAACATTAGCCAGGCGTGGTGGTACATGCCTGTAGCCCCAGCTACTCTGGAGGCTGAGGCATGAAAATTGCTTGAACCCAGGAGGTGGAGGTTGCAGTGAGCCGAGATTGCACCACTGCACTCCAGCCTGGGTGATAAAGTGAGACTCCATCTCAAAAAAAAAAAAATTACTTTCTTTATATTTGCCTTTACTCATTTAAACAGTAGAGATTACAATGTATGGGCAATTATATAACAAGGGCTGATCCTACCACCTAGTCCCCCATTTCCTTATTGCTAAAATGACAAAGTTGAACCAAGGTCCTTTCCAGCACCATGATTCTACCGTCTCCAAGAGCTGTTTAGTAGAGGGCATGAGTGACTGGGTGCAGTGGCTCACGCCTGTAATCCGAGCACTTTGGGAGGCTGAGGCAGGCGGATCACCTGAGGTCCATTCAAGACCAGCCTGGCCAACATGGTGAAACCCCATTTCTACTAAAAATACAAAAATTAGCCAGGCATGGTGGCGCACGCTTGTAATCCCAGCTACCCAGGAGGCTGAGGCAGGCGAATCGCTTGAACCTGGTAGGCGGAGGTTGCAGTGAGCTGAGATTGTGCCACTGCACTCCAACCTGGGCAACAGAGTGAGACTCTGTCTCAAAAAAAAAAAAAAAAAGTTGAGGGCATGGGTAGAGTCTCTTGTGTAAGGACAGAGGCATTTGGGTACCCATCTAAGCCCACTGGAGTCTGTACATAGAGGGCTGCTGAGCCTGGCCAGAGAATCTCGCATGTGTTGAGTCTTTTGCTTCCTGTCTTTTTTGGACAGCGTGGTTACTGTGGAAAGAGCTGTGGCTTTGGAGCCAGACAGAACTGGTTCAGAATGCCATGCCTTGTAGCCAGTAGTTGTGTGGCTTTGGGTAACTGACTTAACCACTCTGTACTTGAGTTTCCTCATTTGTAGAATGGGCTAATGGTGCCTATACAAATGAGACAGGGTATATCAGGTGTAACAGTTCTTGAGACATGGTGATACCTCTAGTACCCTTTTGTTTCTTTTGAAAGTGTAAAACGTGATGTAGATAATCTATGAATCTCTATAGCCTCTTCTGTTTCAATATACCATAAGCATATTTCATGCCAGAGCATCGTGCTGACCACATTTATTTGCCTTTAAGTATATTTTAACTTCTATACAGATTTCTTGTTTTTGTCTTTTGTTTTTTTTTTTTTTTGAGGCGGAGTCTCGCTCTGTCGCCCAGGCTGGAGTGCAGTGGCCGGATCTCAGCTCACTGCAAGCTCCACCTCCCGGGTTCATGCCATTCTCCTGCCTCAGACTCCCGAGTAGCTGGGACTATAGGCGCCCGCCACCTCGCCCGCCTAGTTTTTTGTATTTTTTAGTAGAGACGGGGTTTTCCCGTGTTAGCCAGGATGGTCTCGATCTCCTGACCTCGTGATCCGCCCGTCTCGGCCTCCCAAAGTGCTGGGATTACAGGCTTGAGCCACCACGCCCGGCCTCTATACAGATTTTTTTAAGGTTACCTTAAAAACTTCTTGGTCTCTGCATTTATTGGATTTTTTTAGGCCACCCACTTGCAAGTTCCTGTTTGATGGAAGAATTGCCCTTATCTGTTGTTAATTATACATTTTCCAGCCCTAGTCTTTTTTATTGTGTGGTGTGATTGAGTTATAAATATACACTTCACAGGCAGTTACCCAGGTAGAGAAAATAGTCTCTGGCTTGTACCTAGTTTGTGGTAGAATGTAACATGTCAAAGGACCCCTGCCTCCAGGTTTGCGGGCATCTGTTTAATGCTACACATTAAACTCCAAGCACATGGGTGAGTTACGTGTAGTGGGCAGTGGGGAGAGAGGCTGAAAAAAGGAACCATGCCTGCGGTTGGGTAGGCATTAAAACCCACAGACTTTGGGTACAGAGCAGTATTTTTGAGGACATTCACAGAACCCAAACTAAAGCCGCTAAAATAGAGTTTGAAAGTATAGCTAGATTTAGATACTTTATACTGTTGATACAAAGTCATGAATATAAATTTTTTATAGCATGTTTATTAATTGCTTATACAAAAGTAATTAATAGAAGATAGGGGTTTTTTTAAGTATATTTTTCTAAAAGAGGAAGATTAGATTTTTTTGTTTGTTTTGTTTTCTTTCTTTTTTTCTTTTTTTTGAGACAGGGTCTGGCTCTGTCATCCAGTCTGGAGTGCAGTGGTGCCATCTCGGCTCACTGCAACCTCCACCTCCTGAACTCAAGCAATCCTCCTGCCTCAGCCTCCCGAGTAGCTGGGACTACAGGTACATACCACCAAGCCTGGCTAATTTTTGTATTTTTTGTAGAGACGGGGTTTTGCCATGTTGCCCAGGCTGGTCGCGAACTCCTGACCTCTAGTGATCCACCCTCCTTGGCCTCCCAAAGTGCTGGGATTACAGGCATGAGCCACCGCGCCTGACTGTTTTTAAAGTATTTGTTGGAATTTGTTGAAAAAGAAGCTAATAGGCCAGGCGCGGTGGCTCACGCCTGTAATCCCAGCACTTTGTGAGGCTGAGGCAGGCAGATCCCTTGAGCCCAGGAGTTCGGGACCAGCCCGGACAACATGGTGAAACCCCATTTCTACTAAAAATACAAAAATCAGCCAGTCATGGTGGCACACACCTGTAGTCCCAGCCACTCAAGGGGCTGAAGCATGAGGATCGCCTGAACCTGGGAGGTGTGGGCTGCAGTGAGCTACACCAGTTTGGGCACACCACTACACTCCAGTCTAGGCAACAAAGCGAAACTTGATCACAAAAAGAAAAAGTATTAATAGTTAATAAAAAGTATCAATAATAAGTATTAATAGTTAATTATTAATAATTAAATATTAATAAAGTATTAATAGTTAATAAAAGTATTAATAATTAATAGTTAATAATAGTTAATAGTTAATAATCAATAATTAATAATTAATAGTTAATAGTTTTTGATGATAGTTCTCAAGGTACTTTTATAAAAAATAGTTCTGCTGGGCACGGTGGCTCATGCCTGTAATCCCAACAAGGCCGAGGTGGGCAGATCACAGGTCAGGAGTTCAAGACTAGCCCGGCCAACATGGTGAAACCCCGTCTCTACTAAAAATACAAAAATTAGTTGGGCATAGTGGTGCACTCCTGTAATCCCAGCTACTCAGAAGCTGAGGCAGGAGAATTGAAGCCTCGGAGCTCTAGGAGATTGCAATGAGTTGAGCTTGTACCACTGCACTCCAGCCTGAGTGACAGAGGGAGACTCCATCTCAAAAAAAAAAAAAAAAATAGTTCTCAAAGATAACTGAAAATTTCTTTTTTTTTTTTTTTTTTTTTTTTTGAGACGGAGTCTCACTCTGTCACCCGGGCTGGAGTACAGTGGCCGGATCTCAGCTCACTGCAAGCTCCGCCTCCCGGGTTTATGTCATTCTCCTGCCTCAGCCTCCCGAGTAGCTGGGACTATAGGCGCCCGCCACCTCGCCCGGCTAGTTTTTTGTATTTTTTTAGTAGAGACGGGGTTTCACTGTGTTAGCCAGGATGGTCTCGATCTCCTGGCCTCGTGATCCGCCCGTCTCGGCCTCCCAAAGTGCTGGGATTACAGGCTTGAGCCACCGCGCCCGGCCGATAACTGAAAATTTCTAAAAATATGTTATAAAATTGTCCGGGCGTGGTGATTCACACCTGTAATCCCAGAACTTTGTGAGGCTGAGGCAGGCGGATGACTTGAGGTCAGGAGTTCGAGACCAGCCTGGCCAATGTGGTGAAACCCCATCTCTACTAAAAATACAAAAATTAGCCAGGCGTAGTGGCACGTGCCTGTAGTCCCAGCTTCTTGGGAGGCTGAGGTAGGAGAATCACTTGAACCTGGGTGGCGGGGGAGGAGTGGCAGCGGTTGCAGTGAGCCAAGATCGTGCCACTGCAGTCCAGCCTGGGTGATAGAGTGAGACTCTGTTTCAAATAAATGAATAAATTTAGATAATTGTCTTCGGCAGTTAGATCATCCTGGTATTTGTTAGCAACCATGTTTCATTAAATCTTAGCACTTGCACATTTGTGTGAATATATTTTAATAGAAAACAAAAAATACATACAAAGTAGAGAGTGGTATCATGAGCCACAGTGTACTTGTCACCTTGCTTCAACAATGACCAGTTCTAACTGGGTGCACTGGCTCAGGCGTGTAATCCCAGCACTTTAGAAGGCCAAGGCGGGAGCATTGCTTGAGCCTAGAAGTTTGAGACCAGCTTGGGCAACATCGGGAAACCCTATCTCTACAAAAAAATTAAAAAATTAGCTGGGAGTGGTGGCTTGTGCCTGTGGTCCCAGCTACTCGGAAGGCTGAAGTGGGCGGATCACTAGCCCAGGAAATTGAGGCTGCAGTTGCCACTGCACTCCAGCCTGGGTGTCTCAGACCCTGTTTCAAAATAAATACATACATACATGCACACGTATCAATTCTTGATCAGTTTTATTTCAACTGTACTTTTACTCTTTGCTTTGTTTACTCCCCAGTAGATGATTTTGAAGCAGATTTCAGACATTAAATTTTATCTATGTACACTGCCATAAAGATGTCAGATAAGGATTTTTTAAAAACATAACTATTATTATTATAACAAAAAATTACTAATTCCCTAATATAATTAGGCATCTGGTAATTCATATCTCAATTTATGTAAGTGATGATTTTATCTTCACATTTAAATACAAAGTTTCTGTCCCTTTGGCATCCTTTATAGTATGTGAATGCATTGTTGAGTGTGACCAATACAAGAAAGCCTTGTTTAAACATAGGCTCTTCAGCACAGCTCACTGCTTCACTGATTGCTGTTATCTTAGGATGATGGATTATTTAGATTGTGGCATAGTTGACCAGTGAACATTAGTATCTTTTGATTCTTATTGAAAGCTAAGATACCCTTACTCTTTTTTTTTTTTTTTTTTTTTTTTTGAGACAGATTCTCACTCTGTCACCCAGGCTGGAGTGCAGTGTGGCACAATCTCGACTCACTGCAACCTCTGCCTCCCGGGTTCAAGTGATTCTCCTACCTTAGCCTCCCAAGTAGCTGGGATTACAGCACCCGCCACCACGCCCAGCTAATTTTTGTATTTTTAATAGAGACGGGGTTTCACTATGCTGGCCAGGCCGGTCTTGAACTCCTGACCTCGTGATCTGCCTGCCTTGGCTTCCCTAAGTGCTGGGATTACAGGCATGAGCCACCATACCCGGTCCGATACCCTTACTCTTTACTACATAGACATTTTGGAAACCTTTTTAGGTGTGAACACTTCCTATATTACTGTAGTTTTTTTTTTGGTCTTTTGTTTTTTTTTTGAGACGGACTCTCATTCTGTCACCCAGGCGAGAGTGCATTGGCACAATCTCAGCTCATTGCCACCTCTACTTCCTGGGGTTCACGCAATTCTCCTGCCTCAGCCTTCCAAGTAGCTGGGATTACAGGCGAGTGTCATGATGCCTGGCTAATTTGTTTTGTACTTTTAGTAGAGATGGGGTTTCACCATGTTGGACAGGCTGGTCTCGAACCCCTGACCTCAAGTGATTCACCTGCCTCAGCCTCTCAAAGTGTTGGGATTACAGGTGTGAGCCACCATGCCTGGACCCTATATTACTGTAGTTTTAAAGGCACCAGGACCAAGGATTGCTGTCTACTGAGCATTTGGGCACTTTTTGGTTTGGATTACTAAATTTTGCATTCTATTTAGAATTCATAGCTGTCACCTTCAAGATCTTCTTGATGTGTCTGTTTCTACAGCTGTGCTGATGGTCGTTATTAGATGGTAACTAGCTTCATTCACTTCTTTTCTCAGATCACACGCGCTGCAATGTGTGGATTCTGGATGGAGACTTGTACCACAAAGGCCTGCTGAAATTTGCAGTTTCTGCTGAATCCTTGCCAGAGACCCTCGTCATTTTTGTTGCAGACATGTCTAGACCTTGGACTGTGATGGAATCTCTGCAGAAATGGGCTAGTGTTTTACGTGAGCACATTGATAAAATGAAAATTCCACCAGAAAAAATGAGGGAGCTGGAACGGAAGTGTGAGTAAAATATAATTTTCTTAATTGGGAAATTCACTAGTCTCTTTAGATGGTTTGAATCACCTTCCTTTTCCCAATCCTAGAGGCTTCCCTTGCTTTGTGGTTTTGTTTTGTTTGCACCATTCATTTAAGAGTTCCTCTTGTAAACTTAGTAGTCAAAAGTATTCAAAGCAGTCTGTAACTCAAGTGTCACAAGTTGAAGAAAACAAATAAATATTTATTATCTTCATTGGTTTCCGTTTCAAATAAGAGTTCTTCCCTCACTCCCCAAAATGTGTTAAGTTCTGTGGATCTCTGAGCTTTTCTGTTACTCTGTGTCTGCAGAGTTAACATCAGAGGATGTGAGGGTTTGCTGTGGTCTGTGCAGCTTGAGTTCACTACCCTGGAATTCCATTAAGGCCCTATGGACCCTCATGTTGGCAGGCTTAGAGGAAGTCCTAAAAAAGACAAAGCTTTCAGCTCCTTAGTTCATTTTGGAATCCAGCAAAATATCATTTTAATTAGAAATAGGAGGTTCTTTTTTTTTTTTTTTTTTTTGGTAGTTAACATGAAAGGTTATTTTGGACTAAGGACATCCAAGCCCTTTTGACAACAAATAACTTTCAAATTAAAGGAAGTTTGTTTGGGTTTTTTTTTTTTTTTCTTAATGTGGTTCAGAAGCTTGTTTTTCCTTTCCCTTGCTTCTGTGCAGTTACATCATCTTCTGTCCACTTGCCAGGGAAATGGGAGGGGCAGGGGCTAGAGCCATGGCAGCAGCAGCAGCAGCCGTCCTGGCCAGGGCAAGCTTCACCCAGCCTGGCATATTTCCACAGGATGACATCACCCCCTCTAGTGAATTAATGAGGGCTTCTGGGGTATGGCACTCAGGATCTTCACACTTAGTGGCGCAATGGTTCAGAAATTTTGATGTGCTTTTTAAATCAAATTTCTCGCAGTGTGTTTTCTATCCTGTCCTTCATCTTGCTTCTGTCCCACGTTGGTAAAACAGTGAGTTTAACATTTCATTTTTCGGCTTGTTGTGCATGTGTATATTTCCCTAGTCACCCGCATGTGTACTACTGTGATTGTTATGCAGCTCAGCTCATGTGTCTTCAACCACTGACCTTTCTAGATAATGCGTCTTTTTCTCTGAAATAGAGCCCTTAAGGACAACTTCTCTGAATAGTTCTGAGTCTGAAGACCTGCTTTCATCCACTGCACAGACAGCTTTGTACCCAGATGAGTGGGCTAATGCACTGGCGACTTCAGTTCTCTGAAGCTGTTTTCTTAGAGTGATAACCTTGTAGAGATTTGTTAAGACAGAAAAGAGAGAGATTGAGCCAAGGATATTGTTTTTTCCCAGATAGGGAAAGCGTCTGCCCTATACTATACCAGGTACCGGCTACTGTTCTAGGTGCTGGAGACACAGTAAATAAAATGCCTCCCCCTGGGGAGCTTAAATTTCCTTGAAACACTGAATTTATTTTGTGGTTTAGTCATTGATGGCTGTTATTTAGGATTAGATTCAGCTGCATGTGACATAAAACCTGAGCTAACATAATGGCTTAAACAAGACTGAGGGCTATTCTCTCCTGTAAATGAAATCTAGAGTTGTAGGTAGTTGAGGACTGGCAAGTAGCCCTGGGAAGACAGCTGGAGGACCTTGCTCCTTTGTACTTACTGCTTTGTCATTTCTAGGGTGTGGTTCACTTCCTCCTGACAGAGCTCTAGCCTTCACATCCGTGTTCCAGTCAGCAGGATGGAGGAAGAGGAATGCAGGGCTGCAGGGGCTGCTGCCTTTTAAGGAGGCTGGGATGTGTAATCTTTACTTTGGGTTGCCATGTGTTCTAAATACCAGTTCAGTTTGGTTATAAGGAGGAAGAGGAGAGAGGACACCGTAGGGCAGCTAGCAATTGCTGGAACCATGTCTCATGACTCTGGTTGGCTTTCCATTGGCCTCTCTGCTGTCACCACCCCTTCTCAGATGTTTGGAATGGTAGCCACGTCTTTGTGTTGTATGTTGGAGGAGGCTTTGTTAGTACTGGGTTTAGGTTACATTTTAATAAAGCAGTTGGCTATCCTCTTGCCCAGAGAACTCTTCCTTTCCAGATTAATTGGACTCTAGATATTGTATGGAATGCTGTTATTCAACCTAGTTTCCAGTCCAACACCAGTCTCCAGTCTTTGATTTTGGAAAGCGGCTCCATGGCTGGCCACTCTCTTTTAGGGTTAGGTTCCCCGTGGGTTTGTATGTGTGGCAGCTGTTTGGCTGCAGGGATCATCTGAGTGAGAGGGAATAGCCACCAGAAGGTGGTGCTTTTTTGTACTTCAGTCTTCTTGTTTTATATCTGTGGCTTTTCTTGTGCTTATGTAGGACTATGGGGTCTTCTCAGGACTCTGGAACCAATATATGAGGTAGGAGAGAAAAGTTGAGAGAGAAGCAGCAGCAGCAGTGAAGATACTCTTTGATCTTCTTGTACCCACTCCCATCTGATTGCAAAGGGAAGCCCCAGGTGGGCTGATGTCCCCTGCTGTGAAATACCATCTCACCATCTGGAGAGAAATTGTTAACACTGCAGTATGTGTATACCCAAGAAAAAATGCACGTTTTACTATCCAACTTACATCGTCCTTCCTCTTTTTAATACTGCCTTTTCACTCATGTTATGTACATTTGCTCTGCCTTCTAAATTGCTTTCTAAAATGCTAAGTTGGCCAGGCGCAGTGGCTCAATGCCTATAACCCCAGCAGTTTGGGAAGCTGAAGTGGGCCAGTTGGTTGAGCCCAAGAGTTCGAGACCAGCCTGGGCAACATGGCGAAACCTTGTCTGTACAAAAAATTAGCCAGTCATGGTGGTGCACACCTGTAGTCCCAGCTACTCAGAGGCAGACAAATTGAGTGAGCCCAGCAGGTTGAGGCTGCAGTGAGCCATGATGGTGCCACTGCCCTGCAGCCTGGGCAACAGAGCCAAGACCCTGTCTCAAAAAAAAATTAAATAAAATTCTAAGTTATTTAAAAATATGAATTTCCTACTGTTGTTGGGCAGCCACAATTAAGTCAGTTCTCTAGAGTGTGAATAATCTAACCTAGGGCTTCTGAACTATTTGCTCCTCATGGCACAGGTAAAGTACAGCAGAAAAGTTTACAGTGCACTTTTCAGAGTTTACTTTAAACTTTCAAAAGTTTACAGTGCATTACAGAGGTAATGGGGTGGAGGTTTGTAGAGCCAGCTGTCTGAGCTGCCTGCCTCCACCTTCCCACCATAGCTTAGCTCACCTGTAAGCCTTTCTAGGCTCTGTGCTGCTCACTGTCTGGAAAGCCCTAGTTGAGTGCCTCATGAGATCTTGGGGCATTAGATCTTGCCCAGTTAAGCCATTGTATATTTTATTGATTTGAAGATTTGTTAAAAGTGCTTTTAGAGAGAAAAATGTGAGAATATTTGATTCCTTTAAAGACCCTTCAACAACCACGTTGAGTTCTTCTCTGTTTTTGTCCAAAATGGAGTAAGGGTCACTTGACTAGATTATTTATATTGACAGTGAAGTGTTTGTGTGTGTGTGTGTGTGTGTGTGTGTGTGTGTTTTGACACAGTCTCACTGTCACCCAGCCTAGAGTGCAATGGCACGATTTTGGCTCACTGCAGCCTCCTCCTCCTAGGTTCAAGTGATTCTCCTGCCTCAGCCTCCCAAGTAGCTGGGATTACAGGTTCCTGCCACCATGCCTGGCTAATTTTTGTATTTTTAGTAGAGACAAAGTTTCACCATGTTGGCCAGGCTGGTCTTGAACTCCTGACCTCATGATCCACCCACCTCAGCCTGCCAAAGTGCTGGGATTACAGACATAAGCCACCGTGCTCAGCCTGACAGTGAAGTTATATGAATGAGCTTAATTAAAGAGATGCTGTAGAGATGAAATATCACATCTGCACTGTAGGGTTTAATCAGTTAGTTTTCAGTTTGCTCACTATGATATGAAAGACAAAGAGCTCTCAGATAATTTCAGAAGCTCATATAATAGTAACCTCAAATATTTGTAAATAGAAACTCATGGTTTCGCCATGTTGCCCAGGCTGGTCTCGAACTCTTGGGCTCAACCAACTGGCCCACTTCAGCTTCCCAAACTGCTGGGGTTATAGGCATTGAGCCACTGCGCCTGGCCAACTTAGCATTTTAGAAAGCAATTTAGAAGGCAGAGCAAATGTACATAACATGAGTGAAAAGGCAGTATTAAAAAGAGGAAGGACGATGTAAGTTGGATAGTAAAATGTGCATTTTTTCTTGGGTATACACATACTGCAGTGTTAACAATTTCTCTCCAGATGGTGAGATGGTATTTCACAGCAGGGGACATGTTTGAAACCTGTTCTGTGGGTAAAGAGAAGTAGGTAGGACCTTTCTCTAGGTCCACTTCAGTCCTGTTATTTTAATTTACTTAGCATGTTGGTGAGAGTAAAAGGCTTTTGATCCTTCAGTCTAACTGGACTTAGAAGGGTAGAGCTGACCTGTTTTCTTCTCTGTCTCAAGGTAGCTTTAACTGTTGCATTTTTTGTTCTCTGGCCCAATACGAGAGTCTTGAAGTGCCCACATAAAGGTGCAGAGCTGTGGACTTTGTGGTCACTTGGCTTAACTGAGGCTCGGACCATTGTCACCTTAATGGCCTTCCTTAGCTGGATTAGTGAACATTGTATGCCAATAAGGGGATGTTGTACCACTGACCCTTTCTTGTGTTAGGCAGGAATAGGCCATGAACACTGCACAAGTGACTTGGGATCCCCAGAAGATAAGACTGAGTTCACAAGAGTGAGGATAATAAGGAATTACATCTGGTGCTGGGCAAGAGCAGCCTGGTTACTTAGTGCTGACAGACTTCAGCTGTGTGGAAACAGCATGTTCTTAATAAAATTCGAATTGTTTCATTAACCTTTTTTTTTTTTTTTTTTTTTGAGACGGAGACTCATTGTGTCATCAGGCTGGAGTGCAGTGGTGTGATCTCGGCTCACTGCAATCTCCGACTCCCTAGTTCAAGTGAGTCTCCTGCCTCAGCCTCCCGAGTAGCTGGGATTACAGGCACGCGCTACCACACCCAGCTAATTTTTGTATTTTTAGCAGAGACGGGGTTTCACCATGTTGGCCAGGATGGAAGCTTTTTTTTTTTTTTTTTTGAGATGGAGTCTTGCTCTGTCGCCCAGGCTGGAGTGTGGTGGCGCAATCTCCACTCACTGCAAGCTCCGCCTCCCGGGTTCACGCCATTCTCCTGCCTCAGCCTCCCGTGTGGCTGGGACTACAGGCGCCCGCCACCGCACCCGGCTAATTTTTGTATTTTTAGTAGAGACGGGGTTTCACCGTGTTAGTCAGGATGGTCTCGATCTCCTGACCTCATCATCCGCCCATCTCGGCCTCCCAAAGTGCTGGGATTACAGGCGTGAGCCACCGCGCCCGGCCTTTTTTTTATATATATAGTCTTACTTTGTTGCCCAGACTGGAGTACAGTGGCGCAAGAGCAATCTCCACCTCCCAGGTTTAGGCTATTCTCGTGCCTTAGCACGAGTCCCCAAATAGCTGAGACTATAGGTGCACTATCACCCCCAGCTAATTTTTGTATTTTTAGTACAGATGGGGTTTTGCCATGTTGGCCAGGCTGGTCTCGAACTCCTGACCTCAGGTGAACCACCCACCTCAGCCTCCCAAAGTACTGGGATTACAGGCATGAGCCAACTGTGCCCAGTTTATTAAGCGTTTCTAATGGACTGTGATGAGTATTGTAAGTTATAGCTGTTTCTAATGGTTGGCTATGTTGAAGTAACACAGTTCAACTCTTCTGGTATTTTGAAAATGTAAGATACATAAGAAAAGTGGCTTTCTTCATGGTAAGAACTATTGAAACCTTAGAATTTTTTAAAAACGTGTTTAAGGGCCAGACATAGTGGCTCAAGCCTGTAATCCCATAATCCCAGCACTTTGGAAAGCCGAGATAGCAGGATCTCTGGAGCCCAAGAGTTTGAGACCAACCTGGCAACATAAGAAGATCCCACTTCTACAAAAATTTAAAAATTAGCTGGGCGTGGTGGCACATGCCTTTAGTCCCAGCTACTTGGGAAGCTGAAGTGGGAAGATCACTTGAGCTCACAAGATGGTGGTATCTCTCCACACTGCACTTCAGCCTGGGCAACAGAGCCAGACTTTGTCTCAAAAAAAAGGAGAAAAAAAACCTGTTCAGGAGTTTGGTGCAATTAAAGATGCCCAGGGGAATGTCTTTGCTGCCCTGATGTTATAAAGCTCACACTGAATATGTCAGAATCAGCATTTTGTATCACCATCCCCAAATCCTTGATTTTGCAGTTGGATGTGACTAGGAAGTTTGTCACACACAACTGCATGTGTGTTTTGTGCTTGTTACTGCCTTCTTTTCAGTGTTCTAAAGCTAACATGTATTTTTATTTATGTGCATGTAATTTCTTTTCCCTTTTTCCCCCAGTTGTGAAAGATTTTCAAGACTATATGGAACCTGAAGAAGGTTGTCAAGGTTCACCACAGAGGAGAGGACCTCTGACCTCAGGCTCCGATGAAGAAAATGTTGCCCTGCCTCTGGGTGACAATGTGCTGACTCATAACCTGGGGATCCCGGTGTTGGTGGTATGCACAAAGGTGCGTGCTAGGGGGTTGTTGGCTTGGCTGGGTTCGGGTAGTGAACAGTCACCATCTGCAAGAAAGTTTGAGAAACTATTGAGATTTTTTTCCCAAGGGAGAGTTGGGCTTATTTGGGATTCGTTAAGGTACATTGAATATGTCAAGACAGAAAAAATTATCATGTAAATTGAAAATTTAAATGCAGGAAACATGACTAGTCAGTTTACTCATGGCCTAGGGTTAATGTCTCTGAAGCACTGTTGACTTTCAAACTTAGAACTCACAGCAGTTGGCCAGTTGCAGTGGCTCACACCTGTAATCTCAGCACTTTGGGAGGCCGAGGGGGCGGATCACGAGGTCAGGAGATGGAGACCATCCTGGCTAACAGTGAAACCCCATCTCTACTAAAAATATAAAAAATTAGCCAGGCATGGTGGTGGGCGCCTGTAGTCCCAGCTACTTGGGAGGCTGAGGCAGGAGAATGGTGTGAACACAGGAGGCGGAGCTTGCAGTGAGCCGAGATCACGCCACCGCACTCCAGCCTGGGTGATAGAGCAACACTCCGTCTCAAAAAAAATAAATTAAAAAAAAAAGAACTCACAGCAGTTTTCTTAAGTCTGTTTAAATCAGTTGATGTGGTCCAAACTGATGGTGGAAAAATAGAATGATGAGGTAGGAATAGAAATTAAGTTCAGTCATGCCAGGCATGGTGGCTCACGTAATCCCAGCACTTTGGAAGGCTCAGGTGGGTGGATCATTTGAGGTCAGGCGTTCAAGACTAGTCTGGCCAACATGGTGAAACTCTGTCTCTACTAAAATACAAAAATTAGCCGGGCTTGGTGGCAGGCGCCTGTAAATCCCAGCTACTCGGGCTGAGGCAGGAGAATTGCTTGAGCTGGGAGGCTGAGGTTACAGTGAGCTGAGGTGGCGCCACTGCACTCCATCCTGGGCGACAGAGTGAGACTATGTCTCAAAAAAAACAAAAAGAAAAAAAAAAAAACTAAGTTCAGTCATAGAGAAATAAAGTTGTATCTCTTATATGAGGAAAAACAATAGGTTTTAAAACTTTTTTTTTTTTTGAGATGGAGTTTCGCTCTTGTTGCCCAGGCAGAGTGCAGTGGTGCCATCTCGGCTCACTGCAACTTCTGCCTTCACAGTTCAAGTGATTCTCCTGCTTCAGCCTCCTGAGTAGCTGGGATTACGGGTGCCTGCCACCACGCCCGGCTAATTTTGTATTTTTATTAGAGATGGGGGTTTCTCCATGTTGGTCAGGCTGGTCTCAAACTCCCAACCTCAGGTGATCTGCCTGCCTTGACCTCCCAGAGTGCTGGAATTACAAGCATAAGCCACCACGCCTGGCCACATTTGGGGTTTTAAAAGTACTTTATTTCCAGTCAGAGCCATCATGTTACCCAATTATAGTGTGCCATTCTCATCCTGTTCTTGAGAATGGAGCCCTGTGGAGTGGAGTGCACAACTGTGTGCACTGGGCCTGTCTCCTGATGGGAACTTGTTTGATGTTTAGAATAAACTATTAGGTGATCAGGCCTATTACATCTTCACTCTACGGATAAAAAAAAAACTGAGGCCCAAGATGAACAAGAAAAATCTCCAGTTCTTTTTTACTCTTCTCTAATTAATGCTTGGACCCTGA
This sequence comes from Macaca fascicularis, assembly GCF_037993035.2. NCBI lineage: Eukaryota > Metazoa > Chordata > Mammalia > Primates > Cercopithecidae > Macaca > Macaca fascicularis. Next base: position 62,743,254 of record NC_088394.1, on the reverse strand, counting down.
GCTATGGCTTTCTTCTTTGGAGCCCCAGTACTTTATTTCTGAAGAATGCGGTGTTCCCATCATCAGCAGGCAATGAGGCAAAAAGGTGACTCTGTCTGTCTTCCCTGCAGTGTGATGCGGTGAGTGTCTTGGAAAAGGAGCACGATTACAGGGATGAGCATTTGGACTTTATCCAGTCACACCTGCGGAGGTTCTGCCTTCAGTGTATCCTTTGGGCGCTGTGTGGGGCCTGGGTCACAGGCTTTCTTCCAAATGGGGCATCTTCAAAGAGATAAAGCACCTCCCGAACTCAAAATAGTGTTCTGCCAGAGAGCTTTGTATGTATCTTTTTAGTAGGTTTATGTTTTACTGTGTTGGAGTTTTAGGTTTATTAACTTGTGTCTACCTTTGATCATGCGTTTGTTTGTTTGTTTGTTTGTTTTAAGACAGTGTTTCACCACTTTGGCCAGGCTAGTCTCAAATTCCTGACCTCAAGTGATCCACCCACCTCAGTCTCCCAAAGTGCTGGGATTATAGCTGTTAGCCACTGCGCTTGGCGTATTTTTAAATTGTTTTTCTAAGACGAAGTCTGCGCTGTCACCCAGGCTGGAGTGCAGTGGTGCAATCTTAGCTCTCTGCATCGTTGTGCTCCTGGGTTCAAGCAATCCTCCTGCCTCAGCCTCTTGAGTACCTGGGACTGCAGTTGTGCACCACCACATCCAGATTTTTTGTTTGTTTTGAGACAGAGCTTCACTCTTGTCATCCAAGCTGGAGTGCAATGGCATGATCTCAGCTCACTGCAACCTCCATCTCCTAGGTTCAAGTGATTCTCCTGCCTCAGCCTCCCGAGTAGCTGGGATTACAGGTATGAGCCACCACACCTGACTAATTTTTGTACTTTTAGTAGAGATGGGGTTTCACCATGTTGGCCAGGCTAGTCTTGAACTCCTGACTTCATGTGATCCACCCACCTCGGCTGCCTCAAAATGCTGGGATTACAGGCTTGAGCCACCACGCCCGGCCATCTGGATAATTTTTGTATTTTTAGTAGAGATAGGGTTTTAGCATGTTGGCCAGGCTGTTCTCGAATTCCTGACCTCAAGTGATCTGCCCGCCTCGGCCTCCCAAAGTGCTGGGATTACAGGCGTGAGCCACCGCCTCCGCCCACTTTTATTAATGCTGTGCATTTGATAAGCCTTCGTATTAAGAATTTAATGTGATCATTTTATCATCAAATTACTTTTATCATACTGTCTTAGAAATATTTTTTTGTTTTGAGACGGAGTCTTGCTCTGTCACCCAGGCTGGAGTGCAGTGGCACAATCTCGGCTCACTGCAAGCTCCGCCTCCTGGGTTCACGCTATTCTCCTGCCTCAGCCTCCCGAGTAGCTGGGACTACAGGTGCCTGCCACCATGCCTGGCTAATTTTTTTTAAATTTTTAGTAGGGACGGGGTTTCACTGTGTTAGCCAGGATGGTCTCGATCTCCTGACCTCGTGATCTGCCCGTCTCGGCCTCCCAGAGTGTTGGGATTACAGGCGTGAGCCACCGCGCCCGGCAGAAATATTTTTAAACTTTGCTTTTATGTAGAAAAGGTCAATTACCAAACAGGGTATTGTTTTATAGGCCACTGGTGTTTCCCATATGTTTGTGTTTCGTGCTGTCCATGATAGAGAGGTGGTAGTGTCTGTAGTCTTTTGAGTCCTGTTACTGTAAAAGGCCAATAGCAGCTGGTGCCATGGTTCCACACCCTGGGGTGGAGGTGAGAGATGAGTTCCTGCCACCTTTTTTGGGATGGCCCATTAGCCTTTTGGCACCCATCCCTCAAAAAATGGGGTTAGTGATAAATTTGGTCACATGTAAGCATCTGCCTGGGAAGGAATCTGTGTACCTTGATATTCTGAGAGTGTTTTCCTGGGCTAACCACAGAGCCAGTACTTGACTTCTCAGAGAGTAATTTGTGGGATCAAGACAACAATTTACATGTTAAAAAATAAACTGCACAGCCCACTAGCATCAACATAGCTTTATGCTTTTGACTTGGTTCATCTGCTACTATGACCTTTTTACTTATTTATTTATTATTTTTTACCAGTTTGCAATATGCATATGTAATACTATAAGCGTTTTAGTTTTTAAAATTGTAACGCTTTCTGTTACTCATGTATTGATTAAAAACTGATCAACCTATGAGTAGTACTTTGAGGTTATATGTGTTTGATTTTGTCTCCTCCTGCAGTGAATTGATTTTTCTTAAGCAGATTGATTAGATGGAGCTGCCTTGATTTACACATCAGTGAAAGAAGAGAAAAACCTCGACTTGTTGTATAAGTATATTGTTCATAAAACATACGGTTTCCACTTCACCACACCTGCCTTAGTTGTGGAAAAGGATGCCGTTTTTATGTGAGTTATTTTGAGATGATGCTTTGAAACTCTTCTTTTTACAGTACATTTGCTTTTTACATTTTACCCCTTCAAGGAAGGTGCCTTCTGTCTGTGTCTTCTATAGCCAGCTCTCTCACTGCACCTTCTCTCTCTGCTCCTTTCCGAATTATGAGGCATTTGCCTGAGGGAAGTGGGTGGTGTGGTCAGGGGTGCTGCCTTTCTTCATCAAGAGCAAGTTGCCAAAACCTAAGCTAGCGATTTTTGGCACTCACTGTCAACTCTGGTAAAATACTGGCTGGGGAGGGAATATAGGGAATTGTGCTTGGGGGATCCTGAATGTCTTCTGTTAAAACGCCTGCTTTATCTGTGTGTTGGCAGGGATGATTGCAAACATCCTCTCAGCATCTCTGTCAGCATGGGCTTTGGCTATACTAAGTGCGTACTGTGTTTCTGGCATTTCACATTTTGGGAGCCACTGGAGTTGATTGTCCTCGATAGAGACTTGGATACCTGTTTTCCCAACCTGGTGTCTTTCTCTTACTGGAGAATCATAGTGTTGCTGGATGCATAAATGTGAAGCTGTGGTCTCTGACAGGAATTGTGTTAGCAGATTGATGTTCAGGCTTCAGTATCCTCCTGACTTAAAAAACAATTACATTATTCATTCAGGAAACCTTACTCAGCACCCACTAGGTGCTCAGGTTCTCTGCAAGGGACACAGAAATGAATGATACGTGTTCCTCGCACATGGCACTGTAGAGGGGACACACACAGCTGAAGAAGGGAAGGGCAGTGATGGGGTTATGGAGGAAGTATGGCAGGGAAGGTGGGAGGGTGATGCTGGAAGACAAGTGGTAGATCCCACGCGGACTGGAAAGAATTGCAATAGGGGAAGCCGGCGAGTGCAGTCTGTGAGAGGCTGGAAATGCGAAAGCCAGGAGCTGTCAGGGAACTGGGTTGCCTCCTGCATAGTCAAGGAGAGTGTCACTCAGGCTAATCATAGATGGCATACCTACAGGCTTGGGCTGATTTTAGAGACTTGTTCAGAGCAGTCAGGCAGGTGCCAAAGGCACAAGCCCAGTGAGAGGTGTGTTTTTGGAATCACTTGGTATCCAAATCACATGTCATCCCTAGGAGCAAGGAGACCGGTTGATTTTGGGGCTGGTCTGGAATGAAGAAGCATCTCTGAGCTTACAAAGGCTGCATGGCCCACGGCAGTATCTCAGTCATGCCCTATCCCTTTGCACATTTGGTCCTGTTGGTTACTTCTCTGTTGACTGGCAAAATCAGCAAGGATATTGGGGTGGAGCACCCTGGCTAAGTACCCTCTTGATTATAGAGCTATGGAGTAGAAGTCAGATGGAGAATGAAAGGCCTGTGAGAACAATCAGTCAGTTGCCACCTTTCAGAGCTGCTTGAGTTCAAAAGTGTGTCATACAGGACATTTTACCATTACTACCTTTAAGGGATTCAGGTGGGAACCCTAGGCTGTGGCTTCACATAATGGAACTTGGGTGCCATCCTACCTGTGATGTTGAGCTGTCCAGCACTGGTGTAGGAACCTCAAGGACCGTGCTCCTCTGGTTTGGGGCCTAGGACAAACATAGGCCCTGCATGCCACTTGGTTCTAGGACACATTTTCCCATGCAAGCAAAGTTAATGAACCAGTCCACAAGATAACCGTTGCAAGAATTCTTAGAGAAACAACCTGCAGGAGGGGAGCCATGACAGAGCCCAAGAAAACCATCCCATCCCGAGCTCTGCCTTCTGTGCTGCTCTCACACAGTGGGGTCTGAACAGGACCCCACTGTGTCCTTGCTCTTCTAGGTGGAGTTGTGGGAGAGTGCTAAATGCTTTGAGTGGGGCAGCCTGTGGAGTCAGATCTCGTACTGGCTCCTTAGACCTTGGGCCGGTGAACTCCGTGTGGAGCAGGACCTGCAATGTTGTTCTGATGATTATATCCACAGTGTATTTTGGCACATCTGCCAAAAGCTACAAACAGCCCCCAATAACTACATACTGTATCTTATGGGAAGGGTCCTACCGAGGAGTCCTGAATGTGATCTGAGTATGCTCTAAGGCAACCCCAGAAAAAGCAATTCAGTCCCTCTCTCTTTGCCTTTAGACCTGCAGGCTGGGACAATGAAAAGAAAATAGCTATTTTACATGAAAATTTTACAACCGTGAAGCCAGAAGATGCATATGAAGACTTTATTGTGAAACCTCCCGTGAGAAAGGTAGTCAAAGACAATTGCTTTAAGGGCTTAGGGCTGGGCATGGTGGCTCACACCTGTAATCCCAGCACTTTAGGAGGCCAAGGCGGGCAGATCACACGAGGTCAGGAGTTTGAGACAGCCTGGCCAACATGGCGAAACCCTGTCTCCACCAAAAATACAAAAATTAGCCAGGTATGGTGGCAGGCGCCTGTAATCCCAGCTACTTGGGAGGCTGAGGCATGAGAATCGCTTGAACCTGGGAGGCAGAGGTTGCAGTGAGCCCAGATTGCACCACTGCACTCCAACCCTGGCAACAGAGCGAGACTCCATATCAAAAAAAAAAAAAGAAAAAGGGTTTAGGTGTTTTTTAATGCAAAAAGAAACCTATAAAGATGGGGCGTGGTGGCTCATTCCTGTAATACCAGCAGTTTGGGAGGCTGAGGCAGGAGAATTGCTTGAACCCTGGAGGCGGAGGTTGCAGTGAGCCGAAATCATGCCACTGTACTCCATTGTGGGCGACAAGAGCGAGACTCTGTCTCAAAAACAAAACAAAACAAAAAACTATAAAGAAACAGGTCTTACACATTGTGTAGTTTGTAGGGGTTGGTGGGGAGTAGTAAGTCCCAGGGCCTTTTGTTGATTTTTTTTTTTTTTTGAGACGGAGTCTCGCTCTGTCACCCAGGCTGGAGTGCAGTGGCCAGATCTCAGCTCACTGCAAGCTCCGCCTCCTGGGTTTACCCCATTCTTCTGCCTCAGCCTCCCAAGTAACTGGGACTACAGGCGCTCGCCACCTCGCCTGGCTAGTTTTTTTTTTTTGTATTTTTTAGTAGAGACGGGGTTTCACCGTGTTAGCCAGGATGGTCTCGATCTCCTGACCTCATGATCCACCCGTCTCGGCCTCCCAAAGTGCTGGGATTACAGGCTTGAGCCACTGCGCCCGCCCGGCCTTGTTGATCTTTAAATGAGGTCTGGTGTTATGTAAATGGCTCGGGGCTGGTGGGCAGGAGTGATGGAATGCCCACCTGGAGTTGGTGGTGTTTCCCATTAAGTCCTGCCAGTGCTGCTGTTGCCTCTGGATTGCTGTTATTGGATCCCCTCATGTGATGTCCTGCAGACCCTGAGGTGTTTAGAACCCGCCAGACTTAAAAACGCCAGTTGGCTACATGCCACAGCTGGTTTTGGGAGAGGTCTGTGCCAGGCTAGAAAAATGTTACTCTGCAGTCTCAGCAGGGATCCCCTAGACCTGTGTCAAAGCCTGAGCCTCAGACTCTCCTTTCGGCATGAAGTTTGACAGTGGTTGGGAGTATTCTTGGCCTGTGGCCACACATGTGTATGTTTCTTCACAGCTGGTCCACGACAAAGAGTTGGCAGCAGAAGATGAGCAGGTGTTCCTAATGAAGCAACAGGTAAGAAGACCAGTGAGGTTAGAACAGAGGCCTTCTCATATATGAAATGCCAGTTCCTAGGGTGGGATTGGAGGTGTCTGCATGTGGGGATTCACAAAGAGCTTGCAGTGGTAGAGGGGTTGGGACCAGGTCTCATTCCCTCCTATTTCTAGGATTAGTTGGGGATGGACCACTTTCCTTAGCAGATCACCTGCCTGCCTTGCAGACTCCTACAGGAATAGTAGGATTCGTGTCTTTTAAGTGCTTTCTTTGGAAACGCGGTTTTCTGGCATAATACTTCCTATGTTGACAGTTTACCAAGTAACCTGACTACACTTCCATTATTTCTTTCTTTTTATTTATTTACTTTTAATTTAAGTTCTAGGGTACATGTGCACAATGTGCAGGTTTGTTTAAGTTCTAGGGTACATGTGCACAACGTGCAGGTTTGTATACGTATACATGTGCCATATTGGTGTGCTGCACCCATCCATTATTTCATGTAGCCTCACACAGCCCTGTACATAAAGGCAGGTGATGCCCATTTTGCAGGTGAGGAGAGTAACTTCCCCGAGCCGACGGTTTAGAATGCAAACTTCACATTTCTCTAACCCAGATTATTGTTAGATTTGTCCTGGGTCCACCTATCATCTGCCCAGTGGTATAGGCAGGTCAGCAGGAGGTTTTGATGGTTCTTTTTCCAACTGTTTCCTTCTTTTTCCAACCTTTTCCTTTCTGTCCCTTGCTTGCTTCCTGAGCTTCAAAACTGGTTACTTGGAGTATTTTTTTTCACCATGCACCAAACTGCTCAATTAAAATTTTTTGCATTTGTAGTATAAAACCTAGGACTTAGTTGTTGTTAATAGTGCCCTCTAGTGGAGTACTTGTAGTAAGTTTTTCTCTAGGCCTTGGTTAATGGCCAGTTTGTCCCTCTCTTTGCAGTCACTCCTTGCCAAGCAGCCAGCCACGCCCACGAGAGCTTCTGTGAGTACCTTACACTAAACAGAGGGTCAAGGCCCAGTGTTGCAGGTGTCGTCAAACTTTATACCATTATTTGTGAGAGCTTATATTTGTGTGGGTTTTGTGTTTTCAGTGGGAATTTGGTTTCCCTAAAGACCCGTGACCAGAAACATAAAAGAAACTCAAGATGTTTCTGGTGAAAGAATGCAACTCTGGGAATTAGGGTGAGCTAGCTTTGTTATCTGGATGTCTTTCAGGAGAAACAGATCCAGAAAGGGCTTGAGTTGAGGGCATACTGCCAGTCCTGTACCATAGCCTATGAAAAATATCCTGCAGAAGCACGTCTCCATTTGTGGCATATGTATTTTTTGTTATTGTTATGCCTGTGTGTGACCTTAGCTGCTTTTGAACTTAGGAATCTCCTGCAAGAGGACCCTCTGGCTCTCCAAGGACTCAGGGTCGGGGAGGGCCAGCCAGTGTGCCTAGCTCCTCCCCAGGCACGTCAGTAAAAAAGCCGGACCCAAACATCAAAAGTATGTATTCCTCAAAAGTATGTCTCTTTGGAGAGTAGTTTAGTTTCAGACCTGAGCCCTGCAGGGGCTGTGTGGCTGAGTCTATAAGGTGGAGACTCATGGAAGCCAGGCTATTCTCTTCCTCATTAAGGGCTACTTTCCATTTCCCCCATTCCAGAGGAAGAAGGTCTGTGGTAGACAGAGACCAGGGCCTGTTCCTTTGTTGGAATTGGTAGCCCATGCACCTGGCTCTGGGTGAGACCTCACTTAGGCCCTGCACATTCCTTCAGAGAGGAATGCAAAATAATAACTTTATTTTATTTTTTTAGAGACAGGGTCTCAGTCTGTCACCTATCCTGTGGCACAGTCATGTGATCATAGCGCACTGCAGCCTCAAACTCCTGGGCTCAAGCAATCCTCCCACGTCAACTCCTGAGTAGCTGGGACTACAGGCGTGTGCCACCATGCCCAGCTAATTTTTTAAACTTTTATTGTAGGCCAGATGCAGTGCCTCATGCCTATAATCCTAGTACTTTGGGAGGCCAAGGTGGGAGGACTGCTTGAGCTCAAGAGTTGGAGACCAGCCTGGGCCAAATAGTGAGACCTCGCCTCTACAGAAAATTTCAAAATTAGCTGGGCATGATTGTGCTTGCCTCTAGTCCCAGCTACTCAAGTGGATGAAGCGGCAGGATTGCTTGAGCCCAGGGCATTGAGGCTGCAGTGAGCTGTGATTATGCCACCGCACTCCAGCCAGGGTGACAGAGTGAGACTCTTTATTTTATTTTTTTTTGAGACGGAGTCTCGCTCTGCCGCCCAGGCTGGAGTACAGTGGCCGGATCTCAGCTCACTGCAAGCTCCGCCTCCCAGGTTTACGCCATTCTCCTGCCTCAGCCTCCCGAGTAGCTGGGAATACAGGCACCTGCCACCTCGCCCGGCTAGTTTTTTGTATTTTTAGTAGAGATGGGGTTTCACCGTGTTAGCCAGGATGGTCTCAATTTCCTGACCTCGTGATACGCCCGTCTCGGCCTCCCAAAGTGCTGGGATTACAGGCTTGAGCCACCGCGCCCGGCCGAGACTCCTTAAAAAAAAAAAAAAAGGTCGGGTGTGGTGACTCACGCCTGTAATCCTGTAATCTCAGCACTTTGGGAGGCTGAAGTGGGCAGATCACTTGAGGTCAGGAGTTTGAGACCAGCCTGGCCAACATGGTGAAACCTTCTCTCTACTAAAAATACACAAAGGAGCCAGGTGTGATGGTGGGTAGCTGCAATCCTAGCTACCTGGGAGGTAGAGGCAGGAGAATGGCTTGAACCCGGGAGGGTGAGGTTACAGTGAGCCAAGATTGTGCCACTGCACTCCAGCCTGGGCAACAGAGCAAGACTCCATCTCAACAAAACACAAAAGAATTTTTTGTAAAGGTGGGGGTCTCACTGATACTGCCGAGGCTGGTCTCAAGCTCCTAGCCTCAAGCAGTCCTACCCGCTTGGTCTCCCCAAATGATGGGATTACAGGCGTGAGCCACCACGCCTGGCTGAGGGAGTCACTTTAAAGTGTGTATTTTGAATCCTTAGCCTTGTTTCTCATGTTTATATTATTACTATTTATGAATTGTGGGGATTTTTTCCTCCTTCACTTCTCTTGTCAAGCTCAACTACTTTTCAGATTAAGTAGCTTTTATCCCAGTAACTTAGTGATACTCAGAGATACTGCCTGCAATGAAACCATTAAAAAACAGTTTTATTTAATGCTTGCATGTTTGATGGGTGTGTTCTATTCAGGATGTGAGCTTTTCACAGCAGGTTTGGAATGTTAAGTGCTCATGCGCCTTTGAAAAACACTGTCTCATGGACGGGGAGGTGGAGTGGAGCACAGGTTATCTATTTTGCCCCCAAACAAGTGGGAAATGTAAACATGGTTCCACTTAGTAATCATGCTAAGTAGCCTCAGCGGCATCGGTAGCAGTGTAAAGGCATCGTAGCAAATGAATGTTATCAATATCCTAGGAAGCTGATAGCCACAAATGGCTAATGCCAAGCTGAGAACTAGGGTGTTTAATTTTAAGTCTTCCAGTTTATATGATGCTTTTTTTCCCCTTTAATTTTCCTTAGATAATGCTGCAAGTGAAGGGGTGTTGGCCAGCTTCTTCAACAGTCTGTTAAGTAAAAAGACAGGCTCTCCTGGAAGTCCTGGTGCTGGTGGGGTGCAGAGCACAGCCAAGAAGTCAGGTACAGAAGGGCCCTGGAGACCTGTGACTCTTGTGGTTGAGCAGTCTTGCAAGGATGGAGAGGCAGACACCTGCCCTGCCGACCCCACAGTGTCCTGAATAGCCAAGCAAGGAAGCAGGTCTTCACTTCCTACTGAGCAGTGTGCCATGCTTTCAGTGGGATTGCTGTACTACCATGCAGGTTTCCTTGGCACATTGAGAGTGGGATTTGTGTACATTAGGGTTCTTGGGAACTGGGTGTTGGGTGAGTTGAGATATAGCCTAAATTACATATGTGGCCGTGTTGTAGAACCTCTTCAGTAGAAGTCATGGTCCATGGAGGGTGTACCAGTGACTTTTTTTTTTTTTCCTTTTTCCAAGATGGAGTTTTGCTCTTGTTGCTCAGGCTGGAGTGCAATGGCACGATCTCACCTCACTGCAACCTCCGCCTCCCAGGTTCAAGCGATTCTCCTGCCTCAGCCTCCCGAGTAGCTGGGATTACAGGTGCCCTGCCACCACGCCCAGCTAATTTTTTGTATTTTTAGTAGAGATGTGGTTTCATCATGTTGGCCAGGCTGGTCTTGAACTCTTGACCTCAGGTGATCCCTCCACCTCAGCCTCCCAAAGTGCTGGGATTACAGGTGTGAGCCACCGCCCCTGGCTGACAATTTTTGTTTTGTTTTGTTTTAATAGAGACGGAGTCTTGCTGTGTCGCCCAGGCTAAAGTGCAGTGGCGTGATCTCAACTCACTGCCAACCTCTGCCACCTGGGTTCAAGCAATTTTCTTGCCTCAGCCTCCCGAGTAGCTAGGACTACAGGCACGCACCACCACATCTGGCTAATTTTTTTGTATTTTTAATAGAGATGGTGTTTCACTGTGTTGGCCAGGCCGTTCTCGAACTCCTGACCTCAGGTGATCCGCCTGCCTTGGCCTCCCAAAGTGCTGGGATTAGAGACGTGAGCCACGGCACCTGGCGTACTTTTAATTTTTTTAAATTATACTAAAGCCTTAGTTGTTCTGAACCAGTGATGTTTTATTTGTTCTATTTTTTTTTTTCTGTGACGCTTTGTAAGGATTTTGGTTTACTCCACTGCCCCCAGTTTTTCTGTGAACTAGAACCTGTGAACCCTCACTGTCTCACTGCAGAGTCAGGGCCTCCTCCTCCTCCCTGAAGCTCCTCACTTATCACATCCCCACCTCTGTGGCAGCCACCGCCTGTCCTTCCATGTAGGCAGGTAGGGCAGGTCTGTGTCTTGGAGATCTCTGAAACAAAACAAAACATGTTCCTTGGGAATTAACATTTTCCCAGGAAGCTGCAGGACATTTTTTTTTTGGATTGGAGCCTTGCTCTGTCGCCCAGGCTGGAGTGCAGTGGCATGATCTCGGCTCACTGCAGCCTCTGCTTCCCGGGTTCGAGCAGTTCTCCTGTCTTAGCCTCCCGGGTAGCTGGGGTTACAGGCGCCCACCACCATGCCTGGCTAATTTTTTTCTATTTTTAATAGAGATGGGGTTTCACCATATTGGCCAGGCTGGTCTTGAACTTCTGACCTTGTGATCCCCCCGCCTCAGCCTCCCAAGCTGGGATGACAGGCGTGAGCCACCACGCCCGGCGTGCTGGAGGACATTTTAAGGGGTCTTTGCTTTCCATTTTCCATTGGCTATAAGGTATGTTTATACAGTGTTTCCCTAATTGATGTCTTCAGGGCAGAGGAGACCCTCAGGAAATCACTCCATCCTTGGGGCAGCCTGGGCCTTCAGTGGCTTCCACATTCTAAGAAACTCAGAGTCTGGTCTAGTGACCCAGACTCTGGGCTGGTAGTATTCCCTACTGGGAAATAGGTGTCTATTTCTAGGCCCGTTAGTTTCTGACAGCAGAAAAACACAAGTACAGACTTGATGCAGGATTGAATTATCTGGGTATAGTCTTATATTCTTATTGAAACAATGTTTTCAGGCTATCCATGTGAGTCAGTCTAGAATGTTATAATTGTAAACAAAACCTAAACACCTATCTGGGGCGAAGAAAATAGTTTCCACCATTGCTGAAATTCAGATACTACCTCTAGGAAAGTGGTGGTGAGAGCGCACAGGGGTCAGGGTTGGGTGGTGAGAAGGTTTTCAGAAAGGTTCTTGTATTTGGCACAAAGGCACCCCCCGCCAGGGAGCAGTCAGGTCACCCCCTTGGAGTTGGAGGAAGCACTGGCCTGTGACTTTTGGGATTAAGATGTGCTGAGTTGGGATCTCCTCTCCACAGCAGTGGAAAAAGGCTTTCCTCATTCTTACTGAGATTACTGTCATCAAGTGATTATAGAAGGCTGTATAATTTTAAATGCTCCTTTAAAAAAAATTGTTTCCTCTTCTCACATCATTACTTTGCTCTTTTGCTTTTTTTCAGGACAAAAGACTGTGTTGTCAAATGTTCAGGAAGAACTGGATAGAATGACTCGAAAGCCAGACTCTATGGTAACAAACTCTTCAACAGAAAATGAAGCCTGAACCTCCTTAAAAAGTGCATATGTCGAATGACCAAATAACTATGTATATTGATCTGCTAAGACCAGGATTTTTCTGATATGGCACATGCTATCAGTTTTTTGGGGCAGGGGAGATGAACTTAAAAAAAAAAAAAAAAACTTCATTGGCTTGTCCGAGTATGAAATGCACATTTAGGAAGGTTACATGTCAGACCCTTTGTTAAGGATAACCCTTGGACTCTCGGGCATGTGGCTCTTTTGTGGGAGGCAAGCACGTCTGGGCTTCTTGTGGAGGGGAAGGTAGAGTGAAAGAAGGAGGGCCCGCTTTCTATCAGGGTGGAGCAAATGAGACCAAGAAATCATTGGTAAGATGATGGTTAGTCTGACCAGTTTCATGTTAGCAAATTCACTTCTTCTTGGGAAGCAGATTAAGTGGCAGAAAGTCCAGGAAAGAAAGACCAGAAGGAGTAATGAGAGAAGTGATGGTGGGGAAGCTGAATGTTGAGGGAGGTGGAGGAAGGAGGAGATGAGCAGTGTCAGTAAATACTGTGCATTCAATAGAAGTTGAAGAATCATTGTTAGAAGCATTTCCAAACAAAACACTAAGCAAAATGGGAATTAGGCTTATTTCGAATGCATCTTTAACTTATGAAAGATGTACTAATTGTGGGGGTGCCTGAGTCAGGTGGAGCTGACCCAGGGGTGGGAACGATGGCAGCTGCCTGGGACCCATGTGCTTGGCTCAGGCTATGTCCTCATGAGAGGTGCTGGGCTCCATGGATATGTGTTGTGGGGCAGACAGTCACTGTGGGATGTCTTCAAAGTGAGCAGTTACAGAATTAGTTTACTTTGAATTTTGTTGTCTAAATAGCTCCTGCTTTGTTTTTTAAATTAAATTTTTTGTTTTTACTACCACGGGCTGGCCTAACTAACAGAAAATGGATGATCAACCTCTGGTTTTACCATAATGCAATGTGCCACAGAAAGTTTGGGGGAGGTTTTTAATGTAATTGCACTCTGGTTAATTGGCTCGTACCAAGTCCTGCCTTATGATTTGTGGAAAGCTTCAAGGAGTTCCACTGATGCAAAAGGGTCTTTTCCTAGCTTCCCGGTCTGATCAGTGCTATCAGATGGACAGATAAGCGTGAATGTTTTATACCGAAAATGGAAATGATACATTTCTCTTGTTATGTGTTTTCATAAAATGTAGCATTTTTTTTCTTATGGAAAAAAGTTTCAGGTGTCTCCCCACCTAGGGCAAATTCATGCACATTGTCATGTCATACCACCATTCTGGAAACGATTTCTGTGGATTTGAAATTGCACTTTTAATTTTATATATGACAGCATTTAAATGCAAACACTACCATGAATTTCATGTATAAAATGTTGTCAAACCAAGGGAAAAAACCACAGTTCATCATGTGGAGTTTACTTTTTTTATATGAATGTTTGTTGTACTGTGTCTAAGCATAACTTCCCTAATGTCATTACTTTTACATACCAGATTTGACTGACCACTAATGTAGTACTGGTGATAACTTAATATCCTATGTTGTGTCAAGACTCTTTTAAGACTTTCTTGAATTGCTTGCGTAAAGGTCTGAACACTGTTAAAGAGAAAGCTAAGTATCAACTTGCCTTTCAGATAGAAACGTTTCTTGTGCCAGTTTTATTGTTGAAATATACCATTTTTTTCCTTTTTTAATTCAGTTTTTTAAAAAAACAAATGTATTGTGGCTTCCGATTACCAGGTTGTCTAAGTAATGACAGTAAACTGACTGTAGAATGATAATTGTGGTATAGTGACCAATAGATGCCAAACAGCTTGTGGCCGCACTAAAGGTGGGGTCGCTTAGTCCCTGGGAGTAAAATGAGTGACCTCAGAAACAAGAATTCCTGGAAAGGCACATGCCGAAGAGGGATATGGTATAATTTTAAATCTTAATGCAAAATTTTAATATGTCTTTTTTTTTCTATCATTTGAACTGATAAGCACTTTTTGTGTCAATATAAAATATACTACAACTGATGAAATGCTAAGACATGTCTTGTGAAGGAAGGTTTCTTGGAGACCACTTTTATTTACACGTGACAAGTAGATGCTCCTAGTATCAGAAGAAGCTGATACGTAGTGTCATGTGCTCAGTGGTTGCCAAAGTCTACCAACTTTGGGGAGCTGCAGGGTTCTTTTTGGGAGGTGGGAGGAAGGGAGATGAGTTTTGTTATTTTGGGGTTTTCAAGCATTGGAACCAAAGGCCAAATAATAAACAGCCTTTAGTTTTTAAAGTAAAATTCATTTTATTTGCAGAGTACACTTGTATGGTAGACTGTTAAAGACAATTTTATGACTGTTATGACTATTTATGCACATTATAATGGTTACATCTGCTGTTTGTCTTTAAAATAAAAAAAAAAAAATCAAAGAAAAGCCCAACTTTGAATACGTGGCTGAGATAACGGCCAGGAATTGGTCTTTCCTAAAAATGCAATAGATATGCTGCTAGATTGTTATTTTGTTTGCACTTTTTTTGATTGGCATTTTAAAATCGGTAAACTGAAGACATTGTCGTGTTTTATTAATTTAACAAAGTTGAAAGTGACTGCTCTGTACATCATGACCTTAACAATGTTAATGCTGTAAGTGAAAGTTCACTGTTGTCTGTATACTAAATTTATTGGTGTTTCTAACTTAAAATTAAGACTGCAGATTATCCCCCACCAGCCTTAGTCCAGGGGTGTGGCTCTGTCCGGGTGCAGTATGCAGTCATGTGGAACCTTGCTTTCTAGTCCTGGGAAAAAAAGAAGATGTCTCTAATTACTGGCTTCAATAAACACGAATCCAGACTGCTTACAATTTTTGGTGGCTTTCTTTATGGTAAATCATCCCACTGGAGATACATTGAATTGTCTGCTAATCATATGGGGTATCTGATCACGTAACTAAAAATGTTTACCTGTCTCACTTGAAATTGTCAGAAATTCTGGAAAGAATAATATTGTAAAGCCATATTTATTTTATCCTATTTTTTAGAGGTGGGGGTTGTCAAGGCTGGTCTTGAACTCCTGGCCTCCAATGGTTCTCCCGCCTTGACCTCCCAAAGTGCTGGAGTTACAGGTGTGAGCCACCAAACCCAGGCTTGTTTTTTTGGTTTTTAAAAATTACAACCATCCTCGTGAGTATAAAGGTGGTAGGTATCTCAGTGACTAACAGTGTTAAGGAGCATCTTTTGATGTGTGTATTGGCCATTTGTGTATCTTTGGAGAAATGTCTGTTCAGATTCTTTGGTCATTTTTAAATTAGGTTATTTGCCTTTTGTGTTTTTTGTGTTTGTTTTTGAGACAGGGTCTTGCTTTGTGGCCCAGGCTGGAGTGCAGTGGCTTGGTTACAGCTTATTGTAGCCTTGACCTCCCAGACTCAAGTAATCTTCCTCCCAAAGTGCTGGGATTACAGACATGAGCCACTGCACCCAGCCTATTTGACTTTTTATCATTGGGTTGTAAGAGTTCTTTATCTATTCTGGATACTACACTCTTAACAGATATAACTCAGTCCTTTTGATATGCTCCCCTTCATCTCTGAGCATTTTCTTACTTTCTGGCACAAAAAGGTGTTCCAGGCTCACCTTGCATTTTCCCTGACTTTGTCCTGGAATCAGCCATTTTTCCAAGGAGTCCTGGTTCCTGGTTTCTTTTTTTTCTTTTTCTTTTTTTTTTGAGACAGAGTCTCGCTCTGTTGCCCAGGCTGGAGTGCAATGGCACAATCTCAGC
Organism: Macaca fascicularis; assembly: GCF_037993035.2. NCBI lineage: Eukaryota > Metazoa > Chordata > Mammalia > Primates > Cercopithecidae > Macaca > Macaca fascicularis. The sequence goes on along the minus strand of NC_088394.1, from coordinate 62,727,369 downwards.
TCACTGTAACCTCCACCTCCCGAATTCAAGTGATTCTCCTGCTTCAGCCTCCCGAGTAGCCAGGATTACAGGTATGCGCCACAACGCCTGGCTAAGTTTTATATTTTTAGTAGAGACGGGTTTCACCATGTTGGCCAGGCTGGTCTCAAACTCCGACCTCAGGTGATCCGCCCTCAGCCTCCCCAAGTGCTGGGATTACCGGTGTGAGCCACCATGCCCGGCTTAGAGCCCTGGTTTCTTTTAGTAGGAGATTGGTTTTTGGAAACCAAGATCTGGACGATAGGCATACTTAATTTTACTGAGTGTTACTACTTGTAGGCCTTTTGGTGGACACACCATATCTACTTTTCCACTTAACATTGCCTGTAAATTGGTTTATATTAGTTCTTGGAGATGTTTATTCTTGTTTATGGCTACATCGTATTCAATTGTGTAATGTACCTTGTTTATTCATCCGGTCTCTTGTAGATGGGCATTTAGGATGTTTGCAGTCTTGTATTATTACATCTAATGCTGCAATGAGTAACCTTCTGCATATCTTGTGTTTTATTTTGGAGATGTGGCTTCAGGGTAAATTCCTAGCAGTGGACCTACCTACTCAAAAGGTAAATGCGCATCTGTGGTTGTTAGATATCAAAATCCCTTCCATAGAGGTCACACCAATCTGCCTGCCTGTCAGCACTTGTACAGATTATTAATTCATTGTTATATTTTGTCTTAAGTTAGGAAGTTTGGTGAATAAATGTGTTGGGGATTATTTTATTTGATGATATGGGCATTAACATTGTAATAGCAAATGCTTACATTGGAGATTGCTGTATACCAGTCACTCTTCTATTTTAATTTTAATTTAATTTAATTTAGTTTAATTTTTTATTTTTTTTTGAGACGGAGTCTCGATCTGTCGCCCAGGCTGGAGTGCAGTGGCACAATCTTGGCTCACTGCAACCTCCACCTCCTGGGTTCAAGTGATTCTCCCGCCTCAGCCTCCCAAGTAGCTGGGACTAAAGGCGTGCACCACTACGCCCGGCTAATTTTTGTATTTTTAGTAGAGACAGGGTTTCACTATATTGGCCAGACTGGTCTCGAACTCCTGACCTCAGGTGATCCGCCCGCCTCAGCCTCCCAGAGTGCTAGGATTACAGGTGTGAACTATGGCACCCAGCCACCAGTCACTCTTCTAGGTGGTTTATACAAACTGATTTAAACTTCACAACAACTCTGCTGATATCCGTCTTAGTTTCCAGATGAGGAAATTAAGACATGGATAAGTAAGTAGCTGCTAAGGTCTCAGAATTTGAACGCAGGCAGTCTAGCTTCTGATTAGTTCTGAGTTTGAACTAATCATGGTGGTATGCTGATACTCTGTGCTCATTTAAAGCAATTGGGGACCCATGCGTGGTGGCTCACATCTGTAATCCCAGCACTTTGGGAAGCTGAAGTGGGCGGATCACAAGGTCAGGAGTTCGAGACCAGCCTGGCCAACATGGTGAAACCCCGTCTCTACTAAAAATACAAAAATTAGCCAGGCATGGTAGCCATGCCTGTAGTCCCAGTTACTCGGGAGGCTGAGACAGGAGAATCACTTGATCCTGGGAGGCAGAGGTTGCAGCGAGCCGAGATCGTGCCACTGCACTCCAGCCTGGGTGACAGAGTGAGACTGTATCTCAAAAAAATAATAAAGCAGATGGGGAAAATGTATCAATCGAGAGTGTTTTCATCTGTGGTCATAAGCAGCTGTGTGCTGCTATTCAAACTTTTCCTCTTGTGGTAATGAATGGAAGAGTCACTCTTGCTAGGTGGAGAGAATGGCAGAGAGAGAAAGTACCCAATATCCTCTACAAAGGGAGAAGGGACTGCAGTCGCAGGTATCTTGCTGGGAAATGCAAGTTGAGATGTCTTCCACTCATATCTTGGAATTTACTTTCTCTTAAGGTATGAAGAGCTTTAGGTGTTGCCTGCGGCAGGTGCCCTTGGCAGGCCCTGAGACAGACTTTCACCAGTGCAAATGTTCCTAGGTGTGCCTGTGAGGCTGGCAGGCTGGCCTGCCTGTAGACCTGCCTTAGGGGCCCTCACACACACCACTAACCTCTCTGGAATTCTCTTCTGCCACCTCTGGCTTGGGAGCAACCTGTGGAGGGAGGCATTTGGAGTGTTGGGGAGGGCATGGGCACTAATGGATTCCAGTCCTAGTTCATTCTGTGGTGACTTTTGAATCAAGCAAGTGCAGTTCAAATGGATGAGAAATTGATCAAGAAGCAAAATAGGAAAACAACCCAAACTGGGGAGCTTCACCCCTCTTAGGCCTCCTTTTCCCATCTTTGTAAAGTAGGGATAAAATTTCTTCCTAGTCATTGTGGACATTAGAGGAGGTACACATGTGCCTGGCATGTGGTAGGTCTTTGGTGTGATTGACGACCCTGAAAACATCTCTAGGATGTCATCTCTAACACTGATCCAGCAACCTCATTCTTGGCTCCTACCCTTTTTGGTTGTGGCATTTCAGTTTGTAGTATAAATATCATCTCTAAAGAGAACAGAGCGTAGAGGCATGGATATCCTGTGATCGTTCACTGTGGTGGTCCCTGGTGCAGCTCCTACAGGATGCCACAACAGAGTCCTGGGTTCTGAGATACTTAGTATTGTACTCCTTACCCTGCAAGGCTTGCAGATAGCTGAAAGGATGCCAAGTGCTGTCTTCATGCTGTCTGTGATTGACAAGGGAGAGATGGTATGTTCTGACCAGGAGGCAGAAGTGACAGGTCAGTAGCAGTGGTGGTGAGGGCCCAAGGAAGGAAGCAGCTGAAACTCCCACTGGAGATGAACAGCACACCCTGCTGGCTCACAGAAGTGTCTCCCTGGGCTTGACGCTGAGGGACTCTCAGCCTGAAAGGAGAGGAGACAGCAGGGGTTTGAGGCCAGGAATTGGGGGTGGATTCTTTGTGGGTCAAGAAGTCCTTTCCCCAACCTTGGGCAGTATTTCAGATGGGACAAGCCTAGCTTTTCAAATGTTTCTAACCTTGTTACGAAATTACGATGTGAAAATTTGGCTGGCGCAGTGGCTTACGCCTGTAATCCCAGCACTTTGGGAGGCCGAGGTGGGTGGATCACCTGAGGTCAGGAGTTCAGGTCCAGCCTGGCCAACATGGTAAAACCCTGTCTCTACTAAAAACACAAAAATTACCTGGGCGTGGTGGTGGGTGCCTATAATCCCAGCTACTGGGGAGGCTGAGGCAGGAGAATCACTTGAGCCCAGGAGGTGGAGGTTGTAGTGAGCCGAGATTGTGCCACTGCACTCCAGCCTGAGTTATGGAGTGGGACTCTGTGTCACCAAAAAAAAAAAAAAAAAAAAAAAACTTCCTGGCCGGTCATGGTGGCTCATGCCTGTAATCCTAGCACTTTGGGAGGCCAATGGGGGTGGATCGCCTGAGGTCAAGAGTTCAAGACCAGCTTCGCCAACATGATGAAACCCCATCTCTACTAAAAATACAAAATATTGGCTAGTTGTGGTGGCTCATGTCTGTAATCCCAGCACTTTGGGAGGCCGAAGTGGGAGGATCACAAGGTCGTCAGGAGTTGGAGACCAACCTGACCAACATGGTGAAACTCTGTCTCTACTAAAAATACAAAAAGTAGCCGGTCGTGGTGACGCGCACCTGTAATCCCAGCTACTCAGGAGTCTGAGGCAGGAGAATCGCTTGAACCCGGGAGGCGGAGGTGCAGTGAGCTGAGATCGAGCCACTGCACTCCAGCCTGGGCAACAAGAGTGAAACTTCGTCTCAAAAAAAGAAAAAATAAATACATTCCTATATAAAAATTCATTTAATGACAATATTAAGATATTTTCATGTGTAATGTTCTGTAACAAACTTATTTCTTGCGTAGAACTGAATTAACTGACATTCCTAAGTGATCATCGAGCTCCTCCATCCTCCCTGCCCTGCCTCCCCACAAATCTCACCCAAGCAGGATCTTTAAAGAACTATTTAAAGTTCTGCTAGAAAAAGCAAACCCAATGTGAAGCATTTAAGTTTTTGTTTTGGGAAGAGTTCAACAATTTATGTGCCTTTTTAAGGCAATAATTTATTTTAAAGAGTGGGGTTGCAGCTTGTGGCCTGTTAACATCTGCCCTTGATATTTAAAATATTTGGCACAGTTTGTGAATCTGTTTTTTACCTATTCAAATCTAACAAATGTTAGCCTGGAATTCAACTTTGGTGTATATAGGAAACAACACTGTCACTGTTCAAGCTTTGTATATAGAAAATATGTGGGTGTCAAGAAGGTGTATTTTATTTTATTTATTTATGTTGAGACTGTCTTGCTCTGCTACCCAGGCTGGGGTGCAGCGGTGCAGTCGTGGCTGACTACAGCCTTAACCTGGGCTCAAGTGATCCTTCCACCTTACCTCCCAAGTAACTGGGACTACAGGTGCATGTCACCATGCCTGGCTAATTTTTGTATTTTTTGTAGAGATGAGGTTCACCATGTTGTCCAGGATGGTCCCAAATTCCTGAACTCCAGCGATTCACCTGTTTGGGCCTCCCAAAACATTGGGATTACAGGCGTGAGCCACTGCGCCTGGCCCAGTACCTTACTGTTAACCATAGTCATCCTACTATGCGATAGAATACCAGAACTTACTACTCCTATCTAATTGTCACTATGCTCATCAACCAGCCTTCCTCATCCTTTCTTCCCCCATCCCTTTCCCAGTCTGGTAACCACTGCATTAGACAGATTTTGGTTTTGATTTGTTTTATGGGTGACTGGTAGATCTGACACATCTTTGACTGTGGGCATCTTCCAGGTCCCACAGAACGCCCTTTGAGAACATTCACATGCTGGGTTTTTGAGGCTTGGTAAAGGTCCATGTTTTTATGAGCCTTGGAATTTGGACTCTGGTGATAGTACCTTTCATCCTCTGTTTTACCTCTCCGGCCCCATCTTCTTTTCCCCCTCACAATCCCTGCCCCAGAGGAAATAAGCACTTGTGAATTGGTGAATTGGTGAATTTGTGATAACTAGGACAATGCTGGGAGTTTTTGCTCCCTAGGAGCGGGTTTCTCCCTGATGCCCATGGATAGATAGTACAGTCCTAGTCACAAAGAGGAGTTCAGCAAACATCGCCTGCTGCTGGTGCTGAGTCCTCTTGGGAATCATCACCAAGAACAGCTTCAAACCGGCCACTCTGCCAGATGGCTGTCCTTACACTTGGAACCGTAAATATTTCTGGCATTGAGCCGAATCAGAACTGCTCTGACATAAAAGAAAACCTGTAACCTATAGCCCCAGGCCCAACACCTGGGCTGTCTCAGCTGGGAACTTGTTTCAGGTCGACTTGGGTTTGAGTCGTGGCCCCAGAACTTCACAGTTGTGTAGTCATGGAGAAGTCAGCTAACCTCTGTGAATCTCAGCATCCAGTGAGCAGATTCTCACCTCCCTCATAGGGATGCTGGATGTGTGCCTAGCATAGTGCCTGGCTTGCAGACAGTGTCCCCAAACAACCAGCCCTGAATAAATTGTGTGACAGCCTCAGTTCTTGAAAAGGCTTTAGAGACCAGGCATGTTGCTTATGCCTATAATACCAGCACTTTGAGAGGCTGAGGCTGGAGGATGACTTGGGCCCAGGAGTTTGAGACCAGCCTGGGCAGCACAGTAAGACTCTGTCTCTACAAAAAAATATAAATAAATAATGAGTCAAGCATGGTGGCACATGCCTGTGGTCCCAGCTACCCTGGAGGCTGAGGTGCTGAGAATTGCTTGAGCCCAGGCCAAGGCTGCAGTGAGCCACTGCACTCCAGCCTGGGTGACAGTGAGACCTTGACTCAAAAAAAATAAAAAAGGGCCGGGCACAGTGGCTCATGCCTGTAATCCCAGCACTTTGGGAGGCCAAGGCAGGTGGATCACCTGAGGTCAGGAATTCAAGACTAGCCTGGCCAATGTGGTGAACTTCTGTCTACTAAAAATACAAAAATTAGCTGGGTGTGGTGGCAGGCGCCTGTTATCCCAGCTCCTCGGGAGGCTGAGGCAGGGGAATCACTTGAACCCGGGAGGCAGAGGTTGCAGTGAGCCGAGATTGCACCATTGCACTCCAGCCTGGGTGAAAAGAGCAAAAACTCCATCTCAAAAAAAAAAGAAAAGAAAAGGCCTTAGAAATTATTTGCCAAGGTTACACAAAGTCAGGAACAGAGTTGGGAATAAGAAATGAAGTATTGCTGCTGTCTTGCGGCCTTCCTCTACCCAGTCTGCATACCTTTCCCTAGCTAGTCAGCTGGTAGCCCAGGCAGTGCTAAACACCAGGTCTTAAATCTGAAGAAATAAATTGCTAGTTGAGACTGAGCAAGAGAGCTATTTTAGGGCAGACAAGCTTTCAGCACACCATAAATTCCATCACCTGGCAACTGCCTGATTTCTTGGGCAAGGCAGCTTTCTGCCATCTGCATGTGTGGGCATCCAAACACATGTTTGAGGTATGTGGCCTCTTGGTGCCTCCTCCCTGCTTCTGCTTAGTAACCATAGCCATCTTCCAGGGAACTGTGGGCATGGGTTGGTGACACTCAAAATGCAAGTGACGGGAGGTGAACAAGGTAGGCCCTCCCCCTACCGGGCTGGTATTCTGGGAACAACAGACAAGTTAACTGATGTCTTGAATGCCACAGTCAGCTTTTCTCTGCTCAAAATAAAAACCAAAATCTTTGTCAACCTCTTCTCCCCCAACAATTAAGCCCTCAAGCCTTTAGGTGGGCAGAGCATGGCAGGTGTCTGCCTGGGGGTGGAGTGGGGAATTGTGGAGACCCAAAGGAGGGTTTGGAACCTGAGCAGGGTGGAGAGTGTCTGTCCCCATGAGTAGGAATGGATGAATGGCCTGGCATAGAGTATTAACTCAAGCAGGGTGGAGAGGGTATACTTATTTGGGGATGGGGCAGGGGTGCAGAGAGTCAGAGACTGACTGAGTGACAGCAAACCCATGGGTAGCCTCCCCTAGTGGAGAGGAGAGGGTGTCTACAAAGAGTAGAGCAGGCATGGGGTGTCTGAGTGGGTGGCCTAGGGCAGGGTCATGTGGTAAGGAGGGCATCTGTGCACGGATGGAGGTGATGGAAGAGGGGCTGCATACAGGCATTGGTCAAATAAGTTAAATGTATATGGCGTTATATTGGAGTTGGAGGCATCAGTGTGAACGCATGGTTTGGGTGTCTTTTTTTTTTTTTTTTTTTTTTTGAGGCAGGGTCTCCCTCTGTTGCCCAGGCTGGAGTGTAGTGGCATGATCACAGCTCACCACAACCTCTGCCTCCCAGGCTCAAGCAGTCCTTCCACCTCAACCTTCTGAGTAGCCAGGACTACAGGTGTGCACCACCACACCCAGCTAATTTTTGTGTCTTTTTGTAGAGATGGGTTTTTGCCATGTTGTTCAGACTGGTCTTGAACTCCCAGGCTCACGCAATCCTGCCTCCTTGGCCTCCCAAAGTGTTAGGATTACAGGTGTGAGCCACCATGCCCAGCCCGTGGTCTTCAATACACTCATGCATACAAATTTTCAAAAGGCCAGGTTCAGTGGCTCACGCTTGCAAAACCCAGCATTTTGGGAGGCCAGGGTGGGCGCATTGCTTGAGCCTAGGAGTTCAAGACCAACCTGGACAACATAGTGAAACCCCATCTCTACAAAAAATGTAAAAATAAGCCAGGTGTGGTGGCATGCACCTGTAATCCCAGCTAGTCTTGAGGCTGAGGCTGGGGTATTGCTGGAGCCTGGGAAGCCAAGGCTGTGGTGAGCCATGACTGGGTCACTGCACTCCAGCCTGGGTGACGGAGTGAGACCCTGTAGATGTAGAGGTGTGCACATATGTGTATGTGTTTGCACACATGTATCCCTTAGCTTTTTGCCCTGAGAGGGCCTGGGAGCAGCAACAGCCCAATAGCAATGAGCACACCTTATGCCATGATCTTGGTTTCTAAATACCATTCTCTCATAAAATAAATCGGGGGCCAGGTGTGATGGCTTATGTCTGTGATCCAAGCACTTCAGGAGGCCGAGGTGGGCAGATCACTTGAAGCCAGAAGTTTGAGACCAGCCTGGCCAATATGGCGAAACCCTGTCTCTACTAAAAATACAAAAATTAGCCAGCAGGGTGGCGCACACCTGTAGTCTCAGCTTCTTGGGAGGCTGAGGCAGGAGAACTGCTTAAACCCCAGAAGGTAGAGGTTGCAGTGAGCCAAGATTGTGCCACTGCACTCCAGCCTGGGCAACAGAGCGAGACTCCATCTCACTTGATCTTAGCCAAAAGGCCAAGAAGCGATGCGAGACTCCATCTCAATAAGTAAATCAATAAATAAGCTGGGCGCTGTAGCTCACACCTGTAATCCCAACACTTTGGTAGGCCAAGGCAGGTCGAGCACCTGAGGTCGGGAGTTCAAGACCAGCCTGGCCAACATCGTGAAACCCTGTCTCTACCAAAAATACAAAAATTAGCTGGGTGTGGTGGTGTGCACCTATAATCCTAGATGCTCAGGAAATTGAGGCAGGAGAATCGCTTAAACCTGGGAGGTGGAGGTTGCAGTGAACTGAGATCGCGCCACTGTACTCCAGCCTGGGCCACAATGCAAGACTCTGTCTTAAAAATAAATGGGGCCGGGTGTGGTGGCTCACAACTGTAATCCCAGCACTTTGGGAGGCCGAGATGGGTAGATCACAAGGTCAGGGGTTCGAAACCAGCCTGGCCAGCATGGCGAAACCCGGTCTCTACTAAAAATGCAAAAAGTAGCCAGGTGTAGTGGCACACCCTGTAGTCCCAGCTACTTGGGAGGCTGAGGCGGGAGAATCCCTTGAACCCGGGAGGCGGAGGTTGTAAACCAAGATCACGCCACTGCACTCCAGCCTGGGCGACAGAGCGAGACTCAGTCTCAAAATAAATAAATAATAGGGGCTGAGAGGCAGAGGATGAGGAAGCAAGGAAAACAAATGATGATAATAAAAAACCTGGGGTTTCTTGGGGAAATGGCTGATTCCAGGGCTGAGACAGGAAAAGTGTAAGATGAGCCTGGAACATCTGTGCCAGAAAGTAAGAAAGGGCTCAAAGAACCATAGATACGTGTCAAAAGACGGGAGCTGTATGCATAAAGGCATGAAAAAAAATTTAAAGAAAGGAGCTGGGCATGGTAGTGCATGCCTGTCAACTCGGATACTCAGGAGGCTGACGTGGGAGGATTTCTTGAGACCAGGAGTTTTGAGGCTGCAGTGAGCTATGATGGTGCCTTTGAGTAGCCACTGCACTCCAACCTGGGCAACAGCAAGATGTGTCTCTTTTTTCAATTTTAATTTAATTTTATTTATTTTTTTGAGACGGAGTCTCCCACTGTCACCCCAGCTGGTGTGCAGTGACACAATCTTGGCTTGCTACAACCTCCGCATCCCAGGTTCAAGTGATTCTCCTGCTTCAGCCTCCTGAGTAGCTAGGATTACAGGCACCCACCACCACCACACCCGGCTAATTTTTTGTATTTTTAGTAGAGATGGGGTTTCACTATGTGGGTGTTATTTATTTTATTTTATTTTTGAGATGGAGTTTTGCTCTTGTCACCCAGGCTGGAGTGCAATGGTGTGATCTTGGCTCACTACAACCTTTGCCTCCCAGGTTCAAGTGATTCTGCTGGCTCAGCTTCCCAAGTAGCTGGGATTACAGGTGGCTGCCACCACACCCAGCTAATTTTTGTAGTTTTGTGTTTTTAGTAGATGGAGTTTCACCGTGTTAGCCAGGCTGGTCTCGAACTCCTGACCTCAGGTGATCTGCCCACCTCGGCCTCCCAATGTACTGGGATTACAGGCATGAGCCACTGCGCCTGGCCAATTATTATTATTTATTTATTTTTGAGACAGAGTCTCACTCTGTTGCCCAGGCTGGAGTTCAGTAGTGCAATATCGGCTCACTGCAACCTCCGCCTCCTGGGTTCAAGTGATTCTCCTGCCTCAGCCTCCTGAGTAGCTGGGATTACAGGCACCTGCCACCATGTCTGGCTAATTTTTTTAAAATTTATTTTTAGTAGAGACAGGGTTTCACCATGTTGGCCAGACTGGTTTCGAACTCCTGACCTCAAGTGATTCGCCCACCTTGGCCTCCCAAAGTGTTAGGATTACAGACGTAAGCCACTACGCCTGGCCAAGACCCTGTCTCTTAGAGAGAGACTGAGAGAAGGCCACTGGCCAGGGACAATTTGAACATCAAAAAAAGGAAAAAAAATGATCATAATGGATTATAACTTATTGAATAAAATAGGAAGTCATGAGGCTATATAAATAAATTAGTAAATTGAAAGTTCAGTGTGAAACAGCATTCCATTCCTCATCAAAACTTCAAATTTACATGATTTATTCAATGGGTTATAATCCATTACTATCAGTATTTATTTTGATGCACAAAGTGTCAGATTTATTCATTACAAGGGGGAAACAGCGTGTTACAGTGGAGAAACCTGGCGGCCACAAGCTCAATCACCTGATGGAAGTGAACATCATTAATAATGGGATGCATAGCAGTCGCATGCCTCCTGATAGGCTGCGCAGAGAACACAATGTCACTGCTGGGGGATTTCTGCCAAAAATGTATAACCAGGATCTAATCACAAAGAAACATCAGACAAACCCAGATTGAGGGACATGGTACAAAATAACTTGGTGCATTACATCTTTGAAGGTGTTAAGGTCATAAAAGACAAGGAGGGTCTGAGGAACTGTTCTAGTCTGAAGGAAACTGGCAACATGACAACAAGAAGAGCAACACATGATCCTTAATGGCTTCATTTTGCTACAGAGACATTATAGGGACATTTGGCAAAACTTGATTGGAATGTGAGGGTTAGATGGTGGGAATGTATCAAGAATAATTTCCTGGCCAGGTGTGGTGGCTCATGCCTGTAATCCCACTTTGGGAGGCCAAGGCAGGCGGATCAGTTGAGATCAGGAGTTTGAGATGAGGCTGGCCAACATGGTGAAACCTCGTCTCTACTAAAAATACAAAAATTAGTTGGGCATGGAGCTGCGCGCCAGTAGTCCCAGCTACCCGGGAGGCTGAGGCATGAGAATTGCTTGAATTCAGGAGACAGATGTTGCAGTGAGCTGAGATCACGCCACTGCACTCCAGCCCGGGTGACAGCAAGACTCGGTCTCTAATAAAATAAATAAAATAAAAAAGATTAATTTCCTGATTTTGATGCATATTCTGGTAAAAGCAGAGAATGTCCTTGGTAGAAAATACTCTCAAGTATTTGAGGGTGATGGGGTGTTCGGTTGGTAATGTACTCTCAAATGATTCAGGGAAAAGCATTCTTTATACTGTACTTACCATTTTTGTTTGTTTGTTTTTGTAATTTTGAGATTGTTTTCAAATAAATACATTTAATTAATTAACTGGCCCATGTGTGCATGCTAAGAGTCAAAGTGGTATGATATTCAGGCCTTTCACAGTGGCCCCTAACACCTCTCCAACCTCACTACTTTACGAAGTGTGTTCCTGGCTGAGTGCAGTGGCTCACGCCTGTAATCCCAGCACTTTGGGAGGCCAAGGCAGACAGATCACTTGAGGTCAGGAGTTCGAGACCAGCCTGGCCAACATGGCGAAACCCCATCTCTACTAAAAATACAAAAATTAGCCAAGCATGGTGGCAGGCAACTGTAATCCCAGCTACTCGAGAGGCTGGGCAGGAGAATCACTTGAACCAGGGAGGCTGAGGTTGCAGTGAGCCAAGATCGCGCCACTCCAGGGCAATAGAGTGGGACTCCATCTCAAAAATTAAAAAATAAAAATAAAATAAAAGTGTTTTTCCAGCCACCCTTTCACTTCTCCTCCCCCAGCCTCCCAGCCTCCTGTCCTTTGTCCTTGCTGTGTCCTCCCATTGTGCTTTCCTGCCCACTCTGATAGCTCACTGAGGCCAGTCCGACCTTCGAGGCTTTGCTCAGGGGCTCGTGAATCTGGCTGCTTGAACTCTTGGGGCAATTCTGGCTGCTCCAGGGTTTCCCCAAAAGGGTCTGGGGAGCCCTGGATGCCCGCAGATGTTCTCTTGGGGTCCCTGAGACCTTTTTCCCCTTAAAAGGGCTCTATACATTATTCACGGCAACAGTGTCTCTACTACCCATTTGACATCAGGAGATAAGGCTTTGAATTATTCATCAGTGCTTTTTGTTTTGTTCAAATCTGATCATGTCAGTCGCCTGCTTAAGGAGCAAAATGCAGCTCTCATGACTCTCTGGACTGTAGGCATCTTCATAATCAGTTCCCAACCTTCCTGTCCCTCTGTCCCTGCCCCTGCCCTTCACATACCTTCTAGACCCTGCCCATATTTGTGAAAGAACCCAGACCACTCACCTCTTTCTGAACCCCGGGCTTTTTTTTTTTGTTTTTTTGTTTTTTTTTTGAGACGGAGTCTCACTCTGTCGCCCAGGCTGGAGTTCAGTGGCGCGATCTGCATCTTGGCTCACTGCAATCTCTGCCTTCCAGGTTCAAGCGATTCTCCTGCCTCAGCCTCCTGAGTGGCTGGGATTAAAGGTGCACACCACCACACCTGGCTAATTTTTGTATTTTTAGTAGAGATGGGGTTTCACCTTGTTGGCCAGTGGCAGGCGCCTGTAATCCCAGCTACTCGAGAGGCTGAGGCAGCAGAATCACTTGAACCCAGGAGGCGGAGGTTACAGTAAGCCGAGGTGGCACCATTGCCCTCCAGCCTCGGCGACAGTGAGAGTCTGTCTCAAAAAATTATTAAATAATGAAGTCCTCAAAATCATCTTCAGAGAAAGGCACAGACCTGTCTCCTGGGTGGATCCTCAACCTTGGCAAAATAAACTTCTGAATTGATTGAGACTTGTCTCAGATACTTTTGGTTTACAACTCCCTCCCACCGCAGTTCTTCTATGAGAGCCGTGAAGGCCCAGGATATGGCCCAGTGCCTGGCCCCAGAGGGTGGGGCAGCCGCAAATGCCTGACGAGGTGTCTGTTGCCTCCTCGTTACCTCAGCATCTCCCTGGGGTTCACATGGCTAGTTGAGCCAGGCCCAGCATGGACACCAGTCCTGGAGGGTAAGTGAAGGCAGGTCCCACATTTCCTTGTGGCCACACACTCAGCCTTCTTCCCCAGAAACCCATGCCCCTTCCTCTGCCATGGAGAGAGAAGGTGGAGGGCAGCCAGGGAGAAGCGAGGCGGCTGCTGAGCAGGTGAATCCTCCCCAAATCATTACATTTTGGAAGCAGCAGGAACCACAAACTGGGGTCCCACAGAAGTTGGGATTCCCCGGAGGCTCTGGTTAGGGGCCCAGGGTGGACTGGCTTGGATTGTCTTTGGTCATTGTAACCAAAGGAATGTCAAACTGGAAAATCCCAACGAGCACTATTTTTAGAGACTCAGAGAGCATTTTTCCGGCTGAAGGGACGAGTTCCTTCAGAAGCAGCAGTTAACTCTCGCCCCTGAACCACTCCTCCCTGGAACTCGCCCAGGCTCTGGCCCCTCCCTCCAGGCATGTGGGAACATTGCTGAAGGAGTCTGGTCAGGGCCCTGCCACCAAGGAGAGGGACAGGGACATCAGCTTCTTTCAAACACAAAACAATGGGTTTTTATTTTTACATCTTTGAGTCTAATCCTTCAGACATGAAGACTTATACTGACACCTTTATTTTTAAAAATTTTTATTTATTTTTTGAGACAGAATATTGCTCTGTTGCTCTGTCCCCACTGGCAGGGACTATCCATCCTACCAAATGCCAAGTTTGTTTTTTTAAAAATCTTTTTTTTTTTTTTTGAGACAGGGTCTCACTGTGTTGGCCAGGTTGAAGTGCAGTGGTATGATCATAGCTCACTGCAATCTTGACTTCTGGAGCTCAGGTGATTCTCCTACCTCAGCCTCCCAAGTAGCTGAGACGACAGGGGTGTGCCACTATACACGACTCATTTTTTTGTAGAGACAGGGTCTCACCATGTTGCCCAGGCTGTTCTAACTCCTGAGTTCAAGTGATTCGTCCACCTTCTTGGCTTCTCCCAAAATGTTGGGATTACAGGCGTGAGGCACCACACTGGGCCTCAAACACTTTTTTCTTTTTGAGATGGAGTCTCACTCTGTCACCCAGGCTAGCACGATCTCAGCTCACCCTCCTCCCAGGTTCAAGCAATTCTCCTGTCTCAGCCTCCTGAGTAGCTGGGATACAGGCGCATACTGCCACGCCCAGCTAATTTTTGTATTTTTAGTAGAGATGGGGTTTGGCCACATTGGCCAGGCCGGTCTCAAACTCCTGACTCAGGTGATCTACCCATGTTGGCCTCCTAAAGTGCTGAGATTACAGGCATGAGTAACGCACCTGGCCCTCAAACATTCTTTTTTTCTTTTCTTTTTTTTCTGGAGACAGAGTCTTACTCTGTTACCTAGGCTGCAGTGCCGTGGCATGATCTTGGCTTACTGCAACCTCTGCCTCCCAGGTTCAAGCACTTCTGCCTCAGCCTCCCGAGTAGCTGGGATTACAGGCGCATGCCACCATGCCCAGCTAATTTTTGTATTTTTAGTAGAGATGGGTTTTCACCATGTTGGCCAGGCTGGTCTCGAACTCCTGTTTCATGGGGTAATGGAGGACACTTGGCTTGTGCCTGCTTTTCGGCTACTGTGAATAGTGCTGCTATGAACATTCATGAAGAAGGTTTATTTTTGTGTTTCTTTTTAAATAAGAGCATAAAAATAAGGTTTTGTTTGTTTAGATGGTGTCTTGCTGTGTTGCCAGGCTGGAGTTTGTAGTACGCACAGGTGCAATCATAGCAAACTACAGCCTTGAATTCCTGGGCTCAAGTGTTCTTCCTGCCTCAGGCTTCTGAGTAGCTAGGACTACAGGCATGCATCATGGAGCCTTGCATGTTTTGTACAAGTTTTTGTTTCAGCACCTATTATTAATTTTTTTCTTTATTTTCTTTCTTTTTTATTTTTGAGAAAGGGTATCACTCTGTCGCCCAGGCTGGAGTGCAGCGGTACAATCTCAGCTCACTGCAACCTTCCTCTCCCAGGTTCAAGCAATCCTCCCACCTGAGCCTCCCAAGCAGCTGGAACTACAGGCATGTGCCACCACACCCGGCTAGTTTTTTGTATTTTTTGTAGAGATGGGGTCTTGCCATATTGCCCAGGCTGGTCTTGAATTCCTGGACTTAAGCAATCTACCTGTCTTGACCTCCCAAAGTGCTGGGATAACAGGCGTGAACCACTATGCCTGGCCACCTATTATCAGTTCTTTTGGGTATATATGCAGGAGTGGAATTACTGGGTCATATAGTAATTCTATGTAACTGTTTGAAGAACTGCCAAACTTTGAACCCAGCAGTTACACCATTTACATTCTTACCACCAATGTATAAGGGTTCCAGTTTCTCCACATCCTCACCAACACTTGTAATTTCCTGTTGTTCTTATTATAGCCATCCTAGTAGTTATGAAGTGGTTTTGATTTGCATTTCCCTAATTTCCTTCAACTAATAACATTGAGCATATTTTCATGTGCTTGTCTAAGAGGTTTTTTTTTTCTCTGAATATTCCTTTTTGGTAACATCTTATTCTAAACTTTTTTTTTTTTTTTTAATTTTGTAGAGATGGGGTCTTGCTGTGTTGCTCAGGCTGGTCTCGAACTCCTGGGCTCAAGCCATCTGCCCATCTCACCCTCCCAAAACGCTGGGATTACAGGTGTGAGCCACCGCACTCAGCCTTATTCTAAACTTTTTTTGAGACAGAGTCTTGCTCTGTCTGTCACCCAGGCTGGAGTGCAGCGGTGCGATCTTGGCTCACTGCCACCTCTGCCTCCTGGGCCTAAGTGATTCTCCTGCTTCAGCCTCCTGAGTAGCTAGGACTACAGACATGCACCACCACTCTGGGCTAATTTTTTTTTTTTTTTTTTTTTAGTAGAGACAGAGTTTCATCATGTTGGCCAGGCTGGTCTCCAACTCCTGACTGTAAATGATCCACACGCCTCGGCTTCCCAAAGTGCTGGGATTACAGGCATGGGCTACCATGCCCAGCCTTATTCTAAACTTTTTATGGTTAGAGTATCTTCTCAGTTTACCTGAGAATACTGATATATACATGTGTATAAAATGGTAGATATACACACACACATATATATACCATTGTAAACATTTAATGACATATGTTTCTTGGTTTTGACCTCTGTTATGTTATAGGCTTTCCTCAAATGTTTGGTGACTATTAGTTGTCATTTATATTTCAAAGTAGGGTCCCCAAAAGCTCATTGGAAGCTCTGTGCCTGTAGGTGAGAAGTCTCAGCTGTGGGATTCAGTGTTGGGTGATCTGGCTGGGCTCCACTTTGGGGTACTTCCATTGTCAGGATCTTTAGGTCTTTCTTCTTGTGCTAATCATGTTTTCCAGAGAGAATGTGAGGTCTTGGCTACCATGATCTAGGGAAGGATGTCTGGGGGGTCTCATTCAGCAAGCAAACTTTCACTTATTCCACCTGTTTTTAGTACACTATTCCTTCCCTGAACTGTGCCTAGTGATCTCTAACTAAGAGGCCTTCTGTTTCACCCTCTCCAGAGAACAAAGCTCCAGCCTTGGGGGATGGGTGTGAAAAGGGATCTAGGGATCCACTTGCTTCTTTAAAAGACTTTCACTTGATCTTCTTGTTTGTTACGCTTGCCTTCACCCCCTAACTCTACACTTACTTGATGCTGCCCATTCCTGAGTCTTTTGTTCTGTGATATAACCTGCGCTGCATAATATTTCAGCCTTTCCCCTGCCAGTTTAGGGTTTGGCTTTCTTGGATCTGCTAAGTTACACTTGCCCATTTGCTTCCCAGCTTCCAACATTTTGTTGCCATTGTCTCCTTTCCCATTCTATTTTTTTTTTTTTTTTTTTTTTTGTGGCCCAGGCTGGAGTACAGTGGGGTGATCTCAGCTCACTGCAATCTCCGCCTCCCGGATTCAAGCAATTCTCCTGCCTCAACCTCCCGAGTAGCTGGGATTACAGGTGCTCGCCACCATGCACGGCTTTTTTTTTTTTTTTTTTGTATTTTTAGTAGAGACAAGGTTTCAACATGTCAGGCTGGTTTTGAACTCTTGATCTCAAGTGAACTCCCACCTCAGCCTCCCAAAGTGCTAGGATTACAGGCATGAGCCATAGTGCCTGTTCTCCTTTCCCATTCTTTATCCCAACAGTTTAATGCCCACCTCCACCCCCTCAAAAAAATTCCCTGTAACTGTCATTTCACTGGGACTTTGGGAGAAAGCAGAGGCAAGACTCTACATCCAGCCACTCAATGTCACCATCGGCTGGTTGTCTATTCCAAATTCTTAGTATATTGCTTAACCCATAGTAAGTGCCCAATAAATATTTGTTGATTTAGGGTCAGTCCTCTGTATCTGTGGGTTCTGCAGCTATGGATTCAACCAACTGCTGATAAAAAAAAAATTTGGAAAAAAACAGGCTGGGCGCAGTGGCTCATGCCTGTAATCACAGCACTTTGGGAGGCCAAGGTGGGCAGATCACTTGAGGTCAGGAGTTCAAGACCAGCCCGGCCAACATGGCAAAACCCCGTCTCTACTGAAATCACAAAAATTAGCCAGGTGTGTTAGTGGGTACCTGTAATCCCAGCTACACAGGAGGCTGAAGCATGAAGAATTGCTTGAACCTGGGAGGTGGAGGTTGCAGTGCACTGTGATCATGTCACTAGGTGACAGAATGAGACTGTGTCTCAAAAAAAAAAAGTATTTGGAAAAAACAATAAAAAATAAGCTGGATGTGGTGGCTCATGCCTGTGGTCCCAGCTGCTCAGGAGGCTGAGGTGGGAGAATCGCTTGAACCCAGGAGGCGGAGGTTGCCGTGAGCCGAGATCTCACCACAGCACTCCAGCCTGAGTGACAAGCGAGACTCTGTCTCAGAAAATAAACACACAAAAAACCCCCAAACAACACATACACACACACAAATATAGATACAAAAATACAGTAGGACAATTATTTAAAGTATACGAGAGGATGTGTGTGTAGGTTATATGTAAATACTACACCATTTTATATAAAGGATTTGAGAGCATCTTCAGATTTTGGTATTTGAGGGGGTCCTGAAAACAAGCTTCCTCTCCTGCCCCCATACAGAAGGACAACAGTATTAGAGTCACTGTCCTTCCCATCTTTGAAAAAGTTGAGTGCTGGGCAAGGTCACTCACACCTGTAATCCCAGCACTTTGGCAGGCTGAGGCAGGAGGATCGCTTGAGCCCGGGAGTTCGAGATCAGCCTGGGCAACACAGTGAGGCCCTATCTCTACAAAAATAATGATGATGATAATAATAAACACTTTTTTTTAAAAAAAGAAAAAGTAGGAACCTGGACTCTGCCCACCAATGAACTGTGTGACCTTGGACAAGCTACTTACAGTCTGCAGCCTTAGTCTCTTCTTCTGTATAACAACGATACGTTCTTCAAGCGCCTTGCTCGGTGCCTAGAACATGGCAAGCTCTGGGTTATTTGTGGTTGTGGAAGGGTTCAATATAAAAGCGACACTTCTTAGAAAGTCAGTGTTTTACTTAGCTTAAAATTAGCCTTCACACTTTAATTGTAAATTGGTCCCTAATTAATGCCCTTCGGGGCAAAATCTGTGTTTAACCTTACTTGATGCCTAGACAGAGCTAGCAAAGCTTTTCAGCTGAGAGGAGAGGAACGTGCCGGTCGCCTGGGTCAGGCCGGCGGGGACAACCTGCAGTGGGGCGGCTCCTCACCCTGCCCTGCTCCGCCCCTGGCCTCGGAACCGGTTTGTTGCAGGCGCCCAGCGTGGGAGCCCAGGCACTTACCCACCTCTCGTCGGCCCAAGAGTCCGAGTCAGCCCCACCCTGGCCACGCACTGTTCCCGGCACACGGGTGGCGCAACCCGTCTCGGTCTTTACTGGGAAGCTCCCCACCCTATGCATCGAGGACCCCACTTTCCCCAAAGAAGAACCTGAGGCAGCGCCTGGGAAAGCAACTCCATGGCCTCCAGGTCCACCTAGACCCTTTCCTCAGCCCCAGGACCCCGCTGCCTGAACCCCATTACCCCGCGTGCCGGGATCGCCAGCGCCAACCAGCGGCTCCGGCTCCGGCTCGAGGCGCAGGTGGGGGCGGGGCCGGGGCGGGCCCTGAGGAGTCGGCGCCCCGCCCCGCTCCGAGGCCCGCTCCGCCACCGCCTCCACCTCGCCCGAGCAGCGGAGCTCCTCCGAGCGGCAGGCTGGGGCCTGGCTCCGCCCCTCCCGGCCCGGCGCGCCGGCTCCCGCCTCCTTCTCTCTCCTGGCTCCCGCCTCCCTCCCTTTCCGCTGCCGAGGCGGCGGGAGCCGAGCCCGAGCGGACCGAGCCGCAGCCGCAGCCGGGCGGCGGGCGAGGGGCGGCGGGCGAGAGGCGGCGGCGGCGGCGGCGGCGGCGGCGGCGGCGGGCGGGCCGCGGGCGGTCAGTCGGGCGGCGGCGGCGGCGGCGATGCGGCGGCCCCGCTGAGCCCGCCCGCTCCTGGCGCCGGGAGCCTGCCGCGCGAGGCGGCCCGGGCCGGGCGGCAGCATGCGGAGCGGCGAGGAGCTGGACGGCTTCGAGGGCGAGGCCTCGAGCACCTCCATGATCTCGGGCGCCAGCAGCCCGTACCAGCCCACCACCGAGCCGGTGAGCCAGCGCCGCGGGCTGGCTGGCCTGCGCTGCGACCCCGACTACCTGCGCGGCGCGCTCGGCCGCCTCAAGGTCGCCCAAGTGGTAGGTGCCGGGCGGGGCCCCAGGTGCCAGAGGGCGGCCTAGCCGCACGCCTCCCTCCCCGCCCCGCTGCGGGGCCTCCGCCGCGTACCAGCTTGCCGGGGCCGGAGCCCGCTCCTCGCGCCCCCTCTCCCTCGCGGGGTCCCGGTGCCACTCTGCAGCCTCCTCTAGGGACCCCGCCCTCGGCCAGAGCCTGTCCTTCCCAGGCCGGCAGCCTCAGGTGTGCGCCTCCTACCTGAGCACCTGCCCTCGGGCCTACCTGTCCGTTCCGCCCTCGCTCGCGGGAGTCGGTGGCGTTACTGGGCTGGGTGCTGCTGGGAATCCTGCTGTCTCCTGGGTACGGCTGGTCTTAGCAACCTGTGGCAGGTTTTCCCGGCCCGCACAACCTCCAGAAGGTGCTCGTCTGTTTCTGCCTGCGGAGACGAGGGACTGTGGCTTGGTTCCCCCTTGATTTCTAGCTGGGTGCCAGGCGTATATGGTAGGCGCTTAGTAAGTATTTGTTGGATGGAGGCAGGTAGCCCTGATGCCGTGGGGGAGCCTAGGTCTGCCCACAATCTCTACACTGCAGAGGTTTTTGTCCTTCTAACCAAGAAGACAGACTCGGCATCCCGGAATCCACCGCCCAGCACGGTGGCTGGCACTGCCCAATTGGTACCCAGAGTTAAATCTGGGAGGGCAGCCAGTTTTGGAGGTAGCAGAAACAGAGAACTTTCTGTTGGACTTGTCTGTAGTGGAGCTAATTTCTCAGGGTCCTATGTTTTGGCTTCCAGGGTGTTCTGGGCAGGGGCCTCTCAGCTCTGTTCCTGCTTTGTGGTTTTGTAACATGCCTCTCCCGGCAGTTGCTTAGTTCTGTTGTGGACAGGGCATGCTCTAATTCAGAAAAACCTGTGTGCCCCCCCCAACATTCCCTGTCACAGGTAGGCCTTCTTCTGAGGCCACCAGCCTCAAAACTTTATAGACGTCTCATAGCCAGAGAAGCCTTGTTCTTGTTCATTCTCTCTCTCTCTTTTTTGAGACCGGGTCTCTGTCGCCCAGGGTGGAGTGCAGTGGTGCGATCGTGGCTCACTGCAGGTTCGACCTCTCAGGCTCAAGTGATCTTCTCACCTCAGCTTCCCGAGTAGCTGGGACTACAAGCACGTTCCACCATGCCCGGTTAATTTTTGTATTTTTGGTAGAGATGGGGTTTCACCATGTTACCCAAACTGGTCTCCAACTACTGGACTCAAGCGATCACCCCTCCTTGGTTTCCCAAAGTGCTGGGATTACAGGCATGAGCCACCGCGCCAGGCCTGGTCCTCCTGTTCCTACTTGAGTGCATAAGCATTCCTTGGGAATAATATAATGTGTGGATACCCTTTAAATAAATGTCCTGGTGTTTGTAAATTACAGAATCATAGGCTGTTTTATGTCTCTCTTGGGTGAAAGGCTTGTTCTGCTGACTGCCGGAGGGTATTTTTGAAGGGCTTTATGGAAAGAAAAATGGATCAGATTATCTGTCTCTTCAGAATTTTAAATTTATCTTATTTGGTAAACTGGAATGTTTTCAAAGATGAATTGGTTTTGCAGTTTGGCATTGCTGTTAGCAAAGAGAATGTAGGAGGTGAAGGGAGGTGTGCAATTGCCTTTTTTCTTTTTTTTTTTTTTTTGAGACGGAGTCTAGCTCTGTCGCCCAGGCTGGAGTGCAGTGGCACAGTCTCATTTCACTGCAACTTCCGCCTCCGGGGTTCAAGCGATTCTCCTGCCTCAGCCTCCCGTGTAGCTGGGATTACAGGGGCCCACCACCACGCCCAGCTAATTTTTGTAATTTTAGTAGAGACGGGGTTTCACTGTGTTGGCCAGGCTGGTCTCAAACTCCTTACCTCATGATCCACCCACCTCGGCCTCCCAAAGTGCTGGGATTACAAGCATGAGCCATCACACCTGGCCTGCAATTGCCTTTTAAAAGAGGCAGCTAGCCAGTGTTTGAGTATGGGCACAATAGCCCGTACGGGTAATTAGAAACGAATAAGAAAAGAGCAGGGCTTGGTCGAATACCTTGCTTTGTTTGCGCTGTGGGATTTTGAAAGTAAATAGAACTTGCCCCTAAAAGAATCTAGTAAAATAACTGAAATCCAGTTTGTAGACTGTTAGTTATTACTGCATTGCTGGGACTTTGTCACCTAAGTCGAGGGATGGAAGCCGGTGTCATTTATCATTACCTTTTGGTAAAGTATTGTTTTGTTGTAGCGTTGTTCTTCTTTCCTTCTCTTCTCTTCTCTTCTCTTCTCTTCTCTTCTCTTCTCTTCTCTTCTCTTCTCTTCTCTTCTCTTCTCTTCTCTTCTCTTCTCTCTCTCCCTCTCTCTTTCTCTCTTCTCACTCTTTCTTTCTTTCTTTCTTTCTTTTTTTTTTGACACTGGGTCTGTTACCCAGGCTGGAGTGCAGTGGCACAATCTTGGCTCACTGCAACTTCCGCCACCTGGGCTCAAGAGACCCACCCACCTCAATCTCCCAAGTAGCTGGGACCACAGACGCACACCACCATGCCCAGCTAATTTTTTGTATCTTTGGTAGAGACAGGGTTTCACTATGTTGCCCAGGCTGGTCTTAAACTCCTGAGCTTAGGTGATTTGCCTGCCTCGGCCTCCCAGTGTGCCTGGATTACAGATGTGAGCCACCATGCCTGGCCTAGAATTGTACTTTTCATCTGGAAGAACTTTTGGGCCTAGCCCCCAAAATCTCACCTAACTCTGTTGTTAATCTCTAGAACTTAAACCCTGAGAGGATATGTGTGGGCGAGTAAAGGAAAAGGACCCGCTTCAAGGGTATGGCAACTTGAAATGGTTTTGGTGTAGTTGGCTTCCCAGCCTTGATAAAAATCCCACAAAACTCCAAGAAATTGGACTCTAAATTTAAACTGGAAAAGAAAATAAGAAGTCATTATGAAGATACTTCTGAGATGTTACAAAACTCAGAATCCATCAAGAAATATAAGTAAGTTCTAACTCTGTGGTTTTGAGAAAAATTTGACTTTTAAAACCCAGGAAGCTAAGGTGGGGGGATTGCTTGAGCCTAAGAGTTCAAGGTCACAGGGAACCATTATGGTGCCTGGGAGTAGCCACTGTGCTCCAGCTTGGGCAACATAGCAAGATCCCATGTCTAAAAATAAATTTAGTTGTGTGTGTGCGTTTTTTTTTTTTTCTTTGAGACGGACTTTCGCTCTTGATGCCCAGGCTGTAGTGCAATGGCTCCATCTCGGCTCACCGCAACCTCTGCCTCCTGCGTTCAAGCAGTTCTCCAGCCTCAGCCTCCCTAGTAGCTGGGATTACTGGCGCCTGCCACCACGCCTGGCTAATTTTTGTATTTTTAGTGGAGATGGGGTTTCGCCATATTGGCCAGGCTGGTCTCGAACTTCTGACCTCAGGTGATCCACCTGCCTCAGCCTCCCAAAGTGCTGGGATTATAGGCATGAGCCACTGCAACCGACCATAAATTTAGTTTTTTTAGATTTTTTAATTTTTTTTAGATGGGGTCTTGCTCTGTTGCCCAGGCTGCAGTGCAGTGGCATGATCTTGGCTTACTGCAGCCTCCACCTCCTGGGTTCAAGTGATTCTCCTGCCTCAGCCTCCCGGGTAGCTGGGATTACAGGCACCCGCTATCACGCCCGGCTAAGTTTTGTAATTTTTAGTAGAGACAGGGTTTCCCCATATTGGCCAGGCTGGTCTTGAACTCCCAACCTCAAGTCATCTGCCCACCTTGGTCTCCCAAAGTGTTGGTTGGGGTTACAGGTGTGAGCCCCCGTGTTGGGCTGTAGACTTTTTTGTGGTGTTTTTTGTGGCCTATTGCAACCTGTAGATCCTTGCTATTCCAAGTTTGGCCTTCGGCCAGCAGCATTGCCATCACCTCAGGGCTTGTTAGAAATGCAGAATCAGTGGCCACACCCCAGAACTTCGGAGTCACCTGCATTTAAACAAGATTCCCCAGGTGATCCATGTGTACGTTAAAGTTTGAGACTTACCTTTCTATATCCTTTCAGTATTAAAAAACCTTGCAACAGGCCGGGCTCACGCCTGTAATCTCAGCACTTTGGGATTCCGAGGTGGCTGGATCACTTGAGGTCAGGAGTTCAAGACTAGCTTGGACACCACGGTGAAACCCCGTCTCTCCAAAAATACAAAAATATTAGCCGGGCATAGTAGCGGGTGCCTGTAATCCCAGGTACTCCAGAGGCTGAGGCAGGAGAAGCGCTTGAATCTGGGAGGCAGAGGTTGCAGTGAGCTGAGATCATGTCATTGCACTCCAGCCTGGGTGACAGAGCAAGACTCCGTCTCAAAAACCAAAAACAAACCTCACACAGGTGCTAGCAACCAGCTTTCGATAAATAGTCAACCTTAAGGCTGAGATTTTTCTGTAGAATGAGCCTGCCAATACCTCCCTCAAAGGATTAAGAAAATGAAATATGTGTAAGTTAGTACCTACCGTATCAGGCATCTAATTGATGTTCAATAAATGTTAGCTGTCATAGTGCTAACAATGCCTGTCTCTAAAGAAACTTTGTGAAAATATCACCAAAAAACAGAATTATATATTTGAAATAAAGATAGTTTAATTCCTTATGATTTAAGTTAAATTGGTATTTTTAATGGAATGTGATTTGATAGTAAAGCTAATCTGAAACATTACGAAAAAATTAAACTGTGCAGTTGCATAGATTCTTTTTTTCTTTTTCTTTTTGAGACAAGGTCCTGCTCTGTGCCCAGGCTGGAGTGCAGTGGTACAGTCATAGCTTAATGCAACCTCGACCTCCTGGGCTCAAGCGATCCTTCCACCTCAGCCCTCCAACTAGCTGGGACTACAGGTGTGTGCCACTATGCCTGGCTCATTTTTAAATTTTTTGTAGAGATAGGGTCTCCCTATGTTGCCGAGGTTGATTTCGAACTCGTGAGCTCAAGCAGCCCTCCCTCTTCAGCTTCTCAAAGTGCTGAGATTACAGGCATGAGTCACTTACCTTGTCCTATATCTTTTCAAAATGAAACCTGTACGTATCTCTTAGTTGGGGAGAATGAACTGATTTAAATTATCTTCTTCCTCCTTGTGTGAATTCTTTTTTTTTTTTAAATGAATAGAGACAGGGTCTCATTATATGTTGCCCAGGTTGGTCGCAAACTGGGATTACAGGCGTGAGCCACCACACTTGATCCACATCCCTTTCTTGAGCCCTTCCCATGCCTAGATGACTTTCTGACTATATATTTGTGTAGGACTTTTTTTTTTTTTTTTTTTTTTTTGAGACGGAGTCTGGCTCTGTCGTCCAGGCTGGAGTGCAGTGGCTGGATCTCAGCTCACTGCAAGCTCTGCCTGCTGGGTTTACGCCATTCTCCTGCCTCAGCCTCCGGAGTAGCTGGGACTACAGGTGCCCGCCACTGCGCCCTGCTAATTTTTTGTATTTTTTAGTAGAGACAGGATTTCACCGTGTTAGCCAGGATGGTCTCAATCTCCTGACCTCGTGATCCGCCCGTCTCGGCCTCCCGAAGTGCTGGGATTACAGGCTTGAGCCACCGCGCCCGGCAGTGTGTAGGACTTTTTAATAACAAAAGATGGGTAATAGGAATTTTTTTTTTAAAGACAGATTTTTTTGTTCTGCCACTCAGGCTGGAATGCAGTGGCATGATCATAGCTCACTGTAACTTCGAACTTCTGGGCTCAAGGGAGCCTCCTGCCTCAGCTTCCTGAATGGCCAGGACTACAGGCATGCGCCACCACGCGCTGCTAATTTTTTAAATTTTTGTAGAGAGGAGGTCTTGCTATGTTGCCTCAAACTATAGGCTAATCTCGAACTCCTGGGCTCAAGCAATCCTACTGTTTTGGTCTCCCAAAGTGCTGGGATTACAAGTGTGAGTGACTGCGCCTGACCTGGAAATGTTTAAATGCAAATTTTAGCTCTGCTGATTTTGATGCCTCTTAGTCTCATCACATCAGGGTTCCTCATTTGTACAGTATGGGTGGTAATGACTGATTGAGCATTTTAGGAATTGTAAGAATTAAGAGGTTAATGTTTGATAGTTGCTTTCCTATGTAACTCAAAAACAAATGTGAGTATTTGCACTTCAGGGGTGGGTAATGGCATATCTTTTATTTGATGGAAACCTTGTTAGTTTTTTAATCTCAAGCCAGTCAGCAGAATCCCTGGCTGGTTGCTGTTCTCTGGAGGATGTGCAGGGGTAGGGCAGTAATACATGATAGAAATCATCTACAACACAAATATAGCCACATTTACAAAGCTGCAACTTTGAGAAATGACTGGCTGTAGACATAGCACTGAGTTTATCAGCCCCACATCCCCTCAGTTCTGTTGGAGGGGCTGGTTCAATTGAGGTTCAGCTGGGTTCCTGATTAGTAAGAGCTGGTCAAATGACCAGGCAGAAACACAATGACCCTGGTCAAACCCTGAAGGGTTCTGCGTTTTGTTTACTACTGAAGATTGCTTTGTACTCCTGGCTCCCATTTAGCCCTGAAGTCATGCATGTACAAGCGCATAATGGTAGATGAAGCAGTGGGTTTCTCTATTTTGGATTCTCAGGTCCACCATTCTGTGGCTCCTTGTAAAACAGTCCCATTTTCCTTTAGGAAGATTCTTATCTTTTGGAGTTGTCTTCCTGATCAAGGACTTGGAGTCAAATAAGTTCTAGCAGAAAAGCAAAGTTATAATTACTCTTAAGTTTTTTTGATGATTAAAAATAGTGAAATTATAATTCACGACCTTAAAAGAAGTTAAGTATAGAGTATACATGTGTTTTACAAAACCACACAAAGACTGTTCAAGAAAATGATACTACAGACCAGTATTCCTCATATGAACACAGACACAGAAACCCTCAACAAAATACCATATAGAAAATAAAACCCAGCATAATGTAGAAAGAGTAATGCACCAAACCAATTGTGATTTATCCCGGGAACAAAAGGTTGGTGCAGTTTTTGAAAGTAAATGTTATAGGTGTACACCATATTAACAGCTTGAAACAACAGGCCAGGCACAGTAGCTTATGTCTGTAGTCCCAGCACTTTGGGAGGCTGAGGCAGGTGGATTGCTTGAGCCCAGGAGTTCAAGACCAGCCTGGGTAATATGGTGAAGCCGCTTCTCTACAAAAAATACAAAAATTAGCATGGCATGCTTGTGCATGCCTGTAGTCCCAGCTATAGGATAAGGTGGGAGAATTGCTTGAGCCCAGGAGGTCAAGGCTGCGGTGAGCCATGATTGTACCACTACACTCCAGCCTGGGCAACAGAGTGAGACCCTTTCTCAAAAACAAAATAAAACGCAAAGCCACATGATTATATCATTTGATGCACAAAGAAAAACTTTTGACAAAATTCAGTACTTTTCCATAATAAATGTTGTCAGCAAACTTGGAAGAGAAAGGAACTTCTTCAACCTGAAAAAGGGCATCTACAAAAAAACTACAGCTAACATTATACTTAGTGGGGAAATAATGAATGCTTCCCTCCTATGATGGGAAGCAGGCAATGACGTCTGCTGTCATCACTCATATTCAAGATGACACTGGAGTCCTAGCCATTGCAAAAAAATTAATAGGAGGCATACAGAATGGAAATAAATAAAGCTGTTCCTATTTGCATATGGCGTGATTATCTAGGTAAATAATCACATGGGAATATATAAAAATCCTCCTAGAACTAAGTGAGTTAGCGAGGTTACATGATATAAGGTCAACACACAATAATCAGTAGTATTTTTACGTCCTAGCAATAAATCATTGGAAATTAAAACAAAAAACCAGCATCAGTTATAACAGCACCGAAAAGAATGAAATTCTTAGATATAAATCTCACAAAACACGTATAGGATCTGCTCAGTGAAAACTACGAAACACTGAAGAAAGAAATCAAAGATGACCAAAATAAGTGGACAGGCATTCTGTGTTCATTGGGATTGGAAAACTCGATATAGTTAAAATATTAGTTCTCCACAAATGATCTATAGGTTTAATACAATCCTAGCAAGGTTTTTTTGTAGGTAGAAGAATGCTGATTCTAAACTTTATATGGAAAGTCAAGTTAGCCAGGCAAAGGGCTAGTGGTGGTTGATGGAGGTATGTTCCAGGGAGAGAGAACAACAGGACATGAAGTCACCCTTGTTTAGGGTAGAATGTGTGTGTGTGTGTGTGTGTGTGTTGAGGGGAGTGTTTCTGAGAGGATGATGGACTTTGTATCTTTTATTGGCCTTAAGACGTTTGGCAAGTTACTTGTTCACTCAGGCAACAAGCAGATCTCCTGCAGGTCTCTCACTTGGGGATTTTAAGTTGGGGATAATGGTAGTACTATGGTGCCGGTGAGCCCACCATGCTCCGTAGCTCAGCGTCTCAAGACACCACGTCATCAAAGCCTGTTGGAGGTTGCTATGGTCTGAATGTTGGTGTTCCCCCAAAATTCAGATGTTGTAACCCCACACCCAGTGTGATAGTATTAAGAGGTGGAGCTTTTTGGGAAGTAATTAAGTCATGAGGGCTCAGCCCTCGTGAATGGGATTAGTGCCCTTTTAAAAGAGGTTGAAGGGAGTGTCCTTGCTCATTCTGCCATGTGAGGACACATAGAAAGTGCCATCTGTGAAGAATGGGCCCTCACTCAGATACTGAATCTGCTGGCACCTGGATCTTGTACTTTCTAGCCTCCAGAACTATGAGCAATAAATTTCTATTTATAAATTACCTATTTTACAGTATTTGGTTATAGCAACCTGAACAGACTGATGGTGATACAGAATATCTCTGGAATGATACAAGTTGGGCAACTGGGTGGCTGAGGGCCAGGGTAGCAGGGAGACATTTTCTGCTATATAACTATTTGTACCTTTTGTATTTTATTTTATTTTATTTTTGAGACAGGGTCTCGCTATGTTGCCTAGGCTGGTCACAAACTCCTGGGCTCAAGCGATCCTCTTGCCTTCAGCTCTCAAAGTCCTAGGTTTACAGGCGTGAGCCACACTGCTCCCAGCCCTTGAATTTTATACCACATGCAAGTACCTTCTATTCAAAAATTACTAAAATAGTAGATGTTACTAGCTCTACCTTAGTATAGCCTTAAAGCTCATACACTGACTGTAATCTTTAACTTTTCATGACTTTCTTTGTAATTTGGAGGCCCTTGGGAAGAATGATTTAAATAATACAGACCACTTGGACAAACTTGAAGCTTAAATTGTTTTAAAATGCACTTTTCTGTAAAAAAAAACAAGCATTCTACACAATAGTGGGTGCTTAATAAATTTGTTGATGCTAATGGAAAACTTCTTCCATTTGAAAGAAATTTACCCTCATTTTGTTAGTGAAAATGTTGTAGCATTAAAGAAAATTAGAAATTGGAAAAATAATCATTGTATTAGGACTGACTCAAATGAAAAGAACTTGGGATTTTGGTCCTTTCTAAAGGCTACATATGATCCCCTGTGGCAAAGTCTGGTGATTACGGTTTCTAGTTTTTTGCTATTAGGAAGATGCGTCAATAAATGTCCTCATGAGTGTAGCCTGGATTCTTCTTTTGAATTATTATTTTTGGTTAAATTTCAGGGAGTGCTTTTACTACATCAGAGGACAAGACCACCACATCTCTGAACATTCCAAAAAAAAAAAATATATACAGACTTGGTTGACATTTTCCCCCACAACACATCTGAAGGTCTCAGTTTCTTCCAGGTTTCCCAGTATGCTTACCCACAGGTACAGACAACTGGGAAATGGTGACCTCTGTAAGTCTTAATGGCTCCTCCTGGACTACAGGGCTAAATTAATTCTTTCTGCACAACTTTGGAGGAACTTTGTTCTTTTTTTTTTGAAACAGAGTCTCACTCTGTCACCGAGGCTGGAGTGCAGTGGCGCGATCTCGGCTCACTGCAACCTCCACCTCCTGGATTCAAGTGATTCTTCTGCCTCAGACTCTCCGAGTAGCTGGGACTACAGGCAGGTGCCACCACGCCCAGCTAACTTTTATATTTTTAGTACAGATGGGGTTTCACCATGTTGGCCAGGATGATCTCGATCTCTTGACCTCGTGATCCGCCCGCCTTGGCCTCCCAAAATGCTGGGATTACAGGCATGAGCCACCGTGCCCAGCTCTGGAACTTTGTTCTTAATTAGAAATCAGGCCAGGCACGGTGGCTCATGCCTGTAATCCTAGCGCTTTGGGAGGCCAAGGTGGACAGATAGCGTGAGCTCAGGAGTTCGAAACCAGCCTGGGTAACATGGTGAAACAACATCTCTACTAAAAATACAAAAAATTGTCCGGGTGTGGTGGCACATGCCTGTAGTCCCAGCTACTCAGGAGGCTGAGGCACAAGAATTGCTTGAACCTGGGAGGTGGAGGTTGCAGTGAGCCAAAATCGCACCACTGCACTCCAGCCTGGGCGATAGAGTGAGACCCTGCCTCAAAAAACAAACGAAAAGGAAATCAGTAAGAATCTTTCCCAGGTTATGGCACTCCAAAGGATGCTTAGAGGTAAGGATAGGGCTGTGTGTCAGGATGCTTCTCTCGGTAGAATGAATGCATACCTGGGTGCCTGGGAGAGAGCTCTTTCCAGCCTAAAGTCATGCTGTACAGACTTGAGCAGCACCACACGTGTGGCCTACCCCATTAAGGACTGAGATATGTATGGAAGCTGGGGTTGATTTTTTTTTTTTCTTCCCCCACAGCGGTCTTCCCTGAGCCATTGAAATAGCCTGGAAATAGCAGCATGGGGTCTTCAACCTATAGCTGCTATCACTGACTCTCGCATCCTTATTTCTGGAAGTAACCCCAAACGCTTTTTGCAGGATGACATGGGTTTCCTTTGGAAAATAAAGTTACTTATTAGAGAATAGAGCAGAAGTGATCACAGATAATACATTTTCCCAGACAGTCTTAATTTCCTGTGCTGCCTCATCAGACCATATATAAGTATAATCCTAAATTTTAAATACTTATTTTACTATAAATTGCGAAGTATTCTAAGCGTTGAAATTATAGCAATTCATGTAACAGTACCCATGTGCTCACAATATACCCTGATATTTTTATTTGGAAAATAAGGTGATTCCTGGAGAACAGGCTGTGTGTACAAGAGAAGTAACAAGCAAGGGGAGATGAGATGGGATTTGGGCTCATTAGCAAGGTGGGGCCTCAGGGCTCCAGGAAGGAGGAAGGATATAGACTGGGAGAGGTGGAGAGGAAGAGAGCCAGAACCCCTGCTCAGGGGGATGACTTTGGCCTGTCTGCTGACTTAAACTTTGACCTCCAGAGCATGGCTCTAGAGCAGGGCTGCAGCAGGCTGGAGAAGAGGCTGATAAGTAGAAGGGCTCAAGCTCAGAAAGTGACACCTCCGGGGGGAGAAGATACTGCTTGTTTAAGTATTTGGAAACTATCCTATTTTTAAACAGTTTAACTTCTTGATGGGGGAGGATTTTTGTGAAAAATTCTCAACTTAGAGGCGGGGCTTGCAGTGAGCTGAGATCCGGCCACTGCACTCCAGCCTGGGCAACAGAGCCAGACTCCGTCTCAAAAAAAAAAAAAAAAAGCAGTGGGTGGGTGGAGGTGTTTGGGCTTCATTGCAATGCCTCTCGTGTGTGGCCTTTTCTCCTGATGCTGGCTATCACTGGTTTTCAGAGTGGGGTCCTGGGATCACTAGAGTTTATTAAGGTAGTAATGGGGGATTGAGAGTTAGAATGAGGGCTGGGGGGTGCAGTGGCTCACGCCTGTAATCCCAGCACTTTGGGAGGCCGAGGCAGGCAGATCACTTGAGGTCAGGAGTTCAAGACCAGCCTGGCCAACATGGTAAAATCCAGTCTCTACTAAAAATGCAAAAAAAAAAAAAAAAAAAAATTAGCTGGGCTTGGTGGTGGGTGCCTGTAATCCCAGCTACTCGGGAGGATGAGGCAGGAGAATCGCTTGAACCCGGGGAGGTGGAGGTTTCGGTAAGCTGAGATCGTGCCACTGCTCTCCAGCCTGGGCGACCGAGGGAGACTCTGTCTCAAAAACAAACAAAAAAAAGAGGGCCTGGGTACTAATTATATTTCAAAAAGTCTATACTCTAAATGACAGTAAGCAGAATAAGGCAGATTTCT
This sequence comes from Macaca fascicularis, assembly GCF_037993035.2. Lineage (NCBI taxonomy): Eukaryota > Metazoa > Chordata > Mammalia > Primates > Cercopithecidae > Macaca > Macaca fascicularis. The sequence continues at coordinate 62,695,561 of NC_088394.1, read as the reverse complement.
GCTTACATTAAGCAGAATGAAGTAAAATTTCTTCCCTCTGACTGGAATTTTATAATACTGATTACTTCAGGTTGATCAGGAGCTTTCAGTAAGCTTTTGATTAATATGCACCTGTCATCTTTGCACTCAGGGTTTATTCTCTCATCCCTCACCCCCTTCCTGAAAATGCCCACTTAGCTATTTTTATTTTTTAAATTAGGCAGCCTCCTGCACCAGAATAGGCTCAAAGAGATTCCCACTTGGCTCTGTTCTTCTGGTTCCTGCTCAAAAGAGACATTCCCTATCCCCCGCATCTGGAATAGAACACTCCCCCACCTCACTCTGCCTTACTATTGACACTATTGACCCCTCTCATCCTGCTTGATTCTTTTCCGGAGCATTGACCATCCAGCTGGAAGGTCAGCTCCACAGGAGCAAAGACTTAGCTTTCAAGTTCCCTGCCGTGTCCCATGTCTAAACCAGGGTCTGGCACACAGTTGAATGTACGTATTTGTTTAATAAAAGAAAAAAATGGGCCGGGCGTGTTGGCTCACGCCTGTAATCCCAGCACTTTGGGAGGCTGAGGCGGGCGGATCACGAGGTCAGGAGATCAAGACCATCCTGGCTAACATGGTGAAACTCCGTCTCTATTGAAAATACAAAAGATTAGCTGGGTGTGGTGGCGGGCGCCTGTAGTCCCAGCTACTCGGGAGGCTGAGGCAGGAGAATGGCGTGAACCCGGGAGGCGGAGCTTGCAGTGAGCCAAGATGGTGCCACTGCACTCCAGCCTGGGTGACAGAGCAAGACTCTGTCTCAAAAAAAAAAAAAAAAAAAAAAAAAAGAAAGAAAAAAATGGGTTACTAATGTAGTTTGTAAGGTCAAGTTTTTGAAAACATGGAATCCATGGGGAAAATTTATACACACACACACACACACACACACACACACACACACACAACTAGACTATTTGAGGTGGAAACTATTGGAGAGAAAGTATGGAAATAAAATGCCATTGTAATTACTTTTTCTTTTTTTAACTTTAAGTAGACTATCTATTGCTACTAGGAAACAGAAGCTTTTGCTTAGGAGACAGATTTTTGTAAAAGTTGGGGAAACCATAAGAGGCTTTGCCAATTTTTGCCTAGAACAGTGTAAAATGAAAACCAGGATTCTGTAATTATTATTGAAGTTGTCTGCTTTCTGATTAACACGTTCAGAAAGAGAGAGGCTTGTATCTGTCAAGCCAGTATCTTTCAAGAGACACTTTTCAGGCAAAGAAAAAGTCCCAACTGGGATTGAAGCTGAGGGTCATAGTGATTATTTTTATAAAGCTTTCTGATTAAAATAAAAGAACAGCCGTTCCATGAGGCCTGCAAAGGGAGACTGGAGATCTTCAGTGAAGGCTAGAGAAGGCTATAGGAAATACTGTTAAGCCAGAATTTTGTTGCTGACAATTTCAAATGAATGGATAAGTCTGAGAATTAAATGAGTTAGTAAACACTTAAAATGTTCAGAGTTTCATCAGATGTGGATAGTTCTGGATGTTTTATTTGCTGCCACTGCGATTTGATGACTGGTGCAGTGGAAGTCTTCATTTTTGTGGTTTCCCATTTATTCCAGCACCACTGTGAAAAACAGTTTAAGGCTAAAAGATTTTTGTGCCAGTAAAAAAAAAACAACCCAGAAACAATGAGTCTTCCAGTGGTAGTTGCTTCCTCAGCTTGTCTACTTTCTTTCACCCATTTTCAGGCCAAGCCCTAGAAATGCGTATAACTTGAGATTAAGAGTTGGCTAAATAACTTGAAAGTTAGATCAAGATCAGTAACTAGATGTTGGTAAAAATGCTATCATTCACCCCTTTTAAAAAAAATCCATACTTTATATACACCTGAGTGCCTAGGGTGGGCCAGGTACTATTAGACAGACATAAATAAGACAAAAATCTCTGCTTCCGAAGAGCTCCCAGAGCTCTTGGGAGTAAGGGTTTGGAATGGGGCAGACAGAAGTACTCAAACCATTGGACCACCTGAGCCAGGGGCTGTGATAAAGCCCTGGGAATAGTGGGCTTGGCAGGAAGCACTTGTGGCCATTTGGGAAAGGGGCACATTGCTGTAAGATGCTGAATGGCCAATGCCTGGAATAAGGAGGGTGTGCCTGTGGCAAAGGAATATCCCAGGTGCCGGGGTCCAGCCCAGAAAGGGGTGGTAAGAGGTGAGTCAAGTGTAGTTCACCAGGCAAAGGTATGGAAGGGAAGGGCAAGTGATTCGACAAATGGGGCAGGGTGAGGGGGACCCAGGCTGGGGAGGGGCTGGTTTGTTAGACTGACGAATTTGGATTTTTCTAAATGACATGGGGAACAGTTATAACTGTGGCCATTGAACGCTTGAAATGTGGTTGGTATGAATTGAAATATGCGTAAATACAAAATACACCCTGAATTTTAAAGATTTAATAGGGAAGGCCGGGCACGGTGGCTCACGTCTGTAATCCCAGCACTTTGGGAGGCCGAGGTGGGTGGATCACTTGAGGTCAGGAGTTTGAGACCAGCCTGACCAACATGGAGAAACCCCGTCTCTACTAAAACTACAAAAATTAGCCAGGCGTGGTGGCAGGCACCTGTAGTCCCAGCTACTCAGGAGGCTGAGGCAGGAGAATGACGTGAACCAGGGAGGGAGAGCTTGCAGTGTGCCGAGATCGTGCCACTGCACTCTAGCGTGGGCAACAGAGCAAGATTCCATCTCAAACAAAAAACAAAAAACAAAAAAAAACGTAATGGCCACCTCCACCTCTTAACTCTCTCTCATTTAGCTATGTCCTTTCCATCTCCACTGCCAAAAGACCAGTTAAGCCTTCTTTTCTCACTGGATCTACTCAAAGTCTCTGACCAGGCTCTGCTGCAATAATCTTACCCTTCTCAAAGCCATTGCACACACCGTCTAACCTAGAGATATCCAACAGAAATACGTAAGCCATACATGCAACTGAAAATTTTCTAATAGCCATGTTTTAAAAAGTAAAAAGTAGAATTTGGATAGTATATTTTATTTAATCCAATATATCCAAAATATTGACCAGGCAAAGTGGCTCATGCCTGCAATCCTAGTACTTTGGGAGGCTGAGGCAGAAGGGTCACTTGAAGCCAGCAGTTCGAGGTCAGCCTGGGCAACATAGTGAGATCCTGTCTCTATAAAGGAAAAACGAAAAATATTACTTCAATATGTAATCAGTATAAAATTATTATAATGATAGATGACATGCTTTTTTCCCTATTAAATCTTTTTTTTTTTTGAGATGGAATCTTGCTCTGTCACCCAGGCTGGAGTACAGTGGTATGATCTCAGCTCACTGCAACCTCTGCCTCCTGGGTTCAAGCAATTCTCGGGCCTCAGCCTCCCGAGTAGCTGGAATTACAAGCACCTACCACCACGCCCTGCTAATTTTTATATTTTTAGTAGAGACAGGGTTTCACCATGTTGGCCAGGCTGGTCTCTAACTCCTGACCTCAAGTGATCTGCCCACCTTGGCCTCCCAAACTGCTGGGATTACAGGCATGAGCCATCGCGCCCGGCCTCATCGGTCCCATCTTACAGTGACTTGGTCCATTTGTTTTCCCCTCTGCTGGCTGTGCTCCTGGGGTGTCTCCAGCCTTAAGATAACCCTTTTTGCATAATTCAGGGGTCACATCTGTCAGAGTCAGGGGAGAAGGGGGGCCCTCAGTTCTTCTTTCTCCTTGGATTATTGATAAAATTTAAGAATTGCTAAAATCAGAACCAGTAAAAGTGATGAGGAAGCTGGAGGCCGTCTTTTCCCATGGAGCAGGGTAAAGAGGTGAAAATTGAGACTTGATTGTCCTTCTTGCCAGCAGACTTCAAAGTGTTTGGGGTTGGATGAATTATTGACCTGTAATCTTTTTCTTTACTTCTTAGAACAGCTAATACAGAGTATTGGCACCGTTTTTGGACTTTTAACTTGTTTGTAGATATTAAAGGATAATTTTTTTTGTTTGTTTGTTTAGACAGAGTCTCACTCTGTCACCCAGGCTGGAGTGCAGTGGCATGATCTTGACATACTGCAACCTGTGTCTCCTGGGCTCAAACGATCCTCCCACCTCAGCCCCCCAAGTAGCTGGGACCACAGGCATGCACCACCATGCCTGACTAATTTTTGTACATTTTGTAGACATGAGGTTTTGCCATGTTGCCCAGGCTGGTCTTGAATTCCTGGACTCAAGCGATCCATCCACCTCAGCCTCCCAAAGTGCTGGGATTACAGGTGTGAGCCACTGCTCCTGGCCAAAGAATAATTTTTTAAAGATAAAATCATGACTCATACAAATGTAAAGTATTTTATTAATGAATGGGGGAACCAGTAGGACGTTACAACCAGCTCAAAGGAAAATTTAAAGAGCAGACACATGCACACACACGTTCCATGAAGTCAATTTCAAATACATGCTACTCTGGCTTGGAGGTGAATCAATTGTCTCTCCATCAGACAGAATTAATTTGCCTATTTATAGATGAGGATCATTTGCATTGCTGTCAGTTATGTACAGTTTAACAGAGTTACAAATAGCTCAAGGACAATGAAAGGTGCAAATTCCATAGGATCAGATAACTTGGAAAGTTATGTTCTAATAAGGCCTAGTTTTCCATCGAAGATACTTGATATTTTTGGTTCATTTCAAAAGCATTCACAATTTATCTTGAAATGCGGACTATGTGGCGAGAGGGGGCTGGGTGGACTGGATTTTTTATCCAGCTCATCATGTTAGAACCTCCAAATTTCATTTGTTTCTTTCTCTCCCTTTCCTCTGTTCCTCTAGCCTGAGAGGGGAACCCTGTATCTCCGGGTTGCTGGAGGAGCATTCTTTATGGCTTTCTGCTCCCCTGTCTGGATTTTCATTTTTCTCTTTTTCCCCTGATGGCTTTTCTTTTCATTTCTTTTGTTTTTAGAGATGGGGCCTCACTGTGTCGCCCAAGCTAGAGTACAGCGGTGTGATCATGGCTCACTGCAGCCTTGAATTCCTGGACTCAAGTGATCCTCCTGCTTCAGTTTCCTGAGTAGCTGGGACTATGGGCACATACCACCACACCTGACCCTGGTCACTTTTCTTCACGAAAATAGATCTTGAGGCTGGGCGCAGTGGCTGATACCTGTAATTCCAGCACTTTGGGAGGCTGAGGTGAGCAAATCACCTGAGGTCAGGAGTTTGAGACCAGCCTGGCCAACGTGGTGAAATCCAGACTCCTAATATAAAACAGCGGCCGGGCGCGGTGGCTCAAGCCTGTAATCCCAGCACTTTGGGAGGCCGAGATGGGTGGATCACGAGGTCAGGAGATCGAGACCATCCTGGCTAACACTGTGAAACCCCGTCTTTACTAAAAACTACAAAAAAATTAGCCGGGCGAGGTGGGAGGCGCCTGTAGTCCCAGCTACTCAGGGGGCTGAGGCAGGAGAATGGCGTGAACCCGGGTGGCGGAGCTTGCAGTGAGCTGAGATCCGGCCACTGCACTCCAGCCCGGGCGACAGAGCGAGACTCTGTCTCAAAAAAAAAAAAAAAAAAAAAAAAAACAACTTAGCATAGCATCATGGCACACGCCTTTAATCCCAGCTGTTCGGGAGGCTGAGACAGGAGAATTGCTTGAACCTGGGAGGTGGAGGTTGCAGTGAGCTGAGATCATGTCATTGCACTCTAGCCTGGGCAACAGAGTGAGATTCTGTCTAAAAAAAAAAAATCTATCTATCTATCTATCTATCTATCTACCCATCCATCCATCTATCCCACCTACACTTAGGACCATGCCCTTTACACCTCAGTTTGGTCTTTAAGGGCCTGAGTCAGGCTAGAATGATTAGGAGTAGGAATACAGATAACACTACCTGTCACCATAGGGTTGGTATGAGGTGGCCGTGGGAAACATTTGATGAGTGTTTTTATTGTTAAAATGTCCATGGGCACTTTATTTAGCCAGGTTCTGGTCCAGTCACTTTCCCATTCAGATTCTCTCCACGTAAATCTGCCAGCCTCAGCCTGGCTGGAAGCTCTTGTTCCCCACAATAACACACTGTTGCTGCAAGGCCGCTGCTGCCCTTTGCCCAGCCTACAGATGCCCCAGAAGTCAGTGGGCCAGGGCGAGGCAGGGCCTCGTGTCCCCTTCCCTACTTCCCTGTCCCCACCTGTCTCCTCTGGTCCTGCCATGCCTGGCTTCACTGTTTTTTCTTTTCTTTTTTATATATTTTTTCAAGACAGGGTCTTGTTCTGTTTCCCAGGCTGGAGTACAATGGCACAATCAAGGCTCACTGCAGCCTCAACCTCCTGGTCCCAAGTGGTCCTACACCCTCAGCCTCTAGAGTAGCTGGGACTATGGGTGTGCTACCACTTCTGGCCAATTTTGTGTTTTGTAGAGACAGGGTCTTAACATGTTGCCTCAGCTGCTCTTGAACTCCTGGGCTTAAGCTGCCCTGGCCCCCAAAGTGCTGGGATTACAGGCATGACCCACCACGCCTGGCTGTCACTGGTTTTTCTCTGCTCTGATTGGTGTCCTATGATGAAGCACTATCTTACATTACATATGTCCCTGACTCTCTGGGCACTGACTTTCTGAACAAATTTGGATAATAAGGAATACTATGTTCTACTGTAGTAAGTTCATAAACATCCGCGTGGCAGAGGCCCAGTTTTTTTCAGTACAGTGCTCACAGTGGTGATCACTTGGCAAGCATTTGCCGGCTCATCCAAGTTCAGTTTGATGGTGCTGGAAAGTTTGGAACAAGTCTCAAATCAAGGAAGAAAAGAAACACTAATTCATGTTGAAGGTGAATGCATGGTATAAATCAATAACGAAAGGTCAAGGTGGCTCCAAACAGTCAGAAACTCAAGAGTTTTAGACTCTGAGGGATCGTGAAGCTATTGTGCACCTCCCTTGTTTTATAGTTGAGGAATCTGACCCCTAGAGAAGTTGGGACTTTCCTGTAGCTACCCCGTTGGTTGGTGGCCCTGGGACCTGAGCCTCAGGGTCCCGTTCTTTCGCCATGCTTTGCTGTTGCTGCCACAGGGGTGGAGATTTGATGCTTTCTGTGAGGCCAGATGTGGGACGGTTCTGTGATTTGTGATCATCTTTCTTGTCCATTATATGATTATGGGGAGAGACAGATGAATTATGAAGAGACTTAGGCATTTTTTAGAATAGTAGTTTAGGAAAGACTATATATGACACATCAACTCTTAGTGATGTTCTGTGTAAACAGCAAGTGTTTAACCAACTCAGGCAATTGCCCAAGTGAATGTCCTGGGGCAGGCAATTAATTGACTGAGCGCCCCAAAGTTGGGATTCCAACAAAACCATGGTGTTGGTTATAACTTTGCCTTACTCTCTATGATAGTAAAGTGAGAACAGGATAATTTGAAAGCAAATTTGTTTAATTCCCGTTAGAGTGTGATTTATTTTTATTTTTTTTAGCTGGGCATGGTGGCATGCTCTTATAGTCCCAGTTCCTTGGGTGGCAGAGGCAGGAGGAGTACGAGGAGACTGGGAGTACGAGGTTACAATGAGCTATGATCGCACCAGTGCACTCCAGCCTGGGTGACAGAGTGAGGTCCTATCTTAAAAAAATACAATAAGTATTTAAAAAAAATAGTGTGGTTTTATAGCTGGAACTGGGGAAATAGGCCCCCAATTGTCATGTGTAAATAATTTGCACACTGTTCGGTCCTGCAGTGTGTGGCGCTGGTGGAGGTGGTGGTGAGTGGTTACTGGCAGTGTCTTGCTGAAAGGTGGCTGAGGAGTCACTGTGCATGCCCATGTCTCACCGTCACTAGATGCTTTGGAAAAGCTTCAGCTCTTGGTTTGGGTTGGGGGTCCAGGGACTGCCAGGCTGGTTAAATGAGTGAAGCCCCCAGGAAATGACTAACTGCTAGGTCTCAGGGAGCCCAACAGGGCCAGGGGTCTGCAGAACTTCTCCTTTGTGTCTCTGCCTCCATAGAGTTCTGTAGGTGGCCTGTTAGGTTTTGTTTTTTTTTTTAAATGAATAATAAAGTCTACCATTGTGTCTCAGATCAATATAAAGGAAAAAAATTTTGTTAAAATTCTGGCTGTTGGCCGGGCATGGTGTCTCACACCTGTAATCCCAGCACTTTGGGAGGCCCGAGGAGGCAGATCACCTGAGGTCAGGAGTTTGAGACCAGCCTGGCCAACATAGTGAAACCCCATTTCTACTAAAAATACAAAAATTAGCCAGGCGTGGTGGTGCATGCCTGTAATCCCAACTACTTGGGAGGCTGAGGCAGGAGAATCACTTGAACCCATGAGGTAGAGGTTGCAGTGAGCTGAGATCGTGCCATTGCACTCCAACCTGGCCAACAGAGTGAGACTCTGTCTAAAAAAAAAAAAATTAAAAAAAAATTTTTTTAAGGGTAAAGAAAAGAATATGTAGCACCAGGCGGGCATGGTGGCTCACGCCTGTAATCCCAGCACTTTGGGAGGCCTAGGCGGGTGGATCACCAGTCAGAAGTTTGAGACCAGCCTGGCCAACATGGTGAAACCCCGTCTCTACTAAAAATACAGAAAATTAGCTGGGTGTGGTGGGAGGCACCTGTAATCCCAGCTACTCAGGAGGTTGAGGCAGGAGAATTGCTCGAACCCAGGAGGTGGAGGTTGCAGTGAGCTGAGATTGTGCTAGTGCACTCCAGCCTGGGCAACAAGAGCAAAACTCCTTCTCAAAAAAAAAAAAAAGAGTATGTAACACTTTTCAGCACTTGGTCCTCTGTGAGGTCTGTAGATGACGACGTATTCAACACCGAATGACTGAATGAATACAGATACACAGGTAGTTTGCTGACTCATTTTGATGAGAGCATCCATTTGTTGAAATTCCACTTGAACCTAATTCTAGTGGAAATTAGTTTCCACTGAGAACCTAAGTTACCATCAAGATATCTGTCAAGCAGTTGATGTGTGATGGGCAATAGAGACTGATGCAGATAACCTGTTAGAATTTCCGCTGTAGTTGTCCCTGTCTGGGTGTGTGCACTAAGGGGCCTTTGTGACCATCTGGGCTGCTCCTAGGCCATGTCCGTCCCTGCCTCTGCAGTGTTGGCCTGAGTTGCCAGGAGCAGATACCTGGATTCCTTTGGGTTTCCTGGAGGACCCACTAGTAAGCCAGGCCTTTGAGGGAGCCTTGGAAGGGCCAAGCAGCTGGGCCTCATGAATCTTGGGGACTCATGAATCCAAAGGGACTCAGCTTTTCCATCTGTCTGGTCAAGGGCAGCCTGTGGCCCCTGAGTCGCAAAGGCCTATGTCCTCCCTTCACAGACCAGATTGTGACCCAGCTGCATCTGAAAGAGAACTTGGCTCTGCCTAGCTCCTTGCTAGCCTCACTAGCCTAAAGCCAGCCACAGCTTCCCCTTCTGCCAACTGGGCATGGAGAGGGATCTGTCCACCAGGCTTGTCTGGCAGGGGCTGATGAGCACTGACTGCGTTGCTCCGAGAACTTGGGGGCAAAACCTGGCTGGTGGAGTGCAGAGGCCATGGCCACATTGTGGAAGGCAGCACATGGTACTTTGTTTCAGATAACTGGCCACCATTGACCTGAAAGAATCCCACGACCAAAACTATTTCAGGACCTGAGCAGAAGTTGCAGACATGCAAAGGAAGGTGGTGTTCTCAATAAAATGTCAATTCCCTGTTTGGTTACTGCCAAGAAGAGAACACTGGCTGAGGAAAATACTGTGTTTTAAAGTAAGTAAACTGCAAGGAGTATGTAAAATACATTGCTGCCTGGCTTGTTTGCGGTGGGAAACACAATCTCTTGCTTTAAGGAATGCCATATTAAGAGGCCCTGTGGAACAAACCACATTTCACTGTTAAGTAGCTGCACAAAAGTACGGTACAACATTGAGAATCTGCAGTGTGCACACTTAGGCATTTTCTGTAAATAATAGTATAACCTGAGCCCGGTGCAGTGGCTTATGCCTAATCCCAGCCCTTTGGGAGGCTGAGGTGGGTGGATCCCTTGTGTCCAGGAGTTCGAGACCAGCCTGGGCATCACAGGGAGACCCTGTCTCTACAAAAAATAAAAAAATTAGCCGAGCATGGTGGTGTGAGCCTGTAGTCCCAGCTACTTGGGAGGCTGAGGTGGGAGGATTGCTTGAGTTTGGGAGGTTGAGGCTGCAGTGAGCTCTGATTGTGCCGCTGCACTCCAGCCTGGATGGCAGAGTGAGACTCTGTCTCAAAAAAAAAAAAAGGCCAGGTGCAGTGGCTCACACCTGTGATCCCAGCACTTTGGGAGGCTGAGGTGGGAGGATCACTTGAGGTCAGGAGTTCAAGACTAGCCTGGCCAACATGTGAAACTCTGTCCCTACTAAAAATAAAAAAAATAAAAAAATTAACTGGGTGTGGTGGCACGTGCCTGTAATCCCAGCTTCTTGGGAGGCTGAGGCAGGGGAATTGCTTGAACCCGGGAGGCTGAGGTTGTAGTGAGCCGAGATCGCACCACTGTGATCAGAGCAAGACTCCGTCTCAAAAAAAAAAAAAAAAAAAAAAAAGCCGGGCTCAGTGGCTTACACCTGTGATCCCAGCACTTTGGGAGGCTGAGGTGGGAGGATCACTTGAGGTCAGGAGTTCAAGACTAGCCTGGCTGACATGCGAAATTGTCTCTACTAAAAATACAAAAAAAAAAAAAAAAGTAGCTGGGTGTGGTGGCATGTGCTTGTAATCCCAGCTTCTTGGGAGGCTGAGGCAGGAGAATCACTTGAACCTGGGAGGCTGAGGTTGTAGTGAGCCGAGATCAGAGCGAGACTCCATCTCAAAAAAAAAAAAAAGTGTAACTCAAAAGTAACCCTTAAGAATCGGAGGAATAATAAAAGATTGTTTAGTGGAGTTGCAGTTATTACATTTTCTGAGATATGTTACTAACTTATATATTACATAGCTTATAATATATTATCAATCTATATATAATAATATATTCATATTATATATATAAGTTGTTACAAAAGTAATTGCGGGTCTGGTCATTAGGTTTTTTTTTGAGACGGAGTCTTGCTCTGTCTCCCATCTGTCTCCCAGGCTGGAGTGCAGTGGCTCAATCTCAGCTTATTACAGCCTCTGCCTCCTGGGTTTAAGTGATTCTCCTGTTTCAGCCTCCTGAGAAGCTGGGATTACAGGTGTGCGCTGCCACGCCCAGCTAATTTTTTGTGTGTGTGTTTTTAGTAGAGACAGTGTTTCACCATTTTGGCCAGGCTGGTCTCAAGTTATCCACCCGCCTCAGCCTCCCAAAGTGCTGAGATTACAGGCATGAGGCACTGTGCCCAGCCTGGTCATTACTTTTAATGACAAAAACTATGATTACTTTTGCACCAACATATATGTTATAATATGTTATAAATATATCCTGATAGATTATATATACGTGTGTGTGTGTATTTTGAGATAGGGTCTCACTGTGTTGCCCAGGCTGGAGTGCAATCATGATCATGGTTCACTGCAGCCTTGACCTGCCAGGCCCAAGTGATCCTCTGTAAGTCTCCCGAGTAGCTGGGACCACAGGTGTGTGTCACCACACCACTCCTGGCTAATTTTTTTTTTTTTTAATATTTTTTTTAAAGACCGGGTTTCCCTGTGTTGCCCAGGCTGGAGATTATATATTTGAAATATTCATTACTAGTCTGTCTGTTCTCTCATCATGATGCTAACTTCAGTTGAATGCCAGAGAGCATCTGATGGTCTATTTGGGTAGAGTTTTCCTAGCTCGGCCAAGTTGTAGGTGCCTGGCCAGCCTGTGGGTTGGTGCCCCTGGGTCAGGTGCCCACTCCTCTTGGGCGCTAAAGGATCCTGAGCATGACAAGCTGTGTAAGCAACAGGCTGGAGTCACTTTCCTTGGAGGTTCAGGGGAGAGGAGGAAAAGATAAGGGAGGAGAACGGAATGGTTAGTTCTAGAAGGGATCAGTGAGCCCGCTGATGTTTTCCTATGAAACCATTGTTGGTCTCTCCATCACAGCTCTTTGCTGAGTGCTACCCTTTCCTTCACACCTCTTCCAAATTTTCTGTCTCCTCTGGGCCCACTTCCCTGTCTTTGTTCCATCTCAGGAGGCCTTCGGCCTCTTCACCGTCACTCACAGGTCTTCTTCCATCCAGCCACCTGTGCTGCTTGCCTGATTCCTTCCCCTCTATTTGGAGACTGCTGAAGTTAGCCCTTCTCTTTGAGAAGGCTTCCCTGTTTCTATTCTTCATTCTTTAGCTGTACATCTGGTGAAGTGTCTTTTGGGAATCTGGTACTATATGAGGCTTACAAAGCTGCTTTATGTCAAGGAGCTTACAGTCAAGTCATACATAAATTGTCTGTAATATAAATATCAGTTTTTTATCTTGAATACTATTTTCCAAAATGGCAAAAAATTATTTTCTGATTACAAAAGAATTTGTGTCCCTTGTTTTAACAAGTCAGACTGATGTAGAAAAATAGAGAAAAAAGTAAAAATACTGGTGTTCTCCTCAGCTAGAGAGGACTCCCATTAACAGTGAGGTTTACATTGTTCTAGACTTTGTTCCCATGCACATGTAAAAATCGGCTATTACACATACCGCAGTTTACTTTGGGGTACAGAGTAGTTTTTGGAATTACAGATTTACATTATTACTTTTTTTTTTTTTTTTTTTTAGACAGAGTCTTGCTCTGTCTCCAGGCTGGAGTGCAGTGGCCTGATCTCGGCTCACTGCAACCTCCACCTCCTGGGTTCAGGCGATTTTCCTGCCTCAGCCTCCTGAGTAGCTGGGACTACAGGCGCGTGCCACCATGCCCAGCTAATTTTTGTATTTTTAGTAGAGGCACGGTTTCACCATGTTGGCCAGGATGGTCTCGATCTCTTGACCTCGTGATCTGCTCACTTCGGCCTCCCAAAGTGCTGGGATTACAGGCGTGAGCCACCACACTCGGCTACATTATTACTTTTAAGAACTTTTTATGGAAGTGCAATATACATATAGAGAAGTGCACGATTTTTTTTTTTTTTTTTTTTTTGAGAGAGTCTTGCTCTGTCGCCCAGGCTGGATCTCAGCTCACTGCAGCCTCTGGCTCCCGGGTTCCAGTGATTCTCCTGCCTCAGCCTCTTGGGTAGCTGGGATTACAGGCGCACACCACCACGCCCGGCTAATTTTGTATTTTTTTTGATAGAGACGGGGTTTCACCATGTTGACCAGGCTGGTCTCGAACTCCCAACCTCAGGTGGGCTGCCTGCCTTGGCGTCCCATCCCAAAGTGCTGGGATTACAGGCGTGAGTCACCGCGCCAGGCCGAAGTGCTTGAATTTTAAATACACAGCTAAGGTCAGAACATGATGCTTTGTTATGCTTTAGCCTCTCTCTGGTTGACTCCATCTAGTAGATTCTCTCTTGCTTTTGTTTTGGTTGCCATTTTGAAAATTGCTTTGTTTCCTTCTTTACATTATTTTTGTTTCATGATTAAGTGGCAAAATTGAAGGCTTTATTCTCTATTTTGAATCTAAAACAAATAATTAAAGCTAATTTAGAATTTGTCATATGGGTTTGAATTAAACCTAATAAAGGAGTGTGCACCATTTTCTTTCTGAGAGCATTAAAAAATCCAGCAAATGGCTCGGTGCGGTGGCTCATGCCTGTAATCCCAGCACTTTGGGAGGCCGAGGCGGGTGGATCACAAGGTTAGGAGATCGAGACCATCCTGGCTAACACGGTGAAACCTGGTCTGTACTAAACATACAAAAAAAAAGGTTAGCCTGGCATGGTGGCAGGCGCCTGTAGTCTCAGCTACTTGGGAGGCTGAGGCAGGAGAGTTGTGTGAACCTGGGAGGTGGAGCTTGCAGTGAGCTGAGATCGCGCCACTGCACTCCAGCCTGGGTGACAGAGTGAGACTCTATCTCAAAAAAAAAAAAAAATCCAACAAATGTTTGAGCTGTAGAGGTTTGGGTACATGCCAAGGATGTTGGTGGTCTTCACGTGCTTTTTTTTTTTTTAAAATATGTAGTAAATTTACTTTTTTTGGTGTACAGTACTATAAGTTATAGCATATGCATATATTCGTGTAGCCACTACCATAATGAGGATACAGAACAGTTTCCTCAAGCCACAAAACTTCCTCGTTCCCTTTCTTTGTAGTCACATCCAGTTCTTGGCAACCTCATCTGTTTCTCATCAGTATAGTTTTGTCATTTCCAGAATGTCACAGAAATGGAATCATAAGTATGTACTTTTAAGACTGTCTTTCAGTGTAATGCATTTGATATTCATTCATGTTGTATTTTATGAATAGTCATTCCTTTTTATTGCTGAGTAGTTTTCCATCGTAGGCATGTCTCACAGTTTCTTTATTCACCCGTTGAAGGACATTTGAGTTATTTGCAACTTTTGGTGATTATGAATGGAGTTGCTATAAATATTCATACCGTTTTTTGTGCGAACGTAGGTTTTTTATCTCACTGGGGTTAATACCCAGGAGTGAAATTGGTGGGTAATAGAGTAAGTGTTTCACTGTACAGGAAACAGTTAAACAGTTTTCCAGCATGGCTATACCATTTTGCATTCTTCCCAGCAGTTCATGGGAGTTCCAGTCGCTCTGCCTCTTGGCTAGCACTTCATGGTCTTTTTTTTTTTTTTTTTTTTTTAAAGCTGTTGTAATATTCTTTTTGTTGAAGCAGATGAGTAATTTTATTAGGAATAATGTAAAGAAATAAATACTGGCAAGTTTCTCAACTCTTCAAAACTCATGGTGATTTTAAGGTAATAGTCAAAAGCTTATTTAGGGACAATGAAGTGTTATCATCTGTTTTTCTCAGAGATCCTAAAATACATGACATTCTAGATTTCCAAGTTCAACAATTCAAATCTAACTCATAATATTATGACACTTTAAAGTTATCCAGAGTTTATTATATTCCAAATGCCAAAAATGAGGAGTTAAATCAAATTATGTATATTTACTTTAGGATCAACAAAAAATTTTAGTATATTCTAAGAATAGTAAAGAAAAAGCAAAAACATGGACAGATATTTCCGAAAACAATCTGTAAGTTCTGTGGTCATAACAACTCTACAGAACACCAGCAAGGCATCAGAATGGCCGTAAGCAGAGCTTAATTTGTATAGAATCAAGCATATAAACCAACTAGAAAAAGGGGGCTGGGCGTGGTGGCTCATGCCTGTAATCCCAGCACTTTGGGGGGCTGAGATGGGAGGATCACTTGAGTCCAGGAATTTGAGACCAGCCTGGGCAACATAGTGAAACTCTGTCTTTACACACACACACACACACACAAAATTGCTGTGTTGGTGGCATGACCTGTAGTCCTAGCTACTCAGGAGACTGAGGTGGGAGGACCCTTGAGATGAGCAGTTGGAGGCTTCAGTGAGCAATAATTCTGCCACTGTACTCCAACTTGGGCAACAGTAAGACCCTGTCTCTCAAAAACCAAAAGCAAAAAAAAAAAAAAAAAAAAAAAAGAAAAGTTTTGGTTCATATAAAGCAAAAACAGAAGAAATACTATTTCCAAAGTTGGTAACTACTTTTTTTTTTTTTTTTGAGACGGAGTCTCGCCCTGTTGGCCAGGTTGGAGTGCAGTGACACTATCACGGCTCACTGCAACCTCCGCCTCCTGGTTCAAGCGATTCTCCTGCCTCAGCCTCCTGAATAGCTGGGATTACAGGCGCCTACCACCACACCTGGCTAATGTTTTGTATCTTTATTAGAGATGGCGTTTCACCATGTTGGCCAGGCTGGTCTTGAACTTCTGACCTCGTGATCCGCCCGCCTCGGCCTCCCAAAGGGCTGGGGTTACAGGCGTAAGCCACCGCGCTCGGCCCTTTTTTCTTTTTTAAACTTTGTAAAGTTTGTGTGTTAATATCAAAAGGGAATGTAAGGGAAGCTGATACGCATTTTGAACTGTGTGTAAATGCATCTTACATACGTAGGTGTGATGCTACATATGACAAGACACATTTCTACAAAGAAAATGTAGTTATTTAATATCACAACCTGAAACGTAGTACATAACAGGTCCCCAGTTCATTGCTTTATAGAACCTTCACATTTGTTGTTATTTTATTTTACAACTTTTATTTCTTTATTTTTAATTTAATTTTTTTTTTGAGATGGAGTCTCACTCTGGTGCCCAGGCTGGAGTGTTGTGGCACCATCTCAGCTCGCTGTAGCCTCCGCCTCCCAGGTTCCAGCGATTCTCCTTCCTTAGCCTCCCGGGTAGCTGGGATTACAGGCATGTGTCACCACACCCGGCTAATTTTTGTATTTTTAGCAGAGACCGGGTTTTGCCATGTTGGCCAGGCTGGTCTTGACCTTCTGACCTCAGGTGATCCGCCCGCCTCGGCCTCCCAAAGTGTTAGGATTACAGGCATGAGCCACTGCTCCTGGCCCCAACTTTTATTTTAGATACAGGGGGTACATGTGCAGGTTTGTTACATGGCTATATTGCACCCAGGTAGTGAACATAGTACCTGCTAGGTAGTTTTTCCACCCATTCCTCACTCCCTCCCTTCCTCCAAGTAATCTGAGGTGTCTATTGTTCCCATGTTTATGTCCACAGGAGCTTAATGTTTAGGTCCCACTTTAAGTGAAAACATGTGGTATTTGGTTTTCTGTTCCTGTGTTAATTTACTTAGGATTATGGCCTCCAGCTCCTTCCATTTTGCTGCAAAGGGCATGATCTCATTCTTTTTTATGACTGCCATTGTAACATTCTAATTGGTGTGTAGTGGCATCTCATAGTAGCTTTATTTTGCATTTCCCTAAAATGGCTCATGCTAATGATGTCAAGCATCTTGTGCTTATTTGCCATCTCTTAGGTGAAGAACCTGTTCAAGTAACTTTTATTGGGCAGTTTGTTTTCTTACTATTGAATTTTGAGAATTCTTTATATACTTTGGATATAAGACTTTTGTCAGATAAATGACTTGCAAATGTTTTAACTCTGTTTGTGGCTTGTCTTCTTATTTTCTTAACAATTTCCTTTGCAGAACAAGTTTCTTTTCCTTCCTTCCTTCCTTCTTTCCTTCCTTCCTTCCTTCTTTCCTTCCTTCCTTCCTTCCTTCCTTCCTTCCTTCCTTCCTTCCTTCCTTCCTTCCTTCCTTCCTTCCTTCCTTCCTTCCTTTTTGTTGAAGCACTTCTTTCCTTCCTTCCTTCCTCCCTCCCTCCCTCCCTCCCTCCCTCCTTTCCTCTCACTCTGTCACCCAGGCTGGAGTTCAGTGGCGCAACCTCCGCTTCCTGGGTTCAAGCCATTCTCCTGCCTCAACCTCCCACGTAGCTGAGATTACAGCTGTGTGCCACAATGCCCTGCTATTTTTTTGTGTGTTTTCAGTAGAGACAGGGTTTTGCCATGATATCCAGGCTGGTCTCAAACTCCTGACCTCAAGCAATCCATCCACCTCAGACTCCCAAAGGGCTAGGATTACAGGCATGAGCCACCATGCCTGACCAAAACAATTAGCTGGGCATGTTGGCATGTGCCTGTAATCCTAGCTGCTAAGGAGGCTGCGGTGGAAGGATACTTGAGCCTGGTAGGTCAAGGCTGCACTGAGCCGTGATTGCACTGCTGCACTCCAGGGCTACAGAGCAAGACTGTCTTTCAGAGAAACAGGGTTTTGCTCTGTCACCCAGGCTGGTCTTGAACTCCTGGCCTCAAGGCAGTCCTCCTGCTTTGGCCTCCCAAAGTGCTAGGATTACAGGTGTGAGCCACCATGTCCTGCCTATATTTAATGTAATTACTAGTATGCTTAAATTTAAACCTACCATTTTGTTATTTATTTTCTGTTTGTTCCCTCTGTTTTGTTCCTGTTTTCCCTTTCCTCTTTTCTTTTGAAGTCTTTGAATATTTGTTAGTATTTCATTATAATTGATTTATTGAGTTTTGACTAGTATCTCTTTGTATAGTTTTTTTTAAGTGTTTGTTCTAGGAATTACTTTATGCATACACATAATTATAACATTAATATTTTGCAGTTTACTTTTTTCTTTTTTTTGGAGACGGAGTCTCGCTCTGTCGCCCAGGCTGGAGTGCAGTGGCACCATCTCGGCTCACTGCAAGCTCCGCCTCCTGGGTTCACGCCATTCTCCTGCCTCAGCCTCCGAGTAGCTGGGACTACAGGCACGCACCACCATGCCCGGCTAATTTTTTGTATTTTTAGTAGAGACGGGGTTTCACTGTGTTAGCCAGGATGGTCTCGATCTCCTGACCTCGTGATCCGCCCGTCTCGGCCTCCCAAAGTGCTGGGATTACAGGCGTGAGCCACCGCGCCCGGCTTGCAGTTTACTTATAATTAATATTTCATTACTTAGAATGAAATACAGAAATCTTGCAAGTACATAGGTCCCTTTACCCTCCTACTTTGTTTTCTTTGTCAAATACGTTGAAATCCCAACATTGTTATAGATTTTGCTCTTAA
Source organism: Macaca fascicularis (assembly GCF_037993035.2). Classification (NCBI taxonomy): domain Eukaryota; kingdom Metazoa; phylum Chordata; class Mammalia; order Primates; family Cercopithecidae; genus Macaca; species Macaca fascicularis. The sequence goes on along the minus strand of NC_088394.1, from coordinate 62,677,158 downwards.
CCATCATGAATACTTTAAATAACTTGAGAAGAATCATTTTTCTGTTTACTGAGGTTTTTACTGTTTCTGTTGCTTTTCTTTCACTACTGATGTTCCAAGTTTCCCTCTGGTATCATTTCTGTTCTCCATGAAGAAACTCGTAGCGTTTCATTTAGCACAGGTTTGTTGGCTATGAGTTCTCTTCATTTTCCTTTATCTGAATTTTTTTTTTTTTTTTTTTGAAATGGAGACTCGCTCTGTCACCCAGGCTGGAGTGCAGTGGTGCCATATTGGCTCACTGCAACCTCTGCCTCCCGGGTTCAAGCAGTTCTTCTGCCTTAGCCTCCAGAGTAGCTGGGACTACAGGTGTCCGCCACCATGCCCAGCTAATTTTTGTATTTTTAGTAGAGACAGGGTTTCACCATGTTGGCCAAGCTGGTCTCAAACTCCTGAGCTCAGGTGATCTGCCCGCCTCAGCCTCCCAAAGTGATGGGATTACAGGCGTGTGCCACTGCACCTGGTCTGTTCTAAGCTTTGTATAAAACAATCCAAGAAGTAGGGATGCATACTCTTTAAACAAGTGGAAAGACAGAAAGTCTCAGCTAAGAAATAGAAGATATAAAGAAGCAAATGGGCCAGGTGCGGTGGCTCACACCTGTAATCCCAGCACTTTGGAAGGCTGAGGTGGATGGATCATGAGGTCAGGAGATTGAGACCATCCTGGCCAACATGGTGAATCCCTGTCTCTACTAAAAATACAAAAATTAGCTGGGTGTGGCGGCATATGCCTGTAATCCTAGCTACTTGGGAGGCTGAGGCAGGAGAATCGCTTGAATTCGGGAGGCGGAAGTTATAGTGAGCTGAGATGGCACCACTGAACTCCAGCCACCTGACAACAGAGCTAGACTCCATCTCAAAAAAAAAAAAAAAAAAAAGAAGCAAGTGAAAATCTTAGTACCATAGAACATAGTATCCAAAATAAAAATGGATGGGCTGAATAGCAGAATGTAGCTCATCACTCACTGTAACCTTGAACTCCTGGGCTTAAGCAGTCCTCCCCCTTCAGCCTCCTGATTAGCTGGGACTGTAGGGGTATACCACCATGCCTGGCTAATCTTGGGTTATTTTATTATAGCTGCTTTACAATCTGATAATTCCAACAACTGTGTCATCTTGGCATTCGCATCTGTTGATTGTTTTTTTCTATCTAAATTGAGATTTTCCTGGTCCTTTGTACGCCAAGTAATTTAGAATTATATCATGGACATTTGTTTATTATGTTATGGGACTCTGGTCTTGTTTAAATCCTATGAAGAGTGTTGATTTTTGTTTTGTTTTAGAAAGCAATCAACCTGGCTGGGTTCAAGTGAGAAGTTCTGGTCAGCCTTCTGTGTGTTGAAGGTTCAATATCAATTCTGTTTCAAAGCCTTTGTGATGCTATTTGAACCTTTGCTTGGTATATGCCACCCAGTGGCCAGTCTGGGACCTAGGTGGTGACCTATCCCGTAGTTCATTCTCAGCGTCTTTACTGCACTATTTAGGGTCAGATTCACATATATACAACTTGGGGTGAGCCCAGGAGTTTATAAGCTTTATGGGCTTGGTTTTTTGATTTAGAACCAGGAGTTTATGGAACTTTATGGGTTTGCTTCCTCTTTCTGCCAATTCCTTGGCATTTTCTAGCCCTTACAACTCCTCTTTAGGGTCTGTGTCCCAAAAGCTGGTCCTTTAGTTACCGTACTCTGTTGAACAGTTTCCACAACTGTGTCCATGTCCTAGGCCATATGGTGGGGGGACAGGGGAAGGGGAAAGCCATGGGGTTTGCTCATGCCGTAAAAACTCGGGTTCCTTTGAGTCAGCTCCTCTGATGTGGGCATCTGTAGCCTCCTGCGGCTGCATTGCCTCTGCCACTTCAGGATTGTCTGGGGTCTGAAATCTAAGTGGGAATGAAGGAAAAAAAAGTTAAAAGGAAAATAAAACCCAGGATTGTCCTCAGTGTCTATGAGTGTTAGGAAAACCCCCCTGTCCACTTTCTGGCCAGAACTAGAGGATTGTCCTGGTCTCCCTATCTATACCAGACTCCCTTTTCTGGGTTTGAGGCTCCTTTGAGTCTAAGCTGGGGAACACTGGAGGAAAAATAGGAACCTGACTGTTGGTTCTGTGATGCTTTGAACTCTGGTCATCTTCCCTATCTGCCTACTTGGATTTGTTTTTCAGCATCCTGAAATAGCTGCTCTGTGCATTGTTTTCAGTTTGATAGCAGTATTCAGTGGGACAGACAGGCTGGAGTGTATCTACTTCATTAACTGAACTGGAATTCCAAATTTGTGATACTTGGAAGCCTTCAAATTTGTTTTTGTTGTCTGTTTTTATTGTCTGATAGCTAAAGAGGCTCCTGGCTTGCAGGCTGCTGGGGCCCTGGCTTGTGTAGAGATGAATCGGGGCGGGGTGGCATAGTGTTTTGGCTTTTTGTTTGTTTTTGTAGTAAGGAAATGTTTTATTTTTATTTTATTTTTTTTTTTTGAGACAGAGTCTTGCTGTGTTGCCCAGGCTGGAGTACAGTGGTGCAATCTCGGCTCACTGCAGTCTCTGCCTTCTGGGTTCATGCAATTCTCCTGCTTCAGCCTCCTGAGTGGCTGGAATTACAGGCATGCACCACCATGCCCAGCTAATTTTTTTGTTGTTTTAGTAGAGATAGGGTTTCACCATGTTGGCCAGGCTGGTCTTGAACTTCTGATCTCAGGTGATCCACCCACCTTGGCCTCCCAAAGTGCTGGGATTACAGATGTGAGCCACCACGCCCGGCCTGTAGTAAGGAAATGTTTTAAATATTACTCTGGGATATTCCTGGCATGTGCGAGGAATCATATGAAAGGATCCATTTTAATAAAATTTGGACTTAATGTTACTATGTTTTCATATTAATGAACAGGCTTTTCTGCCTGTGAATATGAAGACAGAGCATTATAGAAAAGATTTGGGACTGCTCAGCTCTACTTCCCACCAAAAATGACAGTTTTTTACTTCCTCCTTAACTGACAAGCATTTAGTCTCAGTGTGACTGATGTCAGCTAAAATCACCAGGTCTGTTTTCACTTGGCTGCATTTATCAAGTCTTTTCTCCCTACTCTATATTCCTGTAGCTGAATCTTTGAACCTGAAATTTATACGGGTTAGAGTCCATCTGCAGCACCAGTCTGGCTGATGTTGGGATAATTTTGAAGCTCATCATCTTACATATTAGCAATCTGAAGTCTCTTATTCACAGATGTGGCAAGTGATAAATCAGCTTTGTATGTTTTCTCCCAAATAATTTCTAGAAACTTAAGGGGCCCTTCACCTGAGCCCATGTTTTAGGCTAACATGGAACATTAATTATCAACCTTTGGATAGTGTCCAGTTGCCTGTGGACATGGTTTAATGACTGTTTCTTAGATGCCTGTTCATGCCCTGTTGGTAAGTCATTGCTCAGCTATTTTCTTTTTTTTTTCAACTATTTTCCTGAGTGTCTGTTCGGGAGGGATAGAGCAGGGAGCCAGCTAGACACTATTCTGGAGACAGGCCCCACCATGCGGTAAACTGCACTTCCTCACTCAGCACAGCGAGCAGGAGAGGGAAGAGCTGACTATGGGGACAGGGCAGCCAAGTGTTAGGAGATTCGAGGAGACAGCAGGAAGCCTGCAGAGGGAGAGGCTTATTGCAGAGGGATGAGGAAAGGCTTCCCAGAGCAGCTTGCGGTTATTTTTTTATTTACTTGCTTTTAAATTACTTCTTAAAGAAATCACACAAGTAATACCAATTTAAGAAAAATTAGAAAATACCTGTAAGTTAAAAGAAAAAAAAACACACGTCCTGGTATCTTACTCATCAGAGATGAACACTAGTCACATTGTGTGTAATACTTTTGTCTCCATATATATTTGTTCACATATGTGTCTGTATATATTTACAAGTACAGATTGCTTTGTAACGTGACTGTTTTATGCATGTTTCTCCTTATCAATAGACTTCACAACATTTAAAATTTTTCTTTTTAATTTACATGCAATAAATTTCACTTTTTATGGTGGAGTGTGTTTTTTTTTTTGTTTTTTTTTTTTTTGTTTTTTTTGAGACAGGATCTCACCCTGTTGTCCAGGCTGGAGTACAGTGGCATAATCAGGGCTCACTGCAGCCTCTACCTCCCAGGCTCAAGCAATCCTCCTACCTCTGCCTTCCGAGTAACTGGGACCACAGATGTACCACCACGCCTGGCTAATTTTTTTCTTTTTTTGTAGAGATGGAGTCTCACTAGATTGCCCAGTCTGGTCTCCAACTCCTAGGCTCAAGTGCTTCTCCTGCCTTAGCCTCCCAAAGTGCTGGGATTACAGGCGTGAGCCACCATGCTCTGCCTTGTAGTTTTAATTTGCATTTTCCTAATAGCTAGTGATGTTAAGGATCTTTCCGTGTGCTCCTTTGCCATCTATGTATCTTCTTTTGTGATGTGCTCATATCTTTTACCCACTTTTTAATTGGGTTGTTTCTTATTGTGGAGATTTGAGTTTTTTGTATGTTCTGGATATAAGTTCTTCAACATTTTAAAAAAGTTTAAATTTTTATTATGGAAACTTTGAAACATATACTAGCGAAGATATATATATATAGTACAACAAGTCCCCACATACTTTTTATCCAGCTTTTACAGTTATCACCATTTTGCCTTTTTTTTTTTTTTTTTTGAGATGGAGTCTCACTCTGTCGCCCAGGCTGGAGTGCAGTGGCACGATCTCAGCTCACTGCAAACTCTGCCTCCCAGGTTCACACCATTCTTCTGCCTCAACCTCCCGAGTAGCTGGGACTACAGGTACCCGCCACCATGCCCAGCTAATATTTTGTATTTTTTTTTTTTAGTAGAGACAGGGTTTCACCATGTTAGCCAGGATGGTCTCGATCTCCCGACCTTGTGATCCGCCCGCCTCGGCCTCCCAACGTGCTGGGATTACAGGCTTGAGCCCCTGCGCCCAGCCGCTATTTTGCATTTTTGTGTAATCAACACTCCCCTCCTTTTTTGTTGTAATATTTTAAAACAAGTCTTCAATATCATAGCATTTCAACTCTAAATATGAAGTATGCATCTCTATCAGTTACGAACTTTATTTTAAATGACACATCCACAATATCAGTATTACTTCAAAATAACATATAATTATTGCTTAATGTCATTGACTATCCTATGTTCACTTTTCCCCAGTGATCTCCAAAATGCCCTTTTGGTTTGTTTGAATTAGGGTCTAAACAAGATCTATACATGCTTGCATTTGCTTGCTGTGTCTGAAGTCTGTCTTAATCTTACAACAGCCCTCATCTCCCTTTATGTCATTTGTTTGCTGATGAAATGGGGTAATGTGTTATATAGATTTCCCACATTTTGGCCTTGACTGGTGGCTTTCTCTAGTGTGATTTTTTTTTTTTTTTTTTTTTTTTAAGGCAGAGTCTCACTCTGTCGCCCAGGCTGCAGTGCAGTGGCACTATCTCAGCTCACTGTAACCTCTGCCTCTCAGGTTCAAGTGATTCTTCTGCATCAGCTTCCCAAGTAGCTGGGACTACAGGTGCACACCACCATGCCCAGTTAATTTTTGTATTTTTAGTAGAGATGGCGCAGTGTTGGCCAGGCTGGTCTCAAACTCCTGACCTCAAGTGATCTGCCTGCCTTGGCCTCCCAAAATGCTGGGATTACAGGTGTGAGCCACTGCGCCCAGCCTCTAGTGTGATTTTATCGTGCTCCTTCAACTTCTCTGTTTCCTGTAACCTGGTTACTCTATATAGCTTGACTGTGGGATGGGGTTGGGGGTGGGATGAAAAGAAGCTGTCTCAGGTCTGCTGGCTTCGTCCTACTGCATCCACACTAGCAGGCGGAGCAGCTGATTGTCTTGCTTTTAGTGAAACCAAGATTGATTGGTGGGTGCTTGATCCATCTGTTTGAAATTCCTCATCTGTGGCTTTAATAGCTATTGATGCTCACAAGCTAGATCAGCCATTCTTCCTCCCTGTGGAAGGAGAGTTTGCCCCCCAGGGGATATTTGACAGTATCTGGAGACATTTTTGGTTTTCTCCACTTGGGGGTGGGAGGAGTACTGGCACCTAGTGGCGTGGAGGCTGGGGATGCTGCTAAACATCCTACAATGCACAGGACAGCTCCTCACAACGAAGAGTGATCTGGTCCTAGATGCCAATAGTGCTGAGTTTGAGAAACCTTATTCTAGAGCCCAATGTGGGTATCAGGATTTTGAAAGGACCCCTGGATGAACCAAGTATATGAACCACTGGCATAGATCAAGGGCCACAGGAAATCACAGAGCGATAAAACTGGTTTGGGCTGAAGAAAGAGCCACAGAAAGCTTTGGTGGAGGAAATGCGACTCGAATGGGAGTTAGGAGTATGACTTTGATAAATGAACAGGCAGAAAAAGAATGTTTTTTGGTTGAGTTCAGCAGTTAATGCCCTCTAACTCCTGGTTTTCAGATGGATTGAGAATCTGGGTCCAGATCATTTCAAAATGATGATTTACTCCCTTCCTCCCTCCCTCCTTCCCTCCCTCTCTCCTTCCTTCCCTCCCTCCCTTCCTTTCTTCTTTCTCTTTCTTTGCTTTCTTGGAATCATAACTCACTGCAGCCTAGACCTCCTGAGCTCAAGTGATCCTCCCACCTCACCCCTTTGAGTAGCTGGGACTACAGGCATGCATCACAACGTCCAGCTAATTTTTAAATATTTTTTATAGAGATGGAGTCTTAGTATGTTGCCTAGGTTGGTCTCGAACTCTAGGCCTCAAGTGGTCTTTCCACCTTGGCCTCCCAAAGTGCGGGGATTATAGGCATGGGTTGTGGCGCCTGGCTGATGATTTTCTAATTCTATCATTCCTTTTGCATTTATTAACTGGAATTTTGTAAAGATCTTTTCCTCACCATTCATTTCATTGTCCTGAAATACGGTTTGTACAGGAAAGGCAAGGTAAATGCTTGATTCTTTTGATTCTTTTCCTTCATTAATTTTCCTAATAACAAGTTAATGCTTTAGCAACCTCTAAAGGTGAACAATGGATTTTTTTTCTCCAAACTCATGGATTTTTACAGATTTGATATATGTGATTTAAAAAGCCTTTATTTTGAAATAATTACAGACTGAAAGATTGCAAGAGTAGTATAAAACAATATATACTTTCACCTAGATTCTCCAAATGTTAACTTTTACCATATTAGCTTTATCCTTCCTTTACTCTCTCTCTGTGTTTATATATCTGCATATGTATATTTACAGAATATTTTACATCTCTTGAAGGTACAGACTTGATGTCTCTTTTATCTCTAAAAACTTCAGTGTCCTAAAAACAAGATTACTTTCTTACATAACCACACTATAGTTATCAAAATCAGGAAATTAGGGCTGGCTGTGGTGGCTCATGCCTATAATCCCAGCATTTTGGGAGACCGAGGCAGGCAGATCACCTGAGTTTGTGACCAGCCTGGAGTTTGAGACCAGCCTGGCCAACATGGTGAAACCCTGTCTCTACTAAAAATACAAAAATTAGCCAGACGTGGTGGCGGGCACCTATAGCCCAAGCTACTCAGGAGGCTGAGGCAGGAGAACCGCATGAACCCGGGAGGCAGAGGTTGCAGTGAGCCGAGATCACACCATTGCACTCCAGCTGGGGTGACAGAGTGAGACTCCATCTGAAAAAAAAAAAAAATTTTTTTTCAGGAAATTAACACTGATTCAGTACTCTTAGCTAATCTATACTATTCATGCTTCCCTCTTTGTCTCAAAAATCTGTTTAATAAATGAAAATCCTAGATCATGTTGTCATTTAGTTGTCATGTCTCTTTAATCTCCTTGAGTGTGGGATAGTTCTTTAGCTTTGTTTCATGTCATTGACATTTGAAGAATACAGGCGAGTTATTTTGTAGACTGTCCCTCAATTTGGGTTTGTCTGACGCTGTCTTCTGTTTGGATTCTGGTTATTTTGTGGTAGTGTCGGGAACACCACAGAAGTGACGATGTGTCCTTTCAGTGCGCCATATCAGAGGCAGATGATGTAGATTTGACCCATTATTGAAGATCTTAACCTGGTTAAGGGGATGTCTGCCCAGATTCTTCACTGCTGAGTTACTGGTTTTTTTTTTTTTTTTTTCCTGTGTAGTTAGTAAGTATTTTTTGTGTGTGTGGGAAGATACTTTCAGACAATGTAAATATCTTATAACTTCTCAACCTTTCACAGCCTGGGCAACACGGCGAAACTACAAAAAATACAAAAGCTAGCTGGGCTCTGTGGGGCATGCCTATAGTCCCAGCTACTCGGGAGGCTGAGGTGGGAAGATGTTTTGAGACTGGGAGGCAGAGGTTGCAGTGAGCCAAGATCGCGCTGCTATGCTCCAGGCTGGACAACAGAGTGAGACTCTGTCTCAAAAGAAACAACAATAACAACAACAAAAAACCCTTCCATTCATTAGTTTTAATGTCCATTAATGACTCTTGCCTGAATCAAGAATTATTATGATAGCTGCCAAATGGCAGTTTTTTAAATCCACTATTCCTTCTATATTTGTTGGTTGGATTTTCAACTGTAGAAAAGAGTTTTTCCATGTCCATTCTTCATTTATACTTGTGTGAACTCATGAGTTTGGATTTTTTTCATTGATTTTAATACTTAATAATTATTATTTTTGTTTGTTTTTGGAGACAAATATTCTGTCTCCCAGAGACTATGCTCTGTTGCCCAGGCTAGAATGCATTGGCACGATCATAGCTCACTGGAGCCTTGACCTCCTGGGCTCAAGAGATCCTCCCAACTCAGCCTCCTGAGCAGCTGGGACCATAGGTGTGGGCCACCATTCCAGCTAATTTTTTTTTGTAGAGATGGTGTCTCACTATGTTGCCCAGGCTGGTCTCCAACTTCTAGGCTCAAATGATCCTCATGCCTTAGCCTCCTAAAGCACTGAGATTACAGGCATGAGCCACTGCACCCAGCCAAACTATAATTATTTATTTTGATGCTCAAGATATCTCAGATTTAGCCAATGGGAGCCCCTCTACACTGGTTCCAGTGTCCTTTAGACATGTTCCCTTCATTCTCTGAGCACAAGATGTTTCACGTTCATCTTGGACTCTCTACCCCAGCCCTGGATTTTCCAGGGAGCCCTGCTTCCTTTAAGTGAGAAATGGTAGTATTTAGAAACTAAGATTTGGATCTTATATCTCGTATATATGTATGTAATACATATATACACATATATAAACACACACACACGTTTCTGCCCTAGACCTTAGTCAGGCATTTTACCAAGAAATCCCTGTTCCTTTAGTGGGAATTAATATTTATCCTGTGGATGTCCTGTCCCAGACCTGAATTAGCCATTTCTCTAAGAAACCCTTGTTACTTTTAGTAGGAAATATTATTTAGAGACCTCAATCTGGGTACTTGGGGTGCTCCTTGTCACTGAGTTATTACTTCTAGGTCTTTTTGGCCGATAATAGCTATTTTTTAAAAAGAAGTAAGTTCAGCTGGGCGCAGTACCTCACACCTGTAATCTCAGCACTTTGGGAGGCAGATGGATTGCTTGAGTCCCAGCCTTGGCAACATGGCGAAACCCTGTCTCTACAAAAATTAGAAAAATTAGCCGGGTGTGGTGGTGTGTGCGTGTGGTACCAGCTGCTCAGGAGACTGAGGTGGGAGGTTGGCTTGAGCCTGGGTGATGGAGGTTTCAGTGAGCACAACACTCTAGCCTGGGTGACAGGGTGAGACTGTCTCAAAAAAACCCCCCAAAACCCAAAAAACAAAAAGGAAATTCTGATACATGCTACATGTTCACATTTCTTTACTGGACTGGAGCTTGGTGAAGACAGGAAATATGTCTGAGGGCTCTGTTGGCCCTTTCATGTAGTAAGGACAGTGGCTGCCATTTAGCTGAATACTCACTGTTGGGCATGGAGCAAAGTATTTTACATTTAATCCTCACAGCAATCCTGTAGCATCAGAATTGCCCCTTAATTCATTTTACAGTTGAATAAATAAAAGAAAACCCATTTTATGATTTATAAAGAGAGGCTCAGAGAAGAGAAGTAAATATGCCCAGGGTCACAGAGCTAATGAGTGGCAGAACTGGGATCAGGGTGCAGGGCCGTGAGCCTCCAGAGCCCCACTCCTTGACTACTGTGCAACAGGCTGTGCTAACGGCAAGGGAATTTTTGCACTCACATTTGTGGGTGCCTGGTGATATTACATAGAGGTGCCCAGTTTGTGGGGGAACAGTTATGGCCTGGGTCTGGGGCTTAGATAGACATTCAGACTGGAAGGGTGGATTTGGAAGTGTGAGTCCAGAGGAGGGAATTTGTTGGTAAGTGTGTGTTTCATGAGAAGGCAGCAGGGGCCAGGCCCTGGAGAGCACGCGTCATGTGACGGGAGGCAGGATGGGAAGGGGGAGCAGTGGAAGTCCAGTGCAGGTGGAGGGTGATCACCAGTGCCTAGTGCTGTAGAGAGTTCTGGGGTCCTGATTTGAACCCCAACTCTGCTGTTAACAAGACTTGGCTGGGTTGCTTACAACTTTGCTTCATTTTACTTATCAATAGGATGCTGATTAAAAACCATGTTCTTCCTGGGGTGATGAAAATGTTTTGTAACTGCATAATAGTGATGGTTGCACAACTTTGAATATACTAAAAGTCACTGAATTGTATATTTTAGAGAGTGAATTTTATGGTGTGTGAATTATATCTTAATTAAAAACTGGCTGGGTGCTGTGGCTCACGCCTTTAATCCCAGCACTTTCGGAGGCTGAGGCAGGTGGATCACTTGAGGCCAGGAGTTTGAGACCGGCCTGGCCAACATGGCAAACCCTGTCTCTACTAAAAAATACATAAAAATTAGCCAGGCATGGTGGCACATGCCTCTAATCCCAGCTACTTGAGAGGCTGAGGCAGGGAGAATTGCTTGAACCCTGGAGGTGGAGGTTGCAGTGAGCTGAGATCACGCCACTGCACTCCAGCCTGGGCAACAGAGCAAGACTCTGTCTTAAACAGACGAAAACCAACCAACCATGTTTCTATCAGGATGGAATAAATTTTAAATTAAAGGGTAGAATGCTTATAGAAGTGCCCAGCATTGTATTTGACTCATAGTAGAAGGGCTTAGCAAACGTAGACTTTTTAAAGAAGGCCACAGTGTCACACATTCTAGGTTCCACTGTTCTCACTGTCTCTGGAGCTGGGGACATCATTATAAACACCATGCTGAGCAGTAGTCCCTGACCTGTGGGGTAAGGATGGCGGCCCTGGGGGTCATAGGTTTGGGCTTGTACTGCCAACCCTTAGCTCACTGCATCTCCCTATCCCAGAGACTAGTCCCAAGACCTCTCTCTCTGGATGGTGCAGAGGTCCTGGGGGTTGCCAGGGTAGTGGGTCTCACGACTGAGCTGGGTTTTCCCATTGGACTTCCACTTGGCCTCCTGTGATATGCGGTTCACTATTTTGGCTGAAATCAATCTTTAGCAAAAAGCTTCTCCCAGCCTGCTCGTTTCTTGTTCAATGAGAAATACTGTGCCCTTGCTCTCAGTTAAGGTGGTTGGCCAGAGTTGTTAGGTTGGGGAAGTACCCAGGAAGTAAAGCAGGAAGAGGAAGGAAAGGGGGAGGTTTTGCTTTTGAATTGTGGGGATGCGGCGCTGCTTTCTGAGATTTCAGCCTCATCGATGAAGCCAGGACCATGAGAAAGGAAGGGGGACAAGAAGATCCTAATGGCAGCAGTGTAGTTAAACAGCTTCAGATGTTTATGGTTTAAAGGCAGTTTGTTTCCTCTGTCCTGTACATGTGCTTTGTTTTTGCCCCATTACTAATTTAAACGGTCTGAAAATTTGGCTTTTTGAGCAGGGTAGCATTCGCAGTAGAATTCTGTGGGCATTCTCTTGGCAAGAAAGATGCTGACCGTCCTGTGGTTTTCTGAAATCATGTGCAGTTATATCATCAAACCACATAATAAGGATTTCTGGATTTTCTTTTAAAAATAAGAAAATGTTTTGCACTTTATTGGATAACCCTGTTTGTGTGCTCTAAGTAGTTAGATATCAAAAAATAAACCTATTTTAATTGGAGCCTGTGATACACTGTGTCCAGCCGTTGTTGATGGGTAACCTGCGGGTTTAATGTATGTGTTAGAGCATGCTTCTAAGTATGAAAATTTACGTTGAAGGTGAGAATCTTGCGGAAAATGGAAATTAAGTGCAATGTCCAAAGTTCAACTCTTATTTATGACTTTAGAATTCCAAAATAGCAAAATTGTTTACACAGAGAACCTGCTTGAAACATCTGTCAGGGACACTGATTGAATAGGCCTTAGTGACACAGGCCACACCCAGACCCAACCAAGCTTTCTGGGGCATCAACAACCCAATGCTTCTGTCCTCGGTGGAAAACGGTGCCTTCAGGGGTCTGCGGTAAGCACGACTTAGAGTGGAGTGTGGCTGCTGAGGCCGGCGGGCTTCCTTTGGGGGTGCACACCTTGCTGCCCTCTGCTGCACCCCGGCCTTGCCTGCACTCTGTTTTCTTTTGACCATCCTGAGTCCTTGGAAGCCTCTCCCTTTGACCTCATCTCTCCCTTTCTTGTCAACAATGAGGAACTCACTTGCCTCCACCCCTTGGCTCCTTTGCTCAACTAATCACTGTTGACTAATTAGTCCTTCTGGCCAGCCTAGGTAGCTTTAGCTCCCGAGGGCCGTCTCTGCCCTTCTAGAGCAGGTAGTTTTCTATTATTTCTTTGCTACCCTCAGGTCCTAGCTTGGGCACTGCTAGAGAAAAGCAGTGAAACCAGAGATCACATGCAGACACCTTGGTTGCAGATTAAATAATTTATACCTGCAATTAGCTCCTTTGTTTCAGAACCAAACATTATTTGCTCATTGCCTGATTGTCTCAAGGGAGAGGAGGGTGATATTTTAAATTTATCTTCCTCATGGGATGGCCTCCCTTGGGAGGGGTAAAAAAAACTCATGGATTATTTTTCTTAGAAAAATTAAGATGCTACTACAGCTAGATTCTTTTGAGAATGAGCCGTCACGTTGTGGGCTTTGTCAGACTCTCACTACTGGCTACCCCAGGTCTTGTATTGCTTTCCTTGAAGAGAAATCATACATGGTGATTTTTCCATGGTGAAAGGGGTGGGAAGACTCTGGATAAGTCATATGTTAGGCATCTTATTTAGGAGAATGAGGTAGGGGAGGAACTAGCTTTGGGACCTTGGACAAACCTGGCCACACGATGGAGGTGCTGCCTGCTTCCTGAGTCGGGATGTGAGGATCAGAGATGTTTGGACTGTGCCTGGTGCAGAGCCCTGTAGCTTCCTTATATTGTTGATGCTCCGTAAGTGGAAACCATTGTTATTCCAAGGTGCTTGGCATTGCATAACAATTTGTCCCCCTTTGCAGACCATATAAATGGCTTCTGGCCTGGGAACTTATGTTTTAAGGTGATCTGTTGTTTAGCGTGTGTATAAAGAGTGGCTTAAAACCCCCGATCTCAACACTGAAAGATGGTGGGGAGAGGCCTCGTGCCTCTTCTGTAGTTCTGGCTCCAGGAGCCCATCATAACATCCCCTGTTGGTTGCTAAGAGTGGAGCTGGCTTCGGAATTGGAGTCCCTGCCTTGCCCTCTACTGCCCCCTCTGGATTCTCCGTTGTGCACATCCTGAGGTCTTCAGCTGCCTTAACAAGTAGCCTTTTTCGTCTGTGGCTAAATACAAGCCCTGTCTCGTCTTTCAGATATTTTTTCAGTATTGGCAGGAATAGAGACATTTTGATTTCGAATGTGCTGGAGTTGATTAGAGTTCCGTCTGATTCTGAAGACACTTTGAACCCTGCTGTGTGTGCGTGTGTGGTCACCACTCAGCTTCGTACGTCTTCACTAAGTTAACAGGGTCCTGAATAGTTGCTCCCCTGCTGGGTAAATGAGCTTCCATGTTTTTACTCTGTAAATTGTGCATGACATGACAAAGCTGAGTGTTGACCAGCACATGCCTTTTGTGTTTCCCAAACTAGTTTCCCTCCAGACATGGCTGTGCAAAGTGTTAAGAGGTGTGCTGGGGGAAGAAATCTGTACTTATGTAACATCCATATATCAAGTAAAGGTAAACAGGTTTTACTGTGAGGCTTTTCAGAACTGTTAAGATGCTGGTGTGCCTGATACCCTAAGACCAGGGATATAGTTAAGGTGGGAACAGCATGGGGCTTAGTATGAGAAGACCCAAAGCTGTGTGTCTGTGGAGCCCACCACTGTGCACACTTGTGTTGATTTGGGGCTGCTCCTCCGTGAGGGAAAGGGCCAGACTGCATCTGTAGTTTCAGCCTTAAAAAATTTTTTTAAAAAGTGCAACAGAAATACTTTCCCAATGTATAAACCCGAACGATGGTTTGCAAACTAGTCTTCTTGGAATATTAGTTTAGGAGAAGGCTATTAACAGGTGTTCTGTTCTTTGGCCAGAAAACTTTATGAACCACCGCTAATGGGAATATAAACATAAAACAGAGGCACTTTGGTGAGGAACTAGGTTCTGTCCCAACCTTCCACCCACCTCCAGCCAACCAAGGAACACATCTTGAAAGCTAGGCACTATCTCACACAAACGTTCTCTCCCGCTTTTCCTCTAAGACCACGTGAGTTAGGTGTTGACTGTGAAGCCTCCTAAAGCCTCTGCTGCTGCCCAAGCCCTCGTTGACCCTCCCTCTTCCAAACCCCAGCTGCACTTTCTGTCTCGATACCTCTCGATACCTGGGCACTGAGCCATGCACCTGATTAGTTCTTTTTGTGTATAATGGCGTGTGTTTGCTAGACTGGAACTGAGACCTTAAGCACAGAGAGTCTCCAAGTGCCACAGAATGATCAGGGTTGAGGGAGAAGTTGTTTGGCCTCACCCTGTTTGCCTGGGGCATGACCCTTCTTGTACATATCTGTGATCCCGACATGTACAGGGATTAGGGGCCCTGAAAGAAGCCACACTCGGGAGAGAAGGGCAGCAGATGAGTGCCAGTGAGAGCCCTGCCCCTGCCCCCCATGAGGAGGGAGTCAGGCTCTGGACCTGACTCGTGTTCGTAGGAGGGTGTGAACCCAGTGCAAGGCTGAGGTTCAGCCCAGGCTTGGAGAGTGGGAGGTGGGGCTGCTGAGGACGGACCATACCCCTTCCCACTGTGGAGTCTGCAGGACACCAGGTGATATACGTCGTGATTAAATTGGGATATACTCTTCAATAGATTTGAAATGACTTGTCATGGAAATAATGCATATATCAGGAAGAAAAATATCAGGAGTATTTGCTCCCTAAGGAGCTTGTTCACCATTGCATCCCTAGGGTTAGGATTGTGCCTGGCACATAGTAGATCCTCAGTTAATTTTAGCTGAATGAAGGGATGGTACTTGCCTAAATAATTACTTTTTTAAAAAATGGTCTTTTAAAACCTAAAGGTAAATGTCCACACCCACCTCAGTAACTTTTTCTTTTTTGAAGAGACAGGGTCTTGCACTGTTGCCCAGGCTGGAGTGCAGTGGCTATTACACAGCCATGAGCATAGCTCACGGCAGGCAGCCTCAAACTCCTGGGCACAGGCGATCCTCCCGCCTAGGCCTCCTGGGTAGCTAGGAATACAGGTGTGCACCAGCAACCTCAGTCACTCTTTAGGACATAGTGTTTGGGGGCTAAGGTCTCCCCTCCCCTGCCCTCCCATCCCCTCCCCTCCCGTCCCATTCCCTCCCCTCCCCTCCTCTTCCCTTCCCTTTCTCCAGACAGAGTCTTGCCATGTCAGCCAGGCTGGAGTGCAGTGGAACGATCTTGGCTCACTGTAACCTCTGCGTTTTGGGTTCAAGCGATTCTCCTGCCTCAGCCTCCTCAGTAGCTGGGATTACAGGCCTGTGCTACCACACCTGGCTAATTTTTGTATTTTTAGTAGAGACGGGGTTTCACCATGTTGGCCAGGCTGGTTTTGGACTCCTGACCTCAGGTGATTAGCCTGCTTCAGCCTCCCAAAATGTTGGGATTACAGGCGTGAGCTACTGTGCCCAGCCTGGGGGCTAAGATTTCTTTTGTTCTTTTCTTTCTTTCTTTTTATTTTCTTGAGATGGAGTTTCACTCTTGTTGCCCAGGCCAGAGTACAATTGCGTGATCTCAGCTCACTGCAACCTCTGCCTTCTGGGTTCAAGTGATTCTTCTGCCTCAGCCTCCCAAGTAGCTGAGATTATAGGCATGTGCCACCAGGCCTGGCTAATTTTGTATTTTTAGCAGAGACGGGGTTTCAACGTGTTGGTCAGGCTGGTCTTTGAACTCCTGACCTCACGTGATTCACCAGCCTCGGCCTCCCAAAGGGCTAAGATTTTCTTAAGATATTAATGATGAGGAAAAACCCAGATCCAGGAAAAATATTTTCATTCCCAAACAGATGAAGGCAGCATCCTCGTAGCAGTTGGGATAAGCAAGAATACTAAGTAGTAACAACCAAGGTTCATTTTCGTGCTTACTCTGTCTAGCGCGTATGTCCTCACTGCTGGTAGACCATCTACATTTCAGAACTTGCTGGGCACCGTGGTGAAGGGAGGTCTCTGGAACATCTCACACTGGCAACAAAGTCTTCCACCTGAAAGTGATGCACATGGCACCTCATTAGCCAGAAGTAGTCTTGTGGCCCCACACAAATTCAAAGGATGCAGGGAAGGTGCTGGATGGTGGAGAACCACAAATATTTGGCAGCCAGCATTAATGACTCCTACAACCTTAATGACAGACTGTCTTTTATAGGATGAGAGTTGCTTTTATTCAAGTGAATAGAAAGTTCATTTAAAGCAATGGGTCACCATCACTGTAAATAAAAATATCACTTTTATCAAATGATTTCACAATTTCTCTCACACAGAAGTCTAATGAGTAATCAAAGAACAGCAAAGCTGGGTGTGGTGGCCTGCACCTGTAATCCCAGCTACTCAGGAGGCTGAGGTGGGAGGATCTCTTGAGCCAGGAGTTTGAGTCCAGCCTGGGCAACATAGTGAGACTCATTTCTTAAAAAAAAAGAAAGAACAGTAGTTTGAAGTTAGGTTCTCTGGTGTTTTGTGTGGGTGATTAAGGCTGGATCCTGAACTTCTTTGAGTAGCACTCAGAGAGACATATGTTCACATTCCTCACTTGCCCTTTTGTCCAACTTCTTCCCCAGTTTCCTTACAGTTGGCCCTGCGCGCACCTTCCTTACCCCCCACGGTGTATCAGAAGCGATGCTCACGTTCGATGCTCACGTATTTCTTTTTTTTTTTTTTTTTTTTTTTTTTTTTTTTTTTTTTTGAGACGGAGTCTCGGTCTGTCGCCCAGGCTGGAGTGCAGTGGCCGGATCTCAGCTCACTGCAAGCTCCGCCTCCTGGGTTCACGCCATTCTCCTGCCTCAGCCTCCCGAGTAGCTGGGACTACAGGCGCCCGCCGCCTCGCCCGGCTAGTTTTTTGTATTTTTTAGTAGAGACGGGGTTTCACTGGGTTAGCCAGGATGGTCTCGATCTCCTGACCTCGAGATCTGCCGGTCTCGGCCTCCCAAAGTGCTGGGATTACAGGCTTGAGCCACCGCGCCCGGCCTACTCACGTATTTCTAAGTGATGTCATAGATTGCTTTTTTAGATGGAAAAACAGGATACGTTTTTGACTTCTCAGACGACTGACAAGATTAAATCTGGACTGAAAAGAGAACTTTCTTTTATGAAAACAGGCTATAATTGTGGTGCCTGTGTACTTTTTAAAAGTACTTTTTTTTTTTTTTTTTTCTGAGACAGAGTCTCGCACTGTCACCCAGGCTGGAGTGCAGTGGCACGATCTCGGCTCACTGTAACCTCCACCTCCCCATTTCAAGCGATTCTCCTGCCTCAGCCTCCTGAGTAGCTGGGACTACAGGCACCTGCCACCACACCTGACTAATCTTCTTTTTTTTTTTTTTTTTTTTTTGAGACGGAGTCTGGCTCTGTCACCCAGGCTGGAGTGCAGTGGCGCGATCTCGGCTCACTGCAAGCTCCACCTCCCGGGTTTACGCCATTCTCCTGCCTCAGCCTCCCGAGTAGCTGGGACTACAGGCGCCCGCCACCTCGCCCGGCTAGTTTTTTGTATTTTTTAGTAGAGACGGGGTTTCACCGTATTAGCCAGGATGGTCTCGATCTCCTGACCTCGTGATCCGCCCGTCTCGGCCTCCCAAAGTGCTGGGATTACAGGCTTGAGCCACCGCGCCCGGCCAACTAATCTTCTTTTTTTTTTTTTTTTTTTAAGTAGAGACGGGGTTTCACTGTGTTAGCCAGAATGGTCTCGATCTCCTGAACTCTTGATCCGCCCGCCTTGGCCTCCCAAAGTGTTGGGTTTACAGGTGTGAGCCACCGCACCCAGCCAAAAGGACTTTTAAAAAGTCCTGACCGGGCTGGGTGCAGTGGATCACGCCTGTAATCCCAGCACTTTGGGAGGCCAAAGCGGGTAGATCACGTGAGGTCAGGAGTTCGAGACCATCCTGGCCAACATGGTGAAACCCCGTCTCTACTAAAAATACAAAAATTAGCCAGGCGTGGTGGCACACGCCTGTAATCCCAGCTACTCAGGAGGCTGAGGTAAGAGAATCGTTTGAACCCAGGAGGCAGAGGTTGCAGTGAGCTGAGATCGCGCCATTGCACTCCAGCCTGGGTAACACAGCGAGACTGTCTCAAAAAAAAAAAAAAAAAAAAAAATTATGAATGATTTCAAAACAAATAAGGATTGGTTCTTAGAGGTCACTAAAATTTAACTCATAACTTGGATGTTTCAAAAAAGTGTCCACACATAGGGCATTTAATTTTTTTTTTCTAATTAAGAACACATATACTCTTTGTAGAAATTTTGGAAAATGAAAGCAGGCTCAATGAAAATAAACCTATCCACATTTCTACCATATAGATGGGTTCACTATCAATATTTTACTATAGATTATTCCTGAATCTATTAATATATACATGTGATATATTTACATACATGCATAGTTATATACAATGTGTACATATATGTGTATATACTATATGCATGTATTATAAATACATATACATATAAGCATGCATATTTCTTACATATTCAAACACTACAGGAGTGTTAATTAAAAAAGGAAAAATCTCCGTGATTCCCCACCCAATCCTAATCCATAGAGAGATATTGATTTTTTACTGGTTAGGTTAAATCCTTCAGTGCACATAAATGTGTTTGTAAACACAAATATACTTATTTTTTGTTCTTCACCAAAAATGGGGTCACTTTATGCCTTGTGTTCTGTACTCTGTTCTTTCTCTAAGTATCCCTTGGACCCTTTCCCCTCCAGTCCACGGAATCCCCCATCTCTGCCTTGTGTTTCTTACTGTATGTAGATGTGTCGTCATTTATTCACCATGGCTCTCCTGCTGGACACTTTTGTTTGTTTGTTTGTTTGTTTTCGAGACAGAGTCTCGCTCTGTCGCCCAGGCTGGAGTGCAGTGGTGCAATCTCAGCTCACTTCAACCTCCACTTCCCGGGTTCAAGTGATTCTCCTGCCTCAGCCTCCTGAGTAGCTGGGACTACAGGCACGCACCACCATACTCGGCTAATTTTTGTATTTTTAGTAGAGACAGAGTTTCACTATGTTGGCCAGGGTGGTCTTGAACTCCTGACCTCAGGTGATCCACCCGCCCCAGCCTCCCAAAGTGCTGGGATTACAGGCATGAGCCACCACGGCCAGCCTGGATGCTTTTTAATATGACACACAGTGCAGCATTGTACATGTACATTTATTCATAGGGGACATAGTCCTAGAATTTCCGGGTCTAAAGGTGTGCACGGTTACAGTTTTTTTTGTTTTTTGTTTTTGAGGCGGAGTCTCTGTCGCCCAGGCTGAAGTGCAGTGGCACAATCTTGGCTCGCTGCAAGCTCTGCCTCCCGGGTTTAAGCAGTTCTCTGCCTCAGCCTCCCGAATAGCTGGGATTATAGGCGCCCACCACCACGCCTGGCTAATTTTTGTATTTTTAGTAGAGATGGGGTTTCACCATCTTGGCCAGGCTGATCTTAAACTCCTGACCTCATGATCCGCCCGCCTTGGCCTCCCAAAGTACTGGGATTACAAGCGTGAGCCACTGCTCCTGGCCTTGTTTTTTCTTTGAGATGGAGTTTTGCTCTTGTTGCCTAGGCTGGAGTGCAGTGATGCAATCTCAGCTCACTGCAACCTCTGCCTCCCAGGTTCAAGTGATTCTCTTGCCTCAGCCTCCCAAGTAGTTAGAATTACAGGCGCCTGCCACCATGCCCGGCTAATTTTGGTGTTTTTAGTAGAGATAGGGTTTCACCATGTTGGTAGGCTGGTCTGGAACTCCTCACCTCAGGTGATCAGCCCACCTTGGCCTCCCAAAGTGCTGGGATTACAGGTGTGAGCCACTGTGCCTGGCCAATTTTGACAAGGATTGGGAGATCACTGTCTGCATGCCATGCTGGTCTGTACCCTCACCATCAGTGTGGAAAATGGCCTGATTTGGCATTCTCTCACCAGCATGGGATATGACTTTATAATTTTTATGAATCGGGTAGATGAAAAGGGTGCCTCAATCTGCATTGCTCTTGTCGGAAGAGAAGTTGAGCATCTGTTTATGTGTTTATTGGTCATTCCCCTCCCCTGGTCTGGGTCTGGAACATTGCAGGCTGCTGTGGCAGGGAAGGAGCATGGTGGAACTGTGTGTAGTTCCAAAAGGCTGCTGCCAAGGGTCACCACAGGTGTCTCCCCAACTCACACTTCATTGCCCAAACCTAGCAGTTGGTCCAGGTTTTGAGGAGCTTAAGACTCATGATTTTGGAAAAAGAAAGACAATTAAAAACACAAAACAGGTACAATAGTGAATATTGTTTTAAAATAAGAAACACACACTAAATGACAAATTTTTTGGGGAGGCCTTCGTTTGACACCCAACAGGAAACAATAAATTACAAATTTAAAAAGCATTTTCTTTCTGTTTTTGTTTTGGCCTCTGTTGCAATAGATCCTTCATAGATTTGAACTTCAGTATGATCAGTAATTCTGAAAAAGTATACCAAGTCTTCCTGACATTTCGGCGTACACAAGTACAGTTCAGATTTTAGGTTGCCACTGCATTGTTTCGAGCAACATCACGTCATTATATAATCAATATGTTCTGAGGCTCCATTCACTGGTTTATTGATGAACATGTTTAGGAGTCTGTCACTGAACACTTGTTTCTTCATGCTGTTTCAGTGAGTTGGAAGCAATTTTGTGTGCCATTTTATTTGGGATTGTCAGACTTTGTCAATTTAAAATTCGTCAGCAGTATCAAGATGCGATCTGGTACACTGGGATACATAAAACTCCAAACTCCTGCATAGAAGTACTTGACTGTTGGCTGGGGGCGGTGGCCCACGCCTGTAATCCCAGCACTTTGGGAGGCTGAGGTGGGTGGATCACCTGAGGTCAGGAGTTTGAGACCAGCCTGGCCAACATGATGAAACCCTGTCTCTACTAAAAATACAAAAGCTAGCTGAGCGTGGTGGTGGGTGCCTGTAATCCCAGCTACTCGGGAGGCTGAGATAGGAGAATCACTTGAACCTGGAAGGCAGAGGTTGCAGTGAGCCAAGATCATGCCATTGGACTCCAGCCTGGGCTATAAGAGTGAAACTCCGTCTCAAAAAAATAATAATAGTAAAAATAAGAAGTACTTGCTGTTTATAGTACTGCCATAGTTTTGTGCCCTGCACTCACTGGAATTCTGATAAATTCTATTTCATGTGGTTCCCATCAAAAAAAGGGAGAAAATGTGTAGTGCATTTATAGTTGCATACACTACATTATTGAGTATTTTCCTGATAAGACACAACTCCCATTTAGGCACTGATGACAATAGAATTCTCTACTTACAATTTTATGCATTTGATGATCTGAAGAATTTCCCACAGACAAGCTTCTGGCTCCATATGTTTCAAACCCTGTTTCTCCTCCACTACCCACTTATTTCTAGTTGGTCATCGTAGGACAGTTTATCTCATGAAGTTTGGGATCTGTTCCGTTGTCATAATGTCAGAGCCTGTGCATTGGTGTCAGAACATATATGAAAGCCATTCCTCCACTGGGAGTGCTACGGTAGCTTAACCACACGTGGAACCAGCAGCTAAACCCAAATTTAATGTATCCTTCACTCAACTTCCAGTTAGCTGAATGCCAAAAATGCCCATTGTGGCCGGGTGCAGTGGCTCATGCCTATAATCCCAGTACTTTGCAGGGCCGAGGTGGGTGGATCACTTGAGGTCAGGAGTTCAAGACCAGCCTGGCCAACATGACGAAACCCTGTCTCTATTAAAAGTACAAAAATTAGCCAGCCATGGTGGCGGGCGCCTGTAATCCCAACTATTCGGGAGGCTGAAGCAGGAGAATCACTTAAACATGGGAGGCAGAGATTGCAGTGAGCCAATCAATATCTTACCAGCCTGGGTGACAGAGACTCTGGCAACAAACAAACAAACAAACAAAACAAAACCAAAAATGGCTATTGCTATTTCATTATCGCCTGGCACAAGAAGCCGTGACCGAAAGTTGGAGTGTAAGGGCGACTATTTTGGTAACTTCATCAGCCAGTCCTCTCTGCTTCTCTTCCTGCTTTTTGATGCTGCCAATCATAATTTGCCTCAGTTGTGGAAATCTGACAACCTGTTAGTATCAATTCTGGTTTTGTTTGTTTGTTTGTTTTGGTGATGAAGTCTCCCTTTGTCACCCAGGCTGGAGTGCAGTGGCGCGATCTCGGCTCACTGCAAACTACCTCCAGGGTTCAAACGATTTTCATGCCTCAGCCTCCTGCCTAGCTGAGATTACAGGCATGTGCCACCACACCCAGCTAATTTTTGTATTTTTAGTAGAGACAGGGTTTCACTGTGTTGGTCAGGCTGGTCTGGAATTCCTGGCCTCAAGTGATCCAACTGCCTGGGCCTCCCAAAGTGCTGGGATTAAAGGTGTGAGCCACTGTGCCCGGCCCAGTTTACTTACCAAATACGAAAATATTTACTCCGGTCAGTTTGCTGGTGCCACCTCGAAAGTACTCTCCAAGGGCATCCGTAATCTCGTGATTAGCAAACAAAAAAGTTTTTTCTTTTATACATCTTCTTGGACATCTCTGTATAATTTGTACACGTGACATTTGCTCACTTCAAGGTTGTTATAAGTTAAACTATTTTTGACTCTTTGGTTCCCTTGAAGTTGATGGCTTCTAGTATCACTTTATCTGAGCCCTTCTTGTTGGTCAACAGGTAGGTTTTTTTGTTTGTTTGTTTGTTTGTTTTTTGAGACAGAGTGTCGCTCTGTCGCCCAGCCTGGAGTGCAGTGGCTGGATCTCAGCTCACTGCAAGCTCCGCCTCCCGGGTTTACGCCATTCTCTTGCCTCAGCCTCCCGAGTAACTGGGACTACAGGTGCCCACCACCTTGCCCGGCTAGTTTTTTGTATTTTTTTAGTAGAGATGGGGTTTCACCGGGTTAGCCAGGATGGTCTCGATCTCCTGACCTCTTGATCCGCCTGTCTCAGCCTCCCACAGTGCTGGGATTACAGGCTTGAGCCACCACGCCCGGCCCAACAGGTAGTTTTTATTTCAGCAGTGAGTAGATTTCACTGTGCTAGAGAAAATGTTAACATTTTGCTTTGTCCAATGTCAGACAAAAAAATGTTTTGCTTGTAACAGCGGAGTATTAGAAACCATCTAAGTGCCTACCAAGAGGGGATCAATTAAATTGTGGTATGTGTATAGAGGTGTATATGTGTGTATTTATGTAACTACATGTGAATACTATGTAATTATTAAAAGTAACATCTATATGTGGAAATACCTGTGGATACACTATTTAGCAGAAAAAGTAGGCTAGAAAACAAGATGTATAATAATGTATTTTATGGTTTAAATAGGTGTTATAACATGTTATTTCCTTATTTAGTGTATAGCATTTTATCATTTGTAGATCCCTTTTACATATATTTTTGCTTGGGTTTTGAACAGTGACCATTGAGATTTGGAGAGGAGGCAGGTATCATTTTATGGGTGAAAAGCTAATAGGGAAATAACATAGTGAGGCAGTAAGAACTGGAGAGATTGAGAATCAAATCTTGGCTATTACATCCTGGCACTGCTTCTTGCTATCTGGGTGTCACAGAACCTTAATTTCCTTGTCTGTAAAATGGGGCTAATATCTACCTCATAAGGTTGTGCTGGGGAACTAAATGATAAAAAAACAAGAAGTGTCTATCAGATGTGGGATTTGTAGGTACTTGTAATCAATGAGTAATGAGTAGAATATTAATGTTTTATGACAACAAGAGTTTTCCCTCCCTGATATATTATTTGTTGCTGCATAACTAATTACCCTAAAACTTTGTGACTTAAAACAAGACATCTTAGGTGGTTCACAGTGGTTCAGACCAATAATCCCAGTGCTTTGGGAGGCTGAGGCGGGAGGATCGCTTGAGGCCAGGAGTTTGAGACGACCCTGTCTCCACAAAATAAAGAATTATCTGGGCATGGTGGTGTGCACCTGTAGTTCCAGCTGCTCAAGAGTTTGAGGTGGGAAGGTCACTTGCGTCTAGGAGTTCAAGGTTGCAGTGAGCTATGATTGCATCATTGCACTCCAGCCTGGGTGACAGACGAAGACCCTGTCTTAAAAAAGCAAACAAACAAAAATCAGATCTTTATTTTCTTTTCATTTCTGTGTGTCAGGAATTTGGGGGGTGGCTTTGCTCTGGTTCTCTTAGGAGGTTGCAGTCAAGCTTTCGGCTAGGGCTGTGTCATCTGAAGGCTTGCCTGGGGCTGGAGGACCCATG
The DNA here is from genome assembly GCF_037993035.2 of Macaca fascicularis. Classification (NCBI taxonomy): domain Eukaryota; kingdom Metazoa; phylum Chordata; class Mammalia; order Primates; family Cercopithecidae; genus Macaca; species Macaca fascicularis. The sequence goes on along the minus strand of NC_088394.1, from coordinate 62,652,328 downwards.
TCTAAGATGGCTTGTTCAACATGGCTGTTGGCAGGAGGCTTTAGGTCTTGGCACTTACACTTCTCCATAGGACTGCTTGAGTGCCCTCAAGACATGACAACTGGTTTTTCCCCATCATGAATGATCCAAGAAAGAGCAAGGCAGGAAGCATGCTAACTTTTCTGACTCAGCCTGTGCAGTCACACACCTGTGAAGTCATTTCTGCAAGGTAATAGGTCAGCCCTGTTCATTGTCGCAAGGGTCTTCTCACTCTCCTCCCAGCTTCTGCCCTCGTCCTCACTGTAGTCTGTTCTCCACGAAGTAGCTGGTGGCCTTTTAAGACCCAAAGGAGATCCTGCCACTCTGGTGCTTCCATCATACTCACAGTGGGAGCCGCAGATCTCACTGCACCCAAGGGTTCTTTGGGTCTGACCTCCCTCCTGTGATTCTCCCAGGGGCCACCTGACCCCCTTCCCAGGGATCTCACCTCACTCCTCCTTCTGCCTCCAGTGTTCTTTCTCCAGACAGCTGTCCCTTATATTTGGCAACTCTGTCTCAAATAGCACCCTCCAGGGTCACTCTGTCTAAACTTTTATTTATTTTTATTATTATTTTTTGAGGCAGAGTCTCACTCTATTGCCTAGGCTGGAGTGCAGGGCAGTGGTGCGATCTCAGCTCACTGCAACCTCTGCCCCCAGGCTCAAGCAGTTCTCTTGTTTCAGCCTCCTGAGTAGCTGGGATTACAGGCGTGTGGCACGATGCCCAGCTAATTTTCGTATTTTTAGTAGAGATGTGGTTTCACCATGTTGGCCAGGCTGATCTCGAACTCCTGACCTCGTGTGATCCACCCGCCTCTGCCTCCCATATTGCTGGGATTACAGGCATGAGCCACTGCGCCCGCCTTAAACTTTATTTTGTTTTATGTTAAATTTCTTTTAGACAGAGTCTCACTCTGTCACCCAAGCTGGAGTGCAGTGGCATGGTCGCCACTCACTGCAACCTCCGCTTCCCAGGTTCAAGAGAGTCTCATGCATTAGCCTCCCTAGTAGCTGGGATTACAGGTGTACAGCACCACGTCCGGCTAATTTTTGTATTTTTAGTAGAGACAAAGTTTTGTCATGTTGGCCGTGCTGGTCTGGAACTCCTGGCCTCAAGCTATCCATCCGCCTCAGCCTTTTGAAGTGCTGGGATTACACGCATGTGCTACCTTGCCCAGCTAATTTTTGTATTTTTAGTAGAGACAGGATTTCGCCATGTTGGCCAGCTGGTATGGAACTCCTGGCCTCAAGCAATCCACCCGTCTCAACCTCCTGAAGTGTTGTAATCCCAAAGGGATTACAGGCGTGAGCCACTCCTCCTGGTCTCTGTGTCTAAACTTTCAAACACCTTTGCCCCAGCTATGCTTTGTTCAGCTTTCCTGCTTCCATTTTTCTCCTTCGTTCTTATCACTGTCTCACTCACTCTGTTTTTAAATGTAATTCAAAAAAAAACCCTCCTGTATTAGACTGTTAGCTAAGAGCAGGAATTTTTGTCCATTTTGTTCACTGCCACAATGAATGGTCTATTAGATTTGCATATCCATGAAGCCATTTTTATGTTAATATTTAAGAATGTAGGTGTTACCTCCCCACACAAATATGGTTGAAGTTAGCATACCAGAAACATTTGTAACTCATCAGTACAGTGTGTTATTTCTTGCCCAGGATTACTAGATCTGATTACTGGGGTGAAAAAAAGGAGAAAGTTTAGGAGTTTCCCTTATGTGAACTATTTCTTTTGTGAATTGATTGCAAGTTAGGCATGTAATTCAGATGGAGAATTAAAGTCTGTGGTGCCATAGAGAATTTTAAGAAGAGCCATTAGGAGAAGCACAGTGTGTATATTTAATGACCCATATCTTTTGTGTTATTGACAAGTAAACATTTCTATATTACTGTGTACAGCATGATGTTTCTAAATGTGTATACAACGTGGAATGGCTTAATCCAGCGAGGTAATGTGCAGTATCTCACATACTTACCTTTTTTTTTTTTTTTTTTTTGGTGGGGGGTGAGAACACTTAAAATCTACTCTTTCTGTTTGTTTGTTTTGTTTTTGTTTTTTTTGAGATGGAGTCTCACTCTGTCGCCCAGGCTAGAGTGCAGTGGCGCGATCTTGGCTCACCACAACCTCCGCCTCCCGGGTTTCAAGCGATTTTCCTGCGTCAGCCTCCTGAGTAGCCAGGATTACAGGCGCCCACCACCATGTCCATCTAATTTTTGTATTTTTTTTTTTTTTTTTGAGATGGAGTCTCGCTCTGTCGCCCAGGCTGGAGTGCAGTGGCCAGATCTCAGCTCACTGCAAGCTCCGCCTCCCGGGTTTACGCCATTCTCCTGCCTCAGCCTCCGGAGTAGCTGGAACTACAGGCGCCCGCCACCTCGCCCGGCTAGTTTTTTGTATTTTTTAGTAGAGACAGGGTTTCACCGTGTTAGCCAGGATGGTCTCGATCTCCTGACCTCGTGATCCACCCGTCTTGGCCTCCCAAAGTGCTGGGATTACAGGCTTGAGCCACCGCGCCTGACCTTAATTTTTGTATTTTTAGTAGAGATGGGGTTTCACCATGTTAATCAGACTGGTCTCGAACTCCTGACCTCAGGTGATCCACCTGCCTCTGCCTCCGAAACTGCTGGGATTACCGGTGTGAGCCACCACGCATGGTGGAGAAACACTTTTAATAACTATACTACAACTTTTATGTTCAGAAATTTTTGCCTTTACTCTTACCATATCTAAAATCTACTCTTAACAATACAATGCAATACATTGTTGTTGACTAAGTCACCATATTGTCCAATAGATCTCTTGAACTTATTCTTTCTGTCTAACTGAAATTTTGTATCCTTTGACTAAGAAGACTGGCATCTTTAATGTGTTGACTTAGAAAAGACCACATATTGTTAGGAAAGAGGTTCTGTGTAGAAGACAATTGACAATGGGAAAGGCATAACCACTGTTCCATTCACCTGAAGACACTGACCAGGCAGCCAGGAATTGTAGATGTGGGTTTTCTAATGGCTCATTCAGCCCCCCGTCTGCTGGCTATGTGCAAGTTACTGTGCTTGGTGTCTTGGGAGTAGATGGGGATGGATTGCCCTGCCCCCTAAAAGCTCAGGAGGCAGAGGCTGCAAGATGGTAAGGATAGAATGCAATCACAGGCGAACCAGCTTTCCTGGTAGAGAGTAGGATAAGCTGATGTCTGGCAGGGAGAAGCAGTCAGGGAAGACATGGGGAGGAGGTGGCGGCAGCATCAAGTGGAGCACTGGAAAGCAGCAGTAGGACTTCAGCAGGTGGAGAAAGGCCCCAGAACAGCCTGTGCCTTGGATGCTGCTGGCACTTTAATGATCTGAAGATCTCATCAGAAAGCAGATTCTGATTCTGTAGTTCAAGGGGAGGAAGCAAAGATTCTACATTTCTCACAAGCTCTAAAGGACAAGTCTCTAGAGGACCACAGAGCTGCCTGCCTCTGCTTCCTTGTCCTGTGAAGTGGAGGCCAGCCTGGAAGCAGCAGCACAGGCTTCAGATGCCATTGAACTGAGCGGAGCGGGAGCCCAAGACTGATCTGGCTTTAGGTGCTCGAAACCTTTCTTTGATCACAGGGCCATTAACTCTGCCTTTGGGCCTCCTCCTTCTCCTGAAATCCCCTTTTAAAAGTTCACTTGGTAATTTCCATCGATATCTATTTGATTTTATGATCTGTGAACTCTTAGGACATATTGCCAGAATGTTGCTTTGGTCCTTCAGAAAAAAATTTATTCTTTTTTCTTTTTTTGAGATGGAATTTCATTCTTGTTGCCCAGGCTGGAGTGCAATGGCACGATCTCAGCTCACTGCAACCTCCACCTCCCAGGTTCATGCGATTCTTCTGCCTCAGCCTCCTGAGTAGCTGGGATTACAGACATCCGCCACCATGCCTAGCGAATTTTGTATTTTTAGTAGAGATGGGGTTTCTCCATGTTGTTCAGGCTGGTCTCGAACTCCCGACCTCTGGTGATCCACCCACCTTGGCCTCCCAAAGTACTGGGATTACAGGCGTGAACCACAGTGCCCAGCCTAGAAATTTATTCTATTATTGGTAGATTTCTTAATGTTTTTTTTAATAAGCTGCCATCTTCTTGTGATCAAGTTCAAAAAATATATTTTTTAAAACCATATGAATTAATGAGGTGGGCCTCTTGTTCCCGCCTAATTGGGGGAAGAGGAGATTATATCAATCATCATTTTAAAGCTGTCAGGAGTCTCAGTTAACCTGTGTAACTTTAGCAGGAGCCACCAAGGTAACTGCAGATGGCCTAAGTTGGATACCATCAGAATTCTGCTCTTGCAGTGTTTGGGATAATTGTGGTGGAGACCATGAATTAGAAACACACATAGGCAATACCCACTTACTTATTGGTGGCAGGGGAAGACCTAGAAACATCGTAGAGATGTTTCTGCTTCCTCCCAAGGGCCAGCAGTTTACACCCGCGGGCCACATCACACCAGATTGATTTTAGTGTATGTGGTGGGCCTTCACTGTTTACATTAGTAATTTGATCCTTTCATTAAGACCCCTGCACCTATTCTTTGTGTAAGAATTGAAGCAGGTCTGATTTCCGACAGTTACAATGCTGTCCCCAGTATATTGGGGCAGTATATTGTTGTTGTTCAGTGTTATTTAAGCATGGCAGGTACGTATGTCCACAGATGTATACTAAATATATACATACATATATGTTTCCGATTTTCTTCCTAGATCTTGGCCCTGATTGCATTCATCTGTATAGAGACCATCATGGCGTGCTCCCCGTGTGAAGGCCTCTACTTTTTTGAGTTTGTGAGCTGCAGTGCGTTTGTGGTGACTGGCGTCTTGCTGATTATGTTCAGTCTCAACCTGCACATGAGGATCCCCCAGATCAACTGGAACCTGACAGTGAGTACAAGTGGCCAGTCTGGCCACGAAAGGATCACGTGCCGGTTGGCTCCAAGGAAAAGTTGGAATCTCTCTAGGTTGTGTTTGGTTCTAGTTCATTTTGATCCTTAAATATTCCATTTTAATTCAACTGTGAAATTTTAAATTTCTTTACTGGGTTGAGTAAAACTACAAAATAAGCTGAATCTTAACTAATGGGGGAAACATCGTAACAATTATTTTGGCCACTTTAAATATGTCATTTCAGTTTTGCGATCATCTGAGAAGACTGGTCATGTTGATATTTGGAGAATATGGGAAATAATACGGTGTAGACATTTACATATTTTTCAGACTGCACCTAAAAGCCATTTATAAAAATACTGATTCTGGAAGAATTGAAAATGTGAATGAAAATGCCAATAACTTACAGAGCCTAGGATTTTTTTTTTTTTTTTCGAGGTGGAATGTCACTCTTGTCGCCCAGGTTGGAGTGCAGTGGCATGATCTCGGGCTCACTGCAAGCTCCGCCTCCCAGGTTCACGCCTTTCTCCTACCTCAGCCTCCCGAGTAGCTGGGACTACAGGTGCCTGCCACCATGACCGGCTAATTTTTTTGTGTTTTTTTAGTAGAGACAGGCTTTCACCGTGTTAGCCAGGATTCGCCTCAGCCTCCCAAAGTGCTGGGATTACAGGCGTGAGCCACGCGCCCAACCTGAGCCTAGGAATATTATTAAATTCAAAGCAGCTAGGAGGACCTGGGGGGTTTGGTGGTTTGATCAGAAAGTCTTGAGTGGAAACCTGCCCTTTTCTCCCCATGGTTTGGATTCTTAGCCCTGTTTGGCCACCCTTGTTAATCAGACAGGAAGCACAGAGCTGGTCAGTCCTAGACTCCCTTTCCTAGACTGTGTCCTTACTGTGCTGAATGAGAAAGGGATTTTAATATCATTTGGTTTTCTTGATATTTATTTGCAAATTAGCATGTGCAAGAGCTTAAAGGGAGTCAGTCAGGGAAATCCACGTAAGCATCGTCGGCTGCCTCACCCTGCTGTGCCTGTGGGATGAAAATGCCGTGGAAACCTCAGCTGCTGAGGGGGAAGCAGGAGGAGAGTGCCTCAGACCAGCTACCCTTCCCTGAGATCGGGAGCCACACAGAAGCCACACATGGCTCTGTGTGTGGCTGCTGCTGGGCCCATGAGAAAGTGTGGGCCCCAAGGAGGAGGCTGGAGCTGCCATCTCCTTGGCAGGGCTGCTCTCCCGGTGTGCCCTGGGTGGGGAAGGTCCTCCTTACAGGTGCTCTCTGGGTTGTCCTACCTGGCACAGACTCCTAAAGGAGGAAAAAGGAGAGCTGCTGATCTAGAAAAGTAGATGTCAGTTAAAAACTAAGCTGTTTTTTGTCTTAGCACCGAAAGCTGAGAAAAATGTGGTGGTATTTTAAATTTAAGCTCTAAAACCTCAAGATAACTAGAAGCATTTTGTCTGAGTTTTTGTGACAGGTTGTAATGTCTCAACTATTTTTAAAATGAGGTTTATGTTATCCATAAGAAAATGCTTACAGAGCATGTAGTAGACAGTTTAAGAGAACTTTGCAAACCTCCTGCTGTTAAAATGCTCATACCATGGATGCAGGGTCAGGGTCAAGGTCAGCATCTTGTTCATTGCTATCCTACTTGCCTGGTGTTCCTGAAGCCTGTCAATAAATACTTGTTGAGTAAGGGGCTGGGCTGTGAAATCCTGCGGGAGGACCTATTTGACAAAGAAGCAGCTGCTGGAAAGGTTAAGATTGGGCCTGTGGCTGAGTGGTGATGTGATCACTTGAGAATACCATCCTGTTCGTTGGGATCCATTCCAGGCTTTCTACTCTTTTGGAGCAGATAAAAGCTGTGTGTTTGCCCAACAAAAGGCCATATATATTACATGAACTTGAGGAGATGGTACCTTTTTTTTTTTTTTTTGAGATGGAGTCTTGCTCTGTCGCCTAGGCTGGAGTGCAATGGCGTGATCTCAGCTCACTGCAACCTTTGCCTCCTGGGTTCAAGTGATTCTCCTGTCTCAGCCTGCTGAGTAGCTGGGATTACAGGTGTGCACCACCATGCTCAGCTAATTTTTGTATTTTTAGTAGAGACGAGGTTTCGCCACATTGGCCAGGCTGGTCTCCAACTCCTGACCTTAGGTGATCTGCCCACCTCGGCCTCCCAAAGTGCTGAAGTTACAGGTGTGAGCCACCACGTCCAGCCAAGATGGTACCTATTAAAGGCAGCTCGTGTCCAATGTTCTCTGAGAGGGGTGAAAAAGTGAGCTCCTCAGGGCCCATCTTAGCTCATCAACTCGCTACAGAAGGGTTAGCCTTGGCTGTGTTGTGTTTCTATAACAAGGTGGTGGGAGTATTGGGAGTATTTTTGTCTCCAGCAGAGCCAGCCTGATGGTTAAAATAGGGTATGATTGGTATGGATTTAAAAACACAGGTCATTCCCGGAGCCCAGGTTGACATAAATATGGATGAGAAATGATAAATAAGGAGGACAATGCATAATTTTCTGCAAGCATAATTTGATGGAATTTGAAAGATTCTGTTAATGTCAAGTTTTTGGTTTGGGTTGTGTTTTCTTTTTTGGATGGATTGTGGGACTTGTTCTTCGATATATATATATCTCAAAAAAGTATATATATATATACTTTTTTATTTTTTGAGACGGAGTTTTGCTCTTGTTGCCCAGGCTGGAGTGCAATGGTGCAATCTTGGCTCACCACAACCTCCACCTTCTTGGTTCAAATGATTCTCCTGCCTCAGCCTCCCGAGTAGCTGGGATTACAGGCATGCACCACCATGACCAGCTAATTTTTTTGTATTTTTAGTAGAGAGGGGGTTTCTCCATGTTGGTCAGACTGGTCTTGGACTCCCAACCTCAGGTGATCTGCCCGCCTCAGCCTCCCAAAGTGCTGGGATTGCAGGCGTGAGCCGCCACGCCTGGTGATATTTGTTTTGCTCTGTGTCCTAGGAGCTCACACACTCACATATTCCACCCCTGTTTACTTTGATTAGTGCCACAGGGCTCCTCCTTTCCTCCCCTTCCCTTCTGGGATGTGATGCTATCTAAAAGGCATGTCTGATCCTCCCCCATCCCAAAAGCCTGCCAGTGGCTCCTACTCAACTGGCTCTAGAGCCCAGGGCTAGCTCAGCCAGACTTCCCTGAAGAGGAGCTCTGCACCTGCCTTCTCTACTTCCCCCTCTCCTAATCTCTCTTTTCTAATCTCTTATTGTCAAATTCTGAAAAAATTATGAAAGTAAATATGGAGTTTAATATACAGTCACCACCTGGGTCAACAAATAGGAGATTGTCAACACCCCAGAAGCTTCCCATGTGTATTTTCCAGCCAAACACACCTCCTGCCCCTTCCCCCAGTCCACCATCCTGACTATGTGGTGGTCTTGCCCAGTTCATCTTCAGCCCACTCCAGTCTGGCGGCATTGAAAGTCCCCTGGTCAGGAGCCTGGGATGGGGCCTCCGTGTTCCTGGATCCTCTGGTTGCTCTTGGGTTCTCACCCTACCCAACGTCCTGGCAGTGTCTGCTATGGGGCACTCTGTCCCTCCTGCCATACTCTCTTCATCTTGCATCCTGACCCCCCACACTGTCCTGTTTTTCTTCTTCCGCTTTGGTCACCTTTTCTTAGTGGGGTCTGTGGCCCCGGAGACCTCTTAGGCCTCTATCTCAGAACCTAGGCCGGGTGCTGTGGTGGGTTGAGAACAGTTGGCAATCACCCGTAGGGTCCACTGGCTGAGCCCTGAGCCCTTGTGTTTTTTTTTTTTTTTTCTGATACCAAATACATTTTCCACACCAAGCTGTTCTGTAATTCTTTGACTCTGACTGGATATTCAACAGTTCCATTCAATTCTGACACTAACTCTCAGGGTTAGCACAGATCCCACAGGTGAGGGCCCAGTCCCACAAGATGGCCCCACTTTAGACACCAGCTGCAAAAGGGGCGCCGAGGCACTTCTGTCTGGCTGAGTACAGATTCGATGGTTTCCACCGCCCCTCCTCAGGTTCAGTCATTTTCTGCAGTGACTCACAGGACTCAGGAAGGTGCTTTACTTAAACAATCACTGATATGTTTTAAAGGATAAAACTCAGGAACAGCCACATGGGAGAGATCCATAGGGTGAGGCCGTCAGATGCAGGAGCCTCTGTCCTTATGGAGTCAGAATGAGCTCTACTCAGAAGCTCCCCAGACCCCATCGTTTAGATATTTTTTCTGGAGATTTCACTAGGTAGGCATGACTGGCCATTTGGTGATTGAACTCAATGTCCAGCTCCTCTAACTTCCCTGGAGGTCCAGGGGATGGGGCTGAAAATTCCTACTCTCTAATCACCTGGCTGGCTTTTCTGGCCACCTGCCCTTATCCTGAAGCTGTCTACCACCCTATTCCCACAAAAGTCACTTCATTTAGCATAAACTTGGGTATGATTGAAAGGGACTCATTATGAATAACAAAAGACGCTCATATCACTCACGAGATTCAAGGATTTGATTAAATATTTTTCATTGTAGCACACTCATTCTTTCTGGGACCCAGTTTCCTCATCTATGAAAGTAGAACAAAACTTGTTCATTTTGGATCATAATTTAGAATTCACTGGGAGTGATGTGATTGGCACTGTGACTCCATAGATAGTAGCTGCTACTGTCATCAACATTATAATTATCCCTTTGATCCTGGGGCCGTTCAAGTACAAGTGAGTGCAAAGCGTGGGCCGAGTGCTTGCAAACGTTCTTGTCTCCTGGATGTGTAGGACAGAGGCTAGAGCCAGCCACACAGCACATTGGTTTGAGGGCCAACCAGGATTGCAGTGACAGCCCCAGGCTGATTCTGTGTACAAATATTTCATCTGTTATCAGTTCAGCCTTGATTTGTTTCATGGCCCAGGAACTCAAGTGCTTGATGCTGACTAAGATTTGCAGTATTCCAGTATTGAGCCTTTCAAATTGTGTGAATAATAAGTGCTTATTGTAAACAAAACAAAACAAAACAAAAAACAAACCCCCAAAAACTAGAAGATAATAGGTAATTAAAAAAAAAATCATCTGATGACTGAAGAGAAATGAAAACTTGTCCACACAGAAGCTTGTAGGTTCACAGCTACATTATCTGTAATAACCAAAAAGTAGAAATAAATGTGCATCAACTGATGAAGGATAAATAACATGTGGTGTATCTATACAATCGACTATTATTCAGTAATAAAAAGGAATGAGTACTGATACATGCTACAACATGAATAAACCTTAGAACCATTATACTAAATGGAAGAGGCCAGGCACGAAAGACATGTTATATCATTCTATTTGTATGAAATGTCCAGAATATTTGTATATTTGTGGCAGAGTTCACACACACGCGCGCGCGCACACACGCACACACACACACACACACACACAAATGTCCAGAATAGGCAAATCCATAGAGACAGAAAGCAGATTGGTGGTTGCCTAGGGTTGGGGGAGGAATGAGGAATAACTGCTAATGTGTACGAGGCTGTTTTTGGAGTGCTAAAAACGTTCTAAAATTACATTGTGATTGAATTGTATACTTTAATTGGGTGTATGTTATGGTATGTGAATTATATCTCAATAAAGCTGTTTAAAAATACGCGATATGACCCACTGAAGGGTAACCACTTAAAACACTTGAGTATGAATCCTAAACTGTTCTCTCTAGGCTGCTTTTCGCATATGCATTGTGTTGTGATATGTGAGTGCAGAAAAATAGAACCATTAAAGTCATGCATTTTCATTTAGATTATTGTACCTTCCATGTTAAATATACAACAACATCATTATTTTTAATGACTGCATAGTGTTCCATTATGGAAATCCCATTTTCTTGAACAACTCCCCTATTGAGCACTTTGCGTGCTTCCTTATACTTAGACCTTTTCGCCTTATATCATTTATTTATCCACTTTTTTGGAGACAGAGTCTCATCCTGTCCCCCAGGCTGCAGTGCAGAGGCGAGGTCTTCGTTCACTGCAGCCTCGACCTCCTGGGCTCAAGCAATCCTCCCACCTCAGCCTTCCAAGTAGCTGGGACTACAGGAATGCACTACCATGCCTGGCTAATTGTTTTGAATTTTTTGTAGAGACAGGGTTTTGCCGTGTTTCCCAGGCTGGTCTCGAACTCATGAGCTCAAACAATCCACCCACTTCAGCCTCCCAAATATTGGGATTACAGGCAGGAGCCACCGTGCCTGGCCCCCAGTATGATTTTTTTTTTTTCCGAGACGGAGTCTCGCTCTGTCTCTCAGGCTGGAGTGCAAAGCTCACTGCAACCTTTGTTTCCCAGGTTCAAGTGTTTCCTCTGCCTCAGCCTCCCGAGTAACTGGGTTACAGGCATGTGCCACCACACCCAGCTAATTTTTGTATTTGTTTAGTAGAGACGTGGTCTCGCCATGTTGGCCAGGCTGGTCTAGAATTCCTGATCTCAGGTGATTCGCCTGCCTCGGCCTCCCAAAGTGCTGGGATTACAGGCATGAGCCACCACTCCCAGCCCCCACTATGATATTTAAGATGGATTTCCAAGTGTAGGATTCATAGGAAAATGACATGAACCTCTTTAAAACCCTTGATACCTATTGGCAGTGGTTTTCCAGGAAGTTGTGTCATTGAAGCCCTTCTTGTTGGTCTTCTCACTATCTCCAACACACACGCTTACCCCAGGTGTGTAGTCTGCTAGTCCCACAGGTGAATAGTAGTATATGATTGCCAATTTAATTTTCATTTCTTTGGCTATAAGTAAATTTGAATATTTGTTCCTGCTTATTACCCAGTAGTATTCTTTTTCAAATTGCTTATGTATGTCCTTTTCTCACTTTGTTACTTTTTCTCATTAATTTGCAAGAGCTATTTATAAATTAAAGATATTGAACTTTTTTTTTTTTTTTTGGTTTTTTGGTTTTTGAGACGGAGTGTCACTCAGCCACCCAGGCTGGAGTGCAGTGGCGCGATCTTGGCTCATTGCAACCACCGTCTCCCGGGTTCAAGCAATTCTCCTGCCTCGGCCTCTCGAGTAGCTGGGATTACAGGCACCTGCCATCACGCCTGGCTAATTTTTGTATTTTAGTAGAGATGGGATTTCACCATGTTGGCCAGTTTTGTCTTGAACTCCTGACTTCAGGTGATCCGCCTGCCTCAGCCTCCCAAAGTGTTAGGATTATAGACATGAGACACTGCGCCCGGCCAAATTTTTTTTTTTTTTGAGACAGAGTCTTGCTCTGTCACCCAGGCTGGAGTGCAGGGGTGCAGTTTTGCTCATTGCATCCTCTGCCTCCCAGAATCCAGCAATTCTCCTGACTCAGCCTCCTGAGTAGCTGGCACTGCAGGCACCCACCACCACGTCCAGCTAATTTTTTGTGTTTTTAGTAGAGACAGTGGTTCACCATGTTGGCCAGGGTGGTCTCAAACTCCTGACCTCAAGTGGTCCACCTGCCTCAGCCACCCACAGTGCTGGGATTACAGACGTGAGCCACTGTGCCTGGCCAATATTGACCATTTTGTCAAATGGTTATTTAAGGTTTAATATTTGTCAAGATTATACTTGAAGGTTTCTACATTTGGTATAATGCTTAGAAAGTTCTTCTTGACCAGGGTTATTTAAACACACACACATACTTTTGTGGTTTTGCTTTTTAAATGTAATTTTTATTCTCTTTGATTTATTTTGCTTTAAGGTGTTAGGTAGGAATACACATTTTTGAAAGTATTTGTTCAATAGTTGCTTAACATTGTCATTTGTTTCCTCACTACCTTTCTTTTTAAAATACAGCACTGTGTTTCAAATGGCACTATTCCATTGTCATACTCAATAGAATTAGCAATATTTAATTTTATTTAATATCCAGTTCATATTCAGGTTTTCCCTTTGTCTCACAATGTCTTTTTTTTTTTTTTTTTTTTTTTGAGACAGAGTCTTGCTTTGTCACCCAGGCTGGAGTGCAGTGGCTGGATCTCAGCTCACTGCAAGCTCCACCTCCCGGGTTTATGCCATTCTCCTGCCTCAGCCTCCCGAGTAGGTGGGACTACAGCCGCCCGCCACCTCGCCTGGCTAGTTTTTTGTATTTTTTAGTAGAGACGGGGTTTCACCATGTTACCTAGGATGGTCTCGATCTCCTGACCTCGTGGTCTGCCCATCTCGGCCTCCCAAAGTGCTGGGATTACAGGCTTGAGCCACCGGGCCCGGCCCACAGTGTCTTTTTACTTTTTTTTTATTTGTTTTTGAAACAGAGCCTTGCTCTGTCGCCCAGGCTGGAGTGCAGTGGCGCGATCTCGGCAAACTACAAGCTCCGTCTCCCGGGTTTACGTCATTTTCCTGCCTTAGCTTCCCCAGTAGCTGGGACTACAGGTGCACACCACCAGGCCTGGCTAATTTTTGTTGTATTTTTTGGTAGAGATAGGGTTTCACCATGTTAGCCAGGATGGTCTCAATCTCCTGACCTCGTGATCCGCCCACCTTGGCCTCCCAAAATGCTGGGATTACAGGCGTGAGCTACTGCGCCCGGCCAACATTTGTTTTGTTCAAATCTTGATGCACACAAGGTCCCCGCAAACAGCTCCATTCCCCCAGCCCTGCGCTTTTGTTGTTGTTGTTGAGACAGAGTCTCTCTCTGTTGCTCAGAGGAGTGCAGTGGCGCATTCTGGGCTCACTGCAACCTCTGCCTCCCGGGTTCAAGCAGGTCTCCTGCCTCAGCCTCCTGAGTAGCTGGGACTACAGGCGCATGCTACTATGCCCAGCTAATTTTTTTTTTTTTTTTTTTGAGAGGGAGTCTCACTCTGTCGCCCAGGCTGGAGTGCAGTGGCGAGATCTTGGCTCATTGCAACCTCCACCTCTTGGCCTCTAGCGAATCTCTTGCCCCAGCCTGCCGAGTAACTGGGACTACAGGTGCATGCCACTGTGCCTGGCTAATTTTTTGTGTTTTAGTAGAGATGGGGTTTTGCTATGTTGCCTAGGGTGGTCTCGAACTCCTGAGCTCAGGCAGTCCACCCACCTCAGCCTCCCAAAGTGCTGGGATTACAGGTGTGAGCCACCACACCTGGCCACGGCTAATTTTGTATTTTTAGTAGAGATGGGGTCCAGCTAATTTTTGTATTTTTAGTAGAGACGGGGTTTTACCATGTTTGCCAGGCTGGTCTCTATCTCCTGACCTCAGGTGATCCGCCCACCTCGGCCTCCCAAAGTGCTGGGATTATAGGCATGAGTCACCATACCTGGCCCCCCTTTTTCTTTTTATTCTGTTGACTTGTTAGAAAAACTGGGTCGTTTATCCTGTAGAGGGTCCTGCAGTTGAGTTGACTGTGTGCACCCTCATGGTAGTGTTTCACATGTCCTTCTTTCCCCATCTCTGTGACCTAGTTATTGGTCTCAGGGCAATGTGGTACCATAGCAGCTGCTCTGATAATTGAAATGTTTTCTGATCTGCTCTGCCCTTGAGGCAGCCACTTGTCACATGTGGCTACCGAGCACTTGAATTGTGGCTAGTGTGATTGAAGAGTGGAATTTTTTATCTTATATGAATTAGTTTAACTTTAGTCACACATGGCTAGTGTTTGCCCTATTGGACAGCACAGTCCTAGAAGCTCAATTATATTTAGATTCATCTTTTAAGCAAGTGCTTCAGTATTTAAATATAATTCAGTGGGATTTGAGGAGGCAGATATGTTATGCTCTTATTGGCAGTTGCTGGCATTTTTTTCCCCTGGTTTAATCTGGTCCCTTAGCCTCAGATCATATTGGAAGATTATTTTGTATCTTTTTAAAATAGGCTTTTTGAAATTTTTTTCCCTGTATTCGCTGATCCCATTCATCATCTCATTCTCCATTCACTATTGTTAATGATCATTGCTAACACAAATTTAAAACTATGGATACTCCTACAACTTTAACATTTTTGACTGTTTTCTCTTTTCTTTTTCTTTCTTTCTTTTTTTTTTTTTTTTGAGACGGAGTTTCGCTCTTGTTGCCTAGGCTGGAGTGCAATGTTGCAGTCTCAGCTCACGGCAACCTCCACCTCCCGGGTTCCAGCAATTCTCCTGCCTCAGCCTCCTGAGTAGCTGGGATTACAGGCATGTGCCACCACACCCAGCTAAATTTTGTATTTTTAGTAGAGACGGGGTTTTTCCGTGTTGGTCAGGCTGGTCTCGAACTCCCAACCTCAGCTGATCCGCCCGCCTCGGCCTCCCAAAGTGCTGGGATTACAGGCATGAGCCACCGTGCCTGGCCTGTTTGTTTTCTAGCCCTTTGCTGCATCTCTATTTTTAAAACGTCACTGTTAATGTCAATACTGTTTTATTTGATGTTTGACCTCACAGTGTATTATATTTTCCCCTTGTTTCTGAATAGTCTTTGCTTTGAGAAGTATATTCTATATTCTCTTTTTACCCCTATAGCATCTTACCAGAGCTGAGTGTAACTAAATGCTTTCTGGTTTGAATTTGTGAAAAATTTGCCCTGGCTTACGCAGGTCGTAGCTGAAACCCATCCTGCTGGCAGATGTATCTGAGCAGAGCTTTCCGTGAGCCAGGAGCAGGTTGGTTGTCTGCTGCAAGGCTCAGCACTGTTACGATGCCAGCATTGTCTCTTTACATCTTATTTTATTATTTTATTGAGACAGAGTCTTGCTCTGTCACCCGGGTTGGAGTGCAGTGGCGCGATCTTAACTCACTGCAACCTCTACCTCCCGGGTTCAAGTGATTCTCATGCTTCAGTTGCCCAAGTAGCTGGGATTACAGGTGTGCACCACCATGCCCAGCTAATTTTTGTATTTTTAGTAGAGATGGGGTTTCACCATGTTGACCAGGCTGGTCTCGAACACCTGACCTCAAGTGATCCATCCACCTCAGCCTCCCAAACTGCTGGGATTACAGGTGTGAGCCACCGCACCAGCCATCTTTACATCTTCAAAAAGAGGAAATCGACCTTGGAGCCAGGCCAGACCAGAGGACCCATCAGGTGTTTATAGTGTAATCAGCCTGGCACTCAGGCAGTTTGGGCTTTTTCTTGAATTTTTTTTCCTATAGAGGTTTTAGAGGTACTCTGTTATGACCCAGGCTACTGGGGGCCTCAGGCCAAAGTGGTAATAATAGAAGTGACAGTAAATGTGTAAGCAACCGTAGCTGTGGGCCAGGCACCATGCTGGGCTCTTTACCTGTATAGTTCCATTTAATTCCTTCAACAACGCTGGGAGGAATGGGGTACATTCTCAGGTAAAGCACAGAAACAAAGTAGCTTGTCTAAAGTCATATGGGTGGTTTGGACCCTGCTTAGGCTGTGACCTTTCATTACCGTGCTATGTTCCCTTCTACAAATAAGACAGGAGTTAAATCTATGAAATGGTGGATGTGTGCTGTGTGAGAAGCTTAGGAGAAAATTCACCAGGCTTTAGTGACATAGAGGCTTGAAAGACTGCTTGAGAAAGAGCGTGAGGTCTGGCTGTGTGCTTTCTATGTGTGAAAGTTTGTTTTGAATGTCACATGTGAGTGCGGGGAATGCTGGAGGGATTTCACCAGTTTTAGTACATTCGGACCCCTGGAGAGCTTTGTCCATAGCAAGATGATTTGAGTGTGGTTTTTAAAGGATGGCACCAGACCTCTAAATGGTAATTACTGTTATCAATTTTGGTTAGTATTTCTTCAGAAAGGGTAGTGGGGTTGGTGAAAATGAAGATTTTGTGGTCGTGATTTATCAAGTAGTGTCATAAACTTTGCCTTCTTTTGTGTGACCAGTAACCCTGTGACATTGAGACTGAAATATGGAGCCACCAGGGAGGTTGGGTATTGTAGGTCTTATTTTGAAAGTTCTTCAGTTGCTTTTAGAGCAAAGATGGAATGGTTCTTCTCATTTGTTTTATTTTGTCTCTCTCTCTCTAGGATTTGGTCAACACTGGACTCAGCACTTTCCTTTTCTTTATTGCTTCAATCGTACTGGCTACTTTAAATCACAGAGCCGGAGCAGAAATTGCTGCCGTGGTAAGCAAACTCAAATGGTTAAAGCAGGCTGATCTGGGGACCTCCTGTGACCTGCTCACCTGTCCCTGGCATTTGTCCTGCTCCCCCTCCTATGGCTTTTCCTTTGCTAAAGATGATGTTACTGGGCCAGTGGGGGTCCCAGTCCCTTCAGTGCTGTGGTTCTCAAAGTATGGGCCCCAGAACAGCAATCTCAGCATCTGTTAGACATCCTTAGGCTCCACTCCAGAGCTACTGAGTCAGAAATGTATTTGAATGAACCCTCTGGATGATACAGATGCATACTCAAGTTCAAGAACCCCTGCTTTGGTTCGTTTCCAACACAGTCCTTGATGATTGTCAGTGATGTTGTTTAAGAGCCTTACCTGGCCGGGCATGGTGGCTCACGCCTATAATCCCAGCACTTTGGAAGGCTGAGGCGGGCGGATCATGAGGTCAGGAGATTGAGACCACGGTGAAACCCCGTCTCTATCAAAAATACAAAAAAATTAGCTAGGTGTGGTGGCAGGTGCCTGTAGTCCCAGATACTCAGGAGGCTGAGGCAGGAGAATGGCGTGAACCCGGCAGGCGGAGCTTGCGGTGAGCTGAGATCACGCCACTGAACTCCAGCCTGGGCAACTGAGCGAGCCTCTGTCTCAAAAGAAAAAAAGAAAAAGAAAAAAAAGAAAGAGCCTTGCCTGCCTGGGAAGGGAGGGGAGGGTTCTTGAATGCAGTCATGATGCCGTTTAGCAGTCACATGACATTTCAAGGTGGAAATGCCATGGCGGGTGGGGACCAGATAATGTAGGACTTTCCCTCTGCATGCCCTGCATTTCTGTATTGCTCTCAGTTTATGAGGAACAGGTATCCTTTTTGTAATGGGGGGATTAAAAGGTTTATAAATGATTAAACTAGCTGTTCTCTCAGGTACCACTCAGGAGATTTGTCAGTCTTAATAATTAAAACTCTGTGCTTCTCACTCTGGAGCTGCTTCCTTGGAGCTGCCCAGTGAGAGGCAGGTGTGGGATGGGGGCTGTGATGTGGAACGTTTGGCCCTGTGGCTTGATTTGGGACCCACATGCAAAACCCTGATTTTCTGTCTACGTTACATTTTGTCTGCACTGTATTTTCTCATCTGGGACCAGAGGCCCTGAAGGTGCAGTAAAAGAGGTACTTTTGTGATTTTTTTTTCTTATAGGTCCACAATACTTCAAAGGAAACCTTAGGCTGTCTTTAGGTCAGGCAAGATTTTCTGTGTGTCACATGACTAGAGACTCAGCCGTGGTGTGACAGCCACACATCCAGCAGGGCTGGGCACAGGCTTTCCTTTGACTCTGAGCCACCCTGTCATATGTATTTGAAACAAGACTTTAGATTAAATGGGGCTGCTGAGAGGGGAAAGAGATCAAAGAATGAAGGCACAGGGTTGTAGTGGTCAGTTGGCAGAGCAGGAAGGGGCTGCACGTGGCTTGGGTCACCACGGAAGCCTTGGGGGGCTAGGCCACGTGCCCGAGGACTAACTGTGCTGGTGTGTTTTAGATATTTGGCTTCTTGGCGACTGCAGCATATGCAGTGAACACATTCCTGGCAGTGCAGAAATGGAGAGTCAGCGTCCGCCAGCAGAGCACCAATGACTACATCCGAGCCCGCACAGAGTCCAGGGATGTGGACAGTCGCCCTGAGATCCAGCGCCTGGACACGTGAGGACCTGCCTGGATCCTCCTCCCTCCCGTCCTTGTGCCCGTCTCTCAGTCAAGTTTTCTTTCCCTTGTTGTGTCAGATTTCCATGTGATTCAGTTGAATTTTGTCCTCTTTGGTAAAAGTTCATTTTGGGAAAGGGTTTCCCGAGTGGCCCAGTGGGCGGGTCTGCGGTGGAGTCAGGACGCCCATGTTCCTTGGTGTTTGGGGCTGTGGAGCAGCCAGTGTCACTGCCCAGGTCCACTTGTGGTCTTACCTGCCCTGAAGCACAGGCTTCCTTTGACTCTGAGCCACCCTGTCATGTGTATTTGTAACAAGATGACTTTGGATTAAATGGGGCTGCTAAAAGGGGGGGAAATATGAAGGAATGAAGGGACAGCATTGGAACGGTCAGTCGGCAGTGGTTCTCAGGCAGCCTTAGGCACCACCTGCTCCAAGTCAGTGTTGAGTCTGGCTGCCAGGATCCAACCCACTCCTTGTCTTCCATGCCAGGGCCCCCAGGCAGCCAGCACCAGCCCAAAGGCCACAGGGTTGGGGAAAGCTAATGTCCTATTAGGATGGCTCCCAGGGACCTGTGACTCATGGGAGGGTTACCTTTTGTTTCCTACTCTGATGAGAAATCACTTGATTCTTCCTCAAATGAATCAGCTTCCTGAACCCCAGATTCTTCTCCAGGAATATGGGGACCATCTTGTTTTCCAGTTTCCTGCCTACCCTAAGTACTTTGAGGCTGAACTGCAGATTTTCAGTCATTTTACCTTCTCAGGTAAAAGCCATGAAAGAAACAAGCCTATTCCACCAGCCAAAGCACTTGCCCATTTGCTGGCTTCATGGACTGCAGGTGGGAGGTATGTGGTTGTGTTAAAAAACAGCATGCACATGCGCACACGCGCACACACACACACACCCTCCTCTATTTTAGGGTTGTGTGCTAATTTTCTAAATGCCTGCAAAGAGTTCTAACGTGATTCTGAGCAGATTCGTCTAGGATTTGAAAATACTTGAATTTGCACCAGAACACACCCTTCCACCCATGTTTCAAAAGGCACTAACTGTTGCTTTGGGCGCCTCAGTGTCATAACTACAGACATCATTCTTGGGAGTTGTTGGGGTGAAAAATCCTAGCTGCTTAAGGTTTCTGATTGATTATTGATAAAGTGAAGATTATTGTGTGTGGTGAATGAGTTCAGTGAGTCCCCATGATGCAGTAGTTTTTTTTTTTTTTTTTTAATTAGAGACTAATTATATCTTTTATGGAAAAAAGTTGGTTTAGTTTGTCAGGTTTTCACTCTTTGAACTGTTTTTAATGTTTACAAACCTCACTCTAGCTCTAACATTTTGTGTTTAGCCCTCACCAAAAAGCACTTACTGTGGTAGGAAGATTTTGCAGTAATGTGGAGAAATCCCCAAGATCAAGTGCTGACAAATGTTGACAGCTTTAGCAGTGTACTGCGTAATAAATAACTCTGAGGGGGCGGCGGGGGTCTTTGTGAGAAAGCGTCCCCTTATGCACATGTGGCATCTCATTCCCCGGGAAAGGATAGCATCTGATCTCACAGTGTTGATCAGGCAACACCGCTGGGCTGGGGTCGGAGCTGGGGTTAGCTCCCTGCACCAACACATTGAGTACAATCTGAGTTCGGAGCAGTGGCCCAGGCTATGTGGCTGAGCACCATGTCTGTCTCGGGCTGACCCTGCTAGCCTGTTAACAACTGTCTCCCCTCTGCTCCCACAGAGAGGGCAGCCAGGCCGGCTCACAGCTGGGTGTGCTGCCTGGCAGGTCTGTTGAGTGTGTTTGCAAAGTCAAAACTGGGCTTATCTCCCTTTAAGAGTCCCTTTTAAAATAGGGCCACAGAGGCTCAGCCTTGCATTAAATGGGGCGCACTTGGAAGGACCACCCTGAGCTTTATCAGAAATCTCTTGCTGGGAATCTTGTTACTTGGCCCCCAAAAAAGGCCACCTTTGAAGTGGGATTAAAAACAACACCATTCAGGTGGGCTTGTTGCCCAAGTTTTCCAGGTCACTTCAGTAAAACCACTTGATCATCTGGTGAAAGTGGGAGCAGGTGGTCGGCCTCCCGAGGATATGTTGTCAGCTGCAAGAAATAGTTCCGAAGTCACTGAAACTAAATGCAGATGAATGACCAAAAAGGATGCCACGCCACAGAGTGACTTACGAGTCAATTTGCATCTTCGTGATAGACTCTTCAGAATTATTTATGTCCCTGTAACTATTTAATATCCTTTGTGCCATGAGGCTCCCCCGTGGTTTTGTAAATGTTCTCCTTGTATTTAATTAACTCCCACTAGGACCGGAAGTGGTGCCATGGACACTTTCTAGTTGATGTAATGTGTGGTTGCACATCTCATCATGTATAGACCATGTGGTGACGAAAGTTCTGGAGGGAATAGGGTTGTCCACGGTGAACGTGAAGATGCCTATATTTTTCTTATATTGCCTCTGTGCAAACAGAAGACAATCTATATCTGGGGGCCTTAAAATGACCTCTTGGCAAATTGAAGGAAGTGTTTTTGCATTTAATAGTTTCAATAGGGACCAATATCAGTTTGGTTTGGGGCATTTGAAGGCTGAGTGACCTTAATTTTTCTCACTGTTCTGGTGGGTTGATATAGGTTTTCACATTTCAAGCAAAACTTGAAGAAACTGCAGTTGCTATGTGCATTTGGATTTGTTCCTGGACACTGTACAGCTGAAACCCTCAAGCATTTGGTGGAACCTCTGGTGGTTTTAGATGGATGCAAACACTGACGTCCTCAGAGAAAGTTTATTTTGGCACTGATTGGGTGGATTTGGTATTTTTTCCCTGATTCTCTTTGATATCCTTCCTTCACACTGCTGAAGGCAGGGGAGGGAAATACGCTTTCCCTGCCTTAAAGAGGGATTGCAGTCATGAAAGGCTGAAGATACTTGCTGGCCCCACATAAAGCTGGGAAGAGCAGATGCAGTTACAGATTAAAATCTCGTCAGATAAGTTCGACTTGAAGTGAACAGCCATCCGAGGGAGGTGACTTTTGTCTACAGAAAAAGCAAGAATGTGGCACCCTGCACAGCCCCAATACACATCTTCCTTGGCAACGTGAGCTAAAGCCAGCATGGGCAAGGCCAGCCCAGCTCTGAGGGCTTGGCCCTGGGAAGTCGGCGGCACCCGCAGCCCTTTGGGTCCTGTTACTGTCCCCTGGCAGGAAGGCTCACGCCTGTGGGCAGCCACGGAATGTGTCTGACCTCCACCCTATGTCGGGTGCTTCTGGGAGAGCTTCGTGACTCAGTTGAAAACATTTTGACTCTCTTCAAGTTTGCAGTTTAATCTGTGGTTCTTGGAAGCTGTCCTAGTGAGTCAGCATTGGGTTAAGCCTGAGGAGACCAAGCTCCAGCACCTTTGTGCACTCATGTATATGAATTCTTGCTTGCAGTGAATGAGCCCTGAACAACCCTAGTGTGTGTCATGTCCTGCGTGTGGCCCAGACGTGTTTTCCTGTAGATTCACATGAGAAAACCTCACCTATCCATGTGCTCTAAGAGGTGGACTGAGGTCTAATCCCTCCCTGGCGAGGTAAATCGCCAGATTTTCTGTGGGTTGGTCTTAACACCTAGGAGATGAATAGAGCGTGGAGACACCTGACCAATTTAGTGATTCTGCAAGGCAGTGATGATTTAAGGGTTCCCATTGTCTCATCTGTGTTCAAAACAAAGCGATCATGAAGTCTTTGTGCCACCGCCTGACTGTCATCTTCTCCAGATCTTGTTTACAGAGAAATAATGACGTTAAACAGGTATCAGAAAGGGGAAAAAAGTTTCTAGGCCAAGAGCTACTGGTGGATTCTCTTGAGCAGAATAACAAGTTGCTTCCTGCTCCAGGGACTGCCATTAGCTTGTGAGGTCTCCAGGTGCCTTGTTAGTTCCCAGTGAAGCTGCAGAATCCAGGGTTTTTTCCAGGTTTGTCTTATTTTATCAGCACCCATGTCCAGGCCCAACAGCTTGGTAGGCTGGTGAGGTCCACACACAGTCAGGTCTGGGAGATGAGGGAGGAAGCGGTGGCCTGGAACACCCCGCCTGTCTTCCATCAGCACTAGACAGCTCAGGCTATCTTGGAAACGTGTACTTGGTTAACTGCCTTCCTGTCCTCTTGTCTTTGAAAGCTGTCTCATGTTCCACAGTCAGCTTGAGGGCAAGAGTGGGATGCTGGGGACAGGTCTTCCCCGTGCTATGGGTGAGCTCCTGGCATCTGGCTCAGGAACATGTGGGTCCAGCAGGTGACTCTGAAGCTGGCTTGGCTGCCATCTCAGACAGGACGCAGGCCTGACACCCTCAGCTTTCAGCTTTGTAAACTTCCCTGGCGCTTTATAGAATCTTGTGTTTCTTCTCTTCTCAGCAGATGTCATTCAAATCACAAGAACTGTCTGGTCGAGAAAGTAATTTAAAATATTTGACCTTTTATGTTTCTTTTATTTAGAAACTGTGAGAGAAAATACCTTCAATATCTATTACGTCTAGAAGAATGTTCTTCTGAAAGTGAATGTTCTGTTTAATTCTTCTCCATGTGAGTGAGTAGCATTTGTACACTCTTCAGCTTGAAGCGGAATAGGTCCTGTTATATTCTCTTCTTTTGTCTGGGATATATTCTTTTTCCATTTGAATACAGTTTTTCAACCTTTGGGATTTTTTTTTTCCTTTCTAGTTTTTCCTATTCACAAACATAACAGTAAGGGAAAAAATCACCCACAAGCCCGCTGAGTTTGAATCACTGGCAGCTTGCCTAGAAAAGTTTAGATGATGGGTCCTTGAATGGTGTATCTATTTCATAGGGTAAGTTTGTTGTCTATGTTTTTTTATGCTGAGGCTTTAATTCAGGTGACTGCTATCTAGACACCTGGGGTGGCGTGTTTTCTTTGGGATGCATAATACAGAAAGGCCAGGGAGCCTTTGGCTTGGACCCCAGGGAGCTATCGAAACTTTTGAAGTTTAAGTTTAGGAGTAAGAACATATCTCAGACCACCTTAGTCAGCTTTGCTAATGGGATTTAGGGCCAGGCCAGAGTGTCTTTTCCTAACTGTTCCTGAAAAGAGAGATGGTGTGAAACAAGATTCTGATAATGGTTTGTGTGAGATTTGATCATAGTCTAAAACTATCATGTCTTGAGTTGCCTTAGGATGACAGTGCAGACACCCAGTAGGAAGTACCCCATTTTTATCAGGAAAGTCAGTCACCCGAAGGGATGGTGAGGAGACGAGGGGAGAGGAGGGAGACTTGGTGCCCTTGCACCAGGGTGAGGCCTGACTCACGCTGCTTCCCCCCACAGGCCCTGCTTTGCTTGCCTGCTTTTTCCAGAGTCGATTTTGCAAGTTTCAAGACTCTGTTCCCCTCTTTGCAGAAGTGAGGAAGGCAAATACTCAGGGTTTGAAGAGAGACCTGGCTGGCTCGAGGGCTGGCAGATGCGAGGGCAGGACACCTGGGATGGACTTGTCGGCTGGCCCAGGCCCAAAGGGGGCTGCCTGCTCCCAACTCTTTCACTCTGTAACCCATTTTAAAATGAGTTTTTGAATCTTGCCTCAAATTGACCTACTTGGATAAAATCAGTGCTTTTCCTAACTTGATTTTGTTTGACATGGTTCCCTCTAAGAGAATGCTAGGAATTGAAACTATTTGTATATGTTGAAATTTGTAGGGGTTCAGGAACCCATGGCAGAAACATATTTATTTACAAGTATGACTATTTTTTTTTCAAAGTAGGCAATTCTGTCTTTGTATATTTTAAGGCAAATAATCACTTCACCTCTGGTGCCTTCCATGCGTCGCATAAGCACTCTTGTCAATCATGGAATTGGAAAAAAAGATGTACATTTAGTTAAGCCAGATAACACTATTTTTATAGCATGATTTTAGATTGTGTCCTTTTAATATTGTTTTCAACAATGGTAGTTTTGAGGTTTTGGCCATTTTCTCTTTACACTTCGTATGTA
Organism: Macaca fascicularis; assembly: GCF_037993035.2. Classification (NCBI taxonomy): domain Eukaryota; kingdom Metazoa; phylum Chordata; class Mammalia; order Primates; family Cercopithecidae; genus Macaca; species Macaca fascicularis. Next base: position 62,627,753 of record NC_088394.1, on the reverse strand, counting down.
TTTTAAAGAAGGAAAAAACAACAAAAAAATTCCCTGGCTATTCCTCTTTCCTCTCTGCTGCTGCTTCTCCCACATCTTGTTCCTGCTTATTTAAATAGTCTGAGAGTAAGAGTATATTTCTGTGAAATAATTATAAGTCAGTATAATTGCATTGGCATTTTTTAACCACTTGCTCAGTTTGGAGCCACTGCTCACCTCAAACAGTACAAAGAAAGTGGTTCCATATTTTACAAACAAAAGAGTAGCATCAGAGCCCTGACCTGTCTTTGGGTGTAAAATGGTGAAAGGCCGGCGTCTGGCTCCTTCCCCTGTGGTTTGGGCTGGTGAACTGAGCCCAGGTGTATTCTCTGGCCTGGGCCCCTTCCAGGATCAGTGCAGGCGTCCTGCAGAGGCGCAGCCTTCCTGCCACTACAGAGTGGGAAGCTTCCCGGGGGACCTCAGCCGGCTCCGGAGCTCTCACCTTCCACTCGGATCTCGTATTGGTTCGTTGTGGATGCTCTGGCTAGGCTTGGTGGCATATTCCAGGCTTCAGGCCTGAACAAAACAGGCTGCTTGCTGTGAGGAGCTAGATGACACCAAGACACAGACATATACTCTTCAGCAGCTCCTTTCGCCTCTCCTTCCTGCAGGGCGTGAGTTATGGCTGGTCCCAAAACCCTTGAATAAACTAGCTGAGCCATTGCAAATGAAGGTACAGATGGATTGAAACATAAAATCGTAGCTTTTGATGTCCTTCTGAAGGGTCAGAATATGTAATTATTTGATAACCAAGGAAGTCAAGCCAGATGGCTAAGTAGTAACTTTCCAATATGATTTACCCGTGGTACTTCACCTGGTGGCACTTTTGGGGGGCAATATTAACAACTATCACATTTTACTTGTTAAGTCTCTTTCATTCTGGCAGTTTAAAGACACAACTGTGGGCTTTCTGAGGCAATGCCCATTGGGCAAACTTAGGTTTATGTGTTTGGTTTTTCAGCTACGGAAGCCCTGGGTGGGTGCCCCCTGGCTGGCCTGGCTCTCGGGTTCAAGTCTGTATGTCTGGAGTGGGTTGGGGCCCCAAAGCTTTGCTGCTATTGATTTGTCCCCGACAGCAGGCAAAGCCTCACATTGCCCTCAATTTTCCCCCTTTCATTTGAAGGACCAATTTTTCACGGTACTTGTCTTGATCTTTTTCATAGTGTTCAAATCTGTATTTTTGTATGTAGAGGAAAATAATTTTCTCAACACTAATCGTTAATAACTATTGTATTAAATCGTCATGAAGGAACTCTTAATAAATGGACGTGTAAGGATGTCGTTGTCTCTCCTCACTCTGGCTGGCCTCCTCTGCCCCTTAAAGGTTAAGGTTATGGATCCAGTTCCTGAAACAGGGCTGCTGCGTGGAGGTTGAACAGAGCCATGATCCTCGGTGGAACAAGGCCTCTGTGACACCAGCTTTGCCGCTTTGCCAGGGCTGACAAGGTGGAACATAAATTCCACCAGGGGCCTCTCCGCTCCTGCACACCCAGCTTTCATATGCATTTTCAGCACATGTGGTGTGTGACAGTTTGGGTGGAATGTCTTGTCTTTTCCCATCAGCCTGGACAAGAACGCTGACCTGGGTCCTCCAGGGCTGCAGTTCTCTGGGCTGTTAGAGAGCCCCAGGGTTCCCGCTGCCTGAGGCTGCTGTGAGACACTATCCTGATGTGTAAGTGAGAGGGCCCTGGGCCAGTTACCCGACCTTTGTCTCAGTTTCTTTGTTTGTAAAACAGGATAGTGTGAGAACTAGAGCCAGGGTCCCCAACCCCTGGGCAGTGGACTGGTACCATGGGGCCTGTTAGGAGCCAGGCTGCACAGCAGGAGGTGAGTGGCAAGCAACTGAGCTCCACGTCCTGTCAGCCCGGCAGTGGGATTAGGTTCTCATAGGAACACGAATCCTGTTGTAAACTGTGCATGCTGTGGATCTAGGTTGTGTGCTCCTTATGAACATCTAATGCTTGATGATGTGAGATGGAACAGTTTCATCCTGAAACCATCCCCTCCCACCCTCACCCCAACCTACCCCCCAATCCCCAGTCCGTGGAAAAACTGTCTTCCACGAAACTGGTCCCTGGTGCCAAAAAGGTTAGGGACCACTGAAATAAAGGATTAAATGGTAGTCAGATTTCATGTGTATTTTTGCTAACACTGAAAACTGACAGGATCCACACTGGCCTTACCAGCTTGTACTGAAGCCTGACATGATACCCAACAGTATTACTCCAGTTTTTTCAAACACACACTCCAAGCAAGTGGTCAGTCTGGCTTAATTCATTATGGCTTTTTTTCAGGGTAAGAGATTCACATGCAAGAGAATAAGGCTACAGATGCTCCAAACATGGGTCCAGAACTCTGGCTCTTTTGTGAGGCCTAGAGTCACAGAGAATGCCATCTGTTAAGAAGCTGCTTTTGTATAAAAAATATATAAAAAGTTACAAAATTCCATCAAAGACAGATACACAGTATAAGTCGTTAGGTGAACACAGAAGGCTGGTCTCATCTCCCGCAGTGGCCCATAGACCTGCCCTGGGGTCTGGAAGTTCACTGTCCTGAGGGTCCAGGAACTCCTGCCTGCTGCCTGGGCTTAGGAAGAAGAAGGGTTTGGCTGGGCCCGCCCAGCTCCCTGTGACACTGTCACTGTGACGTCACTGTTGTACCCTCTGTCTTCTGGTCCAGTCAGTCTATGAGCTCTTCTTTGAAACAGTCTTAGACCCAGAATGGTCATCTCACCCCCAGAAAACATGGTTTCCAAGGGTGGGAGGTGTCAGTTATGGGTGCGGAGCCCCACTCTCCTGAGCGACAAGGCAAAGGTCAGTTTCTCCCTGCTTCACGAATGAAGAGGGAACTGGTGCTCCTTGAACCAAAGATTCTTGGAAGGGTCATTGTCACCAAAGTGCCTGGCGTGGGCAGGAGCACCAAGTGCAGACAAACCCAGCGGGGCCTGGCGGGGCAGCCCTGTCACGGTTTCTGTCTTTGTTCCTGTTAGTGAAACAGAAGACCCCCGACCCCCACCACCTAGCAGCTTGGAACGCCTGCTGCCCAGGTGGAGACAAGGCTCTGCTTTGTCTCCTTGTGCTGGTTTTTGGCAGAGAGGTTAAAGGGCTGAAGGCTTGTGGGACAGAAATGGGGAGAAGGGGTGGGACACCCAAGATGCCCTCACACGCAGCATGGTCAACAGTGCTGAGCTGAGGGGCAAGCCTGGTAGGCTGGGCTCAGGCAGAACCTGAAGCTGTGGAGGGCCTGCTGTGTCTGCAGCCCCCTCTGCAACTCAGAAGTCCAGGCCTCCCCTCCAACGCCAGTGTCCCCTGTGAGGCGCAGGAGTGGAGGCCTGTGTGGCTCAGGTTGCCAGGGCACCCGCCAGGCCTTCAGTCAGAGTCCGAGTCGGAATTTTCTTCTGAAAGGAAAGCAGAGAGGATGCTTAGCAGGAGGCTCAGGGCAGTGGTGCCCGGGAATGGTCTCTGGGGAAGCACAGTTGGGTTGCTGGCAGGAGCCTGGGTGCAGGCCGCTCACAGCTGACGCTACCATTCCCAGTGATCGCTGGCATCAGGGCAGGCCCCAGGCCTGAGGCCTTCCAGAGGCAGCAGCCACTTTGGTTTTTTGTTTTTTTTTTTTTTTTTTTTTGAGATAGAGTCTTGCTCATCACCCAGGCTGGAGTGCAATGGCACGATCTCGGCTCACTGCAACTTCCACCTTCCCGGGTTCAAGCGATTCTCCTGCTTCAGCCTCCGGTAGCTGGGATTATAAGCGTGCGCCACCACGCCCGGCTAATTTTTGTATTTTTAGTAGAGATGGGGTTTCACCATATTGGTCAGGCTGGTCTTGAACTCCTGAACTCAGGTGATCTATCTGCCTCGGCCTCCCAAAGTGCTGGGGTAACAGGTGTGAGCCACCGCGCCCGGCCACAGCAGCCACTTGCACCTCCAGGGTGTGGGTACGGGTGCAGGTGGGGGTGTTTCCACCCCAAGACTGAAGCCCAGGTACCCCTTCCTCAGGCCCAGCCCCTCCCGAGTCTCCCTGGGCTGTTCTCAGCTGGGCGGGTCAGGGCTGTACCTCTGCATCCCAGCTCTATCCCCACCCCCAGGTTCAGCAGGACAAGGTAAGGATGATAATTTTCTTGTCCCCCAAACTAAATATCCTAGAAAATCAGCAAGCCTCTTTTTAGCCATTTTATATCTTCAATCCCCTTTCCCAATCCTTGTTTAATATTGTAATCAGAAACAATTTTATAATGGTAAGGGCCTGCCTATGAGGTGTGCCTCGAGGGTTCCTGAAATCCCAATACTGAAGGGAGCTCTGTAGAGCCTTCTGGAACCTCCACCCCAGAAGGAAAAGCACCAGAGTCACTAACCCCCCACTCCGCCCCAGTGCTGGTTGCTACTTCCTGATGTTCATCCCCTCCCTGGCCAGCCTCTGTCTCTCAGAACCCCAGTCAGTCCCCACGCTATCACTGGCTCATGGCCGGGCCCAGGGCTTGGGTGTGGGCAGCCTAGTCCCTAAACCCCAGCTCTGCCCCTTACTCCTCTTCCTGGGCTGCACTCCTCAGATTTTGTGGGGTTTGCTATATTCAATTTTTTGTTTTCCCCCCGAGATGGAGTCGCGCTCTGTTGCCCAGGCTGGAGTGCAATGTTGTGATCTCAAGTCACTGCAACCTCCGCCTCCCAAAATCAGGCGATTATCCTGCCTCAACCTCCCAAGTAGCTGGGATTACAGGTGGGCACCACCATGCTCGGCTAATTTTTGTATTTTTAGTAGAGATGGGGTTTCACCATGTTGGCCAGGCTAGTCTCAAACTCCTGACCTCAAGTGATCCACCCACCTCGGCCTCCCAAAGTGTTGAGATGACAGGCATGAGCCACTGTGCTTGGCCGCTACATTCAATTCTAACATACAAGTCAGGAATAATTTTACAGCAAAATAATTGTTACATATGTGAAACTCTTCAAATAGTAAAAAAAGAAAAAAAAAAAAACCTCCCAAGTTTCCACTGACGTTTACTAATTGTTCCCTGGGCTGGCTGGCTGGGATCACTTGCTGTGGGCAACTGGGAGCAGGCTGCAGAGCCAGAGGAAACCGCCTGGGAGCTCTAACCTAGTATTTGCCAAGGGATGGAATGGGATGAGTGGCATTCATTTTGAGCAAAAGGACAGTTTCTGGGATTCACAAATCCCCATGGCCCCAGCACCTGGCTATTAGGAAACTAGTGTCTCTTAAGCCTGGTTCTGCCTGGGGAAGATCCCACCCACAGGTTGGGGCCTGCAGGCCCTTCCAGAGCTGCCCTTGTCTACCTGCCCAGCCACAGGCACTGCCAGCACAGGGGCACATCCGCCTGGTCCAGAGAAGCATCTCCCGGGCAGAAGCACCTGCTGTCTCTGCTCTCAGTTTTCTTCCCGCACCAGCCTGGTCTCTTCTGCCTGCACCCTCCTCTACCGCCATCCATCAAGACCCAGCTCTAGCGTCCCCTCTGGAGCCTCAGGCTGGCTGGCACTCAGTGTGGGCCTGCTTTCAGCTACTGTATCCCTACTTCTGTCAGCTCCTGTTTTACTGTTGTCATTGCTGTCCCATCTGGCCCCTCCCCTGGTATGGGACACATCATGTGTCCGTTGCCATGGTTTCTGGGTCTGACTGCTCTCTGGCCTCTGAGCTCCCCAGGACAGGCCTGGATGGGTAAGACAGCAGAGGGGCTGGGTTGGGGGGGTGGCCACTCTGGATCCCGGGTGGACAGGTGCCCTGAGAGTGACTGGCTGCCCAGGGGGGTCGTCCAGGGAGACTTGGCTCAGCCATGCCCACTGCTTGCCCTTCCTAAAAAGGCTGGGGTGAGGGGCACAAGGGGAATGAAACTGGCTTTGGATCAGTGCTGCATGAGAGTAGGTGAGAATGGGCTGTAAAAACACTGCCATGGGGAGAGAGGAAATGATCCCACCCCAGCCTCAAACTAGCCGGCCATCCCCAAGGGAGGACAGGCCCCTGTTGCAGCACTGCTGGGGTGTTCAGGCCGGCCGCTCACCTTCTGTCTTGTGGGCTGTGGTCTCATCTGCAGAGTCCCCTTGTTTGAGGAATTTGGCCACGTCGTTAAAGATCAGGTAGAAATCAATTGCAAACACGATGGTAGCAAAGAAGCCAAATACCTGTGGACAGGGTGGATGGGACGTATCACAGCGCTGACTCCCTGCTCCGGGAGGGCTGCCCCAGCCTTGTGGCCCATTTCAGACCTGCTTGGACGGACAGCCCGAGTGACAGGCACAGACCCCTCTGAGTAACAGAAGTGGGAAAATGAGCTGTGAACTTGGTTTGACAAACAGCCTTTCAAAACTCCGGGTAGAGTCAATCTCTAATGAGAGGACTTTGGAATCATCATCGGGACCCACATGAGACCCCAGGGGGGCCCCAGCAGGGAAAGGCTCTGCCCCAGGTCCCACCCTAAGTGAGCAGCTAGAGTGGCATCTGCAGTTTCCGGAGGGGTGGGGCGGCTGCTCACCCCAGCGGCTTTGGAAGCCCCATCCGAGTACTTGGCGACGGCCGTGATGGAGATGGCAAAGTAGATGAGGGCTGCGGTGACACAGCGCAGGAAGTCCTGGGGAGAGAGGGACACCATCATGCTGCCTGGAGCCCCCTGGAGCTGAGCACAGCATGGGGAGGAGGCCTGGCAGCCTGGTCTTGTTCTCAGCCCCAGGCCTAGCACCTGAGGGCTCCTACCCCATCCTGGCCCTACCCACATGCCTAGGCCCTTGTCCCACCCGCCAGGTGCCTCTGCTGCCCTGCCAGCAGCTGACACTGCCCTATCCCAGGTCCAGCGGGGCTGCTGTCCTAAGCTCTGGACAAAAAACTCTGGGTCAGGCTGCAGCCTGCCCTGCGACGCAGTGGAAGCAGAAGTTGGAAACACCTCCACCTGCTCCCTTGCTGTTCTCCAATGGGGAGATCTGTTTCTGCGCCTCGGCTTTGCCACACTCTTGTGGCCGATCCATTTATGGAGCACAGTTTCTGCTGACCTGTCCTTAAGATGGGGACACTTGGGAGGTGCAGCCCTCCTGAGGCAGCAGATGCTGGATATGAAGTCAAGAGACAAGGGTTAAAGTCCAGCCTTTGCTGCCCTTTCTCTAGGACACATTTCATTCAGCGAAGTCCACTGGGGTCTGGGCCCTCACAGGTGACAAAACGAGGTCAGGGTTGCCGATGGCTGAGGTCTGGGTAAGCCCTGCAAGTCCTCAGTTAACCTGTCCTGCCCGCGTGGAAATGGCTTGAATTCCTGTGGTGGCAGCTCATTCCTGCAAGCCCCGTGGGGAGCACCAGCGCCACCTGGTGGCCAGAGACCCCTCTCCGGGTTCCCTGCCTCAAAGACGTGCTCTAGAAGCACCAGAGCCCACTTCAGATCACAGGGCTGCTGAGGAATGGAGCTGGGATGATCTGAAGCTTGGTCTCTCCATCCAGTTCTAACCAACTGCAAACTCCAGCACACTGGAGAAAGGATAAGGGCCCAAGTGCATGACTCCAGACTCCTCATTTGGTCGCTTTGTGCAGGGTACCCCTCCCTCCTGGGGCCCCTGTCCTCACCATCATGGGCCAGCACAAGCCCTGCCACTTGTCATTCAGCTGCATGGCATCAGCAAAGAGGAAGAACAAGGCCAGCAGGAACTCCAGTAGAGGTGCTGTGAGGAAGGCAGATGCTGAGGATGCCACATAGCAGATAAAAGTGATGAACGAGAGACCCTGCAGGGAAGGAGTTTGAGGTAAAGTCAGAGCCTTTTCATGCTCCTTGCCCAGTGCTCCTCTGAGCCAGGCCCTGTGGTCAGGATAGAGGAGGCTCCAGCAGGGGAAGCCAACTGCTCACAGTCCCACAGCTGGGAAGTGGCAGAGCCAGATTAGAATCCCAGGCCAAGCGCAGTGGCTCACGCCTGTAATCCCAGCACTTTGGGAGGCCAAGGCAGGTGGATTGCTTGAGCCCAGAAATTTGACCCCCGCTTGGGTAACATGGCAAAACCTCATCTCTGCAAAATATACAAAAATTAGCTGGGCGTGGTGGTGTGTGCCTGTAATCCCAGCTACTGGGGAGGCTGAGGTGGGAGCATCACCTGAGCCCGGGGAGGTTGAGGCTGCAGTGAGGTGTGATCAGGCCACTGCACTCCATCCTGGGTGAGAGAGTGAGAGACTCTGTCCGCCCCCCCCGCTGAAAAAAAAGAACCCCAGCATGGCCCAGGCCCACGCCTATGCTGCCTCCCAGTCCTGGGCATGACCCTAAGTCCTCACCTCACCCCACCCCAGCTCCCTACCGGGACCGAGTCAGAAAGCCCCAGCCTCCCAAGCACATCCACTCCACTCTGCCCTGTGGAGGGAAATCAAAGTTAGGAACCAGTTTCCAAAAAGTAACACCCAACACTGAAGACGTGCGCTTGTCACTGAATGTAAATTTCACCTTGAAAACAAAAAACAAGTCTTGAATCTTAGTTAATGATATGCATGCTGAAGTGTTCAGAGTTGAAATGTCCTGATGTCTGCAATTTATTTTGTGTTAAAAGATAAAATGGATTGATGGACAGATAGATAAAGCAAAAAAACCTTTTAGCATTTTAATGTATTTGCAAATTTTCATAATAATAAGGAACATCCAAGAGAGGGTGCTTTGGCACTGACCTCAGGCCCTGCTGCCTTATTCACACAGGGCCAGCTGTACTTGAACTATAAGAATCAATAAATGTTTACTGCGGTCTTGCCCACAACTCTGTAGGTGGGAAGAGCTGCTGCAGGAGGATGTCCAGCCCTGGTAAGTCCTGCAGCTTAGGTGCGCTGCAGAGCAGGCCAAGGTGACCTGTTGGCCAGCCTGGGGCTCCACAGTGCCTGGTGCCCTGAGGCTCATGGGCATCTCCTCTGACCCTCACATCCACCCATGAGCACAGCCCCACTTTACAGATGAGAAGACTCTGTTACATGGCTAATCAGAGGCTACTAGAATTTGAACCCAGGACTGGCCGACCCCCCAGATAGAGTTCTCTTACCAACCTCCCGCTGCCCTCAAGATGGGGTCTTGCTCTGTCTCCCAGGCTGGAGTGCAGTGGCACAATCTCAGTTCACTGCAACCTCCACCTCCCGGGTTTAAGCGATTCTTCCGCCTCAGCCTTCCGGAGTAGTTGGGATTACAGGCGACCGCCACCACACCCAGCTAATTTTTGTATTTTTAGTAGAGACAGGGTTTCACCATGCTGGCCAGGCTGGTCTCGAATTCCTGACCTTAGGTGATGCACCCACCTCGGCCTCCTAAAGTGTCGGGATTACAAGTGTGAGCCACCGCACCCGTCCCAGACAGAGTTCTTAAGCAACTTGGCCCTGTGGGTGTTGGGGAGGCCATCTGTCCTGGTTTCTGTCACTGTGGCTGCGTTTGAACACGTCCATGGCTGAGTAGCTTCTAGTGGGTGCTGGAGGCCCCATGGGGACACCCAGATGCCTCACAGGAAGCACTGTGGCTGCTTCAGACAAATGAACTGCAGGGATCCCAGGGGGTCCCCAGGGCACCCCCATTCGCTCTGCACATGGCCTTGGGTGCAGCTGAGCCCCCTTTGGACAGATAGACTAAGGCATAGACAGGGGCTGGGAGGCTGCTGGGGCCTCCCAGGAAGGCCTTCCGTGGGACCGACCCAGCCCTGGCCCTCCCCTTCCTGTCTCCTATGCCCAGGCCCCAAAGCCTAATTCTGGGGATTCCCCTCTCAATTCCTGTTTTCTCATCCCGCGATTTCTGGGGCCACTTCCTCTCTCTGTTTCTGTCCATGTCAGCCTCTGCACTTGCTTGGCCTGGGGGTGGGAGTGAGGGGACTAGGGAGGCAGGAGTGCCCTCAGCGGCTCCTGTGAACCCTGAGTGCCGACCATTCACCCTTCCTTATCCTCCCTGGCCTGGATTCCTGACATCTGCTGGGCCCAGGGTGGCCTCTATGCTCCTGCTGGGCATATGCCTCCCCCCATGAGGTGGTCCTGGGTGAGGATGGGGGGCGGTTCAAGTCCCTCAGGGGACGGTGGATTCGAGGCTTCTCCCCTCAAGTGGCTCCCAGTGGTCTCCAGGGTGGGGCTGGGAGTGTGGACTTGGTGTCTCACTTGGGCGTTGGGCAGGTGGCCTCTGGGCTGACCGCGGGAGAGGCTGCAGGACCACCTTCTACCCTCTGCCCTGAGCGACCAGAGAGAGGTCCCGGAGCAGAATCCCCCTTCCTCCTGCCCCCACCCTCCCACCCGCTCTCACTGGGCCCCTCAGTTGAGCCACCTGTCAAATTAGGCGCCTGAGCGCTCTCATCTGTAAAGTGGGGACGTGGGCAGGAAGGGCCAAGTCGCTGGGATCTAAGCAACAAGTGGCCGCCGCCGTGCGCATCCCCCTGCCTCTGGTCCGGCCTCTCCCTCACCAACCCCGGCGGCCCAGCGCCACCACCACCCCACGGAGAACAGTGCGGGCGCCTACGATGTCCAGAGGACAAAGAATCCCCACCGGCCGGGGTAGGGACGAGCGCGGAGTAGGAAGGAGCCCGGCCGCGGAGGGGAGGAGGGCGATGAAGTCACCGCGGGGCCGCCTCACCCAGTCCCGGGGGTGGGGGTGTCCCTCCCACTCCGCACGGCCCCCGCCCGCTCGGCCCCGCCTCCGCCCCTCAAGTCGAGGCCCCGGCCCGCCCTCCCCGCGCGCAGGAAAGCGGACCCCGCCGCGGCCCGGGAGTCCAGGAGGACCGAGCGGCCCGAGTCCCCCGGGCCCAGAGAGGGCGGGAACGCCCGGGTCACACAGCGGGACCCACCTCCCCGGGCCCCGCCCGCTTCCCAAGGCCCCCAGCTCTGGACTCGCGGGGACAGCACCGCGGATGGCCTGGGCTCTGGCCCCGCCCCGCCGTCCAAAGTTTGGGGACCTCGGCCCAACTTCGCCGGGCGCCCAAGAGAAATCGGCCGAGGCGGCGCGGGGAGGGGGGGTATCGGAGTACAGCGGCCGCCCCCGGACCCCACCCGCGCCCCAACGTCCTCCTCCAAAAGGAGCCGCGCAGTCTCAGCGGGCGGCCGAGGGTCCCGCCGCACTCACCGACTCGGCCAGCAGGAGGCGGCCTTTGAGAGAGCAGAGGAAAGCGCGCGCCGGCAGTAGGGCGCGGAGCCCGGGGACAGCGGGGCCGGGACGGGAGCCGCCGGCGGGCTCGGGGTCCGGGTCGGGGTCGGGGTCTGGGGGCCACATGGCAGCGGCGGCGGCACGGCCGGGGCTCGGCCTGGAACCCCTCTTCTCACGCCCGGAGGGAAGCGGAAACCCGGGCTGTGCGGAAGGAGGGTAGGCGACACTGCCTAGCGCAGGGGCGCATCCCCCGCCGCCCCGCCCCGCCCCGCCCCCACCCGCTCCTCCGGCCCGCCCCTCCCCCTCGGACCCCAGCGGCGGGGGATGCTGGGTCAGACCCGCCCGCGCCTGGGCCTGGGGCCTCTGCAGACTCCGCCTTCTCCCTCATCCTGGTTCGGGCCGCTGGAGGCTTCCCGATCACCGCCGCGACACCCGTTCGGAGCTCCCACCCGTCTGCCCCTATCCACAAGGGCTGTCTATACTCGCTGTCTCTGGTCTAACTTCCTGCCCGTGCGCGTGTCTGGAATCCGGGAACCCAGGCGTCTAAACAGCAAAGACCCCGGCCGTGATGTCAGCTCCGCACCCCATGTCCTCTCTGTTTCTTGGGGGCCGGAGTTTTCTTGCGACTTCCTTGGCCACCCCTCCAGTCCTCGGCCAGCCCCACCCTCCTCCAGGGCCTCTTTGTTGGCTGTTCCAGGCCTCGGTCCTGCACCCGCCTCCCCCAACCCATTCTTGGAGGACTCTCAGACCTGCAAGCGCAGCTCCAGGCACACACCCAGACACACACACGCGCGCAAACACACACGCACACACACACAGGCAGGCACATCTGCAGGACTTCCTGACCTGCAGTCCCCCAACCCCAACACATCTCTCTCTCTCACATACACACACACACACACACACACGCCACGCTCATGCGTGCACGTCTGGAGAGTGTCTGGAGTTCAGCATGATCAAGACCCAGCTTGCTGTGCCTCTGTAAAGGGCACTGCCCCCTCCTTTCCTTCCACCCGACTAGCAGAGACCTGCAGATTGTCCTTGTCCGTCTTCACCGGCAGTCTGTAACCAAGGTCCTCCCACTTTCACCTCCTGTAGCTTTCTCTGATCTCTGTCCACTTCTCACCACCACTAGATCCGAAACCATTCCTGCCCGCTACCTGCTGAACTGCTGTGATGGTGTCTTTAAGAGGCCCTTAGGTTTTCTCTCTCAGCAGCCGGGAGAGAGCTTGTACCACAGTACTGTGCACCCTTGATATAATTAACTCCATCTTAGAAAGACTTCATTTTATATTTCATAGGGTGCTTTGTCAACAAGGACAAGATGTTTTGTTTAATAAAAAATAGAAGGTCAGGTGCTGTGGCTCATGCCTGTAATCCCAGCACGTTGGGAGGCTGAGGTGGGTGGATCACGAGGTCAGGAGTTCGAGATCAGCCTGGCCAATACAGTGAAACCCCATCTCTACTATAAATACAAAAATTAGCTGGGTGTGGTGGCACATGCCTGTAATCTCAGCTATTCGGGAGGCTGAGGCACAAGAATCGCTTGAACCCGGGAGGCATAGGTTGCAGTGAGCCGAAATCACACCACTGCACTCCAGCCTGGGCGACAGAACAAGACTCCATCTCAATAAATAAATAAATAAATAAATAAATAAATAAATAAAGACTGCATCCAATGAAGCACACTGTTCCACTCTCATTTCTCACCAGAGCACTCTGTGAGTACGAAACAGCAGCCCAGCAGCCTTAGCTGACAACCATCCCACTGCCATACTTGATAAGAACTCTGCATCTGCCTCCCAAGGCTCTGCCCCTCAAAGACTGCAAGACCCTCAAGCCCAGACCAGGATTCCTTTTGTCTTCTTCCTTCCGCTGGGGTTGGTTCCTTAACCATTTCTCCTATCTCTTTTTCTCTTGATGCTAAATGCTACTTTGTTTGCTGTGGAATGTTTAATCTATAACATTTACTTGTGGATTAAGTATACTATTAGGTATGGTTTGCAATATTGACTGACTGACTTGTATAGTGGCTTGAGCCCGTGTGCTAACTACTGAGTGAACAGGAAGTACTAAGGAAAATTGGCTCCTTGGGTCTGGGCATGGTGGCCCTTGCCTATAATTCCAGCATTTTGGGAGGCTGAAGCAGGCAGACCACCTGAGGTCAGGAGTTTGAGACCAGCTTGGCCAACATGGTGAAAACCCATCTCCACTAAAAATACAAAAATTAGCTGGGCATGGTAGCACAGGCCTGTAACCCCAGCTACTTGGGAGGGTGAGGCATGAGAATTGCTTGAACCCGGAAGTCAGAGGTTGCAGTGAGCTGAGATTGCGCCACTGCACTCCAGCTGCACTCCAGCCTGGGCAACAGAGTGAGATTCTGTATCGAAGAAAAAAAAAAAAAAAAGAAGCAGCAGCAGCAAATTGGCTCCTTGGGATATCTCGTGGCTTTTGTTTTTTTACTCTTGGGTATAGGGTGAATAAAAATCTGACATTGTAGAAAGACACAAACATGTGTGGACCTGGTTATCTATTTTTTCTTTCTTGAGACAGAGTCTCACTCTGTCACCCAGGCTGCAGTGCAGTGGCATGATCTTGGCTCATTGCAATTGCAACCTCTGCCTCCCAGATTCAAGCGATTCTCCTGCCTCAGTCTCCCAAGTAGCTGGGATTACAGACCTGTGCCACCACAGCCAGTTAATTTTTGTATTTTTAGTAGAGACAGAGTTTCACCATGTTGGTCAGGCTGGTCTTGAACTCCTGGCCTCCAGCAATCTTCCTGCCTTGGCCTCCCAAAAGTTTGGGATTACAGGCGTGAGCCACCACCCCTGGCCAGACCTGGTTATCTCTTGACCTTGTACCACTCATGACAATCACCAGTCATTGGTCACTTCTGATGGCAGCCATGGCTCCAGACAACCTGCTGCTGTCAACACTCAGCCACAGCAGGGAGGCGTGGCCTGGGCTACACACTCTATGGAGCAGGCAGGAGCCCTGCCCTCCCAGGTGCAGCTGCAGCTACCCAAACCGCAACTGCAGACTGGGGCCTCCTCCATGGGGCAGACAGGAGCCCCCAGCCCCCTCTTCACACAGCTACAGCCACCCAAACCACAGCTGCAGGCTCAGGCATCCCTGTACTCTTAGGGGCCCAGGAAGGCCCTCACCTGCTCTCCCAGGCTCAGAAGTGCCTTCTGCTGCTGCCTGGCTTCTTCCTGCTTTGGACACCTGCTTTGATCTGGGAGCAAAGTCAGGGCAAGCCTGGGCTTCATGAATGGCAGCAAGAGGCAGATAGATTCCTGGTTGGAAGTGGGCAGGTCCCAGTGAGGCCCCACCTTCAGGCCAGGCGCCTGAAGGCTGGGGGCCAGGTTGCCAGTCCGACCAACCAGAGTGGGAACTTGTACTGCCTTTTCTGGCCCACCCATGGCTGCCCATAGATCAACTGGGCTCACACTTCCTCCACTCTGAGGCCCATAAAAGCCCCAGGCTCAGCCAAAGCTGAGCAGAGGTTGGGGGGACCAGCTACAGAGAGGAGCCACACTCTCTAGGGCCTCCTCTCTGCTGAGAGCTGAACACTCAATGGGATGATCTCCCTACAGAGAAGAGCTACCCACTGTGGGTCTCCTCTGAGCTTTCTAGCACTCAGTAAACCTCCTTGTTGACTTGTTCTCCCTCCACTTGTCTGTGTACCTCATTCTTCCTGGTGGCAAGACAAGAACTCAGGCAAAGGTGCCACACTGGCCACAGAGGTTTCCAACCAGAAAATTAACACCCCAGAGATCCCGTAACACTTCCATTTCCTCCCCACAAAGATAAAAACACACACACACACACACACACACACACACACACATGCACACACACACGCACAAAACCTTGGGAGCTTCCCATCCTGTACAGGGTCTTGGTATAGAAGGAAAACATAACCCCTTGCTGTTCTTCCCTCCCCTACCTCTCCCATGGACCTCTTACAGTTCCTGAAACAAACCATGCCACAGAGCCATTGTCCATGCTGACCCCTCTACCCAGAATGCTTCTCCACCTTCTTCTCTAATTAACTCCTCCTTATTCTTCAGTGACTGTAATGCAGTACTGCTTCCTCAGAGAAGCCTTTCTTGACATTCATTTATTCATCCAACAGCCTAGGGTACAGCAAGGCCCTGGCTTTTTCTGCTACTACTGGTGGTGGTGGTGAAATAAACACTAAACATATCCAGAGAATCCTGATTAAGGTGTTCCTGGTAATAGATAACCGATGTCTGGCTGGTTGGGAGGACAGCCAGGCAGGGAGCGTCAAAGAAAGGACTGAGCCAAGGTGTGTGGTGGGAGGGGGAAGATGGGGGGAGCTCGTCAGAGAAGGGGCAGGGCTAGACTGTGAAGGACCAGAACCTGGTGTTTGGATTTTACTGACAATTCCCTAGGAGGAGGCCAGGTGAGGGTTCTAACAGAGAGAAATCTGGTTCCCATTGGTGTTATTAAAAACATGGCCCTGGGCCGGGCGCAGTGGTTCACACCTGTAATCCCAGCACTTCGGGAGGCCGAGGCAGGTTGATCTGAGGTCAGGAGTTGGAGACCAGCCTGGCCAACATGGTGAAACCCCATCTTTACTAAAAACACAAAAAATTAGCCAGGTGTCGTGGCGTGCCCCCTATAGTTCTAGCTACTCAGGAGGCTAAGGCAGGAGAATTGCTTGAACCTGGGAGGCTGAGGTTGCAGTGAGCTGAGATCGTGCCACTGCACTCCAGCCTGGGTGACAGAGGGAGACTCCGTCTCAAACACACACACACACACACACACACACACACACACACACAGTGATGGCTCTGAACTGCAACTCATTCTTAAGAAGAGGCAACCCAATTTTTTTAATGGGCCAAAGATTTGAACAGACGATTCACTAAAAGAGATATATGAATGTCCAATAAGCACGTTAAAAGGTGCTCAACATCATGAGACATCTAGGAATGCAAATTAAAACCACAATGAGATACTACTGCATGTCTACTGACATGGCTTCAAAAGGAGGCACTACCAGCTGCTGGTGAGGATGTGGGGAGTTGGGACACTTGTGCCTGTGCAGTCCTGGTTCGGCTCTTTCTGGCTTCTTTTTGTTTCCTAATCTTGTTTTTTTTTTATTTTTTAATTTTTTTTATTTTTTGAGACAGAGTCTCACTCTGTCGCCCAGGCTGGAGTGCAGTGGCGTGATCTCAGCTCACTGCAAGCTCCACCTTCCGGGTTCACACCATTCTCCTGCCTCAGCCTCCCAAGTAACTGGGACTACAGGTGAAGTAGTCCATCAACAGGTGAAGTGGCCATCAACAGGTGAAGGGATAAAAAAACTGTCGTACATCCACACAATGGAATACTACTCAGCAAGAAAAAGGAACGAACCATTAATAAACAAAGCAATGTGGATGCATTCTTCAGACAGCAAGTTGAGGGAAGGAAGCCAGACTCAAAAGGTACATACTGCATGATTTCATTTTTATGAAATTCTAGAACAAGCAAAAGTAAGCTACAGTAACAGAAATTAGATTGGTGGTTGCCTGAGGTGGGGGCAGGAGAAAGCTTCCTGGAGTGCTAAGAAATGTTCTTTATTTTGATTAGGGTGGCAGTTACACAGGGACCTACATTTGTCAAAACACATCAAACTGTATACTTACAATGGGTGCATTTTATTTCATGTAATTTATATCTCAATTTACAAAAAGAGTACCGAGAAAAAGCAAAATATGGCACTCAACTAGAGAAGCTGAAAGAGGAGAAGTGGGTGGGTGCCTGTATACAAGATAACTGCACACTCATGATGTCACCTCCGTCCTGCCAGGAGACTGTGAGCTCCTGAGGGGGCCTGTCATAGTCCAGCCCCAGCCCAGATCCTGTCACATAGGATGACATCAGGAGATGTCTGCTATGGAATGAAGGCAGGGTGGCTCTATTTCCTCCACATGCCTCCGGTGAGGAAGATTTTTTTCTTCTTCATTTGTTTATTTAATTCTTTTTGTTATAATTAAAAACCATCATACTGGCCAGGCGCGGTGGCTCACGCCTGTAATCCTAGCACTTTGAGATGCCAAAGGGGGTGGATCACAAGATCAGGGAGTTCAAGAATAGCCTGGCCAACATAGAGAACAGCCTGGCCAACATAGTGAAACCCCATCTCTACTAAAAAATACAAAAAAATTAGCTGGGCTTGGTGGCATGCACCTGTAACCTCAGCTACTCGGGAGGCTGAGGCAGGAGAATTGCTTGAACCTGGGAGGAGGAGATTGCAGTGAGCCAAGATTATGCCACTGCACTCCAGCCTGGGCAACAGAGCGTGACTCTGTCTCAAAAACAAGCAAAAAAACAAACAAACAAAACCCATCATACTTAATTGTGTTAGCTAAGTTGTTTCGATTTGGCCCCTAGGCCCCCTTCGTTAGGGACTTCATTCAGTATGTAAGTGAGCTCCTGTGTACTTAACATGACCCCCATCTTCCCCTCTCCATTTCCTTATTTTATAACACTGTAAGATGCTCCAGGTTCATTTTGTATTCTCTGCATCCCAGCTCTAGAATCACCCATTCCTCCAAAAGTTCTGGTTCTTTTCACTGGAGAATGATATTTAGACACCAAGGTCTCTCTGGGCAGTTTGCATTAGAGAATTTGCATTTCTCTGGTTATGAGTAGATCAAGCATTTTTCACATGTGTAAGAGCCATTTGCATCTCCTTTTCTGAGAAGTGACTGTTCACATCCTTTGTATGTTTTTCTTTTGAATTGCTGGTCTTTAAAATTGATATATTTAAACACATAAGGCTGGGTGCAGTGACTCATGCCTGTAATCCCTGTACTTTGAGATGCTGAGGCAGGAGGATTGCTTGAGCCCAGAAGTTCAAGACTAGCCTGGGCAACATATGGAGACCCTGCCTCTACAAAACATTTTTAACAATCAGCTGTGCATGGTGGTCCACCCCTGTGGTCCCAGCTACTCAGGAGGCTGAAGTGGGAGGATTGCTTGAGTCCAAGAGTTCTAGGCTACAGTGAGCTATGACTGCACCACTGCACTCCAGCCTGGGTTGAGAGTGTGAGACCCTGTCTCACTAAAAAAAAAAAAAAAAAAGGAGACTGAATATTCTCTTTTAGTGGGTACAAAGTTTATCTGTATATCTATCATACTTTGCTAATTGTGTAATTTAAACCCTCTGCATACTTTTTGCTTTTACTTGATGTATTAACTTATTAAAACAGGTATGTTAAAGCTGCTAACTAAAATTTTAGATTTATCACTCTGTCCTTACATTTCTTTCTTTTTTAGGGGTGGAAACAGGGTTGCACTCTGTTGCCCAAGCTGGAGTGCAGTGGTGCAACCATGGTTCACTGCAGCCTTGACTCCCAGGCTCAGGTGATCCTCCCACCTCAGCCTCCAGAGTTGCTGGACCACAGGCACACACCACCATGTCTGGCTAATTTGTGTGTGTGTGTGTGTGCGTGTGCGCGTGTGTGTGTGTGTGTTTTGAGATGGAGTTTCACTTTTGTTGTCCAGGCTGGAGTGCAGTGGCACGATCTCAGCTCACTGCAACCTTGGCTGCCTAGGTTCAAATGATTCTCCTGCCTCAGCATCCTGAGTAGCTGGGATTACAGGCACCCACTACTGCGCCTGACTAATTGCTGTATTTTTTTTTTTTTTTTTTTGAGACGGAGTCTCGCTCTGTCGCCCAGGCTGGAGTGCAGTGGCCGGATCTCAGCTCACTACAAGCTCCGCCTGCCGGGTTTACGCCATTCTCCTCTCTCAGCCTCCCGAGTAGCTGGGACTACAGGCGCCCGCCACCTCGCCCAGCTAGTTTTTTGTATTTTTTAGTAGAGACGGGGTTTCACCGTGTTAGCCAGGATGGTCTCGATCTCCTGACCTCGTGATCCGCCCATCTCGGCCTCCCAAAGTGCTGGGATTACAGGCTTGAGCCACCGCACCCAGCCAATTGCTGTATTTTTAGTAGAGATGGGGTTTCACCGGGTTGGTCAGGCTGGTCTCAAACTCCTGACCTCAGGTGATCCACCCGCCTCAGCCTCCCAAAGTGCTGGCATTACAGATGTGAGCCACTGTGCCCAGCCTAATTTTTTGTATTTTTTGGAACAACGAGGTCTCACTATGTTGCCCACACTGGCCTCAAAGTCCTGGGCTCAAGCAATCCACCTGCCTCAACCTCCCAAAGTGCTGGGATTATGGGGTGAGCCACTGCGCCCAGGCTGTCCTTGCATTTCTAGTAGGTTGCTGTTGTATATTTTTGCAGCTCTTTTCCTTCTATTATTCATTTCTAGCTTTATTCTGTTGTAACTAGAGAAGATACTTTGTATAATGTTGATTTTTTTTTTTTTTTTTTCAGATGGAGTTTTGCTCTTGTTGCCCAGGCTAGAGTGCAATGGCATGATCTTGGCTCACTGCAACCTCTGCCACCCGGGTTCAAGAGATTCTCATACCTCAGCCTCCTGAGTAGCTGGGATTACAGGTGCGTGCCACCATGCCTGGCTAATTTTTGTATTTTTAGTAGAGACAGGGTTTCGCCATGTTGGCCAGGCTGGTCTCGAACTCCTGACCTCAGGTGATACACCCGACTTGGCCTCCCAAAGTGTTGGGATTACAGGTGTGAACCACTGTGCCTAGTTGATATGTTGATATTTTAAAACTTATTGAACTTGTTTTGTGTCCTAACATATGGTCTGTCCTAGAGAATGTTCCATGTGCACTTAAGAAGAATTTGGAGCTGGGCACAGTGGCTCATGCCTGTAATCCCAGCACTTTGAGAGGCTGAGGTGGGTGGATCACGAGGTCAGGAGGTCGAGATCACCCTGGCTAACATGGTGAAACCCTGTCTCTACTAAAAATACAAAAAATTAGCGGGGCGTGGTAGTGGGTGCCTGTAGTCCAGCTATTAGGGAGGCTGAGGCAGGAGAATCACTTGAACTTGGGAGGCAGAGCTTGCAGTGAGCCAAGATCACACCACTGCACTCCAGCCTGGGCGACAGAGCAAGACTCCATCTCAATAAATAAATAAATAAAATAAAAATAAAAAAGAAGAATGTGTATTCTGCTGTTGGGTGGAGTATTCAATGCACATTTGTTGGGTCTAGATGGCTTCTAGTGTTGTTCAGGTCCTCCGTATTCTTATTCTGCTAGATGACCTATCCCTTCTCTGCAGTACTATTTGAATTTGTCATTTGTGTGCCTGAGCGACCAGTCTAGGATCTGAGTCCTAGTATACCCTGTAGTTTAGTTCTATAGGACTTTGCTGTGCTGTCTAGGATCAAATCCATGCATACAGAGTTTGAGGGTGATCCCGGGATTCATGGACAACTTGACAGGATCTCTTCTTTCAGCTCTCTCCTGTCCATGGCCTCACTGACACTTTCAAGTTCCTAGGGGTCCCCTGTTTAGAAAGCGTGGGCTTTCATTTCTCCACTCTGTTCCACACTTCCCGACATTGCTTACGCCTTCAGCGGAGAGCAGTGAGATGATAGAGAAAAAAGTCAAGGAGATTTCCCCCCACACTCTTGGGCTTACAGTTCTGGTCAGAGAGAAAGCTTCCCCTGCCTTGGACCTTCAAGTTCCTGCTTTTTTTTTTTTTTGAGATGAAGTCTCGCTCTGTCGCCCAGGCTGGAGTGTAGTGGTGCAATCTTGGGTCACTGCAATCCCTAGTTCAAGCAATTCCCCTGCCTCAGCCTCCCGAGTAGCTGGGATTACAGGCACCCACCACCACACCTGGCTAGTGTTTTTGTATTTTTAGTAGAGATGGGGTTTCACCATGTTGGCCAGACTGGTCTTGAACTCCTGACCTCAGGCAATCCGTCTGCCTCAGCCTCCCAAAGTGCTGGGATACAGGTGTGAGCCACCGCGCCCTGCCAAGTTCCTGCTTGTTAAACTACTGCCATCATTGCCATTGCTATTGTGACGTTGTCTGGGGACTGGGGCCAGACAGAATGATAAAAACAGACTATTTCCACTCCCCCCACCCCACCCAGGGCTTCCCCTCCTCCCTGATCTGTAAGGGCTCTGTTTCTTGCTCCTTGGACTAGTGTATTCGTTAGCTCAGGCTTCTGTATCAAAATACCACAAACTGCATCACTTAAATGATAGACAGTTATTGTTTCACAGTTCTGGAGGCTGGATATCCGTGATCAAGGTGCCAGCAAATTGGGTTTCTGGTGAGGATCCTCTTCTCAGCTTGCAGATGGCCTGTACCACTGTCTCCTCACATGGTCTTTCCTCTGTGTCGTATTAGGTTGGGGAGAACACACCCTGGTGTCTTTCCTTATGAGGACACTAATTCTATCAGATCAGGGCCCCATCCTTATTCCCTCATTTAACCTTAACTACTTCCTTAGAGACTCCATTTTCACACTAAAGATCAGTGCTTCAGCATATGATTTTTTTGGGAGGCAGACACGTTCAGTCAATAAAAACTAGGAATAGAAGGTTTCTCTTGGAACTCTTTCTGTCCATACCCAATGTGTAGTTTTGGATTTGGATTACCTATGAGTCCAGGGCAGGAGACACCAAAGGAAAACAAAAACCCCAGGAAATGTACTGCTGGTTAAGTGGAACTTTATATTCTGGTCTCTTCCCCCAAACTACTTGCTACTATTTGCTTTTCAGAAGCACTAGACAGCTGCTCCACGCACTCTGTCCAAGGCTTTTTGTTGCATGCATTGCTTTCAGCAGGAGAAAGAATGTGATATGCCTCCTCCATCTTCCTCAGAGATGGCTTTTAAAAATCGTTGCATTTGGCCGGGCGCGGTGGCTCAGGCCTGTAATCCCAGCACTTTGGGAGGCCGAGATGGGCAGATCACGAGGTCAGGAGATCGAGACCATCCTGGCTAACACGGTGAAACCCCGTCTGTACTAAAAAGTACGAAAAACTAGCCGGGCGAGGTGGCGGGCGCCTGTAGTCCCAGCTACTCGGGAGGCTGAGGCAGGGGAATGGCATAAACCTGGGAGGCGAAGCTTGCAGTGAGCCGAGATCGTGCCACTGCACTCCAGCCTGGGTGACAGAGCGAGACTCCATCTCAAAAAAAAAAAAAAAAAAAATTGTTGCATTTATAACCTTTTTGTGTCATTTTGTTATAGGTGTATCTCTTATACAAATTATGAAGTTGGATTTAGAAAACCTCAACAATCTGTTAGTTTCTGTCTTTTTTGTTGTTGTTCTTTGTTTGTTTGAGATGGAGTCCGGCTCTGTAGCCCAGGCTGGAGTGCAGTGGCCTGATCTCAGCTCACTGCAACCTCTGTCTCCTGGGTTCAAGCAATTCTCCTGCCTCAGCCTCCCAAGTAGCTGGGATTATAGGCGTGTGCCAACACGCCTGGCTAATTTTTATATTTTTAGTAGAGATGGGGTTTCACCATGTTGGCCAGGATGGTCTCAATCTCCTGACCTTGTGATCTGCCCACCTTGGCCTCTCAAAGTGCTGGGATTACAGGTGTGAGTCTCCACACCTGGCCTGAATCCATTTTTCTATTAAAAGACAGAAACTAGGCCACCTAACATTCCACCCAACAACAGAATACACATTCTTCTTAAGTGCACGTGGAACATTCTCTAGGACAGACCATATGTTAGGACAAAAAACAAGTTCAATAAGTTTTAAAATATCAACATTATGGGCTGGGTACAGTGGCTCCCACCTGTAATCCCAGCACTTGAGGAGGCTGAGGTGGGTGGGTCACCTGAGGTCAGGAAACCCCCTGGCAACAGAGCGAAACACTGTCTCTTAAAAAAAAAAGTGAGGCCGGGCGTGGTGGCTCACGCCTGTAATCCCAGCACTTTGGGAGGCCAAGGAGGGCAGATCATGAGGTCAGGAGATCAAGACCATCCTGGCTAACACGCTGAAACCTTGTCTCTACTAAAAATACAAAAAATTAGCCCGGTGTGGTGGCAGGTGCCTATAGTCCCAGCTACTCAGGGGGCTGAGGCAGGAGAATGGTGTGAACCTGGGAGGCGGAGCTTGCAGTGAGCGGAGATCATGCCACTGTACTCCAGCCTGGGTGACAGAGTGAGACACTGTCTCAAAAAAAAAAAAAAAAAAAAAAAAGTGATACAGCCATACAATGGAATATTATTCAGCCATAAAAAATGAAATTATAGAAATGTTTTGGAACTAGATAGAAGTGGTGGTTGAACAACATTGTGAATGTACTAAAAGCCACTTAAATTTTCATTTATTTATTTATTTATTTTTTGAGACGGAGTCTTGCTCTGTCACCCAGGCTGGAGTACAGTGGCCGGATCTCAGCTCACTGCAAGCTCCTCCTCCTCTCGGGTTCACGCCATTCTCCTGCCTCAGCCTCCCGAGTAGCTGGGACTACAGGCACCCGCCACTTCGCCCGGCTAGTTTTTTTTTTGTTATTTTTTAGTAGAGACGGGGTTTCACCGTGTTAGCCAGGATGGTCTCGATTTCCTGACCTCGTGATCCGCCCGTCTCGGCCTCCCAAAGTGCTGGGATTACAGGCTTGAGCCACCGCGCCTGGCAATTTTCATTTAAATTAAAATTTCACTTTAATTTTTTTTTGAGATGGAGTTTTGCTCCCAACCGTGTCCAGCCCAGCTCCATTGTTTCCTAATGTCCTGAGTGGACTCTGATGTTTGGGTTTTTCTGTTGTCAGTGTCATCTTTGTGTTCTCTCTCTCTCTCTCAACATTTAGGATTTTCTCTTAATCTTTAGAATTCCGATATTTCACCAAGAAATGTGTAGGCAGGTGAGGATGCTTTCCCAGTAAACCTGCTCAACATTTGGTAGGCCCTCTCCCTCCCCTCCCCTCCCCTTCCCTTCCCTTCCCTTTTTCCTTCCTTCCTTTCTTCCTTCCTTCCTTCTTTCTTTTTTTCTTTCTCTCTCTCTTCCTTCCTTCTTCTTCTTTTTTTTTTTGAAACAGGGTCTTGCTTTGTCACCTAGGCTTTGTCACCCAGAGTGCAGTGTTGCAATCTTGGTTCGCTGCAGCCTCAACCTCCCAGCCTGAAGTGATTGATTTTCCCACTTCAGCCTCTGGAATAGCTGGGACTACAGGCGCGCACCAGTCTGCCTGGCTAATTTTTTTTCTTTTTTTCTTTTTTTTTTTTTTTTTTTGTAGAGACAGAGTTTTGCCATGTTGGCCAGGCTGATCTCTAACTCCTGAGCTCAAGCGATCCGCCTGCCTTGGCTTCCCAAAGTGCTGGGATTATAGGCGTGAGCCACCGCACCCTGCCTTGGTGGGTTAGTTTTAATTTAACTGAAATTTTTTTTTCTATTTATTTTCTTCTCTTCATTTTCTCACCCCCTGTGACTCCTTTGAGATGGTTGTTGGATAAATCCTCCTGGATTTATCCTCTATGTCTTTCTTTTTTTCCAAAAGAGAAAAGTCTGCCTTTTTGCTTGATTTTCTAGATTTCCTTTATTTTTCAAATCATGAATTGGCATCTTAAATTATGTCTATTCTATTATTCAATCCCTCTGTTAAATTTTAAAATCTTGGTTGGATGTGGTGTCTCACGCCTGTAATCGCAGCATTCTGGGAGGTTGAGGCGAGTGGATCACTTGAGGTCAGGAGTTCGAAAGCAGCCTGGACAACATGGTGAAATCCCATTTCTGTTAAAAATACAAAAAAAAAAAAAAAATTAGCCAGACATGGTGGTAGGCACCTGTAATCGCAGGTACTTGGGAGGCTGAGGCAGGACAATCGCTTGAACCAGGGAGGTAGAGGTTGCAATGAGCCGAGATGGCACCACTGCACTCCAGCCTGGGCGACAGAATGAGACTATCTCAACAACAACAGCAACAAAAATTTAAAATCTTTGTTGTAGTTTCCCACACTCCTACCCCAAGAACTCTTGTTTGCTGGTTGCCCTTTTTGAGTCACTTTCGTTTGAAGGACACAGCATCTATTTTTATTCTGTGTGTATTAATTAATTAATTAGGCTTTTTGCTGAATCCGCATTCCAACCAGATGTGTAAGTGACATGCTCTACACCCAGGCCATTCCCCGCTCCAGACAGGTACTTACCTGATGTAGTTTTGTTCTGAAGGGGCATCTTCCTACAGCCCATGTCCCTCTCCCAGGGTCCTCTTCTTAGCATGGTACCTGAAGTCTCGCTCAGCCCCAGCCCAGCCCCCACTTCATGCTCATTATACCCTGAGACTTGCAGAAACCCTGCCTGCTCACAAGTGTCACCCTTGGAGTTGAGAGGAGTGACCAAAGTCATTTAGGAAAGTTGACACTTTTCCACAGGATTCTGAGCATAAGTCATATTTAGCTTACATTGTTAGGTAAAATTTATATACAATGAAATGCACAGATCTTAAGTATACTATTGAATGTTTTGACAAAAGTGTACACCTGTGTGACCAGCTCCTCCAAGAAGAGATGATATTTCTGGTACCCACAAAAGCTCCCTTATGTCTCTTTGGAAACGTGAAAGGAAAATAAAATACTTGGGACCCCGATTCACTGTGCCAAAAGAAACAAATTAAGCTGAGAGCTGAGTCATGCAAGAAGCCGCCTTTCCTTTTGTTCCTAAGCAGAGAGCTACAGATGAAAGGTGAAATACCTCCACAGGTAGCTGCTCTATGTTCATCTCATCTTATGTCAAATGCCGGTTTCCTGAGTGCCAGGAGAAGACATCATTCACTCTTCCCTACCTGCTCCTTTTCTCTTACAGCTTGTGGATTCAGTAATGTGACTCTACTGAATGTGACTCTTTCTCTTTCAGCCCGCTTTGCCCCTGTAAATATTGAAGCCCTCATATCACATTTGGATGATTTGGAGAAAGGCACAGACCTGTTTCTGAGGCATTGTCCTTGACTGTGGCACCTTTTTTTTTTAGATAGAGTCTTGCTGTCACCCAGGCTAGAGTGCAGTGGCGTGATCTCAGCTCACTGCAACCTCCACCTCCCAGGTTCAAGCAATTCTTCTGCCTCAGCCCCCAGAGTAGCTGGAACTACAGGTGTGTGCATGCCCGGTGAATTTTTGTATTTTTAGTAAAGACGGGGTTTCGCCAGTACAGGCTGGTCTGAAACTCCTGGGCTCAAGTGCTCTGTCCACCTCAGCCTCCCAAAGTGCTGAGATTACAGGCATGAACCACTGGACCTGGCCAAAATAAACTTCTAAATCAATTGTGGCCTGTCTCAGATACTTTTTGGTTTACATAATCAATCCCCAAGCAACAACTGTTTTCTTTCACTGTATTTTTGCCTATTTTTGAACTGCTTAGAAATGGAATCATCTGGTATGTTTCTATAATGTGAAATCCCTCCTTGTTTTGTTGTATTCATAGTGGGTTTTTTTTTTTTTTTTTTTTTTTTTTGCTGCTGAGTAGCGCATTCCGTTTTCTGAATGTAGCACATTTACCTCCTTTTGAACATGTGGCTGTTTCTAGTTTTTGGCTGTTAGGAACATTCTAGTATACCATTTCTCTTGGCTAAATACATAGGAGAAGAATTCTGGGTCATGTGGTGGGATAGTGTGCATTTTTGAGTTTTTCTCTACAAAGCTAGAGTTAGGGGTGCCTCACACTGCCTGGCCTGCAGGGGGCGCTGTGAGGCTACAGAGGGGACAGTGGACTTGAAGGGTAGAGGAGCCTGGGGCCACCCCAAGTTCCAGGTCTTCACCCCTAGAGGCCGCTGGCTGCCCGTCTGCCCACCTGAAGGACCTGCAGGGCCCTCCTTCCTCTCACACACCTTTGAGGCAACAGCTAAGCACGTGGCATTCTCACAGCCTTCAGCGATCCCCTTGGCCCAAGTCATGATCCTGTCCCCAAAGCTCAGTGGACCCTCCCAGCCTGTTGCCCAGGCTGCGCTCGGGGCTCCACGCTTCCTCCTACATGCCCCCTTCCAGCTCCTCATGGGTCAGTTTGGGGCCTGGCTTTCCTGTCATGGAGACAACCCTCCACCTGCCAGGATGGCTGGACTGTCCAGTGAGAGCAGGGCCTTCTCTGTTGGAAAGATCTGCAAGGCCTGCATGTGGTGACTCCAGGCCTTATGCTCAGGTCGTCAGTGGAGGGAGACACTCCAGGTCCCAGAGGGAAACAGCCCCTAGGCTTCTCCTGTGCCCACCCTGCTCAGCCCATATGCCAGCCTGACTCAGACCCTTGGAGACCCTGATCTCTGAGGAATTGACACCCCCTGCCCTCCTCACCTCCACCGGAGTGAACCTCAGTGAGGATCAATACTAAGTTGCAGGCTGGGCACGGTGGCTCACGCCTGTAATCCCAGCACCCTGGGAGGCCAAGGAGGGTGGATCACCTGAGGTCAGGAGTTTGAGACCAGCCTGGCCAACATGGTGAAATCCTGTCTCTACTAGAGATACAGAAAATTAGCCAGGTGTGGTGGCAGATGCCTATAATACCAGCTACTCAAGGAGGCTGAGGCAGGAGAATTGCTTGAACCTGTGAGGTGTAGGTTGCGGTGAGCTGAGCCGAGATCACGTCATTGCACTCCAGCCTGGGCAACAAGAGCAAAACTCTGACTCACCAAAAAAAAAAAAAAAAAAAAAAAAAAAACCTAAAAACTAAACTGCAAGGAAGGCCATCAAATTTATTTTTCTCATAACAATTGCTTGGATGCTTTTTTTAAAAAGTAAAATTAAAATAATCAGTGTGAACAAAATTATCCTTTTTTTTTCTGGTTTCTCGTCTTCCTCTGCCCCCGGCGCCCTGGCCCCCACCCCCTGCCAGTTGGTTGGGGTCGCTAGCCGGAAACACCTACACTTCTGGTCCCCCAGGCCCTTGGTGCCCAGTAGCCTGGGAGCACTTCAGGAGCCTTGGCTCCTGGGCCCTGCCCTGGCATTACCCTCTGCACCCTGCCAATCAGTAACTTTTGCTGAATGAACAAAATAATGCTTACATCAACTTTAGGCTTTTAGAATCCATTAATCCATTCTTTTCCAAGCAAAGGTGGTAATGAAAATGGAAAAGAAAACCATTCTAGAAAGAAGACAAGGAAGAGAGTGGAAATGTATTGCTGTAAAATACACTGCCGTTTCAGACAGTAGGAGCCTCCTCCAAGTCATTTCTTTCCCTTTGCTGGCTCTGGTGGCTTGGCGGGTTCTGGTCCCTTGCCCTGCTGGGGTTCTTTTTCTTTGCCTGGAGGAGAAATCAGCTTATGCTTTTTGGCCCTCTTGCCTCTGAAGTTGTTTCTTTGAAGACACATATCGATCAAAGCAAAAACTCCAGCCACACCAACAAGGATCTGGAAAACAAAAGGGTCCTCATGACTTTTGCTTTTCATTCCAAACGTGGTGAGTTTCCCTCCTGGTTTCTCGTTCATCAGTGGGTGCTGTGTCACACGTCCCCCATGTCCCCTCAAATGTCAACCAGCCCTGAGAGTCTAGAAGCATGCCTACTCCTTCAGCCTCGGCCTTCTCCACTCCCCCATCCTGCCATCTCACCTGTTTCTCTTCTGTCTTGAAACCCAGCCAGAGTGGGACTGTTTGCTCTGGGGTCGGCAGCTACAGGAAGGAACCTGGGCTGGCTCCCCGGACATCATCTTTATTTAAATGGTGGCTCCACTGGAAACATCTGTCTACTTTACTTTTTTTTCCTTTGAGACGAAGTCTCGCTCTGTCATCCAGGGTGGAGTGCAGTGCCACAATCTCTGCTGACTGCAACCTCTGCCTCCTGGATTTAAGCAATTCTCCTGCCTCAGCCTCCCAAGTTGCTGGGATTACAGGCATGCGCCACCATGCCTAGCTAATTTTTGTATTTTTAGTAGAAAATACATTTTCTACTAAATTTTGTAAATTTTGTATTTTTGTATTTCACCATGTTGGCCAGGCTGGTCTACAAACTCCTGACCTCAGGTGATCCACTCGCTTCGGCCTCCCAAAGTGCTGGGATTACAGGCATGAGCCACTGTGCCCGGCCTACTTCACTTTTAAACTTTACTTTGATCCCAAGATTTTTGTGAAAAATAAAGAAGCCCTTTCCTTAAACAGAGGACAACACCCATCCTCCAAAAGAGGTGAATTCAGAGCAAATGCACGGCCCAGCCTGGAAAGACTCACCACAGCAAGTAAGTAGTGGAGATGCATGGATCGCCGACTTCTCACAGCAAAGACCACGGCTCCCACCAGGAACGCACAGGCAAACAGGTCGTTGAAGAGGTCCTGAAGGTGGAGAGGTGAGTCAGCCTCAGCCAAAGCCAGGGCCCCCGGCAACAAACACTGCACCCTGGTTAGCTTCCTCCAAAGGAATGATTTGCAAACTTCCACCTGATTTAAAAACGTATGCATAAAGATAAACACACACCGGGCTAGGTGGACATATCTGTGGCCCTCCAGCTGGGCTTTTTAAATTGAAACCTAAAAAGTCCAGGATGCTAAAATGCCCTCATGCTGAAGCCTGTGAAGTCACCAGCCCCCTCTTCTACCATCTCTCTGTGAAATCACACATTTGGTTTCTGCCTATGTCTCCTCCCACCAATACTCATTTATTATTTTTATTTTCTATTTTTTGAGACAGGGTCTTACTCCGATTACGCAGGCTGGAGTGTGGTGGCGCAATTTCTGCTCACTGCAGCCTCGACCTCCTCAGGCTCAGGTGATTCTCCCACCTCCGACTGCCACTACGGGCGTGTGCCACCAAGCCCAGCTAATTTTTTTTTTCTTTTTTTTTTGTATTTTTAGTAGAGATAGGGTTTCACCATGTTATCCAGGCTGGTCTCAAACTCCTGGACTCAAGCGATCTGCCTTCCTCAGCCTCCCAAAGTGCTGGGATTATAGGCCTAGGCCACAGCACCCAGTCAATACTCATTTAAATAAATACACAACTATAAAACATCATGATGTCCCTCTTAAGGACCCCACCACTGACTTTCAGCTCCCAGGGCCAGCTCCCCGCTCTGGCTGGGTGGGCTGCATTGGCTCTGATGGACTTTAGCATCTCATTGGGAGCCTGGCAGCTTCCTCTGCAACCCGCTGCCCTCAGCCTGACTTCCTAGACCCCTTTCCCTCCTTACAAGGTGGCACCACCTCTCCCTTCCTCAACCCTCCTGCCCATCCCCTGTGACTTCAGTCTCACCCTCCCCATACCATATACTCGTTTCCCTCCTGCTACTGGCAAGGCATTGCCAAACTTCTCAGAGCTGGCCAAACCATGGCCATAGCAGGCTGGCTTCCTCTCGAATCTCTCCTGGGGCTAGAGGATGGGGTGAGAAGCAGCTGATCCTGCAGCGCTGGAAGACACCTGCCATTCCCCTTGGTTTCTATAATGCCATTTCCTGCTGTTGTCCTTCCCTGGCCACTTTGTTTCAGGCCTTTTCTTTTTTAATGTTTTGAATTTTGATACATTTCAAATGCCCAGAAAATAATAGAACATCCTACCTCCAACTCCCACCTCTACCAGGCCAGGAGCCACTGACATTTAACAGATGTTAACGTCTTGCCAATGTCCCCTTTAGGCCTCTCTGAAATCAAGAAATCCAACTTCACAGATGGAGCTGCAGCCCCCTCGCTTCCTTCCCGCTTACTGTCCCTCATGCCTCCCTCCTCCAACTTTTGGAAACTGATGTGTAGTTTTCCCGTCTGAATTTGTGCTTTTCTACATATTATATATTCATAAACAATGTATACTATTTTGTGTATTTCAAAATACACTTTTTATATTTAAATAAAAAGTATCCTACCTTTCAATGCTTGCTTTTGCCTTTTGAGATTTATCCACATTGAGAAATATAGATTTATTCTTTTTTTTTTTTTTTTTTTTTTGAGACAGAGTCTTGCTCTATTGCCCAGGCTGGAGTGCAGTGGCGCGATCTTGGCTCACTGCAAGCTCTGCCTCCTGGGTTCATGCCATTCTCCTGCCTCAGCCTCCTAAGTAGCTGGGACTACAAGCGCCTGCCACCACACCTGGCTAACTTTTTGTATTTTTAGTAGAGATGGAGTTTCACCATGTTAGCCAGGATGGTCTTGATCTCCTGACCTCGTGATCCGCCCACCTTGGCCTCCTAAAGTGCTGGGATTACAGGCGTGAGCCACTGCGCCCGGCCAGATTTATTAATTTTAACTGATGTAGCCTACTATAGGAATGAACAAAATGAGACACAGGGTGTTTCTACCATGCGCTGTAATCTTGAACTCCTGGGCTCAAGCGATCCTCCCCACCTCAGCCTCAGTTGGGACTACAGGCGCCTGCCACTGTGCAATTAAAAACATTGTTCTTGTAAGCTGGGCGCAGTGGCTCACGCCTGTAATCCCAGGACTTTGGGAGGCCAAGGCGGGCGGATCACCTGAGGTTGGGAGTTTGAGACCAGCCTGACCAACATGGAGAAACCCCATCTCTACGAAAAATACAAAATTAGCTAGGTGTGGTGGCGCATGCCTGTAATCCCAGCTACTCAGGAGGCTGAGGTATGAGAATCTCTTGAACCTGGGAGGCAGAGGTTGCAGTGAGCCAAGATCATGCCATTGCACTCTAGCCTGGGCAACAAGAGCAAAACTCCATCTCAAAAAAAAAAAAAAAATTGTTTTTGTAGAGGCAGGGTTTCCCTATGTTGCCCAGGCTGGTCTCCAAGCCCTGGACTCCGGGACTCAAGTGATCCTCCTGCCTTGGCCACCCAAAGTGTCAGGATTATAGGTGTGAGCCACTGTACCTGGCCTATGATGTCTTCTGTTGAAGTTTTAATTTTAATGGGATACATAGTCTATCTCTCTCCCTCCCTTCCTCTCTCTCCACAAATCCCAGGGACATTTATTGAATATTCTATTCAACTGTTTTATAATGCTACCTCCGTCATATACCAAGTTGCCATATGTTTGTAGATCTATTTCTGAGTTTTCTTTTCTATTCCTGTATTAGTCTACTCAGGATGCCATAATAAAATATCCCAGACTGGGTGACTTAAACAACAGACATTAACTTTCTCGCAGTTTTGGAGGCTGAAGTCCATGAGCAAGGTGCCAGGAAATTCAGTTTCTGGTGAGGGCTCTCTTCCGGGCTTGCAGATGGCTGTCTTCTCACTACGTTTTCACATGGCCTTTCTTTGATGCGTGCGTGTGTATGTGTGTGTGCATGTGTGCGTGTGTGTGTGTGTAGAGAGAGAGCAAGAGGGAGAGAGAATTCTCTGCTCTCTTCTTATAAAGATACTTACTTACTGGCTGGGTGTGGTGGCTCACACCTGTAATCATAGCACTTTGGGAGGCCAAGGCAGGCAGATCACCTGAGGCCAGGAGTTCAAGACCAGCTAGGCCAACATGGCAAAACGCTGTCTCTAGTAAAAATACAAAATTAGCCAGGTGCAGTGGTGCATGCCTGTAATCCTAGCTACTCAGGAGGCTGAGGCAGGAGAATGCTTGAACCGGGCGGTGGAAGTTGCAGTGAGCTGAGATTGTGCGACTGCACTCTAGCCTGGGTGACAAGAGCAAAACTCTGTCTCAAAACCAACAAACAAAAAACAAGACACTTATTTGATCAGGGCCCCAATATTCTGACCTCATTTAACCTTAATTACCTCCTTAGAGGCCGCATCTTCAAGTACAGCTACAGTGGAGTTAGAGCCTCAGCATATGGTTTTGCAGAGTGGCAGACACAAACATTCAATCTGTAACAATTTCATTAGTCTTCTTGTCAGTCCCTGAGCTAGTACCAAAGCTTTATGGTAAATCTGATATCTTGTTGTCTGAGTCCATCCTTGTTAGTATTTTTTCTTCCTCCATAAGAATTTTAGAATCACCCCGTAAAGTTCCATGAAAAACCCATGTTAGGTTGAAATTTTATTTAATTTATAGATTAATTCAGAATTGAATTGATATCTCTATGATAATAAGTTTTCATATTTATGAATGTGGAATGTTTCTCTATTTACATTTTCCTTTGATATCCATTAATAAAGTCTTATATTCTCTATGTAGCGTCTTACATATCTTTCAGTAGGTTTATTCTTAGTCACTTTGTAGTTTCTCTTGCTGTTTTAAGTGGTTTCTTTTAAAGAGCTTTTTTTTTTTTTTTTTTTTTTTTTTTTTTTGAGACAGAGTCTCACTCTGTCACCCAGGTTGGAGTGCAGTGGCTCCATCTCGGCTCATCCCAACCTCCGCCTCCTGGGTTCAAGAGATTTTCTTGCCTCAGCCTCCCGAGTAGCTGGGATTACAGGCAGGCACCACCATGCCTGGTTAATTTTTGTATTTTTAGTACAGACGGTGATTCACCATGTTGGCCAGGCTGGACTCAAACTCCTGACCTCAAGTGATCCACCCACCTGGGCCTCCCAAAATGTTGGGATTACAGGCGTGAGCCCCCGTGCCCAGCCAAAAAAAATCATATATTTCTCATTGTTCATTGTTGGTATTCAGGAACACTATTGCTTTTGTGTCTGGTAACCTTGTGGAACTCAATCAGTTCTAGTGATTTCACTGTAGATTCTCCTAGATTTTCTGTGTAGATAATTCCATTAGATTTTGTTTCTTCCCAATTTCTATCACCTTTTGTTTTCCTTATCATATTGTACTAAGATCTCCATCACAATGTTGAATAGAAGAAAAGCTAGTACGCATCTCTAAGGAAATGCTCGTGGAGTGTCACTATAAAATACAGTTTGTGTGGGTTTGGATAAATGCCTTTTTTTTTTTTTTTTTTTTTTTTTTGAGACGGAGTCTTGCTCTGTCACCCAGGCTGGAGTGCAGTGGCCGGATCTCAGCTCACTGCAAGCTCCGCCTCCCGGGTTTACGCCGTTCTCCTGCCTCAGCCTCCCGAGTAGCTGGGACTACAGGCGCCCGCCACCTCGCCCGGCTAGTTTTTTTGTATTTTTTAGTAGAGACGGGGTTTCACCGTGTTAGCCGGGATCGTCTCTCGATCTCCTGGCCTCGTGATCCGCCCGTCTCGGCCTCCCAAAGTGCTGGGATTACAGGCTTGAGCCACCGCGCCCGGCCCTTGAGCCACCGCGCCCGGCCTTTTTTTTTTTTTTTTTTTTGAGACGGAGTCTCACTCTGTCACCCAGGCTGGAGTGCAGTGGCACAATCTTGGCTCACTGCAAGCTCTGCTTCCTGGGTTCACGCCATTCTCCTGCCTCCGCCTCCTGAGTAGCTGGGACTACAAGCGCCTGCCACCACGCCTGGCTAATTTTTTTGTATTTTTAGTAGAGATGGGGTCTCACTGTGTTAGCCAGGATGGTCTCAATCTCCTGACCTTGTGATCTGCTGGCCCAGGCCTCCCAAAGTGCTGGGATTACAGGCATGAGCCACCGCGCCTGGCCCTGATACCTATATTAAGATAAGGAAGTTCTCTTTATTCCTAGTTGGCTAAGAGTTTTCTAAAAATTGGTATTGAATATTACTAAATGGTTTTGCTGCAGCTTGTAGGATATATTTTTTCCTTTAAATAAAGCAGTGAAATATATTATGTGAATATATTATAGTGAAATATATTAATCTGTATATTATATATAATAATTTATATATGTGTGTGTGTGTATGTATGGCAAAACCATCTTTGTATTCCTGGCATCAATGCTGCTTCATAATGATGTATTGCTTTCTTATATATTGCTTGATTCACTATGCTATTATTATTATTATTATTATTACTATTTTTTGGAAAGGTGTCTTGCTTTATTGCCCAGGTTGGAGTGCAGTGGTGCTATCTTGGCTCACTGCAGCCTCTGCCTCCCAGGTTCAAGCGATTCTCCTGCTTCAGCCTCCTGAATAGCTGGGATTACAGATGGCCACCACCATGCCCAGCTAATTTTTTGTATTTTTAGTAGAGACGGGTTTCACTATGTTGGCCAGTCTGGTCTCAAACTCCTGACCTCAAGTGATCCGCCTGCTTCGGCCTCCCAAAGTGCTGGGATTACAGGCATAAGCCACCGTGCCCGGCCTCACTATGCTAATATTTTATTTAGAATTTTTATGGCTATCTTCAAATATGATAGGCCTATTTTACTTTCCTTATAATGTCTGGTCTTAAGATCAAGGCGCTAGCAGAGAGTAGGACATATTATAACGCTTTTTAAAAGAAAAAAAAAGAGATAAAATAGAACTGAATATAAAATCTAGAAATAAACCCTTCATATGGAATTTTTAGCATTTAACAAATATGCCATTTCAAATCCATGGCAGAAAAGACGTACTCTTCAATACAAGAATAAATCAGGTAACGGGGTGGAACAACTGGAAAGCCATCAGGATATAAAAATGGAACCATGGTTCATATCATATCCCTAAATCACTCAAATGAATCAAATGTAAAATGTGAAACAATAAAAGTGCCAGATGAAAACATGGATGAATTCTTTTATAACCTGTTTTTCTATTTATTTTTGAGTCAAGAAAATTATTTTATCTGAACTTTCTAGTTTATTGGTATAAAAAGCTATTTTCCGGCTGGGTGCTGGGTTACAGGCGTGAGCCCTGTAGCTCACGCCTGTAATCCCAGCACTTTGGGAGGTTGAGGCGGGCGGATCACGAGGTCAGGAGATCGAGACCATCCTGGCTAACATGGTGAAACCCCATCTCTACTAAAAACACAAAAAAATTAGCTGGGCGTGGTGGTGGGCGCCTGTAGTCCCAGATACTTGGGAGGCTGAGGCAGGAGAATGGCGTGAACCTGGGAGGCGGAGCTTGCAGTGAGCTGAGATCGTGCCACTGCACTCCAGCCTGGGCAACAGAGCGAGACTCCGTCTCAAAACAAAACAAAACAAAACAAAAATCCCCACCTATTTTCCCTTGTGTGTGTGTGTTTGTTGGGAGACAGGGTCTTACTCTGTCATCCAGGCTGGAGTGCAGTGGTGCAATCACTGTCTCACTGCAGCCTTGACTCCCCAGCTCAAGCGATCCTTCCACCTCAGCCCAAGTAGCTAGGACTACAAGTGCACGCCACCACACCCAGCTACTTTTTTTATTTTCTGTAGAGATGAGGTCCCACTGTGTTGCCCAGGATGGTCTTGAACTCCTGGGCTCAACTGATCTTCCTGCCTCAGCCTCCCACATTGCTGTTACAGGCATGAGCCATCCAGCTGGCTTCCCTTGTGATCTTTAAAATCTCTTCTTGATCTTTGTACTGTTTTTCTTCGTTCCTACTTTTCTTTTTCTTGAAGTTTGTCTACTTTTGTCTTTTCAAATAACCAGATTTTTAGTTTTATTAATCCTCCCCATAAATCTTTGTTTCCTATTTCATTAACTTTTAGTTCTTATCTTTGGCATTTCCTTAATTTCATTATTTTGTTTTGTTTTGGTATCTTCTTCATATAGACATTTGATTTGTTAATGTTCATTCTTCTTTTCTAAGTATACAGATTTGAATTTGAATTATCTGCATTTTACAGGTAGTATCTGCAAATACTACATATAACTAAATCCTCATATACTGAGGGAAAAACAGTAGATTTATCCCCCAAACATACAAGGCTTTAGTTACATTTTAGTTACTGATTTCTAACTGTATTTCATTGAATTGGAGAATGTAGTCTATATTTTATCAGTTCCTTGTTATTTATTTATATTGGCTTTGTGGTTTTATGTGAGGATAATTTTTATGATTGTTTCAAGTGAGCTTAAAAAGAATATAAAGCCTGTTATTATGGATGTATGGTTCTATGTTTTACATGTCAGTGGATCAAACTGTTAATTACTGAGGGACACATGTTAAAATCTCCTGCTGTGGTTACTATTTGTTAATTCTTTCTTATAATTAAGTCTATGTTTAGCTTTTATATTTTGGGGCTATATTGTTAGGTACACACAAGTTCAAAATTACTATATGTAGTGATCTTCTTTTTTTATATATAAAATTGGTTTAGTCTGGTATTAAAACTATGTCAGCTTTTGGCTGGGCGCGGTGGCTCACGCCTGTAATCCCAGCACTTTGGGAGGCTGAGGTGGGCAGATCCCAAGGTCAGGAGATCAAGACCATCCTGGCTAACACGGTGAAACCCCGTCTCTACTAAAAATACAAAAAATTAGCCAGGCGTGGCGGCGTGCGCCTGTGGTCCCAGCTACTCGGGGGGCTGAAGCAGGAGAATGATGTGAACCCAGGAGGCAGAGCTTGCAGTGAGCTGAGATCCACTCTAGCCTGGCGACACAGTGAGACTCCATCTCAAAAAAAACAAAAAAAACAAAAAAAAACAAAAAAAAACAAACTACATCAGCTTTTTTTTGAGACGGGGTTTCACTCTTGTTGCCCAGGCTAGAGTGCAGTGGCACGATCTCAGCTCACTGCAACCTACACCTCCCGGGTTCAAGGGATTCTCCTGCCTCAGCCTCCTGAGTAGCTAGGATTATAAGCACCCGCCACCATGCCCAGCTAAGTTTTAAATACTTTTAGTAGAAATGGGACTTCACCATGTTGGCCAGGCTGGTTTCAAACTCCTGACCTCAAGTGATCCACCTGCCTCAGCCTCCCGAGTAGCTGGGATTACAGGCGCCTGCCACCATGCCCGGCTGATTTTTTGTATTTTTAGTAGAGACGGGGTTTCACTGTGTTAGCCAGGATGGTCTCGATCTCCTGACCTCGTGATCCACCCGCCTCGGCCTCCCAAAGTGCTGGGATTATAGGCGTGAACCTCCGCACCCGGCCTCAGCTAGTGATTTGACAGAGATTTCCCTAAATGCTTGGAAACAAATGAACAAAAACATTACTGGTCTTTGCAGGTTGGTTCTGTGTTGGGGCACTTTATCAACATTTGGCCAGGCTGTTTACAACTCTGTCGTAGTTCTCACCTCCTGATTGTGCAGAGCCTAATGGTCGACCAAAGGTGGAAGCTTAGGGTCTTCTTAGGTCATTTCTGAGTATTTGTCCAGCCCTGGGAATGTGTGTAGTCTTCTAGATTCCCTAATATATCTCCTTTCTCAGTCTCTTTCTTCCCAGACTTTCTGGTCTGTCTACTGCTTGACTCACTTGTTTTCTCTTGTCTCAAGTGGGTGAGGCAAGTATATTTCCCTTTAAATGTTTTTGACAAATGCTACCTGGGAGGCTGCTTCATCCCTGAAAAAGTTCTGAGGCAGGTGAAACAAAGGCAAGTCCCTGGACCAATCTCTTAGGTAATCATCAGACAGGTCCAAACAAACAACCATAATTCTTTGAGAACGAAGTCTGTAATGTAATGAGATATCGATTGCACCTCTGCACTCCAGCCTGGATGACAGTGTAAGACCCTGTCTCACAACACACACACGAAAATAGCTCTTTATGCTGGTCACTAGCAGGCTTCGCCAGGAATTTGGGCTGCTGTCTTCATAGCCATTGCCAAGCTGTGGGGGTAAGAGATGCCCAGCAGGTAAGTTAAAGTGCACAGTCGTTTCTTACCAAAATCCAGCAGCTTCTTCCTTCATTAAGCACTCCTGTGGCTGTTCTAAGTTTTTAATTAGATTTGGGTTCTGAATAAGTTAGTTCTGACAGTTTTTGCTAGGTTACTCATTGCTACAGTAGAGAGACAAAATTTTGGAGTTCCCTATTATGCCATTTTTCAGTGACACCACTCTCATTAAATACGGAATGTTCTCAGTCATTATCAGTATGAATATTTCCTCTTCTCCATTCTTGCTACTTTTTTTTTTTTTTTTTTTTTTTTTTTTTTCTGAGACAGGATCTCTGTCTGTCTCCCAGTCTGGAATGCAGTGATGGGATTACAGCTCACTCAGCCTCAGCTTCCTGGGCTCAAGCGATCCTCCCAACTCTGCCTCCTGAGTAGATGGGACCTCAGGCATATGCCACCATGCCTGGCTGATTTTTTGTGGAGACAAGCGGAAGGTCTCATGATGTTGTCCAGGCTGGTCTTGAATTCCTGGGCTCAAGCAATCCTCCCATGTTGGACTCCCAAAGTGCTAGGACTACAGGTGTAAGCCACTATTCTTGACCTCCATTCTCTTGAATATTTCATCTATTCTCTTAATAAGTTTTAAAAATTTTTATTGAAGTTTTTTTCTTTATCTTGAACTCCTGGCCTCAAGAAATCCTCCCACTTCGGCCTCCCAAAGTGTTGGAATTACAGGCGTGAACCACATGCCAACCCCTCCCCCTGCTTGTTTTTTTTTAAGAGATAGGATCTTGTTTGTTTCACAGGCTGGAGTGCAGTGGTTATTCACAGGTGTGATCACTGCACACTACAGCCTTGAACTCCTGGACTCAAGAGATCCTTTTGCCTCAGCCTCCTGAGTAGCTGGGACTATAGGCACAACTCACTGTGCCTAGCTTCTTGATACCTCTTTTATTATTTTTTAGACAGGGTCTCACTCTGTCACTCAGATTGGAGTGCAGTGGCACCATCAGAGCTCTCTGTAGCCTTGACCTCCTGGGTTCAAGTCATTCTCCCACCTTGGTCTCCTGAGTAGCTGGAACGACAGGCATGTGCCACTATGCTTGGCTAATTTTTAAATTTTTTTTTGTAGAGACAGGGTCTCCCTATGTTGCCCAGGCTGGTCTCAAACTCCTGGACCAAAGGGACCTATTCATCTCAGCCTCCCAAAGTGCTGGGATTACAGGTATGAGCCACCACACCCAGCCCGACAACCCTGATGGATGTTCTCACTCCATGTTCTGTCTCAATCTCTTTCTTATTTTCTTTCTCTCTGTGTGCTATGTTCTGGGTAATTTCCCCATACCTTTCAGTTAACAGTTCCCTCTACAGCTATGTCTGATCTGTTTTTGAGTTCATCTACTGACATTTTTATTTCAATAACTATATTTTCTATTCTAGACACTGTACTTTTAAAAAATCTGTCTATTCTGTCCTCATAGTGTTTTATTCTTTTCTCAGGACTCTTATGTCTATAATCACTTAAAATATGTTATTATTCTCAGATAGCTCTTCTATTATCTCATATTCTCAGGATTCTAATCCATCTGTTGTGTTTGTTGATTCTAAGTAATGGGGATTTTTTTTAAAATTAGGTGTTTTGTAGTTTTGAATTATTAGTTCATTTTTGACAAGGTTTCCCCCCCGCCCCTTTGTAAGAATCTCTTCATGCCCTGATTGTGATTTTGCATTTGTTTCTATCAGGAGTCCGAGGATATCAGCAGAATGTCATCAGACTGGGATCAATTTTTATGGCAATTCCCAGGGATGAATGTTTCTGGGCTACATGAAGGTTTCTAGGCTGCAGGTAACAAAAATTCAAACTCCAATCTGTACAAAGGGCAGGCTTAAGGTTTCTATTTCTCAAGGAAGACTTCCTCTCTGCCCACTCAACACTCAGGCAGATATGAACATGTTTTCTTATTCCTCTGTGTTGGGAATAAGAAGGGTATGTGTCTTTGTCCATGTTTTCCCTCGGGGGTAGTCTTTCCAGGGTGATGGCTTTATACAGGATTTTCAGTTCTAAATTCCCACTTTGCTTAGGATCAAGGCCTTATTTCCTGACTTGAGAGTGCATGAAAATTCATGCTGTAGGTTCCTGAGACACTACCTCGTGGACCATTCCCACTCATACTTTGCAGCTTATGTGATCACTGCCCCGTTTTCCATTTCTGGCGCCTCTGTGTTTTCATTTCTTCTTTGCCCACCATTCATTCAGTTAAAGCAATACTGGTTACATTTCCCCTGGTATTTTTAGATAAGCACAGCAGGAAGATTTTCAGGGTTCATTGGTTTTTCATCCTGCTGGAACTAAAAATGTCTTCTCAGGCTCCTTGTTTAGGAACTTGTCCTCTGCCTGTCCTTTTACCTTGTCCTCTGCTTGTCCCTTTTCTGAGAGTCCTTATGTGGCCCTCCTGTCCTTTCTCCTTGTATTGGAGGTCCTCATCTACCTCACCAAAACCTCTGGATCCCTGGACCCTAATAGCTTTTAACAAGAAGGCAGGATGAAATGTACTCATAAAGCTAAGTGCAAAGCTTTTTTCTGCTACTTACCAGCTGAGTGAGCTGGGGGCAAGTTACTTGGCCATTCTAAGCCAATTTCCTTAAGTGTAACGTGAGTGAAACAGTGAACAAGAGGGCTCTGGAGGCAGGCTGTGAATGTGCAATGAACAAAGGGACTTGGGAATTGGGGTCTTCATTGACTGGCAAGGGGTTAGGTGGGTGTGCCCTGTGATTACACAGGTGAGGGATTCAACTCCATGAGTCCTCAGGCACAGCGTAAAGCAATTTATATTTAATCCTCAGGATTGAATGTCAGTTCTGCAAGGAATATGACTGTCCCCATGTTACAGATGAGGAAACAGGCTAGGAATGAGTACTTTGCTCAGTTCTGTCTCATTCCACTAGATGACTGCTTTGGGTTGAACATCCTGATCCAAGCATCCTTTATAGGGATATTCACTGGAGACCTAACGCTGCTTTAGAAGTGATTTTAAAAAAAAAATTCCCATTTTTGTCTAATTTTATTGACTTACAGGAGAGTAATTTTCTTCTTTGAATTTTGGGATTGGGGTCCTTCTGGGGTGATTTCCTGTCAAGTGTGAGCTGGCACAGGAGTTCGGAGGAACAACTGATTGCTACACCTCCCCTTTCCCTAAAGAGAACAAAGGCTCAGGCCCTCTTTGACCACCGGGTAGGTAAGAGTTCCCCACTCTCACTCCAACACACACACGGGCTTTTTTGGAGCATTTTCTGCCTAGCTACCCGTCTTGCACCCAGCTGCCTCTGCCTGGGCCCCACTGATGTTGTGAGCCCCTGACCCAGGCACAGATATGGGAGGTGGGGTGTGTCTCTCCCTTCTGTGACTTTCCAGGTGCCAAGACACACACATAATCAGCGTTCTGGATTCAGGCACTCCCCATCGCCCGTTACTTACAGAAATGGGCCACAGGATGAAGGGTATGTATCTATGAACGGCAAAGCTGTACAGTATGATGAAGAAACTGAAGATGGATATCTCCATGGTGATGATAAGCGTCAGGATGGGGTGCACGCTGAGTGAGGACAACAGTATCATTGCCGCTATTAGGCAGCCCTGCAGTGAGACATAGACACCTCAGCCAGCAGCAAGGGCCTCTCACCATCTCTCTGAGGACCCCTGGAGCCTACTCCTCCTTCTCCCCACCCTCAGCCAAAGCCCCCCATCCAGGGATACCAGTCTAACTCACCAAACTCAGAATCTTGACCTCAGCGTGCCCCAAGAGCCAGAACTCCTTATTGCTGTCTTTTAATTCCCACCGGTAGCGGCGACACCCCTTCCTCGTGCCCACTTCGTGCTTGGGCTGCACCAACTTTTGAGGTTTGTCCAATGGCTCCTTATCGTCCTTCTTGTCCTCCTGGGGTTTGGCCCCGGCTGGAGGTGGAGCTGGCTCTGTCTTGGCCCCTTTTGCTGCCTTAGGTGCCATGACTGACTCGGTGTCCTTGACTTCTCACAGCTGGCCTGTTTCTTTCTCCTGCTGTTTCTGGGTAGGCCAGGCCTACTAGAGAGCCTGGTGTCAACCGAGCGGCTCAGAGGGCGCGCTCAGCTAACTGCCAGGACCACCGAATGCCAACTCCCACGCCCTCTCCACGCGCGCCCGTCTCCTGGCGCAGCTCCCATCCACCCCGCAGTGGCCGGATCCGCCCACCCTCCACGCGCCGGCCCCCGACGGGCCCCACCTCCGTTCCCAAACCGCTGGTCCCACCTCGGCGCGGAGCTGCCCTCGCGGTCCCATCCCGGCGTCTCCAGGCAGCCCCAGGTCTGTAAGCCGCCGCTCCGCTGCCGGTTCGGGGGGCTGCGAGCACCGGGTCACCACCCTGAGCTCCGCGGGCGCAGCGCCACGCGCAGGAAAATACAACGCGACTTGCGCAGGAAAATACAACACGACTTTTACACAAGGCAAAGAGAGGAAGTAGGTGTTCTCAATAAAAGCAGTAGCCCTAATTTTATGGTCACATTTAGGCCGGAATGGGTGACAGCACGCGAGCTCGGGGGTGGGCTCGGAGGCAGAGATTGGACAGACACGTGCATCTGCTAGGGCGCGGGGCTGGCTTCAGGCGGGCCTCTGCGGGGCGTCGGGGCCGGTTTCGGGGTAGGCGTCCTTGGCGGGGGAAAGCTTGCTTTCAAATTCGATTCCCAGAAATCTTTTCAAGTTAGTCCTCATCATCTTGGTGACCACAAACGCATCGATGCAACACACGATTACCGCTGTGAGACACAGGGACTGTCAGATACAAGGCCATATGCGAGAAGGAAAGACCGGGTTATTTTGCAGGTCGGTAGCAACCCCTTGAACCTATCCCTATCCAGGGTGGGCGCTGCGGGCGGCCTCCTGTCCTCTCTGACCCTATACTACTTTCTTGCCGCCTGCCCAGTTGGCTGCTGCAGGCCCACTCTGCCTTACCCAGAAAAAGGGATTTTGGAAATGGGGGATTTTGTTGCCAGTTACAGCCTCGCTTGATGTCTGAGGCACCAGGAAAGGACTAGGGAAGGGCAGTGGCCCTAGGTGGCTGCAGGTAGGGGTAGGTCCTGAAAGGGCCTCTCCGTGGAAAGACTTTTAGGCTACGTTTGCAAAGGGCAGGAAGGAATTCCTAAGGGGAGGAGGAGAACCCAGGCACTGGACTAGGGTCTCTAAGGAATCTGGTGTGCCTAGGACCTCTGGAGCCAGCTGAGAAGTGGGCAGAGTTGAGGCTGGAGAGGTGCAGGATCTGGGACTCTATCAAAGAGGTCAGGTGTGAGACTCAGAAAACCTACTTTCAGTGGCCATGAGGTGAATGGAAAGTGAACCAGGCTGGAGGCTGGAAGACCAGTGAGGGGTGTGGTGGGATGCTGCCCTCCAGGCAAGAAATGGAGAACTGGGGGTGGGAACTCCTGGCAGTAGAAGGAGTGATTGCGGAGTCAGCCAATGGGGACCAGGGGCCCATGGCACAGATATTCCCCTGTGCACTCCGGGACTCTTGACAGCCTTGGATGCTTCTCTTTACTGTCACTTAATTCCTGGCTGCTTAATGAGTTTTCCTAGGTGTCTTGCCCTAGCGAATCTGTGAGCTTACCCAAAGGGGAAGGGGCTCTATCCCCAGCACTGAGCTCATGTCTGGCACAATCCAATGGGATTGACAGATATTTATTGATTATGGAATGAATTCAGATAAACTCCTTTTTCTGCATTAATTTATGTTCTCATTGTTTAACTTCTTGAACCAAAGCCCTACCTCCCCTCCTGACCCCCTGAATCTTCCAAGCATTTGATCTGCCATTTCTTTTGAGTCCCAGTTTGTCCCAGTCTTGTGACCCAGAGCAAAGTATTTAACCTCAGTTCCTATATCTGTACAAATGAGAGTTGTAAAGATTAAATCAGAGTGTGCCTCGCCTGGTGCAGAGCATATACTGGGCACTTCAGTGTGTGGCAGCTAGCTTGCTTGCTTCCTTCCTTCCTTCCTTCCTTCCTTCCTTCCTTCCTTCCTTCCTTCCTTCCTTCCTCTTCCTTCCTTCCTGAATAGGCTGGATTATTCACTTTAGAC
The DNA here is from genome assembly GCF_037993035.2 of Macaca fascicularis. Classification (NCBI taxonomy): domain Eukaryota; kingdom Metazoa; phylum Chordata; class Mammalia; order Primates; family Cercopithecidae; genus Macaca; species Macaca fascicularis. Next base: position 62,583,407 of record NC_088394.1, on the reverse strand, counting down.
AGTGCACTTTTCCCCCCTTACAATCTCTCTTATCTGTCTTTAAAATACAATTCTCTAGTCCAGAAAATCAAAGTCCTATTTATAGACAAAAAGATCTTGCTTAACATTTTGAAAATAGTGTCTACAAGTCTCAAAAGGGGTTTAGCAGACTCTTGTTTTTGTACCTATTTGGAGAATGCATGTTAGAATTAAGATTTTCATGAGCTCAGAGTTTATGCAACTTCATATCACCTGAAGAAGTCAGTGCAAGAAGGAGAGTGGGTGGTAGTGGGGATTTCGCTTGGTTAATGATATAACGGGGTCTGCCAATTTCCCTTTTCAAAGTCTTGGAATACTGACTTTTTTTTTTTTTTTTTTTTTTTTTTTTGAGATGGGGTCTCGCTCTGTCGCCTAGGCTGGAGTGCAGTGGCGCGATCTCGGCTCACTGCAAGCTCTGCCTCCCAGGTTTACGCCATTCTCCAGCCTCAGCCTCCCAAGTACCTGGGACTACAGGTGCCCGCCACCATGCCTGGCTAAGTTTTTGTGTTTTTTAGTAGAGACAGGGTTTCACCGTGTTAGCCAGGATGGTTTCGATCTCCTGACCTTGTGATCTGCCCGCCTCAGCCTCCCAAAGTGCTGGGATTACAGGCGTGAGCCACCGTGCCTGGCCGGAATACTGATCTTAAATGGAGTCATGAAGGCCTCTACTTACCCCTCCGACATAGAATAAATGCCTTCTTTCCTTTTCTTGCATGGCCAAGATGGCAACTACTGAAAGGAACACAGCTGTAATGATACTGTTGGTAAGATCCTGTAATAAAGAATTGAAATTTATCAAGTTTACACAAAAATATAATTTCATAAATATTAAAACTGGTCAATTACACATCTAAGAATAGATGCCTTTTAAAAACTTTCCATTTGATTAAGATGAGGAGGCACCCTCAGAGGCATAATTCTTACATCGTCCAGAGACATGAGTTTATGTGATTTTAAGATCCTAGATATGACTTTGTCTGTAGAAACAGGTTTATTTTCATTAAAGAATACCATTAGAAAAAAAGCTGACAACTTTTTCTATAAAGGGAATAGGAAAGTGAGCATGAAAAAACCTAGTGGTCAAGGGGCCTAGCCCAAATTGGCTCTCCATAAATGTGATTTTTTTGGAAAGTCTTGTTTTTTTAATGTAAATTCTGCATTCTATTCCATAACTCATTTGTTTTAACATAAAAATAAAATTTTAGATGAGCACTTTAATTATTCTCCCAAATCTGCAGGTAAAGCCAATGCTCTGGAAATTAGGCCACATTTATTCTGTGAGTTCACGTGTCCCAAGAGCATATGAACTCATCTGAGGAGCAGGCCTGATATTCTGGAGTGAATGTTTTTTGCTTTCCTGAAAGATGGCCAGAATTGGGTGTGCCCCGACATCTGCAGGCTCATTGTGCCCCTTCTGCGTTTTAACTGGATTTCAGTCCTGAGTCTTGTTTTTTTTTTGAGACGGAGTTTCGCTCTTGTCGCCCAGGCTGGAGTGCAATGGTGCGATCTTGGCTCATTGCAACCTCCGCCTCCCAGGTTCAAGCAAATCTCTGCCTCGGCCTCCTGAGTAGGTGGGATTACAGGTGCCTGCCACCATGCCTAGCTAATTTTTGTATTTTTTAGTAGAGATGGGGCTTCTCCATGTTGGCCAGGATGGTCATGAACTCCTGACCTCAGGTGATCCGCCTGCCTCGGCCTCCCAAAGTGCTGGAATCATAGGCGTGGGCCACCGTGCCTGGCCAGTCCTGAGTTCTTTAACTGCTAGCCCAACCTGCTTCTTTGTGTGCTGAAATGAAGAGTGAGGATGAGTGGGTGGCAGTGCCCTCCTGGGTGAGCAGTGGCTGAGCTTTCTTAGCAAAACAATAATGGAAGAACGTGAACGCAGTGTGTCAGTGGCAGCAGTGTATGGCTAGAGGCAAAAGCCTAGAGAACATAACCACAATATTGGCCAGACACCTTATCTGAATAGCTTAAGTCTTTGAGTCTTGATGGTCTGCCTTGGTAATGTCATCTTCCTGGTGCACTAGTCCAAACACAGCAAGGAGCACTGCCATCCAGTGTATGTTATCATGGAATCACAATGGCTCCAATGGAGCTCTTTGATGTGCCAAGCATTTCCCAGTCCATCATTTGACCTCATTTAACCCTCACAAAGCAGGCTCCAAAGTCAGAACTGTCATCATCCCGTTTACAAAGGACATGGTGGAGGCTTGGAGTTTTTCAGCTGCCTAGGATTGAATAACGGGTGGAATCAGAACTCATCTCACTATTGCCTCCCATCAGTGACACCCAAATAAGGAGGAAATGAGCTATTCTCCTAGTCTGGAAGTGCAGCGTCCAATCCATCTTTGGCATTTTCTGCGGAATGGGTCTGGAGGGTCAAAATGATACAGCACCAATCAGTTGAGTATTTTTGTTGATGAAGTCTTTTGGCCTGCCAATTCCTAGATGGGGCATATTTTATCACCAGTCTGCCAACTTGCTAATTTGTAATATGGGGACAATGACTGCGGTTCATTGGGTCTGAGGATTAAATGGCATAATGAATCTGAAAGCATCTGATAACATGCCTGGCATTTGTAGCTGGTCGGAGTGCATCAAAATGTAGGTTCGTATCTGCCCTCAAAATGTTAACAGATAGTAAACTCTCTGCAAACTAGGTGTTCTTCCTGTTGGGGTTGGCAACCAAGGAGCCCTATTGTGGAATGTGACTTGCCTCTTGGAAAGGCACTAATGCCTACTGTTTTGGTGCCTGGTAGTTAACGCTGGAACAGGGGTATGTAGCAGGGCTGGTGGAGGTTGGAAGTAAGTCCCAGTGGGGTTCTGCAGGCTAAGCGAGAGGTCTGCCCATAGTGGGCAGGCCTGACTGAGGCAGGTACAGTGGTTTGCAGCTTTGCAGGAAGCTTACACCTGAGGATTGTATAAACCAAGGTAGTCAAAGATGTGAACAAGGACTCTTACAACTGAGAAGCAGAGTGTAAACTTCAAAAGTCAAATATTCTTTTTTTAAAAATTGCTCTCTGTTGGCCAAAATATCTATATAACCAGAGCTCAGTTTCTCTGACCACTAACCAGGTGTGGTCTTAGATTATAACAATTTGAACAAAAGCACATCAATAATGATAATAATAAACCAACCACAGACCAGGCCCAGCCAGTCTTTAACTTTCTGTCATAATTTTATCTCCTTGTGGGACTATGGACATTATAGTTTACTGTGGTCCTTACTTACAAACAAGTGCTCTCCTGAACTGTCCACTGGAGCTAAGGTTCGCCTTGCATCTAACATTTCTATTACAGCTAGCTCACATTTATTGAGCACTTACTGTGCCAATGTGTTAATATGTGATCTCATTTGATTCTCACAACAAACTCTCATTATCCCCAGTTTACAGATGGGTAAGCAACCTGCCCAGGGTTGTTCGGCCAGTAAGTGGCTATGACCTTGGGCAGTCTGATTTGAGTGCCCATGGGCCTTCTTCTGCTAACCTCCTCCCTTTTGCCTCAGACACAGACCCTCTTATTTGCCTCATCTGGGGAGAGACAGATATCCCTGATGGCTGTGTTAAAATTGCAGCCGAGATTGGCCATGTGTGGGAGGACTTCCACTTCCCTCATAAATATCATCCTTACTTGTTATATTTTTCTTTCCCCTTTAAATACCTTATTGGGTCAAGTAGCCTTCTCTGACTAAAATGAGAAATGTGTTTTTTCTTGACAATTATTCCATAAAGCTTCCAAACTATTCTCTGAGATATTAAAATCGTGTAGAATTATAAGTGGGAATGAGAAAGATGCCTTAATGGTGAGTGCTCATTATTAAAAAAAAAAAAAAAGCACTGAATATTAGGAAAAAAGTTAAACAGGCCAGGCACAGTGACTCAAGCTTGTAATCCCAGCACTTTGGGAGGCTGAGGTGGGTGAATCACCTGAGGTCAGGAGTTTGAGACCAGCCTGGCCAACATGGTGAAATCCTGTCTCTACCAAAAATACAAAAATTAGCCAGGCACAGTGGCACGTGCCTATAATCCCAGCTACTCAGGAGGCTGAGGCAGGAGAATTGCTTGAACCTGGGAGGTGGAGCTTGCAGTGAGCCAAGATCGTGCCATTGCATTCCAGCCTGGGCAACACAGTAAGACTCCATCTCAAAAAAAAAAAAAAAAAAAAAAAGAAAAACATTAAACATGAATTGTTTCACAAAATGTAGTATTCGTAATAGGAATTTACAAACAATGAATATTATCTGGTATTCAACTAACTGCAACTTTCATTGGTTTCATTTTTTGTTTTGTTTTAGTTTAAAATGTTTATTATATTCTTTTTAAAAAATAGCTTTCTGTTGGCAAAAACATCTGCTTCACCAGAACTCAGTTTCTCTGACCATGCCGGATTATATTCTTTATGATGTAGAGGTGTTTAAAATATGAGCTATTTAGAAGACAATAATTCGAATTCATAATTTCTTAGGTATCTTGGTACCTGACACTAGGCTAGAGTGGGTAGAGTTGGTAAACCTAAAAATGAAGAGTATGTGTGGGGTGAGGAAAATTGCACTTTTCCTAGCTTTGATGCAGACTCATGTTGGTAAAAATGGGTTTAAATTATTTACTGATTTAATTCCACTCTCAAGTCTGCAGGTAAAACCAGTGCTGTGGAAGCTGACACATTTATTCTGTGAGTTCACATGAATCAAGAACACCAAGAGCCCATCTGAGGAGACCTCATAGGCCCTAACATAGGTTAGGGGTTGAGAGTGGGACCTGTGCCTTCCCCATGGTGTCAGGGTCCCCGGCACACCCTTCACAGCTGCAACTCAGAGACTGAGTATGGGTCCATCCTCTGTCTAGAGGAGGGGGCCTTGACAAAATATGGTCCCAGAGGCCGGGCGCGGTGGCTCAAGCCTGTAATCCCAGCACTTTGGGAGGCCGAGACGGGCGGATCACGAGGTCAGGAGTTCGAGACCATCCTGGCTAACACGGTGAAACCCCGTCTCTACTAAAAAATACAAAAAACTAGCTGGGCGAGGTGGCGGGCGCCTGTAGTCCCGGCTACTCGGGAGGCTGAGGCAGGAGAATGGCGTAAAAACCCGGGAGGCAGAGCTTGCAGTGAGCTGAGATCCGGCCACTGCACTCCAGCCTGGGCGACACAGCGAGACTCCGTCTCAAAAAAAAAAAAAAAAAATGGTCCCAGAGCCCACAGATCTCAGCAGGTCACCTGTATCTGCAGTCAGTTCTCTTTGGTGCTTTCCTGCTGAGTCCAAGCCCTGATGTATCACACTCTTGTCTCCCTGGTAGAGACTTTTACCCTCACCCCTTTGTCAAACAATAATTGGAATAGGGAAATAAGGAACTCTATCCTTTTATGAGCCTTTAAGTTAGAAATCACCACTTAAAGTCAGTACTCCTTACCCTAATGCCATACCTCCTGGGAGCCAAGCCTTCTCGCCTGGAGGGAAGGGCTGAAAGAAGTGGTAGCTGCATGTTGGGCACTCTCAGCTGTGGGCAAGTCTCTGAAGCTGTGCAGAGCTCGACTCAAAACAGTTCTAGTATGAAACTGACCGTGTGTTCCATGGCTTCCCGCACTGACCTTATTATAAGGTCCCAAGTGACTCCTGAAGCTTGATTCTAAGCCTGCCTACCTTCTGAAGTGCCAAGCCATCACCTCCTAGCACCAATACCCTTATGAAACTAGCACATTTCCTGCTGTGCCAAGGCCTCGTAGTGTAGCTACTTGCCCCTCTGAAAAATTGTGTAGGTACACATCCTTCATCTCACAGAATCTGAAAGAGCGGATTTGAAAGGAAAGGACTGGATAGGAGAAGAGAACGCAATTTGGGTCCTGTTTTGATGAGTCTTTTTCAAAAACTCCCAAGTTAATTAGATCACTTACCATCTGACCAACTGTGTGGTTGCTCAGTATGTGTCCTATGTATCCTGATAGTGTGGGCTGAACATCAGAATAACTGGGCAACCATCTTGGTAACACAGTTTCCCCACCATGAAGCTCCTGGGAGCTCACAAGGCATATCCTGTGCTGTGCCAGGTCTGGCCCGTGCTCTTGAGGACAGTAGCAGGAAAAGACAGGGGCTCTGAATCACCTCTGGGCTCCCATAGTCATCCCCCAAAAAGAGGATACTATCACTTAAGACAGACACAGCAAGGGGGGCTGGCTTTACTGGAGTTGACCAAAGGCCTGTAACCCTACAAGAGCTGGGTTGAACTTTCTGTGACCACTGTGAGAACAGGTTCTCTCATAGGACACTCACGGTTCATGCTCAGGTGATCCTAGTTCTTACCTCTGTCTGGGATACTTCTTGGGCATTACCGCTGGACCCTACAGCAAAATATGACATCTCCTGGCCCTCTCCAGCTTTATGTGTGGACCCAGCCTGCGTGAGTCCATTTCTCAGAGGGCTCTGGTCCTCCTGACCATAGCTGATGGTGCTGTGGAGCCATCAGTCACCCACCCCCAAGGGCCTGTGTATACCCACCAGGATAACCAATTCACCTTTGGTGCTTATTTTAAGAAAATCATGAGGAAACAAGATACAGAGAAAAAATGTAGAGAATCTGAGGATGACATAGAGTCGTAGTTTCACTGAGTTTCTTACCTTAATGGAGAATGGAGATAGAAAACCATCACAAGATAATAGTTTGTAAAGTCTGGAGAGAGTCTGGGCTTTAGAGTCAGACAGACCTGGGTGCATATCTGAGTTTCTGGCACCTACATATGGCCATGGACAACTGAATGTCTTTAATCCAATTTTCTCATCTGTTAAATGGGGGGTGAGGGATGACCATAACCTCACTGGGTTGTTGTGAGGATTAAATAAGGTAACATGAAAAAGTGTCTGGCACATGGTATATGCTCAAAAATGGTTACTTTACCTTCCCTTCTTGAAAATTTCCATGGACAGAGATTTGAGTTTCCCCTGAGAAACCTCTCCATAACTAAAAGGGTCTTCCACATGTTCAATCAAAGTTGCTCATATTTGCTTTGTCTGCTTCCTGTACTCGGCATTCTGTGGGACAGAGAGAGCTCAGCAGCCTTTGCAGAAAATCTCTCAGAGATTTGAAGACAATATTTGACTTTTAGCTCAAAAGGAACATTCTGACTTTAAGGTTAGAAAAATGTTCTATAAGGAAGTGGGATGTGGAAGAGGCCCAAGCTCTGAATTAGGATCGCTCACAGCGCAAGACAGAATGGCAAATGCCACCCAGCTATCTGATGGGTCTGATGGGTGGCTGTTCTTTTTGGACATTAGAATGTTTACTTTGTGTCACATACTATGTTATTGGCTTTGCACACATTTAAATGTTTCAGGAACCCTATGAGGTAGTTATTATCACACTTTTCCTTCTCCGTATTTCTTAAATGGGGAAACTGAGGCTAAAGGTTACATGGCTAGTAAGGTGGCAGGGCCAGAATCCAGGCCCATGGCTGTCTCTGGACAAAACCATACTGCCTCTCTAGTCTGAGACCTGAGGGATTAGCTTTAGCAATTGTTCAAAAGAATGTGGAAGTCTGGGAAAAGCTATTAAAGAAGGCTCTGTAATGTCTTTTTCTGGATAGTCCGGCACCTCTTTGTGATGGGGACCTTAACACACACACACAGGTTGACTGTACAATCTTTAAGGGTATGCACGGCAATTTTCTACAATGCCATCATATCAACTTTTGCTTTTGGGGAGAATGTTTATAATCAGAGTGCTCTCTGCAAAGTAGAAGCATGCACTGTTTCACAAGCAATGGGTGAGAAATGTGCTTACCTACTTTATGTACTAAGTCCTTTTTTTTTTTTTTTTTTTAGGACAAGCTGAAAAGTACCATGTGTCTAGTGCCATAATGAGGGGTTTTACACTCAGGGCTGGAGCAGGGGTGTGTTGGCTGTCCTGCAGGCACAAGGGTCCAAGGAATCTTTCTGGACCAGGGCAACACCCTAACTGTCACAGCTCAGCTATGTCCTTGTCTAGAGAGATAGCTCTGTTGTTTTCACTTAAGGAGAGCCCTTACTCTGGGGCTGAGGGCAAAGCTTGGATTTGAAGAATTGTAAAAATGAACACTTACAAGTAAGGGCCAATGTAAATAGGTCAGCAAGTGGTGAAGGGTTAGCATATATATTAGAATAAAAAAAAGGACGATGAAGATTTCCAGAATTGTGATTGTTATAAATGACTCATTGGCTTGGGCAATGATGAAACAAGCTAATGCTCCTATGATAAGACTCTGCAATAAAAGAAACAGGATTTGTTTTAATGCATGATTTAAAAAAATCTACATTGTCAGTATATAAATATGATTATATTACAGTACAGTGGCCTATACTGCTTTGCACATACATTTTTAACATTTCTTATATTTTGAAGAAATGAAATACATGAAAATAATAAAAGCACATAGTATAGAAGGATAAAAAAAATCAATTTATTTATCTTCCCCCAACCCAACCTTAGTCTCTCTCCTTAAAAGTAACCACTATTAGCAGTTTATATTTCATACTAGAAAGAAGTCTGCATATATACTGGTAAAGTACATATACATTGATTTTGGTAGAAGAGCCTTCGTTTTCTTTCTTTCCAAACAGCTGCTGATTATCTCAACATCATTTATTGGCAAATGCCAGTATTATCCCCACTGATCTGATTTCAGATCAATCCAACCTTTATCGTATACTAAATTCTCAGATGTAGTTTGGTCTCTTGAGACTGTTCTCTTCCATTGAATTGCTGCTTCCTTCTCTAGTACTCTAAGTTATAGACAATTCACTCTATACAGAGTTATTGTTTGGCCCAGTCTTCCTCTTATTACTAATTCTCAGACTGTTTATGTCTGCCATGTTTGTGTTGGTCAAGTTCCCCAGACTAAGCCTGCTGGCATTTGAGTTGGGATTTCTAAATGAAATACTCACTTATAATTTGGAAAAATTACAGAATTTAGTTATTCTCAAGAACAAAGTATGTCTTTCCAGTCATTTTAGTGGTTTTCAAAAAATATCTCTGAGAGTTTTAAAGTTTTTTTCCTGTATGTATATCACATTTCACTTATTTTTAGATATTTGATCATTTTGATTACTGTTGTAAAGAGAAATATTTTCCTTTTTTCTTTTTTTTTTTGAGACGGAGTCCTGCTCTATCACCAGGCTGGAGTGCGGTGGCGCAATCTCAGCTCACTGCAGCCTCCGCCTCCCAGGTTCAAGCGATTCTCCTGCCTCAGCCTCCCGAGTAGCTGGGATTACAGGCATGTGCCACTACACCCGGCTAATTTTTGTATTTTTAGTAAAGGCAGGGTTTCACCATGTTGGCCAGGATGGTCTCGATCTCCTGACCTTGTGATCTGCCTCCCTCGGCCTCCCAAAGTGCTGGGATTACAGGCGTGAGCCACCGCGCCCGGCTGAAATATTTTCTTATTTTAAGTGGTTATTTGTCTAGGAAAGCTTTTATTTATTAACACAATAATGACTCACCTAACTAAATTATCTGGCTCTAAATTGTTTCCAGTTGATTTGGGTTCTTCTAGATATACAATCATATTAGCTGAAAGAAAGGATATATTTTACCTCTTTTTGTTTTTTTTGAGACAGTTTTGCTCTTTCGCCCAGGCTGGAGTGCAGTGGCATGATCTCAGCTCACTGCAACCTCTGCCTCCTGGGTTGGAAGGATTCTCCTGCCGCAGCCTCCTGAGTAGCTGGGACTACAGGTGAGCTCCACCAAGCCTGGCTAATTTTTGTATTTTTAGTAGAGATGGGGTTTCACCATATTGGCCAGGCTGGTCTTGAATTCCTGACTGAGGTGATCTGCCCATCTTGGCCTCCCAAAGGGCTGGGATTACAGATGTGAGCCACTGCGCCTGGCCACCTCTTTTCAAATAGTATTTCCCCTTCCTAATTATGACTAGTGGTTTCAGAAAAAATTGACTTATGGTGTAGTAGGCATCATTTTTCCCCTCACTTAATAAATAATACTTCTGATGTTTTTTTTTTTTTTTTTTTTTTTGAGACGGAGTCTCGCTCTGCCGCCCAGGCTGGAGTGCAGTGGCCGGATCTCAGCTCACTGCAAGCTCCGCCTCCCGGGTTCACGCCATTCTCCTGCCTCAGCCGCCCAAGTAGCTGGGACTACAGGCGCCCGCCACCTCGCCCGGCTAGTTTTTTGTATTTTTTAGTAGAGACGGGGTTTCACTGTGTTAGCCAGGATGGTCTCGATCTCCTGACCTCGTGATCCGCCCGTCTCGGCCTCCCAAAGTGCTGGGATTACAGGCTTGAGCCACCGCGCCCGGCCTCTGATGTTTAAATATGTTGACTCTTAGTTTGAAATGTTTATTTTTACAATGTCAATGGAATATTTATATACTCCTGTCTTACTGATCTCCATTCTTGGCAATCAGGGACAAATGTTGAATTTTGTCACATGTTCTGTGACATAATCTTCTAATTTTTTATAATGTGATAGATATAATCTCATTTTCCCTTTTACTTATAATATAGTTAATTATTTTAATAGAGTCTTAATGTTGAATCATCCTGTTTCTTTCTTGTGGTATTGTATTTTCAAAAAGTACTGATGAATATTATCTGCTAATACATTGATGTTTTGTTCTGATGCAAGTGAGATCTCTACTTTGTTTTCTTTTTCTGAACTCCGTCAAGTTTTCCTATCAGTATTATACTGAATGTGTAAAGATAGTTCAGAAGTAATTCTTCTTTCTCTATTCTTTGACAAAGTTATAGTAGTGTCAGAATTATATCCCATGAAGGCTTGAAAGAGTTAACTTGTAAAAGGGTCTGGGCCTGATACATTTTTGAAAGATACTCATTTGGTAAAATTCTCATTTTCTTCTATGTTTATACTGCCCTGTTTAGATTTTTCCTTATTCTGGGATCAGTTTTGGTAATTTACATTCTTCTAGAAAATCAACTATTTCATCCAATTATTCACATCTGTTTTGCAAGGTACTCCTGTAGATCCTTTCAGTTTCACTGATGTTTATGATTTTTTTCCCCTTCTGGTTTCTAATTTTAAATATATGTCCTTTCTTCCCCCTTTTTTTCTTGGTTGGCCAATGGTTTATCAATTTAATAGGACTTTCAAATGACAGCTCTTGTATTGATTGATTCTATTATTTTTGTTTCCTAACTTATAAATTCCTATTATCTTCATTGCTTCCCTAATTTCCTTTGTGAGAGGAAACCGAACCAACCCAAATGTCCATCAATGATAGACTGGATAAAGAAAATGTGGCACATATACACCATGGAATACTATGCAGCCATAAAAAAGGATGAGTTCATGTCCTTTGCAGGGACATGGATGAAGCTGGAAACCATCATTCTCAGCAAACTAACGCAAGAACAGAAAACCAAACATTGCATGTTCTCACTCATAAGTGGGAGTTGAACACATGGACACAGGAGGGGAACATCACACACCAGGGCCTGTAGGGAGTGGGGGACTAGGGGAGGGATAGCATTAGGAGAAATACCTCATGTAGGTGACGGGTTGATGGGTGCAGCAAACCACAATGCCATGTGTATACCTATGTAACAAAACTGCACGTTCTGCACGTGTACCCTAGAACTTAAAGTATAATAAAGAAAAGAAAAAAAAATAGGGGGAAAAAAGAGGCAAGCTTAGTAGGAACGGTTTAGTGTGTGGGGAGCAAGGGGCGGTGGGGAGGAAAGGTGAAGCAAAACAAAGGTGAGTGGCAAAGTAAATTATGGAAGCTTTCTGGAGCTGGCACCCCCTGGGCATTTCCCCGAGGCCACTGCCGGCCACATCCCCCAGCTAGATCTCACCAGCTCTCTGCTCACCATTCTCAGGATCTTCAATACTCCAGTGGGCGAGAAGGAAAAACGCTTGAGGCTGTCCCTGAATTCGCACGGGACTTTGGCTCGGCCCTCCGCACGCTCTTTGATCGCCGTCTCATTTAAGAGTTTGGATTCAGTGTGTGCAGAGGGCGTTGGGGGTGGGAGTGTGGGTGTTGGGGGTGGGAGTGTGGGCGTTGGGGGTGGGCGTGTGGTGGCTTTCTTTGAGGGTGCGGTGCCCTCACTTCCTTGGGGACGTGCGGTGGCTGCGGACTTCGCAGTGCGAACTGAGGCTGCAGGGTGCTTCCCGGATGCGGTCTTCGCTGAGGCGTTGCGCTGTGCCTTGGGTACAGAACTCACTACGCTGCCGCTACTTGGCAGGGCTGTGGCAGTCTTTGGTTGTTTCAGGTTCCCTGAAGGTGCCTCGGGCGGCCCAGGTTTGGCGTCTCCAGGATCCATGGTGGGTCCCTAGGGCCTGGCCGTCCGAACCAGGGCCGCAGCAGCGGCTGGCTCTCCCCTGGGAACCAGTGTCGCGTCCCAACGGCTGTTGGCAACCCCTCCGGCGCGAGCACCCGCTGCCCCACCGACAAGCCCGGCCTTTCAGCCACCTCATTGCCACAGGGGGTGCAATGCCACCGTCTAGCCTGAGAACTCAAAATCTCTGTAACTCCACCCCTCGGAGCTGCTAGCCAGCCAGGCGGTAAAGAGAGTCAAAGATCCCTGAGGTGGATCCCGGCACATTCTTCCCTGCCACCCAGGCCGGGGAGCCGGAAAACCTGATCCCGCTGCTCCCAGCGCTCTCTTGGAAGTTACAGTAGTGCTCTAAGCCGGGCGCAGAGTTGGGAAATCTCTTCCTCCAGCTCCTATACTGAGTTAAAATAACTGCAGAAAATATGTGGAAGAATACAGAAATATGTTTAATACTTAGTATCAAACTAAAAAGTAATATAAAATTACAAAACTACTTTTCTTTCATGCACAGGCTTTTTCTGGTAAGGACCGCTGGGATTGAACAGAAGCTTCCGGTAAATAAGGGCTCCGTCGGCAAGACAGCACACTGCTGTCACAAGTGCAAACACCTGGAAAGAAAGACACGCATCACTGCCCTAACCATGGTCCCCACTCCTGTCGTTCACACAAGTTTTAAGTGGTCTGCCCACCAGATTCCTCTCTTGCTAGGGTACTCGGATTGCTCCCTGTGCTTCACCTAATACTAACATGGAGAGACTTCAGAGATCATCTTATTCTCTTCATTGCTAAGTTTTCTAAATACTTGCCTATAGAAAGAGAAAAGATAATTTAAGGGAGCAGAAAAATAATGAAGCAGTGTGGGCTCTGAAATTCATTTGTTTGCTTTTATCTCTTGACCTGCTCTTGCATGTATTCTTTTAAGCCCTACTGAGGATATTTAGTTATCAATATTTCTAACCTCAGTGTTCAACTCTTTGACTTCTCTACTGACAAACTCTATAGAAGAAAAGGTCAAAGTTAACACCAGCTCAGTATTAAATCATAGGGACTGCAGCTCCAGAAAACTGAATGATGTTTTAATCAGTTTAATAAGATGATCCAAAGTGAACTCTCAAAGGCTAGGTTACATCTGCTTAAGGGGTAAGATTCTAAATGGGCCTTAAGAAAGTAAAATTGAGATAAAAGCAATAAACAAGAACACGTGGGGACCTTCAGACTCTCTGATGGCTATCTGAGAGCTGGTGCCCGGTTGGGGAGGGGGATGCCATTCCTTGCATGCTGTTTGGTCAGCTTCATCCAGTGGTCAGGCAGTTTGGTTTCCTGGCTCCAGACATGGCTCTCACAGTCTCCTTTTCCACCTAGAGTCTCAAGCCACTGCCTCCTAGGTTCTGACCACACTGAATACCTCCTACCAATCTTTTCATGACTAGCACTCTGTACACTATTGGCTCCTCTACCTGGAAACTCTTCTCTTTTTTTCTCCTTTATTCTCAGCAAACAGCAATTCCACTGCCAGAGAGGTAGTTTCCTCTTTTCTGCCCTCTGCAGCTCCCTGTCAACAACTTATATACAGCGGTTTCCACTTGTGTCTCCTGTGTTAGGTTCTGAGCAACTTGAGGACAGGGCTCACACTCTAGTCAGTGCTGTCTGAAAGCAGCATAATGTGAGTCACCAATGTAACATAGCCACATAATTAAAGATTTTTTAACAGCCACATTATCAACATAAAGAAAAAAATAAGTCAGCCAGGCGTGGTGGCTCCCACCTGTAATCCCAGCACTTTGGGAGGCCGAGGTGGGCAGATCACAAGGTCAGAAGATCGAGACCATCCTGGTTAACACAGTGAAACTCCGTATCTACTAAAAATACAAAAAATTAGCCAGCATGGTGGCGGGCGCCTGTAGTCCCAGCTAGTCGGGAGGCTGAGGTAGAATGGTGTGAATCCGGGAGGCGGAGCTTGCAGTGAGCCGAGATGGCGCCACTGTACTCCATCCAGCCTGGGTGACAGAGCTAGACTCCGTCTCAAAAAAAAAAAAAAAAAGAAAGAAAAGTCATAGATTTTAATATATTTAGCTCAGTATATCTAAAATATTATCATTTAACATGTAATCAACAAAGTTATTAACAAAATATTCTACAATCCTTGTTGGGGGTAATGAATCTTTGAAATTCAATGTGTATTTTTATGCTTACAGCTGATCTTGATTCAGACTAGACTAGCCACATTTCCAGTGCTCAGTAGCCCCATTGCCTAGCAACTATGGTTACTATACTGAACAGCACAACTCTATATTTTGTCAGCCCCTGCCAAAGTACACTTAAGAAATGAGTAAATTAATGAACGAGTAAAAAAGTGAATGAAAGTAAATCCTATGCCTGGTCCCTCCTCCTTCATAGTAGAAAGATGTGTATTATCTTCAAAAACAACTGGGGGAAGTTGACACAGAGCTATCTCATTTCTAGAATAATTCTGACTCCTCATGAAGTTGCTCAGGGCCTAAGGGAGATGAAAATCATGGGTTCTGACATATATGGCTGAGAACTCTCCTAAGTGACTCATACTATGAAAGAACATGGAAGTAAGAAGATTTATTTAAGAACTTTCTAATTCACTTCTTTAGGTCAGAACCTAGAAAAGCTAAGTGATGTTGAACCTTGTATGAGAAATCTCAGAAGAATATCAGATAGAACTATAACTAAATTACCTGAGTCATTTTCTGGCTTGCTTTCTAGGATGAAGTCTGATGGAATGGATCTGCTTCTCTTCAAGCAGTGTTCAAAATGATCCTTTAGTTGCAAGGTGCCCTGCCAATGTTCCCTTACTGTAAGGGATCATCATCTATTATATTCTATCTGAAGGATCTGAACAAGAAATAACTGAGCTCAAAACAGTCTCTCATCTTAACAAGTGGTATGTATCCTTTTCTATAAAAGGGAGAGCTATGAAACTCATCCATCTTTTTGTTTTGTTTTGCTTGGTATCAGGTTTCTCAGAGCTAAGTGCTGTAACTGATTCCAGTAGCTTTTGTTGGTCTAGTCTAGCCCTACGTACCTATAAGAAATCTGTAGGAACCTCTTTATTGGGTTAATTCTGCTTCTAGTATAAAATCATACTCCTTCACGTTAATCAGGGCAAGCATTCAGACAAAAATATTGAGCCACTAGGCACTGTATATTGGCCTAAGAATCTCAAGGATGAATACAGTATAGCTTTCTATTCTTACATCTGTTTTCCAAGTAAATTTGCATTCTGATAAAACCTGAAGAAAGAAAGCAGAAAGACTTCCACTTACCCCTCCACCAACTGTCAATGGTGTGGTTTCTGGTATCAGAGCCAACACAGATACGATGAGCATGAATACTGTTGTTACCATTGAGTTGATAATATCCTAAAAACACACAATAAAGCTGAGTATTACATGAAGACTACCAAGCAATGCTAAACAAAACAAAACAAAACAAAACAAAACAAAACAAAACAAAAGTCACCAGGCCGAATGCACTGGCTCCCGCCTGTAATCCCAGCACTTTGGGAGGCGGACAGATCACCTGAAGCCTGGAGTTTGAGACCAGCCTGGCCAACATGGTGAAACCCCGTCTCTACTAAAAAAGCAAAAATTAGCCGGGCATGGTGGTACATGCCTGTAATCCCAGCTACTCGGGAGGCTGAGGCACAAAAATTGCTTAAACCCGGGAGGTAGAAGTTGCAGTGAACTGAGATCATGCCATTGCACTACAGCCTGGGCAACAGAGTGAGACTCTGTTTCAACAAAAGGAGTCAGCTTCCTAAATATTTTGAAAGTTTCATTTTATTAAATTCATTTAGCACATAACTTTCAGGAAACCAAAATGTCACAGTAAAATGATACCTAGATAGTATCTGGTCTATAATGACACCTAGTGGTTTTCTTTTACCTGTAATATGCCAATCTTACTTAAAAAGCTTTTTCTTTCTTTTTTACTTAACATAAATGTAGTTGGAGGGAAAATTCATCTGATTAGGAAATAAAGTAGATGATGTATTATGTAGAAAGTTTAAGGGAGAAGGGGTGCCATGGGAAGTAAAACCGCTCATTTTTAATAACATAAGAAAATGCAGAGTAGTCTACATTGTATATCAAACTTTAAGTTACTAAAATGCAATTAATGCTGGGCGCTGTGGCTCATGTCTGTAATCCCAACACTTTGGGAGGCTGAGGCGGTTGGATCATCTGAGGTCAGGAGTTCAAGGCCAGTCTAACCAACATGGTGAAACTCTGTCTTTATTAAAAAATACAAAAATTAGCCAGGCATGGTGGTGGGCGCCTGTGGTCCCAGCTACTTGGGAGGCTGAGGCAGGAGAATTGCTTGAAGCCAGGAGATGGAGATTGCAGTGAGCTGAGATTGCACCACTGCATTCCAGCCTGGGTGACAGAGCGAGACTCTGAGACTCAGTCTCAAAAAAAAAAAAAGGCAATTAATAAAACTTAAAATAGCACACACTTAAGAGAAAGTGGTAATTTTCAGGAAATCCCCACAGACATCTCTAGCAATGGATGACCAATTATGCTATTATTGCTGATGATATAGCTCATTCGCTTAATACTTTCACAAAGTAAAAATTAGTTTCATTCTTAACTGTGATGTCAAGAAGTGCAATTTTACATTTTTAAAATGGATGTGTAGTGTGGGAAAGGTAAACTGTTTAGCTGAGAAAGGCTTATGTATGGTTTGCAGATAACCACAGGCGGGAAGGAATAACACAAATAGCAAACTGCAAAACTCTGGTAATTTAGAAAAGCAATTAGGAAGAAAGTAGGAAGAGGTTCAATGGGGGCAGGGCAAGATCAGATATACTTAGGAAGAAAAAAGTTCTCATTTGTAGGAGACACTGAGACAACTATTCTAGGTTAACTCTCTTTTGTGTTGGATTTTTTGCTCTGCTTCAAAAGGCAACAGACCATACTCCTGCTTCAGACAGGCAGCCTGCCTCCTGTGAGCAATCTGGGCAAGTGTTTATAGATGGCTTTGGATCAAAGCAGTGTTCTAGGGAGGGCAGAGAACCGCAGGGGGAAAAAAAAGGATATGCCTGCCCTGGAACACCAATGATCCTCAAGAGTAATTTAGACCATTTCTTTTATATTAAAAATGAAACATCTATATGCCACAGAGTAGAATGTAAACTTAATTACAAAAATAGGGATTTCAAAGGAATTCCGAGCCTATGCTTAGATACCACCTCAAAGCCATGGGTTGACTCATTTTTTTCTGTTTTCTGTCATTTGGGGCTCTTGGGGGGAACAATCAGAGAAGGCCTGCTCTGCAGACTGTATCAGGGACAACAACTTTGGGACAATTTGAGTGGAGATGACCAAGCCCTCTCCTAGTTAGCAAAGGCAGTGGCTAGCAGATGGAAGTACTAACAACTTACCTTTTCCCCACCTACAGATGAATTGGAAGTCAGCCATCTCTGTGTCCTACACTTTAGGTAAGAGCCCCAGGCAACTTCTCCACCTGTGCTCTGGCTCCAATTCCACTCTGCAGGGACCTCACTCTATTCATTACTTTTATTTGTCCCTGGCCATATTTCCTCAACTCAGGGATGACCCCTCTAGTTGTCTCTTTCCTTCCCTGCTCAGTCCCACAACTTTCCTGTCACTTGCCCACTGGAGGCAAACTCCTCTGGAAAAGGTCACCGGGGTGGCGGGGGAGACAGAGAGAGAGACAGAGAGACTTTTCTGGCCACATCTCATCTCATATGTTGGCGTTTCCCAGTTTTACCTTCAGCTCTCTCTACGCTCTTTCTGAGCCATTTTGGCCAGTCCGAGCTCAGTTAACATCACAAGGTGACTCCTAAAGTGTGGCTCTAGCTCCTCTTAAGTTTCACACCATTTCTGAACATCTCCATATGAATATCGCATAAGTAACTAAAATCTGTATTTATCAAGCTAAACTCATTACATACTGCTCTCCTGCACCCTTCCTTAAACATATTCTTCCTCTGTCAGTATCCTCTCAAGATATGGAGGCTGATCATCTGATCATGCCACTCTCCTACTTAAAAACCCCCAAAAACTCCCATTAGGCTTTGGGTTAAAGTCCAGAGCACATAAACCCTTGTATGCCCTGACCCCATTGTCTCAAACCTCACTCTTGTCCCGGCTCTTGTTCACAACTTAATACCCAACCATTCAGATACACCTGCAGGTCCTGAAGGGTCATGCTCTTTCTCCACCTAGACCCTCAGATATGCTGCTGCTTTTCTAGCAGAAAAGCACTTTCCCTTCCCTGTCTCAGTCATCTGCTAACTACGTTTCATCCTTCAGCCCTCAGTTTGGGCAATTTTTCTTCACAGCCTATTGTGATCTGGTCCCTTTCCCTTGCTGGGTTGCATCCATGCCATCCTAGGTGTATATCTATCACAGCACCTATTCTGTGTTGCTTTCTGGGTGCATTTAAAGTTTCTGAGATACAAGATTTTTGTTTTGTCTTACCAAAGAACCAATTACAGAATCTAGGATTAGCAAATACTTAACATTTACTGAATAAATAATTTCATTAGATAAAGATCAGAAAGGATTCTGGGTTTCGTAATGGGGCAAAAACTTAGTTACCCATATAACACCCCATTTCTAAGAGATAAAATATCAGTAAAGTTTGATCCTTAGAGGTTTGGGGACTATTTTTTTTTTTTTTTTTTTTGGGACGGAGTCTCGCTCTGTCGCCCAGGCTGGAGTGCAGTGGCTGGATCTCAGCTCACTGCAAGCTCCGCCTCCTGGGTTTACGCCATTCTCCTGCCTCAGCCTCCCGAGTAGCTGGTACTACAGGCGCCCGCCACCTCACCCGGCTAGTTTTTTGTATTTTTTTTTTTTTTTTTTAGTAGAGACGGGGTTTCACCATGTTAGCCAGGATGGTCTCGATCTCCTGACCTCGTGATCTGCCCGTCTCGGCCTCCCAAAGTGCTGGGATTACAGGCTTGAGCCACCACGCCCGGCCGGGGACTATTCCTTTTAGTGTGCTACATATAAGCTACTCTCTCTCAGTCTATTCTGTTACACTCCCGGCTCTAGGTTTATTACTGGGACATGTAAGAAACTCCAAGGAATTATGTTTGGAGAAAAAGAAAGGCTAAAATGTGTTAGTTTTATTAAACTCTAGAGAAGCAGAGTGTGAAGAGCAACTATGCAAGACAAAGAGGATGTGGACCAGTGTTCATTATCTTCTTGAAGAAATCTTTAGAACAACTTAGTTTAACCCTTTCTGCCACTAAATGAGGTCCAACTGAGGAAGACTTTGCAATCTCTTTTCCTAGACCTCCCTCCAACCAAGTCCAGCCCTGAAGTGTAGATCAAATAGTTTTGAGAGGTGCTATGAATATCCTACTTCCCAGCTTTTCCCTTTTAGGACTTTTAAAAAGTTTATGATTTGCCTGAAATGCTTGCCACTGGCCTTGAAGTTGGTTCCAGAAGGTATCATTTAAAGGCATGCTTGTGGTTTAAGAATAACTCTGAAGTCTCTTCTTGTTAATACGAATTATCAGCTTGGATATTAGCACTGTGGCATCCAAGAGGATGAGACCAGTGCAGCCGAGGAAGACATGGCAGCAATTAGTACAGCCAAAGAGGAGAAGGGCAGCAGGAGGGTTCAGGAGGGAGATCTACGGAGACAGGATGCTGGGGATGAGACTTGCAAGAGGACAGAGGAGAAGTCACTCAGTTTTTCTTAGCATCAGCTTCTAGTCCAGTCTGAGGGGCTGCATACATCTTAACGAATAACTTTAATCTGTCCAATTTGACAGTTTTCAGAACCATCTGGGCATTCCACTGGGCAGTTATTCCTAATGATATGAGTATGGCAGGTTGCAGTCTATATACTATGAAATATAAGAGGTGCTAACATTATTTACTAATAACTACAGATATTTTCAAGTGAGATAACATTGTACATTAGCTTCTTCAATTAGTTTGATTTTCCATTTAGTGACCAAGGATGTGCAAGGATAGACACTTGTGTATCTGTTTCCATCTCTATCCCAATTTTGAGGCCATATTAACATGCATTCAAATTGGTAATAAAGATTAAGAAAGCACTATAATTTTATTAACATGGTCCTAAATTTAAATTTCTTTAGAAGATGTATCCAAGCGAATTCTAACAGAAGTGTCAGCTGAATCTACTGATAGATGTGCACAGAGAAGGTATGCTCTGTGGCTGCCCTGCATCCTTAAGACCCTCTCACAAGGCAATACAGGGCACACTAGCAATGGGTAGGGCTCCTCCTTCCTAAGCCTATCAGAGATTACCTTAAGGGTTTAAGAGAAACAAAAAACAGAGTTCATTAAAATATCTCATTATGGTAGGAAAAAGTAAAATTTAAGGATGAAACTGAACACTTACAAGCAAAGGCCAAAATAACCACTTCATTAGTCGATCAAGTCTGAGTATATATAAAAGTATGAAAAACAAAATAACGGTGACTTCAAATCCAGTGATAACAATATATGGTTCAGGGGCTTGTGCGATGATAAACAAGGTCATAGATGTCACAGTTAGTGCCTAGAAGAAAAAAACCCATGATTTATTCAGTGACAACTGAATACAAATTTAAACTGTAAAAATGATAATTTCTAAAATAATAGGCTGGGCACAGTGGGTCATGCCTGTAATCCCAGCATTCTGGGAGGCTGAGGTAGGAGGATCGCTTGAGGCTAGGAGTTCAAGACCAGCCTGGGCAACATAATGAGACCTCATCTCCAAATAAACAAAAATAACCAGATACTGGGGTTTCTGCCATACACACACACATATAAAACAGCCATGGCTAGAGTGTATGGATATTGACTTCTCTTTGTCTTTTAGAGGACTGAGTATTCCTCTCTATTTTAAGTCTAATTAATTATTCCTCTTGTGCTTCTGACACCATCACTTCCCACATCAGTTCTCTTGATCTTTTTCCACCAAATACCTCCATTCCCTCTTGTACTTTCAATCCATCCTCTGCTAGCTCCTTTTCTCATCATCCTAGAAACATCTCAGTTGTCTTCTTTAAAAATATATACACACATACTCTTTCCTTTTATCCTGCTCTCCACAGAAACCCTTGTTTTGTTTTCTATTGTTGTTATGCTTCCTCAAAAAGTCTGTATACTGGCTGTCTATAATTTCTTACCATCCATTTATCACTCCTTAATTCTTAACAATCTGGAGTCTACTGTCAGATTTAAACTTAGAATGTTGCCAGAAAAATACTGAGGAGCAAAGTTCAAAACAAATTGTCAGGGCAGGGGCGGTGGCTCATGCCTATAATCCCAGCACTTTGGGAGGCCAAGGCAAGCGGATCGCCTGAAGTCAGGAGTTTGAGACCAGCCTGGCCAACATAGTGAAACCTTGTCTCTACTAAAAATACAAAAATTATCCAGGTGTGGTAGCAGGCGCCTGTAATCCCAGCTACTCAGGTGGCTGAGGCAGGAGAATTGCTTGAACCCAGGATGCGGGGGTTGCAGTGAGCTGAGATCACACCACTGCACTTCATCCAGCCTGGGTGACAGAGCCAGACCCTGTCTCAAAAACAACAAAAAAAAAAATTGTCAGAGAAAAATAATTCTGATGTTTAACAGCTTTATTATCAAAGTACCACTTTTTATACACTTCTACCTAAACAATGCAATCAGAATCTATGCTATTTTAAGTGGAAAACAAAAAACAAAAAACAAACAAAAAAAACAACTCTGAAATTTCTTCATTTCCAAATGAAGATACAGAACACGGCAATGTTAAGTGAAAAAAAAATTAAGCTGGTGGGTCCCAGGGGAGTTCTGTCAATGTTCTTGGGAAATAAAGTTCTCTCCAAAGCTCTGTGCTGTTGGTAAATGGTTTGGTTAAGAGTCTTCCCTGGCTCGACTTTTAAAATATCCTGTCAGCTGGTAACATATACATACTCATTTTAACTTTAAGTCCATATAGGTTACTTATTCATAATTCTTCCAATTACTTTATTAGCATAAATATGCCCTTCTTTTAAACTTCTAAATTGGTCAGTTTGATTACTAATAACTAGTTACTATGTAACTTCATTCTTTATAATTAATATAATTACTATTAGCAACACATCATCTCAAACTGCTCCAATTACTCTACTGGACCAAGGCCTTCAGCCCACAGATTATGAAATGAAGGGTCACTTTTTCAGTCCCTATCCTCTGTAACCTTTTTGTATCATGGTAATTTGCACTGGTGATTATTCCATTTCCTTAAACCTTTCTATGGTTTCTGTCAAACTGGGTTCTCCTGTGATTTATATTTACAGTTCTTACATCTTTCCTAAGCTCCTGGCCTTTGTTTCCAGTTATCTTTTAAATATCTCACTAATAGTATCTCAGACATTACCACTCTATGGATATTGCCTTTGCTAATATCAGTGATTTCAGAAACACTAAATTTAATGAATGTTTTTTTCTTTTTCCAGTACTTTGAGGTGCTGTTTTATAATGAACACTTTTCATTCCTTATCCTAGTGAACCCCTATGACGTTATTGCCATTGGCTGTCCTTCCCCTACTACTGTTTTCTTTTGGCTCCCGTGTCACTTCTCCGAGATTTTAAACCTCTGCTACTGTTCTCTCTTGGTGGGTTCCTCTCATTTTATTCACCCCTGTAAAATGCTGTCATTCTCATTCCACTCAATGAGTCTGGGTCTTTAACCCAGGTCCAGCCCCCACATTTCACACCTAAGTAGCCATTTAGAATCCCTATCTGGATAACCTACAGGAATCTCAGTTCACCATGTCTAAAGCTGAAATCCTGCCCCTTCCTCCTGGATTCACAGCCTCAACTGGTGGTACCACAATCTACCTTATCACCCATGCCAGGAACCTAAGATCACTGTCCTTACCCATTCCCCAACTGATCAATAATCAGGTCCTGCTCACTTAATGCCTAAACATTTTGGGCACTCCCTCCTCTTCATCCTTACAGCTACTGCCGTCAGCATCTTTTCCATGAACTATCATGACGAAATTTCTAACATGCAGGTTTGTTTATGCATTTCTTCATCTATTTAAAATTCTTCAATGGCTCTCCAGGGTCTTTAGAATAGAGCCTGCTTCTCACCATGTTTTCAAGATCTTCCACAATTTGGCTCCTGTCTACTTCCTGAGAAAAGACTTACTTCACAATTTATCCACATGAATCAAACTCCTGATCCTCTTTTCACATTTGCTTCATCAATAGGCTGTCTCATCTCAGTGGATGGCGACTCATCCTTCCAGTTGCTTAAACCAAAAACTTTAGAAGCTGTCTTGGACTCCTCTTTCATTTACCCCACATCTGGCTCATCAGCAAATCTTGTTGGTGCTACTTTCAAAATATTATATTCCAAATGTGACCACTTCTTATTACCTGCTCTGCTACCACCAGCCACCATCATCATCTCTTGCCCAGATTACTACAATTGGTCTCTTTGGTTCTACCTTTGCCCCTGCAGCAATCCCCTTCTGTCCTTCCCTACCAATCTAGTTAACATAGCAGCTATATTGTTTTTTGTTTGTTTTTGAGAGGGAGTCTCACTCTGTCACCCAGGCTGGAGTACAGTGGGGTGATTTTGGCTTACCTCAACCTCTGTCTCCCAGGTTCCAGTGATTCTCCTGCCTCAGCCTCCCGAGTAGCTGAGATTACAGGCACACACCACCATGCCTGGCTAATTTTTTATTTTTTTTGTATTTTTAGTAGAGATGGGGTTTCACCATGTTGGTCAGGCTGCTAGAACTCCTAACTTCAAATGATCTGCCTGCCTTGGCCTCCCAAAGTGCGGGGATTACAGGGTGAGCCACTGGGCCTGGCCTAGTATACTTTAAAAATACAAGTTAGATCATATACTTTACTTAAAACCTTCCTCATCTTCACTCACTCACCCCAGTCCAGTTACGCTGGTTTTCTTGCTCTTTCTTGATGCCTTCCCGCACATTCCTGCCATAGGGCCACACTGCACTGGATTTTCTCTGCTTCAAACACTCTTGTTCCAGGTATTCTCATAGCTAACTCCCTCATCTCACTCAAATCTTTGATCAGATGTCATCTCAACAAAGCCTAGAATTCTATTCATTATTGCAACTTTTCTCTGCAACTCCCGCCCCGCCTTACAAACTCCCTTACCTGGCTTTTACTTTTCTCTTGTTCCACTGCACATACCACCTTCTAGAATACTAAAATTTATTGTGTTTGCCTCCTCTGCCCTCCCATCCCAGTATGTGTACTCCACGAGGGCAGGGATCTTTGTTTTTTGTTCACTAGTATTTTTCAGGAGGCTGGAACAGTGCCTGGCACATGACATGCATTACACAGATTATTTGAATAAATAAGGTAACACTCAACTTCTTATATTTCTCTGCAGCAATTGTGCTATTTTTTGCCTCCATGCCTTTAGTCAGGTGGCTCTTAGATCCAACCCTAGATTGCTCTAGGAAGAGTTTTTTTCTGACACCTATCTCCTTGGTTAGACGCCTCACTTCTGTGTTCTATCTCCACCTTATCACGTATCTTAACTATCTGCTCATGTGTCTGTCTCATAACTAAACTGAAGAACTCTATGAGTCAGGGATTTTTGTCCTGGTTTGTCCTTGCTGTTCCAGCTCCTAGCCCAGAGTTTGGACCATAGTAAGTATTCAAATGGTTTGCTGAGGAAATTAATATGTCAAAAACTAACCATTCTCACAGAACATGGTTCCCCCTTCAGCGTTCAAGATGTTTCCTTTTTCAGTGTTCAAGATCCCAGACCTTCTCGTCACTTTTGTCCTGAGTATTTACTCCCAATCAAAAGTGATCTCTCCTTCCCTCGACTCCAGAGTTGTTTTCTAAATCTCTTATGTATCTCAACTTACATGATATGAAAGCTACTTCTCACAATCACAGACTTTTGGTGTGAGAAGGATCTTATATGCACTTTGTTCAACCCGCTCACCTTAAGTTTAAGTCTCCTTTATAACATCCTCACCAAGTGCTCACCTATGCCTGGTATTTTTGTCTGGGAACGCACTGCCTTCCCAAGTGGCCATTTAGTTTTGGGAGATCTCCCAATATAAGATTCCTCCTCACATTAATTGGAAATGTTTTCCTTGTAACTTTGAACTATCTCCATTTTGCCTCTCCCATGTCAACTCTTTAAAACTTAAAACAATTTATTTTTTCCTTCCCTTTAAGGTTTCTCTGTGAATTCCTTCAATGATGAGTTTCTAGGATAGATTCCTTCAACTAGGACAGTTTCCAGTTCTCTAACTAGCTAGGTCACTTCTCTCCAAATGATCAACTTTCTCCAAACTGTTCAGAAGCGACTGCAGTGCTCCCGGTAGGAAGTCTGCTGCTAGAAACGAGCAGTTCTCTCTTTGTCCTGGTTCTGGGTTGTATCAGCCTTGAACTCAATCACATCAAACGTCTGTCTTATAGAAGTCCACATAACACTTCCCAAAACCCCTGAGGCTTTTTTTTTCCTTTCAAATCTTGTGGGTTTCTGAGAGGTGTAACTGCAGCTGTCTCACCTGGTAACCGGGGTACCTGGTCTGTGGATTTTTAATTAAAAAAAAAAGGTTTTGTTTTGTTTTTGTTTTTGTTTTTAAAGAGACAGGATCTCTCTGTCGCCTAGGCTTGTGTGCAGTGGTGCGATCAAGGTTCACTGCAGCCTCGAAATCCTGGGGTCAAGCGATCCTCCCGTCCTGGCCTCCCAAAGTGCTGGGACCACAGGTGTGCGCCACGGCGCCCCGCCCTCTCTGGTTTTCATGAATGTGTGTCCCTAAACCCTCCTAAGGGGAGGACGGTGCCGTATCTCTCTCCTTCTTCCCTCACGAAGCCGTGCCTTGCCTTTCAATCTTGATCAAAGCGAGGCTGAAAAGCAAACAGGGCGTTCAGCTTTGCACTTCATACCCACATCTCCCGCCCCCCCGAGCAGCTTCAACAGCCTCCCGCCCTCCGCGGCGGGGCCTCACCAGCCGCAGCATCTTCACGTGTCCTTTCACACTGAAGCAGAAGGGGCGATGTTTTATTTTCGGCTGCACGTTAGCCATCGCGCCTGCAGACCGAGCAGCCGCAGTTCTCCTCAACTCTTCTCAGCACGCTGCCCGAGTAGGTTCTGCGCAGCTACAGCAACGGCCGCCGCGGCGGAGCACCGCCCTCCTAGACTTCTCGTCCAGCTGGACTTCCCGCTCTCCCGCGCGCATGCGCACGGCGCCGCGGTCGCTCTCGCGCATGCGCCCCCACGGCATCTCTGGGCCGGCAGCTCTGGCTCGTCCTGTCTTTTAGTTGTTGCGTAGTATTTTAGCGGACCTGGAGGTGGGCTCACATTAGCGGACCTGGAGGTGGGCACACATTAGCGGACCTAGAGGTGGGCACGCCGGCTAGCGCCCTGTTAGCCCGCCCTGTTCTGGCCTGGCGTTAATGACGGCAGCCCTCTAGTTTTCCTGAGGAGTCTTCCTGTCGAGAAGCCCTCCCAGGGTGGGGAGCAGAGGAGAGGGAGGGAGGTCTAGAAATGGCGGCCCCATCTCCCAACACCTTGGGCATCGTGAATATCACCTCCTTAAAGGGGATCTCCCTTGGTCATCCCGTGTAGAGCAGCCACCATCACTTCTCAGCATTTATTGCTAGCTGATGTATATAATAAAAATGCAAATTCTACAAAAGCAGGGACTGGTCTGCTGCTCTCCCTGCAGGGTCCAGGTTCTGGCACATAGTTGGTGCAGAATGTGTGCAGCCTCAGGTCCTATCCAAGCCCCCAGGGCATCACAGTCTGGACTTGTTCTGCATATTTTTACTTTTGCCTCCCACTGGTACTCGTTCTTCCGTGGAACAGCCTGAGTCCCTTGAGATACTTCAATTCATGTTTTCTCAAGTGCTCCCATGAAGCCACCGTCTTGGGGCATTCCTTTTTAGGGATGGGAAGTATATGTCTCTCCTCTTATGTGATTTAAATTCTATCTTGGATAATTCTGCCGTCACCCTAGTTCATTCAGATCTGTTTGGATCCTGCCCATCTCAGCTTCAGTCCATTTCATTCCTTTAAATCTGATCAGCAGTTACCTCCAACAGCTTCATCACAAATCACTCAAAAATGGCCTTAATCCTGAAGTTTATTTACGGAGAGCACACTTGCTAGGTGTGTGGCAGATATGCAGGAAGCACAAAATGAGGCAACAGATCTAGAGGCAAATGACTACCTTCTCCCTGCCTAGAGGTGATTGCCAGTATTGTGCCCTCCTGGGAGAGGTAAGAAACCCTTCCACGCAAGCACTGGACCCTTCAGAGTCAAGAGTGGCAACAGCTCTGATTACTGGACCTGGGCCTGTTGAATTCTAATACACTGTGACTCCACATCTGGGCTGAATTTTTGCTGAGTATGATGGAATTCACATGCTTCCTTCCTAGCCCCTACTTGTCTGTCCAGTTGGAATATTTGGTTGCGTCCTCTGGAGGGATCTAGTGCGTTTAGAGTCTAGACGTTGGAACTGTCAAAGTTTAGAGGAAAGAGCTCCAGCTGCCAAGCAAGAGAAATGGGCTGGAATTCTAGCTTCACCCCTTAATGAATGCTTCTGATTTTTTTTTTTTTTTTTTTTTTTTTTTTTTTTTTTTTTTTTGAGACGTAGTCTCTGTCACCCAGGCTGGATTGCAGTGGCACATCTCAGTTAACTGCAGCCTCTGCCTCCCAGACTCACGTGATTCTCGTGCCTCAGCCTCCTGAGTAGCTGGGATTACAGGCTTGCGCCACCACGCCTGGCTAATTTTTGTATTTTTAGTAGAGACAGTGTTTTGCCATGTTGGTCAGGCTGGTCTTGAACTCATGACCTCAAGTGATCTACCCTCCTCGGCCTCCCAAAGTGCTGGGGTTACAGGCCTGAGCCACCGCGCCCAGCCGCTTCTGATCATTAAAAAAAAAAATTTTTTTTTTTTTTGGCAGGGGGAACGAAGTGTCCCTCTGTTGCTCAGGCCATAGTGCAGTGCAGCGATCTCGGCTCACTGCAATCTCCGCCTCCCAGGTTAAAGCGATTTTCCTGCCTCAGCCTCCTGAGTAGCTGGGATTATAGGGGCCCGCCACTACACCCAGCTACTTTTTGCATTTTTAGTAGAGTTGGGGTTTCGCCATGTTGGCCAAGGCTGGTCTCGAACTTCTGGCCTCAGGTGATCCGCCTTCCTCGGCCTCCCAAAGTGCTGGGATTACAGGTGTGAGCCACCGCGCCTGGGCCAAAAAATTTACTTTGTAAAAAGACTAGGCAAGTGCAGTAGTGAGAAGAGGGGAAAGAGTAGAGCAAGGAATTATATCTGTTGCTTCTGACCATTTGAACAAGTTACCTAATTCTCTGAGGACAAGCTCGAAGAATGGGAGAGACAATATCTATATGCAGGGTTGTTGGGAGGAATAAGTGACGAGTGTGTGCCAGGAGTCTGATTACAGAAGGTGTTCAATTAAGTAATCTGCAATCATTAATCAACCCATCAGTCACTGGTATTATGTGCCATCCATCCTCCCAGTGTTGCCAAGTTATGGGTGCGTTCTGCCAGCGTCCTAGCAGTGGGAAGGCTTCTGGCTGCCAGCGGCGAACCTCTCCCTTGGAGTATTTCTCCTCTCGCTGAGAAGATGAAATGTGACCGGGTCTCTTTAAGGGCCAGGCGCCGGGATCCAGGCGGCGCGCAAGGGCTGGACGAGCAGTAGCCCGCGCCGACTCTCACAGGAAGGAAGCCCGGGCCTCTGGATCCACTCTCCAGGGCCTCTGGATCCGCTCGCCCAGCTATGCTGCTGCGGCCGCTGCGGGGCTGGGCCGCCCTGGCGCTGCGCTGCTTTGGGCCGGGAAGCCCCGGGAGCCCGGCCTCAGGCCCCGGGTCGCGGAGGGTGCAGCGCGGGGCCTGGCCTTCGGGTAACGCGCGTCTTGGTCCCGCCTCCCAGGAGCCCCTATGTGCCCACCTACTCCCGGTCCCTGGGCTCCCGGAACCCACCCGAGCCCGAAGCGCCTCCTCCGAGGCGCGGGATTTCCTCCCCGGCTGCGGCGGGGGCGGGGACAGCCATCGGCAGTTACCCGGGCGCTAGACCGCAGCGAGCGCGGGGGGGATGGGGTTCTGCGCCCGGTTCTTGTTCTGGGATGGGAAGAGAGGCGTTAAAGAGCAGCCCAACCTCGGGTCCCCCGACCCGTTTCCTGGCCCGATTCTTTCGACCTTGGGGGCGATGGGGACTGGGAGCTGCCCTAAGCCGATTCTTCTCACACTCTGGTGCCAGCGTAGGGGAGGGGGTTACGCCCCCGGCGCTCTCCTGCCCTCCCCGGGAGTGGGGACCCACTCAGAAACGGGTCACTCTTACACCCGGGTTCTGGTGTCCGCCATATGGCTGTTGAGAGAACCTCCTGTGGGGTGGATGGGCAGCGATGCCCGCCCTGGGCCTAGAGGAGCACCTGCGTCCCAGGCCGAAACCCATGCCCGCCGCCCACTCTTCTCCGTGCACCGCGAGTGGAGGCTGCTCTGCCTTTCCACTTGCTTAACACCCAGTCTGTGAAGATCTAAATAGATAACGTGGAAAATACAAAGTACAATGTAGTAAGTGAAAGAACTCGAGCACACTGGGGACCCACGCAGCCGCAGCCCAGGGCGGCACATCGATGAGACGGTGGTGCGCGCCTCCAACCTTGGAGGGCGCCCAAAATGGAAAATATTTTTAGGCCAGGGAGTGAGCATAAAAATTAGTGTTTTTGTGGTCATGTAGCAAATTAGGGCAGAGGAGAGTTATTTAAAAGTGAGTTTAAAAACTGATTTCCTTTATTTTGTAGATAAAGAACGGGAAAAAGAGAAAAAATCCGTGGTAAGTCCCTCTTTTATGTGTACTGTCTAGGATAATATTTATTTTTTTGAAGAAGAGAGAGAAAAAAGCAGAGTAAAAAGCAAAAATACATTCCAGAGTAAAAAGCAAAAATACAAGAGAATCTCCAGGGAGAAGGAAATCTGTCACCCTCCCAGGAGGCCACCTCTGTTACCAATTTCTTGTATCTTTCCCCAGAGTCTGCACAGGTAGGAGCGCACAAGTATTTGTATCCTTCAGGTAGATTTGGTTAAAGCTTAAGGGATGATTGTGAAAGTATTTGAAAAACCCTTATTGTGTTATGGGGAAGGTCAGTTTCATCTTGGGTTGGGCAGCTCAGATGTGAGGGAAGCTCTATCGACCACCACCCTCTCCCCCCAGTGCTGAGACTGATGGGTGGGCAGGGGATCAGAGAGAAACCTTGAGGGTCAACATATGTGGGTTCAGGGATCAGGGTGGCTTTGAGATGCTGGCTCTGGGTTGGGGCTGTGACTAGTGTGAGGTTGAAGGTCAAAGGAGGGTCAGGTTGGTGTCCACCGGGATGTTGGGTGCTTTACTGGCTGGGGTAGGGGGTGATATTTTGGTCACCAACCAAGGCTCAATTCCTTAAGAGAACTGAAAGTTCCTAGCTCCTGTGGCTGGAAAGGGGGTGGCTAGGCAAGTGGCGGCAGGAGTACCGTGGCTGGGATCTGCAGAGGGTAGACAGTGTGGGCAGGCCCCCAGGGTGCTCAGGGTGATAGAGAGCTCTTGGGAAGTAGTGAAATCACACAGAAAGGATTGAAATGCTTGAGATTTGTGGAAGTTTATTGAAATTAGGAGAAGGATATGCCAGCAGGTGCCATAGAAGGGGAGGGAAATGCAAAGTTGAGCTGGATGGTAATTAATGTATTATCGTTTGTTTATATATTTAAGAGACAGGGTCTTGCTGCGTTGCCCAGGCTGGCCTCCAGCTCCTGGGCTCAAGTGATTCTCTGGCATCAGCCTCTTGAGTAGCTGTGATGACAAGTGTGAGCCACTGTGCCTGGCTATTTATTAGTTATTGAGCTAGCATTGATGTGAGCTGGGTCTGTTCTCTGTGTTTTTTGGGTGTGGTTTGATGTGCCCCCAGACACACAGTAGCTAGTTCATAGAAAGTGGTATGGAGCCTGCATTCAGGCTCAAGACTGTTTGTAACCATTCAAGTCCTGTGAGCTCCTTTGTGGGAGGCACTGGGCTAGGACCTGGGGACCTGGCAGTCAAACAGCCCTGACATTTGGGAATCTGCGGTCTGTCTGATGGGGGAGGTCTGTCTGATGAGGGAGACAGCAGTAACTAGGAGAATGGTGGAACTAGAACAGCAGTGAGCGTGGGGGCTGTGAGTAGGGGGGCTGATGACTGAGAGGAGCTTTGGGCAGCGTCTTATTGCCTGCTGGGAGATGGAGGAGAGTTTGAGGCAGGAGTGTTGTAACAGGTACAAGTCACAGAAGAAAGAGAACCTGCAGGCCTGGGCATGTGGCCAGTCCCTAGAGAGGCAGCTGGGGAGGGCTGGAGGATAGGTGCAGAGGGACTGTGAATAGGTCTTAAAACCCAGAGTCACTGAAGGGCTTTACCCCCACCCAGCACCATCCAGGTTGCCTCTCAGGGAGCGATGTGAGGGACCACGAGTGGAGGGCCCAGCTGGGCCAGACTGGAAGGAGAGAGACCTTAAGTAAACTAGAGATGGCACACAGCCTGCAGCTGAGTGGGAAAGCAGGGCCTAGGGGAGTTGTTGGTTGGTTGACTGGTATTGCTGGGTGAGGAGAGATGTCCAGAGTGTTGACGGTGTCTGGGTGGATAGTGCAGCCATCACATGGCACAGTTTACAATATCAAATAATTGAGTATCACAACAAAATTTTTTAATAAAATAGCTGGACAGAACAATATCCAACAGGGCCATGCCTAATGGCTCATACCTGTAATCCCAGCACTTCGGGAGGCCAAGGTGGGAGGATCACTTGAGCTCAGGAGTCTGAGACCAGCCTGGGCAACGTGGGAAAATGCTGTTTCTACAAAAAATAAAAAAAATTAGCTGGGCATGGTGGTGTGCACCAGTAGTCCTAGCTACTTGGGAGACTGAGGTGGGAGGGTTGTTTGAGCCTGGAAGGTCGAAGCTGCAGTGAGCTGTTATTGCATTGCTGCACTCCATCCTGGGCAACAGAACAAGACCCTGTCTCAAAAAAAAAAAAAAAAAAAAAAAAATCAAATAGTAAGGAGTTCAATAAATTGTGACAGATCTTATGTAATGGAATATATAAAGTCATTAAAAACCATGTTTTTGAAAAATAGTGACCTGGGAAGGCACTCACTATGTAAAAGATGAAAAAAAAAATAACAAAACCAATAAAAGTGTATGAAGTGTGATTCAAGTGAAAGAAAAAAAAAACTGTCCTTAGGAAACAAACAGGAAAGAAATATAAACATTAATGCCGAAATTCTCAGTCTAGTTAAGAGATAGTTGTGGGGTTAACAAGGAGCATGTAAGAGAGAGTTTGGGGTGTGATGGGGTAAAAGTGTCTTCCCTTAGTTATTTGAATGTTAAATGAAATTAGCTGGGTTCCTTTTTAAAACAGCTTTACTGAGTTATAATTTGCATACCACAAAATTCACCCGTTTTAAGTGTGTAATTCAATGATTTTTAGTAAATTTGCAGAGTAAACAGCACTACAGAGTAAATGCCACTACAATCTAATTTTATTTTATTTTTATTTTTTATTTTTTGAGACAAAGTCTGGCTCCGTTGTCCAGGCTTGAGGACAGTGGCACAATCACGGCTTACTGCAGCCTCGACTTCCCGGGCTCAGGTGATCCTCCCATGTCAGCCTTCCAAGTAGCTGGGACTACAGGCACATGCCACCATGCCTGGCTAATTTTTGTTTTTTTAGTAGAGACAGGGTTTCACCATGTTGGCCAGGCTGGTCTCGAACTCTTGCCCTCAAATAATCCCCTGCCTCGGCCTCCCAAAGTGCTGTGATTACAGGCCTGAGCCACTGTGCCTGGCCACTGAGAATGTATTTCTTAGCACAAGAATGCTTAATTTCAATTTTTAGAAAAGATTAAATATTGTTATTTATAATAGGGATAGATGGCTCGTCACAGTTTCAGTTATAATCATGGAAAATTGGACTCAAGGCCTCACAGCAGAGGAAAATGGAGATAAATTGTAGTGCAGTCACAGAGCGTTGGGCCAGGCCGGCCATGTGCTTCCATATCATGGGGACCATCTCCTTTTCACAGTTTCTTATTGCTTTCCTCCACACACTCATGAGCTCTTTGGCCGTTGCAACGGGGTCCTGAGTACACAGTACCTGGCACAGCATAGGCCTTCAATAAGCAGTTGAAACGTGCTCAAAGATGAGGACTGCATAGAAAATATTTGGCATGAAATATGCTCACATGTCATGGGGTTTATCTCTTAGTATTGGGATTATGGTGATAGTTTCTCCTTTTTGATTTTCTGTATTTTCTTCAATGGGCATGCACTCCTCTTATAATATTTTTAGACATCACTTTAAAAAGAAATGTAAAGACTCCCTTTGCTTGCTTCCTGTTCCCCCTTCCATTTCAGGGGAACTTTGTGAGATTCTTCCTGTGTTGCCAGCTCTAAACCGGAGGGCAGATTGGCTGAGCTCATTCAGGGCCTGACATTCACCAATTCTTCAGGATTTCATGCTGGGAATAGGAACACGTTTCTGGGAGAAGGGCTTATCTGAACAACCTGTTAAAATGCTGCAATGAACAGGAAAGAAAAAAGGCTATGTAGAATGATGTCTAGATTGAGCTCTTTTTATAGATCTAGGAAGAGGAAAAGTTTTCTTTAAAGAACAGTAAAAAAATTAAATCCATTAGTGCCCTAATGGGGTCTTTTCATGCCCTTTTGTTCATTCCCTTGGGTTCATTTTGTAGTTCGGGGCTCGAAAGGAGTGGGCTGGGAGGGACCCAGGATGGGAGAGTGGCCTTGTGTCTCCTGGATACCTGTTAGGATCAAGGCAGGAGGAACCTTCTCCACCAGCTGACAGAGTTCTAGTTGCTGGGGAGACTTTAGTGGAGTGGTGTGAGACGGCCCACTATGACCTGGTGTTTATGTGAGGTGTGACTGAGGCTCCATCAGGAGTTGTGAGAAGCGGCCTGGATGTGAATTCTAACTCTGACTCTTCCCTTGCCAGGTCTGGCACTTGGGCAAGTTACCTACGTTGCCCAGGTTTCTCTGGGTGCCTCCAGCCTGAGTGCAGAGGAAGAGGCCTCTGCGCAGCAGCCGGGCCCCTCTCTGACTGTGTGTGCCCCTGGAGGATGTCTATCATGTGTTCTCACGGGCCAATTTGTCTTCTTATGTATTGAAGCTGCCCGTTCCCTGTGGCCATCTGCTGGAGCCAGAGCCACTGGGCCTGTGTCATCAGCAGTGCCTGGCTGAGCAGAACTTGGTCAGAATCACTGGGCCACAGGATCAGGGGCTCAAGCCCAGAGTCTGATTTAGAGGGTCTGGATGCTACCTGGTGCCACCTTGTGTTTAACCAGCTCCTCTGGTGCATCTGAAGCAGGCGTCTGTGGACTAGACGTGGAGAAGCTCTGCTCCAGCCTTGTGGTGCCCAACCTTGCCTGCACATTGAAATTCGCCTGGAGCGCTTTAAAAGTTACTGAGGCTTGGCCGGGTGCAGTCGCTCACGCCTGTAATCCCAGCATTTTGGGAGGCTGAGGCAGGAGGATCACCTGAGGTCAGAGTTCAAGACCAGCCTGACCAACATGGAGAAACCCCGTCTCTACTAAAAATACAACAATTAGCCAGGCGTGGTGTCGGGCACCGGTAATTCCCAGCTACTCAGGAGGCTGAGGCAGGCGAATCACTGGAACCCAGGAGGCGGAGTTTGCGGTGAGCTGAGATTGTACCATTGCACTCCAGCCTGGGCAACAAGAGCAAAACTCTGTCTCAAAAAAAACAAAACCAAACAAACAAAAGCCCCCCAAAAGTTATTGAGAGTTGGTCAGGCATGGTGGCTCACGCCTGTAATCCCAGCACTTTGGGAGGCTGAGGTGGGTGGATCACCTGAGGTCAGGAGTTTGAGACCAGCCTGGCCAACATGGTGAAACCCTGTCTCTACTAAAACTACAAAAAATTAGCCAGGTGTGGTGGTGGGCACCTGTCATCCCAGCTACTCGGGAGGCTGAGGCAGGAGAATGGCTTGAACCCAGAGGTGGAGGCTGCAGTGAGCCGCGGTTGCGACATTGCTCCAGCCTGGGCGATAAGAGCGAAACTATCTCAAAGAAAAAAAAAGTTACTGAGGCTTGAGTCTCAGTCTAGAGATTGTGGTGTAATTGGTCTGGGCCGTGGCATCCCTGTAGAGATTTTTAAAAGGTCCCAGGTGGTCCTAGTGTGTAGCCGGAGCTGAGAACCGCTGCCTGGAATACCTTCTCTCCCTAAGATGAATTACTTCTAGGATGCTTCTTGGTTTTTGGTATAGGTAGGCCTCAGATGGCTGTTTCCGGCCCCTCGCACTAGTGCCATGACCCCCTTTCCCTCCCAGGTGCAGTCAGTGTGAGCAGAGTCTAGGTTCAAGCTGTCCTTGCTTTATTGTCTTCTACAAGCCTCATTTTTCTTTTCTGTGAAAAATGTTAGGACTTACCCTTCTCAGGTTTTGGTGAGGTTACATATGATAATGGTGTGTTACCTGTCTCAGGGATTGGCCTGTGACAAGGTGCTTAACAAAGTCCTTGCTCTTTTTTTCTTCTCTCCTTTCCTGATAATTTCCAGTCAGTGACCAAGTGCTTTTTTTTCTGTAAAGCAGTGAATTCGATTCTAGATAACATGTATGTGTTTCCTAGCCTCAAAGCCATCGCTTAGGCTCTCGTTAAGGAGGCAGGACACTTAGGCCTAAAATCTAATAGTCTGTGGGGTTGAACTAGGGAAGGGCAGAGCTGGGCTGGGCAGACAAGCTGTGTATGGTTTAGGAGTTGACGTAAAGGAGGGTCTGGTCTCGGGGGACCAACCTGAGCCTGCCACTCGGGGAGGATCAGCTTATCTGTTATTACTAACAATGGGGCCTTGCCAGTTTCCTGAGGAGGGATTTTGGTTTACATTTGAAAATCTTGTACTGAACCATTTATGCTGTTCACCTGAGCCCTTTCCCTAGCCATCATTCCCTGAGGTTTCCCTGGTCGCTTGAGTTCTGACTCTAATGTGCATTTGTCTTTTGCCAGATCTGTGTCGAGGGCAATATTGCAAGTGGGAAGACGACATGCCTGGAATTCTTCTCCAACGCGACAGACGTTGAGGTACGGCCTCCACGCTAGGTTTGAAGGAAGCCGTAACCTAGGATTTTCCTATTGATGGCTCTCTTTTGTTACTGCAG
Organism: Macaca fascicularis; assembly: GCF_037993035.2. NCBI lineage: Eukaryota > Metazoa > Chordata > Mammalia > Primates > Cercopithecidae > Macaca > Macaca fascicularis. The sequence continues at coordinate 62,546,964 of NC_088394.1, read as the reverse complement.
AAGCTACAATTTCTATACTTTTATAGTCATTTTCTTTCCTTCTTCCCTTTCCTGTTTTTACTTCTGTTAGAAATATATGTATGGCCAGGTGTGGTGGCTCATGCCTGTAATCCCAGCACTTTAGAGGCTGAAGGGGAAGGATCACCTGAGCCCAGTAGTTTGAGAGTGGCCTGGCCAACAAATTATCCCCTTGATGGGATAATTTATAGAGGGTGTGGACTAACCTTGTCCAATAGGACTATAATTTGAGCCACAAGTGCAAGCCACAGGTGTAATTTAACATTTCTAATAGCCTCATTAAAAAAAACAAAAAGGGCCGGGTGCTGTGGCTCAAGCCTGTAATGCTAGAGGCGGAGGCAGGTGGATCGCTTGAGCCCAGGAGTTCCAGACCAGCCTGGGCCACATGGCGAGACCCCATCTCTACAAAAATATGCCAGGCATGGTGGGGCGTGCCTGTAGCCCCAGCTACTTGGGAAGCTGAGATGGGAGGATTGCTTAAGCTCAGGCAGAGGTTGCAGTGAGCTGAGATCACGCCATTGCACTGCATCCTGAGCAACAGGAGTGAAACCCCGTCTCAAAAAAAGAAAAAAACCCACAGAAAATAAAAAGGACATTTTATTTCATATAACGTATGACAAATGTGATCTTGTCAACATTTAATCAATATAAAAATCACCAATGAGCTATTTTGCATTCTATCTTGTTATACTAAGTCTTTGGAATATGATACTGGTTGAGCATCCCTTATCTGAAATGCTTAAGACCAGAAGTGTTTTAGATTTCAGAATTTTTCAGATTTTGGAATATTTGCATAAACGAAATGAGATATCTTGGGGATGGGACCCAAGCCAAAACACGAAATTCATTTATGTTTCATATATAGATAGCCTGAAGGTAATTTTATACAATATTTTAAATAATTTTGTGAATGAAACAAATTTGTCTTAAGTATTTATGTGTGGAATTTTTCATTTGAAGTGTCATGTCGGTTTTCAGAAAGTTTTGGAGTTTGAAGCATTTAGGATTTTGGATTTTTCAATTAGGGACGCTCAAACTGTTTGTAAAATAAATGTAACTTAGAGCATATCTTAATTTGGACTGGTCACATTTCAAGGTCTCAATAGCTGCTTGTGGCTCATGGCCACTGTATTGGACAGTGCAAGTGTTGACTGCCCTAAAGTCTGGTTAGGAAAAGAGTCTACATGGGTGAGAAGAAAGGTCAGGCTATTGAGCAGGGCTAGAAGTGTGACATCCGAGACAGCAATGTCTGAGCAGTGGGTATTATTACTATGCATAGGCAATTAATTTAATTTCTAGTTCATTTAAAGCGTAGTCACTAAAACTAACTTCAGAGATGTTTAAGAATCATCTCTACACTAAGACATTGACCTGTCTTACTTGTTCTAGATTTTAGTGTTTTAATCTTCTCTATTGATGGCTCTCTTTTGTTACTACAGAAGCTACAATTTCTATACTTTTATAGTCATTTTCTGTCCTTCTTCCCTTCCTTTCCTGTTTTTACTTCTGTTAGAAATACATGTATGGCCAGGTGTGGTGGCTCATGCCTGTAATCCCAGCACTTTAGAGGCTGAGTGGGGAGGATCACCTGAGCCCAGTAGTTTGAGAGTGGCCTGGCCAACATGACGAAACCACATGTCTACAAAAAGTACAAAACTTAGCTGGATGTGGTGGCACGTGCCTGTAGTCCCGGCTGCTCAGGAGGCTGAGGTGGGAGGATTGTTTGAGCCCAGGAGATTGAGGCTGTGGTGAGCCATGATTGTGCCATTGAACTCCAGCCTGGGTGACAGTGAGACCCTGTCTCAAAAAAAAAAAAAAGAAAAGAAATATATCTATATATATAGTTTGATAAAAATAATAAACATTGTATAGCCCTTGTCCTGCTGTGTTCATGTGCTGCTGTGCAGGAAAGAGTTAACATAGCAGACCTAAGACTTCTGCCCTTTAGAAACACCTGCTTGCAAGGGTGGTCTTTGACTGGCATCTGGGAACTTAGATCTTGGGAGTGCCCCCACCATTCCTAACTGATAACAGGCTCTGTGCCTAACTGTTTCTGCAAACAGTGTGGTTTATGCTGACACCTGCTTTCTTCCTGGGAGTGCGGAATTTTGGTACATGTCAGGAAGTGGCTGCCTGCATGGCTGAGCGCTGATGAAAACCTTGAACTCCCAGGTTCAGGCCAGCTTGCCTGCTGGCCAACATTTCACATGTATTGTCACATCTTGTTGCCTGGGGAATTCAGTGTGTACTGTGCAGTTCCTCTGGGAGAGGACCCTTGGAAGCTTGTGCCTGGTTTCCTCCAGACTTTGTGCCCTGCCCTTTTTCCCTTTGCTGATCCTTTTTTCTTTTGCTTGCTTGCTTTTTTTTTTTTCCCCCGAGATGGAGTCTCGCTCTGTCACCCAGGCTGCAGTACAGTGGCATGATCTCAGCTCACTGCAACCTCCACCTCCCCGGTTCAAGCAATTCTCCTGCCTCAGCCTCCCAAGTAGCTGGGATTACAGGCGCCCACCACCATGCCTGGCTATTTTTTTTTTTTTTTTTTTTTGTATTTTTAGTAGAGATGGGGTTTCACCATGTTGGCCAGGTTGGTTTCGAACTCGTGACCTCAAGTGATCCACCCGCCTCAGCCTCCCAAAGTGCTGGGATTACAGGCGTGAGCCACCGCACCCGGTCCCCTTTGCGGATCTTGTTTTGTGTCCTTTTGGTGTAATCCATCTTAGCTGTGAGTATGACTGTGTGCCGTGTCCTGTGAGTTCTCATGGATCATCAAACCTGGGGAGGAGGGGGGTCTTGGGGACTCTTGACACCTGTCCTGAGTGATATGACTCTTAATGGCACTTTAGAAGTGCTTATAGTCTCACTGAAGGCCTTGGAGCTGATTAACAACAATGATAGTTAACATCCAATGAGTATACTGCTATTTGCCCAGCACTGTTAAGGGTTCATCATAAATACTAAATGATCTCATCCTCCCAAGAAGAGTCCCTCTGAAGTAGGTACCATTTTTACTGCAGTGTTAGATGAGGAAACCATGGCTCAGTGAGGTTTAGTGGCTTGTCCAGGGTCACTTGGCCAGTGCGTGATACAGCCGGATCCCAGCCCAGGCTGTCTGGCTGCAGGGGCCACACCCTTGTTTGGTTCTTCTGTGCTATGAAGAGCTTTCTTGGCTTTAGGAAGACCACTCTCCCTTCAGATCTGAGCTCCGTGTCCCCTGACCTTCCCAGTGAGGTTATGCTTCCTGATGGAGCATTCCCTGGCCGCTCTGTACCTCTCTTTTATACCACTTCTTGGGGTTTGAAAACATGTTGGCTTCTGTGATTACCTGAGTAATGACTGCTTCCCCTGGTAGGCTTAAGGTTCTGTGAAGGCAAAGGCTGGACTGGTTTTGCTATTGTTGTATCCTCAGTGCCTAGCATGGGTATCTGGCAGACAGTGGGCACTCAATAAATGTTTGTTGGGTGACACTGCTATGGATGAAGCACCCCTGAACTGGGTCGGGGAGCAAGGCTCCTTGTGACCCAGACTCTAGTGGGCCTATGTGGTGTTGTGTATGCTACTTAGGGGCTGGGAAGAAGATCTAGAAGAAGGAGAGGGGGTTTGAGAGGGGCAGTGGGAGGGCATATTTGAACTGGATTTTGAAGGGTATATAGGAGTTTTCCATGTGATGAAAGTTGATGTGAAGTGGGATGGGGTGGGAATGCTGGGCACAAGAAACAACATAAGCAAAGACACAGAGGTGTGAGGGTGAGGGGTGATCCCTTCCCTCCCCTCCCCTCCCCTCCCCTCCCTTCCCCTCCCCTCCCTTCCCCTCCCCTCCCCTCCCCTCCTCTTGCCTCCTTCTTTCCTTTTTGAGATGGAGTCTTGCTCTGTCACCCAGGCTGGAGTGCAGTAGTGTGATCTTGGCTCACTGCAACCTTTGCCTCCTGGGTTCAAGTGATTCTCCTGCCTCAGTCTCCCAAGTATCTGGGATTACAGGCATGCGCCACTACATCTTGCTAATTTTCGTATTTTTAGTAGAGATGGGGTTTCACCATGTTGGCCAGGCTGGCCTTGAACTCCTGACCTCAAGTGGTCTGCCTGCCTCGGCCTCCCAAAGTGCTGGGATTACAGGTGTGAGCCACTGCGCCCAGCCAGGATGGTTACTTTTCAGGAGTTCCATGCATTGCTTGCCTTTGGTCTTTTGTCACCTATGGCCCCTTCTCACATGTACTCTGAAAGTTCCCAGGTGGATCCTGGCACTCTGAAGATCTTGGCCTCAAGAACACCATTTAAATCTTTTCTAGTGCACACCTGCATACCCAGAAAGGCTCTAGCAGAGTCTGGGGTTGTCCCAGATTTGTGTGTCTAGACCACAGATGGAGGCTCTAGAAATGCCCAGCAGAGATCCTGATATGTGTCTGAAAACACACAGGATGTTGGAGAAATTGGCAGTCATCCTAAAAGGTACAAACAGGACCAGAGGGAAAGAATGCCTCCAATCAGTGAGACAGGGAGCGTACTAAAGAAACAGGGACTCTCAGCAGCCAGCGCACCCAGTGCAGTGATCAGAGGCAGGAAATGGAGGCAGGTGGCCTGCCCAGGCCTAGCGCTGTCCAGTGTCCCTCCTGGCTTCACCCACCCACCTGCCAGCTTGATGTGGTAGGCAGGCAGGGCTGGGATAGAATACATTGAAGAGGGATGGACAGAGCCAGCTCTGACCTTGGGGAGGCTACCAGGGCAATAGAGAGGTAGGACGTACCTATGCTTGGCACATTGGGTACAGGGATGGATAGAGTTGTTCTCAGGATGTTTCTGGAAGTAATGTGAGGAAGCCGTGTCTAGTTAGAGTTGTGACCTCACAGGGGTTGTCAGCTATTTTGGCCTACCTTGGGCACCCAAATTTGGATAGTCTTTTTCTCTCTTTTTCCCTTCTCTCCTTGCTTTCCCCTCAACACTTACATACTTTTATAGGATTCAGCACTGAGAAGCAGCAGTTCTGATGTTTTCTTTCCTTCCAGGTGTTAACGGAGCCTGTGTCCAAGTGGAGAAATGTCCGTGGCCACAATCCTCTGGTGAGTGGGTTGTTGGTTGCATGAACCCCCAGCTTCCCCTTAAGCACCCGAGAATGGTGATGCCTCTGCCTGAGCCTGAGACTGCCCAGGCATCCTCTGTGCTCTCAGCTGAGTTGGAGAAGACCAGGGAGGGACAAGCAGAAAATGGTGGCATGTTGGCGTTCTGAGGTCAAGGATCTCTGAGGCCTGCGTGGCTAGGCACAGAGCCCAGGGACTTCCTATCCCATACTATTCCCAGTGGCCAACCTCAGCCACTAGGGGTGTTCATTTCTTGTTGCTCATTCCAATCCTCCCCTCCCCTAGAAGAAACCTATCAGAACGCAAGACTTCTCAGACCTAACCCCCCAGGACCTATCTCTAAGTAACCAGGATCCTTGGTGGACCCCTGACTTGGGTTTGCAACTTGGCCCTGTCTAGTAACAGGGGCCGCCTCTGGCTTACCTGGAAGCTGCCAGCCTGCTTTCCCAAGGGTGAACCTAGCAACAGGGGTTGTAGTGTGCTGTGGCCCTTCCTTCACCTTCCCCATTTTGAAGTTCTGCTCTGGCTGCTTGAGAGAGATGGGTAGAATCTGGGTCCTGCAAGAGTTAGAAGGGGATGTTGGTTCTGAGCTCCCGTCCCGTGAGGTAGGGATGATTAGTCTCATTTTTCAGTTTAGGAGATTGCACTTAAATAAGTTGCCTGAGGTCACACAGCTAGTAAATGGACTTGGAAGCCTGTGCTGCCCCCTGATTTCTTTTTTTTTTTTTTTTTTTTTTGAGATGGAGTTTCAGTCTGTCTCTAGACTGGAGTGCAGTGGCGCGATCTCGGCTCACTGCAAGCTCCACCTCCCGGGTTCAAGCGATTCTTCTTCCTCACTCTCTTGACTAGCTGGGACTACAGGCGCCCGCTACCATGCCCAGCTTATTTTTGTGTTTTTAGTGGAGACAGGGTTTCAGCATGTTGGCCAGGATGGTCTCAATCTCCTGACCCACATGATCCACCCACCTCAGACTCCCAAAGTGCTGGGATTACGGATGTGAGCCACCGTGCCCGGCCATGCCCCCTGATTTTTAGCAACACAATTGGCATCTCCTGTGTGGTTCATTAGACTCCGAGTTCTACTAGGAGCAGGGACTGTGTCTACTTTGTTCACTGTTATTTGCTAAAACCTAGGCACACTGCCTAGCACTTAGCAGGGGCTTGTGCATTCATCCATTCATTCAACCAATATTCAGTGCTTGTCAGCCACGTGGCAGACACTGTTCTGGATGATATGGCAGTGAGAAATTCGAAGCTCTTGCTCTCCTGCCCCTAGTATTCCAGTGTGGGGAGCCAGAAGGCAAACATATAATCTGGTGGGTGGTGATAGGAGCTAGGAAGAAAACTAAAGCAGGTGAAATGATGTTTCTTAAATAAGGCAAAACCTCTCAGTCTTTCAATAAAGAATCCTAAAGAGACATGAGAAGAATTTCTTCTCTGTGCATTCGCGAGAAGATGGAATGCCAGTCATCTTCTTTGAATATCACAAAGAAACCTCTGTAACATTCATATTCTCTAGAAGCCAAGGAGGAACCCAGGCTCGGTTATTAAGTAAGACAACTAGAGTTACAGGTGTTAGGGATCATAAGTGACATTTCCCAGGACAGAATCACAGCCTCAGAAGTCTGAGTGTCCTTGTTACAGATAGCCTTTTCAATGAGAGTTTCCTAATAAAAAATACAATAGAAGTAGCTATTTTTATATAAGTTTCCACTCTAGACCAAAAGAAAGATCGATACTTTGAAAAATCTTAATTCATCACTTTATCTGAATTGGTTTTCTGATGAGAAACATGACTGTTTCTGTGGCCATCAGGCAAGAGGGAGTGTTTCTCCTAGCCTTTATGAGATTTTCTCTCAACTGCTGTCAGAGGAGTCTGCAGTTCTCAGTGAAGAGCACTGGAGTTTCATTAGTTTGCACCAAGAGAAAAATGAAAAGCAAAAATGAGGAAAAGGCCGGGTATGGTGGCTCATGCCTGTAATCCCAGCACTTTGGAAGGCCAAGATCAGAGGATTGCTTGAAGCCAGGAGTTTGAGACCACCCTGGTCAACATAGTGAGACCCCCATCTCTAAAAGAAATAAAAAATAAATAAAATTAATTTAAAAATGAGGAAAAGAGCAGAACAGGTTTCTTAGCAAGTACGCTGGAGCATGAAGTGTTTTGCACCTAGAGGGGATGGAGAGTGATTGAGTAGGTGGGTGGGCTTCTGTTTTACATGAGATAAGTAGGGAACGTGTCTATGATAAGGTGCCTAAACATGAGGGTGTGAGCACTGCAGATACCTGGATGAAGAGTGTTTAGGCAGAAGGCGCTGCAGATGCAAAGGCCCTGAGGTGGGACCATGCTTGGCATGTTTGAGGAACGCTAAGTAAGCTCATGTGGTTGGAAGCCAACCAGGCCAGAGGGAGAGTTGTAGGAAATGAGAGAAGGCCCTGTGGGCCATGATAAGGGTTTGGATTTCATTCTGCTTGCAATGGGAAGCCACTGGAAGGTTCTGAGCAGGGGATTGGCAAGAACTGATTCATGTTTCACAGACTTACTCTGGTGGCTGGACAGACTACAGAGGGCTCAAAGCCATTCACTGAATGACTTGTGTGCATGTTCCTTGGTGATTTTATTTTATTTTCTGAATTTCCAAAGAAAAGGAATTTATTTTTTACAGTTAGAGCAGCTGAGAAGTCCAAGGTTGAGGGGGTGCATCTGGTGAGGGCTTTCTTGCTAGTGGGGACTCTTCAAAGAGTTCTGAGGTGGTACAGGGTGTCACATGGTGAGGGGGCTGAGCATGCTAGGTCAGGTCTCTCTCCCTTTTCTCATAAAGCCACCAGTGTAAGATAACCCATTAACCTATTAATCCATGAATAGATTAATCCATTCAAAAGGGCTGTGCACTCCTGACCCAATCATTTCTTAAAGGCACCACCTGCTACATACTGCCACATTGGGGATTAAGTTTCCAACACATGAAATTTGGGGGATTCATTCAAACCAAAGCATTACTGTTTAAGGATTATCTTAAAGAGCTTAACTTTTTTTAAAATTTAAAACTTATTTATTTATTTATTTATTTATTTATTTATTTATTTGGAGGGTCTTGCTATATCACCCAGGCTTGAGTGCAGTGGCACAATGATAGCTCACTGTAACCTTGAACTCCTGGGCTCAAGTGATCCTCCTGCCTTGGGCTCCCAAAGTGCTGGGATTATAGGCATGAGCCATTGCACCTGGCTTTCTTTTCTTTATGCTAGAAACATTCAAATTATTCTCTTACAGCTTTTTTTTTTTTTTTTTTTTTTTTTTTTTTTGAGATGAAGTCTCACTCTATTACCCAGGCTGGAGTACAGTGGCATGATCTTGGCTCACTCCAACCTCTGCCTACCAGGTTCAAGCGATTCTTCTGCCTCAGCCTCCCAAGTAACTGGGATTGCAGGCATGCGCCACCATACCCAGCTAATTTTTTTGTATTTTTTTGTAGAGATGGGATTTCACCATGTTGGCCAGGCTGGTCTCAAACTCCTGGCCTCAAGTGATCTGCCTGCCTCAGCCTCCCAAAGTACTGGGATTACAGGCGTGAGTCACCGTGCCTGGTCTCTTCTAGCTATTTTGAGATTCACAACAGGTTATTGTAAACTATCGTCACCCTATTGATCTATCTAACACTAGGTGTTACTTCTTCTATCATACCATATATTTGTACCCTTTAATCACTTCTCTTCATCCCCCTCTCTCCCCTACCCCTTCTGGCGTCTGGTAACCAGTAATCCACTCCGGAACTCCTGACCTTAGGTGGTCCTCCCACTTTAGCCTCTGAGTAGCTGTAATTACAGGCTCAAGCCACCGAACCCAGCAACTGTCTAGCTCCATGAGATCCGTTTTTTTTTTTTTTAGCTCCCACATATGAATGAGAACATATGATATTTGTCTTTCTGTGCTTGGCTTATTTCACTTAACCTAATAACCTCCAGTTCCGACCATGTTACTGCAAATGGCAAGATTTCATCCTTCTTCATGGCTGAATAATATTTCATTATGTATATATACCATGTTTTCTTTAACCATTCATCATTGATAGGCACTTAGGTTGATTCCATACTTGGGCTACTGTGAATACTGCTGTAACAAACATGGGAGTGCAGATATCTTTTTAATATACCGATTCCCTTTCATTGGAATATATACCCGATAGTGGGATTGCTGGATCACATGGTAGCTCTATTTTTAGTTTTTTGAGAAACCTTCATACTGTTGTCCATAGTGGCTGTACTAATTTACATTCCCAACAAATATGTATGAGGGTTCTCCTTTCTCCACACGTATCTCCTGTCTTTTTGATATAAGTCTTTTTTTTTTTTTAAACAGAGTCTTGCTCTGTCACCCAGACTGAAGTGCAGTGGCATGATCTCAGCTCACTGCAACCTCCACCTCCTGGGTTCAAGCGATTCTCCTACCTCAGCCTCCCAAGTAGCTAGAATTACAGGTGTGCACCACCACACCCAGCTGAACTTTTTTTTGTATTTTTAGTAGAGACGGGGTTTTACCATGCTGGCCAGGCTGGTCTTGAACTCCTGACCTCGGGTGATGCACCTGCCTCAGCCTCCCAGAGTGCTGGGATTACAGGCCTGAGCCACCGCCCCTGGCCTGATAAAAGCCATTTTAACTGGGGTGAGATGATATCTCGTACTTTTGATTTGCTTTTCTCTGATTATTAGTGATGTTGAGCATTTTAAAATATACCTGTTGGCTGTTTTTATGTCTTCTATTGAGAACTGTCTATTCAGATTTTTTGCTAATTTAAAAATCAGAATTTTTTTTTTCCTACTGTTGAGTTGTTTGAGCTCCTGATATATTCTGGTTATTAATCCTTTGTCAGATGGGTAGCTTGCAAACACTTTCTCCATTCTTCGAGTTATCTCTTCACTTCGTTGATGGTTTCCTGTGAAGCTTTATAGCTTGATTTAATCCCATTTGTCTGGTTTTGCTTTAGTTGCCTGTGCTTTTGGGTCTTACACAGAAAAGTCTTCGCCCAGACCAATGTCCTGGAGCATTTCCCCAGTGGTTTCTCTTAGTAGTTTCTTAGTTTCAGGTCTCAGATTTCTAAGTCTTTAGTCTGTTTTTGATTTGATTTCTGTATATGGTGAGAGATAGGGGTTTAGTTTCAGTTGTTCTACATATAGTTATTCAGTTACCCCAGCACCATTTATTGAAGAGATTGTCCTTTCCCCACTGAATGTTCTTGGTGCCTTTGTCAAAGATGAGTTGGCTGTAAATGCCAACTCTATTCTCTATTCTGTCCACTGGTCTTTGTGTCTGTTTTTATGTGAGTATCATGCTGACGTGGGTACTTATAGCATTAAAAAAATTTTTTTTGAGACAGGGTCTTGCTCTGTCACCCAGGCTAGAGCACAGTTGGCATAATCATAGCTCAATGTAACCTTGAACTCCTGGGCTCAAGCGATCCTCTTGCCTCAGCCTCCAAGTAACTGGGACTACAGGTGTGCACCACCATGTCTGGCTAAATTTCCTTATTTTAATTTTTTAGAGACGAGGTCTCACTTTGTTGCTTAGGCTGGGCTTGAATTTCTGACCTGAAGCAACCCTCCCTCCTTGGCCACCCAAAGTAACAGGATTACAGGCAAGAGCCAGTGCACCCAGCTGTTACTACAGCTTTGTAGTAAATTTTGAAGTCAGGCGGTGTGATGCCTCCAACTTTGTTTTGTTTTTGTTTTTGTTTTTGCTTAGAATTGCTTTGGCTCTTTGGGGTCTTTTGTGGTTTCATATCAATTTTAGGATTTTTTTTTCCTATTTTTGCAAGACTGTCATAGGTATTTTGATAGAGATTACATTGAATCTGTAAATTGCTTTGGGTAGTATTGTCATTTTAACAATATTAGTTCTTCTAATCCATGAGTGTAGAATATCTCCTTTTTTGTGTGTGTTATCTTCAGTTTCTTTCATCAGTGTTTTATAGTTTTCCTTGTATAGATCTTTCACTTCTTTGGTTAAATAGATTCCTAGGTATTTTACATTTATTTATTTATTTATTTTTCGAGACAGGGTCTCACTCTGTCGCTCGGGCTGGAGTACAGTGGTGCGATCTCGGCTCACTACAGCCTCTGCCTCCTGGGTTCAAGCGATTCTCATGTCTCAGCCTCCAGAGTAGCTGGGATCACAGGTGTGCGCCACCACACCTAGCTAATTTTTTTGTATTTTTAATAGAGACAGGATTTTGTCATGTTGTCCAGGCTGGTCTTGAACTCCTGGCCTCAAGTGATCCACCCGCCTGAACCTCCCAGAGTGCTGGGATTACAGACAGGAGCCACTGTGCCTGGCTGTTATTTTATATTCTTTGTAGCTCTTGCAAATAGAATTCCTTTCTTGATTTCTTTCTCAGATTGTTCACTGTTGGTGTGTATACATGCTACTGATTTTTGTATGTTGATTTGATTCCTGCAGTATTACTGAGTTCGTTCATCAGTTCTAACAGTTGTTTGGTGGAGTCTGTAAGGTTTTTTTTTTTTTTTTGGTAATTTCAACTTTTATTTTCGTTTTGTGGGGGTACATGCGCAGGTTTGCTACCTGGCTATATTTCACGATGCTGAGGTTTAGGGTATGATGGATCCCATCAAGTAGGTACTGAACATAGTACCCAATAGGTACTTTTCAACCTTTGCCCTCTCCCTTCCTCCCCACTCCAGGAGTCCCCAATGTCTATTGTTGCCATCTTTATGTCCATGAGTACCCATTGTACCCTCTTGTAAGTACCCACTTAAAGTGAGAACATGCAGTATTTGGTTCTCTGTTCCTGCATTAATAAGCTTAGGATAATGGCCTGAGTCTTTAAGCTTTTCTAAGTGTAAGATCATGTTGTCTGTGAACAAGGTTAAGATGACTTCTTCCTTTCCAATTTGGATGCCCTTCATTTCTTTGTCTGGCCTAATTGCTCTGGTCCCTTGGAGACTTTCCGTAGGCTCCTATGATAGCTGTTACCATACCGTCCTCTAATTGTTTCAGTGTCTGCCTTTGTCCACCCTGCTGTCAGAGCCCTGTGATCATGCTGGGTTCATCTTCAGCCCCAACCCTGCGTGTGTAGATTTCTTGAGCTGTCCTTCAGTGTCTTGTGAGACCAGGGTCCTCCTGCAGATGCCACTCTGACGGAAAGTGCTGTGTTTTCCCTTCTGCAGGGCCTGATGTACCAAGATGCCTCTCGCTGGGGCCTTACGCTACAGACTTATGTGCAGCTCACCATGCTGGACAGGCATACTTGTCCTCAGGTACGTTTCAAATGCTCAGTTTCAGCCTTCTTAAACGTTTTCTTCAGACTTGGGGTATGTGATTGCCAGGAAGGGAAACTTCACAAGGAAGCCAGGCTAGGCCTTCAGTGCTGTGCAGGCCTCTGTGTGTGGGGCCAAGGTCACTGGCTCCTACAGTTCTCTTCTGACCAGCCTCTAGTGCCCCTACCCACAAACCTCAGCCAGCCAGGTGGTGCCCCTGTCAGGTGAGGACCACTGCTGGACTCAATGCCATTTGACTCAGTTCTTCTCAAAGTGTGGTCCCTGGACCAGCAGCAGAAGCATCACCTGGAAACTTGTTAGAAATGCACATTTTCAGCTGGGTGTGGTGGATCCCACCTGTAATCCCAGCACTTTGGGAGGCCAAGGCATGCGGATCACCTGAGGTCAGGAGTTCAAGACCAGCCTGGCCAACATGGTGAAACCCCATCTCTACTAAAAAATACAAGAATTAGTCTGGCGTGGTGGTGCGCACCTATAATCCCAGCCACTTGGGAGTCTGAGTCAGGAGAATGGCTTGAACCCGGGAGGCGGAGGTTGCAGTGAGCTGAGATTGCATTACTGCACTCCAGCTAGGGTGACAGAGTGAGTCTCCATCTCACAAAAAAAAAAAAAAAAGAAATGCAAATTTTCTGGTCACATCCCAGACCTGCTGAATTATAAATTCTAGGGATGAGGCCCAGCAATCTGTGTTTTATCAAGCCCTCCAGGTGACTTGAATGCATGCTTTGTTTGTTTTCATATTTGAGAACCACTAATTTAACCTTCATGGGGTCTGGCTCTTAGTTCAAATTCTTGAGACAAAGAATCTGATTGGTTCAGCTTTGGTCAGGTGTCCAGCCCTGGTTCAATCAGGTGTTGGGTACAGGACCCCAAGGCACAAACATGGCTGCTCAGGCCTATTCCATCAGTGAGGGTGCATCTAGAGACAGTCTCTTAGAAGAAAGGGGGTGAGGAGGTCCTGATCGGCACCTATGTTTCAAGGCTGTAAGCACAATCTATGATGCCAGCTTTAAGGCTCTGCATGAAGGAGACAGACTATCCCTACAGCATTTAACACTGGCACAGCTGCTGGACTGGACACTTCAGTCCCAGTCTGGGTACCTGCAACAATAGCTACCACTCTTCTGTAAATCTGTCTTTTCAAATTGAAAGATGTGAGCGGGACCTTTTTGGTGAGTAAAAATTTCCATCTCCCCAAATATCTGTCTAAATGACACAAATCCACAAATCAAAAGATCTGAGGTTAACGCGTTTTGCCTTTGCTAATCTGCTTTTCCTGAGCAGGCACTCAATTGCAAACCTAAGTTGTATCTAATGATATTTGGATAGGAAGGGATGTAAGTGTGCTCCTCTATTTAAGGAAATCTACCTTGGGAGGCAGAGAGAGATGGACAGACCAGGAAGGATGAGCAGAAGGAGACAGAAGGATGAATGGGGAGCTAGGAAGTAAGGAAAGAGAGGATGGAAGAATGGAAAGGAAGATGGATGGGCAGAGGATGGATGGACAGAGGGACAGCAGGGAGAGGGAAGAAATGCCTGGGTTTTCAAATGCTTTCAATCTGCCTCGGATTTGTTGGCCCAGGTTCCATGGGTGCTGTGGGCCATGGCCAAGTGAGAGTGCTGTTAGTCTGCCTGGCATCAAGGGTCAGGCACCTTTTGCTTCCCAGAGGAACGCTGGACAAAGGGCAAGATCGTCTGCAGAGGGTGTGAGCATCCTGGCAGAGAGGGGTGCTATCAGGCTGTCTTCCTCCCTCTTGGGCATCGTCCTTCCCAGTTTCCATGGGCAGAGCCCCCAGAACGTCACCGCCAACCTGACCCTCGTGGGGCTGTACTTCATGCATGCAGTCCCTCCACTTAAGCAAAGTCACCCTATTTAGGTCCGTGATAGTCACCACATGTTGCCACAAGTGGACAGCTTTGGATGGTTTCTCCAGGGCATGGCCGTGTTCCAATTGAGCCTCACCTCCCATCAAAGAGGTGGCTGCTGATGAGCCATCAGCCTCAGCATTGCTGGGCCATGTATGCAGCTTTGGGGTGTGGGGCAGGTCAGGGTGGAAGGGGCACATAGCCTGAGCCTGGTGGCAGATGTGGCTTCTCCTCCCAGCAGAGGAGTGAGGAGGTCCTCCTGCCTCACTCTCTCCTCCGCCTTGATTCTCATATTCAGCCAAGTCCCCAGGCAGGGGAAGTAACAGACATTTCTCAAGGCCTCCTGGCTGTCTCCTCTTCCCCTGAGTTTGTGATTCTCTTTTTGTTTTCCTTTAGGTGTCATCTGTACGGTTGATGGAGAGGTCGATTCACAGCGCAAGATACATTTTTGTAGAAAACCTGTATAGAAGGTACTGTAGTTTGCATAATTGATAATTTATTAAACTACTAATTTTTCAAAATGAAATAGAAACTTGTTTATTTGATTGACAGATTCGGAGTACCCGCTGTTGTATCAGTTAACCATTGCCATAGCAACGTGGTATAACAAACAGCCACTAATCCTCATGGCAGACAGGTATCTGCATTCGTTGCCCAGTCAGCCAGGTTGGTCACCAGGCAGCTCTGCTGACCTTGGCTGGGCTCAATGAGATGTCTGGGAATTAGCTGATGTAGGAGGGCCTAAGCAAGGGTGACTGGAGGTGGCTTATCTCTCTTCCTCTTGCCTGTCACCCTCCTTCTGGGACCAGCAAACCAGCCCAGGTGTTCACTTCTCACGGTGACAGAGGGTAGAAGCAACAGCAGAGATGCAAGGACATGTCTTCAGGCCTCTGCTCCAAGTTAGCTAACATTCCATTGGCCAAAGCAGGTCACATGGTCACATGAGCCCAGGGTGGAAAGGTGGGAGGGTCCAGTGAGTTACACAGCATGGTGCAAGGCTATAGGGAAGGGTGGAGAGTTGGGCAAGTCAGACGCATGGTGTGCATCGCATTTGTTGTGTTTTTCGCTAAAAGCTTCCCTCATGAGAGCGGACTCTGTGATATATACCTAGTTAGGGGGCTTCTGGTGGCCTGTCAGTGCCAAGGGCTCAGGCATGGGGCCCTCCATCCCTGTGCTCAGAGACTGCTGATTTCTCAGGGTCTTGGGGAAATGGGTTGCAGACCCCACCTGTCCCCGCTGTGAGCTTGGGATACTGCTGTCCCTCCCTCAGAGCTGTTTGGATGTCAGCGCTGAAGGCCCTTCCTCCCACTCTCATCTGCAGCTGCCTTCCTAAATGTCGCCCTGTCTCCTAGCCCTCCCCGACCACCCTGTCTAGATAGGGCAAGCTCCTTGTTAGTCTTTGTTTCGTTTTTGGTTTTGGTTTTGGTTTTTTGAGGCAGGGTCTGGCTCTATCACCCAAGCTGGAGTATGGTGGCACGATCTCAGCTCGCTGCAACCTCCTTCCCCCAGGCTCAAGCCATCCTCCCGCCTCAGCCTCCCAAGTAGCTGGGACTACAGGCACACACCACCACGCCTGGCTATTTTTTTTTGTATTTTTAGTAGAGACAGGATTTCATCATGTTGCCCAGGTTGGTCTTGCACTCCTGGGCTCAAGTGATCCTTCTGCCTCGGCCTCCCAAAGTGCTGGGTTTACAGGTGTGAGCCACTGTGCCTGGCCCCCTTGTTATTCTTAATGACTACCTTCTGTTAGTTTTCTTTGTAGTATTTAAGGCAATCATATGAAATGATTTAACCAATTATGACCTACAAAAATGGCAGTTTTGTGTGGTTCAACTTAGTATGTGTCTAATTGTTTATTGCCTGCCCCGCCCCTCCACACGAGACCATAAGCTCCTAAGGGCAGGCACCAAGTTTGGTGTCCTTGCCTAGTGTGGACCCAGCACAGAGTGAGCTCCTGGTTGATACTTGTTAGCTATTGTTGGATGAGGGGACCTGCGACTGTGCTTTGGTCTCCAGCCCAACTTGTTCCCCAGGCTCTGGCCCCCTGCTGTTTTGTACCTTTCATTTGAGGGGCCGCTAAAAAGGCTTCTCCTAGGAGCCCTGAGCTGCCATGGATCATACTTTTGAGCCTGTATCACCCCCACAAAATGAGAGCCTCTGCTCAGAACATCAGAGCAATGCTGTGGGCTCAGGGGCTGGCAGCCAAGGTGAGTCCTGGCTGTGGCTTTGCCCCCTGACCTCAGACTTTTCTTGTGGGCTGCAGCTTGCCCTCTCAGCAGGTGGCATTCCTGACCTTAGAGCCCCATTTTCACCTGACAGCCTGGGTTTCCAGGTGTCCACTGCTAGGTTTATCCAGCCCTCTGCCCTCAGCTCCTGCTCTTTAGCACCTCAGCCAGAGGGAGGACAGGCAGGACAGAGGAGAGCGAGAGCAGAAGGGAGCCCCTGTTATGTTTGTGTACTGCTCTGCTTAGAAGTGTACTGCTCTGATTAGAACTGTAGCCCAAGGTGGAGGTTGCAGTGAGCCGAGATCACACCACTGCACGCCAGCCTGGGCAACAGAGTGAGACTCTGTCTCAAAAAAAGAACTGTAGCCCGAGGAACAGATCTTGGCGGTGGGGTAGGATTACCTGTGAACCTCACAGAGTGGGGCTGTGTCTGTCTGTGAATCACATTCAGCTTGGCCTGTTTTGTGTGGGCCCAGTGACTCTTATTGCTTTTTTTTTTTTTTTTTTTTTTTTTGAGATGGGCTCGTGCTCTGTCACCCAGACTGGAGTGCAGTGCCATGATCATGGCTCACTGTGGCCTTGATGTCCTGGGCTCAAGAGATCCTCCCACTTCAACCTCCTGAATAGCTGGGACTACAGCACATGTCACCATTTCTCGTTAATTTATTTCTTATTTTTTGTAGAGACAGAGTCTCCCTGTGTTGCCCAGGCTGGTCTCAAAACTCCTGGGCTCAAGTGATCCTCCTGCCTCAGCTTCCCAAAGTACTGGGATTACAGGCATGAGCCTGATTACAGCTGTGCTTGGCCTGATGGCTCTTTTTGAAGCTAGTAATCTGGAATGGAATGGCCAGAGGTTAAGGGGAGAGGATAGAGTGTGGCATTTGGTGGGCCTGGGTTCTATCCTGGCTCTGAAGTTTGCTCTGTTTATGAGGAAGACCAAGTTTCTAAATTTCTCTGAGCCCATCTCTCATCTCTGATTCCTCTCTTCCATCTTTGAAGAGCCTTTTGACCTGCCGCCTCCTTCATGTCTTAGGACCCTTTTGCAGGTCCTTGCCCACCTTGGTCTTTATTAAATTTGTGAGTTCCCGAGTCCCACCCCCAAACCTATAGGCCACCCAGCGCCAGGTAGATTTCCTCAGGAGCCATTTGTCTTTGTCTGGCCCGGGTCACAGTTCCTGCTGATGGCCACAGGCTTTGTAACTCCATGGGTGGTAACTCCCACCCATGGTCCTGTGTCATCACATTTCTGATGTGTCAGTTCTGTATCTCCCAATCTCTATGGTTATGGCATTGGTCCGGATGACATGGGCCTCGCCTGGAGCTGTTTTGTGGGTGGTTTAGGAAGAGAATGTAGCTTTTAATTTTTTTAGCTCTTTTCCTGCCCTGATGACTTTATATTTATGTCTCTCCCCGGCCCTCCCAGAATGCATGGCCTCTGTGGTTAGGATTTCTGTGGGACAGTGAACCACAGAAGAAACTTACAGTGTCTTTCTTTCTGTTCTTGGGATCTAATTGTTTTAAGTTCATATGGCTTTCCGGGGGCTGAGATTCCCCTGAAGACCTTGTTGGGGCCTTGAGACCCATCACTGAGGTCTCTTGAAGCCAAAAGCTGTCAGTGGGCATGTGGCCTTGGGCACTCCAGAGGCTGCTGGGAGCACTGTGGCTGCCCGGAGGGCCAGGCTATCCACCATGGTCTCTAGGGAGATGAGAAAAGGTGGTGTTCCTCAGACCCTTTCATGGAAATCCTCTGAAGGCAGAGGAAAGCTTCCCATAGCACTGCTTACTCATCCTCCCAGCCCCTGTGGTCCAAAGCAGCCACCTGCCAACAACCTGGAAGTTTCTTGGAGTCTCCTGTTTTAACCTAGAATTCGTTAGGATTTTGCATTTTCCTCCATAGTATGTTCTTGTTTTGTATCTAAAAATAATAATTTACATACTTATCATTGAGGACAATGGATGCTGTATTAAACACCATGCTTTGCATGTGCCTTGGAGTTCCCACACCCTCAGCCACATACCCCAGAGTCCCTAAGTCCAGGAGGCAGAGAACAGAGGGGTAGGGGTATTCAAAACACCTTCCCAGGGCGTGATTCACTTGTGAACTGCACCTGCTTATGTGTTCCCTGGAAACTGGGGCGTCCGCTCTCATGGTTAAGGAACAGGGCAGGGACCCATGGACAGGAGCTGCATTTGTTGTCTGGTTGTTGACCCTATTGGGCAGATACGGAACTGAGAAAGGATTACAAAGCCAGTGCTCCTTCCTGATCGGGCAGGAACTAACCACAGGAGGGGAACGTGTTCTGAACCCTGCTGTGTGGGGGCAAGCAGCAAATGAGGAAGTGGCAGGAGGCATCTAGATTTCTCTCTTCAAGGCCAAAAGCTTCAGGGCCCACTGGGGCCCCCAAAGCTGAGAATCCTGAGGTACTAGCCCCTGAGGTACTCTGCCTCTTCCAGACAGGCCTTACTCTAAGCTTCTCCCACGATCACCTGTGCATCTTGTTTACGGGTAGATTCCGCTTCAGTAGCACTGAGGTGGGGCCCGAGAGGCCACATTTCTAGCAGGTGCCCGGGTGGGACCACACTCCTGCTGGTCAGGGATCACACTTTGAGGAATATGGGCCTTACAAAAAGGTGGCAGGGCCAGGTGTAGTGGCTTATGCTTGTAATCCCAGCACTTTGGGAGGCAGAAGGGGAAGGATCACTTGAAGCCAGGAGTTCGAGACCAGCCTGGGCAACAAAGTAAGACCCCCATCTCTACAAAAAATAAAAATAAAAATTAGCTGGGCCTGGTTGTACACATCTGTAGTCCCAGCTACTCAGGAGGCTGAGGCAGGAGGATTGCTTGAGCCCAGGAGGTCAGGGCTGCAGTGATCCATGAGCATGCCACTGCCCAAGTGACAAGTGACTTAGTGAGACTTTGTCTAAAAAATAAATTAATAAATAAAAAAGGCTGGTAGCCAGGTGGCCCACAGGGCACCCTCCATCCCTGTGCTGCGACCCTTTTCCCCTGGAGTTCTGACGGTGAGGTGGGCTTCCTTGGGGCTTCACTGGACCTTTGGGGGTCATAAGAGCAACAGCCCTGGCCTGAGGATTGTCTTCGGGGCCATGGTGAAAAGTTCTGCGGGGTGCAGGATTTCCTGTTTCCTGCACCTGGCCTGTGGTTTCTTAATTTCACCTTTGTTGCTTCATATTTGGGTTGCTGGGGGCTATGTTGTGTTACCTTTGTTTTTAAGGTTTCTGAACTTATTCCTAGGCCAAGAGTCAGGCAGCCATAGGGCAAAGTAAAAAGTATTTTTAGCCAGAGCCACAGAAAGGATGAAGGGAAGGAATACCAGAGCTTGGCTACTCTCCGGACAACTCCAGCTGCCCTCGATGCAGTGGTCATCCACAACGAAGTATTACTGAGAAAGTAGATGTGGGTTTTTTGTTTGTTTTTGAGATGGAGTCTTGCTCTGTTGCTCAGGCTGGAGTGCAGTGGTGCGATCTCAGCTCACTGCAACCTCTGCTTCTCAGATTCAAGCGATTCTCCTGCCTCAGCCTCCCAAGTAGCTGGGATTACAGGCGCCCACCACCATGCCCAGCTCATTTTTGTGTTTTTAGTGGAGGTGGGGTTTCACCGTGTTGGCCAGGCTGGTCTCAAACTCCTGACCTCAAGTGATCTGCCCACCTCAGCCTCCCAAAGTGTTGGGATTACAGGTGTGAGCCACTGTGCCTGGCCAAAGTAGATGTTTTTAGAGGTTTCTGCTCCTCCAATGCAGATTACTATCATTGTTACTACCTATGCAAAATGTAGCATAAAACCGAGTTTGGCTGGGTCCTTTGCCCATACCTAGAATAAGGTGTCTTGGTTCCCACCTGCAGGGAGTTCAGCCGGGTACTGGGAACCACACGGTGGCATGTGGGGCGTCAGCTCCTGCCTGGGAGCTCGTGTTTCCTCATTTCCTGGGATGCTCTAGGAAAAGGCTTCCCAAAATGCCGTGATGGGGAGCCCTTCACAAGGTGGGAGGGCACACTACCACTGCCCCTTCAGTGCTCGAGTTGGTCTTTTTCTCCCTCTCAGAAACTCTTGCAACCTTGGTTCGGGATCTGTGGGGGTCTGGATAGAAGGGTGTACGGCAGGCTCAGGTCCCCAGAAAAGCCCACATGTTGGAATCCTGCATCTCCTCAAAGTAAAATTTCTTGAAAGGTGTTCTTGCTCTTTGGGCCGTGAACAAATGAAGAGCTCGTCAGGGGAGAGACCCGCCTCTTCTGGCACTGTGTACCCCGGCGAGGTTGGGGTGTGCAGAATGTAAGTGCGGTTATGCCACCAGGGGTTCGAGAGGGCTGTGTTAATTGCTGGAGAGGAAGATTCCAGTTACACAGTGTCCTTAAAGATGGGAACTTTTTTTTTTTTTTTTTTGGAGTCGGAGTTTTGCTCTTATTGCCCGGGCTGGAGTGCAATGGTGCAATCTCGGCTCACTGCAACCTCCACCTCCGGGTTCAAGCGATTCTCCTGCTTCAGCCTCCTGAGTAGCTGGGATTACAGTCATGTGCCACCACGCCCGGCTAATTTTGTATTTTTAGTAGAGACGGGGTTTCTCCATGTTGGTCAGGCTGGTCTCAAACTCCCAACCTCAGGTGATCCGTCTGCCTCAGCCTGCCACAGTGAGCCACTGTGCCTGGCCAAAGACGGGAACTTGTAAGGGGCGGGCAGCTGGCTAGCATGAAAAGCTGAAGGTGGTGAGCAAAATTCGTGTAGCCAAAGAGGCCACGCAGGTGACTGTGTGGGCCCAGTAATGGGAAGCAAAGGTTTTACAAGATTGCCTGGTCGTCCTTTTCTAAGAACAGAAGTGAGGGCGTGGAGTGGGGCCCAGCTGAGGAAATGACATGCTGACTCACCTGTGGCTGGTGGTTGGAGATACTAAGAAAGACCTGGTGTTTGGAACCACAGGCTGGGCCTCCTCCCCTGCTTATTGGCCTAGGGGCTTAGGCTCTTCCTAGCTCCTGTCTAGACTGAAGCCTTCTGTCTGGGTCATGGGCCTAAGAGCTGTGGCATTCCTGCAGCTGAGGCTAGAGAGAGACTGGATTTGATCCAGGTCAGCTGACAGAGTGGGGCGGGCGGGTGGTGCAGTGGAGAGCATTTGGGTTTGGGGGTAGGGAGAGCCAGGCTTGAACCCCTGCTCAGACAGAGTTGGCCTTCACTTCTCTGATCCTCAGGTTTCTTCTACAAATTGGGACTGAAGCTAGCCTCACAAGGTCTTGTGAAAACAAAAGGAAATAACGTATACAAGGGAGCTCTTCTAATCCATTCCGCACAGACTGGGGGCTCTCTGGGCCTCAAGGAAGGATGCAAGAAATTGTGCTGATGTAACAGCAGGATTCATGTATTCATGTGGACGAAGACCTTGGTTTTGCCCCCTTGGGGTCAGGGGAGGGGTGAGACTCCCGTGCCCACTGTTGAGTCATGTGCTTGGATTTGCCAGACTTGGATTTGCTTGGTATTACTCTCTGTGTGTTCTATAGAAATAAAGGCTATGGCTTGTCTTGTCGGTGGTGTGGGGAGCCCCATGCTTGAGACAGACACAGGAGGAGCTGGGCAGAGTTCCTAGGAGGAAGTACAGTTAGAATAGCGCCTGCCGTGCCCCATGTCCCTCGGAGTCATGGAGATCAGGCTTCTGTTTCCTCACTCAGCTCAGCCACTGGTCAATCAGTCCTCCTGGATCCCCCAGCCTCTTCCGGCACACAGTTCCAGTCATGGAAGGGTTTTCGATAGGTCTGGCCTACTGACCCTGCCCACGGGAGGCCACCCCACCAAGGACCCCTTCCAAGAACATTGGGAAGGGAGAAGCTGGCCCTCAGTCTGCACCAACCCTGTGGGGGAAGCCTTTTGTTTGACTGTGGTGGGGGTGGGAGTGGGAGGCCCCTGTGACTACCTGGAGCCGATTCCCAGGGGAGCTGTGGCGGGGGCAGAGCCACCAGAATCTCTCAGTCCCAGAGTCCCCCACAGGTGTGACCCCCTCCCCATGTCTCCATGTGTGGACCTCCATGCACTGTGA
This sequence comes from Macaca fascicularis, assembly GCF_037993035.2. NCBI lineage: Eukaryota > Metazoa > Chordata > Mammalia > Primates > Cercopithecidae > Macaca > Macaca fascicularis. The sequence continues at coordinate 62,524,461 of NC_088394.1, read as the reverse complement.
CCGTTTTGCAGTGGTGGTTGGTTTGGTTTTAGTTAACACTGCTTCATGTGTTCTGAGCTGCGGTTCAGTTCCATGGTCATATCTGTGGGCACCCTCCCAGCTCTGGGATTGGACAGTCTTCCTTGAACTCTGTAGACACATGAGGTCCTCCGGCGGTTAGTCCAGCCTTGGAGACTTGGGAGACTGTCCCATTGGCAGCTTAACTTCTCCTCAATTGCTGCTAACTGGCTCCACCCCCTCGGTGCCACCTCTTCTGTGCCCTCAAGCTGTGAGTTTGCTGGAGTAGGGGAGAAGCTAATCAGCAGCTTCCTCATTGCACATCCTCATTTTCTTGGAGCCGATTTTTTCTCAGTCTAATTTTTCCAGAAACGGAAAATAAAAGAGAGTGGTTTGGTTTCTTGAACGTCAAATATTCAGAGCTGAACTAACTGAAACCCAACTCAGAGTAGCCTGAACAATGAGTTGTTGTCAACTCCCAACAGATGGCTTAATTTGATGCCTCTGGCCTTGTTTCTCTTCATTTTCCTGCTCTGCATCCTGTTCGTGTCCTCAGTGCGATTCTTTCAGGGGGACAATGTAGTCGCGGCAGCATTGGGCTTCTCACTCGCTGGTTGGAGTAAGGGCAGGTGTCTTGCTAGTGGCTCTTCCCCAAGCGTGCGGAAGTATCTTTTCTGTAAGTCCCTGCAAACCTCCCTCATGCCTGCCTAATCCAAATCGGGCCCCTGTCTGGGGGAGGCCCTGCACTGATTGACTTAGCTTGGCTTCCCGAACACATTGCTGGAACCAGGGCAGACGACTTCCCTTAGATCAATTGTGCCTACCCTAAGGCTTGGAAGCTTGGGGTGGGTCAGGTTTCCCTGAAGCCCTTGGGTCTGTGGATGGACCCTGAATAAAGAATAGGCTACTTTTAAGGAGGTAAGTGGAGAGGAGGCAGGGAGGCAGCCTGTGGGCACAAAGTCGTCACCTGAACTTATAGTGCCTGAGTTTTGTTGACTGGGAATCCCCTCTCTAATGCTGCAGGATTTCCTTCCCACTCCGCCCGCCTCCCCTCCCCCACGCAGCTGGGAGTCCTGGCAGTCCCACAGGTTGGTCTGCCCTGGCCTCTGTGCTGCAGTCTGCTCAGGCCCCCCTGCTGTTCTCCGTCCACTGTCCTGCTCCTCTGTCAAATGCTCTTCTCTGCTGAGAACATGGGGGTGGTCTCATAGACTAGGGGAGAATGTCCCTCCCCAGTTGGTGTCATGCCTTGCTATTAGGCCCCAAGACAGGGCTGCTTGTGCCCTTGACCTCCTAGAGTTCCTGCCTCACTTTTCCAGCCTCTTACTTCCTTCCATCCTCATCCCCTCATGGGATGGAGTCAGCCCCTCCTCACCCCCTCCCCCTGGGAGCCTCCCATTGCACACGGCTCAGGTATGGTCACTCCTCCATGGCCAGTCTTGCTGAACCCAGCTCTGAGCGGGTCCCACATGGAGCCACTAGTGGAATGGAGGATGTTAAAGGGAGAATTCCTCTGCTAGGCCTGTGAGGGTCATCTGCCTGCTGATAGGCTTGTGCCCTCCAGCCGTGGCCATTCCTGCTCTCTCTTTCCTGTTGATTTCCTCCCAGGTCACAGGAAACCCACAGAAATACCAGGAATAGATGCCAGATTTCTCCTTCACCCTGGGCTTGTTCTTCCTTCCCACTTTCTTGCCTTCTTGTCTTTCTTTTAAAGTTAACATTTAAAATATGTAGTAGGCCGGGCGCAGTGGCTCATGCCTGTAATCCCAGCACTTTGGTAGGCTGAGACAGGTGGATCATTTGAGGTCAGGAGTTCGAGACCGGCCTGGCCAACATAGTGAAACTCTGTCTCTACTAAAAATACAAAAATTAGCCTGGCATGGTGGTGCACGCCTGTAGTCCCAGCTACTCAGGAGGCTGAGGCAGGAGAATTGCTTGAACCGAGCAGTGAGCTGAGATCACGCCACTGCACTCCAGCCTGGGTGACAGAGTAAGATTCTGTCTTAAAAAAATAAAAAATAGAATGTGTAGTAATGCTCCCCAACCCCCACTGCTGATTTGCTGATTTGAGAAGTAATGTGTTGTTAAAATTTGGAAAATACAAAAAGGTATAAAGAATAAAAGTCTCACATAGTCCTGCAGCTCGAGAAAAGCACTGTTTACATTTTGATATTTTTCTTTCCTGCCTTTCCAAGATGCATTGGTGAATAGTTTTGGAAATGTGGTTGGGGTATACACAGTTTTAGATCATGTTGCTTTCACTGAACATTAGATTTGAAATTTTTCCATGCCATTAAATGTTATTTTACAATATCATCCTTCAGTTACTGCATGAATTTTCTGTTATATAGATTTACCAAGATTTAGTTTTTTATTGTTTTAAACAGTGCAACAGTGAGCATCATGATTATTTTCACAAAATAAATTTTTTGTTTTGTCAGAGTCAGGGGTCTCACTCTGTTGCCCAGGCTGGAGTGCAGTGGCATGATCATGACCCACTATAGCCTTGAACCCCTGGGCTCGAGTGATCCTCCTGCCTCAATCTCCCAAGTAGCTGGGACCATAGGCATGTGCCACCACACCTAGCTAATTTTTTTGTAGTTTTTGTAGAGATGGGGGTCTTTCCATGTTGCCCAGGCAGGTCTTGAACATCTGGCCTCAAGCGATCCTCCCACTTCACCCTCCCAAAGTGCTGGGATTACAGGCATGAGCCACCACCCTGGTCCACAAAATAAATTTCTAAAAGTGAAATTGGTTTGCTGATTCATTGCCCAACCTGAGCACTGTCTCTGTTCTCAGGGCACAAGCTTTAAAGTCCCTTTCTCTGCTTAGAGTTCCAATCCCAAGTGAATTCTCCCATCACTCTGTGCCATGGCCCTTGCAGCATTGCACCATAAGCTGCCCCCAGGTAGCAGGAAGTCGGGAATGCTTAGGGTCCTTGTCACTGCATGTCTAGTATTGCATGGATCACTTTGTGCCCTGGTACCCTTGCTGACTCCCTTTCAGTGAGAGCCATCTCCAGATCCTTTTGGGGGAATTGCATAGCCCAGAAGCTTTCCTTTAGGTGAATAAGCCCTTACAACTCTCATTGCAGTGGGAAGATGCCAGAAGTGGACTATGTAGTTCTGTCGGAATGGTTTGACTGGATCTTGAGGAACATGGACGTGTCCATTGATTTGATTGGTGAGATGCACCCCTCCCACCTCCACCTCTGGTCTCTCTCCTGGGCCCCTTGAGGATGTGCTTGGCTGGGCCCCAACCCTTGGGGGCAATGGGTGAGGCACTCGGCAATTCCTTCCCCATAGGAGTTCAGCCTTCTACCTGAGGGCAGACAGAATTTGGGGCTTCTGGTCTGTCATGGAGAAGAACCTTGGCTTTTGTTCTTTAAACTTCCCTCCCTGCCTCCGCTACTTTCAGACCCAAATCCACTGTGATCTGATGGGTTTTCTAGTTGGTAAAGAACAGGAAGGACAGAGCCTGAACATTCACTGAGACCTGCTTGGTGTGAGGCCTGTGCTGAGCTCTGTCTATGAACAGAATCCCATTCAGCCTCAAAACGACCCCACGGGGCGGGTGACACAGAAAGAGAATGAAAATCGGGGCCGAGGGTCAGTGGTCAAGCCGAGAGCTGGCCCTCCCTGCCTCCTGCTTGAACTGTGCAGACCTTCCTCCCGCCTTTGCCCGTGTGCCTGCTTCGCTTCCAAGCCATGAGCAGAGTCCTGAGAGCCACGTATTCTTTTAACCTCAGTTTATCTTCGGACCAATCCTGAGACTTGTTACCAGAGGTTAAAGAGGAGATGCAGGGAAGAGGAGAAGGTCATTCCACTGGTAAGAGGCCTCTTCGGCTTGGTTAAAGACAAACTGGGAAACCACCTCTGTCCACGCCCGGCTTCCTCTCCTAGCCCCACCCCCATGAGATCATTGTGCCCTTGTCTGCAGAGAGAGAAACAGGAACCAAGTGTATCAGGGGGTGAACTCTGACTTCCTGTTTGGCCAGAGACCCACGTGGATGTCCAGATCTGCTTGGCTTCCTGTGGTCGCTGACTCATGGTTTGGCAACCCTCCTGCTTGGAGGTGTTCCCCTCCCCTCCCCACCTGCCCCTTCCCATCTTGTCAGCACCAGGGCTTGTCTCTTCTGCCTCCTGAAGATTGCCTGGCCTTGTGCTCTCTGGGTCCTCCCTAGAATGTGAGTTCCAGGAGGACAGGACCAGCCCCCTTGTGCACTGCTGCATCCCTAGTGCTCAGCGCAGTGCCCAGCATGGAGGCAGTGCTCATGCTCAGTAGTGCTTGCCCACTGGAGAGATGCCATGCCCCTCTGAGTTCTGCTCAGGCCACACTGACTCTCATGGGGACTCTGCCAGTACAGGCCCGGGCTGTGCTTCTTGCCCTGGTCCTTCATTCCTCACATCTCCCTCAAAATCCAGCCTCCAGGCTGCTGCGCAGCTGATATTTCCAATACTTATCACCACTCGTGCAATTTCCCAGCCCAGAACCCTTCAGTGCCTTGCTACTGGCTAGGATGCAGTCCTCACTTTGTAATATGGCTTATGACCCGGCCCCAACTGCCTCTCTGGCATTATCTTCCTCCATTCCTTACTTTCTATGCTGTGGCTGTAAGGAACTAGTTGTGGCCACACACAAACATCTACACGCACAGTGGAGCTATGCAAATGTGCCTTTGCACAGTTGTTTCCTTTGACTTTAAAGTATTACTCAGATGTCACCTTCTCCAGGAAGCCACCCCTGACCTTCCTTCCATTGTAACCCCCCCAAACCCACCCACTGGCTTTCTTTGATCACAGGCCTTAGGACAGTATACTGACACTATTTGTTTATACCTTTTTTCCCCCATCCCTCATTAATATCGGCTTTTTAAGATTGGGTCTTATTCTCTCTGTGTCCTCTGCACGTGCCTTGGGGCCTGGTGCCTAGTAGTTGCTCAGTTAGTATTGAACTGAATGTCCCATGTGAAAAGCTGCCTCTGGAGGGAGACAGAAGTTGGGCAAGCATTCAGTGGGGCGTCAGGGGTTCTGAGCTCAGGATAGGCTGGACTGGGGGCCCTGGGAGGCCTATCCAACTCCTGAAGGCTTGCTCAGCCTTCTTTTTCCCTGGTGCCAGCACGATGCATTCCTGCTATGAAGGCCCGGGCTTCACTCTGGGCAGCTCCTTTGAAATCTTGGAGACAAGAATGCTAGGAAGATGGAGTGTGGTGGAATGGGGCCAGGCTGGACTGTGCTGTGATGGGCACAGCAGCTCTGCAGTGACCCAGATGCTCCCCAAGTCTGGGGTCCCTCCAAGTTGTGATCTAAGCCATTGTCTTAAGGGTTTGACCAAGTCCATGGGACACATCTGGCTCCTGTTGCCAAGGGAGAGCTGGGCAGCAGATGAAAAGGCAGCTGCAGAGTTGACACGCGAGCCTCTGTTGGCGAGTGAAATCTGTGTGAGGAGCCATCCCACTCTGTGCCTGGGAGAGCACGAGTATCTGCTCTGCCCGATATGTAGGCCCCATGGCTCGAGAGGGCCTGTGCCCCTTTTTCCTTGGGCTCCACCACATCAGGCTTTCTGCAGCTGGCGGTCTTTATAGTCTCGAGGGTCTATAGGTTATGAGTTGTTGAGGGGCTAGAAGGGCAAGGGGTGAGGGTCATGGTCCTCTTGGTTGCAAGACAGAGGGGAGGGTTTAGAGGCTGCCTGGGGCTGGGCCCCTGTCTGAAGGAACTGAGGCCTTGCTGCTGCAGAAGTGGCAGTAAATGGGAGAAGGCAGGCGTGGGTCCTGCCTTTTGCCTTGGCTTTGATTCAGGCGCCAGAGGAAGGGCCAGTGTTTGTGCCTATGAACCCCCAGTGGAGCAGAGCAGGGTGGCTGGTGACACTTCTGCTGTCGTTTTGCTCAACCTGGCCACCAATTGTGCAGCTGCGTCTGCCACGGTCTGCCTGAGCCAGGTTTGCTCTTGCAGGGTTGCTTTGTCCGAGTCACTGCCTATGGTCATTGACTATTTTGTCCCCCTCTGCTTGAGACCCTTGGTGGGCGGGGTGTGCCCTGCCCACTCCCGACAGACTGTTTATGTTTCCCTGGCAGGAATACCTGGAAGCAATTCACCATCTCCATGAGGAGTGGCTCATCAAAGGCAGCCTTTTCCCCGTGGCAGCCCCTGTTCTGGTAAGTAAGACTCCCTTACAGGGTACGAGACTATTCTAGAAAGAGGAGTGACCCAGGGAATGTCAGCCATCTTGCAGACAGGGGAGGGCACAGTCCTTTAGAGTTTGACAACTTGGAAGGAGGAAGGTGGGAAGGCTGGTCCTCTCTCTCCTAGTCCCTGTTTCTGGGCTGAGTCTCAGAGTGAGTTGGCCAGACCCAAGGGAAGGCAGTCTGTCAGTGCCATCACACCTGGCGGTTGTCACTGATCCAGCATCTTCAGTGAAGACTGTAGACCCGGGTTTCAGTTTTCACCATTTGGGATGGTGGTTCCTCTGATGTGACCTTCCTTCTTCCGTGGATGACACAGAACCTCATTTCACCTTTGTTTGGTGACTCAGGTCATCAGAAGGAATGTCAGTGTCTGGTCTGGGCTGCCACACGGTGATGCCCTTAGGAAGTGCTGAGGTGTGGAACTGTCTGTCCTACCCACTAATGTCTCTGCATTCCTGTGTTTACTTTTTACAGTAACCCTCCTTTCTCTTGCTGCCATGTATCATTTCTGACTGATATTGATGTATCTGCCCCTGTCAGCATTTCCTCACTTCCCCGTCCTTGTTTTCCAGTTTGCTGTTTCCAGATTTCTTTACTCACACAAATGCACAGTGGCCCAGATGCTCCCAAGAAATGCGGAGTCTGGAGTCCCTCTGAGTCTTGATTGGAGGGAACCTAAGATGGTTACATATACAACATGGGATGGGCTGTGAGGCAGGGCTGTGTGCAAGCTTTTGTGCATGGCTATAGGAACAATGTTTGATGGACTGTGAGGCAGGGCTATGCATCAGCTTTTGTGCGTGGCCATAGGAGCATCTGTTTGGGCTCAAACACTTCTGCTCATGGCTCTTGTAAGCAGTGAGGTTCTGAAAAGTGAGATATTACTGTAGTAGTTTTTTGTTTGTTTGTTTTTGAGACAGAGTCTCGCTCTGTTGCCCGGGCTGGAATGCAGTGATAGTCTCGGCTTGCTGCAACCTCTGCCACCTGGGTTCAAGTGATTCTCTTGCCTCAGCCTCCCGAGTAGCTGGGACTATAGGTGCATGCCACCATGCCTGACTGATTTTTTATATTTTTCGTAGAGATGGGGTTTTGCCATGTCGTCCAGGCTAGTCTCAAACTCCTGGCCTCAAGTGATCTGTCTGCCTCGGCCTCCCAAAATTCTGGGATTACAGGCATGAGCCACTGCACCCAGCCTACTGTAGTAGATTTTTAAATAAGTACAGTTTATTTTTCTCCCTCATTATGAAAAAAAAGGAGGGTAGAAAGTGATGAGGGAAAAAAATCATTCATGAGCTTACAGGGTCTCACTATGTTGCCCAGGCTGGTCTCAAACTCCTGGGCTCATGTCATCTTCAGGTGTCAGCCTCCCAAAGTGCTTGGATAATAGACATGAGCCACCATACCTGGCTCTTATAGTACATTCTTAAGTGAAAACCTCATTGGAAATGTAGATTGCCCTAGAGCTGAGAGCAGTTTGGCTCTAACCTTCCTTTTTATCTGCCTGCAACCTTCTCTGTGCCCCCTGCCCCCTGCTGTTTGCTGCCTGCTTCCATGTCTCTCTCTCCAGCTGTGAAGGGAGGATGCTGCTGAGGTCAGTGCAGCCCTGTGACCCATGTGTCTAATTTCCAGGTGATCGAGGCTGACCACCACATGGAGAGGATGTTACAACTCTTTGAACAAAATCGGGATCGAATATTAACTCCAGAGAATCGGAAGCTTGGCCCATAGGAGGCAGAAGGTCTATGGATCATGTCTGAAAAATGCCTGCTGCTGCCAAGTTAGCTATTATGAGCAATCTGGAAAAACTTGCTCCCAGGAGGGCTTTGTGTCTGGCCGGCTTGATTTTCCTAATGGTCTCATCTCCTTTGCTAGTGTCTTTGTCATAAGTCTCTGGCCCTCGTGGGTAAGTGACAAACGGGACCAATGGGTTTGCCAAGCCCTTTGCTGTTCGCAGCCTCACATTCCCCGGCTGCCTCTTCCAGTGGCTTTGAGCTGCCGAGTTGCTTTCATGAAGCCCTTAGGGAGCGCACCTGCTGTGTGCCTGACGTCCCGCTGGAGCTGTGTACCAATCATCTCAGCCTTCATCAGGAGGCTGAGGTAGGAGTCTTATGTCCCAGGTGAGGAATTTGAAGCTCAGAAAGATTGAGGGCTCCCCAGAGGTCACACAGCCAGTGTGCAGTGGAGCTGGCACCATTCAGACTTTCAGCCAACTCCACAACTTTCCTTTGCCCTGGCTGCCTCCTCCTGAGAGCTGTTCCCCACCGCCCTGCCTCTTCTGGTTGGAGGCTCTCGTGTCTCTTTGGGCAGAGCTGGCAGTGTGTGGAGCCAATAACATTTTCTCAATGTTGAGCAGTTCCCAAGGACAGTCAGCATTTCTAGACTTCCACAAAATTGTGCTGCATTTGACTGGAGCCTGGTGTTCAGTGGTTTCCCCGCCCGAGGCCACTGCAGGCCCATCCACCACGTCCTCCTGTGGATGTTGACGTTAGGAGATTCACACGCTGGCTCCTGAATGGTGCTCTGTCTCCTTGGCGATGAAGGTCCTGCTTCAGCTGCTGCCAACTCCATGTCAGGGAAGTCGCTTTTGGTGTGTGGCTGGTTTGCCCAGAGCCAAGCGGAGGCAAGGGGCAGCCAGCCCTGGCTTCCAAGGCTCCCGTACTATCTGTGTCCTTCTATAAGGAGCTTTACTCTTGGAATTACTGAAAGTCTGTGGCCCAAGGGAGAGATACAAGTGGCCTTAAGTCTTTTTGAAATGTTCTTTCATCCAGGGGAATGCCTCGAGCCATAGAGCCTGAAATCATCTTTGTTGGTTCCGAAAATACCTTAACTTCACTCAGCTGGAACTGCGTTGAAAGCAAGGCTGTCCCTTGGATCAAGCAGAAAACAAGAGAAAGAAAGAATATTCCCTTTGGGGACAGTCTGGAAAACTGGGATTCGCAAATAAAGGCTCTGGAAGCATTGCTAGTCCTGAAGCTTCGGAGGTGGGCAGAGCGAGCTTCAAGAAGACTGGATGCAAACCCTGGGAAGGATTAAGGCTCAACTCTGGAGAAACAGGCCATGGGCTCTCAGAGCAGCCGTTAGCTGTAAATAGAGGTAGCAAGGCCACTCCCAGGCCCCTGTGAGTATGGGCACCTGTACATGCAGTGCTCCGACTCTGCAGAGGTGCCAAGTGACCCTGCTGGGCCAGTCCCAGAGAGTTAAGAAGTCAAGGCCTTCAACTCCTGGTTCTTCCTGTTCGGACCAGTTCTTGTGCCATTGGCAGGATGAGAGGCAGCAGCCAGGCGGGAGCTGTGTCTAGCAGCACCTGTAGCCCATGTGCTGCTAATTAGCTGGAAAACTGGGGAAGGTAGAACCTTTGCTACCGGGAATCTTGACATGTGGGGTCCATCTTGAGAATTTTTAAATGAACAGTCCAATATTTCCCCTAGGCTCATTTTGCGCATCCATTTTGGGGCAAATGTGATTTCTCTTTTTTCCACTTTTTTTTTTTTTTTGCCCAAGGCACAATCTCAAGAGGTCCTGAGAACATGTACCCATGATTTTTCTTTTACTCTGTGATACCCAGTAACTCCTTCACCTAAGCCCTGTTGTTGATTTTGAAGTGCTTCCTGGGCCAGTGATTTTAGCTCCTGCCAGCATCCTTTTGCCAGTAGAGTAATGTGTTTTTATTTTTCAAACCCCATGTTTCCTAACATGGAATGTATGGGTCCAAGAAGAGCCTGCTGTCCTCCCTGCCTTCCACCTTGGAGAGGAGGCTGGGTGCATCAGCAGTGGCCAGGGCAGGTCGCAAAATCCTCCCATCCTAGAGACCATACCTGAAATGGCTGAAGCCAACTTGCACAAGGGCTGCTGTCCCCCTGTGGCAGGCAGGGCTGGTGGGGGCAGGGGCCACAGAGCAGTCATAGACACTGTGGACCGGGGCAGGAGAAGGACAGATGGGACATGGGCACAATGGGGCCTTGTCCTTAGAGCACTGGGGGGTCCTCCCCAGAGGCTCCTGGCCGTGGCTGGGAGGGGCATGGCAGGGCTGGCATCCCTGTAGAGCCAGAGGGGCCACCCAGGGCAGTGACATTCCAGATGTGTTGGGCCCACCTCATCCTTGCTTTGAGACTGTAGTTCCATGGGGACATGAAATCAGTACACGCCAGAACTGCTCAGCTCCTCTACCTCTCGCTGACTTTTTAAAAATGTTGCACGTCATATACATTTTCTTTCAGTTAGCGTTTATTCCAGTTTTTATTTAAGCTTTTTGACTGTACATGTAAAATATGTGATTATAACCATTTAAAAATATCTTATGTACCTGTTTTTTTTGGAAACTAGATAGAAATATATTTATCTTTTACACAAAAGAAGTGTGTAGCGGGGTGGTCTCGGGCTTTGTGGTGGCTTAGGGGCCATCGGGGTCCCAGGCTCTTCCCACCTTTCTCTTTTGGTTCCACCTCTTGGCTCCTGGCTTCCTTCTTCCAGGGCCTGACTGTCCAGGATGGTGCCTGGAGCTCCTGCTCTGGCCACGGTTGGCATCAGAGCCCACTGCTCCCCATCCACACCGTAATCCAGATGCTGATAATGTCCCTTTCCAAGGCATAACTAAGATAAGTTGGAAGGTTCCTACAAGGCTTTGCTAGAGGCCCTGGGAGGTGGGGGAAAGGCAAGAGGGCAGTGGCCACCCGCAGAACCGGTCACATGACCTGGCATCAGCGCTTCGGAGTCCTCTGGGCCTCACCTCCCTCTCCCCTCTGCTCCCATGTCATCCCACCCTCATCCTCACCCTCACCATCCCCGTCCCACACCATAATGTCCCTTGCAAGGCCTAACCCTGTGAGGAATGAAACCACCTTGTCCTTGTTCCAATGACATGAGTGACGGAATTTACAAACGAGTGAATGTGGACCTCTGGAAACATTACCCAGCTTGTTTTTGCCTTTCACTTTCTCTTTCTGCCCCTTTCATTTCCATAGGAGCTCTTCACCTAGATGAGAAGTGTCCTCCCCGCCTGGGGAAATATATCAGTCAGAACAATCTTCCTGCAGACTCGCACCATTAGACCTGGGACGGTGGTGCCATTTAAACCTCAGAGCAGGTAAAAGGTGGTCCTGAAACCTGTCTACCCACAGGGTACTATGGAATCTGAATCACTTCTGTTTTCCTAGAGCCCTGGGGTGGGGAGCTCCCTCAAGTGTTCAAGTATGTGTGGAATGAGGAACACCCATCTCCTTGGCCCTCTCCACCCTGAAGAGTTAGTTATTAAAATAATTGACAAGCTCTTGCAAATGTCAGTCATCCATTGTTCAGAATGGAATAGTAATAATACATCCCTGGCTGCTCTGGGCTTGGCCAGAATTACTCACTGAAGGCCTCAGGGTTACTGGCACACACTTTCTTTTCCTAATAATCCCATCCCCTCAGCTTCCCTAAGGCTGGAGTGAATTTCGTGTTCCTCTAGTTTACATAAGACAGTGAACTTGGCAGAAGCTATCATTAAACAGAAGCTAAGAGAAAGCCTATGTCATGGAATCCAGAATGGGTATTGCCATTTACTGCTGTCCACAGAAGCTGTCTTGAATTTCTTTCTGTGTTTCTTCTTCTTTTTCTGTTTACTAGACTGGGCTCTGGGCTCTGTGGAACACAGGTGTCCTGGGAGATAGTTAATCATTACAAAATATTGGAAACAATCTAAAGATGCATATATAAGAGAGTGGTTAAGTAAACTATTTTCCGTTCACATGATGGAGTACTATGCAGCTGTACAGAAGAATGAGGAAGATCTCTGAATAGATACGAAATAATTTCTAGGACATAAAGTTATATGAAAAAAGCAATGCCCAAATGAGTATCTATAGTTTGCTATAGATACTTTGTATTAGAAAGTAGAGAGTCTGGGTGCAGTGGCTTATGCCTGTAATCCCAGCACTTTGGGAGGTGGGTGGATCACCTGAGGTCAGGAGTTCAAGACCAGCCTGCAACATGACGAAACCCCATCTCTACTAAAAATGCAAAAAAATTAGCCAGGCGTGGTGGTGGGTGCCTGTAATCCCAGCTACTTGAGAGGCTGAGGCAAGAGAATGACTTGAACCCAGGAGGTGGAGGCTGGAGTGAGCCGAGACCACGCCATTGCATTCTAGCTTGGGCAACAAGAATGAAACTCCATCTCGAAAAATAAATTAAAAAAAAAAGCGATAGAAGAAAATAAACAGATGCAAAGGAAATATAGGAAGGACACCCAGAGACAAAATAAGTTGGTAGGAAAAGGCTGGAAAGAAGGAAATGATGGGACTGGGCTACAGGGATGAGAAGGGAATGAAACTTCTCTGAAACATATTTTTATTTTTATTTTTTTGAGACAGGGTCTTACCTGTCGCCCAGGCTGGAGTGCAGTGGTGTGTTCTTGGCTCACTGCAGCTCCGCCTCCCGGGCTCAAGTGATTCTCACGCCTCAGCCTCCTGAGTAGCTGGGATTACAGGTGTGCGCCACCACGCCTGGCTAATTTTTGTCCTTTTAGTAGAGACGGGGTTTCCCCGGGTTGGCCTGGCTGGTCTCAAACTCCTGACCTCAGGTGACATGCCCGCCTTGGTCTCCCAAAGGGCTGGGATGAGTGAACCACTGTGCCCAGCCTGAAATGTCTTTTTCTATAACTGTGACTGTTACATACTGTGATATAGCAATGTTTCACATACCTTTCACATACTGCCAAAATAAATAAGAGCAACCAGGATGTAGGGAAAACAGAAAACAAGATGAACTCCACTATACCACAGGTGAGTAACATAACCATACTGAAGGGGCAGGAAAGAACAGAACTAACATATAACGATGGAAAACAGTGTCTTTACTGGATATGGTAAGAGTAAAGGCAAAAATTTCTGAACATAAAAGTTATAGTATAGTTATTAAAAGTGTTTCTCGACCATGCACGGTGGCTCACGCCTGTAATCCCAGCACTTTGGGAGGCCAGGGTGGGTGGATCACCTGAGGTCAGGAGTTAGAGACCAGCCTGACCAACATGGTGAAACCCTGTCTCTACTAAAAATACAAAAATTAGCCAGGTGTGGTGGTACACGCCTGTAATTCCAGCTATGTCGGGAGGCTGAGGCATGACAATTGCTTGAACCCAGGAGGCAGATGTTGCAATGGGCAAAAAAAAAAAAGCTGTTTCTCACAGGAGTATAGGTTAGTGATTCTGAAACTATGTATACTAAAGTTGAACAAACAAGTAAATAGATTGTGGACTATGAGGGCTGGATTTCTTATTGTTAGTGAAAGAGGTTATAAATAATAGAGAGGGGGCTAGAATAAGCCCTGTGGTGCTGTGTTAGAATAGGAGATGTCAGTCTAAACTCATGATTTTAAAATTTTAGGCTCTAGTGGCTCACCCTTGTAATCCCAGCACTTCAGGAGGCCAAGGCAGGTGAATTGCTTGAGCCCAGGAGTTAGAGATCAGCCTGGGCAACATGGCAAAACCCCGTCTCTACAAAAAATACAAAAATTAGCCAGGTGTGATGGTGTGTGCCTGTAGTCCCAGCTACTTGGGAGGCTGCGGTGTGAGAATAGATTGAGTCCAGGGGTTCAAGGCTGCAGAGAGCTGTGATTGTACCACTGCACTCCAGCCTGGGTAACTAAGCAAGTGCCTGTCTCTAAATAAATAATAAATAAAATTATATATAGATGGATACAGAAATATAGATCTGTGTGTATGTTTATGTGTGCTTAGTACACATACCTGTGTTTCCTAGCTCTGTCCTGAGTGGGTCTAGAAGCAATGGCACCCAGTAACAGTGAGCACACCTGGTACCCAGTTCTTGGTCTCTAAACATCATTCTCCTGTAAAAGGAACCAGGGCTCCTAGGAGATGTGGTTGATTCCAGGGATGCCACAGGGGAATGACAAGATGAGCCTGGAATATCTTGTGGTGCTAGAAAGAAGGTGCAGGGGGGTCGGGGGTGATGAAACCATGTCAAGGGAATGGAGCTTGCCTGAAGTTCCTAATGGCCAAAGCTGGAACAGTTTGAGGAAAAAATAAATTACGATAGTATTGGATTCTAACACATAGACTAAAATAAATATCCATGAATCCATGCTGCTATAAATAAACAATTGAAGAAATAAACAGGGAAGAAAGGGAGTGCTTCCTTATGATAGATTTCCAGTTAATACACATAAAAGGCAAGAGAGAAACAGAGACTTGCCATTACACAAACACCACAGTTAAAAATATCACAGGCCAGGTGCGGTGGCTCATGCCTGTAATCCCAGCACTTTGGGAGGCCGAAGTGGGTAGATCATGAAGTCAGGAGATCCAGACCATCCTGGCTAACACAGTGAAACCCCGTCTCTACTAAAAATGCAAAAAAAATTAGCTGGGTATGGTGGTAGGCGCCTGTAGTCCCAGCTACTCTGGAGGCTGACGCAGGAGAATGGCGTGAACCTGGGAGGTGAAGCTTGCAGTGAGCCGAGATCGTGCCATTGCACTCCAGCCTGGGCGACAGAACGAGACTGCCTAAAATATATATATATATACACACACACACACACACACACACACACATATATATATACAACACACACACACATATATACACATATATATATACACACACACAAGATTTACCTGTCGATACTAAAATTAGTGGACAGAAGTTTGAGGAGAAACAAGATTTGCATAGTTTCTGTTTTCTGCAATATTATTTATCAAGTAAAAAGGGAAAGAAAGTAACTAATTTGACAGTGGAGATGGCAACCCCATAGATACCAGCTTAATAAGTGATCAAGGTAAAAAGACGTAGTGACATCATGAAGCCTTTACGAAGACGCATTGAGGACAGCATCATTTTTTTTTTTCCTTTTGAGACAGGGTCTCGCTCTGTCACCCAGGCTGGAATACAGTGGCACAATCACAGCTCACTGCAGCCTCGACCTCCTGGGCTCAGGTGATCTTCCTCAGCTTCCTGGGGAGCTGGGGCTACAGGTGCATGCCACCAGGCCTGGATAATTTTTGGTATTTTTTGTAGAGTAGGGCTTTTGTCATGTTGCCCAGGCTAGACTCTAACTGAGCTCAAGTGATCTGCCTGCCTTGGCCTCTGAAAGTGCTGGGATTACCGTGTGAGCCATTGTGCCTGGTAGTATCTTTTTTTTTTGGTGTGGTATCCTTGCCAGAAATGCATACTTGACTCCAGTAATAAGAAAGCACCAGACAAACCCAAATGGAGGGCCATTCAACAAAATAACTGATTGGAAAAAGCTCTTTAAAAGCACCAAGGTCATGTTAGACAGGGAAAAAACTGAAGAACTATTATAGACTGGAGGAGACAAAGGAAAATATATAAATACAATGTGGGGTCCTGGATAGGCTCCTGAATAGAGAAAGGATATTAATAGAACACTGGGAAACTTAAATAATGTTTGTAATATAGTTAATAACATTGTATCAATATTAATTTCCTGTTCTTGATTGTTATATTATGATTACATAAGATGTCAACTTCGGTGCAATGTGGGATCCTGTATATGCTCCTGGAGTAGAGAAAGGATATTAATGGAATACTGGGAAACTTAAATAATGTTTGTAGTATAGTTAATAACATTGTATCAATATTAATTTCCTGTTGTTGATCATTATACTATGGTTACATAAGATGTCAGCTTCAGGAGAAGCAGGGCCAGGAGTGGAAAGGAGTTCTTTGTACTATTTTGCAACTTTTCTCTCGGTCTAAAATTAGTTAGAATAACACCCTTCATGGGAAATAAAGGCAAAGCACAACACTGTAAATATTACAATCCCAAATGTTTAATATATGCGTATATAGAAAAAAGACTGGGAGGAATTGCAGGAATCTGGTGACGTTGGGTATCTCTGAATGGTGGAAATTATGGTAATGTTTGCTTTTGTTTTCATATTCATCTGTACTTTTTAAGTTTTCTGCTCATTTGATGGTTTAATATGATGGATCCTTGGAAATAATGGTGAATGAGACAAGATGAAGTTTAACTCTCATGGAGTTTATCTTCTAATGGGGGGAAATGGAAAATGAATACATGAGTTCAAATCTTTGTGCAGAAAATTAAACTAAGCTGATGTGATAGAGGGTTGGTCAGAGGGGGCCTCTCTGAGAAGGTGACGTTTAAGGGGAGATGTGAATAACAAGAAAGAGAACATGGCAGGGTGGGGTAGGGAGACAGAGCAGAGGGAACAGTCTGTGCAGAGGCTGGGAATAGGGCCAGGCTCAGCATGTTCCAGAACCTTGCAGAAGCCAGGGTGGCTTTGGCTACAGTGGACATTGGGGAAGGGACCTGAGATGAGTTCAGAGGGGAAGTGAGAGGCTGAGCCTGGGACTTGATATGGCCTCAGGTACCCCTGGAGGGAACTGAACACATGAGGATCATGATCAAATGTAGGGTTTTTTTTTTTTTTAAACATTTTTATTTTATTATTATTATTTTTAAATATATAGAGATGGAGTCTTTCTGTGTTGCCCAGGCTGGTCCCAAAATCCTGGACTCAAGCAATCCTCCCACCTTAGCTTCCCAAAGTGCTGGTATTACAGGCATGTGCCACCATGCAGAGCCCTAATGTAGGTTTTAACAGAATCCTTCAGCATTTGGGTGGAGCACAGGCTGCAGAAGGCTGGCAGCCTCCAGGGACGTGAGTGAGAGACGATGGTGAATTTGATTACTGTGGAAGGAGGTGGGAAGGGGTTGGATTCAGACTCTCTTGTGAAAGAGAGGAGCTAGGAATTGGATGAAGGATGTGATAGAGAGAGAAAGCGGGGGGAGGAGGAGAGAGAGAGAGGAGAGAGAGAGATGTCAGTCAGGGATGATGTCTGCATTGGATTGGAGTGAGTGAGTGGATGATGGACGCTTTGACCCAGATGGGGAATGTGGGAGGGGCAGGCTTAGTGAAGTGAGCAAAAGTTCTGTTTTGGTTTGGAATAAGCATGCTTATTATGTTAATGGTCAGAAAAGAATGAATAAAAATGAAAAATAATTAGCTCGCCTTTCCTGCCTCTGGAATCCTTGGCCTAAGTTGCTCTCCCAGGCTCCTTTGCTGCAGGTCAGGTGCCCTGGGGGATGTGCCTTGGAGTGGCTGTCATGGTTCCAAGCTGATGCAGCCTCTTGCCTCATCTTTCTCCTGAGATTGCTGACCTGTTCTGCCTCTTGATCAGCCTGTTCTTCCCCCCGCCCCCCATTTATTTATTTTTATTTTAAGAGACAGGGTCTCACTCTGTCATCCAGGCTGGAGTGCAGTGGTGTAATCATGGCTCACTCCTGCCTTGAGCTCCTGGGCTCAAGCATTCCTCCCATCTCAGCCTCCTGAGTAGCTAAGACTACATGGCTGGCTGATTTAAAAATATTTTTTTATAGGGACAAGGTCTTGCTATGTTGTCCGGGCTGGTCTCAAACTCCTGGGCTCAAGTGATCCTCCCGTCTTGGCCTCCCAAAGTGCTGGGATTATAGGTATGAGCCACCGCACCTGGCCCGACTTGTTTTTGATGTTCCTGATGGGGGCTTGTGGCTGGGGTGTGGCTCCCTCACTTTCCCCATAATGCTCTACACCCTGACAGCTCTCCAGCTTGGCTGTGGGCTACCAGATGCTGTGCTAAGTGATTAGGATGGATGGATGGATGGATGAATGGATGGTTGCATGGATGAATGGCTGGCTGGATAGAAGGAAGGAAGGAAGGAAGGAAGGAGGGAAGGATCGAGGGAGGGAGGGTGGGAGGTGGGGATGGATGGATGGAAGAATGGATGGATGGATGGTTGGATGGAAGGAAGGAAGGCAGGAAGGAAGGAAAGGAAGGGAAGGAAGGAAGGATCAAGGGCAGGAGAGAGGTGGGAGGCAGGGATGAATGGACAGTTGGATGGAGGGAAGGAAGGATCAAGGGAGGGAGGGAGGATGGAAGGCAGGGATGGATGGATGGTTGGATGGATGAGTGGGTGATTAACCAGTGTGCCCTGTGCTGCCCAGTGCATACTGCTTCCTGATTTGTGTCTCAAAAATCCTGTGTAGGGGCTATCTTAGTGGACAACTCTCTCTGACTTGGATGGAGGTGGAGCCAAAGCTTTTAAAATCCTTCCAGCCTGAGGCCTTATCTTGGTCTTAAGGACTGAAAGTGGTGTGGTTATATGCTCAGTTTCAGGGAGAGCAAAGGCAGGTACCAACATTTATTACACACCTGCTTTGCACCCTGAAGGGACCTTCACCTATTTAATGTTTCCCATTTCACAGATGGGAAGCCCGAGAGGCCGTCCCTGGGTTAGTGACACCTGCCACCGCATAGAGAAGCCCCTGGTTGGAGGAGGATGCACTCTGTTGGGATCTCAATGAGGAATGACTAAGGACATGTGTATATGCATGTGCCGTGCTGAATGTACCCACTTGTGTGCATGTGTGCATGTATATGTGTACATAAAGGGGCAGGAGATGGCAGGTAGAGGGGGTGCCCCCACTCCTGGTTGGAGAGCAGGCATGAGAGCTGACCCTGAGCTCCCAACAAATTAGCCGAGAGAAAAGGGAGGCCAATAGTGGATCCTAGATGAATTAAGGGTGTACTACACATCCAGTTGTCTACACATCTCTGCCCTCTTTATTTGCACTGTGACTGGTGGAATGGGTCTGAAGGCTGCTGAGGGAAGCAGCTGCTCAGAGCTGCAGGATGACTTACCCAGGGTCACACAACTGAGCTGGGACATGAAGGGGACAGAAAGCCTAAAGGGAGGGACCCTTCTCTGGGTCGGTCTCTAATGGACTCTGAGCACACCTCACTTCACTAACTCTTCCCAGCCTCCTGGGAAGACGTCTGACCATAGTCACTTTACAGATGAGGAAAACGAGGCTCAGAGAGGTGGAGTGAGTTGCCCAAGGTCACGCAAGTCATCGATGGCAGGGCTGGAATTTGAGAGCTTTTGGGGTTAGCAGATTGGCTCCTATGCCTCACAAGCAAGCCATAGGTTTGGCCACTCTTCCCCTGTGCCCTGCTTCTCCTCCCGTGCCGTGATCCCAGGTCTAGCACCTCTCCCAGCAGTCACTTCCTGGTGGACATTGCAGTGAGAGTTATTTGCTTATTCAGGGTGCCTGCCCTATACCAGCCAGAGATTACTCCCTCAGCCATTGCTGGGATGGTGTCTTTGGGTGGGAACTGGTGTCACCAGCCCCCACTGGGGGGTATAGTGGGTGTTGGGGGACTCTCATCCATGCAGGGGAGCCTGGGTAGACCTCCGGAGCGGAGTGACTCCACTTTCTGGGCTGACATCATCACCAGTTGACGCTGGCCCCATGAGAGGCCCTAGTTGTCCATCTTCCTCCACCCCAGGGTGCGGGATGCCTCTAGGATGGCCTGCAGGAGTTGAGGGGCCCAGAAGGTAGGGGAGCACTCAGAGCTCATTCCTCTCTGAAGAGGTGCTGGGAGGTGCGGCGTCTGTTCTGGGGCTGGCCAGCTCCAGCTATGCTTGTGGCTTCTGGTCTAAGGACTACCCTGGAGACTGGGGACCTGGTGTTGGGCAGAGCTGGCTGAGAATGGTGACTTCTCTGCTCTCAAGAACTGCATCTGAGTCCAGGGACTGCTCCCTGCTGCACCCTGAGGCGGTGACCACGTCACCCGAGGAAGGGCCAGGGGCCAGGGCTAGGCCTGGGAGTTGGTTTCCCTTCAGGCTTCTCAGGAAAATGTCCTTGGGAAACCAGGGCATCCAGTATAAGACAGGGTCACTGAAGCAAGGCAGGACCTCCTCACTGTCCGAGCATGTGCTGGCATGGCACTGGGGGCCCCAGGGGACTGGGGAGCTGTTGGGGAGGCTGTTGGGGGCTGTTGAGACCTCAGATGGGCTCAGAGCCATGGGCAGAGATCTCTGGTCAGCAGTGCCCTCTGCCAGGGCCCTCTCGGATCCCACCCCTTCTGAGGAACCTTGCTGTGGTCCCCCACAACCTGGGCCTGGCTGAACCCCCTCGAGGCAGCTGCAGGGTTTCACCAGCCTTTTCTCTGAGTTGTGCCTGCTGTGGGGCCTGGCAAGTTTCTCTGTGCCCAGCTCAAGCACCTGTGTGCCCGTAGTTCTAAGAACGGCCTCACATGAGACCCTCGCCAGGAAGATCTCGAACACCATCTGCTTGACATCCTCTTTACTGATGGCCTGGACCAGTGAGAACTCAGACTCCAAGGTGGTCGTGTAGCCCAGCCTGCCCAGGATGGTGTCCACTGTGTGTCTGGAAAGCACAGATCACACCCAGTAGGTAAAGCTCCCAGTGTACATCTAGAACAGACAAGGGAGCTTGTTAGGAGTGGGATAGGCCTCAGCAGAGTGGCTGAGAGGGGCCAGGCCAGGCAGGATCAAGGGCTGGTGCTGAGGGACACCAGGGGCTCCTGAGAAGCACGTGGATGAGGGCATTTGGCCAAAGGAAAGCCTGGTCCATGATCACGTTATCCTCTGTCCCCTTTTACAGAGGGGTACACTGAGGCTCAAAGACAAAGCAGGATCTGTCCAAAGACACACAAAATGGCTGGGTGTGGTGGCTCATGCCTGTAATCCCAGCACTTTGGGAGGCCAAGGCGGGTGGATCACCTGAGGTCAGGAGCTGGAGACCAGCCTGGCCAACACCGTGAAACCCTGTCTCTACTAAAAATACAAGAAGATTATTTTTAGTGCGGTGGTGGGTGCCTGTAATCCCAGCTACTTGGGAGGCTGAGGCAGGAGAATCGCTTGAAACCAGGAGGTGGAGGTTGCAGTGAGCTGAGATGGCACCACTGCACTCCAGCCTGGGCCACAGAGTGAGACTTCATCTCAAACAAACAAAAAACAAACAAACAAAAAAAAAATGCAGAAAGATAGTGACTGAGCTGGGGTAAGGCTCTAGGTATCCCACCTCCCAGCCTAGCAGTCAGGGCCTGGAGCAGGAAGAGATTAAAACTCTCTGGTAGGGATCGAGTGCAATGGCTCACGTCTGTAAACCCAGCACTTTGGGAGGCTGAGGCAGGCAGATCACTTCAGGTCAGGAGTTTGAGACCAGCCTGGGCAACATGGTGAAATCTCATCTCTATTAAAAATACAAAAATTAGCCGGGTGTGGTGGTGGGCACCGGTAATCCCAGCTACTTGGGAGGCTGAGGCAGGAGAATCGCTTGATCCTGAGAGGTGGAAGTTGCAGTGAGCCAAGATTGCGCCACCGTACTCCAGCCTGGTGACAGCGAGACTCTGTCTCAAAAACAAAACAAAACGAAAAACAACAACAAAAAAAACCTCTCCGTTAGATCTCCAAAGCCCAACTCCTCTCCTTGTTTATTATGAGCTCCTTGGTTCATCTTTCCTTGGAGAGGCAGTACAGTCCAGTGCAGGGGTCCTCAACCCCCAGGCCTTGGACCAGTACTGGTCTGTGGTCTGTTAGGAACCTGGCCCCACAGCAGGTGGTGAGTGGCGGGCAAGCAAGCATTACCACCTGAGCTCCGCCTCCTGTCACGATCAGCAGTGGCATTAGATTCTCACAGGAGTGGGAACCCTATTATGAACTGTGCATGAGAGGGGTCTAGGTTGCATGTTCCTAATGAAAATCTAATGCCTGATGGTCTGAGGTGGAAGAGTTTCATCCCGAAACCAACCCCACCCCCATCCCTCCACCCTGTCTGGAAAAATTGTCTTCTACGAAACTAGTCCCTGGTGCCAAAAAGGTTGGGGACCGCTGGTCTTGTGGCTAGGAGCAGTTGTATCACTTGCTAGCTGTTGACCACAGATGAGTTGCGTCTGTCTCTTGAGCCCTCAGTTTCTTAAACTGAAATGGGACTGAAGTCAGTGGGTATGATGGGCATGCTGTTCCCCCAGAGGCAGAGCCCCAACCCCTGCCTGAACCCCCCTTGCTCAGACGTGTGGCAGTGCCTACCTTCAGGGACCTGATTTCCTTCCTCCAGGGAAACAGAAGCAGGTTGACGGAGATCAGCTCCAGGAACTCTAGTGCACGCACCAGCTCGGGGCCGACTTTTGGGACAGGGCTGACAGGACTGGGACCCCCACAACAGCAGCCACCCAGAGCAAGGGCCACTTACTCTGGCAGACACAGCCATGGAGGGCCCCCCTTTCCCAGGAGCCACCTGGCCCTGTGGGTGAGGGCTGCTTTCCTGCAGACATGGAGCCGGCCCTCCCCTGCCCTCTCCCGGTAGTAGCTGATGAGGTCGCCCAGGAGGGTCTCGCCCAGAGCAGCTTCGCCTGGGCCTGGGGATTGGAGCCTGTTCATGGTGGCTCCGAGGGAGCTGGATATGGAGGAGAGAGTCCTGTCCTAGGCTGGGCACTTGGAGGAATGGATGGGTCCTGCCTCTGTCCTGCTCCAACGCCCAATCTGGAAGCAAAGGAGGAAGTTGTGCTAGCAAAAGATAAAGCTATGTGCAGCCAGGCCTTGCCAGTGCTTGTCACTCTGAAAGGCTGAGATTGCAGGGTGACCGGGCCCCTCCTGGTGGAGCAGGGCCTAGGTCAGGATTTGTGTTTTCCTTGTCCCCCGGCCCCACAAAAAATGAGGGCCAGGCACATCAGCATCAGCATCTTTCCATACCACCATCCCATCCGGATGTCCCCAGAGGCATACTCTGCTGGTGTGTGGGACAGGCTGGAAGCACCAGGATGCTGGCAACCCTCAACCAACCAAGGGCCAGCAGGGTTAGAGTTACTGGATAGAAACCCCAGCTTCCTGCCCCTGGGTGGCCAATTCTTAGGTATGTTTTTTGTAAACCGAAAAGTGTCGGAGGCTTATCTCAATCAATTTAGAGGTTTATTTTATTTTATTTTATTGAAACAGATTCTCGCTTTGTTGCTGAGGCTGGAGTGCAGTGACACGATCTTGGCTCATTGCAACCTCCACCTTCTGGGTTCAAGCAATTCTCCTGCCTCAGCCTCCCTCCCAAGTAGTTGGGACTACATGCATTTGCCACTATGCCTGGCTAATTTTTGTATCTTTTTTTTTTTTTTTTTTTTTTTAGTAGAGATGGGGTTTCACCATGTTGGCCAGGCTGGTCTTGAACTCCTGACCTCAGACAATCCACCTGCCTCGGCCTCCCAAAGTGCTGGGATTACAGGTGTGAGCCATCTCCCCTGGCCTATTATCTTATACTTTTAAAGGTCAGACCGAGGTCCAAAATCAGTCTCACTGGGCTTGTTCCTTTGGGAGAATTCATTTCCTTGCTTTTTCCAGTTCCTAGAGGCCGCCTACATTCCTTGGCTCAGGGCCCCTTCCTCCATCTTAAAAGCCAGCAGTGTAGTTTTTTGTTTGTTTCTTTTTATTTTTTGTTTTTTGAGATATGATCTCACTCTGTGGAGTGAGTGGCACAGTCACTCTGGAGCACTCACAGGCTGGAGTGCAGTGGCACAGTCATAGTTCACTGCAGCCTTGACCTCCTGGGCTCAAACAATCCTCCTGTCCTAGCCTCCCCCGTAGCTGGGACTACAGGCACACACCATAGCATCTGGCTAAATAAAACATTTTTTTTGGGGGGGGGGTAGTGATAAGGTCTCACTATGTTGCTCAGTCTGTTTTCTAACTCCTGGGCTCAAGCTATCCTCCCACCTCTGCCTCCCAAAGTGTTGGGGTTATAGGTGTGAGCCACCGCACCTGGCCTCCCTGAGTTGTGTTGTAGAGTATAATCACCAGGCCAAGGTTCTCTCTTTTTCTCTCATTTTTTGACCCCAGGCAGATTTGTTCCCTGGGGAGAGGCCTGGAATGGCCTTTGTTTTTTTCTTGTTAATAGCCAAAATTTCACAAATTGGTACACTCTTAAGGCCCGGCCCCCCCAACCCTCCTCACACTGGGATTCTTCTATTGGTTTTTGTTGCTTACTAACTACATTCATTCTGAACATCTTAGTCCCCAGTTCCCCTCATGGGGAACCTGTCATGCCTGTGAACTGCCAGCCACCCTTATCTTTCCCAGGGTGGCTGAGACAGTGAGGGTGAGAATGCTGGGCATGGTGCCTAGAAACACCCCTTCCCTGCCCTCTTGTGCTGGAGTCAGCCTTGCTCGTTCCCATTGGATTGCTACAGCCTCCTTGAACTGTTTTGGATTTGGTGTTAATTGCATTGTTCACATTTTCTGGGTCCTTGGGGGAGTGACTGACTTCGTGAGAATCTGCTCTCTCTGCCTGTCAGTGTGACTGGCTTTGGGAACAGTGCAGGCAGGGAGGGGAGGTGGAGGCACGGGAGATCTGCAGGGGCTGCTTTGGCCTAGGTGGGCTGATGGGGCATGGGGGTCCTGAGGCCTGGTTCAAGTTCACGTGGTGAGCTGATGACAGAAGCAGAGAAACCAGACCTCTGGGTCCCCATACTCAGCCTTCACTCACAGCAGCTCCCAGGTTCCTTGCAGAACTTAGGAGCTCAGAGGCCACAGGGTCTCTGGCTGACTGAGCCTGGGTCTTGTGCCCGCTCTGCAGAGGGTGAGGAGGAGGAGCTGGATGGGGATGCTGGCTAGGCAGAGGGTCTCATGTCTGGAACTCAGCACTTACTGTCTTCAAGTCTACATGTGACTGGCAGGAAGCACCATTTCTCTCATAATTGAGCTGGGAGTTCCTGCTGATTATCTACCCCATAACCCTCCTGGGCTCTGTGCTGGGCCCGCCACCTGGACAGGAGTCAGCTTGGGCCACAGTTCCAGGCCCCTAGTCTGGGAGGCATGACTCAGGTCCTTGGGGACAGCCCAGGAAGGGAAGGGCTGTAAGGAGGAGGAGAAGCAGCAGGAGCCCATGGTGAGATTGTCCTGGGGAGAAGTCAGTGCCTGGAGTGGAGTCTCAGGCCCAGTTGCGTAGATTCATACCTTGGCCTTTTGTCCGAATTTATGTTCCTCTTCAGGAACAAAACTGTGTAACCATACACTGTAGGTGAGTGTATTCCTTGGGAGAGTCTTGTAAGTCCACAAGTCACAGACTGCCCTCAGTGTGGAGCTTGACTGGCTCCCTGCAGCTGGCTGGGGCCTCTGCCAGTGGGCAGTGGAGCTGGGCCTCTCTGGTCTAAGCCCCCGCCCTGCTATGGCCACCATGGGAAAGAGCTGGCACAGACTCAAGATGGTGTCCAGTGAGCCTGGAGCCCCCAGGCCTGGCTGGAGGCTGTTGCTCTTTCCTCCTTTCTTTGCCATGGGCCCTGTTTAGCAACCACTCTCTGCCTGACCCTGCCCCAGCACCTGCCCTCACTCACTGCCCAGCTCCTTGTCTATCTGTGGCTTGGGGTCATCGCTCAGACTGAGATCTGAGGGATAGGGCCTGGCCCTGTCAAGGGAACATGGCAGAGGCTGCTCATCTGTGGGTCTCCAGTTCTCCCAGCCTCCTCCCCTCTTTTCTTTGCAAAACCCATTCCAGGAGAGACAAATGTGGCTCCTCCTCCTCACCCTCTACAGAGTGGCAGGCAGGGAGGAGAGGTGGAGGCACGGGAGATCTGCAGGGACTGCTTTGGCATGACCCAGGCTGAGCCAGCCAGAGGCCCTAATCCCGGCTGGGTGCAGTGGCTCATGCCTGTAATCCCAGCACTTTGGGAGGCCAAGGCAGGCAGATCACCTGAGGTTAGGAGTTCAAGGCCAGCCTGGCCAACATGGTGAGACCCTGTCTCTACTAAAAATACAAAAATTTAGTCGGGCTCAGTAGCATGTGCCCGTAATCCCAGCTACTCGGGAGGCTGAGGCAGGAGAATTGCTTGAACCTGGGAGATGGAGGTTGCAGTGAGCCGAGATCGTACCACTGCACTCTAGTGTGGGAGACAGGGTGAGACTTTGACTCAAAAACAAACAAACAACAGAGACCTTAATCCCAGCCACAGCCATTCAGAGAGTCAGGGATGAGGACATGTCTGGGCCAGTCAGTTTTCTCTGAGACTTGGTATTTGCTCTCTGGGGGAGAGAGGATCTCTTTGTTTTGGATTATGAACCAACCAAAGTAGACTTGGGGCTTCCATACTTTTGTTCTGATGGGAGAATGAAGGCGCTGTGGTGGACAGCAGCGTCCAGAGAGAGATGACATACCTGCCCATATTCCTGCACTTTCTGGATCCAGCCATGCTTGACTTGGACAATTCAGTAAGTATTCTTCCTTGCTTATGAAGATTCCAGTTGGGTTTCTGTCTCTTGCAGTTGGATAATGAGGCTCAGAGTGGCAGGGAGTGAAGGGTCCTTTTCAAGGGATGCCCTCCTACTCCACCACACAGTTCAGGTGGTGCCAGCCTTGTGGTGGGCTGTGGACCAGGCAGCCACTGGCGGTGGAAGAGAGACAGGCAGCCCCAGGCCCCCAGGAGTCATGCTGGTGGGGATGGTCAGTGATGGCATGGCTGAGGTGGGGACGGCAGGGCCTGAGGACCTGCAACCTTGGATTTCTTGGAGACATGTTGGGCTGGCACAACTGGGCTGCCACCCTGGGGTAAAGATCTGCCCAGCCCCCAAGTCCAGAGATGTCCGGCCTGATCTAGGCAGCCATTCCTGGGCTCCAGAGAGTTCCTCTGGCCCCGAGGAGGTGCAGTGTGGCGTCAAGCAAAGCAGAGACCAGGACAGAAGATTCACTTCCTCAGACGATGAAACTTACTGTCTCTCCACTGCTAATACCCAGAGCCTGTTTGAACCTGCAGGTGGGTATTAGCGGATAGGATACCGCTAGTATCAACGGATAGGAACAGTTGAGTGGGAGTGTCAGTGGCACTGGAGTGTGCGATGCCAAGTGTGTACATGCACAAGCTCTAAGTGAGAAGGGCACTAGTGTGTGTGCACCAAAGCTGTCTGAGCAAATGTCCACAAAACCACAGGAGGTAGAGCTGAGGGGATGCTACATGTGAGTGTGTGCCAGGGGTGTCTCTAGGAACTTGATGGGAGGGGCCCCAGTGTGTGTATGTGCATGGGGCTTGGCCGGTGTGACAGAGGATGCTCCCCATGGTGGCTGTGAACAGACTTACTTTGTATCAACCCCCTTTCCGCCCTCTTCTGGGCGATGCCTGTTTCTTGTGTGTGGCAGCAGCTGCTGGAGCGCTGTGCAGAGACCTGGGACCTCACCATGCCCATACATGGGGACCCAATGATGGCTCTTGTGGACTGTCATGATGGTGTCATCGCCAGCACAGTGACCTCCCTGCCTGAAGACTTTTTCTGGCCAGAGGAGCTCGTTTCGCCTCCACAAAGGGCAGGAATGAACATTCTCCAAAGGGCAGCCTCCAAAAATGTCTGCTGAGTATCAGGATAAAACAACCCATCTCTGCCACCCGAGGGCGGGCGTCACTTCAAGGTGCGTTCTACTCTGTCTCTCAGAGTCACCAGTGGGACTGCACTCAGTGGCCTGCAGTGGTGACCTGCTTGGTGACCCCCTCACTGGCTTCCTTGCCTTCCTTGTTTACTGCCTCTCCATCTGGTACTCCTGGGATCACCTCCCTAACCAAACCCTCGCACCCACATCCTCATCCCAGGGTCTGGCCCTCATGCTCCTGTCTCCACCGTCCTGTGATGCAGCTTCACCTTCCATCTCCTTGGGCCTCTGATGAGCCCAGGTACCCGGGGTGTTCTCCTTGGCCCCAGCACAGACAGGAGGTATCTCCTTAGGAATGTGCAAAAGACCTCGAATATGCTGCCATATGTGACACACCACAGCATAGGGCATGTCGTGGATGGAGGAGCAGGAAGAGTCAAGAGCGTGACAGTCCCAAAGGCCTGTGGGATCCTGAGCCTTTGTGGCAGGAGCTGGGTGTCGGTGTGGGGTGGTTCAGGTTGGCGGCAGCACATGGCTGGACGCCATCACTGGAAGTTTCTGCATTCTTTCCCGGGAAGTGGAGCCCCAGAGCACAGAGGTGGCACGGGAGCCATGCCTAGTGGTGTTCAGAACAGAGGAGCGATTACTTTGCATACAGAGAAGGGGATATAAGTGTCTGGCTGTGTCCAGAGAGAGATGCTGGCGGGGCGGGGGTGAGCGGCCACCTAGGACAGCACCAGCTCCGGGATCTGGCTTTGACCTATTCGTGTGCAGGCCACAGTGGTCGGCCGGGCAGGGACTGAGCGAGGGGCCACTTCTCTGCCTCAGAGAGGTGCCCAGGCAGCACTGCGGTGAAGCCACCTGGAGAAGGACAATGGCCTCATCTTCCTTGAAGACCCTCAGTCCTGGGCAGTGGCTGGACTGACGAGGGAACCGCTACTGCACACCCATGAAGGGCCCTGCCCATCTACCTGGGGCCTGCAGCTTCGGAGATGGCTCTACTAGCACCACCTGACTGAGGGTACTGGGGTTGGGAGGGGGCCTGGTGGGCTGTGAGGCCCTCCAGGTTACACCTGAGCCCCCAGAACTGGGTCCCCCACTTTATAAATGGCAGGGTGGTGATGTTAATGGGTTAAACCTTATGGAACATCTCAAGGGTGGAAGCAAAGCCCAGGATTAAAATGACAGGTTTTGTCTGCAATTATGAGTGTTGGTGGGTAGTGTGTTTCAAGGTGATAGAAGGGGGCTTCCTCATTCTTCAGAACCCGACTTGTTCACTTTGAACAGTGGCAGCAGGGAGCCGGCAGGTGGCAGTGTGGGCTCAGAGTCGGGGTGGTGACCATGTCAGAGCCAGCCTTGGCTTGTCCAGCAGGGACATGGGCTGGAGAACCAGAAGGATGAGCCTATTTCATGGTCTTTCCCCCCGCTGCACCCTCCTTCAGGATTGCACCCCACTTTCAAGGCACTTGAAGGGGCCTAGGACTATGTTAGTGGGCTCTATTGGAGTTCTGCTGGGAGGGAAATGTGACAGAGGAAGGGGCCCAGGCTCTGTCCTCCAAGAGATTAATAGCCCAAGCCGTGGTCTTGTGGAGGGCATGGAAAGGAAGAGGGGAGTTCCTGCAGAGAGCGAGACAACAGCTCATTTCAGTCTCATTGCCATTTTCCTCTCTTTCCTGGTAGTACAGACCATCAGGGTGCTACAAACCAACCACTGTTAGAGTAAAACGTGTAGTCTCTGAAGTTCCTAGAGTCAGGTCCTGAAGTTGATGGCCCATCCTCGTGATGTTATATCAGCCATATCCCAGAGAAATGATGTCAAGTTTCAGTGGGGATAAAAAAAAAAAAGCAACTCCTGTAAGGCACTGACTATCCAAATATTCACATCGACAGGAAACTGACAAGGCTTCAGTGGTGTTTCATGTTGAGAGGTAATGAATGGGTAGGGATTGCTAGCTGGAGGTGCATTTTTATTTTGTTGCTATTTAGTGTTTCCTTTCCTTACAAGTTTCAGAAGGTATAAACCCTACTCGGGAGGCTGAGGTGAGAGGATGGCTTGAGACCAAGAGTTTGAGACTAGCCTGGGCAACATAGTGAGACCCTGTCTTTATAAAAGTTAAAAATCAAAAATTAGCTGGGTGTGGTGGGGCACGCCTGTAGTCCCAGCTGCTTGGGAGGCTGAGGTGGGAGGATCACTTGAGGGCAGGAGTTCAAGGCTACAGTGAGCTATGTTCATACCATTGCACTCCAGTCTAGGCGACTGAGAGAGACCCTGTCTGAAGAAAAAAAAAAGAAAGAAAGAAAGAAAAAAAGAACCCTTATGCACTCTCTCAAAGTGTTACTTCTTGCTACATTTTATTGATGATATATTTATTTTGAACACAGAAAAGATACATTGTTGCTTATTCATTGCCTAGTCCAGGAACAAGGATTCAGCTCCATCGTTCAAACACTGATGAGTAGGTAGGAATTTTTATCCCTTTTTTTCCCCCAGCACTCTCTGGAGTTGCAGAAGCAGGATGTGTTTCTTAAAAGAGTCTCGTTCCTGGAGCATTTTAAAGGCTATACAGTACAACAGACAGATATTTTTTGCCTAGAAAACAGTACACCACTAAGGTGGTCAGAACTGCTTGTAAACAAGTCCCTCCCCCAGGTGGAGTCTGGGGCTCCAGGAGGCGGCACACAGGACGCTACAGAACCTCTGGGTGGGTTCCTTTCGGCTCCGCACCAGAACAGATTGCCATCCTTGCCACTCCTCTGCTTAAGAAAGAGATTACTAAATCGTCATAGCCCTTCATTACAGGAACAGAAATGTGGGGGTAGGGTGCTGTTGTTTAACGATGGGGGACAAGAGGTGGGAGGGAGGCAGAGTGATGGCTGCTGGCGATGCTGGCGGGGACACTCCTCAAAGACGCTTGGCTGCCACCCTCGGTGGGTTGGGTCTTCAGGAATCACTTCCATTACCTGCGTGGTCTTTGATGGAAATCACTGGGGTTTCTCGGTCAAGATCTGAGCCAGCCTTTCTGCAGCCAGGCTGACCCTACAAATCCCCTTCTGTGGCAGCAAGGCCGAGTAGCCTTCTGGTCCTCTTGTGGTGGCAAGGTGGTATTTATGGGGAGTATATCCCCTTCATTTTGTCTCTGCAAACACCCACGTGGGCAAGGCCAGAACACATTCACTCACCATCCCCAGCTATGAGCGGCCACCTAGGAGGACAGCACCAGCTCCGGGATCTGGCTCTGACCCATTTGCGTGCAGGCCACAGTGGTCGGCCGGGCAGGGACTGAGCGAGGGGCCACTTCTCTGCCTCAGAGAGGTGCCCAGGCAGCACTGCGGTGAAGCCACCTGGAGAAGGACAATGACCTCGTCTTCCTTGAAGACCCTTAGTCCTGGGCAGTGGCTGGACTGACGAGGGAACCGCCACTGCACACCCATGAAGGGCCCTGCCCATCCACCTGGGGCCTGCAGCTTAGGAGATGGCTCTACTAGCACCACCTGACTGAGGGTACTGGGGTTGGGAGGGGGCCTGGTGGGCTGTGAGGGCCTCCAGGTTGCAGCTGAGGCCCCAGACCCAGGTCCCCCACTTTGTAAGTGGCAGGGTGGTGATGTTGTGGCTCATCTGCCCTGGAATTGAGAGATAGGCACAGCGCACAATGGAACCTCACTGGGGCCTGTCCCGCCTCCCAGGAGGACAAGCTGGCCCTGGGGTAGGGGTCAGGGCAGGCGGCTGACCTTGGATGGTCCAGCAGTTTCCAGAGGCAGAATCAGAATTTGGGCACAGCTTGCCGGCAAGGGTAGGGGCAAACGGGCCTGGGAGAGGGAAGAGAAAGTCCAACTTCCTACTTCACCTCTTTCCCCGCAGCACTGTCTACAGAGGCACAACCAACAGGCCAGGAGGAGGGACGGGAGGCCAGGAGAGCTCCACATTCTGTGAAACCTTTGCCGGTGGGTTTTGTGTTTGTGGTGGGCCTGTGTGTGCGCATGTGCACACACATGTGGAGGATGTCTAGATCTGTGTGTGTACACGGGGTATGTCAGTGTAGATGTCTGTGTGTATACAAGTTTGGTCTGTGTGTGTATGAGTCACGAGTGCATCTCTGTGTGTGTGTGTGTGTGTGTGTGTGCATGCCTTTGTGTGCCTAAAGAATGTGGTTCAGCCCATAGGGACCAGCAGGACCCGGCCGGCTGGGTCCCTCACACAATCCTCTCTGGGCCGGAGGCTAGGGCCCGGGTTGGGGTGGGTGAGTCCTGGGAGCCCCTTGACCCTGGGCCTGGGCCTGGCAGTGGCAGCAGGCCCGATGGGGGGCCGGCTCCACACACAGCCTCATAGGGGGGAAGGGTGTCCATGGAGACCGTGTGGAGGCCACTTTGGGCCGGGGTTCTCTGCTCCTGCTGGTGTCGGCCAGGGCTGTGGCTGCTGCCTGAGTTGGAGGTGCCGTCCAGCGTGGGGCAGGAATCAGTCAGAGAGTAGGGTGGCGGTGCGTCCGTGGGGACATACAGCTGAGTGGCCCCTGGCCCCACACACTCCTCGTAGCTACAAGAGAAGAGGCTCCCTCAGTGCCCCACCTAGGCCTTAGGGCTGGGTCTCTCCCAAAGGCCTAGGTGTCTATCTGCAGTGACAAGCTGTCCTGGCTGTGGACCAGGGTGGGCCTTGTCCACGCTGGCTCCAGTGAAACCCTACTACTTCCCTCCACCTCCAAGGGGGACCTCAGAACCCCTGGGACCTGGATTCGGGACCTGACTCAGCCCTCATGTGCGGTGTGAGCTCAACGCATGAACACTGAGCTGCCCCGGGTCTCCGGTGCCTCGCAAGCCTCGCAGCAGCAGGGACTACTGTCTAGGGAGCACCTCCCTGCAGCGCACTGGGTGTGCGGGGGCTGGGTAGGACCAACCTCAGGCTACAAGACACCTTGGTCTCCAGCCACTCCAAAGTTCCCGTTCTCAGTTTAGGAAAGAGTGACCTGGGCCCCTCTGAACCTACAGATGCAGAGCAAAAAAGCACCCACTGCCCTGGAAAGGACTGGCCGCACCACCCCTGCTCAAGCCCCTGGGGCAGAGGTGAAGGTGGAAGGGCAAGGGGGAGGACACGGGCCATTCATCCAGGACTGGAGGGGTCTCCTAGCACGGAATGGTGGAGGCCCTGACCCCTTTCCCTCTTCGAGTACTGATGGGTGATCTGCCTGAGGGGGGCTGGCAGGAGGGGACCAAAGGCCCTCCAGAGAAGAGCTCCCCATGGGGAGGGGGCTGCTCGAGGGCCCCGAGGGCCGTTTGGACACAGCCACTCCTGTGGGCATGATCACAGGCACAGGGCCCTCCTGGCCACAAGCTCCACCTGTCCCTTTCTCTTCCCACTGCCACTGTCTCTGGGGCCCCCAGGAGCTGAGGGCATAACTCTCTCCTTCTAGCTCCATGACCCCCCCACTTCTCTGAGAGGAACCCGTCTTGATCTCTAAGGCCAGTCTCTGCCTCGGTGGCTGTAGATGAGACCACAGAGGCCCCGGGCTCAGCCAGACCTTGTTGCCTGGGAGGTCTCGGCAGGTGTGTGTGTGTGTGTGTGTGTGTGTGTGTGTGTGTGTTTGGAGGGGGAATCACCTCTGTCTTCCTAGTCTTGCCCCCACCTTCCCCACCCCTCCCCACCCCTGTCTCATGCCTGCCCAGCCCTGTCCAGGCCCTGAACCCAACCAGCCTGGGGGGAGGTGCCTGACCACAGTGGAGGCCTGCAGCTGGGACACCCCCTCGTACCTGAGGCCAACCCAACGCTCTGCTCTGACTCAGGGAGAAGTCTGCTCCCAGGCACCCCCAGGGCATCTGTGTGCCTCCACCTCCATCAGAAGCAGCCCCACCGGTTCCTGTCCTTTTGATGAGCCTCACTGGGCAGAGGCAGTCTCCTTGGGGTCCAGCTCCTGGTCTCTGGGACCCAGCTGGCCCTTTCCCACACAGGCTAGAGCCACTGACTCCTAGGGGTGGGGGGAGGTGCCTGTGTCCTCAGGCTATGGCCTCAGGAGCCGAGGGCTCAGGTCTAACCCTGAGCCACATCCCCAGATACCCACAGTATCTTCCTCTCCAGGAAAACCCAGGAAGCAGGGTTATTTGTCCCTATTTCATAAATGAAGAAATGGAGCCCTTGAGAGCCACAGTGACATGCCTGAGAGCATCAACCTGGGCAGCGTCCAGGATGGGCTCAAACCCAGGTGTGTCTGACTGGAAAGCCAGGGCAGGGGAAGGGGAGAAGAGGTCAAACCCCACTGTGCCCACTGTAGTGCGGCACACGCGAGCTCACCTGCCTCTGGGCCTTTGTTCATCTGTGCCCTCTGCTGGTCACACCCTCCTCTGTATCTCTGAAGGTCCCAGTTCCTCCCAACCCAAGCACCACACATGCTTGACAAAGGCCGATTTCCCGTGTCAGCCCATCCTCCCTGATCCCCTCCCCTCGTCCTCCTCAGCATGGATAGTTTATCACCTGTGGCCTCGAAATAGTAGCGACACCACTGGTGGGAAGAGCCAGTGCCTTGCTGAGCATTTTACCGGCACTTCTGTGTCATTTTCATGAGTATCCTGTGGGGCAGGTATTATTATTATTATTTTATTATTATTTTTTAGATGAAGTCTCGCTCTGTCGCCAAGGCTGGCGTGCAGTGGTGCGATCTCAGCTCACTGCAACCTCCGCCTCCTGGGTTCAAGCGATTCTCCTGCCTCAGCCTCCCGAGTAGCTGGGACTACAGGCGCCCACCACCGTGCCCGGCTAATTTTTTGTATTTTTAGTAGAGATGGGGTTTCACCGTGTTAGCCAGGATGGTCTCGATCTCCTGACCTCGTGATCTGCCCACCTCAGCCTCCCAAAGTGCTGAGATTACAGGCGTGAGCCCCCGTGCCCAGCCGGGGCAGGTATTATTACATGGACATTTCAACAATGGAGAAGCAGGCACCGCAGGATTAAGTAACTTGCTCATGATCATACAAGAAAGAGTTTCCAGAGCGAGTGCACCTGGGGCCATCAGATGTCGGCATATGGGCTCGTCCCCTCTTTGCTGCCCTAGTCCCTGGTGTTATTTATTGAAACACAATGAACTTTTTTTTCCCTAGGGGAAGTTGATCCCATGGTCACTGAAATAACCAAATACTCTCTGGCCTTCCCTCCCACCTCCAGGGAGACAGCCGGAGGAGCAGATCCCCAGGGAGCTCAGGACAGCTGCCATGGAACCTCCCCTGAAACTGCAAGGGCATTCCTGGCACACCTAGTCAGCAGCCTGAGGAGCTGGGCTTGTCTCTTCCTTTCCTAGCACTTCCAGGTGACATCTGCTAAGTCACACTGCCTCAATGGGACCTACTTGGTCAGGAGTGGGGAGGAGGTGGCCATGCCCACTGAGCAGGTGTTTTCTGCATTTATACTATGTGGAGAGGTGCCACTCTTTCCCGTGATGGAGTTGGGGGGTCTTTGTGTCCAGGGCCCCATCCTCTAATGCCCCCTTCCCCACATAGCCTCCTTACCCTGGTGGAGAATCTGGGTACAGCTCCCTGAGTACCATGGCATCCACGTCCCCATCAGAGCTGATGTCCAAGGGTGGGGGCCAGTCCTCCGAGGAGCTGCAGGCATAGCGCATCCTGTGGCTTGAGCGGCTGTATGTGTGCCCGTCCAACACTGCAGGGAACAGACCACCGGCCTGGGCCTCAGACCAGCATGCAGGGACGTTCCTCATGGGTCTATGGGTCTACCTGGGGCCATGGAGGCTCAGATTCCCCACCTGACCACTCCTCTCCTCGCCAATCGCAGCTACCTTCATCCATCAGTGACAGCTTCAGAATGTGAGTGCCATTGTCGTGTTGGGCATGGGGATACAGAGAGGAAGCAGAGCTGGCCCTGTCCTGGCCAGCTCCCAAGGTGGTGGCAGCCTGCCTTGGGGATAGCCTGGTACTGGGCAGTGTGTTGTGAGGTTTGGTAGAGGTCCTACTGGGACTGTGGGAGTAGAGGCAGGCCTGACCAGTTGGGAAGTCAGGGAGGGCTTCCTGGAGGAGGGGCTGCTACAGCTGAGTCTTGTCTGGGATATAACCAGGGGAAGAGGGGAAGGCTGGGAGAAGGGAACTGAATAGCTTTCCAAGGAGGGAGATAAGAAAGAAGAGTGCTGCCGGGCGCGGTGGCTCAAGCCTGTAATCCCAGCACTTTGGGAGGCCGAGACGGGCGGATCACGAGGTCAGGAGATCGAGACCATCCTGGCTAACACGGTGAAACCCTGTCTCTACTAAAAAAATACAAAAAAAAAAACTAGCCGGGCGAGGTGGCGGGCGCCTGTAGTCCCGGCTACTCGGGAGGCTGAGGCAGGAGAATGGCGGGAACCCGGGAGGCGGAGCTTGCAGTGAGCTGAGATCCGGCCACAGCACTCCAGCCTGGGTGACAGAGCGAGACTCCGTCTCAAAAAAAAAAAAAAAAAAAAAAAAAAAAAAGAAAGAAGAGTGCTTTCTGTGGAGTTGGGCTGGGCATGGAAAATGGGGAGGAGAGTAGCAAGGAACGAGGGCTGCAGAGAACTCTGGGATCAGCCCTCCCCCACCCCAACCACAATTCCCTTTAGGTATCTTGGGGGGAAAAAAGGCATCTATGATGAGTCTGGCACCTCCCCACACTGCATTCTCCTCTGCGTCTTTTTTTTTTTTTTTTTTTTTTTTAACCATGTATCAGTACATCAAAGGCTCTGAAAAGTCCTGCAGCTAAGAAACACATTTAACTGTGCTTGTCCAGCATTCGACCTCAGAATCTTCCTTTCTTAGACCTAGTAACACTGCTTAGGAAATGCTGCTGGAGCAGAATCCTCTCATTCCACAGCTGAAGTTCCGGGAGGACCAGTGACTTGCTGGAGGACAACGCACAGTGAGTGGTTGGGCTGGAGGGCAGCTGGGTGTCTTGGTTCCTCCTTGCTAAGTTCTCTACAGCCTAGTTTCTGACAGGTGTAGTCCTGGATGGCAACAGTGGGAGCTGCAAAGGTGGCTCCGACACGAGGTCTCCCCAGCCCAGGGCTCCCAGGTGTCTCCTCCCCTCTGGGGGTGGAGCTTGACGTCAGGGGCGGAGCTATAACCTTTCTCCGCTGTGAGTGGCGCAGTTGCCATCCCCATTCTGCAGACAAGGAAGCTGATGCTCAGGGTCACATACGTGGTGAAGCATGGAGTTGGAATTTATGCAGTCTGTATAAACCCAAAGACTGCTCTTCCCACTCCCCTAAACTCTTTTCCCCACTCTTCATATAATAGTGAGTGGAAGAATCTGGATATGAAACGATATCTACTGGTACAATTCCAGGGTTATATACCGACACCAAGAAAGCTCTCAGAAGAAAATATTCCAAACACGTTGATGGTGGCCCTGTCCAGATGACAGGATCATGACCCTTATTTCTTTCTTTATATTTCTTTTCTTATATTATCTATATTTTTAAGGTTTTCTATAATGAACACACATTACTTTTCTACTAGGAGAAATGAAGTCAATAACATATGCTGTTAAAAAGGAGCTGAAATGAGATTTGTTTCTCCTGTTCAGGGCACCAGCTGAGAGACAGAATTTTTGGAAGAACTTAGGGAAGAAACTAAGGAAAGACAACAGCACACAGCAAAAAGGTGAGGCTGGAAGTTGAACCAGGGCTGCTGGGCTCGGGTGCCAGGCACCCCTTCCCCCCACTAGCCAGCATTGCCAGGGAAGGGGTTTTGGGTTCAGGGGAGGGTTCCACCTGCAGGGCAGCAGGTGTGCTGGTCACACAGGGATCCCTGGGGAAAGTCAGGGCTGCTTCCTGGACCTGAGTGGATTGGCTGGTGGGCAGCACTGAGAGCTGTTAGGGCTGAAGCAAACTGCTATCTACCCTTTCTTCTTGGGCTGCTTTTTCTTGGACTTCCCAGAGGGGAGCATCTTGGGAAAACTGAGGCTGCCCTAAGGTGCTCAGACCCCAAACCTGAGACATGCAGCTGGGCAGAGCTCCTGAGAAACAACTGGAAATAAACGAGCACCCTCCACCCCCATTCGAACTTCCCAAATCCCTTCTTTTCCCTTCTCTCCTGACTTCCCTGTCAGCACAGACCCAGATAGTCCAGGAATCCGGAAGCCCTGCTTCCCACTTCACTAAGGTGAAACCTCCTCTTCACCCCAATACCGTGGTTCATTATTTAACATCACTCCAAGTTCACTGCCCCTTGACAGGTTCTGGGAGAGGGAGGAAGAGGAACTGGCACCCATGAGGACCTGCTGTGCTCAATTTCTATGATCTCATCTACCTCACAGCCCACTGTGGGAGGAGAGCAGTGGTTACCCCTTCCACCAGATGAAGGGACCGAGAGTGAAGTCACTTGCTCTAAACCTGCAGCAAGTGACAGGAGACAGAGTCAGCCACCAGATCTCTCTTGAAGCTCAAAATGGAACAGAATTACAGAATTTTCTTTTTCTTTCTTTCCTTCTCTCTTCTTTCTTTCTTTCCCTCTCCTTCCTTCCTTCCCTTCCTTCCTTCCTTCCTTCCTTCCTTCCTTCCTTCTTTCTTTCTTTCTTTCTTTTCTTTCTTTCTTTCTTTCTTTCTTTCTTTTTCTTTCTTTCTCTTTCTTTCTTTCTTTCTTTCCTTTCTTTCTTTGCCTTTCTTTTCTTTCCTGTCTTTCATCTTTCTTTTTTCTTTCTTCTTTCTCCTTTTTCTTTTTTCTCTCTCTTCTTTCTTTTCTTTCTTTTTCTCTCTTTATTTCTCCCTCCTTCCTTCCTCTGTCCCTCCCTCCCTCCCTCTTTCTTCTTCCTGCCCCACCCCCATCTCATTCTCAAACATTTGTGGCTCCTCTCTCTGTCTGGCTAGACTACAGAAAGGTTCTGTGGGCAGGCAGAGGGCCAGCTCTGTCCTGAGGGCAATGGGGAGCCATTGGGAAGTGGTCACAGTCCTGTCACTTTGGTCGCCTTGTGGAGAATGCCTTAGAGGTGCCAGGCTGGTGGCTGGCAGGCAGGGACAGCTGGCATTAGTGCAGTGGCCTGGGAGCAGGTTTTCTTGGAGAAAAAGAGATGATGAAAATAGCTCACATTTATTGAGCATGTATATACCCATTAGCCAGGTGCTGTGCTAATTTAGTCCTCACAATAACTATTTGAGGTGGATCCTCCGGTACCAGTTTTACAGACAACTCGCCTGAGGCACAGAGAGTTTTGGCAACTTTCCTGAGGATGCGCATAGGAAGTAGGAAATCAGGCCTCTGTGGACACCTGGAGCCTGAGGTGCCTGTGGGGCTTCGTGGGGTGATGTCCAGGGGACTTCTGGGCATGTCGTTCTGGAGCTGACCTGAGAGCTGGAGCCAGGTAAGGGAGGATGATGGATGGTGGATGAGGTGGAGCAGGGAGTGGGTGTAGAGAGAGGAGCAGGACCAAGGTGTGGGATCTGAGGGACCTTCACCTATAAAGGGACAGAGGAGAGGAATCCATAGCCAGAGGGGTGGGACAGAGGCCAAGGGGGCTTCAGTCACCAGAGCTGGGGGGCTGTGGGTGTGTCTGACAGGTGGAAGGGGCCCAGTGCCAAAGGTTGGGGCTTGCTGGTGCACTGCCCCTCCCTTTTTTATTTTTTATTTATTTTTTTTTTTTAAGGGACAGGGTCTTGCTCTGTTGCTCAGCCTGGAGTGCAGTGGTGTGATCATAGCTCACTGCAGCCTCAAACTCCTGAGCTCAAGCCATCCTCCCACCTTGGCCTTCCAAAGTGCTGAGATTACAGGTGTTAGGCACCATGCCTGGTGGTGCTGCTTTCATGTCCTCCCACAGCTGCTCACAGTGTGTTTCCCTCTTCCCTGACACCCTCCCAAGGCTCCCAGCAGCCCCTGCGCACCCTCCAGAAGGCCAGGGGAAGGTGTGGGGCAACAGCACCTCTGGGCTCCCTGCCGAGGCCCCAGGAGGTGCCAAAGTTGGAGCTGAGAGCAGAAGTGGGGCAGGGAGGCCAGAACCCCACAGGGGTCACCACTACCACAGGCTACAGCGGGGAAGCCAAGGCCTGATCCTGCTTGGCAGAGCTGTGACCTTGGTCATCCCACGCACTCCAGGGACAGCTGAGGCCTCGTTCATTGGCACCAGTCCCGAGGCCACCATAGGCTACAGAGGGGCTGGCCCACCCCCAGGTACATCTCTTTCCTCTGCGCCAAGGCCAACGGCTCAGCCCTCTCAGCTTGGGAACTACTGTGGGCTCCTAGCATGCGCTCCAAGATAAGTCATTGAACAAGTTGCTTCTTTGTGCCTCAGTTTCCCAGTCTTAATTTTTTTCTTATTTCTTTAGAGACAGGGTCTCTCTCTGCTGTCACCCAGGCTGGCATGAAGTGGTGAGATCATAGCTCACTGAAGCCTTGATCAGGGCTCAAGGGACCCTCCCGACTTAGTCTCCTGAGTAGCTGGGACTACAGGCATGTGCCACCACACCTGGATAATTTTTACATTTTTTTTTTTTTTTTTTTGTAGAGATGGGGTTTTGCTGTGCTGCCCAGGCTGGTCTCAAACTCCTGATCTGAAGCGATCCTCCCACCTCGGCCTCCCAAAGTGTTGAAATTACAGGTGTGAGCCATG
The DNA here is from genome assembly GCF_037993035.2 of Macaca fascicularis. Lineage (NCBI taxonomy): Eukaryota > Metazoa > Chordata > Mammalia > Primates > Cercopithecidae > Macaca > Macaca fascicularis. Next base: position 62,484,585 of record NC_088394.1, on the reverse strand, counting down.
GCACCCAGCCAAGTTTCCTATTCTTTATTTATTTTTTATTTTTTGATACAGAGTCTCGCTCTGTCACCCAGGCTGGAGGGCAGTGGCATGGTCTCTGCTCACTGTAACCTATGCCTCCCAGGTTCAAGCGATTCTTGTGCCTCAGCCTCCCGAGTAGCTGGGATTAGAGGCATGTGCCACCATGCCTGGCTAATGTTTGTATTTTTAGTAGAGACAAGGTTTTGCCATGTTGGCCAGGCTGGTCTTGAACTCCTGACCTATCCGTCCGCCTCAGCCTCCCAACGTGCTAGGATTACAGGCATGAGCCACCGCACCTGACTAGTTTCCTAGTCTTTAAAGGGGGCCACTACATCTTTTGCCTTGAGGATAAAATATGGTGGCTCCTACCTTGCCCATGGAGCGCTTCCTCCAGGCCCAAGGCTGGGTAGCCGGGAGTCACCTGTGGGCCCTGCTCTCAGGGATGCAGCATAATCACCCCGTGACTGAGACACTGAGGCAGGCGTGAGTGCAATGCTGAGGAGGTACAGGGGAGGGGGACACCCATTCAGCTCTGCCTGGTAGGTGTGAGGAGAGGCCAGACAAGCTCCCATAAGGAGGCAGCCTTTGAGTGGGGCCTGGAAGGCTTTTTTCGGTTAGAGAAGCCCAGGGAATGGCAGTCAGGGCAGAGAGAAGAGCCCAGGCAAAGGGGCTGGAAGGAGCATGGACAGGACACTGGAGAGGAGTGGGAGGAGCTGGGTAAGGGCCAGGCTGTGCAAAGGGCAGGCGGCAGGATGACCATCCTGGGTCTGCCCGACACCCTCTAGGGCTGGGGGTCCTGGGTTTCTCTTGGTGGGGATGGGCATGCTCTGGGCAGGAGCCCTGGACTCTCCAGGCTCAGGCTGGTGATGCGGGGGTGGGACTGGCCCGTCCTGGCTTAGAAGTGCTCCTGGCTTGTCTCCTTGGGGAGTCCCTGGCTTCTGGGGAGACTTGCGGAGACTGGGTGGGCTGAGTTTTCCACGTCTGAGTTTTTGACGTCTGTTTTATTTATGCTGAACTTTCTCTTTGATCCTCATTGTTGGACAGTGAGAACAGTCCACTAGCCTGCTGTGTCTTTCCTCAACTGTGGCCACTTGTCCCGACTTGTCCTGGGATGTCCCTCTGTGTCTTACATAAGGTCCAGCCTCCTGCTCTTCTGGTTCTCCTAACAGCTTTCCCAGGGGAGCGACATCCAGGTCTGAGTGACACCCACTGTGGCCATGTACGTGTCTGCCGGACACTGCCTTGAGCCCATGGGGTGGCTCCCAGGGGCGTCTCCCTGACATCTCCACCTCCAGGCAGTGCTATGCAGCCGGCAGCCTGTGGGTGCCAGGTCAGGCTGCCTGGGCTCAAGTCTGGGATCCACTACTCGCTGGCTGGGTGGTCCCACCCTGTTACTTAATCACTCCAGCCTGAACTTTCTGATCTGTCAATTGGAATGATGATAAAAGGTAGGACTTTTATCATCTCACTAGGACTATGGTGAGGATTTTGCACAGTGAGATTATGCACAAACAGCGCCAGGTGCCCAGCAAGCACTCCTTACTTATTGGCCATTACTACCAGGCATCTGTTCACTAACTCCAGCTACCCCTTAGTCCCCTCCTTAACCAGTTAACTCTGTGATAAAGGACAGGAAATACCCCAAACCTGGCTAATCAGGGTGTGTCTGCGAGGGGGAGGAGGGGCTCCAAAGGCCAGGGCTGATCAGATCCAATTCAATCTATTTTTTTTGTTTGTTTGAGACGGAGTCTCGCTCTGTCGCCCAGGCTGGAGTGCAGTGGCCAGATCTCCGCTCACTGCAAGCTCCGCCTCCCGGGTTCACGCTGTTCTCCTGCCTCAGCCTCCCGAGTAGCTGGGACTACAGGTGCCCGCCACCTCGCCTGGCTAGTTTTTTGTATTTTTTCGTAGAGATGGGGTTTCACTGGGTTAGCCATGATGGTCTCGATCTCCTGATCTTGTGATCCATCCATCTCGGCCTCCCAAAGTGCTGGGATTACAGGCTTGAGCCACCGCACCCGGCCCAATTCAATCTGTTTTAAAAATGTTTCCTATCTTCCTTTTCCCCAAGCTCTTCCTGCCTTGGAGGGCGAAACGCCTCAGGTCTGGCCATGGCTGTGGCTCCTAGGAGGTTGGCATCACTTCACCCCACAGTGTGAAGGGTGCCTATTGCTGTTCAGCATCTCCAAGGTCCTACTTTTCTTTTCCCTGTCTGGTGGTGGCCTTGGGCCTAGGCAGAAGCCCCTGAAGGCCTGTGGATGGTGATTTGGGAAGGAAGAGTCTGACTTTTTCCTGCCGTTGAAAATTGTCTGAGAATGGAATGCAATTGAATTTTTTCCTGCTGCCTTCGACAGCTGGCCCCTTCCAGGAGTGACACAGTCAGGTGGCTGCGTTCTGTAAAAAGTTCAGGCATTCTGGCCACATGCACAGATTTGGGACTGGTCAGCCAAGAATTAGCCACCAACTCTGTTTAAGGGTGATCCCAACAACTGGGAGACCCTCAGATCAGTTCTATTTGCACTCTGCTGGCTCTCACCAGGGATAGTTTCATTCACTCATCATTCATTCCATCAGTTAATCCATTCACTTATTCATATATTCACCCCCATCAACCCATCCCACTGCCCACCTATTTATCTTTCCATTCCTCCACTCAGCCCTCCCTTCCATCCCTCCACTCAGGCATAACACTCAATCTACCCATCTATCCATCCCTCCATTTTCTCATTCATCCATCCTTTCATCTACCCATTTATCCATTCATACTCTCCACCCATCCATCTCTCCACCCATCCACTGACTCTTCCACTCAACCTCCATCTATCCATCGCCTCACCCCTCATCCATCCATTTCCCTATGAGTCCTTCTCCCTTCTCACCCATCCATTCCTCTCTTCATTCATCCACTCATCTCTCCATCCATGCATCCATGCATCCATGCATCCATCCATCCATCCATCCATCCATCCATCCATCCATCCATCCATCTGTCCATTCATCCAGGCACCAGCTGGACCAGCCCTTGGTGCAGCCTGGACCAACAGTGGCAGGGGAGGAGTGATACACTCTCCCTCTGACCTTCAGCCTCACTCTTTCTTTTTTTTTTTTTGGGGGGACAGAGTCTCGCTCTGTCACCCAGGCTGGAGTACAGTGGCGCAATCTTGGCTCACTGCAAGCTCCACCTCCCGGGTTCACGCCATTCTCCTGCCTCAGCCTCCCGAGTAGCTGGGACTACAGGCGCCCGCCACCGTGCCTATCTAATTTTTTGTATTTTTAGTAGAGACGGGGTTTCACCGTGTTAGCCAGGATGGTCTCGATCTCCTGACCTCGTGATCCGCCCGCCTTGGCCTCCCAAAGTGCTGGGACTACAGGCATGAGCCACTGCGCCTGGCCTGAGTTTCTCTCTTAGCAGTCAGCTGGGCCTCTCATGCCACTGAGAACATTATGGTGGGCACCTGTGAGCTCTTCCTGATCACCCAAGACTTCTAGGATGATTTCCCGACCACCCTGCTCCACCCAGGGCAGAGTTGCCAACTCCTTGATGCCTCCTAGGTTGCAATTGCAATCAGATGAGGTCCCAGGGCCCCAGGCTGGGCAGCAGCTCACCGTAGCCGTGCTCGTACTCTCGGTGTCGACGCCGGCGGTGGTGATGGTGGTGGTGGTGGTGGCGGCGGTGGTGGTGGCGGTGCCGCTGAAGCCGGGCCTGCCTGTCCCTGCGGATGCTGCCCACGATGATGGTGATGCAGGAGAGGATGATGACCACACCTATGACAGCGCTCGCCACCAGCACGGGGGACACGAGCAGATGGCTGTGCTCTGAGCTCTCTGAGAATGTGGGGTAGAAGTAGTTGGTGCGGTTGTATCGTGCTACTGTGGACAGAGAGAGAGGACACTGAGCTGGAGCCCAGGCCTGCCACACCCCTTCCTCCTCTGCCCCTGCTGCCCTGTGAGCTGTTGCTCCCTAAATAAATGGAGGAGGGTCTGGGCTCAGGCCCACAGACTCTATCCTGTCTGCTCCTGGGAGGGAGAAGGAGAGCAGCACCTCACTCCACTGCCTACAGGAGCCTCTGGTAGTGAGGGCTGACTGTCCCTCCTCTCCTCTGAAGCCTCTGCCCACAAGCTGAACTACCTCACAGATAGGAAAAGGGAAGCTCAGAGAGGGCAGTGGACTTGCCCAAGGTCACACAGCAAATTAGTGGTAGAGCTGAGGCTTGAATCCAAGACTCTTAAAGCTAGACAAGTTGAAAGGTCAACATGATTTTACCAATGTCTTAGGAAGCAATGGGGGATGTATAGGGGGACAGAGTATGAGGAACGATTCTGCTGGCTTCAGGCAGGCCTGGGGCTGTGGGCTGAAATTCACCCAGTTGCATCAAGGGGTTGGATCAGATGAGAGAAGGTTTCCCAGAAGAGGGAAGGCCAAGGTGATCTTGGAGGGTGAGGATGAGTTAGCTCAGGGAAGGCAGGGAGAGGCATTCCAGGCAGGACAAAGGCACAGAGGGGTGGAGGGGACTTCCAGGGAGGATGTGGTGTGGTGGGAGCAAGAGGAGAGTGCAGGAACCTCCTCCAGGACTAACAGCTGGATCCTTGAGAGTCCTACAGAAAGAAACTCCTGGGGACAGGTGACTTAGTCCTCCCACTGGAAAAAATGATGGAGCCTTGGGAGCTGGGGTCCTGGGGAGGGGTCAGAGTCAGCTAGGGGCAGCCATAGGCACCCACTGCCTCACTTGGACGGTCAGCTCCTCATTAGTGAGTGTCTTGGAGTGTCACTGAATTCCCTCCAACTCAGCCCTGCAACTCAGGATGCAGCTTTCTCCTTTCACAGATAGATGGACTAAGACTCAGCACTGGTAAGTGACTGGCCCATGGTCACTCAGTTACTCCATGGCAGAGCTAAGCTAGAACCTAGATCTGGCTTCAAAGTCCAGTGCTTGCTGTTCTGCCCTCAGTGCATCTCCTGCTCTCAGTGCAAACCCTTCCTGAGGCTGCCAGCCGGGTCTCTGAACAGCAGTAGGGAGCCAGCTTCAGATACTTAATGAACCACAGGGTCACGGGCAAGCACCAGAAGGTCAGATCTTTCCTGGGCTCTGTTCTGAGAAGGGTCCCTTTGCACATTCTCCCAGAGCCCATGTTCAAGTGCCAGCTTTGCATTTGTTACATATGATCATGTCTGGTTTCCAGGGCTTGTGTTTGATCACTCTCTGTGTCCTCAAACTCAACAATGGGGCTGGGCACTCCAAAGTTGCCTAATGCATGTATTGAGTGAGTAGCTCCAGTCTTGAGACCAGATGGGGAAATGGCAGGGAGGCCTTGCGATGCCTCAGGAGAGTAAGGCCTCTGTCTTGGGTGGTAATCAAGGACAGCATGGGTGACCACCTGCCTAAGTAGCTGTAGGAGGGCTTTTTTCCCAGGTGAGGGCCTGGTCATCTACCAATCAGAGGCTTGACATTCAGCTGTGATTGCTTCTCCTTCCCATACCTTTCTAGCACTGACTCCAAAAGTCTCAACCACATTCAACCTACGACAGGAACAGGTGGTAAAGCACAAACTCAGGACCTTAGCTGGGGCTAGAAACATGCCCTTGGGGCAGGTCTGACCCATGCTGGTGGCTCTTGCAGCCTACTGGCCTTCATCAGGAGGGACTGAGATGGAGGCCCTAGTGTCTGGGCCTGTATGTCATCCCACCCTGAGAGCCAAGCCTTTGCTGAAGTTCACTGTGAGACGCTCCCCTGGAGAGGCATGCACGGGAGAGAGGGAGCGCCCTAAGGCTTCGGTTGGACATGCATGCTTCCTGACTCTCCGATGTGAGAATGCAGGGTGTGGAGATAAGAGTGACTCCATCTTGGATGCTGATATAGTTTGGCTCTGTGTCCCCATCCAAATTTCACCTTTAATTGTAATCCCTATAATCTTCATGTGTTAAGGGCAGGACCAGGTGGAGGTAATTGAATCTTGGGGGCTGTTTCTCTCACCAGTACTGTTCTCGTGATAATGAGTGAGTCTCATGAGATCTGATGGTTTTATAAGTGTCTGGCATTTTCCCTGCTTGCACTCATTCTCTCTCCTACTGCCCTATGAAGAGGTGCCTTCTGCCATGATTGTAAGTTTCTTGAGGCCTCCCCAGCCATGTGGAACTGTGAGTCAATTAAACCTCTTTTCTTTATAAATTATCTAGCCTCAGGTATTCATAGCAATGTAAGAATGGACTAATACAGACGCTAATCCGCCATGTTGACTTCTGATTAGCCCCAGTCCTGTGAAAGCCTCCTGATTCTCACTTTATTTACTGTCCTTAGCATAAGAACATGTCAGCCTTGATGTTATTGCACAAATTATAGGTTATGACGCATGTAGCATTCTTGCCTGTTCTGGAGGGCTGCCTTTAATTGTCTTGCACAGAGCATGTATACTCTTTCCCTATGATATATAAGCCCTGGGTCTGGGGATTAACAGTGTGGAGATCTACCTGTTTTGCTGCTGTCCAAGACTACGCTTCCATCCTTAAGTTCCCCAAATAAGTCACTCTGTACTGAAAAATTAGATTTGTCTGCCTCACATTGTGAGTTCTTGGCTACTTCTGCATTTGGGGGTTGCTTTGCATATATGGCCTTTTAAAGAACAATGGGGTATAAAAATTCCTGGAATTCTTTGAGGGTCAAACACAGGCCACTGTTTTCAGAGCTCCTACTATGTGTAGGATAAGTGATAAGAGCTCATTTCATTCTTGGAGCTATTTCAGCCATTTTCTCGCCATTTTACAGGTGAGGACACTGAGGCTCAAGGAATTTTAAGTGATTCATCTGTGGTCAGACAGCCAGTACATAGCCCAGCCAGACTCTCTCTGGGTCTTGCTCTCCCCAGTAAACCTAAGGAGCTGGATAAGAAGTTCTCAGATATCTAAGAAAAATAGCACAAAAAGAGGGATGAGGGAATAGAGTTATATAGGAGTAACTGGAGTAACTTAATTCTCATTGGAATGAAGTTAGTATAAGTATTAAGTAGATTCTAATGAGTTAAGATGTATATGGCAAGCCCTAGAGCAACCACTAAGGACATAACTCAAATATAGTGAAAAAATCATTAAAGAAATTAAAATATTACATTAGAAAATATTCACTGGAAGCAAAAAGGAGAAAAAGAGAAACAAAAAAGACATGAAACATACACAAGACAAAAAGCAAAATGGCAGATGTAAATCCAACTGTATGAATAACATTAAATTTGATTGATTAAATAATCCCATCAAAAGAAAGATTGTCAGAATGGGTAAAAAACAGAATCCAACTATATACTGTCTATAAGAGTCTCACTTGTGAACCAAAGACACAAATAGGTTGAAACTAAAAGGAAGGAAAAAGAAATGCCATGCAAATTGCAATAATAAGAAAGATGCAGTGGCCATAATATCAGAAAAAATAGACTTGAAGACAAAAAATGTCATTTTATAGTGATAAAGAGTTAATTCATCAGGAAGTTATAACAATTATAAACATATATGCACCTAATAATAGAGTCCCCAAATTCATGAAGCAAAGTTTAACAAATTGAGAGAAAATGCAATAAAATAATAATAGTTGGGGACTTCAATATTTCATTTTTAATAAGGTATAGAGAAACTAGGCAGAGACCAATCAGGAAATATAAGATTAGAACAGCATTATACACAAACTAGACCTAATAGACATCTATAGAACACTTCACCCAACAACAGCAGAATATGCATTCTTCTGAAGCACACGTGGGACATTTTTAAGGATAGGCCATAATACAAGCCTCAATAGATTTTAAAATGATTGAAATTGTACAAAGTATGTTTCTGGTTACAATAAAAAATTTGAAATTAATAACAAAAAGAAATTTGTGAAATTCACAAATACATGGAAATTAAACAGCACACTAATAAATAGTCAAATAAAGAGAAAAGCATAAAGGAAATTAGAAAATACTTTGAGATAAGTTAAAATGACATTGCACTAAAACTTGTGGGATGCAGGCTGGGCGCAGCGGCTCATGCCTGTAATCCCAGCACTTTAGGAGGGTGAGGTGGGTGGATCACTTGAGGTCAGGAGTTTGAGACCCGCCTGACTAAGATGGTGAAACTCCGTCTCTACTAAAAATAAAAAAATATTTACCCAGGCATGGTGGTGGGTGCTTGTAATCCCAGCAACTTGGGAGGCTGAGGCAGGAGAATCACTTGAACCCAGGAGGCAGAGGTTGCAGTGAGCAAAGATTGTGCCACTGTACACCAGCCTGGGCAACAAGAGCGAAATTCCATCTCAAAAGAAAAAACTTGCAGGATGCAGCTAATGCAGTGTTTAGAGGGAAATTTATGTATGTACATGTCTACATTAAAAATGAAAAAAGATCTCAAATCAACAACCTAACCTTCTACCTTAAGATACTGGGAAGAGAAGAGCTAATTAAATCTGAAGTGGGCAGAGGGAAGGAAATAATAAAGATCAGAGTGGAAATTAGTGAAATAAAGAATAGAAAAACAATAGAGAAAGCCAATAAAACCAGAAGTTTTCTTTTCTTTTCTTTTTTTTTTTTTTTTTTGAGACAGAGTCTCACATTGTCTCTCAGGCTGGAGTGCAGCTGCAACCTCTGCCTCCCAGGTTCAAGTGATTCTCCTGCCTCAGCCTCCTGAGTAATTGGGAGCATAGGTGTGAGCCACCTCGCCCAGTCTAGAAGTTGGTTCTTTAAGAAGATTAACAAATTTGGCTGGGCACGGTGGCTCACACCTGTAATCCCAACACTTTGGGAGGCCAAGGTGGGTGGATCACTTGAGGCCAGGAGTTCCAAGTCCAGCCTGGCCAACATGGTGAAACTCCATCTCTACTAAAAATACAAAAAATTAGCCAGGTGTGGTGGCTCACACCTGTGGTCCCAGTTACAGGTGTTACCACAGACTTTGCAGAAATAAAAATTTTCAAGGAATTCTATGAACAACTAACTGTATGCCAACAAATTGGATAACTTGGATAAAATGTACAAATTCCAAGAAATACACAAAAGTAAGGAAAAAGACTTAAAAAGAAACAGAAACTCTGACGAGTCCTATCACAAGCAAAGAGATTGAATTATTAACACAAGAAAACTTTTCAGCTTCCTTTTCCAGAAAGAAAATCCCAGGACCAGATAACTCATTGGAGAATTCTACCAAAAATTTACAGAATAAATAATAACTTTAATGCATACAGGATTTTGGTTTGGGATGAGAGAAGAGTTCTGGAGATGGATAGTGTTGATGGCTGCACAGCAATGTGACTGTACTCAATACCAGCAAACTGTATACTTAAAAATGGTTAAAGTGATAAATTTTATGTTATATATATTTTATCACAACACAAAAAGCTAAAAAGGAAATAATACCAATTTCCGTACACTTTTCTAAAAAATAGAAGAGGAGGGAACACTTAGCAACTCATTCTATAAGTCCAGCATTCCCATGATACCCAAACTAGACAAAGACATTACAAGAAAAGAAAATTACAGAACAATATTTCCTAGGAATATAGATGCAAAAATCCCCAACAAAATACTAGCAAATTGGATCTAACACATAAGAAGGATTATACACCAGGACTAGATAAGATTTATCCCGGGAATGCAAGATTGGTTTAATATCCAAAAAATCAATTAATGTAATATACCACATCAATAGACTTTAGGACAAAAACTACATGATCAAAACAGAGAAAAACATGACAAAATGGAATTCTCCTTCTTGATAAAAACACTCAACAAACTAAAAATAGAAGGGAACCTCCTCAACCTGATAAAGGGCATTTATGAAAGACCCACAGATAACATGGTGCTTAATGGTGAAAGACTAAAACCTTCTCCCTAAGATCAGGATCTAGACAAGAATGTCCACTTTTGCCACTTCTATTCAACATTATATTGGAGATTCTAGATGGGGAAACTTAGGCAAGAAAATGAAATAAAAGGCAATACAATATGCATTTAATGTATTGTCAAATACAATATAGGAAGAAGTAAAACTACATTTGCGGATGACATAATCTTGTATATAAAAAATCCTAAGGAATTCATTCAAAAACTATTAGAACTAATAAATTCAGCAAGGTTGCAGGATACAAGACTGATATATAAAAATCAACAGTTTATTTATATAGTAGCAATGACCAAATCTAAAATGAAATTAAGAATGAAATACTCAGGAGCAAATTTAACAAAAGAAGTACAAAACTTAGGCTGGGCACAGTGGCTGACACCTGTAATCCTAGCACTTTGGGAGGCTGAGGCCAGTGGATCACCTGAGGTCAGGAGTTTGAAACCAGCCTGGCCAACATGGTGAAATCCATCTCTACTAAAAGTACAAATAAAATTAGCCCAGTGTGGTGGCAGGTGCCTGTAATCTCAGCTACTCAGGAGGCTGCGGCAGGAGAATCGTTTGAGCCTGGGAGATGGAGTTTGCAGTGAGCCGAGATCGCGCCACTGCACTCCAGCCAGGGTGACAGAGTGAGACTCTGTCTCAAGGAAAAAAAAAAAAAAAAAAAAAAAGCACAAAATGTATACTCTGAAAACTCTAAAACATTTTCAAAAGAAATTAAAGACCCATATAAATAGAAAGACATCCCATGTTTGTGTTTCAGAAGACTAAATATTAAGATGACAATACTCCCCAAATTCATCTGAAGATTCAACACAATGCTGATCAAAGTTCCAGCCTTCCTTGCGGAAACTGAAATGATCTTACGCTGATCTTAAAATTCACATGAAAATTCAAGGGGCCAAACATAGCTAAAATAACCCCAAAAAAGAACACAGTTGGAGGGGACACATTTCCTGATTTCAAAACTTACTACAGAGCTACTGTGATCAAGATAGTGTGGTACTAGCATGGAGATAGACATATAAATAAATGGACTAGACTTGAGAGTTGAGAAACAGACCCTCACATTTATGGTCAGTGGATTTTCAGCAAGGGTGTCAAGACAATTAAATGGAAGAAAGAATAGTCTTTTCAACAAATGGTGTTAGGATAACTGAATGCTTACATTCAAAAGAATGAAGTTGGGTTCCCTATATAATATAGAAAAATCAACTGAAAATGGATTAAAGACCTAAATGTATGACCTAAAACTTAATGATAAAAACATAGGGATAAGTTGTCGTGATTTTGGATTTGGCAAATGATTTTTAGATACGACACCAAGAGCACAAGAAGCAAAAGAAAAATAGATAAACATCAAAATTAAAAAACTAGTGCATCAAAGGATACCTTCAAGATGGTGAAAAGACAGTCTGTAGAATGGGAGAAGATATTTGTGCATCACTTATCTCATAAGGGACTTGCACCTAGAATATGTAAAAAGCTATTACAACTCAATAATAAAAAGATAACCCAATTAAAAATTGTCAAAAGATCTGAATAGACATTTCTCCAAAGAAGATACAATTGGCCAGTAAGCACATGAAAAGTTGCCCAACATCATTAGCTATCAGAGAAATGCAAATCAAAGCCACAATGAGATACCATTTCATACCCAGTAGAATGGCTAGAATAAAAAGGACAGATAATGCCAAGTGTTGGTGAGGATGTGGAGAAATGGAAACCCTTATCAACTGCTGGTGGGAATGTAAAAGGTACAGGTGCTTTGTGAACACAGACTGGCAGTTCTCAAATGGTTAAACATAATTATCACATGATCGAGCAATTGCACTCCTAGGCATATGCCCAAGAGAAATAAAAACATAAGTCCACACAAAAATTTGTACATGAATATTTATGAGTATTATTCATGGTAGTCCCACAAAGTATATGGTGCACAGCTGCCTCTTTCTCATCCTTTAGATCTTTCATTGAAAGTCAGCTCCTCAGAGAGGTTGCTCCTGATTGGCCTCCACGCCACTATATGTTATATCACCCCATGTGTTTTCTTTGAACAGCAGTCATCACAATCCCTAAACATCCTGCCTATTTGTTTACTTGTTTATTAAATTATGATGTCTTTGGATTCCCTGTCCACCTCATTAGATTGTTAGATCTTTGAAGGCAGACATCCCATCTGTCCTGACAGTTTTTTTTTTTTTTTTTTTTTTTTTTTTTTTTTTTGAGACAGTTTCACTCTTGTTGTTCAGGCTGGAGTGCAATGGTGCGAACTCAGCTCACCGCAACCTCCACCTCCCAGGTTCAAGCAATTCTCCTGCCTCAGCCTCCCAAGTAGCTGGGATTATAGGCATGTGCCACCATGCCTGGCTAATTTTGTAATTTTAGTAGAGACAGGGTTTCACCATGTTGGCCAGGCTGGTCTCGAACTCCCGACCTCAGGTGATCCACCCACTTTGGCCTCCCAAAGTGCTGGGATTACAGGTGTGAGCCACTGCCCCTGGCCTTGTCTTGACTCTTTTATTGCATGAATCTATAGCACCCAGCCAGGTACTGGGCACATAATAGGTGCTCATTAAATATTTGTTGGGTGACTGAGTGAACTGCAGAGAACTTAGTTGGCTCTGTGTCTGTCTCTTCATTAGTCTAGAATTCAGTTTCTTCTCTATTTTTTGACTGATTGTGACAGCTTGAGTTTTGGATGAAGTGCCAACCTCTAATTTTTATTCTCTACAGTAAACTAAAGTTTGTCATTTTTCTTTAAGACTCACAGAGAAAACGTGGCAAGGTGAGGCTCTCCTCCATTTTTTTCTTGCAGGCAAATGGAATCAGTTTAATTTGCCTTGTTTGACCTGAACTTAGGAGAAATCTAGTCCTTGTCTGGTGAATCTATAGTATACCTGCCACCACTTTCTAAGTCTATGCCAATGGCAGACATTACTAATTGACCATGATTCTCTTTCCAGTTCGGTTCAGAAGGTAGCCTCAGCATCCTTCTGAACACAGCACTCCATGCTGAGACTACAACTGGCTACAGTTGGTTATGAAATAGAGCTTTTGGCTACCACTCATCTAGCATGATCTAGTCCTCCCTGCTACTACTCCTGAGCCAATGGCCACTCTGATTGCTCTCTGTCATGCAGCCTCTCACCTTCAGAGCCCAGGCAGGACTTGGGAGTGTCAGGGACACCAGCCCTCCTTAGGAGGGTGGTGTGAGGGGTTCACACTGCTGCAGAATAGTGGGCTGGCTCCAAGAATCTTGTCCCCAGTGGGGCTCTGGAATGTCTTCTGACCCCAGATGTTGCAGTGGTTTGGGACACACTGGTCACCCCACGATCCCCCATGACCCCTGGCCATGCCAGGGCTGCAGGTGCTTAGATTGCAAACCTAGAGTTGGATGTGCATGCGTGCATGCGTGTGTGTGTGTGTGTGTGTGTGTGTGTGTGTGTGTCTGCCTGCCCTGCACAGCATGCAGAAACTGCCTCTGGGACCAGCCCCACTGGGTCACCTTGAAGATGTCCCTCCCTGCCTCAGCAGCAGATGAGAGCCTTGCCCTTGTCTGGCAGCACCAGGTCCATTACCAGCTGGGCGGGAGATGGCATCACCCATGCCTGCAAGACGGAGCCAGTTGGTGCAGGCATCTGCCTGCTTGAACGGCTAGGAAATTAATCTCCCAGTCACCACAACCGGCAGAGGTAGGCGCTGCTTTAAATTATGAGGGAAATTCTTCCAATTTCCATACCAAGGGCCTATTTTATCAAAAAGATAAATATGACTGCAGAGAAATAACATGATGACAATCCCCCTTCCCACCCCCGGCCTCCCTGTCGCCCTGTACCAGCTGCGGCAAGGATAGAAGATGAAACAAGCTTTGCCTCCTTTCTGGACTTTCTTCCCGAGCAGTTTTTACAAAGGTGCTCATGATCAAGTGGAAACCTCAAAAAAAATAGGCTCTTCTCTGAGATACCACTTCCCCCGCCATGCCAGCATGAGTAATTACATCTCCTGAGCACCTACGATGCCTTACACCATACATGGTATTTGTCATACACCATATTATCTCATTTAATCCTCATGATGGTCTATGATGGGATCCCCAGTTAACAGGTAAGGAAACAGCCTCAGAGAGGTTAAGTAACTTTCCAAAGGTCACACAGCCCCACAGATAGAGACCTGGGTCAGTGGGAAACTGAAGCCCTGTGCTCTTAGCTGCTATTCTGTGGCTACCAGGCACCATGTACTGGGAGTTCTGGTTTTTTAAATCTTGGGAAGGGAAAATGCTCTTCTCCCCAAAATGATGTTTTGCTTTTTCTGAGCCACTTGATATATAGCCAGAGCCAGCCATGACCTGGGGCTATTCAGGATGAAGGAGTATCAACAGCTGAACATTGCTGATAAGATACCAGGATTCCAGAGATGGGAGCCTGTGTGTCTTAGAAGAGATGGGCCACAGCAGGCAGGTGCTTGGGGAGAAGCAAATCATCCAGGGATGTGCGAGGACCTCCTGTTTTGTATCTGTTCTATCTCCTGGTATGTCTTAGAGATGTTCTAGATTGCAGGTAGGGACCCATGGGTGATTTCACCGAAGAGGAACAATGATAGTGATAAGAGAGCTCTCACTGACAGCACTTACTGAACATCCATCAGGCTCTAAACTCTTTTCGTGCATGCTTCTCTCATTGAATCTTCACAGCAGGCCCGAGAAGTGGAGATTGTCTTTCCTCCATCTTACAGATAGGGAAGCTGAGCACAGAGCTGGTTAAAATGGTGAGCCTGGAATGCTCTTTGCAATTCCTGAACTGGCACTCTCCAGCGCTCTGGTTGCACAGGGACTGAGAACGCCAGCAGGGTGGGGCCTGTGTCTCTCTCTCTCGTCACCCCATCTGCCTAGGATACCGGGCAGGGCCGGTGCAGAGAGGAAGCTCAGGAGCCATTTGAATTGGACCAGGGGGAGTCTGTGACTGGTTGCTTGGTGTGTACGGTGTGGCTGAGTGTGTCCTAGGGGAGCTGCTCCCAGTCACCCATTGGCCCATCCTCCCATCCATCACCCACCCAACCCCCACAGCCCAATCGTGGGATCCACAGACATTTACAAGCACTGGCAGAGTGTCGGAACAGAGTAGGTGCTTTCAGCCAGAAGAGCAAGTCAGGACTTAAAATTAAAGAGTCCTGGTCTGCAATGGGTTACCCATCAATGATAAATCGGTTTGGCAAATTCCATTATAGGAGATCCTTGGGGCACTGCTGAGGACTTGATGCATTTGAGGAATCATAAGAGAGGAGGAGGCTGGAGGGAAGCCTGGTGGGGGCTAAATTTGGAGGGGCTTGCAGGGGCCAGGCCATGAGGGGTCTTGAAGATCACATTAAGAGATTGTCCTTTGGGATGGGTGCAGTGGCTCATGCCTGTAATCCCAGCACTTTGGGAGGCCGAGGTGGGTGGACCACCTGAGGTCAGGAGTTTGAGACCAGCCTGGTCAGCATGGTGAAAATCTGTCTCTACTAAAAATACAAAAAATTAGCCTTGTGTAGTGGCGCATGCCTGTAATCCCAGCTACTCGGGAAGCTGAGGCAGGAGAATCGCTTGAACCCGGGAGGCAGAGGTTGCAGTGAGCTGAGATTGTGGCACTGCACTCCAGCTTGGGTGACAGAGTGAAACTCCACCGAGAGAGAGAGAGAGAGAGAGAGAGGGAGAGAGAGGGAGAGAGAGGGAGAGAGAGAGATTGTCTTTTTCCCCAAGGGCAAAGAGGGGCGTGGCCAGAGCGTTTCAGGAGAGCCTCTGGTTGCAGATGGAGGACAGATGGGCAGAGGCAGTGTTCGGGGTAGGAGACCAGGGAGGAGGCTGCTGCAAGGGTCTCCATGAACCTGGAACTGGGGCTAGAGGAGGCTGAGCCCACAGCCCCTGCCCTGCACAGAGCTGAGCACAGAGCTGAGCACGGCTTGGATGAGCACACTCCATGCCACAGGATGACACTGCAGGGAGATCCTTGGCTTCTCCAATTAGTTGTCCTCTGAGCAGACTTCAGAAACAGCCCTGGTATTATTCCCATTCCACAGATGGGACCCCAAGTCCTCTGACGAGGCAGGAGTGGTGCCTGGGTCCATGGGCCTCTGCTGTGCAAGGCAAAAGCCAGTTCTGGCTCCTCCAGCTTCTAGTCCAGGGCTGGGACTGGGAACTGCAGGGAATCAGAAGGTCCTACATGCCGCAGACCTGGATGTGGGAGTGAGTCTGGGGCTTGCTTCCTCTCTGTGTGGACGCCATTGTCACCCTCATTTCCAGATGAGGACATTTTGCCTTGGTGAGCTAAAGTTATGTGTTCAAGATTGCCCACCTAGTTTTGTGGCAGATCTGGAGTTTAAACTCAGGTTTATCTGATAATTTATCAAATAGTAGCACAGAGCAGAAGAAGAGAGCAGGGTTTTGTGGGGTGGGGGGGTTTGGGTTGGGGGCTGGAGAACTGGGCTCTGTTCCTGGTTCTGTCACTCATTCACTGTGTGATCTTGGGCATGCCCCTTGCCCTCTCTGAACCTGCTGGCTATCTGTTTGAAGAGGCACTGATTATTCAACTCCCTCCAGGGTGGGAGAGGAGGGGGCCAAAAACTATGAGGGGAGGCAGTGAGATCCAGGCCTGTATCAGGTGGCTTAGGTCAGGGCTGGCTCCAGTGTGGGGAACCTGGGGAACATTTAGGGCAGGGAAACTGAGGCAGACTATCACTCCCAAGTCCTTGCTGAGTGTAGCATGGAGGCAGCTCCACAGACAATCTGTCTGGGTTCAGGGAAGTGTTCTTTGCAGCCTGAAGCTACCTGAGCTGCAGTGACAAAGGGAAGGAACAGAGATGCAGAAGTGCTGACTCAGCACCTTCAGGCTGCCAATCCTGCCCACTCTCTCAGAGATGCTGGTTAGAGGGAGAAGGGGGGCCAAGGACTCAGAACTAACGGATGGCTCCTGTCACAAAAATTCCAAAGACATTTATCACAGGTCCACTTCCCTGGCAAGTCTGGCCTCAGTAGTGCACTCTTCCTCCACGGCTGAAATGGACGGGGTGAGGCGTGGAGTCATTGGAGGGCGTGTAGGGAACATGATTCAGGCACCATTTTCCCTCTGTTCACCATTGGCTGGTCCCATCCTCCAAGCAGGGACTTCAAGAAGGGCTGGGGGAGGGGACATGGCAGGGCAGGGCTAATTGAATTGGACACTTCTGAGTCTCCTCTGCTGCTGTTTATTTCGGGCAACTTTTTAGCTCACTTGCTGATACCTGTCCTCTGGTCACCAGGAGACTGATAGAGGGATGTTGGAGGTCTGGGGACAGGCCAGGGACATCTCAGAGAGGAGGACACAGAAGGGCTGGATCTCGAAGGATGAACTAAGCATATCGGGATCAGTAAAGGGAGAGAGGAGCATGGGCAGGAACACAGAGGGGTGAGCCTTTGGGATGTCACCTTGATGGCAGCTGAACATGAAGATCATTGGGTGAGGAAAAGGATACTGGGTGTTCAGACTACTTCTCACAATGGGGACGCATCTCTACAAGAAGTCAACTAATGTCTTTTCATGGTCCATGCCACCTGGCATTTGTGGTATTGGGAGCGGGGCAGATTACAGTGGACAGGAGAAATAGAAAGTGAAGTCATAAACCTATTCATCAATCCTCCATCAATTCACCCAGCCAACAAATCATCCGTCCTCGCAGGCATTTACCTATCTATGCATCTACTCAACATCCACTCCACCATCCCCTTATCCATCCATCCATCCATCATCCATCCATCCATCCATCATCCATCCATCCATCCATCATCCATCCATCTATCATCCATCCATCCATCCATCCATCATCCATCCATCCATCCCCTCATCAATACTCACCAAACGCTTAATCCATGCCTGGAGATATGCTAGATACTGGGAACACAAATATGAATCAGACTAAAATGGACCTCTAAAACTGGGGAAAGCAAGAGGTCCCACACAGCTGCCCTGGCACCGTGAGGGGAGTCTTGGTGCATCACAGAGTTCCCTGCTCCCACCTCTGCTTCCATCTGTTTAATGTGTCAAGAGTGAACAGGAGAGCACTTCACTGCCAAATAGAAGCTTTTCAACCATTGTGTTAAAACGTAACTGGAAAAATACAAGTGACCACCCACAAACCCTTAATGGTTCTATAAATGTAAGAGGAAAGCAATTCATTCCACTATTAAGATACATTCTGCCACTTGAGTTTATTTAAATAAACTCACTAAAATTAACTCACATATTCCTCTGCGTATCTAACTTCCTTAAGTTTACCACCTTGTCATCATTCACTAAGGTTTTAACTCCGGCTTAAAGAACTTATTTATTGGCTGAAAAACTCACTGAAACAATTTCACAAATTACTTTTCCCTATTTCTGCAGAGGAAATGGCAAACTGGTTGACATCACAGAACCAAGCCACAGTAGAATTAAACATTCCAATTGAACCCACACCAAGCTCTCATTTTCTTGCTAGAATAATGACTGGACTCAACCTGCTCATATTTTCTTCTCTTTCATCACCACCTAGAGTTGGCTTTTGGGCCATTTTCCACAAACAGCCCAGAGGCTTAAAAAAAAAAAATATATATATATATATAAATATATACACACACACACACACACACGTATATATACACACACACACATACATGTATGTATATATATAATGCCAGTGGAGTTACTGTGCGTGCCTGATAAGTGCAATTGGGTTGAGAAGCAGATTCTAGGGGGCTGGCTGGACCCACCTACCAGCTAGGGTATTTGCTCCCACACCCCAGCTTGCATTTTGTTACTCAAAATCATGGCTCAGAAAAATGACCTTTGACTATAATATGGACTTTCCAGGAAGCTAGTGAATAATTGACATGTAAAATGTTAAATTCATGAATGCTGTGAATTTTCATCAGCTATCCCACCCAGGGGAGACAGAATATTTACAAAGGATTGTGTGAAGACCATGTCATCTGCACGCTGCTCTGCTCGTAAAAGTTTTAGTCCTTGGAACAAGTTCAACCAGCCTAGAGCTGTGTTCTTAGGCCACAGTGATTGAACCTCCTTCCCAAGAACGAGCTTCTTGGAGTTGGGCTTTGGCCTTATGCTCAGAGCTTGTATTGAGGGGACTAGCTTAAGAAGTAGCTTTATCATAGCCAGGAGCAGTGGCTCACACCTGTAATCCCAGAGGCTGAGGTAGGCAGACTGCTTGAGCCCAGGAGCTCAAGACCATCCTGGGCAACATGGTGAAATCCTGACTCTTCAAAAAATACCAAAATTAGTTGGGCATGGTGTTGTGTGCCTGTAGTCCCAGCTACTTGGAAGGTTGAGGTGGGAGGATCACTTGAACTTGGGAGGTCAAGGCTGTAGTGAGCTGTGATTGCACCACTGTACTCCAGCTTGGGCGATAGAATGAGACTCTGTTTAAAAAAAAAAAAAAAAAGAAGTAGCTTTATTATAAGTGTGTTGCTGCAGGTATTGTCCACTATACTTCTCGGTACCCCTAGGTAAGGCTCCATGTAATACATTTCTCCAAGATATGAGGGCCAGGAAAAGCTTTTCTTTCTTCGAAAGAGCTACTTTCTCCTTATAGACCATGAGAATCATGTAACTGATCCCCTTTGCTGTTTCGCTTTGGCCTCCAGGAAGCTCAGAGACACTCTGTAGCTCAACTTCAAAAGGAAAGGAAACCAGTCTGTCTTTGGCTCTCTGGTGCTAGTTAGCATCATTCAATACAGCCAATTCACAGATTCCCTCTGTGAGTCAGATTTGGGAGAATGAGCCAACTTACGGTATGTGCACATCACCATTACATTACTTGCTATTGTAGCTGTGAATAATCATTCTGATTTGGGGGTGTTTCTTGCATTGCTCTAAAAGCTATTGGGAGAGGATGTACCTGGAAGTGGTAAATGCAGTGTGTAAGAACCTGGCTTATGACACCGACCGGGGTATTTAACACCTATGTACCTTAGCTTCCTCATCTCTAAAACAGAGTAATGACCACTCAGAGTGTTTCTGTGAGGATTAAGGGAGATAATTTAGCAGTCCATACATGCAACTATAAAGCTGGACAAAACTGTCAAAGTACCATTGCAGTTCTCTGGAAATTGACCAAAGGTATACAATGAACTGAGAAGCACTTATTATGAAAAAGACTCAATACAGTGTGAACCTGTAATGTTCTTGCCTATGACTGCCTCCATACCCCTCCCCACCAACTCTGCTCCCCGGTCTGTGAAAACCAGCAGCTTCCCTGCTACTGTTGGAAAGAGCCCATCCAAATGGATCACACTTTCTTGTTTGTTTGTCTTATAAAGTATGATTCATATTCAGGAAAAAATAAAAATAACAAAATAAGAAACCAAAACCAAAGCAAAAAACCCATCAATAGAAGCTGTGGGTGAGTGTCCTCAGGTGTTGGATTTAGCAAAGAGTTTAAAGCAGCTATTATAAATATGTTTGAATAAGTAAACAAAGTCACGTCTAAATAATTAAAGGAGAGTAGGATGACAATGTCTCAATGAATAGAGAATCTTAATAAAGAGACAGAAATTACAATAACCAAATGGAAATTCTGATTTGGAAAATACAATAACTTAAATAAGAACTCATTGGAGGGATTCATTGGCAGATTTGAGATGGCAGAAGAAAGAACAGATGAACTTGAAAATGAATTGATTAAAGAGCAATCCAATGTGAAGAAGAGGGAGAAAAATGGATTGAAGAAAAAAATGAACAGAGACTCAAAAACTTCTGGAACAACATCAAGCATAGCAAAATATGTGTAATGGGAGTCCCAGAAGGAAAGGAGAGAAAGGGGCTGAAAAAATATTTGAAGAAATAATGGTGACAATTCCCCAAGTCTGACAAAAAAACTACATATCCATGAAATTCAACAAATCTCATGTAGAATAAACACAAAGAGATCCATACCTACACACATCACAGTCAAACTACTGAAAACCAGAGACAAAAGACAAAGAGAAATCATGAAAGCACCAAGAGAAAACCTGCTCATCACAAACAGGGGAACAGCAATTGATTAATGGTTAATGTCTAATCAGAAACAGCGGAGGGCAGAAGGCAGTGGAATGACATGTTCAAAGTGCTAGGAAAGGCTGGGCATGGTGGCTCATGCCTGTAATCCCAGCACTTTGGGAGGCTGAGGCCGGTGGGTCACTTGAGGCCAGGAGTTCAAAAGCAGCCTGGCCAACATGGTGAAACCCCATCTTTACTAAAAAATACAAAAGATTAGCTGGGCATAGTGGCACACACCTGTAATCTCAGCTATTCAGGAGGCTGAGGCACAAGAATCGCTTAAACCCAGGAGATGGAGGTTTTACAGTGAGCCGAGATCACGCCACTCCATAAACCAAACAATCCCAAAGTGCTAGGAAAAAAAAGAAAAGAAAAAAGAGACAAAAGCTAAAACCAAAACTAAACAAAGAAGAGTTTTTTCTTTTCTCTCTCTTTTTTTTTGAGAGTCTTACCGTATTGCCTAATGGTGCAATCTCGGCTCACTGCAACCTCTGCCTCCTGGGCTCAAGTGATCCTCTGGCCTCAGCCTCCTGAGTAGGTCCCCCCTGGGACCACAGGTGTACCCCACCACACCTGGCTAATTTTATGTATTTTTGGTAGACATGGGTGTCGTCATGTTGCTTAGGCTGGTCCTGAGCTCAAGTGATTTGCCCACCTCAGCCTCCCAAAGTGCTGGGATTACAGGTGTGAAACACTATGTTCGGATCAAAGAAGAGTTCTATATTAGCAAAACTATCCTTCAAAATTGAAGGTAAAACAAAGACATTTCTAGAAAAAAAAATGAGAGATTTTGTTGCTAGCAGATATGCCTTATGATAATTACTAAAGGTAGTCTTTTAGGCTGATAGGAAATGATTGATGCTAGATGCTAACTTAAATCCGCAGGAAGAAATGAAAAGTTCTAGATATGGTAAACATATAGGTAAATATCAAAGGTTCTCTCTACATCTCTTTCTCATTTATTCTCATAACTTCTTTAAAAGATATAAGATTATATAAACAATAATTATAATACCATTTTGTTGGATTTATATATATAGGTATAATATATATTACAATAAAAGCACAAAACTGGGGAGAGGAAAATGAAATATATTGTCAAGTTTTATATATCTTATTGGATTTGACTTAATATTATACCAAAGTAGACTGTGATAAAGTAAGATGCATATGTAATCCCTAACTAACCCCTAATTAAATAATTAAACAGGAAAGGCTGGGCGCAGTGGCTCACACCTGTAATCCCAGCACTTTGGGAGGCTGAGGCGGGCAGATCATGAGGTCAGGAGATCGAGACCGTTCTGACTAACATGGTGAAACCCTGTCTCTACTAAAAAACACAAAAAAAATTAGCCGGGCATGGTGGCGGGCACCTGTAGTCCTAGCTACTGGGGAGGCTGAGGCAGGAGAATGGCGTGAACCTGGGAGGTGGAGCTTGCAGTGAGCTGAGTTTGCACCACCGCACTCCAGCCTGGGCTACAGAGCAAGACTCTGTCTCAAAAACAAAACAAAACAAAACAAATAATAATAATAATTAAACAGGGAAAAAACCCCAAAAGAATCAAAATAGTACATTAAACATGTTTAACACAAAAGAAGGAAGTAAAGGAAGAGCAGATAAACAAAAAAGACATGAAACAAAAAGACAACAAATAGCAAAATGGCTGATGTAACATCTAACCATATCAACATTTATATTTTATTAAATTAACTTGTGTTTTAAAAAAGATATGAATGGTGGCCGGGCACGGTTGCTCACGCCTATAATCCCAGCACTTTGGGAGGCCGAAGCAGGCGGATCATTTGAGGTCAGGAGTTCAAGACAAGCCTGGCCAACATGGTGAAACCCTATCTGTACTAAAAATACAAAAATTAGCTGGCCGTGGTGGCAAATGCCTGTAATCCCAGCTACTTGGGAGGCTGAGGCAGGAGAATTGCTTAAATCCGGGAGGCAGAGGTTGTAGTGAGCCAAGATCGTGCCACTTGCACTCCAGCCTGGGTGATGGAGTGAGACTCCGTCTCAAAAAACAAGCAAGCAAACAAACAAAAAACCCCCAAAACACAGAGATAATGAATGGAACCTAGGCAACACAGCAAGACCCCTATCTCTATAAAAAGTAGAAAAAATTATCTAGGCTTGGTGGTGTGTGCCTGTAGGATTGCTTGAGCCTGCGAGGTCTATAGAGAGCCATTGAACTCCAGCCTGGGTGACAGAGTGAAACCTTGTCTCACAAAAAAAAAAAAAAAAAAAAAAAAAAAAAGGAAGATATATGAATGGATTAATAACTCCACTTAAAGGGCAGATATTGTCAGAGTAAATAAAAAGGCAAGACCTACCTATATGCTGGCTGCAAGAAACACACCTGATTCAAAGACACATATAGTTTGAAAGTAAAAAGATGGAAGGAGATATAGCATACAAACAGCTTGAGTGGTTATGCTGATATCAGACAAAATAGACTTTAAGGTAAGATATATATTTCTTGAGACAAAGACATTTCATAATGACAAAAAGGTCAACATATTAGGAAGATATAACAACTACATATGTATTATATATGCACTTAACAAGCCCCCCAAAACATGAAGTAAAAACTGTGAAAATTGAAAGGAGATCTAGATAATTCAACAATAATAGTGGAGATTTTAATGTCTCAATCTCAATAACTGACAAAGCAATTAGAAACTCAGCCAGGATACAGAAGACTTGAATGACACTATCAACCAATATGACATTCATAGAAGCCTTCACCAACTGAAGATTACACATTCTTTTCCAGTGCACATGAGACATTCTCCAGGATAGACCATATGTGGACCATAAAACAAGTCTCAATAGATTTAAAAAGATTTAAATCATACAAAATATGTTCTCTGACCACAATAGAATTAGAGATCCAAAATAGAAAAATATCTGGGAAAACCCCAACTATTTAGAAATTAAGCCGGGCATGGTGGGCTCACGTCTGGAATCCCAGCACTTTGGGAGGCTGAGGCAGGAGGATCACTTGAGGTCAGGAGTTTGAGACCATCCTGGCCAACATGGCAAAACCCCGTCTCCACTAAAAATACAAAAATTAGCCAGGAGTGGTGGCATGTGCCTGTAATCCCAGCTACTTGGGAGGCTGAGGCAGGAGAATCGTTTGAACCCAGGAGGCAGAGGTTGCAGTGAGCCGAGATTGTGCCACTGCACTCTAGCCTGGGCGACAGAGCAAGACTCTGTCTCAAAAAAAAAAAAAAAAATTTAAACTACATGCTTCTAAATAACCTATGGGTCAAAGAAGAAATCACAGTAAAAATAAAAATATATTTTAGGCTAGGCACTGTGGCTCACGCCTGTAATCCCAACACTTTGGAAGGCTAAGGTGGGAGGATTGCTTGAGCCCAGGAGTTTGACACCAGCCTGGGCAACACAGTGAGACCCTGTATCTACAAAAAATAATAAAAAGTTAGCCGGGCTTGGTCGTGCGAGCCTATGGTTCCAGTTACTCGGGAGGGTTAAGTGGGAGGATCACTTGAGCCCAGGAGTTTGACACCAGCCTGGGCAACATAATGAGACCCTATATCTACAAAAATAATAATAATCAGCTGGGTATGGTGATGCATGCCTATAGTCCCAGCTACTTGGGAGGCTGAAGTGGGAGGACTGCTTGAGCCCAGGAGTTCAAGGTTTCAGAGAGCTATGATTGCACTACTGCACTCCAGCCTTGTGAAGCCTTTGTCTTCAAAAAACAAAACAAAAAAATGTGTGTGTGTGTGTGTATATATATGGAACAGAATGAAAACAAAACACAACATAGTATCAAAATTTATGGAATACAGCTAATTCACAGCTTTAAATACTTACATTAGAAAAGAAGAACGGAAAAGAAGAAAGGCCTCAACTTGAAAGCCTAAGCTTTCATGTTAAGAAACTAGAGAAAGAAGCGTAAACAAAACCCAAAGAAGTAAAGGAAGGAAATGATGAGAGCAGAAATCAACGAACAAGAAAACAGAAAAGCAACAGAGAATATCAATGAAACCAAAAGTTGTTTTTTTGAAAAGATAACATTTACAAATCTTAGCAGCCTTATGAGGTAGGTGCTAGTAATCTGATTTAATAGATGAGGGTACTGAGGCTCAGGCAGGTGAAGTGACTTGCCCAAGATCACAAAGACAATTTTTAGTTGTGGGGAGGGAGACAGGATTTGAACCCTGGGGCATTTGGGGAGAAGTTCTTTATCCCCCACTCCCCATCGGATTGCTTTGCAGGCCTGAGCTATTTTGAGAATCAAACCAGTCCCAGTACCAGGCCTTGTGTTCACCAACATTCAGTATCCTGAGAAGGTGAGCAGTTCTAGGGTCTCTGGAAAAGAATCACTACTCAGCCACCTTTCTTGGGCAGCGAAAGCCCCGAGTTCCTTTGCTGGAGCTGACCTGCTTCTGGGACTAGGACAGCACTCTGGTTAAATAAGACACAGACAATCCTGGGTTCAAGTCCTGGCGCTGCCTCTTGCTGGCAGTGCTCACTGAGCAAGTCAGATCTCTAGGCCTCTATTGCCTCATCTGTAAAATGGGAGCAGCAATTTCGGCTATGAGCTAATCAAAGCAAACTGCCTAGCAGGATGCCCGGCTCATAAGGTGCCTAATACATGACAATCAAATAGTTAAAATTTAAAGACATTTCCTAGACACAGAACTAAATGTGAAAGACAAAAGAGTAAAACTTGAAGTGGAAAACATCAGAGAACATCTTCACGACCTTGCATTTCTTAAACAGGACACAGAAGATACTAACCATTTACAAATGGATACATCGGACTATATTAAAATAAAAAACTCTGGTTGGAGTTTGGGTTGCAAAGTGGTGGAGGGCTGAGGGCCTGCACAGGGACTGAGGCGTCCAGGGTCAAGGTCAAGGACATGGCTGGAACAAGTGAAAGATTTTTGAAAGAAGATTCTCTAAATATATTCATTATTTGCAACCTGCCCCAGGACACTGGAGAATGTTTCTCATGGAGGGATCTGTCTGTACAGGTGCCTGGAAGTGGTTAATAGATCCCCAGTCACAAAGAGTTCCTTCTTCATGTCTTTATGGAATCATCCATTTTTTCATGATTAGCTTTTCACTCTAATAGGTTTGTCCTTTGCTGGATACATAAGAGAGTAGTTGCACCATCAATTATAGCAGTTCAGTGTCAAACAGTATTAACAGAGTATAATATGTCTGGTGATGATAATGGAAAACTAATTTTGAAACCTAGGCCTTGTGTTCAATGAGGGCACCTAAAACAGCCTTTCTTCAAATAAGTGATAAGTGAAAAGCCCCCACAGGATTCCTTTTCAGTTCAAACTATGCAGCCGCAGCAGCTGCTGAATGGAAATGTGTGATATTTACCTAGACTGTCTTTTAATGATGACTCATATTATCAGTGCCTTTGATACCTCTGCTCACCTATGCTTCAGTATAGGTGTCCCTTGAATACTTCTCATCCTGAAAACATTTTTTCTTTTTCTTTTCTTTTTTTGAGACAAGGTCTTCTTGCTCAGTAACCCAGGCTGGAGGCTGGAGTGCAGTGGCACAGTCATGGCTCACTGCCGCCTCGAACTCCTATGCTCAAGCGATCCTCCTGCCTTTGCCTTCCAAGTAGCTGGGACTATAGTTGTATACCACCACACCTGGCTAATCTCAAAATTTTGTTTGTATACACAGGGTCTTGCTATGTTGCCCAGGCTGGTCTCAAACTCCTGACCTCAAGCAATCCTCCCGTTTCAGCCTCCCAAAGTGCTGGGATTACAGGTGTGAGCCACCCCATCCAGACCTACCCTGCAAAGATTTTTGCAGTTGAAGTACAGGTCTTGGTTATTGCAGTACACTTAGAAATAGACCCTCATTTAGCTTTTACGTGTCTTTGCATTCTATTCTAAATCAAAGCCAATCAAAGCCAATGTCAGACAAAGGGAAAGTGCTGTGAGCACCTATGTTCTCCTGCCTGTGTTTCATCAGCTCGCCATCCCCACGTCTCTTGTAATAAGACAATCGCGTAGAGCTGGGCTTTTATTCTTGCACACTGAAAAATAAGCCCCACTGCCGGAGAAACCTTGGATGTGCTAAGATTGAGCTAAAATTGATATTGAAATGATAGGTAAACATTTGTTAAGCCAGATACTGAACTTCAGCCATTCTTGTGGTTACACTATTTAGTTCAGTGTTTTTATTTAATGCTCAGGATAATTTCTAGTTTGAAGGAATTTAAAGAGCACTCCCCAGGTTTCTGAACATACAAATTCAGTTATAAATTACATAATGTCTGGGAATTTGATCATCGTATTATTTTAGATAATTGGATTTTACACTTGGTAGACATGCCAGCACACTAGTATTGCAGGTGTAATTGATCATCCTACTCCCTCGGAAGAATAATATGGGAGCAATGCCACGGTGCTCTATTCTCAGTGTTTAGAGTGTGTTGGTGACATATTGTGTGTGTATAACAGCCATATGTACTCATAATAGTCCTTGAACTATTGGGATCACTGCTGATACTTTAAAGTATTGGAGGTACCTTTTTATCTTGAAAAAATATAATCTTTTTGAAAAACTTTCAATTGTTTCATGAGTGATTTTTTATTTTGGAGACAAAGTCTCACTCTGTCACCCAGACTGAAGTATAGTGGTGCGATCCCGGCTCACTGCAACATTTGCCTCCTGGGTTCAAGCAATTCTCCTGCCTCAGCCTCCCGAGTAGCTGGGATTACAGGCGTGTGCCATCATGCCCACCTAATTTTGTATATTTAGTAGAGACAGGGTTTCCTCCATGTTAGCCAGGCTGATCTCCAACTCCCGACCTC
This sequence comes from Macaca fascicularis, assembly GCF_037993035.2. Taxonomy (NCBI): domain Eukaryota; kingdom Metazoa; phylum Chordata; class Mammalia; order Primates; family Cercopithecidae; genus Macaca; species Macaca fascicularis. The sequence goes on along the minus strand of NC_088394.1, from coordinate 62,456,838 downwards.
AGGTGATCTGCCCACATTGGTCTCCCAAAGTGCTGGGATTATAGGTGTGAGCTGCCGTGCCTGGCCCATGAGTGATCTTTTAAATTTTAGTTAACTTAAAATCTGAATTTTATTTTGAGACAAGGTCTTGCTCTGTTGCCCAGGCTGGAGCGCAGTGGTGCACTCATATGGGTGAATCTCACAATATAATACTGAGCAAAAGTAGCCAGTCCTGAAGGAAAACATACAACTCCATATGTATAAAATGCAAAAATAAGCAAAACTAATTTACGGTGACAAAAGTCAAGTTAATGATTACCCTTGACATGGGATAGTGACTGGGAGGACACATCAGGGGAGTTCTAAGTTGCAAGTAAGGATGTGTTTATCTTCTTCTTTTTTGAGACAGGGTCTCACTCTGTTACCCAGGCTGGAGTACAGTGGTAAGATTGTAGCTCACCGAAGCCTTGAACTCCTGGACTCTGGCAATCCTCCTGCCTTAGCCTCCCAAAGTGTTGGGATCATAGGCCATGAGCCACTGAGCCTGGCCAAGGATGTGTTTCTTTTCTTTCTTTCTTTTTCCTTTCTTTTCTTTTTTCTTTCTTTTTTTTTGAGACAGAGTCTCGTTCTGTTGCCCAGGCTGGAGTGCAGTGGTATGATAGCAGCTCACCACAACCTCTGCCTCCTGGGTTCAAGAGATTCTCCTGCCTCAACCTCCCAAGTAGCTGGGATTACCTCCCAAGTAGCTGGTGCCCGCCACCATGCCTAGCTAATTTTTGTATTTTTTAGTAGAGATGGGGTTTTGCCATGCTGGCCAGGCTGGTCTCGAACTCCTGACCTCAGGTGATCTGCCTGCCTCGGCCTCCCAAAGTGCTGGGATTACACGCGTCAACCACCACGCCCAGCCGTGTTTCTTGATATGTGTGTTCAGTTTGTGAACATTCCTTGAGCTTGCACCGATGGTTGGTGCACTTTTCCGTATGTATGCTATATTTAGTGGTATGCTGGCAAACCAGCTTTCAGGAAAAAATGAAAAGGAAAGGAAGAAAGAAAAAAAAAAATCCCGATTTGTACCGTTTGTCATTTTCCAGTGTCAACACTTTCACTGTGGTGAATTTCAAGTTACCAGTGATTTAGCAACTGGCTCATGAAACTCCTGCTTATTTAGCTATTGGCTCTTGTGAGCTGGTATTTCTACTAAAAAAAAAAAAAAAAAAAAATGCCTAGAGCATCTCTCTAGAAAAGGAATTCTCAGTTCTTGCTATAGATGTTCAGAGATTCTCCTGATGTCTTGGGGCCTACAGGGGAGGGATTACAACAGGCAGGAGGGGAAAGTTTTGCTAGTATGACTGTCCACTGCCTCCTAAGTGGCCGGTAGGGACCGGGTTGTGACAACATTTGTCTTTTTACTTTCCAAAGAGGGCTTCTCCTCTGCATCTTCACTGAGAACAGAGCAGCAGGCTCCCTCCTGGGGCATTTTCCACATTTATGTAGAAAGAGCACCTTACGTGGACTCAGGATGGGAGGTTGAAGTTTCAGCCATGAACATACTGTGTGACCTGGTCCCATTCCTTTCTGGACTAAGTTTCCACACCTGTAGTGTGAGACAGTTAGGGTAGAGCCCCAGGGTAAGACTCACAGCCTTGGCAGATGACCTCTTGCAACCAACCTATGAGGTAAGGAGAATCTATTTGCCTGAGTTACCCCATCAGGTGCTTGTAATGGGGTCAGGTACAAAGCTGGCACCTGGCTGGCCCCTGCTGGAACTTGGCAAATGCAGGTGGGCCGCCCTGCCAAGCTGCCTCTCAACACCAACCTGGGGTTGGTAGGGAAGGGAGAGAGAAGATATGTTCTCTCCCTGGGCAGTCTGGGTAGAATCCTGCAGGGAAGACTGAGTTAGTTCTGCAACAGTCACTGTAGGATTAACATTCTGAAAAAGAAAGAAAAGAACACATGCTCACTGAGCACCCATGTGTTCACCAAACTCTCAGAGTCACATTGGAAACCAGGTCTGATGATCCAATTTTACAGGTGAAAAAACAAAGGCTCAGATGATTGAAATACGTTTGCTCCAGTGGTTTTCAAACCTGGGTCTCTTAGCTCTTGCTGTTGTTACTACATTAGGCCACATTCGCCTCCAATCCTCTTCCTTAGGCCCATTCCTAGGGGACACAGGTGTCACCCAGTATGAAGGCACCCTCGAACTCCTGGGCTCAAGTCATCCTCCTACCTCAGCCTCCCGGGTAGCTGGGACTACAGGCATGTACCACCATGCTCAGCTAATCTTTAAATTTTTTTGTAGAGACAGGGTCTCGGTATGCTGCCCAGGCTGGTGTCAAACTCTTGAGCTCAACTGATCCTCCTGCTTTGGCCTCCCAAAGGCTGGGACTACAGGTGTGAGCCACCTCACCTGGCTGGGTTCCTCTCTCTTGTCTTTGAAGCATGTAGGCTGTATGCTTCTGCAGTGATGCCTGCAGAGGACAACAAGGCTTTCCCAATCACCTGGGCACAGGTCCAGATGCAGGCAGAGCTGAGCGTCAGGGTAGCTAATTTAGGGTAGCCCTTGGCAGAGAAACAGAAATGTCCTTACTCATTCCTGTTAGTAGGAAAATCCCTCCCCCAGTGCACTTGGTTTTGGGGTGCCATGGGTGACGACCCAGGGCATCATGCTTTCCTTGGCAAGACTTCTAAATACAGAAATCATTTTGCCCTTCACCAGTCCAAGGCTCAGTCTTTCGACCCCTCCCTTCCCCACATTCCCACTCGCTCCCTGGGTGATCTCATCCCACTTCACAGCACTGAGCAGCATTCACACACTGACAGTCCCCAAATTTACATCCCCAGCTCCAGACTCTTCTCTGAACTCCACATTCATGTACCCAACTGTCTGCCCTGTATCTCTACTCCAATGCCTGCAAAGCATCTCAGATACCACATGTCAAAACACTGCATCTTGACTTACAGTCCCCCACCAAACCTGACTATAATATTCCCCATCTCAGCAAATGGCAGCTCAGTCCTTCGCATTTCAAGCCCCAGACACTGTCCTTTTTGACCCCTTCCTTCTCATCCACCCCAAATCCAGTTTCACCTTCAAATCTGACCCCATATTGACACTTCCACTGTGAACCTCCTGGTCCAAGGTACCATTGTCATCACCTAGACCACTGTCCTTTCTTTTTTTTTTTTTTTTTCTGAGACAGAGTCTCACTCTATCACCCAGGCTACAGATCAGTGGCACCATCTTGGCTCACTGCAGCCTCTGCCTCCCAGGTTCAAGCGATTCTCACGCCTCAGTCTCCTGAGTAGCTGGGATTACAGGTGCGCACCACCACACCTGGCTAATTTTTGTATTTTTAGTAGAGACAGGATTTCACCATGTTGGCCAGGCTGGTCTTGAACTCCTGACCTCAGGTGATCCATCCTCCTCGGCCGCCCAAAATGCTGGGATTACAGCATGAGCCACCTGGCCTGGACCACTGTCTTAACCTCCTAACTGGTCTACTTGCTTCCAGCTGGGTCCTCCTCTAGCCTCTTCTACCACAACCAGGATGATCAGGTCCCTTTTCAGCTCAAACCCCTCCAATGACTGCTTGATTAGATGCCAAAGTCCTCCCATGGCTTCCAAGACCCTACATCATCTGGTCCCTACTGCTTCTGGTACCTTTCCTCTCCTCCTCTTCAGACACCCTGGCCTTCGTGCTGTTGATGGATCAAGCCAAACCTACTCCTGATTCAGAATCCTCTGCCTGGACCCTCTTCCTCTGGACACCTGTATGGCTCCCTCTCCTCTTTCTAGCAACTTCTGTTCCAGTGTTACCTTCTTGTCGAGCCTATGTCCTGATCCATCACCTCACTCTGCTTTTTTTTTGGCTTCGTAACTCCTTCCCCAATTTGACATATTAGATATTCATTTGTCTGTGTCTGTCTCTTCTGGCTATGTCAGCACTATAAGAGCTGGGACTTTGCTTTGTTCAAGGCTGTAACCCTGGCACCCAGAAAGGTTTCAGCATGTAGCATATGCTTAATTAATATTTGTTGAATAAGTGAATAAATGAATGGAAGAGGATGCCTGATATCAGGGATGACTGTCCACAGTTTACAACAGGAACCATGATGGAGTGACACTGCAGATAACCAAGCCTCAGGCTTCCTTCTGGCTTGTGGAACCCATGGCCAGCTTGAACTGGAGGACAGCAATGCTCCCACCACAGTGCCAGGCATTTGGCACATATTAGCTCAAGCCTCCACCTTCTGCTCATGACAGGTAATCCTCATGGTAACTCTCACAGCACCAGGATACTCCCATTTTACACCTGGGGGAACTGAGGCTCAGGGAGGTCAGGTAGTACACAAATGACATGAGCAAGATTCAAACTCAGGTCTGTGTGCTCCAAACCACAGCTCCAGTTACCCTCTTCTGGGCTGTTGGTGAGAAAGACACAGCTCAAGTCAGTGTCCTCAAGCCCCAGTTCCCAGAAAGACCTGCCAGCAACTGCAAATTTCACAGATGGCTTAGGTCTTTGCCACCCACTCTCTGTGCCTTCCTCTCCTCCATCCTCCCCCTGCACTGTAACCAGCAGGGACCACCGAGGGGACCTGCCTCCAGCCACCTGTGATGGGCTGGCTCCACCCACAACCTCAGAGCCCCTCTAAAAGCCATGGGGGTTGATGTTCCTCTGGCCTGCAGCCCTGACTTGCCCTTTGTCCTAGAGGGAGATCAGGAAGGAGGGGCTTGAGACATCTCTACCTGGAAAGGAAAGGATCAGATTGGGGAAAATTTAAGGTCAGAGAACAAAGGGAGCTCTGGGGAAGAGCTCAGGAAGCCCTTCCTCGGGGCATGGTGGACACAGGAGAAGAGCCACCCAGCTGCTGTCAGGCAGGGCTGCCACCAGGGACAGTGAGCTCACCACTGGGGCGGGGGGGTGGGGGGAGGGAGGCGGGGCAGTGAAATGCAAGCACTTTGCCAGCCTAGAGTGCTCTGCAACAGTTGGGGCTATTGTTATTAAGACTGCATTTAGTGCTCCAGCCAGGTTGAATGCCCTCTTGCCAGAGACCTGAATATGATATGATTGTGCACTGAAAATTAAGATAAGTGGGCTGGGTGTGGTGGCTCATGCCTATAATCCCAGTACTTTGGGAGGCCGAGGCAGGTGGATCACTTGAGGCCAGGAGTTTTAAGACCAGTCTGGTCAACATGGTGAAACCCAGTCTCTACTAAAAATACAAAAAATTAGCCAGGCGTGGTGATGGACACCTGTAATCCTAGCTACTCGGGAGGCTGAGGCAGGAGAATCACTTGAACTGGGGAGGCAGAGGTTGCAGTGAGCTGAGATTGTGCCACTGCACTCCAGCCTGGATGACAGAGCAAGAGTTTGTATTAAAACAAAAAACAAAAACAAAAACAACAAAAAAAGAAAATTAAGATGAGCTATCAATAAAATTAAGATGAGCTATCAAATGCTGAGTACTCACTAGGGTCAGACTCTGCGCTGGACCAGAGAACTGTGAGGAGGGGAAGCCAGGATGTTCAGGGGCCGTGAAGTCCTGAGGCAGAGTGGATTCCCCACCCCTGTTGTAGCGATGAAGGAATAGATTTGGCTCCACCTTTGTCCTTTTTCCAGCTGTGGTTTGGCTAAAATTGAGCCCCGGACAAAGTCACTTGGGGTGTAGCCCTGATCCCACCATTTTCTAGCTGTGCCATCTAGACTAATTTCTTCATCTCCTTGAGTCTCAGCTTCCTCATGTGCGGAATGGGCACACTGACCCCTCCCTTGCAGGACTTCTTCAAGGAAGCAAGGAGGCCACACAAAGAAATGATCATAAGGCCTCGTAATTCCTTCACCTGTGATACATTATTTGATCCTCACAGCAACCCTCAGAGACAGAGCACTGGCTGAAGTCACTCCCTCTATCCCCTTGCCCACTCCAAAGTCACACTTCAGCAAAGGATGGACAATGGTTTCATTTCACAGGCTAGAGATCATTGGGCAGTGTCTGCATGTGTTCCGGGCTCAGTGGGAAAAACTGCTACAATTGATTAGTGATGTCTGCTCTGGACACGGAAGTGGTGAATTTTGCAGTGTGTGCCATTGTTTGCCCTCCTTGCCCTCAAGTCCTTTCTTCTACTGGTAGCTAGGTCTTTGCAGAAATAACTGTCACAATAAGCAGAGCAAAAAACAGCAACATCTGGTCTGAACTCCAAATTCATCTCTAGAGTCCCTATCTCTCTCTATTTCCCCCTGTCCCTCAATACAGACTTCTGTAGGGAGAAAGTGGCTAAAAGGACGAGACTTTCAAATTTCTTGAGCATCTTCTCAGTGCCAGGCACCAAGCTAGACTCTCCATGTAGCATGTCAATTTTGAGCACGAAACCAAAAGGGTGCTATTGTTATTTCTATTTTATAGATGAGCGAATTGAGGTTTTTAGAAATTAGGCTGCTTGCTCCCGCTGATAATAAGCAGGGCCAGGTTTTGCACTGGAACCCACACACTGTATATCACACCATCTCTAAGGGAGACCCAAGCCCACCCAGAGGCCCTGCCTGGCTGCAATTCCTGCCAGCCTGCAGGCAGCCACCATGGGCCCAGCAGAGACAAGCCCCACTTGACTTCTCTGTGGATGATCAGATGCTACCTTCCACCCTTCTTCTTCCTGCTTTGCTACAGACTCAGTCTCTTCTGGGGCTCCCAAACCCCTCCTTCCTCAGATCTGTTCCCAAAGGCCAGAGGGAGGCGGGCTGCCCCATCTCTCAGGGAGCTCCATGGAACTGCCATCAGCCGGTGGCAGAAAGAGGTTGTGAAGCATCTGTTCTTGGAGCCTGCATCCTGGGGGAGTCCTGGGCCACCTTTTCCAGCTGGGGCCTGATGGAGAAGGCTCCTCCACCTCCAGCCTTCCTGAAGAGCCAGGCTTGTTCTCCTACTCACTCAGTGCTTGAGGCAGGTCCTCTGAAGGCTGGGAAATGGCTCACAGGCCTGGCATTTGCAGGCAGAGAAACTGACCTCCCTCTTGCAGCCACTTGGCCAAAACCCCTCTGGGCTGCCCTGGATCAGGGTTTGCCTGCCTCCCCCTTTCTTGTTTTTGTCTCCTCCCTCTGCCTTGGTCTTCTCATCTGCCAAATTGAAAGAGGGGATTAATAAGAGTTGCTGGCACTATCTCTGTGAGGGGCAGGGATGAGCTGAAATGCCTGAAAGTAAGATGGTATTGAGGGGTGGGGAAGTTGGGGTGTGAGCAATACCTAGGAGGGGTCACCCCAGCCTGGCCGATTAATACCCGCCCGACTCCTGAGGGGCTGATGGACAAGCCTGCTCCCCCAGGGCCTGCAGCCATGGAAGCTGGCAGGCCCGGGTTACAGGTGGGCTGGCGCCACTCGCCTTGCCACGCTGCACTCCGAGGGCATAGCTGTTCACTCTCTCCAGACTCACGTGCACTGACTCCTGGGGGCAGGGTCTTGCTTGGGAAACGTCTGGGCTTGTTTTACCTTCTGCAGACTTTTCTGGCTACTCTTCTAAGCTGGCAGGGAGGAGGGGCGGAGAAGCCCAAATGGGAACAGGCTAGGGCTCCTGCTCTAACTTTTCCATTTTGTGGGGGCTTCAGTATCTTCACATGAACCTGGCAAGCTCATTTTTGGGGCTAAGGAAGTTAAAGCAATTCTCTATGTTTCTAAATGCACAACAGCTCCAGATCTGGAATGAAGAGTTAAAAACAGGGGTGTGTGTCCATGTGAGTGCCCTCCTGGGATTTCCGGGTTTCCTTCCTGAGTGTTCCTATGTCTGTTTTGGGGGGTCCGGAGTGCTCGGGGTTCAGCATCCCTCCCATAACCCATGTGAGGGCCTCTGGTCTGCGAGCCATGGAGGCTGCTCACAAAGCATCTGCTTCATCTCGACTCATTTGCTTGTTCGGTTGCTCAATAAATACTGAGCACCTCCTATGTGCCAGGCACTGAGCACGGTGCTGCGGGTGAACCGGGAATCCAGCAGGCATGGCCCCTGCTTCCTGGACATTCACCGTCCACTGGCGGCACAAACAAGTGAACAAGCAGAAGAGACTTAATGAATGAGCAATTTCTAGATTAGGTCTGAAAAGGGGGCTGAGATGGGGTCAGGTCAGAATGATAATGTGTTGAGTCAATTCAGAACCCCAAGGGTGTCCTTGGGCAGCTGGCAGTGATGGATGTATGATAGGAGGGCGCCCCAAACCAATATAGCAAAATCAAGCAAAGCTGGCCTACAGGGGAAGACAAAGAGTTCAGTCTGAGTCAGGTTGAATCTCAGGTTAGGGGTGGGGGCTGCCCAAGGCAGACAGACAGCAGGAGGAAGAAGGAATCGAAAGCCCAGGAAGAAACTAGGGTGGGAAAGACTGTTGGAAGCTACTGGCCTAGAGGCTGCAGCTGAAAGCAGAGTGAGGATGAGAAGATCTGGGGCATGCACAGCGAGAAGGGCGGGGGCTGCACTGGGGCCCTGGGGGCCCAGCATCCCAGGGCAGGTGCAGGGAGAATCCCCGCTCCTCTACCACCGCCAAAGGAGACCACCAATGGAAGGTCAGATGGTCCGAGCGGCTGGCTGGAGGACACGGGGAGGACTCTGAGTCAGGGAACCCAAAGCAGGAGAAGTCATCACAAACAGAAGCACCCAACAGGGGCCGGGCTCTGTGGCTCATGCCTGTAACCCCAGAGTTTTGGGAGGCCAAGGCAGGCGGATCACCTGAGGTCAGGAGTTCGAGATGAACCTGGTCAAATGGTGAAACCCTATCTCTATTAAAAACACAAAAAATTAGCCAGGTGTGGTGATGGGTGTCTGTAGTCCCAGCTACTCGGGAGGCTGAGTCAGGAGAATCGCTTGAATCTTGGAGGCGGAGCCTGCAGTGAGCCGAGATCATGACACTGCACTCCAGCCTGGGTGGCAGAGTGAAACTCCGTCTCAAAATAAATAAATAAATAAATAAATAAATAAGTGAGTGAGTAAGTAAGTAAGTACCCAACAGGGTCAGACGCAGCTGAGAAATGGAAACTATGGAATGGCTTTAACTATACGGAAGTCGATGGGATGTTGGGGTGCAAGTGTACAAGCCAGACTGGAGCCAGACTGAAGCCAACTGTGGGTACTGGAAAGGGACAGCGGGTGCTTCTTGGACAAGTTCAGACTGGACAATGCGAGAAGAATTTGGCAGAGACGATGACAGAGCCTCCATGGAGCCTCGCAGCAGCCCTGAGCTCCTGGAATCCACTGGGCTTGGTGGACCCCTTTGTCTCAGAGATGTGTCTGGGTCAAAGTCAAGGAAGGATCTGGTGGCAGAGTCAGGGTCTTCAGCTTCTCCCTGACCAATGGCCTGTAGCTCCTCCTCCAAGGTGTTTAATTATGTGTTTATTCACGCAACAAACATTTATTGAGTGCTTACTGCATGCTAGGTATTGGGTCTTTGGGGAAGGGGGAAATTCAGAGATGTGCAGGAGCCGCTTCTAAATGGCCTAGAATGTTGGTGACCACACCTGAAGTCCTCAGGAGGTGGATACGCAGAGGGCTGCCCTGCCGGAATGGCCTCTGTTAGTGAGACGGACCCAGCTTCCAATGGCCTGGGGTTCACCTCAAAAGGTTCTGGAAAGCCCTCCACACCCAGCATCCCCAGCCTTGACTTTTCCCAGGCTTCTCCATGCCAGGCTGCTCCTGCCTGGTCAGAAGATAGGAGCAAGAATGTGACCATCCCAGCGCTCTGCAGGGCAGGTGTCCCTGGGCTCTGGGGTGCCGTGAATAGCAGCCTCCTCTCCTGGCCTGGGACGTGGGCTTTCCTTTCCTGATCATGCCACAGCCACAGTGACAACAGTAACAACAATGTATTGAGCCTGTACTATCCATTAGAAATAATCTTATCAGCTCTTATTGGAAATAACCTGTACCCTCCTTGGGTACCCACAGCAGCCAGGCCGAGCTCCGCCACCCTCTGGACACCACTCTTTGAACAATGAACCCCGCAGCCAGCTCATCCCCCCTGGCATGCCTGGTGATGATCTCACCCAGGTGGGACATGTCAGCCTCCCCTACCTCCCACTGCAGCTGTTCCTTGATATCCAAATGATTTAACAATCAGGGCTTCGACTTTTTGGAAGACAGGCCCCCTATCCCGTGATCCATGTAATCAATGGCACAGATTGGAGCAGACATTGGCGAGCGGGAGAGGCATTACCCAGAGGAAGCACAGGAGAGCGGAGAGGGTCCCCCTCTGAGGCTGGGGTCCCTGATTTCACAGACTCACAGTCCTGACTTATCAAGGAGAAGGGACGGGGTGGTCATGCATGTTTCCCCAAATTATAGCAAGTGGTGGTGGTTTGGGAGGGCTCAGGGAACATCATGGAAGAAAGCAGGTGGCTGCTATGGGAGAAATGAAAGGGACGCTGGGGCAAGGGTGGTGGCATGAGTCGAGCAGGTGGAGACTAGGGGAGAAGTCAAGGGGGCTGCAGTCTTGGACATCAGGGGTACCCCTGACTGAGCCCATCACTTGGACTCATGGGCCTCAGGGAGCCACGAGAAGACTGTTGAGGGGCAAGATCGTCTACCGGCTTCCGCGAATGAGGGACTTCATGGGGGCGATGCTCGGGATGGGTTTCCTTAGGAGAGTAAACCCCAAGAAGTATGTTCTGGGGAACATCAATCCCATGAAACATTCCTTGTGGTTAATGTTTGACAGGAGCAGCAGGTTTTCTCTTACCTATGGGAGCCTCACAACACACATCATCATATTATTAATATTTTTTTTGAGACAGAGTTTTGCTGTGTCACCCAGGCTGGAGTGCAAAGGTGTGATCTCGGCTCACTGCAACCTCCGCCTTCCGGGTTCACGCTTCACACCATTCTCCTGCCTCAGCTTCCTGAGTAGCTGGGATTACAGACACCCACCACTATGCCCAGCTAATGTTTGTATTTTTAGTAGAGACGGGGTTTCACCATGTTGGTGAGGCTGGTCTCGAACTCCTGACCTCAGGTGATCCATCCGCCTCGGCTTCCCAAAGGGCTGGGATTACAGGCATGAACCACCACGCCGGCCACATATCACCATATTAAAAGCTCAGGAAAGTCCTGCAGGAGCAAAACTTTCTTAACATGACTCCCCCAGCATTTTTCCCACTTACTTGGCCATGGAGTCTTTTATTTGTGTGTGGGTGTGTGTCATCCCATTAACATCCCTCAGAGGAACTCCGATCCACACTTTGGGAAGGGCTGATACAGGAGAATGGGCCAAAGTGCAATTTTCAGTTTTCAGGGAGCATCTCGCAGACGTCAGGGGTCTTCCGTGTTGCCCTCTCCCCACCCAGCATGCCACATTAGCCTCTGGTTGGACCCCCGCAGTTCTCTGGCCAAGCATCTCAAGCTGGTCTCGGCAGCTCGACTCCAAGCTCGGCCCTGGCCTGGCCCCAAGCGGCGGAAGGATGCAGGGAGGAAACTTACAGGGGCAGGGACGTTTGAAGGACATGTAATCCTTGGAGCAGAACAGCGGAGCCAGCCTGCCCACCGGCACGGCTCTGACTTCTCGCAGGGAAGGCCCCTCCACTCACCTGCAGAGACACAAACAGGCAGGTGTTGGGGTGCCCATGCCACACCCATAGCCCCTGCAGGCTGGGCGCTCACATCTCCTGAGCTGTCAACCTCTGCAGAAGAGGATGGTGACTTTGAGAGCACGTGCCCAGTCTGGGCAAGGGCCTGGGGGACCTCTGGGCTGTAGCATGGGGAGAGGAACACAGGGGTAGGGCAAGTGTGTGTTGGGGTCCCAGTAGCGGGGAGTGGTAGGGAGGAGATATCTCTCTTGGGTGGACCCTTGAGTGGGAATTAGGATCCCAGAGTTCTTCTGTCTCATGATGAAAATGTGAGACCCCACTGCCTCGGACAACTTCAACAGACCACGGCATCATGAGCCACTTGGAACTATCAGGGCTGGGAACACTGAGACCTGGAGAGGGTGAGGGGCTATTTTAAGCTCTCACAGCTGGCTTTGGAAGGGTGTTCATTGACACCTAGCCCAAACCATATTATTATTATTGCCCCAACATAATAGGATGCTCTTTTCATTCTCATTTTACGAACAAGGAAGTTGAGACTCAGAGTGGTTATGCAGCTTGCCCAAGGCCACATAGCTTCTAACTAGGCTGAGACTTGAGTCCAGATCAGTTTGACTCCAGAGCCCACACTGTCAGCAGCACAATTCTTTAGAAGGCACCTGTATATTAAATTACCGATTCAGAAACAAAGGCCTACAGAATGAAAATGCTTCTCTCCCTCCCTCCCGGCTCCCCAGTATGAACTCAATGAACATGTGGATGTCTAGAGCAGGGAGGGAACGCCAGGTCACTTTGACTCCAATTTGCAATGGAGGAAACATTTTAAAAAGGTAACTCATGGCTGGGTGCAATGGCTTACACCTACAATCCCAGCATTTTGGGAGGCTGTGGTGGGAGGAATGCTTGAGTCCAGGAGGTTAAGGCTGCAGTGGGCCATGTTCACACCACTGCACTCCAGCTTGGGTGACAGAGTGAGACCCTCTCTTAAAAAAAAGGAGCCAGGCATGGTGGCTCACACCTATAATCCCAGCAATTTGGGAGGCCGAGGTGGGCAGATCACGAGGTCAGGAGATGGAGAGCATCCTGGCTAACACAGTGAAACCCCATCTCTACTAAAAAAAAAAAAAAAAAAAAATACAAAAAATTAGCCAGGCATGGTGGCGGGCATCTGTAGTCCCAGCTACCCAGCTACTTGGGAGACTGAGGCAGGAGAATGGCATGAACCCGGGAGGCAGAGCTTGCAGTGAGCTGAGATCGCGCCACTGCACTCCAGCCTGGGCGATGGAGCAAGACTCCATCTCAAAAAAAAAAGGAACCCATTCTCCCATGTTGCTGAAGATCTATAGGAACAGGAGAGAGATAAGGTTCTTATTTCCTGGGAGCGTGGTCACTTGCTTTGCAGAAGCCAAACTGCACCTGTGGGGATTGGTGAGCAGAGGCCATGAGTGCCAAGCCCTGTGGGCTTTTGCAGGCCAAAGCTGGCAGCCCCAAAGCCAAGGGGAAAAGAGTTTGGCCCTGCAGGGGTCATGACGGGGTACATATCCCTCATCCCTAAAACAAATTGAGGCTTGCCATCCCTGCTTGGGGGGGCTAAGAAGAATGTGAGGACACCAGGGCTCAGAGAGGCAAAACGCTGCCAAGAAGTGGCAGAGTTGGTATTAGCACTGAAGGATTAGACTTTTGAGCAGAGACTCCATAGGCAGTTCTCTGATTCATGTTAAATAGAAAAACCAGTTATTTTGGTTGGGTACAGTGGCTCACACTTGTAATCCCAGCACTTTGGGAGGCCGAGGTGGGTGGATTATGATGTCAGGAGATTGAGACTATCCTGGCTAACACAGTGAAACCTCATCTCTACTAAAAATACAAAAAATTAGCTGGGCATGGTGGCAGGCACCTGTAGTCTCAGTTACTCGGGAGGCTGAAGCAGGAGAATCGCTTGAACCCGAGAGGTGCAGGTTGCAGTGAGCTGAGATGGGGCCACTGCACTCCAGCCTGGGTGACAGAGTGAGACTCCATCTCAAACAAAACAAAACAAAAAAATAAAAACAAAAACAAAAACAAAAAACAGTTATTTCACTTTGGCTGTATTTCCCTACGAGGAAGGCTTCTGGGCACTGGGGCCTCCAGCTGTGGCTCACATTCACCAAACACCTGTATGTGCCTAATGTCACCAATGGTATTGCAACAGACCTTTGAGGTGGGGGACATCATTTCCATTGTGCAGATGAGAGAACAGGCTTAGGGAAATAACCCATCCAAGGTCACAGAGAAGAGATGGAGGAAGAGCTGTATGCGGAGGGATTCTGTCACCCCCAGTACCTCTCAGTTACTGCCAGGGACACACCCCTAGAGACCGGCTGTCCTGGTGCTGCTTCCTAGACACACTGGGCTGATCATCCTTCTGGGCTGTTCCTCTCCCTGGCATGCCATTCCTTCCACTTGGCAAACTCCTATGTAGCTGTCAATATCCAGATCAAGACACCTCTTCAGTGAGGTCCTCCTTCACTGCTGGAGACAGAATGATCACTCTGGCTGTGTTTCTGTCACACCTGGATGCCCTTCCAGGACAACTCTGGATCTAAATTATTCTAGACCAGTAGCTCCTTGAGGGCGTGGAGGGTAAGTGTGGCCTCTGCAAACTAGCTCAGGGCTGGGAACTGAGGGGAAGTTGAAAAGTGTATGTAAACACTAGAGCAAGCCAACCTCAGCCTGATGCAAATGCACGACTGAGGGGTGCAGGCTGCCTTTCAAAGGTGCTTGGCTTGCTGAAGAGGAGGATCTCTATGCAAAGAACTGAAATGCTTCCCAGGCATCTTGTCACCCTTGGTGACCATGATGCTGACAGTAACCCAGGCTGCCACTCCCCGCCTCCTGCAATGCCATCAGCACTTTAAACACAGGCTCCCGCTGCAACCTCCTAGCACCCCGGGCTTGCATCCATTGATTCATTTCCCAAGCATCTACATGGTGTCCCACAAAACCCTTGGAAAACACATGGAGGGGCTTTTGGGGTCCTAAAATAGGAGCTGGATTTTCAACCCGGCTGCCTGTTTCCTTCTCCCTTCCCCCACTCCAGGATTTCTGCCTGAGGACCCAGAAGAAAACCACTCGCTGGTGGCATCAGACCCTCTGCTAGGCTAGAGCTTTGTCGGGTCATCAAGACAAAGGAGCTGGGTGTGGGGGGTCCAGGTGAGCAAGTGCCCATCCTGGTGTCCCGCATGCATGTGACTGGAGTTGCTGTGAGGAGACAGCCATGAGGGGCACAGATGGGCTGGGACTGTGGTTCCTTTGCTAGGGTCAGGGTCAGGGTTGGGGGCAGGCCCACCCCAGCTGCTGGGCCAAGCATGGTCACCTCTCCTCCTGCCTGCCTCTCTTTGAGCCCAGCATGCGAGGCTCGCTCCTGCCGGTGACTCATCTCCGACTGGATTGTCTGGCTGGGAACTCGAGGGCGGGCGGGTGGCACTCCAGGCTTTGAAGTGGCTGAATGGTGTGTGGCAAGTCCACGTCATTCCCACTCTCCTTCATGTCCCCGCTCCTGGAATATCTCCACTCTGGGCTCTGCTGTGACACTCAGAGTTGGGCAGGGGAGTGTGTGGCTAAGGGGAGAGAGCCTGGGTCTGCTGACGCGCCAGTGTCAGGGGATCCTCGTGGCAGAGGCTCACAGAGCTGGAAGGCTCCAGGAGTGGCCAGCCTTGCACCATGGGCGGCAGACAGAGATGGGCTGTGGGGGCGGGCTGGCCTTGTGAAAGAGGCCACAGGATGGCCGCCTGTTTACACAGTCTCTGCTCAGTTGCTGCCACATGCTGTCTGCTTACTGGATCCTCAAAACAAATCCCCAGTTCACAGATGACAACACTGAGACTCAGAAGAATAAGGGGCCTGATGAGGTGGTGAGCCCCTGTCCCAAGAGGGTTCGTAGGAGGATTTGAAGCAGGAGATCGGCTTGCTCAGCTATTCTCTCTTTAGGAAGGTAGAGGGGGTCCCAGGTGAGGGAAACAGGAGGCGGGGAGGATGGGAGGCTGTGGCCAGAGGTGATGGGGCCTAAACAAAGGCAACGGTGACTGCAGAGGAGGGGCAGAGGCTGCCACTACTGGTTCAAGTGTTTATTGAAAGTCTCAGCTGAGTGCAGTGGCTCACGTCTGTAATCCCAGCACTTTGGGAGGCCAAAGAGGGTGGATTACTTGGGGTTAGGAGTTCGAGACCAGCCTGGCCAACATAGTGAAATCCCGTCTCTACTAAAAATACAAAAAAAATTAGCTGAGTGTGGTGGTGTGTGCCTGTAGTCCCAGCTACTCAGGAAGCTGAGGCAGGAGAATCACTTGAACGCAGGAGGTGGAGTTGCAGTGAGCTGAGATTGCACTACTCTACTCCAGCCTGGGCAACAGAGGGAGACTCCATCTAAAAACAAATATAATAAATAAAATAAAACGAAGAAACAAAGTCCCTGGTGCAGCAGGTTTTAGGTGCTGGGGACAGACAGGTGAGCCACACTTTGACAGTCCCTTTCTGACTTGGACTGGAGATGCAATGGTAAGGGTGGAGTCTGCAAGCTAATGGTACAGGAAAAGCAGAGGCAGTGTGTGCAGGTGGGAATTGCACTGTTAGATGGTTAGATACAGTGGCTGCAGAAAGCCTTGGTGAGAGGGTGACAGGTAAGCAAAGACTGGAGGAAGCAAGCTAAGTGGGCAGATACTTGGGGAGAGAGAATTCTGGGTAGAGGTAGCAGAGAGGGCAAAGGGCCCTGGGCGGGAACACCCTTGGTGGGTTTTAGGGACAGACGGATCTGATAGAGAGGTTGAGGAAGAAGGAGGAGTGTAAGGTGATTCCCTGTGTCTGCCTGGGTGACCAGCAGATGGCGGAGATAGGAGAGATGGTGACTCCGGGTCTTGACAGCTCAGACAATCACTGTGTCCCAGGCACTCAGCATGGTGCCTGGCGCATAGGAAGTGCTCCGTGACTGTTTGCTGAGTGAATGCATGATGCCATCTCACAGGGATTTCATGAATCTATGGGTGTGCATGTGATTGTCTAGAGCCAGAAGGAATTCAGAAATCCCAGGGACTTTGGTCAGTTGCACTCATCTTGAAAGGACTGCATCTGCCTCACCAAGGCAGGGGCTCACTCGTGGAGCTGCAGTTGGGGACCCTCAGGCAGCAGGCAACACCTTTCTCCTGTCGCAGGAAGGTCTTCATATGAGGTGAGACCCAGCTAGTAACTTCCCTAATAGAGAACATGCTTTGGCCAGTGTGGATACCCTCATGTTTGTCACATGATTGAATAAAGGAATCAATGAATTTAGGAGTGGGGGAGAAAAGTAACAAGAGGCCAGTGGCAAAGAGGTGGGCAGGAGGCACTGAGGTTTGCAAATAGGTAACTTGGTCTTGATACTAGAAAAGCGATCCAGGTGTTTGATAGCCTTCAAAGTAAGGAGGCCTTCTTTCTTTCTTTGTTTTTTCAGATAAGGTCTTACTCTGTTGCCCAGGCTGGAGTGCAGTGGTGCGATCTTGGCTCACTGCAACTGCTGCCTCCTGGGTTCAAGCGATTATTGTGCCTCAGCCTCCTGAGTATCTGGGATTACAGGCGTGCACCACCATGGTCTGCTAATTTTTGTATTTTTAGTAGAGACGGGGGTTTTACCATGTTGGTCAGGCTGGTCATGAACTCCCAACCTCAGGTGATCCACCCACCTCGGCCTCCCAAAGTTCTGGGACTACAGGTGTGAGCCACTATGCCCAGCCGCAAGGATGCTTCTGTCTCCATGCAACATCTGGCCACATGTGTGCTCTACTAGTGGTGGCCAGGGTATGTCTGGAGATTACTGGGTCTCCATGTTACCTTAATGGACCTGGAGTAGCCCTCTACAGAATCAACTGCCAGCCTCTTCTCCACCATCATGGCCCAAACTTAGAAGGCTTGATTTACTGTCTATCTGCATAAACCAGTTCATCTGCGAGTTGTAAATAGGTCCTGACCAAATGTATAGAGAAGCCTGATTCAGGGCTCAGAAAATACAGAGACACAGACAAGCATTATTTGTAGCAGTGAAGCATGGGAGGAAAGCCAAACAAGGGAGGATAGGCTGAGCAAACCATGGCACACACTTACAATGAAATATTCTATGGCTGTGAAATCATGTTTCTAAAGAAATGCTTGGCTGGGTGCGGTGGCTCACACCTGTAATCCCAGCACTTTGGGAGGCTGAGTCGGGTAGATGACTTGTCAGGAGTTTGAGATCAGCCTGGCCAACATGGTGAAACCTCATCTCTACAAAACATACAGAAATTAGCTGGGCCTGGTGGCGTGAGCCTGTAATCCCAGCTACTCGGGAGACTGAGGCAGGAGAATCGCTTAAACCCAGGAGGCAGAGGTTGCAGTGAGCCGAAATCCACTGCACTCCAGCCTGGGACAGAGTGAAGCTCTGTCTCAAACAAGCAAACAAACAAACAAATTAGTAACATAAAGACTTTCAGTCCAGTCTAAAGACGACTTTCTGGGGGAAAAAAGAAAAAAAAAAGTAAAAAAGACTTTCAGTATAATGTTAAAGGGGGGAAAATCCCTGTTATTTTTTAAAACACACACACACACACAACAGGTTGTAGAACTGTGCATATACCATGATCCTTATTTTGTAAAAGAAAAAAAAAAACTAGGGAATACATTAATACATAGCAAAAGATTAGAAAGCACAGAACACAGATAGAAAGAACACTAACATGTTCACAGTCATTGTGCTCTCTGGGCAATGTTGGGATTAAGGAGGATTTTTATGCTTTTTACATTTTAAATAATTTTACAATTTATTTCTTACAATGAACATGTATGACTTTTAATAATCTGAAAAATCACTAAAATGAAGACTCAAAAAAAATTTTGTGCTAACAAAATGAAAAGCAATTAAGTGAACAAGTCAGTGATCGTTAATTCATTAGAAATGGTGGGATTTTTGTTTGTTTGTTGTAAAGAGCCAGGGTTGCCTAGGCTGGTCTTGAACTCTTGGGCTCAAGAGATCCTGCCTCAGCCTCTGGAGCAGCTGAGACTACAGGCATGTGCCACCATGCTGGGGTATTCTCAATGAAAAAATTTAAGGCTAATCTAATTGCCTTTGAACATGTCATTTGTTATTTAAAAAAATTTAATTTACTTGTCATTGAACTCACTGATAAACTTTATTATAATATTAGAAAAATAATATCCATTGTTTTTAACCTTTATCAAATTATCCCTGGCACTCGAGCAAGTTCTATTTGCCAAATACTTGAGGGAATGGTTTCTGCTATTAACTTAATGTTTTATTTTCATCAATCTATACACTTGGCAAAAATAATAACAATAATAGACCATATGTTTGTAAAACACTTTTTAATTTTGGAAGGCACAATAAGTGCTGGGCACTAGTCTAGGCTCTGAGGATATTATAGTGAATAAAACAGTTAAAAGTCCTTGTTCTTGCAGGGCTCACATTATATTGGTATGGGCATACAATAAACAAATGAATAAGATATATAGATGTTGGGGGTAATAAATGCTCTGGAGAAAAATGGAGAGAAGAAGGACAGGTAATGAACAGGGAGCTGCTCTTTTAAATCAGTTTGATTACTGTTCTAACAAGAAAACAAAATATGAAGGTGTCCAAAAATTCTATAGCCTGTGGACAATTAATATACTCTTTTTCAGTACTCAGACATAAAATGATTGAAGATGTACATGAAAGAATCATTCTAATAACTGATTACATGTCATCTAAATTACAATGTGGTAATTATCAGTTTTACAAACTCGTACAATTAGGATGAATCACAGTGATGTTTTAAGTATTTGATACCTGGCAGAGTTAGATGGTCCTTAAACTTTTTAAGCCTCGGTGTTCTCATCAATAAAATGAGGACAAGTATAGTTCCTAAATCAGAGAGCTGGTTATTAGAATTCAAAGAGAAAATGTGTACGTTTAGGAAACAGCATGTGCGTGACGCATGTTCACAATGCGGGCCACTGGCAGAGGTCTACTGGCTATGTGCTGTCTGTATATGATTTCTTCATCCTCACACTATTCTGGGAGGTGTGTAATGTTTATTCCCATTTTCAAGAGGGAACTGAGGCTTTGAAAAATAAGTCACCTGCCCAGAATCACATGCTATAAACCCAGGCGGTCCAGCTCCAAAAAACTGCTCTCAGCTGTGACTCTTGTTTGCGCCTGCTTGCTAAGGGACTGCAGAAGCCCTGCTGGCCTCAGTTGCTCCCTTTAGGAGGCTGACAGCAGATACCCCTCAGTCTATCCTCTGAGTACTTCCAGGGCAAGGGTTTCAGGCAATGGTCCTCTGAGGGTGTCTGGCTGATTATTCCTGAAGTCTGACAGTAATGCCTGCATCCCCGTCACGTTCCCCACTGGCTGTGTTCCAAATCCTGAGCGAAGCAGGAGACTCAAGCCTAATTAGTTCTGATTAACTCCTTTGGGAAGATGAGAAGTGAAGATTTTGGAAGAGGCAGTGATGTGACCCCTAGTGGGTGAATGGGGAAGGGGAGGGGGAGGCTACAGAGGAAAAAGAGAGACGGGGGATTCCGTGTAGGAGTCCCCAGGTGGCAGCGCATCCTGCCCGTCTCACCAGGTGTCCCCTGGCGCCATGTGGACATGTTTCCTCATCTGAGATTCCTCCCTCATCCTTGTTCTGGGCAGCTGGGCCACAGGTGGCCAGGGACCAACATGGGTGTGAACTAGACCACCGCTTTCTTCCCAACACTCCTGCCTGCCTAACCACTCCTTGCCACCTCCAGGATCCCAGCATCCTCCCCTATTCCCTGGGCCTATGCCCTACTCTGCTCGGGGTCTAAGGTCCCAGCCACACAGACTGGAGCAAATCCCTTCCTGGGGACACCGCGCTCTGAAGTTTGAACCTCAGATGGAGTCAATCACTGGCTCCATTTCATCCCCGACATCCTTCATTTCTGGTGCCTCACGGCCCAGTCGCCTGGATGAATACATCACAGTCTTCGAGGAATCAAGGCTGGGACCCTCAGACCTCTAGGCTGTCTCCCTGGTGCTTCTTGCTGCCTATCTGAACCGTCACTATTGGTGTGTCCAAGCCACCCGACAGCCTGATGGCTCCTCAGGGAAAGCAATCCTCCACCTGGGAGTGGAGGGAGGTGTGTAAATTCGCTTGTACAGAACTCAAGCAATGGGCGGGTGCCCCTCGCTGGGGCAGCAGGCACCAGCCAACGGCAAGGAGGAAAAGGGTGCACCTTACAGTCAGATGCAGCCTTTTCACCCTGGAGACAGATGGGGGGAAGCAGGGGAGAACTAGACTGGGTGGCAGAGAAACTTGGAGGAGGGAATGTCTGAGAAAGGGTGGGCCCTAAGGAGCAAGTTTTGCTTTGCAATTAAATGTCAACAACTTGGGGAATTCAAAGGCCTCCTTGGAGGGGGCTGGAAGCACCACTTCAGATTCAGAGGCACTCAATCTCAGTATCTACTGGTGCTGGACACCTCATGACACCTGTAGCCCACCACAATTGACCACAGGCTGTGCGCCAGACACCAGGCTACATAGCCCCACCAGCATCATCTCATTTAATGCTCCCAATTCACCTTCCCCATGTTCCAGATGGGGAAACTGAGGCTCAGAGAGGTTCGTGTCTTGTCTAAGGTTGTACAGCCAGGAAGTCAGCCAAGCCCACCTTCTGGCTCCAAAGCCCTTAAACATCCCGCTCACAACAGACCCCTGCTTACTTGCAGATGAGGAAATTGAGGCACAGGGTGGTGAAGTCTTTCTTTCCAGCAGAGCAGTTATGATGTTTGAGGAGTGAGTCCAGAGCGGCATGCTCTCAGCAGGTGCCCATCGGAAATCGTGGCTCAAGACTAAGGATCCCTGAACCCCTGCCTCTCGCACCAGTTTCTTGTGCCCTCCCTTTCCCAGCCTGCGCCCGGCCACCCACGCCGGCACCCGCCTGAGATGGAGAAGGCAGCCCCTGGTCCTCACGCTCTCCAGCTTCCAGACCGCGGAACCCGATGGGGAGAGAGGAAGGGCAGCGCGAGTCAGCCGGGGGTGGGGTGGGCCCTGCCCCTGGGGAGCCGCGGCGGTGCCACTCAGCGCTGCGCAGCCAGCCTGAGCTGTCGCCTCGTACTCAGCCTCGGGGCCCTCTGACAGCGCAAGGGAAAGTCTGCCCCAAAGGGGAAGAAGGTGCGGAGGGCGCGCTCTCTCTCCCACGCTCGGTGCTGAGACAGAGGCACGGAGACGGGGGCATACCCCAGGCGACAAACTTCCTAGCTCAAAGGGGTGGGGGTGGGTTCAAACTCCAAACTCCGCGAAGCCCCAGTCCCTTTCCTCTCCCACTCTGGCCAAGAGTGCGCCCTAGTTTTCCCTTCTTGGTTGGGTTGCTCAGGGGTCCCCAAAACCGAGGGCAAGGAGCTGGGGAGGCTGTCTTGGGTTCCTGACACGGAGTGGATGCTCGTCGGGGACTCGAGTCAGGCAGAAACCCTGGATACCTCCCCTTCCCAGGTCCGAGGGCGCGCTGAGGGTCAGCCTCGGCTCGCGCAGATCCCGGTGGCCAGCCCAGGGTCGAGGGTTCGCGGGAGACCGGGGATCCCATTCCCTTCCGAGCGCGCTGCGGTTCGGTTCCGGACCGCGCATCCGCCCGCCCCGCGCACCCAGGCTCCGCGCGGCGCGCCCCCGGGTGTGTCGTTCGCCGGTATCGCCGCAGAGCTACGGGGAAGGGGGCCCGGACCCCCGCCCGCCCCTCCCCCGCGCCGCCCGGCCCCACGCCCCTTACTCGGCTTGGCTGCAGCGCTCCGCTCCGTGCGCCGCAGTGCCGGCTCCAGCTTCGGCTCCAGCTCCGGTTCCCGCTCCGGCTCCGGATCCCAGTCCGCTTCCCGCTCGGAGGCCACTGCGCTCCGGCTTGGGCTCGGGCGTCGCGGGGGGCGCGCCGCTACGCCTCGGCCTGCTGGGCGCGCAGGGGCGGGGCGGGGCGGGCCAGGCGGGGCCGGGCGAGCCCTGCCGACTCGCGGCCCGCGATCCCCGGCCGAGGCAGCGGCGGCGGCGGCTTCCCAGGCCCCGGCCCTGGCCCTGCCCCTGCCCTGCCGCAGCCCCGCCCGGCCGCCCGTCGTCCCCGCGCCGCCGCCCACGCCACCGTCACCGGCTCTGGCCTCCCTCGGCGGCGGCGCGGCTCCCGGGCCTTAGCACCGCGGCGCCGCGGCCCGGGTCACTCAGAGATGGGGGGACGCGGGTGCGGGGGAGGGCCGAGCCGCGCCCCTCTGCGCACAGCCAGCCCGACACCCACACAGCGGCAGGCGGGGCAGGGTGGCGAGGAGGCCGGGAAATGCGGGAGGCCGGCGCTCCAGCCAGACGTGTGAAGAGGACACACAGGCGTGTGTAGGGAATGACACACGGACGCAAGTAGGGAGCCACAGACACGTGCAGAGAAGAGTAGACAAACGAGGTGTCAGGGAAGACAGCCAGACGGGTTGGATCAAGGCTAGACTGGGCATTTGAGCAGGGGACCCCTGTAGCGGGCAAAGGGCAAAGGGTGGGATGGAGAGGGGGACCCAGCGTGGCTGAGCCGCTGAAAGGGGCAGGCGAGCCTGGCAGGGCTTCCCGCTCGCGGTTGCTGGCAGGTAAGTTTTGGGATGCCAGCTAGGCCTGGCCGAAACCTTCCCTCGGAGCCACCAGCAGGCCTGTTTCCTTCACCCCCCTCACCCTCCCTGTGCCCCCGTTCCCCTCTGCCCAAACCTCAGGGCATAGAGCTCAGCCCTGGCAGGTGGAAGCCTGCCCCGAGGGGATGCCTGGCTCAGGCCGGGATTCCAGGCTTCCAGGACCTGCTCTGTCCCCACCCTGCTTTGGGGCCTTGGATGAATCCCAGCCCATATCTCAGACCTCCATGTCCTCATTAGGATATTGCTCCTAGTGATTGCACCCCTACTCTGTTGGGGTGCTCACCAGCATGGAGAAGTTAGTTATTTAACCTCTGCCACTTGCCTGGGAGCGCCAGGAGGGCAGTGTCTGGGTAGGGCTGCAGGGGTCTGCACAGAGTGGGCACTCAGTGAATTTGCTCCAGGAATTGATGAACTGTGTTGTTGATGATACTCTCTGAACCACTACTGTTGATGAGGAAATGGGGCTTAGGAGGCAAGGGGAGTCAAAAGCTGGTTTGTTTCAAAACCCAAAGGCTTGTCACTGGCCGGAAAGTGGTTCTCAAAAATAAAGCATGGTGACAAAGGGCTGAACATGTTGATGCTAAACCTTGGGGAAGCAGTGAAGCCATGGGGATGGTGTGGAAGGGAAAGTTGGCCAGGGACTGGCCCTGCAGGGAGGATGGGGCAGAGCAGGCTCCAGTGGAGAAAACAAACCTCACTCCACCCCACTCCTGCCAGTCATCACGTCTTGGGCTTCCCTGGGGCCAGGCAGGGGAAGCTTCGTGGTCTAGGGCTTGGGTGCCTGAGGACATCTCCCAGCCTCCTCTGGTAACTGTTCGTTCTGAGCTCCGCTCCCTGCACTGCTTTACCCCACCCCTCCTGCAGACTGGGGCTGTCACGGGGGCATCAGCTCTGAGTAAGGGATGAGGCTAGAATAAAGGGAAACAATTCTCAGAGAACCGAAGAAGGAGACCTGAGAGACTCTTTGTCCAACCTCATGCATTTATTTTATGAATGAACAAATGAAGGATCAGAGAAAGGAGGGGATAGGCTAGGGTCAAAGAGCTAGGATTGGAGGCTTTATGACTCCCAAGCGAGGGCTGTGCCCACGGTATAACCTTGATCTCTCTGAGGACACCAGCTGACCATTCCAGGATGGATATTCTAGTTGTTGAACGGTTTTACCTGTAAGCTGCCCCCTTTGGCAAGACTGTGTGTGTGTGTGTGTGTTGTGGTGGGGGTGAGGGGGCTTGGGGTAAGTGTGTGTGGCACACTTTGAATGAGTCCTTGCGGAGGGTCCCAGCCTTAAAGAGGTCATTCCCCTCCACTGCCCTATTTGTGCATCACTGGCCTGGCAAATCTGGCTTGCTCCTCAGACTGGAACCCAGGATTGTTTTCCAGTGGTGTTGGGTGTAGCTTCCGGGAGTTGGCTTATGACAGCGTGCCTACCAATCTCTGTGTGTCTATGTATCCATCCGCAAATATATATTAGTGTAGGGCACTTGGAAAACACCAAAAGGAGAAAGAAGAAAAGAAAAACCAGTCATTGTGAATATTGAGGTTTCCTGTTTTCTTTTCTTTTTACTTGTGTAACTCTACAAGTGTCCTTAAATGGAGAGAGCTTGCTGACTGATATCTCCTCTCCTATGTCACACTTCTAGTGGCTGCCTAGCATGGGATCAGATGGTTGTATTGCAATATTTTTTTAAGCAATCCCCTGTTTCTGGGCATTTAGTTTGTTTCCATTTTTCATACTTCTACACAACACTGCAACAGACATCTTCATGGGGAGGCTTGTGCATGCCCATGACTATTCTTTATGTCTCTAGGTATGTCATAGTTTTGAGGCTTTCTTCCGTGTAGGGTCAGATTTGCAGAAGGGGCATCTACTGGGTTCCAGGGAGGCACAGTGGTGTTTAGTGTTTGCTTGGTCCAGGGATAGGTAGGGATGCTGGAGGGAGGAGTCTGAGGGAAATCAGGAAGTGAGATCTCAGGACAGTGAGATGCCCAGAGAGTCCTCAAGTGCTGGGCTTTGGGGCTTGCCCTAGAGTGTGCTTCATGTTACCCCAGCTGCTCACAGGGAATCCCAAGAAACGTCTTTTCTGTTTGCAAAGAACAGTATCCATGATGTCATTCATCCCAAACAGAGCCCATGGCATGGAGATGTTGGAGGGGTCTCTTGAGCCTGATCAGCTCGTACCTCCCTACCATCCTTCCTTCTTTGAAATCTTTGCTTTACCCCCTTACAAATTACCCAGTCTCATATATTCCTTTATAGTAATGTAAGAATGGTTTAACACAGCCAGGCTGCCCCTTCTGTCTCCCCTTAGGAGGGAAGCCTCTCTTCTGGGCCCCTGGGCTAGGTCTCCAGGAGCTGAAGTATAAAAGGCAGCCTCTCCTCTCCTATCTCCAGGGGCCTTTCTGGGGAAACTTATTTCTGGGGCTTCTTGAAGGTCTGTATTCAGGGTAGAGCTTATTTCAGGGTAAGTGGCTGAGGGCTGAGCAGGGACTGGGTATAGAACTTTCTCTCCTGCCCCCAGCCCAGTCCTGGCATCTCCTTAGAGAGGCCTGACAATGAGTTAGTCACGCTACCTGCAGCCTTTAATTCCATCCTCCCAACATCCTGAGGAGGTGGGTAATATTTTCTTTATATTTCACATGCAGCAGTGAGGTTTATGGCACTCAAGTAACTTGCTCAAGGACACATAGCTAATTAGGAGCAGAACCCAGATTTCTACCTAATCCTGCCCCAAACAAGTTAGGCCAACCCGGTGCAGCCAGGTGGGTGGTGTTGCTAGTCACCAAGGAACTGAACGCTAGAAGGGAATCAAATGTGAGAAAGGAGAATATGAGTTTGATTATACACATGTTCAATTTCAGGAGTCATCGGCAGGCAGCAGAACTCTGAGAGGAGTCCAGGCCACAAAGACAATCTAAGAACTGAACCCTAAGCCTAGGCAGAACTGATTGATCCATCCATCCACCCACCTATCCATCCACTCATCTATCCTCCTATGGGTCCACTTATCTTTTCTCCATCCTCCTATGACCTATCCATTTATCTATCCATTCACCCATCTGTCCTCCCACTTATCTACCTAGGCCTCCTCCCATCTTCAGTCCTTCCTTCCTTCCTTCCTTCCTTCCTTCCTTCCTTCCTTCCTTCCTTCCTTCCTTCCTTCCTTCCTGTCTTCATTCCTTCCTTCCTTCCTGTCTTCATTCCTTCCTTCCTCTATTCTAACCACCTCCCCATCCTCCTACACATGCATTTATTCTTCCTCCCATTCCCTCACTCCTCATCTATCCATTCAAACTCCCATCACCCATAAACTTACTCCATTTGCATCTATCCACCCATATGTCCCATGAATACTTACTGATGCTCACTACAGGCCAAGAACTCTGCTGTGAACTGATGGAAAAAAAAGGATATGGAAAACAAGGTCTCTGCCCTCTAGGAGCTGACAATGTGTTAAAAGAAGCAGATGTATAAACAAATGATCCCAGAACAATATATTTTGTGTGCCAGATGTGTGCTCAGAGAAAGAACATTTAACCCAGTCTGTGGAGGTCAGAAAAGGCTTCTTTGAGGGTGTGTTTCTTGAGTTGAGGTTAAAGTTCAATCAAGATTTCATCAGATGAATGGGATGCAGTGAGTGAGATGTTTCAGGAGACGGAATAGCTGATGTGTACAATGATAGAATAGGTGTCGAGAGACCAAGGTGATTCCAGGGACACAGGTAACTCGGAGCATTGGGAGCAAAGTTGAGTGTGAATGAATGGTGTGTTATGAGGAAAGACAGGAAAGGCAGGTCGTAAAAGGCCTTGAATGACAGGGTGAAGGCCTTGGGAGCCATATAAGGGCTTTAAGAGGGGTGGCATGGTCAGGTTGTTTTAGAAAGATCTCTCTGCTGCGTGGAAGATAAGTTGGAGTATGTGGATGCAGCGGAGATCAAATGGTCCAGGCTCTGAAGAGTGAGGACTTAGGATTCTCTGAGTCCAGCCTCTGGGGTCAGCCCAGGCCCCCACATTTGGCCTGGACCCAAAACCACTTCCTTTGCCAAGGCCGAAGTCAGGTCAGTTGGGCTGAGACTGTGGGCATGAGGAAGGTTCTGGAGCTCTCTATTTTCAGTGACATACAGTACTGCCACCAAGGGCTTTAGTCTATGGTTGTCCCTCTTCTGATCTAGGATCCAAAGTCCATTGCCACCAACTTTAATCAATTTCTCACTGGCTTCTCTGTCCAGGTCACCACGGAGTGTCTCAGTTCCATGTTCCACTTTTCTGCCTCTACAATTTGCAGCCACCAAAACCCATTAATTTCCCATCAGTCATGCCATGATGTTTCTTCTAACCCTGTGAAATCTCCACCCTGGTGGTTTGCAAGTGACACCTGATGGTGTATAGCCTAGGTGGAGCTGCTACAGTGAGTCAGACATGACTCCAGCCCTCAAAAAACTAGCGGGGGCGGTGGGGGGAAGACAGATGTCCCATCGGCTTGGACAGATGTACCAAGCAACACTGGTGTGTGGAAGGGGAGGCTGCTCAGGCTGCAGAGACTTGGGTGGGCTTGGGCTTAAGTCTTTGCTCTGCCACACTGAATGTGTGACCTTGGGCAAGTCACTTTACTTCTTCAGAGCCTCCATTTTGTCATCTGTGGAATGGGAAAAATAATATTGACTTATCCTCATTTAGATTTATTTATTTTTTAGAGACAGGGTCTTGCAACGCTGCCTAGGCTGGTCTTGAACTCCTTGTCTCAAGCAATCCTCCTGCCTCAGCCTCCCAAGTTGCTGGGATTATAGGTGTGAGCCACTGTCCCTGGCTTAGATTTTTATTTTTTTGGTAGTAACTAGTAGGAATCAACTTGGGCCATTTTAACAAAACCTGGAGAATTTACTAGAACTCAAGTCTGGGCTTTTGGAGGCCTTGGAGTGAGAACCAGAGAAACAGACAGGAACCTAGGAAAGACTCTGCCTCTTGTCTCTGTGCCCCTCTGCTTAATCACTTAATTTTTTTTTTCTCCCTGCAGACCTTCTTTTTCCATTATTTTGAAAAAAAAAAAAAAAAAAAAAAAAAAAAAGCCTTCACTGCAGCTTGAGAATGAGTTTACAGTTCCTCAATTCTAGCCACAGGCAGGACTAACTGGCCATCTTTTAACCACAAGTCCAAATTCCCAAGAAATAATCTAACTGGTAGAACTGCACCCCAGTTCAATTAACTGTGACCAAAGGATGGGATCAGGTAGCACAAATATGGCAGCTTGTGGACATGTGCATTCATCATTCTCAGAAAAGGTGGGACTCATGAGCCTGGCAAAAACCCGGAAGTTGTTCCCTATGTCCTCACAGATTTGTTGGTAAGATTAAACAGGATAACGGATGTAAGCATTTGGCACAGTGCCTTGTATATACTAAGGGCTCAATAAATGGTAGCTGCTGTTATTCATTCATTGCTCTATTTAATAAGCATTTATTGAGTGCCTGGTTATACTGGATCCTACAGTAAGTCCTGAGGATGAGAAAGATGGGATGACACAGACAGAGCTTGAAAATTGAGAGTAATTCAAGTAAAGCTATTTCAGAGGGTTGTTGTCAGGATTGAATGTAATAATACATGCAAAGTATTTAGTACAGTTCCTGACACATAATAACGTCTCAATAAATGTTGCCTACACATGTTGAATGTCTATTTGTACAAGAGCAAAGAAAAAACATTTCTTATGCCTTTTCTATTTGCTTGTTGCTCCCCTGGCCTCAGGACTGAGACATCTTTGGTTATAAAAATAGATTTCAGTCTTCAAAATAATGTCAGTTGCCAGACTGACAGTTTTTGGATGTTGTATTTGAGTCTAATTTAAAAGTTTAGAAAAATAACGTTGGCATCTCCTGAACTCAAGCACTTACATGAATTATTAACAAGAGTTAATGCAGATTAAAAATACCCACGTGCAACCCGTGATCATCTTTATTTTCTTGACCAAGAATGAATGAACCTGAACATCTACAGGAGAGTAAATTGTGGTACAGTCACAGGACGAGAACATTCCACAGCAATGAAAGTGAACACATTACAACTACAAGCAAACATATGAATGACTTACAAATACAGGGTTGAGCTAAAGAAGCCACATGCTGTATGATTCCATTTATATAAAGTTCCAAAGCAGGAAAAGCAGATCCATGGTATTGGAGTCCAAGCAGTATTTACCTTTGGGGCAAGGTAGTGGCTGGGAGTCGGGGACTTGCTGGTAATGCTGTTTTTTGATCTGGGTGCTGGGGACACAGGTGTATTTGGTTTGTGAACACTGACAGAACAGTACACTTCTGTGCATTTTAATGTATGTATGTTATACTTTAATTTTCTAAAAAGAATGTCTTATCTTTATGCATTTGCCCAGCCAAGGCAAGAGAGGTAGGCTTCCAGCTTGAAGACGGAGGAGGACTTTGGGTTTCCAGGCAGAAGGGGCAAAGGGAAAGGAACTAATATTTATTCAGTCTATGGGAGAACTTTCTTTCCAGGCTTCGTAACAAAAATAGTTTCATTTCTTCCAAAAACAGTTTTTACTCTTTTTGTTTATTTTAAACTATTGCTTGAATCACTGCCTGATTAAAAAAAAAATGGAGGTGAATGTATGTTTCCTTTGCCTCTGTTTACTCACTTGTTAAAGAAAACATTATACTATGTATGCATTTTTGGAAGAAGATGGTGTATAAATAAACAAAACGGTGCAAAAAGCATTTGTAGAAAACCTATGTGTGTGAGAGACATTTCCACAGTTCGTTTCAGAGGACAAAGTGGAAAAGGCCATGGTTCAGGAGGGGTAGTGACTGGCCTGGCCCCTAGTAGGTACCCAGTACTCTTGTGAAACATTGGCCAGCAGGGCGATAGGGAGGGCACGCAGGGGGCCATGTGAGGCCTCTGCCTCTTTTAAGTTCCAGAAAGCACAGAGATGTTCTGGACTGGCTTGGGCTCTGGGTCTAGAGGATTTGAAGACCTGAGTTCAAATCCCCCTTCTGCCATTTACCTTCTGTGTATTCTGGAACAAGTCATTTGTCCTTCCAGAATGTCATTCCAGCAGACGAGGTCACCCTCATGCATTTCCTAGGACCTGGGTCTCCTTGGCAGCATCTCTAGCCTGCCGTCCCTGCTGCTGAAGTGGCCAGTGCAGTGTAACTGGGGACTTTCAACCATGCCTGCCTCCCTCCCTCCCTCCCTCACCTTCCCTCTCCTCCCCCACCCCTTCCCCTTCTCTCCCCTCCCCTCCCCCACCCCTTCCCCTTCTCTCCCCTCCCCTCCCCCACCCCTTCCCTTCCCCTTCTCTCCCCTCCCCTCCCCCACCCCTTCCCTTCCCCTTCTCTCCCCTCCCCTCCCACACCCCTTCCCCTTCTCTCCCCTCCCCTCCACACCCCCCTCCCCTTCCCTCCCCTTCCCTCCTCCTCCCCCTTCCCTCCCCTCCCCTCCTTCTTCCCCTTCCCTCCCCTCTCTTTTTGAGACAGAGTCTTGCTCTGCCAGCCAGACTGGAATGCTGGAGTGCAGTGTCGCAATCTGGGCTCACTGCAACTCCACCTCCCGCATTCAAGCCATTCTCCTGCCTCAGCCTCCTGGGTAGCTGGGATTACAGGAGCACAGTACTACACCTGGCTAATTTTTGTATTTTTAGTATTTCACCATGTTGGCCAGGGTGCTGTCAAACTCCTGGCCTTAAGTGATCCACCCACCTCAGCCTCCCAAAGTGCTGGGATTACAGGCTTGAGCCACCTGCCCAGCTCGTGCCTCTCCTTTCTATCCTGGTGCTCTCTCCCAGAGTTCCTGGTGACTATTGGGAACTCAAGAATGTCTCCATGTTACCCGCACACATCCACAACACTCAGAGGAACAGGGAATCCCTGAACCCAATGTGACAGCTGCGGGGAGGGGGCTCCACTTCCCCTTGCGTCTGCTTCTTTTAGGCAGGCGCCAGGAGGCTGAGTCTCCCTGCTATTCATTTTGAGCTGGCCATGATGGACCTGAAATGCTATGGGGAAGTCATTCCAAGGAGAACATTAATCGTGTCACCTTTAGGCAGTCTAGCACATGAACAAGCAACCCTCCTGGCCTGGAGCAGCTGAGCTTTTGCACGCGGGGAAAGGCAGTGTGGCCTGATGGGCAGTGGAGGCTCATGAATTAGGTCCTGTGGGGAAGAAGCTGTTTTCTCAGCCTCTCTGCTTAGATTATTGCTGTGTTCATTTTCACTGTCACACAGTGTACATTCCGCCCCCGAAAGCAGGGCACAGTCTGGCCTCACTATAACCTCTCCTCAACTCAGACTCTTGAAAAAAGGACACCTCTCCACACTGCAGCCTCTGAGCTTCCTTTAATCAAGCCACACCCTTGCTAGAATCCTTCAGGGACTTTCCATTGCTGCAGAATCAAGTCCTAGTGGCCTTGTAGCAGGATAGTCAAGGTCCTTTCTGATCTAGTTTCTGCCCAGTCTCTAGGTTCTATTCTAGCCACTCTCCACCTCAACTCCTGGGCTCTAGCACCTCTAACGCCCATATCCCCTTCTCTGGAGGCTTTTCTGACCTTGACTCCCTGCAGGTTGAATGAGTAACTTCCTCAGCTGAGGTCCCATAGCACACCTCACATTTCAAAATGATGGAAATCACATACGATTTTCTTTTGTGTTTGTGTATACTTGCCTCCCGGTTTGTGAGCCTTTGGAGGGCAGGAACTAAGTCTTGCCCTCCAAAGGACTGTGGACTTCAATACTGTGTCCCTAGCTTGATGTGTGGTTCAGGGCTCCAGAAACATTTGCTGCAAAAATGGAGTTGGATTATAAAGATACCAGTGATTGTGCTGGAACAGGAGGCTGCCTCTAGAGGTCCTTCAGGTGTGCAGGCCTGTCTGCCCTTGTGCTAAATGACTCCAACCTGCCTGCATTAATCCTTTCTCTCCTCCTGTCACTTCCAGCTCTCCTCCTCCTTCCGCTTGAGATATCCAAGCTTCACGGAAGAACTGTAGGTTTCTACAGAGAACAATATCCCTGATTGCTAAACAAATAAGCCACATTCATGGCCAATTCAGCAAAACCAGGTTTGGTGGGAATGACTTCATTCTTACCAGGATGTTGCTGGCTGCCTGGAAGTCCTTTAAAAGACAAAATAAAACACCCTTTTAAAGATAATTTTAGACTTACAGAAAAATTACAAAAATAATTTAGAAAGTTCATGCATATCCTTCACCCAGCCTCCCCTAATATTCACAACTTACATAACCATGGCACAATGGTCAAAACCAGGAAATTAACACCGGTACAATGCTATTATTGTACCTCATGCAAATTTCACCAGTTTCTCTCTAGTGCTCTTTTTCTGTTTCGGGATCTGATTCAGGATCCCACATTGCTCATAGCTGTTGTGTTTCCTCAGACTCTTCCAATTTGCGACAGTTCCTGATTCTTTCCTTGCTCTCATGGCCTCTGATGAGTCGTGATCAGTTCTGCAGCTTTCTGTTTCTAGTTCCTAGTTGGCTTCTGGGTGATTGAAGTTCCTGGAGGCCTTCCTGCAGGACGGGTTCAGAATGAGTGCTTCTTTTTCTTTCCTCCTCTCATTCTCCTTTCTTCCCTTGGGATTTTCCAGAGCAAGAGTCAGTTAGAGAGGAATGCATGGTGAGGAGGTGATTAGTGTGTCTTGACCTTGGGTGTTTGTCTCACTGTCAGAGTTCTGGCTCCCATCTGCAGTTGATTATGCAATTAGCCATGCTTGTTGACCTCAGGATAGATGCAGACTCCTTCTTGCTCCTCCTTCACTGCCTACCTTTCTCCTTTCCTCTCTCTCCCAGTCATCTCCTTTGGTTGCAGGTTAGAGGAGGCTCCAAGCCGGTTGGGCCTGGTATGCACACTTCCTTGGAGTCATGTGCTCTGAGACATCTCTGGCAGGCCTGCTGGGGTACATGGGAAGTGGATTTGGGAAGGGGGTCTGTGTGCTGAGTTTTATAGCCTTGTTGCACGCACTTATGGGGTCATGTGGCGCATGAGGTTAGGGACAAGTGCAAGGGCCTGGGAGAGAAGTCAGCTGTGGTAACAGAGGTCCGTCAGCTGAGTCCCATCACATTCAGAAAGTCATCCTCCAGCGAGCCTGGGCCTTTCTGAGGGACAATGGAAGAAGAGGTGAGAACCATTTCAAATTAATCCATTAATTCATTCAAATATTAATTCATCCATTAATTTCACTGCAACAAGCCCTGGTTGGTTGTTACTGTTATTGTTGTTTTTGTTATTGCTATCATGATTTTGCTGTTGTTAGGTATGGGGACATAGTATGAATCAGATGCAATCCGTGCCCTCAGAGTGCTCAGAGAGAGACAGACCACAGAGGATCTCAACTACGTGACAAGGGCTCTGTTGGAGGGATATGTTAAGTTTGTGGGAACAGGGAGAGGGAGGACTTAGCTGTGACAGGGATGGGCAGTGGATGGGGCAGGTGATGCTAAAGGATTTAGAAGGGTTAGGCAGGCAAGTAGGATGGGGACTGGTGCTCCAGGAAGAGGGAAGAGCATTTGCAAAGGCCTGGAGTGGAGAGGGCCTGTGGCTACTTGGAAGAGCTGCAAACTCCACACTCTCTCACTCCTTCATTCATTCATCCATCTACTTGCTCTGGGCCAGGCACTGTGCTGGGCACAGGAGCCACTAAGGTGAGGCCAACCTAGCTCTGCCTTAGGGTCTTAAAGTCAGAGCAGGGAGAGACAATTATTACAAGAGCAGAAATACACATGGATGCCTTGCAGAGGGGGGAGGATGGTACTATGGTCTAAATGTCTCCCCAAATTCATTTGTTGAAACTGAATCCCCATTGTCGTGGCATTAAGAAGTAGGCCTTTTGGAAAGTGATTAACTCAAAAGAGCTCCACCCTCATGAATGAATTAGTACTTTATTAAAGACTGGAAGGAACCGGCTTAGGCCTTTTTTGCATTTTGTTTTCTGCCATGTGAGGATGCAGCAAGAAGGCCCTCACTAGACACTGAATGCTGTGCCTTGATCTTGGACTTCCCAGCCTCCAGAACTGTGAGGAATACATTTCTGTTGTTTATAAGTTACCCAGTCTGTGTGTTTTGTTATAGCAGCACCAAAGGCCTAAGACAGATGGGCAGGGAAGTCTTCTTAGAGGAGATCTTCGAGGTTTGACTTGAGGAAGAGTCGGGCAAGTGAAGAAGTGGGGATGGCCACTCTTTACAGGGAGAATAGCATGTGCAAAGGCCCAGATCACTTGTTCATTCATTGGTCACTTGTTTATTCACTCACTCATTGTATTCATTTATTCAACAAGTATGTAGCGAATGCCAGTTATGCAGTTATGTGTCTATACTATGCACAGAGACTACAAAGTGAATAATTGTGGCGCTTTCAACCTAAGAGTGTTTCAGTCAGCTTAGGCTAAGTTATGTTGTGGTGACAAACAAACCCCAAATATTGGTAGCTTATGACAATGAAGGTTTATTTTTAGCTCATGTTATATGTTCATTGCTGGTGGCAGAGAGAAGAGAGATAGTAGAACCATACATTGGTCCTTAAAGTTTCTGCTCTGGGTGGCATGAGTCTCTTCCGCTTACATTTTATTTGACAGGATGAGTCACGTGGCCAAGCTTGATGTCAGTGCATCAGGAATACAAATCCTCCCACAGAGAAGGGCAGTGAATATTTTGACCAATAACACGCTCTGCCATATGTCTGAGTAAAGGCTAATAACTCAGTCTGACTAGACTGCATGAGGGTGGCTACAACAATAAAGAGATTAAGAAGTCAAGGAGAAGCTTTATCATGTAGGGCCTTGGGTACCAGGCTAAAGAGTTTGGGTTCCATTGATTGTTAGTGGAGAGGCACTGAAGATATGAAAAGTTCTGTTGAGTTTTAAGCAAGGGAAGAGTAAGATCTTATTTATGCTTTAGAAAAATCATTTCGGTAGCTTCAGGAAAAGGCCTGGTGGTGGGGGGATTAAGGCTAGAAATAAGAAAACCAGTTGAAAAGTTGTGGGAATACCATGGTAGAGCAAATGAAGAATGCTCAAACTCAGGTTGGAATAGTAGAGAAGGAGAGGGCTAGAGCAAATGAAGAATGCTCAAACTCAGGTTGGAATAGTAGAGAAGGAGAGGGCTAGAGCAAATGAAGAATGCTCAAACTCACGTTGGAATAGTAGAGAAGGAGAGGCCTTCTAGAGCTGTTAGGAACAGAATCAAGGGAATTTCATTGGTACATTGTTCAACAGGTGTTTTAGAAACAAAGAATGAATGAGACCAGGTGTGATGGCTCACGCCTGTAATCCCCGCACTTTGGGAGACCAAGGCAGGTGGATCACTTGAGGCCAGGAGTTTGAGACTAGCCTGGCCAAACATGGCGAAACCTCATCTCTACTAAAAATATAAAAATTAGCCAGGCATGCTGGTGCATGCCTGTAATTCCAGCTACTCAGGAGGCCAAGACACGAGAATCCCTTGAACCTGGGAGGTGGAGGCTGCAATGAGCCAAGATCACGCTACTGCACTCTAGCCTGGGTGATGGAGTGAGACTCTGTCTCAAAAAAAAAAAAAAAAAAAAAAAAAGAAAAAGAAAAAGAAAGAATAAATTAATAAGTAAGAGAGTGCACCTGAACCTTGTACATCAATAAAGTGACCAATAAATTGATCCCTTATAAAGTGAGACAGACCCTGATCAAATTTTTTTTATTATTTTCAAATTTTGTTGATGATTTTCAAAAGTTTACTTTTAATTTATGTATGGTAACATTTTTTTTTTTTGAGTACAGATGTATGATTTTGACAAATGCATAGACTCGTGTAACCACTACCACAATTAAGATATTCAACAGTTCCATCACCCTAAAAGTCTCTCTAATGCAGCTTCTCTTTGTTAGTCCAATCCTCCCTTCTCCCCAACTCTTAGAAACCCTGATATGTTCTCTTTGCTACAGTTCTGCCTTTGCAGAATATTGTATAAGTGGGATCACACAGTATGTAGTCTTATGTAGTCTTTTGAGTGTAACTTCTTTCAAATGGCATAATGCACTTGAGATTCACCCAAGTTGTTGCATGCATCAATGTTTCTTTTCTTTTCACAGCTCGATAATGTTTCATTGTATGGCTGCGCCAGAGCTGGTTTATCCACTTGTCTTAGTCCATTTGGGCTATGTAACAAAGTACCATAAACTGTGTGGTTTATAAACAACAGAAATTTATTTCTCTCAGTTCCAGGGGCTGGCAAGTCTAAGATAAAGGCATCAGCAGGTTCGGTAGATTGAGTGTCTGGTGAGGGTTTACTTATTGGTTCATAGACAGCACTTTCTAGCTATGTTCTGACGTGGTGGATGGGGATCCTCTGGGGCCTGTTTTGTCAGGCCACTGTGTTAGTCCATTCTTTTTTTTTTTTTTTTTTTTTTGCCACCCAGGCTAGAGTGCAGTGGTGTGATCTTGGTTCACTGCAACCTCTTCTTCCCGGGTTCAAGTGATTCTCCTACCTCAGCCTACTGAGTAGCTGGGATTATAGGCGTGCACCACCATGCCTGGATAATTTTTGTATTTTTAGTAGAGATAGGGTCTCACCACGTTGGCCAGGCTGGTCTCAAACTCCTGGCCTCAAGTGATCCACCCGCCTCCCAAAGTGCTGGGATTACAGGAGTGAGCCGCCGCGCTTGGCCTTTGTCCATTGTTGCATTGCTATAAAGAAATACTTGAGATTGAGTGATTTATAAAGAAAAGAGGTTTTATTGGCTCATAGTTCTGCAGGCTATACAGGAAGCACGGTGCTGGCATCTGTGCAACTGCTCGGGAGGCCTCAGGAAGCTTTTATTCATGGTGGAAGATAAAGCAGGAGAAGGCACATCACATGGCAAAAGTGTGTGTGTGGGGGGGATGCCACATACTTTTAAACAACCAGATCTCACATAAACTCAGAGTGAGAGCTCACTTATCACCAAGGGAATGTGCCAAGCCATTCATGAGGGATCCACCTCCATGATCCAAACACCTCACACCAGGCCCCACTTCCAACACTGGAGACTATATTTCAACATGAGATTTGGAAGGGTTACACATTCAAACCATATCAGGCACTGACCCCATTCATGAGGGGTCTGCCTTCATAATTTAATCCCACCCCAAAGTCCCCACTTCCAAATACCCTTGCATTGGGGATTAGGTTTCAATATACAAATTTTGGAAGGACAAAAATGTTCAGACCGTAGCACTCCTCACTAGTTGAGGGACAGTTTGTTGTTTCTGGTTTTGGTGTTATAACTTTATAAGAAACTGCCAAACTGTTTTGTAAAGTGGTTTTACCATTTTGCATTCTCATCAGCAATGTATGAGTGCTCCAGTGGCCTGCACTTGGTGTTGTCAGTTTTTTCCCCATTCTAGTAGGTATGTAGTGGCATGTCATTGTGGTTTCAATATGCATTTCCTTAATGAGTAATGATGTTGAAAATCTTATGCTTATTTGCCATCCATGGATCTTCTTTATTTATGCTTATTTTCCATCCACATATCTTCTTTAGTGAAGTGTCTGTTCAGATATTTTGCCCATTTTTAACTTGGGTTGCTTATTTTCTTACTGTTGAGTTTGAGAGTACTTTCTGTAGTCTGTATACCCTTTGTCAGGTATATGACAGTCCATGGTTTTTCTTTTTATTCTTATAAGTTTAATTTTGCTCTTTTTAGAGCAAAAGTTTCTAGTTTTAATGAAATCCAACTTACAAATTTTTTCTTTTTATGAATTAACTTCTTGATATCATCTCCAGGAACTCTGCCTAACTGTAGGTCATGAAGATTTTACCTACATTTTATTTTAAAAGTTTAAAAGTTTTTATATTTTACATTTAGGTCTATGATTCTTTTTGAATTAATTTTTTTGTATAAAATGAACATATAGGTCAAAGACTTTTTTCCTGCATATGGATGTCTAATTGTTTCAGCATTGTTTATTGAAAATTCTGTCCTTGGGCCAGGCATGGAGGTTCATGCCTGTAATCCCAGCACTTTGGGAGGCCGAGGCAGGCAGATCACGAGGTCAGGAGATTGAGACCATCCTGACTAACACGGTGAAACCCCGTCTCTACTAAAAATACAAAAAATTAGCTGGGCGGGTGGCGGGTGCCTGTAGTCCCAGCTACCTGGGAAGCTGAGGCGGGAGAATGGCCTGAACCTGGGAGGTGGAGCTTGCAGTGAGCCGAGATCACGCCACTGCACTCCAGCCTGGGCGACAGAGCGAGACTCCGTCTCAAAGGAAAAAAAAAAAAAAAGAAAACAAAAGAAAATTCTGTCCTTTCTCCATTGAATTGTTTTTTCATCTTTGTCAAAATTCAATTGATCTTATTTGCGGATCTATTTCTGAACTCTTTATTATATTCCACATAGATATATAGACAGATAGATATATAGAATGCATCTCTCCTTTTGCCAGTACCATACTGACTCGATGACTGTAGCTTTATAAGAAGTTTTGGAATCAGATAATGTGAATCCTTTAACTTTTTTCTCCTTTTCTCAAAGCTGTTTGAATCTTGTACATTCTTTGGATTTTTATATGAATGTTGGAATCAGCTTGTCAATTCATACAGCCAGTTAGGATTTTGATTGTGATTGGGTTGAATCTATAGATCAATTTGGATAGAATTTACATTTTAATAATTCTGAGACTTCCAATTCATGAACATGGTATATCTCTCCATTTAGTTATGCCTTCTTTGATTCCTTCATTAGTGTTTTGTAGTTTTCAGCATACAGGTCCTGTACTTATTTTGTTAGATTATAACTAAGAATTTCATTTTTAAAAGTTGCATCTCTCCATTTTTAACACTTTGTCTCTCTTGATCCATCACTCATATATTTGCTAGTGTGTCTTCACTTACTGTAGAATGCTTATTATAAAGGGAATTTTTAAATCTTGCAAAAGACAAAGGATTTCATAAAGTTGATAGGAGCATTATTGGAGAAATACTCAAATTTACAGAGCCAGTGACAAAGGAAGATCCAGATAAGTTGGGCAAATTAACAAAAAGAGAATTGACAAGGAATATAAAAAATGACTTGAAAGAGGGAATGATTTAAATATCAAAGGATTATGAGAAGCCTTTGGGAAAACTAATGAGCCTGGAATATTTGTATAAAAATTCTCTTTGTGTAAATCAAAGATAAAATACAAGGAAGCTACATTATGTTCCTGTATATTTATGTTGGGAAGATATCAATACTTGAATTATCCTTCCTTTATTTTAAGAGTTAGAAAATGGTTGCAGTAAAAATCAAAACTTTCTTATATAAAATATGAAACATTTAGAATAATTTTTGGTTTTATTTTAAAGTCTCAATCAACCCTTACCTTCCAGTAATTTTTAGAAAAATCATGTCACTATTTTATGTAGATTCATTTCAATTAGCCTTATAGTTCTTACTCCTCCAGTCAGTAGACACACCCTGGGTTTATCAGCTGATCCAAATGGAAGCCAGGCCTCCAGCTTCAGGAATAGCCAGATATGGAATCCCAGATTTGGTGAGCTGAGAATTTCTGTGTGATGGAAGAACTCTAAGATGACAGTGAATTAGCCCCACCTCTGGTACTCCAGCCCTGTGTAATCCCCTCCACTTGAGTGTGGCAGCATGTGGGACTCATTTATAATGAATAGAATAGAAAAGGTGACCAATGTGACAGGATGTCACTTCAGTGATTACATTAGATAAGACAGCAGTGTCCTCTTGCTAGTGGACTCTCTTTCTCTCACAGACTTTGATGAAGCAGGTGAGCATGTTGGGGAGGTCCTCAGTTCAACGGGCTGTAAGGACTGAATTCATTCAACTATGTGATCTCGGAAGTGGGTCCTTCTCTGGTCAAGGCTTGAGATAAGATTTTGTGTATGACACTTTGATTGTAGCTTTCAGAGGGGATCCTGAAGCAGAGAACCCAGCAATGTTATTCCTGGACTCCCAGCCCACAGAAACTATGAGGTGATAAATGCATGTTTTTTTAAGCTGCTAAGTTTGTGAAATTTGTTACATAGGAGTGGATAAGGAATACACCCTGCTGCATTTAGCCATTCTTACATAAACTCATCATACATACGATTCATTTAGTTCTGGCATAAACTTCTCACTAAAGACCCTGTATTAGTCTGTTCTCACACTTCTATACATAACTACTTGATACTGGCTAATTTCTGAAGAAAAGAGGTTTCATTGACTCACAGTTCCTCAGGCTGTGCAGGAAGCATGGCTGGGGAGGCCTCAGGAAGCTTACAATCATGGTGGAAGGGTGAAGCAGAAGCAAGCACCTTCTTCACATGGCAGAGCGGGAGAGCAAGAGTGAAGGGGGACGTGCTACATGCATTTAAACAACCAGATCTCCTGAGAACTCACTCACTATCATGAGAATAACAAGGGGGAAATCCACCCCCATGATCCAACTGCCTCCTACCAGGTCCCTCCCCCAACATTGGGAATTACAATTCAACATGAGATTTGGGTGGGGACACAGAGCCAAATCATATCCAAACCTTATCAGACCCACACTTATTTCCCTCCCTCCTTTTCTTCCTCCCTCTCTCCTTTCCTTCTTTCTTTTCTTCTATTAGGAAAGATTATGAAAGACTTTCAAATAGGCAAGAAAAAAAAAAAAAAAGGTTGCCTTTCATCGTCTTTGAGCTATTTTACAACTCTGTAAGTTGAAGAAAACTTAGACTAATGCAGATTATTCTTGCCCATGGGAGTACAAATGATTGTGTCCAATGACATGCAGTCTATCTTTACCCTGTAGATAGACCAGTTTTATTTCTGTATGTAAGTTGATTTCAGCATTCCTTATTGGCTTTACTGTGGGATTCTCTGAATACTCCTTGCAATGGGTTGTAACATTTGACTGCTTCTATCATAAACTAATGAGTTAAAAATAAAATCTTTGATACATATTCATTTTATATGAGTAAAGAGTTATGATTTTTACCTTAAAAAATGATCTTTTAACATTTTCTTCGTCCTTCCCTTCCTTCCTTCCTGTTAACATTGAATAATTACTATGTGCCAAATTTGGTTCTATTACCTTTTCAAGATTTATTTCTTTTGAATTTCACAAAAACTCAGAGTAGGCATTATATTACCCTATTTTATTTACAAATGAGAAAATTGTGACTCAGGGAGATTAAGAAACATAACTCTGCTTGTAGGAGAGCACTGACTCATCCAGGACTGCTGACTCTGAACCACCTGGCCTGGGACTGAGGAGTTTCCCAGGACACGGACTTTTAGTACTAAAATGAGGAGAGTCTTGGGCAAGCCAGGATGAGCCTATCACCCTGCATAGCCCAGGAAATGGACTCCACCATGTTTAGCTACAGATGTCCTGTCTTATCTCTCAAGCCCTGCCCAGTACATGCTGGTGTTTTGCTTCAGGGCTGTTGTCACCAAGTTCTTAGTGTTGTGCCTGCAAATGCCCCGGATGACTTCACTCTTCCCTATGCTTTTCAAAATATTGGCTGCTTTACGTAGTGCTCCAAGGAGGGCTCTTTTAGTTCCTGTGCAATGCCCTGTGTCTATAGGCCTTTCCTTGCTCGGCCAGCAAAAGCCAAAGGTAGAGTTTTGTTGCTTCCTTCCCTGTTAAGATTCACTTCCTGCCCAGAGTCCGATCTGAAAACAAAAGACCCTTGTTCAGCACAGCTTCCTGTGTAACAACATTAAACATCCCCTCAGCAACCATTATACAGGAATATTATAAGACAACTGTGCTTTCTATGCCCTAAGCTACAAGAGCACATTGCAAAGTTTTGTGAAGTCTTCCTAAGTGTTGGGGCATACACAGATTTCCTGAACATCCCGGATAACCCCTGGATGGACTGAGAGAAATAGGCCTCAGCTGTTTCTCTTATCTTTGAGGAAGAGAAATATTGGATATTTCCATGCATTGCAGAATTCTATGGAAGTCACTTGGCTGGAAAACCGGGTTTCCCCCATCTCATAGACTGTAACTGCTCTGATCCAGAAAGTGGCTGGAAATTTGCTGTTAAAGAACTCCAAAGGTTAACAGGATTAGACTCCCACCGACCAAGTTCAAAGAAATGCTTTCAGAAGTAAGCAAACAAACAAACAAACAAACAAACAAAATTAATCAACCCTCTAACAACATATATATTTTCTGGATTCAAGGGTGATGACTTCAAAAGCAATTCAGTTAATTCTTTTTTTTTCTTTTCTTTTCTTTTTTTTTTTTTGGCTGAGCCTCATTCTGTCACCCAGGCTGGAGTGCAGTGGTGTGATCTTGGTTCACTGCAACCTCTGCCTCTGAGGTTCAAGCGATTCTCCTGCCTCAGCCTCCCGAGTAGCTGGGATTGTAGGCAGCTGCCACCATGCCTGGCTAATTTTTGTAGTTTTGGTAGAGACAGGGTTTCACTATGTTGATCAGGCTGGTAATTCTTAAAAGTCTCTGTTGCATTAATAGTGAACTCAAAACTTTTTTAAAAAACAAACTTTTAGTGTTTAAAAAAATGACATTTGGGGATAAATTTTGCTTATCAGTTCACTGTTTTCCAGTTACAAAAAGTGCTTAGAAATCAACAGTAAGATAACATTTTTTTTCTGATTACAAAAATAATATATACTGCTTGCAGAAAATTAGGAAAACAGAATAAAGAAAAAAATAATTTTTCATAATTTCATAACCTGAAGATGGATATCTACTACAAAAAATTGAGATCTGACTGTAAATAATTCATTGAGTTTTGCTTTTAGCCTTGACCTTGAATTTAGCTCAAGATCACCACTTCCCAACATGACTTTTAACGGTTGCCCTGTAGGGTTTTGTGGATTTGCCATCATTTACCTAACCAATCTCTTATTGTTGGACATTTATATTGTTTCGAATCTTTTGCTTATAAATAACACTGAACTTACTGAGGCAGATACACCCTGTGCATCTTAGTTCCCTAGGAGGTCCTTAGCAATCCCTAGAAGGGTAATTGCACCGTGGTCTGAGGTTTTGATTGGGAACATCTGCTAGTCACCTTGAAGACAGTAGGATTTATTCGAAGGATTCTTGACCTGGGAGGCGCCTGGAACCAGGGCGCTCAGGGACTGCAGCTACGTTCCTGGCCCAGAATCAACCTTCCAGGATTGGCTTGGTGAAAGCAGGGCGGGGCCGAGCAGGAGGACTGGGCGTGGACACTGCAGCAGGGCCACCTGGTGCAGGGAGGGATGGTGTGGTGCACTGTGACCCTCATAAATCCAAAGGTCTGGCGGCCAAGGCCAGCAGCTCTCGGAGAGCTGAGATTCTTGGTGCTGGCTGGGCTGCTGGAGACAGCAGGTACCGTGTTCCTTCGGGAAGGTGGGGGCTAGGACTGTGGCTCTTTCTACCCGATCAGACCCCGGTGCGAAGAGGGAGTGTAGCAAGAGCCCAGGCAGGTTGTGGGGCCAGACCACGTTCTCTGTCAAGGTCCAGGACCCCCAGAACCTGCGGTCCGTTGATGGCCAGGATGCCCGGCAGTGGAGCTCGCAGACACTAGCCCTGGCTGAGCATTTATTGACACAGCGCACCCTCTAGTGGTCATTTCCCATGACCAACCGAACAGGCACGGATGATACTCCTTGGTTCAGCCTCTAGACCCCCAGGTCTGGGAAGTCTGTAGATTCGCATTCTCCTGGGACCCATGAGGCAATGGTTGAGGGTGGGTTACAGGATGGGAGAGTTGTCTAGGCCCAACTCTGTCCCTAACTTGCCTGTGTGGCTTTGGCCACATCTCATCCCCCTCTGGGTCTCACCTTGGCCATCTGTGAAATGAGGATGGTCATGCTAGCTTCAGAGGTTTGGCCTGGGGAAGGGGAAGGGCTCTGAGACTCTGCTCCCCTTGCCCACTTTCGGTAGGCTTGGGACCTAGCGTTGGCTGGAGCAGGCATGTGCAGTGTGGTCAGATTCCAGGGCCACTGGGTTTGGGGTATGATAAAATGTACAAATTCAGAGGCAGGCCCTCCTCCACTACAAAGATCACTCTTCCTACCTTAGGGTAAACAGGTTCCAAGCAGAGGAGGTGACCAGGGTGGCCAAGAGCTCAGAGCCAGGCCCCCTTGAAGGTTGGAGGGACAGAAATTGTCCTATCTGGAGGTGTCTTGGGGATGGGGAGGCTTCTTGGAGAAGGAAGTAGTGAACAGATTTCATGGGCTCCAGGGATTGGACAACCGTGAGTTCAGGGAGCAGGTACTTCAGACAGGTGGGAAAACAGCTCAAAAACCAGTTGGAAAGGGTAGCATT
Source organism: Macaca fascicularis (assembly GCF_037993035.2). Lineage (NCBI taxonomy): Eukaryota > Metazoa > Chordata > Mammalia > Primates > Cercopithecidae > Macaca > Macaca fascicularis. The sequence goes on along the minus strand of NC_088394.1, from coordinate 62,412,439 downwards.
GGCAGGAATGACTGAGTAAGGAGCACTTCTCCCCGAGAAAAGCAATGAGAATACTGGCCAAAATTGTCAAAACCAACTTTTTCAGAACTCTGAAAACTAATCAAAAACTTGCAACAATCCAAGGTGTACCTATTTTTTTTTTTAACAGGTAAATATTGGTAAGAACAGTGAGCTTGATGGCATTGTCCTTTTTTTTTTTTAATAGAGACCAGGTCTCACTATGTTGCCCAGGCTGATCTCAAACTCTTATATTCAAGTAATCCTCCCTCCTCAGCCTCCTAAAGTGTTGGGATTACAGGCATGAGCCACCACATCTGGCAGAGCTTGATGGCATTTTAACTTGCCCTAGTCCCATCCCCTTCTCCTGAGACCTGTGGTAGCCTTGAAACCCAGTGGTTTCATAATCATGGTGGAAATCAGCAGCCTAAAGACAAACAGAAAGATCAGAACAGGGTTGGAGCTTCTGCAAAGTCCAATTCCCAGATAACTGTCATTATTCAACTTGTCTGGTAGTTCCCTGGAAGAGACTCCACTTGCAAGGCTGTGTTCATTTGACCTGACTTGGTGCCCATTCAATGCACACAGCCTTTTCTCTGAGGTTATTTGTTGAAAGTAATCAGTGGCAATTGTTTAACATTGCAGCTGCCTGAGGCAGTGATAATGGCTGGGGCCAATAAGAAGCTAACAAAAATTTTAAAAGGAAAAGTTGAGGAATGAGCTCTCCATAGAAGGCTTTGAAAAGCTTTGGCATATTCCTAGGAATCTACAAATGCTCCCTCTTCTGTAGGTTCCTCTGATGATGATGGTGTGTGTGCATATGTGTATGTATGTGTATTTGTGTGTGCATGTGCATGCTTGTATGCATGTTTATATGTTTGTGCATGTGTGTGTGTTTCACAAGTGCTCTATCAGCTCTAGAAATGGAAGAATCTCAAAGGTTTTCTTTCCCTTTTTTTGAGACAGGATCTCACTCTGTTACCCAGGCTGGAGTGTAGTGGTGTGTTCAGAACTCACTGAAGCCTTGACCTTGACTCCAGGCTGAAGTGATCCTCCTATCTCAGCATCCCAAGTAGCTGGGACTGCAGATGCATGCCACCATGCCTGGCTAATTAGTTTTTTTTTTTTTTGGTAGAGATAGGGTCTCCCTATGTTGCCCAGGCTGAAGATTTTTCTTTATTTAGGTATAAAAAAATACAGTACTTGTCATGCACCAGTGTGGCCAATATATAGTCATAATCTGTAGAGCAATTACTACAATTATAGAAAATAGAAGGTTACAGGAATTGTTTTTCCAACTAAAAAACCTGAAGTAATATTGTTAACCTAAATAGCAACCTGCTTATTATGCAAAAACCCTTATTCTATATATCTGTGAGAGCTAGAAACTTGTAAGTATCATTAGTAAAAAAATCATTATAAGAAACTAGTTATTGGTTAAAACAAAAAAGTCAGTGTTATCTACAATCCCTTGCAGTGTGAGGGGTTTTGCCCAGAGTGGGAACCTCAGTCCATGATGAAGGGTGAGCTGGATGTCTCCTTCCCTGCTCGTCTCTGTTGACTGATGCCACTTCTCCAAGGTGTGTTTGCAGTGAAACGTTCCAGTGGAAGATGCTCGGTTGATCACAGAGGTTGGGCAGGGCAAGGCCTTGCCTTCTGCAAGGTGTGCCTGAGGTTCGATTCCCTGAGATGTGACAACAGCGAAGTGTAAAGGCACATGGCTGGGCTCTGTCATGCAGTCATGAGTGGGTTTGGACATTGGCCAGTCTTGCTAAAGGCCACATCTTGGGTTCCTCTAAACCAAGGGATAAGGAGTAGACAGAGAAAAGAAAGAGGGCATGGATTGGCGACTAGGTGAGGCAGAGAAGGGAAGAGCTGTCTGCTCTGGGAATATCTGCCCCTTCTCAGGCAAAACTGGAGGGGTGCTGAGGAGTCTCAAAGCAAGGTCTCAGCTCTTCCAGGCCTTCTCCAGAGGGGATGGGTGTGGAGGTGGTCCTCACCCTGTGATCTGTCACTCTTGATCTCCACCGCCCCTCCAGGATGAATTCACAGTTGCTTCGAAGTTCAACAAGCCATTTCCCTGAATGTGGTTCAGTGCTCAGTACAGCTCAGCCCAGGGAGCTGAGGGACTTGGCAGGCCAGTGAGGTCACTTCAGGACCCAAGGTCAGGAGCTGCCATGGGGCCCCTTCTTCCCACTTGGCAGGCCTGGAGAGGGGCTGGGGAGAGGTGGGGCACTTGGAGTGGAGTATGAAGGAGTTGGAGCAGGGCCAGGGCTCTTGAGAGAGGGCATGATGGACGGTCACAGTCTCCCTTGGGAATGGGCTGCGGAGACTCCTGCCCCACAAGTCAAGCCGTCCAGGCCTTTGCCTCCAGGCAGATAGGGACCAGGACCTCACCAGCCTCACCACGGCATTCAGGGACCCTAGAAAAAGACCCTCCAGCAGTTGAACACAGGCTGTTTTCCTTTGCAGCCTTGGGGAGCCAGAGGAAGTCTTTGAGTTAGACGGCGGTCTGTGGGTGACAGGGTTATGTGGATGTCTGAGCCCAGACAGAACACTAGCCTGGATTTGCCAGCATTTGAGAGTAGTCATCACTGACATATGCTCGCGGATATTTCAGGAACCTGGAGTTTGCTATCCCAAGGCTGATGAGGTCTCTGGGACCCAGGAGGAAGGGGTGCTGGGCTGGGGAGTCAGTGCCATTTTTGGAGGCTGTGGTGCCTAGCGTCTGACTGGCCTGGGCTGCAGGGGGTTTGGGCCCCCAGGCCCAGAGTGGCCTCGGCCACCTAATACAGCAGCTCCTCCCTGGGGTCCGAGCCGTACAGCTCAGCCAGCATCTTAAACCTGGGTCCCCAGTCGTTAAGGAAGTCGTAATCTACGTCAGAGTCGGACGAGTCGGTGCCCAGGGAGCTGAGGGACTCGGCTATGGACTCCGAGCCCTCGTAGCCGTAGATGTGCAGCGTGTCGTAGGGGGGGCCATCGCCGTCGTGGTCCGCCTCGTCCTTCTTCACCTCGATCATGGCTGCCATCTCCCCGGGCCCCCCGTGTGCCCCCGGCGCGTGCCGCGGCGGCTTCTGCACCTGCGCGTAGAGGGATGGCCGGGCGTCCAGCGCCGGCCGCGGGGGCTTGGCCCCACCGCGGCGCACCGAGTTGAGCACCGACACGTCGTAGCTGGTGGTGTCCATCTCGCCGCCGCCTTCCTCGTCGTAGGTGACCAGCTGCTCATGGATCTCCGGCACGCTCTTGCCGTGCGCGCGGGCCTGCTTCCGGAGCCGCCGCCGCAGGAAGATGAGCAGGGCGATCACTGTGGCCAGGGAGCCGAGAGGCAGAGTCAGACAAGGCTGGGGGCCGGGGCGGCCCTCCATGTCCCCATCCCTGCCCCGCCCCCTCGACCCCATCCCCACCGCCCATCGTGCCCCCATCCCCGCTGCCCCCTCACGCCCCCATCCCGGCCGCCCCCCAACATCGCATCCTCACCGCCCCCCGCAACTCCCTCGCGTCCCCCCCTGCATTCCCATCCCTTTGGCCCCCCCTTCCCCTGCAACCCTATCCCTGGCCCCCTACTTCCCCTGAAACCCCCTCCCCACCGTTCCCCCACATACCCATCCCCGCCATTCCCCCACACCCCGTCCCCGCCGCGCCCCCGCACCCCCATCCCCACCTCCCCCGACACTCCCATCCCTGCCTTTCCCCCACACCCATGGGCAGGTGCGGATGTCCGGCCTGTGGGAATCTCTGAGGGGTGTGGCTATGTGAGGGTCTTGGATCCCTGAGGAGGGGTGGACCGTAAAGTGCAGAGAGTTTCTAAAATGAGGCTCAGGCCTTCTAGCTTTGAGTTACTGAACAAACTACTACGTACATAAGTAAAGCTGGGATGCCCTGGGAGGCAGCCCTGCCCCACAGCCTCAGTTTCCCTGTCTGTAAAACAGAAATGATGACTTCCCTGCTCTGTTTATATTTGGGAAGATGGTTGCGAGGTTAAATACAATTCTATTTGTGGTGGGGATGCCATCATCATCATTAATTATTAATAAAGGAGAAATCTCTGCTGGAGAAGCCCCAGAAGGGGAGCATATCGAGGGCGCTCTCAGGGGAGCTACAGGCAGGAGAGGCCTGGAGTCCATATTGCAGGTGCCCTGTGGCTGTATCCAGGCCTTGCCTTGAGTTCCAGGGCGATCTCCAATCACCTGAGGGCTTCCTCTGGAGGATCAGCCCCTGCCTCATCTCATGGCGAGTGAAATGCAGGATACAGTACATCACTCCTCTCCCTCCATGGGAAGAGGCTGGGGGGTGGCCCCACGCTGCCTCCCAGCACCCTTGTGGGAGGAGGCTCCAGTTCCTCATCATGGGAACATTCCACCTTCACTGGCCGCCTCCCTTCCCAGCTTCACTCCCCCTCTGCCTTAGGAGGTATCCAGGGAAATAAACCACCTCCCAAATAAACCACTTCCACCCCAATCCTCATCCCAGGGTTGCTCCCTGGGGAATCCAAACTAAGGCCTACAATGCTCCTAAAATTTCCAAGGCCCAAACAAGAAAAAAGTATCAAGTATCAAGGCCAGAGGAATTCTATAAAAAGAAAGAAAGCACGTGGAGACAATCTAAATTAGAAGTTTTTAAACTTTCCATTTTAGAACTGGATCCTTTTTCCTTTTTCAAAAATAGGTTTCATGTAAATACATGCCCAGAACAATGCCTGGCACACAGTAAATGCTGAAAACATCTAAGTGGAAGGAGTGACTGTTATGTATAAGTTATTTTAAAGTGATACTGGCCTGATGAGTGGGGGAGGAGTCCTGAGCCTGGCCCCTCCTCCTCCCTGGCTCATCCCCCACCGTGAGCACCCAGGTGGATGGAGCTCACATCCTATATCCTGCACATGAACTGGCCAAGGGCTGCATCGCAGATCGGAGGCAGGGTTGGGCCTGAACCCCTGGCCTCTACTTCTCCTGTGAAGCTTCCCCTCCCCGCAACACCTTCCATCCCCTTCCACCCACTGCCCAGCACTGACCTGTGATGGTGAGGATAGAGAGTAAGATGGCTACCACTGCCTGGATGCTCACGCCCACCTGGGCGGCCATATCCTCGCAGAAGGTGAACTCGCCCTGCTCGTTGCACTTGCACACGGCCACGGTCAGTGTGCTGGTGCCCGTGCGGCTTGGCATGCCATTGTCTGAGATGACCACGGGTAGGAAGTGGACCTTGGTATGCTCCCGGTCAAACTGCCCGTACTTGACTGTGATGTTGGCCGTGTTATCTGGAAACACCAAGGCCTCGGAGTCGGGCTTTGCCATCTGCACAGATGGGGAAACTTGGCTCCTCCAGGAAGCCTTCCCTGACTGCACCAGCCCGCGTGCTGCCTGGGCTGCTTTTCTGCCCTTTGCACCCAGCACCTCTTGTTTCAGCCATCTGAGTGCAGGCCTGTTCCTCCATAGAGGGGATATTTTGGGGCTGCTGCTTTGACCCAATCTCCGAGAATGCCTTGGTGAAAGAAGGTAAAATCCTTTGCTTTCTGTATTTGTGAGCAACTGATGCCTGTCCCCTTCCTCTTCTCTAACCCCACTCCAGTATCAGCAGGTTTTCTCTTTCAGCTCTATTAATGAATGCACTGTTTCAAGCTTTGACAAGCAATGGGGAAAAATAAAGTTTTAAAAAGTCTTTTAGCATTAGGTTAACTTCTAAGGCAGCTTCAGCTATCTCTGAAAATCCATTGTTACATTGTTGAAAACAATGGGCATGTCCCTCCGGGCACAGAGAAAATGATTACATATAGAATTGTGGGTTTCCTCGGCAGTTTGGAACTGGGAAATGCTTTTGTCCAAATATTGGCCCCGCCCACCTTCCCAGATCCAATCAGTGATTTCCTGTACCCAAGAATCCCCCAGGGAGCTTTTAAAACACGCTGATTTTCAGACCCCTATGATCACACACACATCTTATTCAGTGGTTCTGGGCAGAGGCCAGATAATCTGCCTTTTGCAGGGTCTCAGGAGGTTGTAATGTCAATGATCAGAGAAGGATCCAGGGACTCTCTGCTACAGGATTTACATAGCTACACAGGCTCCACACACTGGATTGAAAAGCCCAGGAATCCATCTTTTAGATTTTGAATGAAAGCCAACTATATTTCATTATTCATAATTACATTTCAGCATTAAGTCTATTATATTTCAAATAAACTATATGTTATTGATGCTTATGGGAGAAACTAGAGATTTTGACATGCAGGTTGTTCATGATATAAGTGAATTTGACATCAGCAGGCTTGCCTCCTATTGTATATGGGTGTCTTTGGGGTGGCACTGAATCTTTTTACTGTATTGCAGATCCCTACTCTGAGATGGGACTGAGGTGGACATTGGGGAGGGGGTGACATTTTTGCCACATTATTTAATTCTAATGACAACTGGGTGTTGAATGGTCTGTCATTGACTTGTCAACACATCAGGGCCACCTTCTCCATCCCACAGGAGTCTCCTTAAGGACTGGTCTGTGGCTGATCCCTCAAGTCTGCCTCCAACTCTCAGGGACCCCACTCCCCAATCTTCCTCAAAGGTAGCAATGGGCTGCTGCAATACAGCCATCCTCATCCACCATAGTTTTGCCCATTAGGGACAGGCAATAATTCCATCCCATGCTGGGTGAAGGATCACTCTGCTTGAACCCAAGGGGAATTTTCTCTATTTTTCTGAGGAAATTTCAGAGGCCGTGGAAGCTTGCCTACTTGTGGCTGGAATGAAGTCAACTCAGCATCATCATTCAAGTCGGCACCTGCTCCTCAGAAGCTCCGATTGGCTGCTAATGACATCACACGGCCACCCTGCTAATCGTGAGTAGTCATTGTAGCTGAATTAAAACAAAGCTCACTGTATCCTTGGGATTTAGGACTTCATATTTCCAGTTTTGACTCTTTGGGAGTGACCTCAAAGTTCCATGTTTAATTTGCAGTTTTGCTGACACAGAGAGCCTCCAGTGTGGGAGAGGACTCCTTGGCTAGTTCTTCAACAGAGCTGACTGCCTGCATCCCCACATCTGTTCTGTACTCCTTGCTGGCTCCTTGCAGGCAATGTGGACTTGGGAGTTTGGATGGAGTGTCTCTGATCATTGCACAGACCAATTGTACAATGTACGTGGCAGGAATTGTACAAAATATCTAATGATTTGAAAATCCCAGTGGGAGCCTGCCCTCAATTTGCTGGCCTGGTCTTTGACCTTGGTGCCTCAAGACTCAACCTCACCCCGACCCTGTTAGTGCCAACTGACTGCATTTGTTCTTTTTTGGAGACGAGGTCTCGCTCCATTGCCCAGGCTGGAGTGCAGTGATATGATCATAGCTCACTGCAGCCTCAAACTCCTGAGCTCAAGTGGTCTTCCTGCCTCAGCCTTCTGAGTAGCTGGCACTACACGCATGTCTGAACTGATTACTTTGATGCCTACCGTGATTATCCGTGAGGGTAAAGTTGTTCTCAGTATTCAGGGTGAATTTGAACTTTACATTTCGTGGTGTTATGTCCTTGTCTATTGCGGAGATCTGCAGGACCAGCTGGGGTGTGGAAGACAGGAGATAGTCAGTGATGGTGGTGGGGTGGTCTGAGGTTTAGCGATGGAGCCCTTGGGTTTAGACCTGACCATGGCTGTTTCCCACCTGCAACACTCACCTATTTAGTTCTTCATAAAGCCACTCTTTCTACTCCCCTGCCCTGCCAATATACTCCCCATACATTCTCTCTGAGCCTCAGTTTCTCTACCTGTACAATGGGCATAATGTTATTTTCCTCAAGGCTATTGTACAGGGGAACTCTTGCTGACTCTGTTGAGCAGTTCTGCCCCTCAGCCTGCCCCAGGGTGGTGCTGCCTTCCCCTCCCACCTGAACCAGACTCACCTGGCCATGGGCAGCATTCTCACACACTTTGGGCTGGTAGGGCTGGGCAAACTCCGGGGCATTGTCATTCTCATCCAAAACTTCAATGTGGACTTGCACAATGGATTCTTTTCCTGTGGGGGTTCCTGCAGGGGAGAAGACTGTCACCATTATGGGCTCAGCTGATGCTGGCCCTGGGGGTGGAAGATGTGTGGAAGGAGGGCTGCCCTATGGAGGCCACTTTTTGTAGGAGGAGAATGTGGAACAGAGGCCCGGGATGGTGTTCCGGAAGAAAGGAGTTTGGTGGAGGGGGAGGTGTTAAATCTTCATCCATAAGGTTTACTGAGGTATTACTTTGATTATGAGAATCAAAAAGGTAAACCACCTAAGTGCATTAAAAATATTGTAATTAAATTTCTAAAATTAAAAATTTAATTATTTGATTAAATATCTAAAACCTAATAAATTAATCATAAAAGAATTGAAAAGGTAAACAACCTAAGGAAGATTGGTCAGTAAATTAGGCCACTGGAAAAGAATGAAATATATGGCCACTGACAATGCCTATGTAAATTACATCTTAAAAATATAATTAAAAAAATTTTAAGGCCAGGTGCTGTGACTCATCCCTGTAATTTCACACTTTGAGAGGCCCAGAAGGGAGGATTGCTTGAGGCCCAGAGTTGGAGACAAGCCTGGGAAACATGGTGAGACCCCATCTCTACAAAAAACTAAGACATTTCCTGGGTGAGGTGGTGCATGCCTGTAGTCCCAGCTACTCAGGAGGCTGAGTGGGAAGGATCATTTGAACTCAGGAATTAGAGACTGCAGTGAGCTGTGATTGTGCCACTGCACTTCATCCTGGGTAACAGAGTGAGACCCTGTCTCTCCCTTAAAAAAAAAATTAGCACCATGAGAAAGTGGTTCTGGAATAAGGTTAAGTAAAAATGCGGAATATATTATCTTACACAAACATTACAATCTCATGTAAGTATAAAAATATGTATAGAAAAAACAAAAATACAAGAATGTGCTAACAGTAACTGTCTCTGCATGGTGGCATTGGTGGGAGGAGTATTTTCTTCTCTTTTTCTGTATTTTCCACATTTTAAACTATTGAAGTATAAAGATTCTATTAATGGGATTATGTGGAGGAGAAAGAAGCAAAGACTGATCTGGCCAAACATGCAGGAGTCCATTACAGTTTGGGGCAGCAGCTGTGTTGGCAGAAGTGAGTCTGGGTGGGCCTGGCAGGCTCCAGGGATCCTTGGCCTAGTGGGCTCCTGGGTAAAGTGGAGTATTAATAATTCTCCTGGAGGGTGATTGTGATTTTCTCATATAGATAAAGGATGCAAAACTCCAACTCTTGCCCCTCCCTCTGGCAAAAATTACCCAATTTCTGGAGAACCTCACAATCTCAAAGTTGGAAGCTGCTTCACATTTTGAATTCTACCTATTAACTGGTGCATAAACACCCTCTGAGGGAACATTTCCCAAACAGCCATGATACTAAGAATCATGGGACCCTTGTTAAATCCACATCTCTGGCTCACTGGACCAGAACCTGCAGGGTGGAGTAGAGCTTTATGCTTAATAGGTGCCTTGGGTGATTCTCGTCACAGACACATCTGCACAGCCCATTTCATGACAGTGCTTTTCAAACTGTGACATGCATGAGATTCTGATTCAGTGTGGGGGTGAGGCTTGAGATGCACTTCCAACAAGGTCTCAGGAGATGTTGATACTGCTGGTTCAAGGACCACACTTAGGCATGGAAGCTCTATAGCATCCCAACCAGCGGGTGCTTCAGCAGGCACTTCTAATACCCCTTGAGACCCCAAATGATTGATTATGCCAGTTGGAAGAATGAAGGAAAAGGAAAAGAACCCAGGTGCCCTGGCAGATGCGGCCACTCACCAGTGGAATCCAGTTCTTTGGCCTCCACAGTCAGGTTATACCAGGGGTAGACTTCTCTGTCCAGTTCTTTCTCATTGTAAATGTCTCCCTTTTTTGTGACTCGGAAGAACTGGCCCTTGTCACTGGTCCTGCGGATGGAGTATCTGCCCAGGGGAGAGAGTTTCATGGCTTTCTAGTGTTCTTTGCTGAGTCTACACTCCTCAGCATGATGGACAAGGCCCTTCTGCATCTGTCCCCTGCATCCCACTTCATGCCCCTCTGTCACTGCTCATTGCACTCTGATACTCAGACAAGAGTGGACCTACACAGAGAGATTCAGGATAACAAGATAATATCTTTGATCTTAGTTACATTGCCATCACTGGACTGAAGGTGGTACCTGAGACCATCAGATGCATGTTCAGAGCTGAACAGGTGACATCACACCATAGCTGGGACTTGTTTTAGTGATGAATGAAAAGATCATTGGGCAAGAGCCAGGGAGGAATACAAAAAGAGCTGGAAGAAATATGAAGTAATTACAAAGAAATTAACTTTGTGAAATAAAAAATTTAAAAAGTTATTTCAGAAATCAGGAAAAATCTATTGAAAGATTATGTTTCGTGTATATAGGAATAATAGTTGCTACCAATGAGGAAACTCCCAGAACAAACAGAGCAGAAGAAATAACAAAAAAAAAAAAAAAAAAAAAAAAAAAAAAAAAAGAAAAGAAAAGAAAAGAAAACTTTCCTGATCTGAAGAAAGTTTTGAGCCTACAGATTATAAGGTGTCATTGACATCAGGCATCATTGAAAAAAAAAACCCAATATTTAGGCATATCCTGATGACACGTACGAATTTCAAGGCTGTCTGAAGAAATTGAAAAGAGTCCAGACAGAAAGAAATAATTTCCTTATGAAGAAAGAAAAATCAGATTTGCCTCAGATGCCCCCACAAAATTAAATACTAGAATACATTGACAGTATTTTTGAAGGGAACTGTTTATAATCTGAGGATTATATGAATGCATCTAGGTGTTATTAGAAGGCAAGGTTGGGCGTGGTGGCTCACACCTATAATTTGAATGCTTTGGGAGGGGCTGAAGCTGGAGGTTTGCTTGAGGCCAGGAGTTCAAGACCAGCCCAGGTGATAGAGTGAGACCCTGTCTCACCAAAAAAAAAAACAAAACAAAACAAAACAAAACCCACAAAAAAAAAACAAACAAAAAACACACAAAAACATTAGCCTGGTGTGGTGGTGTGTGCCTGTAGTCCCAGATACTCAGAGGCCGAGGTGGGAGGGTTGCTTGAGCCTAGATGTTCAAGGCTGTAGTGAGCTATGGTTGTGCCACTGCACTCCAGCCTGGGTGACAGAGGAAGAACCTGTCCCCGCCATCCAAAAAAAGGCAAAGAACTAAGATATTTGTGTCCTGAATTCTTTTTTGAAAACTTACTGTATCTAACTAAACATCTCAATATAAGGTAAACACCTGGTATGGGAAGAATTAAAACAAACTATTGATTTGTTTATCATACATAGAAAAGCAATGGGTGTGTGTGTATGTATAATAGTTTTAACTGGAAAATATAGGTCCAAGGAAACATTTTAAATTTTGCAGATGGAAGTAAATCTCACTGGTAGAAATAAAAATGGAAGCACCTCATCCAAATACCTAGGAGAAAAAAAAAAATAAAGAAACATAGACTGTATAGCAAAGCTGGGGAAAAAGAAAAAAGCCATTAAGTTTGATAAATGAGAAATGTAAAACAAGATAAAAGCAGTAAGATCAAACATATCAATCATGATGAAAAATGTAAATAGGTTAAACACGAAGCATTTCAGTTTAGATTAAAAAGCAAAGCCAAATGCATTCTTGTTTTCAAGAGACAACTTAATGCCAAATGACCTGAAAAAGTTAAAAGTAAAAGTTGGAAAATTTGCATTAGGCGAATATGAATAACATGAAAACAGGACTAACAAATGTAACATCAGGAAACAGAATTAAAGGCAAAATATTTAAGCAGAACAAATTGGCCAATTACATTCGGATAAAAGTTACAAGCCATAATGAAGGTAAAATAGTTGCCAGCCTTTGTTAACTGAGTGGAAAAATTAAAATACATAAAGTCAAAACTTAGATATTCTAGGAAGAAGTGGACACAAATACAATTGTATCACATCACAGAACAAGCTAAAGCAAAACCAAAAAAATACCCTATGACTTATAAATGAAAATAAAGAAACCAAGTCAATCTCTTAAATAAACTCTTGGATCAAAGGAGAAACAAAAATTATAATTACAGGCTATTTAGAATAGAATGGCCATGAAAAGAGTAGTCCTAAAACTTAGGAGATGAGGCCAAAATGTAAGAACATATTTTGTCCTTAATAAGAAGACTTAATACCCTTGAAAGATTAGCTATACCAAAATTAATATATAAACACTAATGTTTATAATATACAAACATTAGAATTCTAATGTTTTAAAAAAACCTGGCTACAAAATTTTAAATTTCACAAAAGAAAAAATGAGAGTTGACAAAAAATTATGTCAAATAAAAAAGCAACAAGGGAACAACTTTTATGTATATCTAAGGTCTAGTGTAAAGCTATATGGTTTGGATCTATGTCCCCCCCACCGAATCTCATGTCGAAATGTAATTCCCAGTGTTGGAGGTGGGCCCTGGTAGGAAGTGGATAGATGGGGCAGAGTTCTCATGAATGGATTAGCACCATCCCCTAGGTTCTGTTCTCATGATAGTGAGTTATCATGAGATCAGGTTGTTGAAAAGTGTGTAACAACTCCCTTCCCACTCCTGTTCTGGCCATGTAAGACATGCCTACTTTCCCAGGATTGTAAGTTTCCTGAGGCCTCCCAAGAAGCAGAAGCCACTATACTTCCTGTATAGCCTGTGGAAATGTGAACCAATTAAACCTCTTTTCTTTATAAATTACCCAGTCTTAACTATTTCTTTATAGGAGAATGGACTTATACAAGCTAGTAGAATAAAATAGAATGGCTTTGCTATAGAACAATAGATAGGACAGAGAATTAGAAGTAGATTCAGGTATATACAGAGAACTTAGTATATAACAAAGGTGGGAAAATGATAACTTATTATTATAATATTTAGTAAATGGTGCTGGCAAAATCTGCTATTCATCTGCAATAAAATTAAATTTAATTGAATTTATACTTACTATTGCATATTATATGGCTCTAAAAAGTATCTGTTGGAACAATATCATTTTTTTTCTAAATATTGTAAAAGAGAAATTTAGTTAAGATAGAAGAGCAAATATCGATGAAATGAGCATGACATGATCCAAAAAAAATTTAAAACAATCAAACACCAAAAGCAAACAGACAACAACAAACCCACCACAAATGCATCCATATATTTGTGTGGTCATGAAAAGAAAGGAGCAATAGGACCAGGTCAGGCCACGAACATGAGTTATCTGACAGTGGGGGTTATCAATGTTTTCTTGGTAGATCTTTGTGTTGTTTCACCGTATGAAATGAACACTTCTTACTTTTGTGGTTTGGGGGAGATAGATTCAAGAATACAGTTTTAATGTCTCTGGTGTGTCATCTGATTGGTTGCTCTCTTGACTGTCAGATCTTACCACATAGGACTGGTGAGAGCTGTGGTGCAGAGAACAAGCCTTCAAGGCGGGACAGAGGACAAGTAGCTCTGGATGCCCAGGACCATGCTAGGTGGGGGAGCCTGCGCAGGTCAAGATGCCAGGCTGCCAAGTGCAAGAGGTTGGGCTTCTTATCTTGCCTCTGTCACTTTCCCCGTAAGTGCCAGGAGAAGCCAGTTCCCCTCTGTGAGTCCTGGCCGCAGACCAGCAGGCATAGGCACATCCAGGCCGGATTGTCCTCATCATCCTCATCGACAATGCTTACCCAATGCCCTTACCCAATGCTATGCCTAGCCGCGTCGGGGTCCATGGCCAGCACTGTGCCAATCAGAGGCTTCTTCTGGTTTTCTTTCAGCTGGAAGTGGTAGAAAGGCTGCTGGAAGATGGGGGGCTCGTCCACATCTGTGATGTTTATGATGACCTGGGCTCTGTTTCCGGCGGGAGGGCTCAGGTATCGGAGGTCGATGGTGGGATCTGTGGCCTCGACAATGAAACTATATTGTTGGATGTATTCGTAATCCAGAGGCTGCATAAGAAAAAAGGATGGTGAGTGCCTGCTCTGGGCCAAGCATGTGGGTGGCACATGATCTGCACAGCAACTGTGCAAGGTAGTACCAGGACGACACCCATTTTATAGATGAGGGGCCCATGGCCTTGACAAGTGATATTTCTGAGGTCATCAAGAGAGCAGCTGGGCCTAATGTCTGTCTTCAGCTGCTCCCCATTTCGTCTCAGCAGCCTCATGGCCACACCCACAACCCTGGCTCTTTGCCTGGCTCTGTTTCCAGCGTTTGGGACATGCAATGGATCAACTATGGTCCTACTCTTACGGGCATCACTAGTGGTTCTACCCACAGGTCCTTAAGGACAGGCTTTTTCTTTGTTTTTGAGACAGAGTCTCACTCTTGGTGCCAGATCGGAGCGCAATGGTGCGATCTTGGCTCACTGCAACTTCTGCCTCCCAGGTTCAAGCGATTCTCTTACCTCAGCCTTCTAAGTAGCTGGGATTACAGGCACCTGCCACCACGCCCAGCTAATTTTGGTATTTTAAATAGAGACAGGATTTCACCATATTGGCCAGGCTGGTCTCAAACTCCTGACCTCAGGTGATCCACCTGCCTTGGCCTCCCAAAGTGCTGGGATTACAGGCGTGAGCCACCAGGCCCGGTCAGACATGCTTTTTCTTTATACCTTTGCTCAAGATGCTTCTCCTGCCCTTGCCTGCCTAGAAAACTCCTACTCATCCCTCAGGAAGCCAAACAGAAGGTAATCAGATGCTCTCTCAGAAACCCCTCCCAGCAGAGGTAATTGCTCCCTGTTCAGAGCTGCTGTGTATCACTTACACCTGGCTATACTTTTTTTGTTCATGCATATGTCTTCCCCATTTGCTGACACTGGAGGCTGTGTCTGCCTCTCCTTGATGTTTCCAGGCCCCAGCATGGGGCTGGGTCAGAGAAGGACTCAGGCCCAGGACTTGCAGTCCTCTGCATGGCCATTCCAGAGGCATTTTTTAATGCCCCCCACAGGTCCTCTCCCTCCTCTTCCAGATTCAGTTGATCTGGCTTCTCTGACTGTCAGCAGCATCCATTGTCAGTGGCCATCCATTTCATCACAATTACTCACTGTTTTCTTCATGCTGATGGATTTCTACTGGCCAGGACACAGGGCAGGCCAGAAAGTGCCAGAGAGGTAAAACCTCCAGGAGCAGTCCTGTCAACGCTACAGGAAGTGGGTGTATAAATACCCCAGCTCCCTCACCCTCAGCTGCTGCAACTCTGAGATATTTTCCACACTGACCCCCCAAAAGGGTCATTGCTCCTGGGGCTTCCTGGGGTCACCTCCCAGATAAATGATTTATACCCAATCTTTGCCTTAAGATCTGCTTCCCGAGTAACTTGCCCTAAGACACTGGATCACAGTCTCCACGAACACATGACCAGCTGGGAGCTTTGATGGTCCTTTGATGGTCTCTGGCCCAAGAGCAACCCCCAGGCAGGACCTGTGGGTGCCAAGAGCCCCAAGCCCCATGTTTGATGTTGTTACCATTGGCCTACAAACCTTCATGGGCTTGATGATGCCCTCGTTGTGGGTGGGGTTTGTCTCAATGGTGAAAGCATCCTGGTAGTCGCCCCGCAAGATGCTATACTTGGTCATCCGGTTCTGGGGCTCATCTGGGTCTTCAACAAACAGAGAGCCCACAGAGGTGCCCACACGGGTGTCCTCAGGCACGACAAATGTGTACTTGGCTGATGCAAACAGAGTACCCGAAAGGGCATTGGGTTAATGAGATAGACAAGGCGATTGTCTCTTTCAGATCTATTCTAACATATTTTGAGACAAGAAATGGGCATAATAAAATAATAATAAATAATAATATCCCTGGGATTCTCAAGGTAAAGAGGGTCTTCCCTATCTGTGTGTCCATCCATCTATCCCTCCATCCAATAAATAGCTATTAAGCACCTATTATATGCCAAGCACTTTGCTAGGGGACCTATCAATGGACAAGAGAGACAAGTCCTGCCTTCAGGGAGCTTATGCCATGTACAAGGAAGCCACTTCAGGACAACTGGCCTGTCTCTAGGGCGGCTGAATGACTGAACGACAGCATCAGCACTGGGAGTTGCAAGCGAGAGCCATCTGCCCCAGGGTATGGGAAAAGCTCTCATCAGACATTCTTTGTGGGGAGGATCAGTCTGTAGGTGGGGTCAGGGCCCAGCCTTGGCTCTGGATATAGAACTTTGCTGTCCCCATGTTCACTGGCTTGTGGGAATTTCTAGCTGGGACCTGAGTCTCAGGGCTTTGATTTTACAAGCCCATGGGATCTTGGTGAAACTGCTTGTGTCTCATGGTGGGACATCGTACAGTGGTGGCACCCAGCAAGGAGTGGGATTTCCCTCTGGCCTGTGAGGGGATTGTGGCAGGGGGCAGCAGGATGGCCTTGGGAATGTGGTACTGGGATGGAAACAGGGCCCCTCCCTTCACCCAAAGGACTCCTTTGGGCATCAGGCCTACCCTGGGATAGAGGGAGAGGTAAAGGGATTTGTAACTCTTCTCCCAGAGCCCCAAGTCACTGAGTCTGGGGTATCCCAGCCCCCCTTCCCAGGGCCCTAGAGGAGGGGCTCACTCTGGGTGAAGAAGGGGAAGTTGTCATTGATGTCTTGCAGAGTGACCAGCACGGTGGCCGTGCCCGAGTCCCCCCGGAGGCCCTGGGCATCTCGCGCTTCCACCACGATCTCGTACCTGGCCTGCTTCTCTCGGTCCAAGCTTTTGGTTATTGTGACAATACGTCCTGCAAAAAGAGTCCCAGCAGGAGCCATGTTACCAGCTTCTAGAAAATACTGACGCCTGGAGCCTGCCCAGAGAGAACCCGATTTAAGAGCTTCCCAGGTGATTCCACTGTGCAACTGGGGCTGAGAACTGTGAGTCTACAACCCACTACCTCCATGGTGTATACTGTGAGGCCGAAGCTGGCCCAATAGTTGGGTTCAGTATTGGTTCTCGCCACCTGAAATATTGTGTTGACAAAGACCATGAGGCCATATCTAGGCTCAAAGGGAAAGAGTTCTGTGATAGATTAATGATGTCTGCCTTGTTGCACTGTAGCATAGTAGTGGCATCTGTGCGACACATTTGCCATCTCTCTGAAAGACAGTTCCACTGGACTTCTGTCTTGCTCGCAAGAGTCAGTCCTTACATTTTTTGTTAAGTCACCACATGAGCAATTACTATGGGCCTTGTTATACAATCTAACTCAAACTTTACAGCTACCATACAATATAAATATAAGCATCCCCACTTCCTAGATGAGGGAACTAGGGCTTGCAGAAGTTAGTTGATTTGTCCAAGGTCTCTAGAGGGGGTGAGTAGCAGAGCTGGCTTTGGAATCCAGATCTGTCTGAACCTGCACCCAGAGCAGCTAGCCAGCGTCCTCTGCTACCCCTTGGTCACTTCTTGGGTAACGAGATCCTGATTTTGTTCCCTGGACTTGAGTCCATGTCTTGGGCACCTGCCTGCTTCCTTCTCCCTTGACCAGCCGCCTTGTCTTTATGTATGATACTGACTACTTCCATGGCACAGTGTGGTTCAGTGGCAGTGACACCTGTCAGCCTGGACTTCCCTTAGCACATGCACCTGGAGTATCCACCTCCCCTCGTCCCTCCAAGTCAGTGACTGTCCAGGATTGTTAGTCACACAGACCAGAATTATCGATGGCAAAATACTCTTTCCCCTTCAGGATTTGGTACATGACAGAGGCGTGGTCCCCCACAGTGGGGTCGTCTGCATCCACTGCTGTCACAGAGATGACCGAGGTCCCTGCAGAGAGAGAATCCTGGGGTTACTGACTTGTGACTACAAGGCCCCTTACCCCATTCCTGGAAGACAGCAGATGGGGCTCAGGCTGTGCTCTGTCCCTACCTCCCCCAGGTCCTGGGAAGAAAAGGCTGTTTTATTTTCTGAGGAGCCTGCATGGGGGCAAAGTGCTGGTGGCAGTGGAAGCCCAGCCAGGTCAACCTTGAAGGGGTCAAAGAGATCAGGTGGCTTGTGTGCTCCCTGGGGAAAAGAGGGAGGGGGTAGAGGGTTGGGGTCAGGGAGAGAAACCGAGGACAGCAATGAGCTGCTTCTCCCTCTCCTGGAAAGGTGCCCCCCAAAGGGGTGTCACTTCTCGCATCCCCTTGAACTCCAGGATCACACACTCAACCGAAAGGTCTGGTCCTAGGGCCCTGGCTGGAGACTCTGGACTAAGGGGGTGAGGAGGGAAGCTCTTTTCTGGCACCCCCTGGAGTCTGGGGGGTTCTGAAGAGGTAGAGTAATAACCTCCTGAGCCCAGAGCCCAGGATGGTGACACACCTTGGGGCTAGTGCTCTGTTCCCCACACCACTCCTGCATGGCCCCTAGAGATGAATCCTTTTGCCTTAGTGGCAGGCCATGACAATCTTCACATGTAAAGGCTATACTCTTTGTGTGCTAGTCCTGAGAGTCAGAGGCAGTGGGTGGAGTTTGTTCCAAAGAGTAGTGAGATACGTTTGTGCCTCTGATGGCCGGGGTGAGTTCATGATCAAAATCAGGGCACAGTCTATGACTAGGGGCAGGATTCAGTCCATGATCAGAATCAGGGCTCAGTCTATGACTAGGGTCAGGGCTCAGTCCATGATCAGGATCAGGGCTTAGTCTATGACTAGTGTCAGGGTTCAGTCCATGATCAGGATCAGGGCCAAGTTTATGACTGTAGTCAGGGCTCAGTCCATGATTAGGATCAGGGCTAGGTCTAGGACTAGGGTCAGGACTCAGTCCATGATCAGGATCAGGGCTCAGTCCATGATCAGGATCAGGGCTTAGTCTATGACTAGGGTCAGGACTCAGTCCATGATCAGGATCAGGGCTCAGTCTATGACTAGAGTCAGGGCTCAGTCCATGATCAGGATCAGGGCTTAGTCTATGACTAGTGTCAGGGTTCAGTCCATGATCAGGATCAGGGCCAAGTTTATGACTGTAGTCAGGGCTCAGTCCATGATTAGGATCAGGGCTAGGTCTAGGACTAGGGTCAGAGCTCAGCCTGTGGCCAGATCAGAGCTTGTTAGGAACTAGAGTTTCTTTCAAATCATATAAAGTGGCAACACAGGCCTTACAATCACTGCCCTGAACTCACTGGATTCCTACCCCAGGCAGTGAAGTGGCTGATGTGAGAGGTGCCCCCAGGTTGGGGATGAGGGAGGGAGGAGGGAGAAGAAGGAGGACAGAGTGGGCATACAACGTACCCACAGCCGATGACTCAGGCACGGACGCATTGAACAACCGATGCGTGAACACAGGCCAGTTGTCATTCACGTCATGAACTTTGATGGTGAAGCTTGAAGGAGTCTCCAGGTTTTCGCCAGTGTCCTTGTCCACAATGACAGCAGTGAGGTGGTACTCTGAGATGTTCTCCCGGTCCAGCCTCTCAATGGCAAACACGTCTCCTGTTTCTGCATCGACCCGGAAGACCTTGTCCACAAATTCTCCTTTGAGCAGGTACTTGGCGTTCTTGCGACTCACACTTGACTTGATCTAGAAAAGAAGAGGTGACGTGAACTGGGAATGGGTGGCGGCGGCTGCATGTGAGAGTATGTGAATGAGAATGTGTACACAAGTGTGCATGTGCATGTGTGTGCATGTGTGTTTGTGGTGTGTGTGGTGCTGGCCAGGGTCTCTAAGTGTGACACTGAGGTTTTTATCAAGAACCTCTGGCAGCCATAAAAAAGAATAAAATCATGTCCTTTGCAGCAACATGGATAGAGCTGCAGGCCATAATCCTAAATGAACCTAAGTGAACTAACCCAGAAGCAACAAATCCAACACCACATATTCTCATTTATAAGTAGGAGCTAAACAATTGGTACATATGACCATAAAAATTGAAATAATCAACACTGGGGATTCCCATAGAGGGGAGGTTGGGATAAGGGTGAGCGTTGACAAATAACCTATTGGCCATAATGCTCACTATTTGGGTAATGGGTACGCTAGAAGCCCAATCCCCACCAGTATGCAATACACATGTAACGAACACGGACATGTACCCCCGAAAATAAAATTTTTAAAAAGCCAAAAAGAACCTCTGACTAGTCACCAATGAATTGTTCTCATGGTGTGAGTTGCCTGGCAGAGTCCCAATATGCCTAGAATGGTGCCTGAACAGAGTAGGTGCTTAGAAAACTTTTTTTTTTTTGAGTGGAAAAATATACTTGGTGCCATTGGAAGGCAAAGGATATTTTTGCCCTGTAGAAGTCACTTAACCTCTCTGAGTTTTAGTTATCTCACTTGTAAAACGGAAATAATATCGCTTCTGATGTTGCTTTGCTCTGAGTAGAACAGCACCTTTGAAGATGAGTTCTGGGAAACACTGAACTCTTTTGCTGTTCCACACAAAGATGGAGTCCTAGCCAGTGGTGTGCTGGCACTGGATTGTATCACCTTGGCTTTTGAGAACCAGCTTAAATTTTCAGGAATATTTGTGAGCTGATTGTTAAATACAGCCATTATTACAAATTAAATTATATAAACTTACAATTAAATAAATCATATGAAAAACAACAAATTCCCAGAATTCATCGCTTCCTAATTATTTTGCTACCTTTGACTACGTTTTGAGGTTATCTGTGTTTATGGTATCTGTATGATGGAAATACTAAATAATGATGCGCTCATGAGTATCTTCTCCCATCTTGTCTTGGCCTTCGATGACATCACATCGATAGCTTGAAATGAGACATGTTGAGAGTATTTACACTGTGGAAATTGGCAAGTACTACAAATCAAACCCTTTCCCCTGGACAGCCAGTTGTCAAACATTTATCAGCACACCCCTGGGCCCAGTACAGGAAATGGTATATAAAATATTCTCTTCTTGGAGATTTACAATGTACAGCTCTGCAGAAGAGAACTCCAGTGAACTTTGTGTAACTCAGGATTTTCCATACTTCTCAGGCCACAGAATCATTTTTCTGTGTAACATGTACTGTTCATGTCCCAAGGAATAAGATTTGGAAAATAATATATGTAAAGCATCTTACACGAAACAGGGCTCAATAAGTGCTAGTTAATAATTATTAATAATAGAGCCACAGATTAGAGGATCTTAGAAGGCTAGAATTGCTAAACATTCCATTTAAAGAATCATAGAAACAGAAAATATTAGGAACAGTACAGTTCCCGTAGAATAGTATTTTATGCATATACAATGATACTCTCATAGAAGATTAGTATGTCCCCAAAATAGAATTCTATTCAATTAAAAAATATACCTGGGTGCCTGGGAGGTGCCAGGCTCCCACTAGGAGAACAGAGGGCACAGATCCCATTTGGCTCTCAGGACCTAGGTTTGCAGCCTCAGAGGCCAGCACGCTGAGGAAGTGCAACATTGCTTTTTTTTTTTTTTTTTTTTTTTTTTTGAGATGGAGTTTAGCTCTGTTGCCCAGGCTGGACTGCAGTGGCATGATCTTGGCTCACTGCAACCTCCACCTCCTGGGTTCAAGTGATTATTTTGCCTCAGCCTCCTCAGTAGCTGGAATTACAGGCACGTGCCACCACGCCTGGCTAATTTTTCTATTTTTAGTAGAGACGGAATTTCACCATGTTGGCCATGCTGGTCTCAAACTCCTGACCTCAAGCGATCTGCCTGCCTCAGCCTCCCAAAGTGCTGTGATTACAGGTGTGAGCCACCACGCCCAACCTCTTTTTATTTTTTTGAGACAGGGTCTCACTCTGTAGTCCAGGTTGGAGTACAGTGGTACAGTGTTGGCTCACTACAACCTCCCCTTCCTGAGCTCAATCGATCCTTCTGCCTCAGCCTCTGGAGTAGGTGGGACTACAGGTGTGCACCACCAAGCTTGGCTAATTTTTGTATTTTTTTGTAGAGATGGGGTCTCACTATGTTGTCCAGGCTGTTCTCAAACTCCTGGGCTCAAGCAATTCTCCTGCCTTGGTCTCTCAGAATGCTGGGATTACAGGCATAAGCTACTGAGTCTGCCTCACATGATTTAAGGTCAAATAGAGCAAGGGATTTTACGTGAAGGCATCTGGTGAGGACTCTTAGAAAGGCTGGGCTCGGGTGGGTGCGGTGGCTCACGCCTGTAATCCCAGCACTTTGGGAGTCCAAGGTGGGTGGATCACTTGAGGTCAGGAGTTTGAGACCAGCCTGGCCAACATGGTGAAACCCCATCTCCATTAAAAATACAGAAAAAAAAAAAAATTAGCTGGCTGTGGTGGCACACGCCTGTAGTCCCAGCTACTTGGGAGGCTGAGCAAGGAGGATCATTTGAGCCCCAGAGGCAGAGGTTGCAGTGAGCCAAGATCACGCCACTGCACTCCAGCCTGGGTGACTGAGTGAGACTCTGACTCTCAAAAAAAAAAAAAAAAAGGGCTGGACTCCTCCAGAGAACTCAAAGAGGCTGGGGTCTCAAGAAAGAAGAGGGAGATTCCAGAAGGGTATGGCCACATCCCATGAGGTCTGGAAAGTGTCCCCAGGGTTTAGCAGCAGTGCAGTCATTGGAGCCCTCAGTGAGGGCAGTGACAGGGGTTGATAGGGTGGGAAGTTAGATGATGCAGCCTAGGGAAAAGTCTAGAAGGGGAGGAAGTGGAGACAGGGAGTGAGGATCGCCCCCTTGGTTGGGGAGGGTGGGAGAGAGGTGGGCAGCGACAAGCATCTTGGAGCAGGGCTGTGGCGTGCAGGGGGCAGGTGGGTTCATGAGGATGTACTAAGGCCCAGTGGCTGGGATGCATGATGAACAGCTGGACTAGAGGCAAGAAGCTATGCCTCAGTTCTGTAACCGGTGACCTGTGAGGACAGTGGAGACTCAAAGAGAAGGGGACAGTCTGGGGCCCTGTGTGAGTTGCTCAAGGTGAGGATAAGATGGTGGTCTTCCAACTGGGCTCTGGGTGAATGTGTTAGGACCCACCAGGGCAGGGAGGATGGAGGGAGGAAATCAGCTTGGATCTGTGTGATTGGAGTTCTGCATACAATTTCATATGAGTGTCCAGTTTCTGTTTTCCTTCCCTTCAATTTTTCTTCCCTAGACTTTATTTTTTAGAACAGTTCCAGATTTACAGAAAAATTAAGAAACTAGGGCAGAGAGTTCCCAGACGCCTGCTCCTCTTTTTCCCGGAGTATGAACGTCTTACATGAGTGTGGTGCATTTGTTATAATTAGTGGACCAATACGGATGCATTATTATTTACCAGAGGGCATAGTTTATGCAGAGTTCCTCAGTTTTTTGTTTTGTTTTTTTTTTTTTACCCAATATCTTTTGTCTATTTCAGGATTCCACACTGGATACCACATTCCACTGAGTTATCATGTTTCTTTAAGCACCTCATGGCTGTGATAGTTTCTTAGACTTTCATTGGTTTCTGATGACCTTGACAGTTTTGAGGAGTACGAGTCAGGTATTTTGCAGGATGCCCCTCTGTTGGAATTTGTCTGCTGTTTTTCTCATGATTAGATGAGGGTTATGGGTTTCTGGGAGCCTCCACTCCTCCCACCCCTGTTTTCTAAGATCACTGTATTTAAACATAACATCTCAATGCCAAAAACCCATATTTGTGGGTTCAGAAGGCAGCTCAGGACTTGCTCCCATTGTTCAGTCACGTCTGTAAACAAAGGCTCCAGGCTCTGACCTTGATAAACAGGGACTTCCTTCCCTCGGATGACATCCTCAGGAGCTGGAGGTGATCCTTGGAGCCCTGTCCTTGCCTTTTCCACACACCCTTGTTTTTTCCCAGTGTGACGACCCCTCGTGGTTCCTTGGAGACCCAGCCCCACGCCAGGGCTAAGTGAACGCTGTTGGCAAATGACAGCAGGCCTGGCGTTCTTCCTGCTGCTAGAGACCCTTGGGCAAGCCCTTGAAAGGTTGCCCCCACTTTCTATGGACTTTCCCTGACTCACTCCACAGATTTTCCTTGAGGTCAGACATTCTTTTTAGAGGCTGATTCAAGGCACAATTATCCCACCAGGAAGGATGCAGGTGGATTGACGACATTTTCCTCTATGACACAGAGCTCGCATTTGTGTTGAGAGTCAGGAATGCCGGTTTTCCTATGGCTGCGTTCTCCTTGGGGCTCTGTGCTGGTCTCCTTGTGTGACCCTGGGCAAGTGTCTCCCCCTGTGAGTGGCCATGCTGGAGGACTTCAAGATCCCAGTTATTGTTGGGAGCCATGGGCACAGCCAGCTGGCTGTGGGTGGGGCTCCAAGTGGAGATTCCCCAGCTGGCCCCATTCCCATCCAATTTTGTCAAATGCTGCACAGATCTTTCCTAATTTCCCAAATGGGAAAATTTCATGGCAGCCATGGTTGGCCCTGCCCTAAACCCTGAACCCTGAGGTCACACCGGCCTTCTCAGCCTGAGCATGGGATGGCCCTATACCCGGTCCGCAGACCAAGCTCTGCTGGGGCATTTCTGGTACCATGGCCAGACTGGGCCTTCCCATCGAAAGTTCCTCTCCAGTCTGTTTATCTATAGCCAGAGGGCACCCCCACACCATTTGTGGGATTCTTTGTCTGAAGTATGCTGCCCCTCTAGACCAGGATGGGTAAACTGTTTCTGTAAAGGGCAGGGAGCAAATATTTGCAGACTTATGGGTCATTTGATCTTTGTCACCACCACTCAACTTTGCCATTGTAGCATGAAAGCAGCTGTGGGCAAACCGTAAATGAATAAATGTGGCTGTGTTCCGATAAAACTGTATTTGCAAGTCCAGGCAGTGGGCTGGATTGGGCCCGCAGTGGGTAGTTTGCTGATCCCTGCTCTAGACTGCCATCTCCATGAGGGTGGGGAGCATGTCTGCCTTAGCCCACTGTTGTTATCTTTCTGGCACCCAGTCCAGTGCTTGGAATGATCCTTCCTTTCTTCAGTACATTGATATGTTCTTTTTTGCACCTATCATTTAGATTCCAAGAAGCTGACAAAGTGAGATTTTAATGCACCCAAAAGAAACTTTCCTCCTCATTGAAAATTCTGAAAGCACACAGTCCATCTACCTGTCATTGTGTGTGAAATTCCACTACTAGGACCATTCCTTTCAATTAGACTGGATGGCTTTGACATCAATGACAATTTGACATGGTGAGGCAATTCAGCAGTCACTCAGATATGCTCTGAGCTCTAGGAGGATGGGCTTGGGATAGACACGTTTTAAAAGAGGACAAAGTGAGGGTCAGAGTCTGAGGTCCTGCCCTGGAGGGCAGGCTTGGGTCAGGTACCTCATTACAGGTGATGTGGAATATGGGGAGCTTTGTGGGGTCACAGGGAACCAGGGATAGCCTGAGAGAAGGGCTTTTTGAGGAGGTTCAAAGGCCTAGACTGGAGTTGACAAAAATATGGCCTGGATGGTTAACTTCATTTTCAGCACAATTCTGTGGAAGGCTGCACAGTTCTTTTCTGATCTTTCAAATGGGAAAATTTCATGGCAGGCTTGGCTGGTCCTGTCCTAAACCTTGAACCCCCAGGCCAGATGAGTCTCCTCAGCTTGGGCACTGGATGGCCCTTCTGTTAGTGATATCTAGTTTACAGACCAAGGTCTGGGAGAAATTGAACCATAGAGTTCACCACCAGCTCCACCACCATCATCGTCACCTCCATTATCACCACTATCAACACTTATCTTTTGTCACTACCATCATCACCACCACCATCTCCATCAACACTTATCCTTCACCACTACCATCACCATTACCACCACCATCATCACCACCATCACAACCACCACCTGCTCCTTTACCATCACTACCATCACCACCACTGCCACCTTTTCCTTCCCCATCCTCACCACCATCACCATCACTATCATCATCACTTCCATCATCATCACCATCATCATCACCATTACAACCACCACCTACCCCTTTATCATCACTACCATCACCATCATCACAACCACCACCTAACCCTTTATCACTACCACCACCATCATGACCACCATCACAACCACCACCTGCCCCTTTACCATCACTACCATCATCACCACTGCCAACTTGTCCTTCCCCATCCTTACCACCATCACCATCGCTATCATCATCACTTCCATCATCACCACCATCAACATTTATCTTTCATCACCACCATCATCATCACTATTACAACCATCACCTACCCCTTTATTATCACCACCATCACCATCATCACAACCACCACCTACCCCTTTATTACCACCATCACCATCATCACAACCATCAAAACCATCACCTACCCCTTTATCATCACATCACCATCATCACAACCACCACCATCATCACAACCATCACAACCACCACCTACCCCTTTATCACCACCACCATCATCACAGCCATGACAACCACCCACCTTTATCATCACCACCATCACCACCACCACCATTCCCACCACTCCCACCACCACCTTGCCCTTTCCCATCCTCACCACCATCACTATCACTACCATCACCACTGCCACCATTACCACCACTCCTTCCACCACCACGAGTTCTACCACTATTGCTACCACCTTCACCTTTATCATCTCCACTCCTACAACCACCACAATATCTATTACCACCTTTGCCACCATCGCCATCACCACCACCACTGTCACTACGGGCCAGCTGCTGATGGCTTCTCCTGTCCTGGGGCTTGAGCCTTACCTTGCCTACATGATGGGGCAGTGAGGTGTTTTTCTCTTCATCAATGTGCATCTGGTTCCAAATCCAGTCTCTCTTTTGGCGCCGGTGGGTGGGCAGCAGGCTGGGGGTGTCCCGTTGGGCAGGGTTAGCACCTGCTGCTGCTGCTGCTGCCGCCGCTGCCAGCAGGCCCAGGCAGGCGCCCGATGTGGCGACCAGCATCATGAGCCTCTGCATCTTCCCAGGAGGAACAGATCTGGGGAAAGAGGAGACACCTTCAGACTCTGTCTGAGTGACGGATGAAAGGAGTACTTAGACACAGGTATTTTGCATGAGAGCAGCTAGCTATAATGCTAAAAGCTTGGGGCAAACGTAATCTGCGGGTAATTAACATTATCATTCCCCCTTTCAGGGAGCAGTCAGGCACTCGGATGAGCAAAGGTAGGTTTTAGGACAACATGAGTAAACAAGCCCATTTAGGATACATTTCCCTACACTTCCTTGTACCTACTTCTCACCCTCTGCCTCAGGGTAGAACAGCTGCCTTCTGCTTATTCTTCCCCGAAGTTATGCAAAACCTTTTGACCTTTCCAGAGGGTTTGCGTCCTTTCCCTATAATTTCTTCCACCACTCTGAGCCATCTCCCGCATGTGGTGGCCACTGCCTAAGGGTGTGAGCAGCTCCCACAGGGAACCGAACTCCCTTTATCTATTCACTGCTTCATCCTTCACTGTCTGCTGACACCAGCAGAACCAGACCCCCTTCATGCCTTGATGAATTCCGAACGGGGAAGGTGAAAACAGATGTGGAAACCATTTCTACCTGTGAGTCTTGTGCTAGGATGGAAGCAAGTGCAGGGGATATGGGAGCCCACAGGAGGGCCTGTGGGGAAGGTCTCCAGGAAGAGGGTGTGAGGCTGATGCCAATGGCAGCTCCTAAGTCCCCAGGCATTGGGTGGTCAGGTTATCCTCATTGTTCAAATGAGGAAACTGAGGCACACAGATGTTAAGTTCCCATTGTAGTAAGTGGTGGGACTCAGATTGGAACCCAGGTGTCTGATAGCTAATCTTTATCAAGCACTTATTTTTTGCCTGGCACTGTTTCAAGCACTTTATATGTCTTATCTATTTAATATTCCCCATCATCCTCCAGGTTGGTGTAATGATAACCCTCATTTTGCAGAAGAGGTACAGAGAGGTTTCGGAACATTCCTGAAATCACCTAAACTGTAAGGAGCACAGCCAGGATTTGAACCAAGGTTGTCTGGCCCAGAAGTTCAAGTCCTTTCCTCCTGCCTTCCCTTGTCCCAGCAGCTGCTATGGGGTAGGATTTAAAGCCTCCTCTCGGCAGACGTCCTCCTGCCTGAAAGCCCCTTTGACAACTTTGCATTGATTCTGTCTTCAGAAGGCTCTTAGGAAAATCCAACTGTCTTAACCCTGAGGGCCAGCCCTTCACTCCAGATCTTACAGTGAGTGGTCAGCTTTGCTGTCAGAAGAGCAGGGGTGGGTGGGGTGGTGAGTTGAGGGTCTGGGTTCATAGGAATGGCTTCATAATTTGTGTGGCCCAGTGCAACAGAATTTTAAGAAGGAGACAGAACATTAAACCAAGCATGAGGCCCTTTGAAATGCAAGCCCTGTACAGTTGCACAGGATGCACAGTCTCGAAGGCAGGTCTGTAGGGTATGGATGTGGGTTAACCAGAGATCAAGGCCTGGCTTCATGCTGAATTCCAGGAACAGGGGTTTTCTCTACTGCCCCATGAGGAGTGCGGGCTGTGACCTTGGCCATTAGCATGTTCTCTCAGCCCTGACTCTGTCTTTCCACCCTCCGGGGTCCCTGTGTTACTGACTTGCAGCTCCTGGGATGATGTAGAGGAAGAACAGGTGGGTGGGAGAGGGAACCAGGGCTCACATCTGGAGGCACATAAGGATCTACAAGGTGCTGGATGGGATGGCCTCCTCCCTTGACTGTCTCCTGCCTGGCCACAGGGAGAGGCTGGACTCTGTACATCACAAGAGGTTTGTAAACTCTAGTAACATTTCCCCTGATTTACTGGCGCCGGGCTGACCTCAGTGAGGGCTGAGGGTGTCTGTGCTGGGCCGCTGACCTCTGGACCCACTGATTTTAGTATCGACGGCCCCTGCCTTCTGGTTCCTGTCTCTGGCCCTGGAGGAAGTGGACTCCCCGGGTGGGGATAGGCCCCAGAATGCAGGTGCCATATGCCTGGGGGATGCCCTGACCCCTCTGGGCCTCAGTTTCTCAGCCATAAATGAGGGGGTCAACCTGGAAGAGACTTGAGGCCCTTGAAGGATGCTCTAGGCAGGAGGAAGGTGGTGAGCAAAGGCTTAGAGAAGAAGGGGGGCAGATTGGGAGTCCTGGCCAAGAAGCTGGTCCCTGACTCAGGGGAGGCAGCAGGCATGACCCCTACCCCAGCCTCACTGGGTCCAGACCCTGTGGCTCATTTCCTTCTTTGTCCAGAAAGGAAGTGCAAGTCTTGATTCTTTCTTCCTCCCTCAAATGAGAAGTGACTCAAAGATGACAAAGTGAAACAGACAGAAGCGAAAATGAGAAACAGGGAGAGGGAGAGTTCTCAGGGCAAACAGGACAGGGTGAGCGCCCAGGCTCTGAGCTGATAGGTGCTGGGTGCCTACTGCATGATGGGCTCCATGCTAGGCAGTGGGGGTGCCTCAGTGAGTGAGACAGATGGAGCCTGCTCTTGGGGAGTGTGCAATAATGGGAACAACAGGAAAATAAGTAAGTCAATGAGGAAACATATCAGTTGGCGATCAGAGATGTTCAAGGAATTACAATGGGAGGTGCCACAGAGAGTGAGGGGGCAGCTGACTGGGCCTGTGAGGCCAGGAAGGCCTCTGGGAGAGCTGATGTTTCAGCCCACATCTGAGTGCCAGCCACAGGACTGCCAGGAAAGGGAAGGGAATTCCAGGCAGAAGCGCTGTTGCTGGTCTCTGGGTACCTCAACATCCGAGCCTACCTCTGTGCAGGCAGTGGTTGGTTTCCTTAAGGCAGCCCACCTCTCTGTAGCAGTCCCTTCATAAAGTCTCTTCAATTGGCCTCCCAGGGTTCGCTCTGTTTCCAGCTGGGAACCCTATCTCTAATACAGCGAACGGGAATGTGCTTTTCTCTTTCCTGGGGCCTGTTGGGACGGGTTAGTGATCCCTATGGCTGACCGCAGCCAGCAGTCAAATGGATAAATACAGTCGTGTGCTGCAAAATGACTTTTTGGTCAACAATGGACTGCACATACGACTGTGGTCCCCTAAGGTTTTAATGGAGCTAAAAACTCCTCTGCCCTAGTGACACCGCAGCCATCGTGACGTCGTAGCACAAGTCATTACTTGTGTTTGGGGTGATGCTAGTGTAGACCAACTTTATAAAAAATGTTATATTAGGGTGGTACACAAGTAATTGTGTGCTTTATTTATTTATTTATTATTTTTCCTTTGAGACAAGTTTTGTTCTGGAGTGCAGTGGTGCGATCTCAGCTCACTGCAACCTCCGCCTCCCAGGTGCAAGTCATTCTCCTGGCTCAGCCTCCCAAGTAGCTGTGTCTACAGACGCCTGACCCCACGCCTGGCTAATCTTTTTTTTTTTTTTTTTTGTATTTTTAGTAGAAACGGGGTTTCACCATGTTGGCCAGGTTGGTCTCAAACTCCTGACCTCAGGCAATCCGCCCGCATCAGCCTCCCAAAGTGCTGGGATTACAGGCATGAGCCACCGCACCCGGTGGCTTTTTTTTTTTTTTTAATGGTAAAAACAGCAATTACTTTTGCACTACCCTAATAGTAAACTAAAGTTAATTTCTTATTGATGAGAGAAAAATATTTTTAAGTAAATTTAGTGAAGCTAAGTGTACAGTGTTTATTAAGTCTATGGCAGGGTGAAGTGATGTAGTAGGCCACTCACTTCCTGACTCGCCCAGAGGAATTTCTAGTCCTGGAAGTTCCACTCACGGTAAGTACCACAGAGAGGTACACCATTTTTTATCTCTCTCTCTTTTTTTTTTTTTTTTTTAGATTGAGTCTCCCTCTGTCACCCAGGCTGGAGTGTGGTGTGAATGTGTGTGGAGTGGAATATGAATGTGTGTGTGGCTCACTACAGCCTCAAACTCCTGGGCTCAAGCAATTCTCCCATCTCAGCCCCGTGAGGAGGTACGTGCCAGCACATCTGGCTAATTTTTAAATTTTTTTGTAGAGATGGTTGGAG
This sequence comes from Macaca fascicularis, assembly GCF_037993035.2. Lineage (NCBI taxonomy): Eukaryota > Metazoa > Chordata > Mammalia > Primates > Cercopithecidae > Macaca > Macaca fascicularis. The sequence goes on along the minus strand of NC_088394.1, from coordinate 62,381,706 downwards.
TGCGGAGGGGTCTGACTATGTTGCCCAAGCTGGTCTTGAACTCCTGCCTGAAGTGATCCTCCTGCGTTGGCCTCCCAAAGTGCTGGGATTACAGGTTCCTTTTTTATCTTTTACATGGGATTTTTACTGTATCTTGCCTGTATTTAGATATGTTTAGATACATGAATACTTGCTGTCGTGTTAAAATTGGCTACAGCATTTAGTACAGTACCATGCTGCACAGGTATGGAGCCTAAGAGCAATAGACTGTACCATCCAGCCCAGGTGTGCAGCAGGTTATACGATCCAGATTTGTTTGTGTAAGCACACTCTGATGTTTGCACAACAGCGAAATCACCTGAACTCGTTTTTCAGAGTGTATCCCAGTCATTAAGATGCATATCACACACCGGGGCCTGCCGTGGGCTCGGGGGGAGGGAGGAGGGATAGCATTAGGAGATACACCTAATGTAAACGACGAGTTAACGGGTGCAGCACACCAACATGGCACATGTATACATATGTAACAAAACTGCACATTGTGCACATGTACCCTAGAACTTAAAGTATAGTCATAAAAATAAATAAATAATTTTTTTTTGGGATGGAGTCTCGCTCTGTCGCCCAGGCTGGAGTACAGTGGCCGGATCTCAGCTCACTGAAAGTTCTGCCTCCCGGGTTCACGCCATTCTCCTGCCTCAACTTTCCGAGTAGCGGGGACTACAGGCGCCCACCACCTCGCCCGGCTAATTTTTTGTATCTTTTAGTAGAGACGGGGTTTCACCGTGTTAGCCAGGATGGTCTCGATCTCCTGACCTCGTGATCCGCCAGTCTCGGCCTCCCAAAGTGCTGGGATTACAGGCTTGAGCCACCGCGCCCAGCCAATAAAATTTTTAAAGAAAGAAAATTTCAGGGTGAAGGGGGTCAAAACTAACACATTCAGAATAAAACGAGGTTCCTTCTTTGATTTGGGAAAAAAATAAAAAAAGATGCATGACTATACCTACACCAGACTTCAGCAAGGCAGAGTCCACCAATCACAGGCTGGGACCACATGGCTCCTGGGGGGACATTAACTCCTCAGTGGGCTTTGCCTGGCCCCACATAACAAAATGGGGGCTCAGAGAGGTAGAGTAAGTTCTCTGAAGGTGCAGAAAAGCCCCTTGGATTCTGTTCTGTGTCCAGCAGGGGCCCTGCTGCTAGCTCTGGAGAGAAGTCCCTTGGAGCACATGGGCCACCCTCAAGCTCCTGCCCTCCAACAGGGCTGGGACTGGCTCTCGCAGAGTCACCCCACAGCACCTGTGTGTCATTTGCCAGGACAGAGGGAGGTCTGAGTACTCAGCTCTCATCAGTCAGCTGTTGGTGAGGGGCAGGACCTTGGGTTGGGGGCATTTGGGAGCCAGGGATCATGTAATCCCATTTGCACCCCCATACCAGAGCCTTGAGCACCCTCCCAAGACAGTTCTTTCTTGACTGGGACGGTGGGGGAGGGCTGACATCCCTGAGCACTCCCCTGAGACACACGTTATTGTATTTAAACCTTGCAACAACCCTTCTAGGTAGTTGTCTGTATTCCCATTTTGCAGGTAAAGAAATGGGGGCTCAGAGAGGTAGAATAAGTTATCTCAGGTCACATAGCCACAGGAAGTGGAGCCAGGATTTGAACTTAGGCTGTCTTTCCCCAAAAATCGTGCTTTTTGCATCATGCCACCCACTCTCTATCTCTGTGGGGACATTCTCATGTAATAATAATCAACTATTCTCAGTGCTTGGTCTTTATCCATGCCAGCGCATTTAATTTTCACACTATCCCCAGGATGTAGGACTTATCATTCCCATTTCTCAGATGAGAAAACTGAGGCTCAGAGACAAACAACTCATGAATGGTGGATCTGGAACCCTCACCAGATCGATCTTTTTCTAAATCCTAGGCTCCTTCTATACTCAATCTCCGAGACACCTGTGGGACCTTCCCAACTGAAAAGCCACATTCATTTGTGTCTTTTGCCCTTTGTGTTAGAAATTTGGCCAACTAACTTTGGGTGGATCACTTGAGGTCAGGAGTTTGAGACCAGCCTGGGCAACATGGTGAAAACTTGCCTCTACTAAAAAATACAAAAATTAGCCTGGCATGGTGGCGCGTGCCTATAGTGCCAGTTACTTGAGGGACTGAGGCACGAGAATCACTTGAACCTGGGAGGCGGGGGTTGCAGTGAATTGAGATCCTGCCACTGCACTCCAGCCTGGGTGACAGGCAACAGAGCAAGACTTCGTCTCCCAAAAAAAAAAGGCTAACAAATGGGGGCTGCAGGGAAGGGTCTTGTCAGACAGTTGCTCCTCCCCATCCTGATGCAGAGGAAACTGGGCCAGTCAGATCTGCTGCAGCCACAGCTGAAAACTGAATTTCTCTTGGCTGCAGCCTCTGGAGATGTGGTCATAGCCCTTTTTTCATTTTAGCCTGTTTCCTTTCGGCAGGTAAGAGTCATGTCTCTCGGTTATTCTCAGCAGTTTCCAGAGAGACTCAAGCTGTTGCCAGGTAGATTTGGGGCACCCCAGACATTCAGAGGGTCTGAGGATTTTGGAAGTGATTTCCATGTTCAGAAATTCCCAGCTGAGCTGCCCAGCAACTGCCTGATCACAGCGTTGAGCAGGGAGGGGCCACGCTTGGCAACTCAGGTGTAGGTGCTGAGCACGCCGAGGCCAGGTACCTGCCCGTGTCTCAGGCATCCAGGATGCTTGTTGATGCTGCTGTCCCCGGAGCCATGTGAGAGGGTTTGGGGGCAGTTCCAAATGGAGGAGGATGGGCCCTCTGTACCCTCCATCAGTCTGGGGAGGTCTGGAGGACCCAAAATGAGAGGATGGAGTCAGTGGTCCGAATCCCCTGGTGAGTGGGCATGGAGCCCAGGATAAGCAGCAGGGGAGCCTTGGAGAATAGGGGGAACTGGGCTCCACCATGCTCCCATGGGAGGCTAGGACCTCAGAGGCCTCTGGGGTCCAGGTCTGTATCTATATCTACCGTGGGTGGGGCCACTGGGATCAGAACCCAGACACCGAGGCCAGGCCTGGGGACTGAGGGGTCCTCCGAAGGCTGAGTCACCTGGGCAGCCTGAGAAAAGGGTGGGGCTCCTGTGGCTCTTTCTGCTCCTCTCCAGCTGCCTGTCTGGGTCTGCAGGTGCCTGGTGAGCCTCCAGGCATAGCTCCGACCCACAGGATGTTAACTCTCTGGGAAGCTCCCCACTCCACCAGGCTTTGTTTCATCCTCCCTGCCCGTGCACTTGCTGTCCTCTCTCCTCTGCCTAGATTTACAACACATGTCACCACTTCTCTGAAGCCCTCTCTAGAGTCCTGGGGTTATGCAGTCATGCAGCAAACATTTATTGAGTATCTACTATGTGCTAAGCACTTAATTCCATGCTGGAATAAACACAGGCTCCACTTCCATGGGAGACAGGGATGCCAGTCATGTGGTGAAAAACGCAGTTTGAAATTGTGACATGCGCTTTGATGGACAAATAGAGGAGGCTGTGGGAGTATACAGACTGGGAGGGCCCTGATGGGTCTGAGGACCACAGTCCTCGGAGTGAGTCCTGCCTCTCACTGACCCACCGTGGGACATCACACAAAGCTCCCTTTGGTCCCTTTCCCTTTGTGGGCATCCATCTATCTGGGGTTCTGCCTCCAAGGGGCTGTGAGATCGGCTCAGCTCTGTGTGAGTTACAGTGTCAAAAAGAGAGGCTAGGGATACAAGAGAAGAGGAAGGGAAGGGAGGGGAGGGCAGGGCAGGGGAGGGGAGGGGCTAGAGCTGCTCTTCTTGGGACTCCCTGGGACCCCTGGCTTTGTAGCTAAATAGGACATAGGAAGTCTGGACCCAGATGGGAGCCCCTCAGTGGGCTGGCCCAGCCCCTCAGCCCCTGGGCTGGTCCTGCCCCTGAGCACCAGGAAGACCCCTGCCCCTTGACCTGACCAGAGCCCCACTCAAGCCTTCAATTCCAGGGGCCAAGTCTGGGCTTTGCAGTGTGCGGGGTTTTCAATAGGCTGGAGGGCCTCAGGGGCGGGGCAGAGGAAGGCTCCAGGTCCAGAACACACACATGACGTCTGGAGGCCTCATGGACCTGTGACACCCTCAAACATGCCTTCCTGAGTGCACAGCCCTGGCCACAGGCACCTGCCCAGGCCAACTCCTGCAGGGCTCCTCTTTGCAGGCCTGGCTGCTCTCCTCCCTGACCCCCAGCACACCCACTTTCAGCTAGGATCCCAGCCCAGCCTCCCGCAGGCTCTGGACTCCAGCCCAGAGGCCTGGGGTCAGGGATGAGGGGCAGGGCACTGGGAGGAGCCGGCCTAGAACATGCAGGAGGTGTGCCTGCTGGAGTGCGGGCGCTGAAGACCCAGCTCCGTGTGTGGCCCCCGGCAGCTCTCCCCACTGCCTTCCTATTCCACAGCTCAAATCTCAGTCCAGGACAGGGCTGGGACCCAGTGACCCTCAAACTCTCCGGGGACTCTCAAATGGTCTGCTTGAGCTCAGGCATTTAAAGCCGGGTCTTGGCAGCCACAGACATTGGGAGGATGAAGGGTGAGGCCCTGGGAGCCTCGGGAATGGGATTTGGCCAGGCAGCTATGACCTGGCCCCTTCTGCTTCCTCCTGGTTTGTGGCTCAGTTTGGCCCTGGGATAGGCTCCTGTGGGTCCCAGACCTGCTCCCCTCCCATTAGGTTCTGCCAATAGCCTCCTCGCTCCCTGCTGGAGGATGTCTAACTCCTCAGCCAGCCCTCAAGGCCTAGCATGATTGTCCCCTGCCCACCCTGCCAGCTCTCCTCTCTTCCGCTTCCCTGTCCCTTCCAGCCTCGAGGAGAGCTAGAAGTTTCTGAAGTGCACAGTGCCCTTCCTCTCAGCAGCAGGCTTTTTGCCCAGGCTGTTCCTTCTGCCTGGAATGCCCTTCTTTGCTGTCTCCTGGGTTAGCGCTTTACTTCTTCTCAAGCCCCAGACTGCCTACTCCATGAGGTCTTCTGATTGCCACCTGCCACCAGCACAGCCTCTGCCTCCTGGCCTATCTCTGCCCAGGCAGGTTCTGGGCCTGAGAGTTCACTTCATGCCATACCTGGGTGCATGAACTCAACGCCCCAGACCTGGACGTGCTGCCTGTCAGCCTGGTGCCAGCTCCAGTTCTGGTCTTGCCACCCACTCCCTCCCCACTCACAGGATTTAGAAACAAATCTGTGTATTTTCAGACAACACGTAGGGTGGTCAGAGTAGGTACCATTGTTGGTATAACTCAAAGAAGCTCCTCCTTGCTCCCAGATAGCTCCTCTGATGGCCCATGGGATGGGCTGCCATGGGACTGCCCAAAAGACCACCGATAGGGTTTTGATCCTTTAGGGACAACAAAATTATCCTTCTTAAGAGTCCCTGGCCGGGCGTGGTGGCTCACACCTGTAAATCCCAGCACTTTGGGAGGCCAAGGCCAGTGGATCACCTGAGGTCAGGAGTTCAAAACCAGCCTGGCCAACATGGTGAAACACCATCTCTACTAAAAATACAAAATTAGCTGGGCATGGTAGCACATGCCTGTAATCCTAGCTACTTGGGAGATTGAAGCAGGAGAATCGCTTGAATCTGGGAGGCAGAGGTTGCAGTGAGCCGAGATCGCGCGATTGCACTCCAGCCTGGACAACAGGAGCAGAACTCTGTCTCAAAAAAAAAAAAAAAAAAAAAAAAAAAGAGTCCCCAGTGAGTATGCAAACACCCCTGAGCAGGGCACCTCTTAAGACAGTGCTGGCAGAACAGAACTCAGCTTGCCACATGCCCCTTTCCACACCTATGGCAGACATCACAAATCAATCACCCAAAGACTGTATTGAGGATCCTCATAGACTGTGTTGAGGATTCAGGGGCTGAGTTCAAGTTCATTCCCACTGGATGAAGGTAGAGGGTACCAGTTGGCCAGACCTATTTTGTGATGTGAAACAAATTTGTGCTGGAATCTCTGGGCTCCGGGTCATCTAGTCTATCCCCTTGCCTTCTAAAGGGACAGCTCCAAACTTCCCATGCTAAGGAGGCTTCCAGCCTCCTTTGGGCTTCCTGACTTTGTCTGGGACTATGAGGGCAGTGTGGGGAACAGAATGAGGCCCTTGCACCTGCCTGTTTGAACCTGCCCAACTGCTCGGGAGCTGTGTGACCTTGGGTTCATCTCTTGCTTGCTGAGCCTCAGCTTCCTTATCTGTAATGGAGGCAACAGTAGCCGCCTCCCTGGGGAGGACGATTAAATGAGATCATGAGTGTAAAGCCTGGCACACAGTAGGTGCCCAGTAAGGGTGTGGGTGTCTTGACTCCTATCTACCCGCCCTCTCCAGCCTGGTGGGTGTGGTTTTGACTGGCCGACTTACACTTGACCTCATTTCCTGGCTCTACTCTGGGCCCACCTCCTACTCTTTCTGTTCCTCTGCAGAAGGAAATCTCATTCACCACCCGCCCGGCCTGCCCCCGGGTCCCACTTCCTCGTCCTTCCAGTATCTGGACCTGCCAGGATCTGACTGTTTTGCTGTGGTCCAAGGCAGACAATCTGGAAGTCCCTGAATTAGTTTAGGGAGCATCCCCTACTGTCAAGAGATGGGAAGACTGAGGCCCAGGCTGCAGAGGGGCTGCCCAAGGCCTCCTAGCACCTGGGATTCCCACTCTTCCTCCAGCAAGCCCTTCATGATTTACCCACTTAACACCAGCTCGAACCTGGATCAGGACAGACGTTTTAGTATCTCCCCAGCCAGAGGTGAAGCTCCTGAGGGCAGAACCTGCCTCCTAGAACTTTCCTTCCCCTGGTGTCTCCTGGCTTGTCCCTGTGCCTGCCTCTGTGGCCTGGAGTGCTCTGCTTTTCCCCTCTCTGAGCTTCACTGTGGAGTGTGGCATGGATTGTGGGTCAGAAGGGACCGCACTCACACCCTGCTTCTACCTTGTGTTGGTTGTGTGACCTTGGCCTGGCTGCACAGCTTCCCTCAGCCTTGGTGGTCCCATCTGTCAAATGGGAATTCTAGTTGCTTCAGCGTGACTGAGGGGGTGCAGAGAGAGGATGCAGGGAACAGGCATGGGTCCATATGGGCAAAAAGGCCCAAGATTTTTCCTGGGACGGTGTCCGCTGTGTCCCCTGGGTGTCCCCGAGTCAGCAGTGAATCATCCAACTTTGCAGAAAATGTGTGGCCCCCTCTGGCTTCCTGCCTTCATGTCCGGCCCTTGTTTAGCAACACAATAGCTCAGGCTGAGGCTGCAGGCAGGCAGCTTAACCCCTTCCAAGCCAGTATACACCTCCCCTACCCCTCATCACCGTAAGCTGAAATTGGTAGGGCCGCTCAGGGACTCAGCAGCTCTTGGGCCCCTTGGAGGATACTCGCTGCCCTCCAGGGCAGGCAGAGGAGAGTCCCAGGCTCCCCACCACCTCAGGATGGACCAGGGCTCCTGGCCCGGGCTCCAGTGGCCTGTGGTGAAAGAGCCTTCCAGGTACACCCTCAACTCCTCAGAGCTGCCTCCCTGGGAATGGCCTTCCTCTCTGGTCAGAATCCTATCTGCCCATCACACATGAGAAACGTCCACGCTGGGGAGGGAGCCTGGCATGGAGCAGGTGCCCAGAGGTGCTCGCAATGTCCTCTCACTTGCACCCCCTTCCTGGTACCTGCTGGGCACCTGAGGACCCCTCCCTGATGGGGTGTTACCATACCTCAAGGGTCAAAACCTTTATGACGTTCACAGTCAGGATCGGCTCTGGGCTAGCAGGAAAATCCAGCCACTATTCCTTAAAGATCCCATGTTATGTGCCATTCCCAGCACCAGGGATTTAGATCACCTCACTTAATTGACTAAGGAAACACTGTTTCTGCATTTCACAGACGAGGCACTTGAGATCTGGGGAAAGAGCCTGGGCTTTGGAGTATGAGATCCTGGTTCAAATCCCCACACCGGCTCATATGTTTCCAAAGCTCAGTTGCTTTCACTGAAATATAAAGAAATAATATATCTACCTTGTGGAGTTGTTAATGGTAAAATAATGAACTCCACATCATCGCTTGTTCCCCACTGTGGTTTGGAAACTCTGGGTAACCTTCCCAAGGTCACCCCAGAGCAAATGGCAGAGCTGGGATCTGTACCCAGGGCAGTTGTCTCCAGGCCAGGCTCTTGGCCCAGACCTCCTGCTTCCAGGGCACTTCCTGAGCTGTGAGGGCCTTGGGGCTCTTGGGCCCTAGCCTTTGAAAGGGTGCCTGGGGGAGGAATGGTGGGCCACTGTCCAGACTACAGCTCCCTTGACACATAGCGGGCCCCGATGGTGTTTGGGCAGGGAAAGGCAGGACCGCAGGTGCCCAGAGCCAGTGCTCAGCTTGCCTATCCTGAAATGGGAGCGCTGGCTTGATAGAGAGGGGCCGAGGCTCTGAGCTCCCCTTTCAGGGCCCCTCCCCAGATCCCAGCATAGAGCTTTAGTGGTGTATGGGTGGGGGGCTGAGGAGGGTGGTGTCAGGACTTCGTAAATCCTCTCCAGTAAGGGTAAGGGCATGGAGGGGAGGCCAAGGCCTGGGTGCCAGTCCTCTGCCCCGGCATGCTGGGCAACTGGGGCAGAATCCTGCCTTCTCTGAGCCTGGCACGGAGGAAGGCCAGTGGGCCTTTTTGAGTTGGAGAGTGCAGTTGTGGGAGAGCCGAGCCCTTGCCCTTCCCCCTTCAGCCCCAAGATGCCCATTTGTGCCCTTGGCACCACCTCTGGGTGCACCTTCCCCGGCCCTGCTCTGAGCCTCAAGGAGGCCCAGCATGCCCTCGAGGAGCCTCTCTGTCCTGGGAGCGGGACGATGCCCATTCTACAGATGGGGAAGCTGAGGACCCTCCCACCTCGGGCGCAGGGTGGCGGGTCTGGGGTGGAGGGGAGTGTGGGAGCCCCCACTCACCGTGCCTGTGGGCTGAGGGATGTTTCTGTTCCGTTGGACTGCCTGTCCGTCCAGGGCTGAGCGTGAGTGGAGCTCTGTGGAGCCCGTCAGCCAACCGTCTCTGGAGGGGAGCCACACCCCGCTGGCGAGGGAGGTCTGGCTGCCTCCCCTTCAGGTTTTCCAGCTGGCCCTGGCCCACTTCCCCCCGGGATGGTTTCCTGTTATTGTTCCTTTGTGAGGGCTGGGCTGGCTGCAGATAGGCAGGTCCCCCGGTGGGCGGCCGCCTCAGCCCCGGATGGCTGTCTCCACAGAGGGCTGGCCCTGGACCCCGCCTGGGGCACCCCACTTCAACCCCAATGCCCGGCCTCAGCTCTGGGACTCTGAGCCCAGCACCTGCCAAGAGCCTGGCTGTGGGGACCCGTGGGTGCAGCATCACATTTAACCCGCCTTGGGATGCTGCAGGCAGGTGTCATCACCCCCATTTTATAGCCTGGGAAGCTGAGGCTCAGTGGGTTTAAGGTGCTTGTCCACCCAGCTGGGGTATAACAGAGCCAAAAATCTAGTTGGGGTCAGCCTAGCCTCAGAATTTGATTTTCTGTGGTGACCCCATGATGTCTTTGTGGGAATGGACTTTAAAGGTGATAGGGAGGCTTCAGGAGATGGGAAAGGACAGCAGCTCTTGGCTCTGGAGGACCAGGTTGGCTTCTCCCGGTCAGGGTGGGCGTGGACTCCAGCTCTAAGGCACCAGCCTTGGTCTGTAGGGGACATTTTCATTTAGGGATATTGGGTGGAGTCAAGTGACCCAGCTCTGCTTCTGATGTGACCTTGGGCCAGTCGTGTCATCCTGGAGCCACAGTTTCCTCGTCTGTAAAATGGGGATAATCACAGCCTCATCCTCACAAGGCTTTTGACATAAACGAGAGTCAAAGAGGGGCGTGGAAGACAGTGACGCTGAGGCTGGATCAGAGCCCAGCAGAACCAAGAGGCTGGGGAAAGGGAGGGGCCGAGATTCTGCTGACCAGGAGAGACACAGGAGGAGCTTCTCAAAACTACAGAGGACTGGGCTCCACCCAGATCAACTGATTTGGAATCTCCCAGGGCAGACCCTGGGAATCTGTCCTTTGAAGACTTGCTTCTGTTTTTCCATGGGTGAATGTTTGGGAAGTCCCAAACTTGTTTTATTATATAGCTGGGCAAGCAGAGACCCTGAGAAAGACAGGACCCAGGGCTGTTTAGTAAATCAGAGCAGGAGATGGGGAGTGAGATGGAAGGATATTTTTGGAGGAGGAGGGCATAGTGATTCCTCTATCTCAGGCAGGTTGAGTTTGAGATGCTCATTAGATACCCAGGTAGAGGTGTCAGGTTGGGGCGGGAGACGGGTGAGTCCAGCCTGGAGTCGAGGTTTGGAACCCATGAGCTTATGGCTGGCATCTGAGGCCATGGGCATGGATGAGCTTGGCGGGAGGGAGGCCTCGGACCCTCTGACATTTGAGGATCCATTAGAAGAGGGTCCCACGATGAAGGAGGAATGCCAGGAGAGGGCAGAGGAGGAGGGCAGGGGAGTGGTCAGTGGGTCAGCCTGGGGAGCATGAGGGCTGAGACTTCACTTTGGATTTGGAAGATGAGGTCGTCAATGACTGTGACCAGAACAGGTTAAACAGGAAAAGGTAGACAAGACAGATTGGAGGAGCTAGAGAAAGGGGGATGAGGACGTGGAGTCATGTGTGACTGTAGCTCCTTCCCCAACTCTTACAGTGAATGGGAGCAGAGAAGTGGGAGGGTTTTTTCTTTTATTTTTTTAAACTATGGCAGCACGCTCATATCCCCAGGGAGGATCCAGCAGACGGGAAGACAGATGATGCTGGAGCATGAGGAGCGACCTGCTGGAAGGAGTACAGTCCTTGGGGCGGGATTCTGAGTGGGATCCAGCACATTCAATGGCCGATTGTGGAATGAACAAACAACAGCTCAGCACTTCCTTCTCCAACGGGATTAACTCTGCTTTCTCCTGCCCAGAGGGTGGGCTGGCCGCAGAGGAGCCAGGACAGTGCTCTGTCTGCTGTGTACCAGTCCACATCACCCTCACCCCCGCCCGTGTTGACCGCCTGTCCTCATGGTCTACATGCCCATGGGGACACACTGGCCTGCGCATTGCGTCCTGCTGGGTCTCAGACTTGGGGCTGGTGGCAGATGGGGATAGGGCCTGTCCTGGCACCATCTGCCAATTCCCTTTGTACTCCCAGTCCATGACGAAGTTGACTCTGCCCTGAAAACTACTATTCCTGTGGTCCATAAACAAAGGAATGGTGAGCCAGGCATGAGCTGTGGGCCCCAGGGGTGGGCATGGGGGTCACCATAGCAGAGGTAGTTGAGACTATAGGAGGGAGGCTGGTGCCTCCTTGGTCCCCCTGAGGATTTCATGCTTGATTTCTGGCACTGCCCAGCCTCTGCTCCAACCTCTCTGGAGGCAAAGGAGGTAACAGGAGGGCACAAGGCCAGGAAGTGACATTGGGAGCAAGGAAGGCGGCGGTGGGCCGGCAGGAAATGGGATGGTCTGTGAGACCAGATTAGCAGCAGAGGAGGAAGCAACAGTGGAGGCAGTGGGGGTGGGACGACAAGGCCCGGGACGACCACCCGGCCTCTGCCAGGATAAAGGCTGACCCGGCAGGGAGCGCTGCTTGGGGAAGTACAGGTGTGAGGGTTGCAGACCCAGGTTTGGATCCTAGCATGACCCGTTGCTGCCTGTATGACCTGGGCAGCTGACTTGCCTCTCTGAGCCTCTTTCCTCACCTGGGAAATGAGTTACCTGTTCAGACTTTGCAGGCTGTCTGGAAGATGAAACGAGACAATGAAAATAAATGACAGGACCAGCAAGCCTTACCGAGTGGCTGTTTCTCAAAGCGTGGTCTTCAAGTCATCCATCCTGGGAGAGGGGGATTGAATATGCAGATTCCTTGGACCCCACTCCAGGCTGATGGGGTCAGAATGGCTGGTGATAGAATCCCAGGACTTATGTGTTTGTAGCTCCCCAGGCAACATGTTTGTGTTGTTACATTTGAGGACCACAGCCTTTGTGTGTGCTGCTAATGCACTAAGCTCTGCTTGGGACTCCTCATTCAAACCTCAGGACAACCCTGGGCGGGGGGCGGTACTACTGTTAGGCCCATTATATAGATGGGAAAACAGAGCCTGGGAGTGAAAAGCTTTCTGAGATCAGAGTTTGTCAGTGGTGGGGTGGAAATTCCAAGTCACGCTTCTGTTTCCAGAGCCCAGTTCCTTACCCAGGGAGCTTTCCCACCCTGCTGGAGTTGAGTCGGGACACAGCAGGGGTTCCCCAAATGAGAATTCCCTTTCCTTCCTCCCCACAGCGTGAGACACCCAGGGATGGGGCAGGAAAACAATGCCATCAGCTTCGGCAGGCGCGGTCGTGGTGAAGCCTTTCAGCCTCATGCCTCAGGACTTTGTCCATGCTGTTCCACCTTGTGTGTTTCCTTCTCTTTCCTTCCTCACCTGCGCACAGAGCCCTGTCAAAGCCACCCAGATCTCATTCTCTCTGTGCTCCACTCCCTCTTCTGAGCTCCCAGGGCACTTTATACAGACCTCATTCACAACCTTCCTCTCCTTTCCCAGTGGGATTGTGTCCTATTTGGGGGCTTATCCCTAGCACCTGGTAATAATTGAGTGCTCCCCAAATGTGAACTTGAAACTGTGCACTCGTTAGAACCGGCAGTCAGCCCACTGCTCCCTGGGTTGCAGGGACCGGCGCGGACACTCGAGTGTTTTGTGTTCCAAGGCAGGTGATGGTCTGATGGCAGAGGGCTTGATGAGCCCGTGTGCTCAGTTATGGGCAAGGGAAAAACCCTTTTGCCCAGCTGGCTGTGCTGTGCTGTGCTGAGGGGCGGACTCACCTCCAGGGAACATAGAATAGGGCTCACCTGAGGTAGTCTCAGAATGGGCTCAGAAGGAGGAAGAGCAGGAAGGAGGAGCAGGGAGGGGTCTTATCCTCAGCTGTGATTTATAAGGAACAGAACGCTTGTGATGAGGGCTGCAGGCCCAGCTGAGGACTCCTCCGAGCAGGAACTGGGCCAAGCTCACTTTGGGGTGCCTGGATCTGAGCTCAAGGTAACCATCGGGCAGGTATGAGGAGCCCACTTTTTGAATGAATGAATGAATGAATGAATGTGTGAATAGTGAATGAATGAGTGGATGAAACACTGGTATGTTGAGGCAGACACAAGGTGCGGGGTTGGGTCTGTGCCTGTGTTCTGTGATATGTTCTGATGGACAGTGGGTCCTTTTCCCTAAGGCTTCAAGGAGTCATCAAATCCATCAATCAATCAATCAATCAATCAACCAGTCCCTCAGTCCTGGTTGGTGCCCAGCTCTGCGCCAGGCTGGGGATGGGGATCCAGGGAATTAAAAGAGACAGTCCTGCCACAAGCTCTGAGGCTGGGCTGGAGTTAAAGTCACCAGAACTACCTTGAGCTCCTCCTATGTGTCATCCCTGTCTCAGCCTCTGTCTCTTATTTCTAATACTTCACGGGTTCCTTGAGAGGGTTGAGAATCTGCCCATTTTAGAGAATTTGGTAACAGCCCAGTGTGGCACTGCCTGGTTCACACCAGGCTTGTGTGTGTCTGCTGAACCTTGCTGAATACTTGAGATTCGATCTGAGGCTTCCCTCCTTCGAGCCTTTCCCATGCTGTCCTCCCCCACGCTTTCCTTCCTCCCTCTACAACCCAAATCTCCCAGCCCATCAGTGCTCAGATGAAACGTGCCCGCCCCCATGCAGCTTCCAGACTCCTGTTCTGAAAAGCATCTTATCCCCGCGAAGCTTCTGCCACACTCTGTCTGTCTATGCATTCCACCTCCATTTTCTCATGTAATGATGCTTCGAAATAGCCCTGAAAGAAGTAAGTGCTATTTGTAGTCCCATTTCCCTGATGAAAGAGCTGAGGGTCAGAGAGGCTGAGTAACTTGCTCGAGGTCACAAAGCGTCTGAGTAGAGCCAGGATTTCAACGCTTACATTTCTGTTCCCAGTTTAATGCTCACTCTATAGCACCACACTTCTTCTGAGAACTTGCCATTGTTCACCAATGTTTTATGTTCATTTGTTACTTATTTATTTATTTATTTTTTGAGATGGAGTCTCGCTCTGTCCCCTAGGCTGGAGTGCAGTGGCGTAATCTCGGCTCACTGCAAGCTCCACCTCCAGAGTTCATGCCGTTCTCCTGCCTCTGCCTCCCGAGTAGCTGGGATTACAGGCACTCGCCACATTTGTTATTTAAAAAATACACTTGGTGCCCAGGCTTTGCCTAGCCCTGTGCTAGGCATGGAGATGTGGAGGTGACTTGGGCTGGGTCCTTGTCTTTGATGTGTCCCGGTCTGGTGGGAGAGACAGACACCAAGACATGCACGAAACACACTGGGTGGGGCTGGGTTGGTGACAGGTGTGCACCCTGAGATGAGGGTGCCTGGAGGAGGTGGCCTGGGAACTGCTGGAGGACTGCGTCCCCAAGCTGATCTGAAAGAATGAGCAGGAGGTCACCAAAAGCGGAGTGCGGGAAGGGCTCTGCAGACATCAGAATGGCAGGGTCAAAGGCAAGGAGGCCTCTTAGGGAAGGAGAAGACATTTCAAGGGGTAGGGGAGCACTGCCGTGCTAAGAGGGGAAGAGGGACTGGCTAGGGAGGAGGCGCCTGTCACACCACACTGAGGAGCTCAGGCAGGGCACCGCTGGGGGCCTCATGCCGGCCAGGGACCCAGGGATCCCTGGATTTTAGGAGAGGCGCCCCCCTCTTCAGTGCACCGTGTCCTCATGCAGCTGCCTGCTGGCAGGGCCACCTCCTGTGGGCTGTGGTCAGGCCAAGGAGAGGCCACTGACTGGGGAACCGCAAGTGATGGCGGCTCAGAATTCAGCCGCTGGAGCTGGGTGAGGAAAGGGCTAAGTGCAGCCTCTCTTTGGCCAGGAAAGGCCGATTGAACAGGGTTTGAATTCCCGACAGTGAGAACAATACCTTACCGCAGCCGGGAGGGAGGAGGGCTGCCCAGAGTGCTTCCCCAGATGTTTCTCACTTTTCTCTCACAACATCCTGAAAAGGCTGTTAGGGAAGTGGTGTTCCCAGGGGCGGAGAGAAAGTGGTGCCCTGTGGTTATGTGCTGGGGCACATCTGCTACTTACGGTCTGGCTGATCCTGGACCAGCCACATGGCCTTTGGTGCCTCAGTTTTCCCTTCTGTAAAATGGGAATGATGGCTTGCCTTCCTCCCAGGGTTGCTGAAAGGACTTACTGAGAAGATGCATGTAAAGTGCATAGAATAGTCTCTGGTATACAGTAGCTGCTCAATGCATGTTTGTCATGACAGTGATGCCACAGATAGGTTAATGGTGGGGGCACCTGTGAGTGTGTGAGGACGACCGTGTATACATGTGAGTGTGTTAGGATGGCCATGGCATGTGCACGGTGTTTGGCAATCGTGTGGTTACACGTGAATATGCAAGAACACACATGGAGTGTGCAAGGCGTCCACATGGATGTGACTGCACGTGCTGTGTTCGTGGTTCATGAGTGGGCTGAGAGGTGCAGTCAGGTCGAGGCCTTGGCCAGCATCTTCCTCCTCCATTGTCTGGAGTCATTGGTCACCCCACTGCCCAAGCCTTCTGTGTATCCATCGTCTGCGGAGGCCCAGAGAGGGCAAGGCCTTCCTTGGGGTGGCCCAGTGAGCCAGGCAGGGCAGGGTGGGACCAAGGGTCCTGCCTCGCTGTCTGGAGGGCAGGTCTGAGTCTGGAGGAAACCTCGTCTAGCGGAAGCCAGGGCTTCCTGTTTCTAGACCCTACATTCCTTGTGCCCTCCATCGAAGCATCCTGGAAAACAATAGGTTGGAGGCTGCACCATCTGTGGGGCAGGAAGGTGGGTCAGTCCCTCCCACCTCTTGATGGGGCAAGCAGACACGGCTCTGACAGCAGCCCTCAGCTGGGCAGTGTGGCAGCAGGCCCAGAACCAGGCAAGCCCAGGCCATCTGCCTCCTGCCTTTCTGGGTCTCTTCTCTAGGCCATCTCTGTATCCCTCAGTGCATACTGCACTCTGTGGCCTGAGTCGAGTCCCCTGGGCAAAACCCAGCTAAGGGAGGAGGCATCTGAGCTGGTCCTGGGGAAGGAAGCTGCTAGGAAAAACTCAAGTCCGATTGGATGGGACTGACTGCACAGGCTGGTGGAGGCCTCGAGGATCCTCCAGCTTCACCCACCTGCCATGCCACTGAGAACCAAGAGTGAAAAAAGAGAGGCTCCGATCAGTCAAAAGAAGGAATCCTACCAGCCTCTGTGCTAAAGCCCCTTATGCATAGGCGTGTCTCTGAGCCTGTTAACTCTTGGTTTACGTACAGTCCTAACAAGTCCGGTTCTCCAGGGCAGAGGGGCACAGTGGTAAGAGCAGTGGGCTTGGAACCGGAAGCCCCAGTTTTCTGATCCCATGCTCTGCCGCTGACTGCTCACCAATGCTTTTTGTCTCAGTTTTCTCCTTTGTGAAAAGGTTGTACTTTGCCATGTTCTGCTGAACTCACAGGCGGCCGGAGTGGGTCACATGAGTAACAATTCTCCAAGTGCTTTGTAAACTTGGATGCCTCTCCCATTCCCAGGGAGGGCACAGAAGCTCTGGGCTCCACCCCTGCGTCTTGTCCCATGCGGTGCTTCCATTCGGCGGTTCCTAAGTTGTATCCTTTGTAATAAATGAGTAATCAAAAGTAAAGCCCTTTTCTGGGTTCTGTGAGTCATTCTAACAAATTATCGAATCCGAAGGAGGGCTGTAGGCAACCCTGAGCTTGTAGTTGGGCAGGCAGAAGTGTGGCTCACCTGGGGACCCTGCTTGTGGCTAGTGTCTAAGCCTTTATTAACCTGCGAAGTCTGCACTAACTCTGGGTAGTTAGGGTCAGAAATGGCTTGAACTGTTGGAAACCCAAGTGGTGTTGGAGAATTGGACAATTGGTTGTTGTTAGGAAAAAACCCACACAGCTTCCTTTGGGTCAGGCATGGAGCCTAGTGGTTTTTTTTTAGGGGGCTGGGCAGTTGTTGAGGGTGGTAGTGTCTTGCTCTGTCACCCAGGCTGGAGTGCAGTGGCGCAATCATGGCTCACTGCAGCCTCGACCTCCTGGGTTCAAGTGATCCTCCTGCCTCAGCCTCCTGAGTAGCTGGGACTACAGGCACATATCACGGATAATTAAAAAATTTTTTTTTTTGTAGAGACGGGGCCTCACTGTGTTGCTCAGGCTGGTCTTGAACTCCTGGACTCAAGCAACCTAGTGTTCTATATGTACCAGCTTACTCATTCACTCTCTTTCTTTGCAAGACAGTGGTTCTCAAAGTGTGGCCTCAACCAGCAGCCATCAGCAAATCCTGGGGTGCCACCCCAGACCTGCCGAATCAGAAGCTCTGGGGGTGGGACCCAGCAATCTGTGTTACTAAGAGATTCCAGTGATTCTGATGCATGCCCAAGCCTGAGAACCGCTGCCCTGGAGCAGAGATCCTCACTTCAGGCTGCGCCCTGGAACCGCCCAGCCAGCTCCCCTCCCCACGTCCAAGTAGTATCTGGGGCAGTCACACGTAGAGATTCTGATTTAATTGGCCTGGTGGGGGCTGGACTTCACTATTTTATTTTTTTGAGACAGAGTCTTGCTCTGTCGCCTAGGCTGGAGTGCAGTGGCTCGATCTCGGCTCACTGCAACCTCTGCCTCCCAGGTTCAAGCAATTCTCCTGCCTCAGCGTCCTGAGTAGCTGGGCTTACAGGTACACACCACCACACCCTGCTAATTTTTTTGTATTTTTAGTAGAGATGAGGTCTCACTATGTTGGCCAGGCTGGTCTCGAACTCCTGACCTCAAGTGATCCCACCTGCCTCGGCCTCCCAAAGTGCTGGGATTACAGGCGTGATCCACCATGCCTGGCTGACTTAACTAGTTTTTAAAGCTCCCCAGGAGGTTAATATGCTCCCAGGTCTTTCAGCATTACTTTAGGAGGTAGCTACCTCTCTTAGATCCATTTTGCAGGTGCATAGGTTCTGGGAGATTAAAGGATGTGCCCAAGTTATATAGCCATGTAAAGGGATGGGGAATTCTAAATCCTTGCCTTTCCACTTGCCCTCCTTCCTCCCATTCATTGCTTTTTGCTTTATTTAGAACTGTGTAGTTTCCCAAACAACTTTCTTTGGAAAATTAAACAATTCCTGATGTCGCCACCTAGTGGCCAGCGATGAGAACAGATGAGCCTCTTCCAGGCCTGGCAAGATGGGGCTCCCGGAGGACCCACGTGGGAAGAGGAAAGGCCATCATTCATAGATGCTCAGGCAGATGCTTTTGGGACACTTGGGTTCATTTTCCCAAAAGGTGCCCTCTCAGAAGGACAGTAGAATGAAGATGGGTTTCGTGTTTAAGAGCTGTTGGGAGTTCACGCATGAACCCCAGGAGAGGCATGAGGTGTGGTCCCCAGGCAGGCGGAGGCAGAGAGGGAGCTGGGATGAGGGGGATTCACCTGGGCAGGAGAGCTTGACCCTCCTGCAGGGGCTGGCTGACCTTTGCTTGGGCACTGATTCATTCCACCATCAGCCACCGTGGGCCAGGTCTGAGGCTGCACTGGCCTCCAGACATCAGGGGAGAAGCACAGAATATTCCAGGTGCTCAGTCCTTCATGATCCAAGCTGGTCTGTTCTTGGCCATGGGCAGAAGCTCCTGTGGAGGCTGATGGGGCGAGGAGAGGGTCGTGCTTCCAATGGGGGACCTGAGGTGGCTGTGGGGGAGGGGGACAGCTTCTTGGAGCCTGTGCCCAGGGTCTGAATAGGAGCCCACAGGTATGACTCAAATCCAATGGCTGCTCCCCACCTGCTGGCTCTTGTGGGGCCAGACAAGGGGCACCAGGGGATGTCTCGGGACTGGTGTGCTTGGGGTTCTCACCATGGCAGGGCATGGAGAGAAGTAAAGCTGTCTGAGAAAGGAGGGAGTGACTGACTATGCTCAGGGCACTCACAGGGTGGAATTCTTTTGTAAAAATAAATCTCAGTGGACAAAAGAGATATAAGGGCTTGTACTATTGGAAGGCAAAGCCTCTAGCCTGGAAGCTTACCATAGATTTCATGTCTTTGCTTCTCCATGTAAACGCTGTTTTAGCATCTGTTGTGTATCAATATCAATCTCATCTGATTGCAGCCTCTTTTATTCCCAAACACATATTCACACCTCATGGGAGCCAAAAATTTCCTAGGAATACAGTTTGGGACACACTGGCCCCAAGGGAGGTCTCTAGTGGTATGTTGCAAGATTCTATTCCAGGCCCATCTAGACCAGCCTTCTTTTAAAAAATTAATGAATGAATTAATTATTGAGACAGTCTTGCAGTGTCACCAGGCTGAAGTGCAGTGGTGTGATCTGATGCAGTGGTGTGATCTGATCATGGCTCACTGCAGCCTCAACCTCCTGGGCTTATGGCAGCCTTGACCGCTCAGGATCAAGCTGTTGTCCCACTTCAGCCTCCTGAGTGGCTGGTACGAGAGGTGTGTACCACCATGCTCAGCGAACTTTTAACCTTTTTGTAGAGACAGGGTTCCTCTATGTTGCCCAGGCTGGTCTCAAACTCCTGACCTCAGGTGATTCTCCCACCCCAGCTTCCTAGTGTTGGGATTACAGGTGTAAGCCATTGTGCCTGGTCTGGACCAGCATTCTTTATCATCCACTTAGAGGAAGATGATTTTCTACTAATCCAATCAATGGGCTATTTAAACGCTGATGGGATGGAGGATGGGCTGGACAACAGGGTCAGGATCCAGAGGTCTTGTCAGGGTGAGGAAATGGTTCAAAATATCAATAGGAAACATTACAAGGATGAGTTGAGGGCCCTGTATTTGGGATTGAAGAAAAAAAGTCCAAAGCAGCTGCCCAAAGATGGGATACAAATATGAGAGAAACTGAGGACGACTTGGTCAATGGTTGGGATAATAATAGTATTAATAAAGTAATGATAGCTGACATGGATGACGTTATTTGGCCTTCACAACAATGCATGAGGCAGGCATTATTATTGATCCCTATTTGACAGACGGGAAAATTGAGGCTCATACAGCTTAAATAACTCAGAACCTCCCTCAGGGCCTGCTGGTACCATGTTCATTCCTTTCAGGGCATGCAGAGAATGTACAGGAAACAACTATGGGAAAGTTTAACCTAAAGTAGAATAGGGTCGGATGCGGTGGCTCACGCCTGTCATCCCAGCACTTTGCGAGGCCGAGGTGGGCGGATCATCTGAAGTCAGGAGTCCGAGACCAGCCTGGCCAACATGGTGAAACCCCGTCTCTACTAAAAATATAAAAATGAACCAGGTGTGGTGGCAGGCACCTGTAATCCCAGCCACTTGGGAGGCTGAGGCAGGAGATTTGCTTGAATCTGGGAGGTGGAGGTTGCAGTGAGCCGAGATCTCACCACTGCACTCCAGCCTGGGTAACTGAGCGAGATTGTCTCAAAAACAAAAACAAAAAACAAAAAACAAAAAAAGAAAGAAAAAAAAGTAGAATAGGAAGCCATGGAGGTAGTGAGCTCCCCATCCTTAGGGGATGTTCAAGTGTAGGCTGGAAAACCCTGGCAGTGCTGTTGTGGTTAGGATCTCAGCAACAGATGGGGTCTAGAAAAAAATAATATTTAAGGTCCCTCTTTCCTCTGCAATTCTATAATTCTGTTCTAGCAACTTATTTCTTTAAAGTCAAGTTTATGATACGGGAGGACTATATTTTTTACATGAGGAATGTGTGCATTATTTATAATACTTTGGGGTTTCATCTATGACAAGTATGCTCACTATATTTCCGAGTTCTAGGACTTGTGACAAATTTTACATGACCATTTAGGGTTTACATTTTCAGCTGATTATTAAGACATTTATAGTTTTTGCACATTTATATTTATGACATTGGGTTGGTCATATTTATGATGTACTGGACGCCAAGTCATTGGTCAGGAAGGCCGGCTGAATATCTTAACATTGTTTCTGTGGGAAAACATGTCTTGCTTTATGGTAATTCATTTTACGATGTGGATTCAGAAACTCAGTGAATTTACTCTGGGAGAAAAAAGTCTACGGCTACACAATTTGGGGAAGTCTCGTAGATTTAGAGGCAGACAACCTCGAGTTAGCTATGTGGCTTGGGTGAGTTTCTCAACACTTCTGTGCCTCAGTTTCTGTATTTAGTAATCTGAGCTAGGGAGTGGGAGGAGGACACACATACCCTCCCCAACATTGCTGAGGTGGTGGTTTCTGTTTTGCTCTTACTTGGCACATGGGAGGGACTCAGCCCTGAATCTTCCCTCTCTCTTGTCCTCCTTGGATTTGCTGGTGGTACCTTGGGAACCATGCGCCTTGAAGGCTGCTTTCCCAGAGGGGCTCCAGCTTTTGGGAAGATTCCCGGGAATTCTTCCCAGGAATCTTGCCAGGTAGCATTTTTTCAGCACATTAGAATTTTGCTCTGGGCCCCAAACAAAACTTGTTTCACCTTAAATCAAAGAAATCAATCCTCACAGCTGAGCTGTGCTACGACATTGATTTTGACACAGCCTGGCTAATAAATAAGCGGAAAGGCAATAAACATGAGGGAGAATTATCTGTTAGGGAATTGGGGTGGGCAGCTGGGGAATGGGGTGGTGGTGAATTCCCCCCTTCCCCCGCCTCCTTCTCTGCTTTCATCCTGAGACTCTCATCAATTGTGGGGTGAGCAGCAGCAGCAGTGATTCCAGCGGCGCTGCCTTGGCAGGTGGTGGATGTGGGGAAGTGGAGAGGGTCTGGGAGCCCCCCTCAGTGGGACTCTTGGTTGCTGAGACCTGGCTGGCAGAGCAAGGAGATCAGCCTCTCTCTGGCCTTTGGTGCCCGCCTGTGAATCCCAGCCCGTGAGCTGTGTGATCATGGCTATGTGAATTCACCTCTCTGTGCCTTGGTTTTCTCACCCGGAAAACTGGGAACACTTTCAGCAGGCATTGGGTGAGATGCAGGGACAATGTCATCCATAGTCAGTATGCTAAAACGTGTCAGCCTCGGCTATCCCACCCTGGAGATTAAAGAAGCAGCTGTCTGCCAGATGTCCAGCCCTAGTAGGCACGCTGTAAGCAGCCAGTGTTACTATCTGGCAGGTGGACTAATCAGCTTTTGGGGGCCCTGCCCTCAAGTCTTGGGTCCTTCCCCTTCCTCACCATGCTTGTGTCCTGCTGTGGCCCTGGAAACATCTATTGTCACTTTCCCAATTCCCAGGCTCAGAGTTCAGTTGCCTTCTACTGGACGTACTCCCTCCCCAGCACCCACTGCCACTGTTGGCCTCTGTGGGCTCTGTGGGCACAGTGGGGTCTCCAGCTTCTCCTCTTCTTGCATAATTGCATTTGATTGTCGTAGTGTGTTAGTGACTTAGTTACTGGTTAACAGGAACCTCAAATAAATAACTCTGCCCCATCTGCTTGCTGGTAGGTGATGAAGAAGAAACAAATGTGAATTTGAAAAGTGATACATTTCCCCCAACATGATTTCTGTCTCCGGTCATAAATGTCAGATAAATGAATCTGTTTTGTGAAGAATCAGCATATTGGTTCAGGGGAGCATCTGCTGGGCTGTGAATCACGGAGCCTTGGAACGCTCGCTGGCTCTCCCCTGCTTGCTGTGCGGTGCCTGCAGGCGCTGCCTTCCTGCTTGAGTACTGGGAGCCTTGGCAGAAGGGAATGGGGCGATCTCTGCCATCCAGCACTTCCCCTCTCCACCAAACCCAGGCCCTCCCAGGTGCTGTGCCTGTTGGTGCAGATGACTTTGGTCCCCCAGTGTGACCGTCCCCAGAGCCCTGACCACAGCCACCCACCCTATCCCTGATTTCAGAACAAGGAAAGGTGAAGCTGGCATTTTAGCTCCATGTTTCCTGGCTGTGTGACGTTGGGTGAATTGCTTCACTCTCTGAGCCTCAGTTTTCTCAGCTATAGAGGGGAATAGTAATGTCCAGAAACAATGTATCCATTTTCGGCACAGGGAGACACAGTGCCTAGGACCCAAGATACTTTTAAGGGATGCGGTTGACAGAATAATGGCCCATGAAGAGGTCCGCACCTCAATCTCTGGAAACTGACAATGTTATGCCACATGGTAAATGGGAATGAAGGCTGTAGGTGGAATTAAGGTTGCTGATTAGATGAGCTTAAACACAGAGATTTTCCTGGGATGCTCAATGTGATTGCAAGAGTCCTTGAATGTGGAAGAGGGAGACGGAGACTGAGTATCAAAGTAATGTAAGAATGTAATGTAATGTGATGTGATGTGATGTGATGTGATGTAAGTAATGTGTAAGAAGAGGGAGGTAAGAATGTGTATAATGTAAAGTGGGAGGTAAGAATGTGTGTCATGTAAGTAATGTGTAGGAAGAGGGAGGAAGTGTCCACAAGCCAAGGAATGTGGCGGGAAAAGGCAAGGAAATGGATTCTTCCGTAGAGCATCCTGAAAGGCATGCAGCCCTGCCAACACCTTGGTTTTAGCCTAGGGAGACCCATTGCAGACTTCTCACCTCCAGAATTATATGCAGACTTCTCACCTCCAGAATTATAAAGTCATACATCTGCATTGTTTTAAGCCACTAAATTTATGGTAGTTGTCATAGCAGCAAGAAGGAACTAATACAGGTCGGGTGCGGTGGCAAACAGCAGGACCTTGGGAGGCTGAGGCAGGAGGATCACTTGAGGCCAGGTCTACCATGGGCAACATATTGAGACCCCATCTCTAAAAAAGCTCTAAACAATTAGCCCAACAGGATGGCATGTGCCTGTAGTCCCAGCTACTAGATAAGCTGAGGCAGGAGGATCACTTGAGCCCAGGAGTTTGAGGTTACCGTGAGCTATGATTGTGTCACTGCACTCCAGCCTGGGCAACATTGCGATACCCTGTCTCTAAAAAACAAAAATATAAATAAAAACTGAAAAAAAAAAAGAAAGTGAATACAGGGACATACAAAAATATTCTGGCCGGGCGCGGTGGCTCACGCCTATAATCCCAGCACTTTGGGAGGCCAAGGCGGGCGGATCACAAGGTCAGGAGATCGAGACCATCCTGGCTAACGCGGTGAAACCCTGCCTCTACTAAAAATACAAAAAATTAGCCGGGCACGGTGGCGAGCGCCTGTAGTCCCAGCTACTCAGGAGGCTGAGGCAGGAGAATGGCGTGAACCCGGGAGGCGGAACTTGCAGTGAGCCAAGATCGCGCCACTGCACTCCAGCCTGGGTGACAGAGCAAGACTCCGTCTCAAAAAAAAAAAAAAAAAAAATTCTAATTTATTTTAAAATCAGTAGAAAAAAATAAATATGAGCCAGGCTGGGTTGTATATGTCTTTATACCAAAAAGCATAAAGTATAATATTTATGTTTAAATTAAATTAAATTAAATTTTTTTTGAAATGGAGTCTGTCTCCCAGGCTGGAGTGCAGTGGTGCAGTCTCAGCTCGCTGCAACTTCTGCCTCGCAGGTTCAAGTGAGTTTCCTGCCTCAGCCTCCCCAGTAGCTGGGATTATAGGTGTACACCATCACACCAAGCTAAGTTTTATCTTTTTAGTAGAGACAGGGTTTCACCATGTTGGCCACGCTGGTCTTGAACGCCTGACCTCAAGTGATCCACCCACCTGGGCTTCCCAAAGTGCTGGGGTTACTGGTGTGAGCTATTGTGCTCAGCAGATAAAGTATAATCTTTGTTTTATGGAGGAAGGGGCCTGTGAAGGCAAAAGTGACAAGGGCTCATGGTCCATGCAGCCATGTTGCATCTTGCCTTGCAGCCCGAAATGGGCTTAAAGGAGAGGGTGTTGGCAAGGCACCTGCTAGGATGTGCGGATCGCACACCAGGAGTCAGAAATGGGGGCAGCTGTTGTTTTGTGTTGTGATCAGTTTCCCTTCCAAGTACTAAGGCTCCCCATTGGGGGAATGCCTTGACCTGAAGCTTTGCACCCCACTGCTGGGATCCTTCATCTCCTGGCAGGATCTCACTGACCCAAAGGTCTGGTGGGGGCCAACCCTGACTTGCTGTGTGCCTAATAGCAGGGCCTTCCTCCTGGTCCCCCGTGCCTGCATCCATTGCTGAGTCTCCCACAATAACACAGTTGGCTGAGCACCTACCCTGTGCTTGGACTGGAGGGTGGGAGGCTGGAAGCTCATTCAGTACTCCCTTTGGAATAGCAGCATCTTTGATTTTTCAGAGCCACCCAGTGAGGCAGATACTGATCCACCATCCCACCAGAGTCTGTGTGACTCCATCCCGCTCAGCAGGGCTCCCCTGTCTCCTGATGGTGAGAGTCACCTGGGAACTCGTAAAAAAACACCGTGCTGCACCGTGCTGCAGCCCCAGCCAGCCCTGATGAACCTGAACCTCCTGGGAGGGCTGCGAGGCTGCCATATGGTTACCAGGGCTCCAGGTGAGTTCCATCCTCAGTAGGGGAGACTCTACTGCACAGGCCGCATGCTCACTTGCAACAGGGGAAGGGGGCAAACCCAGGGCATGAACATGTGAACTTGCTATGTTCTATGTGCCAGGTGTGGAGCTGGGGAGGGCTACCTTGTGTTATCACGGCCGTCTTTCCAGGTGAAAACAACCCCATTTTATTTTATTTTATTATTTTATTTTATTTATTTATTTTTTTTTTGAGACGGAGTCTCGCTCTGTCGCCCAGGCTGGAGTGCAGTGGCCGGATCTCAGCTCACTGCAAGCTCCGCCTCCCGGGTTTACGCCATTCTCCTGCCTCAGCCTCCTGTGTAGCTGGGACTATAGGCGCCCGCCACCTCGCCCGGCTAGTTTTTTGTATTTTTTAGTAGAGACGGGGTTTCACTGTGTTAGCCAGGATGGTCTTGATCTCCTGACCTCGTGATCCACCCGTCTCGGCCTCCCAAAGTGCTGGGATTACAGGCTTGAGCCACCGCGCCCGGCCAACAACCCCATTTTAGAGATGGGAAGACTGAGGCTCAGGGAGGCAGCATGAAAATGCTGAGCCATGGAGGTTGAGGCAGGGGTAGGTGGAGTGCAGAGTCCCGGGGTTGCTGGAGCTGAACCAGGGCATGCGGCCACTCTGCAGAAGTGGTAGCTTGAGGCAGAGGCAGAGGACAGGAGGCTCGGTTTCTCTTCCTGACCCTGACACCGATGCTTGGTGTAACTTTGAGTCATCTTTCTTCTCTGGACCACATTCCCTTGTTTTACAAAGCCATTTGGCTTGGTGGTAAGATTTCCCACCTCTGGAACCTTATATGTGCTGTTCCTCTGCCTGCAATGCTCTTCTCCCCACTTCTTTTTAAAATGACTTTTGACTGACAGATCATAATTATATACATTTATGGAGTACAGTGTGATGTTTTGATACATGTATACAATGTGAAATAATTAAACCAAGTGAATTAACATACTCTTCACTTCATTTACCATTTTTTTTTTTTTTGTGGCGAGATGTTTGAAATTTACTCTCTTAATTATTGAAATACAGTCACAAGTCACCTAACGACAGGGTGATATTCTGAGAAGTGCATTGTTAGGTACTTCCACTGTTGTGTGAACATCATGGAGTGAACTCACACAAACCTAGATGATATAGCCTACTACACACTTAGGCTATATGGTAGAGCCTGTTGCTCCTAGACTACAAACCTGTACAACATGCTTCTATAGTGAATGGTAAGTATTTGTAAATCTAAACATATCTAAACACAGGAAAGGTACAGTAAAAATATGGTATAAAAGATTAAAAAAAACCCTGTATACAGCAGCTTCATTACAATCTTTTGAGACTCCCATCATATATGTGGTCCATTGCTGGCCAAAATGTTGTTATTCACAGGACTGTATATGACATAGATGATTGACAAGAGCTACCCTGTTGTGCAGTAGATCTCAAAACTTATTCCTCCTTTCTATTTGACACTTTGTATGTTAAATTTTTTTTTGAGAAGGAGTTTCCCTCTTGTTGCCCAGGACAGAATGCAATGGTGCGATCTTGGCTCACTGCAACCTCCGCCTCCTGGGTTCAAGCAGTTCTCCTGCCTCAGCCTCCTGAGTAGCTGGGATTACAGGTGTGCACCACCACACCCAGCTGATGTTTGGATTTTTAGTAGAGACGGGGTTTCACCATGTTGACCAGGTTGGTCTTGAACTCCTGACCTCAGGTGATGCACATACCTCGGCCTCCCAAAGTTCTGGGATTACAGGCGTGAGCCACTGCATGCGGCCGACAGTTTGTAACTTTTAATCAACAGCACCACATTCCCTCCTCTAACTCTCCCCACTAGCCCCTGGTAACCACTATTCTATTCTCTACTTCTGTGAATTCAACTTTTTTTAGATTCCACATGTAAGTGAGATCATGTGGAATTTGTCTTTCAGAGCTTGGCTTATTTCACTTACCATAATGTCCTCCAGGTTCATCCACGTTGCCGGAAATGACAGGATTTTCTGCTTTTTAAAGGCTGGATAGTGTTTCATTTGTGTATATGTGTCACATTTTCTTTATCCATTCATCCGTCAATAGGCACTTTGGTTGATTCTGTATATTGGCTGTTGTAATAATGCTGTAATGAACATAGGACTGCAGGTACCCCTTTAACATATTGATTTCAGTTCCTCTGGATATATATGGAGAAGTAAGGTTGTTGGATCATATGTTAGTTCTAGTTTTAGTTTTTCGAGGGACCCCCATACTGTTTTCTATGATGGCTGTGTCAATTTACATTCCCACCAACAGTGCACAAGGCTTCCCCTTTCTCCACATCCTCGCCAACACTTGTCTTTTATTTTCGTGTTAATGGCCATTCTAACAGGTGAGGTGAGGGGTGGCATCTCATTGTGGTTTTAATTTGCGTTTCCCTAATGATTAGTGATGCTGAGCATTTTTCATGAACCTGTTGGCATTTGTACGTCTTCTTTTGAGAAATGTCTGTTCAGCTTCCCCACTTCTTGTGTGACCAGCTCCTCGATCTTCGGATTCCTGTTCCAGTGTGCTTTCCTCTTCTGCCTTCCCAACCAGACCTTACCCTGCCCCGCTCAGCCCCCTTCTCAGGCCATGGTTTGCCCTTGGAGCGCTTACCACCGTTTGTAGTTCTGTTTGTGTCTGCCTCCGTGTTTCCTGCCTGTCTCCCATCTGGGTTGTGAGCCCCACAAGGTCAGGAGCCCAGCGTCTGCTTTATTGTCTTCGGTGTCCAGTGCCCAGCCTTGCCTCAGGCCCACGGTGGGTGGAATAAATGAGTAAATGAATGAATGAAAGAATGAATGAATGAGTCAATGAGTGTGGTCTGTGCCAGCTGGCGAGACACTTGGGCCAGCCCCGCTGGGGAAGACTTGGTCTGGATTACCCAGGGGTCCTTGCTCCTTCATTGAACATGGCTTCTGGAAGCAGCACAGCCCTCTGGGGTGGGACACCCCAGCCGAAAGCAGGTGAGGGGAAATGGGGGGATACGGTAGGGGACAATGGGTCTCCTGGGCAGCTCAATGGAAGGGTTAGAGTGACAAGAGGATGGGTGGGAGAGTAACATCTCCTTTGAGGCCCCATGTATTGGGCATCCTTCTGAAGTCTTGCCCATGCATAAGCTCATGCTCCCCGCTTTCTCTCTTGTCCTTCTTATCCATTCAGCAATAGTTTCTGAGAAGTTTTGCTTCTAAACATCTCTTGAATCCATGCCTCCCTCTTCATTTACTGCCTCCACTCTCCTAGCTAGAGCCTCTCTCTATGGAATGAGCCACTGCAGGGGACAAGCTTAGCTGCCCTCCAACTCCCCACCTCCAGTGCAGACTCCAGCCTGGTTGTTATGGTGATCTGTCCCCTGTGCAAATCTGGGGACATCACTTCTTCTTTTCTTTTTCTTTTTCTTTTTGATGGAGTCTATCTCTGTCACCCAGCCTGGAGTTCTGTGGTGCAATTTCCTCTCACTGCAGCCTCCACCTCCCAGGTTCAAGTGATTCTCCTGCCTCAGCCTCCCAAGTAGCTGGGACTACAGGTGTGTGCCATCATGCCTGGCTAATATTTGTATTCTTAGTAGAGATGGGGTTTCACCGTGTTGGCCAGGCTGGTCTCAAACTCCTGACCTCAGGTGACCCAGTTGCCTTGGTCTCCCAAAGTGCTGGGATTACAGGCATGAGCCACTGTGCCCAGCGTGGGCACATCACTTCCAACACCCTTCCATGAGTGGAAGCCTTTCTCCACTGCCTTCAGGACCAATGAGTACTCACCTCCTTGTAAGCCCAGTACCCAGCAGACGGTGGATTGGTACTTGTTAGATGAATGAGTGTAGAGATCTCAGTGGGCCTTGCCTGTAGTCTCTATTTGCATCCGCCCCCCAGAAAGAACAAACTGAGTAAATTCTGGAAATCTGTATCCCCTTCCCACTTCATAGATCAGAGAATGGCATGATGATGAGGCAGAAGGGAACCTGAGAGGTTGTCAAGGCCAACAGACTGATTTTACAAACGGGTCAACCGAGGCTCGGAGGTGGGTGTGACTGTCCTGAATCAGGAGCAGAGCTGGGAGGGGGCACTGGGTTGGGTGTCGAGAGACTGAGTTCTAGTTCTGGCTTTCACACTGACTGGCTGTGCAACTCCGGGAGGAAAATCACTGCTCATTCTGGGCTCAGCCTTCATATCTGCAAAATGGAGCAACTGAGCTTCGCAATGCCCTCCCTTCAGCTCTGACAGTCGAGATGTGGGGACTGCATAGAATCTCCTTACCTCCTGAGTGTGTTTTCTGGGTGCTGAGAATGTCCCGGGTATTCTCAGAGTCTAACCACGGGACTGGATATTCTTCCAGAGAACCCAGGTATTTTGGCTTTCTTCCCCCACACGAAGAGTGGTCCGGAAGGATCAGAGGCAGGACCCTGCCCTGCCTGTCTCTCCTCACTGCGGGGTTCTACTCAGGCCGCACAGCACAGCCCCAGCAGGGCTCTCTGGAGGGTCTGGGGGAGTGGAGCACCTTTTTGACTGCTGTTATCTGGGAGGTTTGAACTGAGTCTGGGTGGTGCTGTGGAGGACTTGTGTTTCACCTGGGGAGGCCAGGAGGTGGCTCTTGTATCTGCTTTGTCTGTCCAGGGCTCCGGACAGAGGCGTGTGTTTGTTTCCTGGGGTCCCGTCATTGCTGTCCTCCACCCAGACTGTCCCCTGTGGGCCATCTTTTAGCACCTGGCTTTTGTTGCCTCATCATTCTGCTGGCACGTGTGTTCACCGGCTTTCAGCTAATCTGTGAGGTTGCTTGTGTGCCTCTGAACAGCCTTCATGGGTGCTTGTCTTTGGAGTTTGGAGATTTATTGGAGCTAAAACTGGAAGTCTACGCCTTCAGAGAAACCTCTTTTCATTAATTAAGTTGGGGGACACTCCTGGCTGTCTTCCTGAAAGGCTTTGGTTGTGGGCACTGTCCATCTGTATTAACAAACCTGTGTGTCCTTGCTTTTAAAACAATTCTTTTCTTTTTAGAGACAGAGTCTCACCATGTTGGCCCATCTGGTCTCAAACTCCTGGCCTCAAGTGATCCTCCTGCCTTGGTTTCTGCCAAGTGCTGGGATTATAGGTACGAGTCATCACACGTGGCCCCTGTGTGACCTTGAGTGTGTTTATCTGTATATATGTGTGAGTGTGTGTCAGCCAGATGTGTGCCCCTGAGCGTAAACATGTGTTTACATGTTTGTTGCATCAAGAAATTTCTTCCAAGCTATGTTTTTTTGTTATTGTTTTAAAAGGATCCCTCCTGCTCCCTTCTCTGTCAACTCTGGGCTCCTGGCTAACAAGACGTAGAGGCCCATGGAAATGCTCCGCCTGTGGATGGAAAATAAGAGCCCAGGCCACACCTTGGATCCTTATTCTGCCTTTGACCTTAGTATGATTGTGGGCAGTAGGGCATCTCAGCACCTGCCATGTGACTGACTAGCCATCGGGGCAGGGGCCTGAAGAGGGGTGGAGCTAGGCTTGGGTGGAGGGAGACAAGGGATCTTTCCTCATGCTGTGGAGTGATGAAGAAATGGAAAGTGATGGCAAATGCTTATGGGCCAGACATGGGTTCACATCTGTTTCAGCATGTGTTAGCTTTGTTGATTTTAGGAAAATCATTCTCTGAGCCTCGGGTTGGATCATCTGGGTAATGGCTAGGAGTATAATGCTTCATCCTAAATATGATAATGGAAGTTGCTACAGTGGGACTGTCCCCAACTATTTTTGGCACCAGGGACCGGTTTCATTGAAGGCATTTTTTTCCATGAACAGTGGAGAGGTGTTTCCGGGATGAAACTGTTCCACCTCAGATCATCAGGCCTTAGATTCTCATAAGGAGCCCACAACCTACATCTGTCGAATGTGCAGTTCACAATAGGGTTCGCGCTCCTGTGAGAATCTAATGCTGCCACTGATCTGACGGGAGGCGGAGCTCAGGTGGTAATACTCGCTCGCCCGCTGCTCGCCTCCTGCTATGTAGCCGGGTTCCTAACAGGCCACAGACCCATCCCCGGTCCACAGCCCAAGGGTTGGGGACCTCTGCCATAGACGCTTCTGTGATGATGTACGTGTTCTGTATCTGTAACGGTCAGTATGGCAGCCACTACCTGCATGTGGCTACTGAGCACTTGGAGTGTGCTAGTGTGACCGAAGAACTGAAATTTCAAGTTTATTTAATTTTAATTACTTTAAATTTAAATTCAAATAGCTACATAATAACTAATGGCTACTATACTGGATCCACCACTAGATGGCAGCACTGGAGAATGTCAAGCAATGAAAGTGGCACAATCCCATTTAGTGTAAAATGAAGTGTGGGCAACTCTCTCTTTGTTCCCCCAAATGCATTCTGTTTTTTGTTTTGTTTTGTTTTGTTTTGTTTTGAGATGGAGTCTCGCTCTGTCGCCCAGGCTGGAGCGCAGTGGCGCGATCTCGGCTCGCTGCAAGCTCCACCTCCCAGGTTCATGCCATTCTCCTGCCTCGGCCTCCTGAGTAGCTGGGACTACAGGCGCCTGCCACCACACGCGGCTAATTTTTTGTATTTTTAGTAGAAACGGGGTTTCACCGTATTAGCCAGGATGGTCTTGATCTCCTGACTTCGTGATCCGCCCGCCTTGGCCTCCCAAAGTGCTGGGATTACAGGCGTGAGCCACCGCGTCTGCCCCCCCAAAAGTATTATTTTCTTTTGGTCCATGAACTTCAAGCCTTGGAATGACTGACCTCTTTTACAGGGACACTAGGAGGCAGCAATGGCCAGTCCCTTAATGCCCAATGCACAGTGTTTCTTAAATCCCCTGGCAATGTTTTGCTTGGCTGATGCCTAGCAAGGCTGTGGGGAATGGCTGGGAAACTGGCTTTGCTGAGCTCTGTCCTCTGCCAGAGTTGGAGGAAGGTGGGGTTATGGATGCTCTTCAAGTAAAGCCAAGTCAGCTTGTCACTTGCCCTCTGGCTCTGGGCTGCTCAATCTGCTTCCTGCTGAAACCAAGTTCAGTAGAAATAGAGGGAGGACAAAAGGTAGACTTCAAGCTAGAGTCAAGAGACCTGAATCTGAAGCCCATCTCGGCTGCCTGCCTGCTATGGGATGTCGGGCAAGTTGCTTGGCATCTGTTGGCCTCAGCTTCCTCACCTGTGACTCACCATCACTTTGATGATGACAGTGATGCATCTCTACTGACCTGGCACGAGGAGCTGCATCCACGCTGTCTCATCATATCCTTTTGGCTATTTGATGGGGTCTGGATGACAATACCTCCAATTTGTAGTTAAGGCTACTTAGTCCCTGCCAGATGAGGGGATGAGAAGATTTACCTGGATCAAAAAGCTGGGGAGTGACAGAGTCAGGATTCAAACCCACGTCTGTGTAACTCCAAAGTCTGTGCTCTTTCCACCTTATCTAGCCAGCTGGCACGGACGCTCTCTCCCTCAGACTGTGGGGGTGGAGGGGATGATGACCATGAGGAAGTGGAGGAGTAGGAGGGGAGCAGGGGTGCATGACTTGAGTTTCTTTCAGTCACAAATAACTGCTGGCCAGCCCTGCCCAGGGACCTGAACCTGAGGGCCTCAAGGTCCTCATCTGAAAAGTGGGCACAGTTCTACAGTCGGCTTCCAAAGCTGGCTATGAAGATGAAACGGGATTTTCATTGTGAAAGTGCCTTGCACAGTGGGTCATTGATCAATATTTATAAAGCAATATGTTTCCAAACAAAGGAGGCTTATGGGGTCAGTGAAGTGGCCTGGAGACGGCGGTCCCACAGCCTGGGAAGGCGAGAGAGGAAGGGAGAGGAACTTGGGCTGGGAGATGGGGTGAGAAAAGACTCGGGGTCAGGGGAATTCACCGTCTCTGGCAGAGAAGACACTCCTGGCAGAAGCCTGGAGGCAGCGTTGGAAGCGCTCACTGTGTATTTTGCTTTGTGTGTTGTAAGGCTCTAGCCCCTTATTGGGGGAGGGGAGGCCCAGCACACAAATTGCAGGTAGTGAATATAGTTTGTTTCTGCTCCAGTTTTAGGGGAACCATCAATGATTCACACACTGCATTGGAGGAGACCAATGCTCTGGTCCCTTCGGCATCTCCGGGATGTGGGTCTTTGTCCACTTCTGAGGGTGGCAGAGGTTTCTGGCCCTCTCTCCTGTGGCTCAGTCTTTTTACCTCCTCACCCACTGTTCCTGGGTTCCCCCTTCCTCCTGCATTGAGCCCCTGCTGGGGGGTTTCCATTGTTCTCCTTCTGGAAGGTGGCGGGGAAGCTTTGAAGGCAGAGGAGGAGCGGGAGAAGGAGTTTCCAGGCACAGTATCTGAAAATCCACCCATGGAACCCTCACACCACAGAGGTGAACTTCCTGGCAGCGTGGGACACAGGCCTCATTGTACCCCCCTTCCCCTTGAGTTACAGTAAAAAATGTCCCTCTCTTTGTGAGGTTAGCCTTTGGGGTGGGGACAGGAGTGGGCAATGCCAGGCTGCAGGAAGGGGAATCGGGGGGAAACTCCTTCCATGAGAAAGGAATTTGTCGAGGACGAATCTGTCGAGGATGGGGAGAAGACCTTGATCAACTGCTCTGGGAAGAGGGGGGCCTCTCCAGGCCTCGAAGGAGCCTGTGTTCCCCTAGCAAAGGCAGCTCCGGCTCACCACCGTCTCCTCGGCTTTAGATATTGGTGCTTGCTGAGGCTTCCTGGTGTCCGCCTTGCCTGACACATGCTCCACAGAGGAGAGTTCACACAGTCAGCATCACCGGGAGCTTAGGGACAAACCCTTTCTTCCTTCCTTGTAGGGAAACTGCAGCCCAAAGGGTCAGGGACCACCCTCCCCACTGCCCTCTGCTGGCCGCTGCACAGCTGAGTTGCTCTCCCTGCTGTCCTTGTGTTCCCACTCCTGTCCCACCCATCCATGTGTCTGTGGGGTCTTCTGCTGGGGACCCTTAGGTGCTGCCCCCTGTGCGAAAGGAACCACCCTCGGGGTCCAGGGTGAGTCCAGAGAGGTTGTGCAGACTTGCCCAGGGTCACACAGCCTGAGAGTCATCAGCCATGGGCTTGGTGCTGGGGTCCGGGACTTGCTCTGTTCCATCCTTGTCCCACGCCTAGGTGGCATCTGTGAGCCAGTCCCTTGCTCTCTGATATGGTTTGGCTCTGTGTCCCCACCCAAGTCTCATCTTGAATTGTAATCCCCAAGTGTCGAGGGGACCTGGTGGGAGGTGATTGGATCTTAGGGGCGGTTTCCCCCTGCTGTTCTTGTGATAGTGAGTTCTCAGGAGCGCTGATGGTGTTATAACGGGCTCTTCCCTCTTCGCTCTCACTCGCTCTCCTGCTGCCTTCTGAAAAAGGTGCCTGCTTCCCTTTCTGCCATGACTGTAAGTTTCTGAGGCCTCCCCAGCCATGTGGAACTGTGTGTCAATTAAACCTCCTTTGTTTAGAAATTACCCAGTCTGGGGTAGTATCTTTATAGCACTGTGAAAACTGACTAATACACTCTGCCTAAGGCTCCACGGCACCCATTCCCCAGCTGATGGAGTTTCCATTCGGCTTGTTTCTCTTTGCGTAGAAAGTAGACAAAACTGTTTGGGGAACATGGATTCTGGGCTTTAAGCCTTCAATTCCTCCCTCTGAACAACATATTCTCGCTTAATAATTTGAAGAAGAAAAACAGCCACTGAGAAGTGTTTCTTTCCAAGAAATGATATTTTTCTTCACTTTTTTTTTTTTTAAACGTAGGAGGGTGAGAGCTGGGAATTAATCTGTACTCAGAAAAGATGAGAAACAGGTTCTGTTATCTCCCGGGCCACACTTAGGTCTGACCTTGGGCCAGGGAACAGAGCGCCAGAGGTTTGTTTAGCACCTGCCATTGACTGATTGGGATTGATTGATTCATTCAAGTATTTATTGAGTGTCACTCATGCGTCTGCCAGGCGGCACGGCAGATGCAATGAGGAGCCTAATACAGTCACAGTCTCTGCTAGGACATCTTGTATGGAAAAGTCAGAGTTGTCTTTTTCCAATACATTTTGCACTTTTGCCAGAGGGATCTTTGTAGAACACAAATCTAATTACATCATTCTCTTGCTTAAAACCCTCTGGTGCCTCCCCAGTGACTTAGGTCAGGGGAGCTACAAACTCCTTCCCAGAGCCTGTGACCTACCTTCCTCTCCCGTCTCCATCTCATCTCCCCCTCTACCTCCAACTTCCCTATCCAGAATGGTCTAGTCTGTTCAACCCAGGACTATCTATGCTGGAGAATCTGAGATTTCTATACCAGCTCTTTTCTATAGAAATATAATGCATGCCGCCTGTTTAACATTTTCTAGTAGGTGAAAAGAAACAGGTGAAATCAATGTTGATAGTATTTATTTAACTCAATCTAGCAAAAATATTATCAAATCAGGCTGGGTGCGGTAGCTCACGCCTGAGTCTAGGAGTTCCAGACCAGCCTGGCCAACATGGTGAAACCCCTTCTCTACCAAAAATACAAAAACTAGCCAGGTATGGCGGCGCACGCCTGCAGTCCTAGCTACTCGGGAGGTTGAAGCAGGAGAATCACGGAAAGTCAGGAGGCGGAGGTTGTAGTGAGCTGAGATCGCACTACTGTACTCCAGCCTGGGTGACAGAGTGAGACTCTGTCTCAAAAAATATATATATATGTGTGTGTGTGTGTATATATATGTGTGTGTGTGTGTGTGTGTGTGTATATATGTAATCAAATCAAATCAACATGTAATTAATATAAAAATTATCAGTGAGATTTTTTTCACACTATGACATTGAAATTTGGTGTATATTTTATACTTACAGGACATCTCAGTTCAGATGTTAATATTTTGCTGGAAATACCTGATTAACATTTAGATTTCATAAAGTATGAATTGAATTAAAAACAAAACATTTAGTTCCTTAGTTTCACTAGCCACTTAGCAAGTGCTTAATTGTCACATGTGACTGGTGGCTACCATTTTTATCCAGCATGGTCTACATCAGGGTTTTCAACAGTGATGTTATTGACTTTTTGGATGGATAATTCTTTGTTGGAGGTGGAGTTGGCCGTCCTGTGTATTGTTAGCATATGTAGTTAGTAACATGCTTGGCCTTCACCTACTAGAGGCCAGTGCATCCACCTAGCTGTGACAATAAAAAAGACTCCATAGGCCGGGCGTGGTGGCTCATGCCTGTAATCCCAGCACTTTGAGATGCCAAGGTGGCCGGGTCACCTGAAGTCAGGAGTTCGAGACTAGCCTGGCCAACATGGTGAAACCCCGTCTCTACTAAAAATACAAAAATTAGCCGGGCGTGGTGGTGGGTACTTGTAATCCCAGCTACTGTTGAGGCTGAGGCAGGAGAATCACTTGAACCGGGGAGGCGGGGCTTGCAGTGAGCCCAGATGGCGCCACTGCATTCTAGCCTGGGCAACAGAATGAGACTCCCTCTCAAAAACAAACAAACAAACAAAAAAACCAAACCAAACCAAACGAACAAACAAAAAAACCACTCCATATATTGACAAATGTCCCTAGTGGGAGGCAATATACATTGTTCAATTTAGAACGCTCCAGGTTGGTTAATTGAGTATGAGCTAAAGTCTGCAACCTAGGACTACTCATGCTGTCAAATCCAGGATAGTTCAAACTGTCCAGTTTGGGTTTGTCCATTTTGGCCAACCCATGGCTTACGTTATTCTATATAGGACTCCTCTCACTGCCTGGTCTGGGGTGATCTCACCAGAATTCATGAATTGGTGCCCCCAAGAACAGAACCAGGCCTAGAGATTGGTTTTGTGTGGCTTACACAATGTTAAGAATATTTGAGTTAATTGTTGGCATTTTAAAATCAGATGTTGCATACCAATCTGGATTTCGAGTTTATCTGGAAAGCTCTGGTCTCACTGAGACCCCATTCCCATTTAGCAAGTG
This sequence comes from Macaca fascicularis, assembly GCF_037993035.2. NCBI lineage: Eukaryota > Metazoa > Chordata > Mammalia > Primates > Cercopithecidae > Macaca > Macaca fascicularis. Next base: position 62,344,484 of record NC_088394.1, on the reverse strand, counting down.
TCAGAATTGTGTTCTGATTCACAGGGTGAACACAGCATGGAGAGAGCACATCTCACGAGAACTCATGCGGTACTGTGTGGACAGTGCCAAGCCATGAGGCATCTACCCCATGACCCAAACACCCCCTGCCAGGCCCCACATCCAACAGTGGGGATCACATCTCAACATGAGATTTGGAGGGGACAACTGGGGAAGCATCTGTCCCCACCCAACTCACTCTATACTAGGGACACCCACCCGAGCCCCCCTGGCATTAGAGTCTGTGATCCCAGGTCTGCCCCAACCTGCACACCCGTGCACTGGTGGATCCAGGTTGGTCTTGGAGCGGGATCTCAAGGAGGCCTGCACATTAGAATCACCTGTTCAGCTTTAGAAACATACAGATACCCGGGCCCATCTCAGATTTTCTGAAGCAGAAACTAGGGGGCATGTGCATTTTAAAAAGTTTCACAGTCGAGTCCATCACATCTGGTGGCACCCTTACAAAAACCACTTGTCTAGTTGGGCCACCCCATGCAGATTGTGCATAGCAGAGTCCGCTCTCTGGAGTAATCTTGGGTCTCCAACGGGGCTTTCTGGCTGCTCTGAGGCTACTGGCATCATTGTCCAGCAAGGTGGCCCTTGAGCTTGGATGTGGCTTTGCTGACAAAAAGGACTACAGAGGCCACCATAGGTGGATTGAATTGGGTCCTCTCTTTTGAATGTGGCATGTCTCAGAATCTCGCTCTGGCTGCATGGTCTGTATCCTCTGGAGGTTCATGGGTCAGGAGGCAGATTTGGATCTTGGCTGATACACTTTGGATGTCCCCTCCAAATTTCATGTTGAGATGTAATCCCTAGTGTTGAAGGTGGGGCCTGGGGGGAGGTGTTTGGGTCATGGGGTAGATGCCTCATGGCTTGGCACTGTTCTCATGGTAGTGGGTAAGTTCTTATGAGATCTGGTCGTTTAAGGTATGTGGCACCTCCCCCACTCTCCCTCTTGCTCCTGCTCTGGCCATGGGATGTGCCTGCTCCCACTTTGCCTTCTGCCATGAGTAAAAGTTTTCTGAGGCCTCCCCAGACACTGAGCAGATGCCAGCACCATGCCTTCTGTACAGTCTGCAGAATCATGAGCCACTTAAACCTCTTCTCTTTGGAAATTACCCAGTCTCAGGTGTTTCTTTATAGCAGTGCAAGGACAGCCTAACATAACAGCTGTGGTGGATACTGGGGAGCTCTGCCCAGTTCTCCTCTTTAGGGCTCATGCACCCATCCCTCAGCTGCTAACGATATCAGTTCACAATGGCATTGCTTACTGGAGATTGCACTCAGCTGTGCAAACTTCCTTGCTCCTCCCAGATGACAGCCTGTGGCTAAAGAATGGCAGACGCAGGTGATATCAAGGCCAGCCTCCTTGCTTCCATTCGGAGGCTTCCTAGCTCCTGTAGGAATGGCTGAGACCTCAGCTGCTGCTGCACTGTGGGTCAGCTCCTCCCTCCACCCAGCCCTGCCTCCCTCACTTCCTCACAGGTGTGTCTCCCAGGAACACTCCCTGATAAACCTCCTGCACGCAATTATCCCTCCCAGGGCACTTTCCAAGGAGCCCACTCAAAGTTAACCATCTTCTTGCAGTTCTTCGCTAAGATCTGGCATCTTTTCAGCACCAAGAAAATTATCTTAGAACATCTGGGCCCTTTTATGGCTGAAAATTCCATAGAAAAATGGGTTCTCCAGCTGTGATTTGTGGCTGAGCGTCTGCTGTTTGCTGAGAAGTCCGTGGATAATTTGGATACTGTTGTGGCCACCTCAGATGTTGATATAAAACAAGGAGAGGCAGTGAGAAGTACATTCCGTTTAAATAATCAAACCAAATCCAAACGCGCGTACACCACAGCTGCTTCAGAGGAAACTGCTCCAGCTCCCTGGTCTCCTCCAACTGGGGGCCTTCTGTCTTTTCCAAATGGGTGTTTGTCTTCCAGCTTTCATCTGGAAGTGCAAAACTCAGGTTGCTTTCTCCTATTCGACCAGCCCACACCAGGAAGTCCTGCTTCATGGCCAGGTGAGTCCTTTACTTTTTCCTCCATACCCATCACCCAAATAGTGTTACCACAACACTAGCTGGCTCGGTCAGTCCTCTGCTTGAGGGCTCCTGTGGGTGCCCCATCTTCTGAATCAAATTCAAGTTCTTTGGTCTGGGATCTGGGGCTGGCCATGGTCTCTTTGTGATTCTCCAGCTTCCACTCAAGCCAGTTCTTCTCAAGCCCTCCAAGCTCCAGCCACACCAAACCCCCTACATTTTTCTTGAACATCATCTGCTTGTTTGTGTCTAGGTGTCAATATGTGTGCTGTTTCCTCTGCCTAGACATCCCTCTGCTCTTTGTGTGACTGGAGAACTTCTACCCGTCTGTCAAGGCCCTCTTTGAACATCACCTCCTCTGGGAAGCCTATCCTCATTGCTCCAGACAGACTCAATCTCCACCCACTCTGGGCTTCCACTGCATCCAAAGTCCCTTCTTAGCATGACACTAGTCTCATGCCTTTGATGTCTGCTTTCTGAAGGAGGATGAGGGGCATATGTCGAAGCTGACCAGTGGTAAAAGTCAGGGGTACATGGTCAGTCCTTTACTCCTTGACTGGGAGTGGGCCCGTATCACAATGGAGAGAGACACTTCCTTTAAAAGCTTGGCATTTGAAGTTTTTTTTTTTTTTTTTTTTTTTTTTTTTTTTTTGAGACGGAGTCTCGCTCTGCCGCCCAGGCTGGAGTGCAGTGGCCGGATCTCAGCTCACTGCAAGCTCCGCCTCCCGGGTTCACGCCATTCTCCTGCCTCAGCCTCCCGAGTAGTTGGGACTACAGGCGCCCGCCACTGCGCCCGGCTAGTTGTTTTTTTGTATTTTTTAGTAGAGACGGGGTTTCACCGTGTTATCCAGGATGGTCTCGATCTCCTGACCTCGTGATCCGCCCGTCTCGGCCTCCCAAAGTGCTGGGATTACAGGCTTGAGCCACCGCGCCCGGCCCTGCATTTGAAGTTTTAAATGAGAAACTTACACTCCGTCCCAGGCTAAGAGCTGTCCCCAGTGTCTGTTCCACCCTGGTCTAATTTCTACTCTTCTGTTTGTCCCAGGTGTTCTTGCTCTGAAACAGTGTTGAGCTCTTAACAGTAGAGATCATCCCGAGATCCCATATTTTTAAAAAATTGAAAAATTCTGGAAGAAAGTTCCACATTTCCTACTTTTCCACCAGTGCAGAGAAGGCCCAAAATCTTTCCTTGCTTCTCTACTTTCCAGGGACTTGGAGATATGCAGCCCAGTGATGTTCCCTCCATCTCATTCTAGAAGCTTCCCAAAGTTTCTACCTCTGAGACAAATTTCGACCCAGACATCATTGCTTCCAAGGCATAGAGGACATCCTGTGGTTTCTAACTTCAATTTTACCTACTAACTTTCGATTTAACAGACGCTTAAATAATGCTTTTCTGAATACTTTGTATATTGTCACTTACTGTTCTTGCTGGGGAAGCTGACTCTGAGTCAAAGATTAGAGGATGTTTATGAAGGAGGGGAGGTGTCTGTGGATCAACACTTGGAGAAGAAGGAGTAGGAAGCAGGACGGGGCAGAGGGAGAAGTTGAGCTGTGATGCAGTCCCAGTGAAGAGCTTGGCCAGCTCCATGGGAAGCTCTGGAGCTGGGACGTCCTGAGTTGGGACAAGGGGGCCGGGCCTTTACATCCCTACGTTGATCAGTCATTGATGCAAGCCGCCCTAGCAGGAGGTGTAACCTTGGGCAGGGCAGTCTGCAGCTGAGTCAGCCCCCAAAGAGAGCGAACAGCTGAAGGCTGTCTTTGGCAGCACGCCTAGCAGCTGGGAGAAGAAGGCTTTGTTTCTGAAGTGGGAGTCACATCACAGCATCCACCACCCACCTATGATCTCATTCAATTCTCAGAGCGATCTAATAAAATTCTTTTTCTTATCATCCCTATTTTACAAATGAGGAAACTGAGGCTCAGAGAAGTTAACATACTTTGCTCAAGTTCTTGCTGCCAGTGCATGGCGGAGCTAGAATTCCAACCCGGGCATGCTGGCCTCAAAGTTTTTGCCCCCAACCCACCTTTATCTTACTTGAGTTGCCCTAAGAATCCCCCCCTCCCCCACAAACAAGGTCATGACTTTCAGAGAAGGAGCCCTGGGAGTGTTTTCTAGTAGCTATGTAGAATTAAAAATTATAAACCCTAAACACTTTAAATCAGGCTTGATTAAAATTAAGTGGAGACCAGAGGCTTTCAGCTTCGGTAGCAGGTGCCTTGAGAGGGCACAAGCACTTTTGAGAATGCAAAACCCTGGATTAGCCATTAGCTTTTATTTAGATAGATGAGAGAAGTGCGGCAAATATTTACATACCCGTTACCATGAAATTCAAGTTAAATCTGTATTTATGCTGTGTCTTGTCATCATAAAGTTGATTTTCTGTCCCAGCATATTTCCTAAGGGAACAGGGAGCTTTCCTGAAATACTGAAAGGTTTATTTTTAATAGTTCCAAGGACGGTAGACTTTTACATTTGAGACTGTGAATATTTCTTATAGGAAACTAAATTTGTTAGAATGTTTGTAGAAAACGGTGTTTATTTACTTAAAGTTGTAAACTACGATTTTCATAAGAGGTTGACTTTACTCAGTAACTGTGAAAATGAGCCCGTTGTAGACCTCAGGGACCCGTTTCTAATGAGCCCAGCCAACACAAAAGACTGTGCTCATTCTCAGGAATACAAATAAAGGCATTTATCCCTGTAGAATGATTATTTTGCCAGAAAAATAAATAAGTGACTCAAATAAACAAAAAACCCCAAAACAGTATACAGAGCCTTGACTTTTTTGGAGAAACTGTTAGAGGTGGTCAGGGTGGTGCTAAGTCGACCTTCTGTAATTTGGGTCTGTCTGTCTTTTTTTTTTTTTTTTTTTTTTTGAGATGGAGTTTCACTCTTGTTGTCCAGGCTGGAGTGCAATGGCACGATCTTGGCTCACTACAACCTCTGCTTCCCGGGTTCAAGCGATTCTCCTGCCTTGGCCTCCCGAGAAGCTGGGACTACAGGTGCCTGCCACCACGCCCAGCTAATTTTTGTATTTTTAGTAGAGATGGGGTTTCACCATGTTGGCTAGGCTGGTCTTGAACTCCTGACCTCAGGTGATCCACCTGCCTTGGCCTCCCAAAGTGCTGGGATTACAGGTGTGAGCCACTGAGCTCGGCCAGGGTCTGTCTTTGTGACTCCTGCTGGGTCGTGAACCACAAGTGCTAAGCTCAACCCCAGGGGCTTTGTCAGTTCTGTTATTAAGGTGATCTGGTCTGGAGGGTGTTTTGCACCGAATTATGTGGCAATACCCACCACCCCAAAAAAGATAGGTTGCAGTCCTAACCCACAGCACCCCAGAATATGATTTTATTTGGAGATTGAGTTTTTGCAGAGGTAATCAATTTAAAATGAGGTCATTAGGGTGGGCCCTAATCCAATATAACTGTTGGTGTCCTTATAAAAAGGGGCAATTTGGACACAGAAACAGGTAGGTGTAGTGGGAGATGATGTGAGGAGACACAGGGAGAAGAGGTCCATCTATAAGCCAAGGAGAGAGGCCCAGAACAGTTCCTCCCCTCCCAGCCCTGAGAAGGAACCAACCTTGCCAACACCTTGGTTGCAGACTTCCAGCCTCCAGAATTGGGAAATAATAAATGCCTGTTGATTAAGCTGCCCAGTGTGTGGTACTTTGGTATGACAGCCCTGGCAAATACAGGAAGCTTTCCTGATTCCCTCATGGTGTGATCTCTGCTCACTGCAACCTCCGCCTCCCGGGTTCAAGCGATTCTCCGGCTTCAGCCTCCAGAGTAGCTGGGACTACAGGTGCCTGCCACCACACCTGGCTAATTTTTGTATTTTAAATGGAGATGGCATTTCACCATGTTGGCCAGGCTGGTTTCAAACTCCTGACCTCAAGTGATCTGCCTGCCTCAGCCTCCCAAAGTGCCGGGATTACAGGTATGAGCCACCGTGCCTGGCCCTGATTCCTTAATTTTAATATTCTGGGTTTGCCGGGTTACCTCTTTCTTCTCCCTGTCACAAAAGGGCAGAAGCAGCTTCCTGATGAGGGTTGAAGCTGCCACAGGAACTTTCTGGAAAACCATCAAACTCTCCCTCCCCACCCTGCTGTCTCGCAGTTGTAGTTAGAGGTGACCAGCCCTAGGCTGATCAAAGTCAGTGCCCTGTGCCTGTTCATGTTTGTGCTTGAGCTGTCGCCGCTCTCTTGTCGCTCACTTCTGCTCCGGTCATCTGCCTGCTTGCCGGTCCCAGTGTCTGTCTGTTGTAGGCTGCAAACTCCTCACCCCTCATCCCTTTCACTTCCACTGACCATTGGCCTCAGCACCAGCTCCACACGCCTATCCAAATATTCCCCATCACCTTGCATCCCTGCCACAAAGACAGGCGGTTACAGCGTCAGCCACACCGTAGGGAAGCTCCGGCTCCCATCTATCTGTCGGAGCTGAGATTCATTTTCCTTTCTAGGTTCTTGGTCTTTCCTGGGTATCATTTTTTAAGTGGAAATTGGCACCAGGTTGATGATAGCAAATCTGGAAAGTGAGAAAAGAAATTTATTTTCCACTGGTGAGCCAGGGAAATGCTTTAAATACAAGCCGTGGGTGCAACTGCAAAGTTGGGCATTGTGAGGGAGTGCTCTCTGCATGTGCGGAACCCTGTAAATAAATTCCAGTCCATAGCTTTCATCACGTTGTTATGGATTGGTGTGTGTATGTGCTGGTATCGATCTATCTATGGAAAGGTGTGTGTGTGTGCCCAGGTGTGGGTTTGTGTGTGTGAGGCTGTGCATGCTGTGCATATAGGGTAGGTATGAATTGTACATGAGTGTGCATGAGTGTTTGTGAGTGTGTGCATGTGTGCAAGGGTGCTGGGTTTGCAGCACGCAAGAGAAGGAGCCAGAGAGAGACTAATTTGGATGCGAGACCCTGGAGGAGGCAGCCTGAGGGACGAATATCCATCTTCTTCCATCAAACGCTGCCCAAGTCAGTTGGATGCCAGGTCTGTGTTTAGGGCAGATGTACTCACATCCCCAGTTCCCTTGGTGAGCGTCTGTCCCGCTGGCCTGGGCTCAGGCATGCTGTCTCCGCTGAGGGCTTAGCAGCACAAATGGTGTCCCTCTGCCAGCAGCCTGGCTACAAAGGCCCCCTCCACTTGGCATGCTCCATTCTAAGAGGTCAAAGGCACTCAGCCCAGGCCCACCAGCCAGCTCCTGCTACAGGCCCAGACCACACCTACCTGGCACCTGAGTCTGTTCTGGACATGGCCCAAGAATGGCCCTTAGCTCTATCACCACTGGGTCACTCTGATAATTGGCTGTAAGTTTAATTTAGCAAAGCAATATAATGGGCACCCCTCTCAGGTCCCCTCTGTCTCTGGCCCTTTGGTTTAGAGAGGGAAGTCACGTGATAACCTTGCCCTGCTGCTTTGCTTGTAGTAAGTGCTCAGGAAAGGTAGCTGGTGCTGCCGATGGGGTGATGCAGATGGGTGAGGGGACCCTGCTTTCCTCTCTGGCTTTCAGATCTTCATTTTGGCCTCCTGGCTCTGCTGTCTCCCTGGCTTCGGTGTTACTCTCTTGCCAGATGAGAGATTCCAACCCCCAACCCTGCAGCAACCCACCAGCTAAGTCAGTCTCTACTGCCACCCAGGAGGTGATGTGTCTTAGTCCGTTCAGGCTGTTATAACAGAATACCATAGAGTGGAGGCTCAGACACAACAGAAACTTATTTCTCACAGTTTGGGAGGCTGGAAGCTCAAGATCAAAGTGCAGGCAGATTCAGCATCGGGTGAGGGTCTGCTTCCTGGTTCGTAGACAGCTGTCTTTGCTCTGTGTTCTCACATGGCGAAAGAGGTGAGGCAGCTCTCCGAGGTCTCTTTTATAAGGGCACTAATCCCATTCATTTGGGCTCCCCTTTCATGACCTGATCAACTCCCAAAGTTCCCAACTCCAAATACCATCCCACTGGGGGTTAGGATTCAACTTATTAATTTGGGGGGATGCAAACATTGAGTCTGTATTAGTCCATTCTCACGCTGCTAATAAAGACATACCTGAGACTGGGTAATTTATAAAGGAAAAGAGGTTAATGGACTCACAGTTCCACATGCCTGGGGAGGCCTCACAATCATGGCAGAAGGCAAAGGAAGAGCAAAAGCACATCTTACATGGCAGCAGGCAAGAGAGTGTGTGCAGGGGAACTGTCCTTTATAAAACCGTGAGATCTTTTGAGACTTACTCACTATCACGAGAACAGCATGGGAAAAACCCGCCCCCATGATTTAATCACCTCCCACCAGGTTCCTCCATGACACAGGATCATGGGAGCTACAGTTCAAGATACGATTTGGGTGGGGACACAGCAAAACCACATCACAGTCTGTGGCAGGGAGGCCTAGACAGACTTTGGTAAATTGCTTTGTGTGCTGAGTCTTGCCTCACTTAGAAGTATCGGCCCTCCAGGAGGGAGTCAGACTGTCTCCCTTGCTTCCTGCCAGTCCCTTTCCTGAAAGGGACCAAACGGGGAGACCTAGGCAGATGACAACCTAGGGGGTGGCTCAGTGACTCTGCTCAGTAGATTCGAGGACCAAATGGGACTGAGGGGTTTGGGTGCATTTTCCAGGAGACGGAGTGGAGTGAGAAAGGCATGGGACCAAGGAGCAGGGCTCAGGGATGCTCCATCAAGGGCAGAGCTGAGGGGTCTGGGGTGTTAGTGACCCCACAGAAGGGCTTTCCCAATTATGTGCTCGGGTTCTCCGGACCTGTGACTGCTTGGCCCTGGGCAGGTGCAGCATCCAGCGTACCCTTCTTATTCCACATATCCTCCTGACCTTCAAGAGCTGGCAGCCACCTGCCCCTGTCATCGGACTCCTTCATCTTTGTCTTTCCTGCAGTGCCCAGCCCACATCTGGGCATAAGTTGGGACTGAATATCTGTCCTCCCCCTGCTTCCATCCTTCCCTCATCTTTTGTCATTTTCAAGTGCCCTTGGGACACTAACCCTTGTTCATAAATAGTTGATTCCCCCTTCCTCATTATTTCTCCCTCTTTTAAAATAGTTTACTTTCTAGAGGGCAAACCCAGGGGCCAGGTTGTGGAACCTTGGGGAATTCCATGTGAGTTGTGCATAGGATTGCCAGATTAAATACAGGACACCCCAATTGCCTCTGAATTTCAAATAAATAACAGACACTTTTTAAGTTACAAGTATGTGCCATGTAATATTTGGGACATATTTTTGTGGGCTGAATTATGTCTTCCCCAGAAGATAAGTTCAAGCCCTAACCCTTGAACGGCTTTTTTTGTATTGAGAGAGTCTCACTGTGCTGCCCAGCCTGGAGTCAACTGGTGTGATTTCGACTCACTGCAACCTCTGCCTCCCGGGCTCAGGCAGTTCTCCTGCCTCAGCCTCCTGAGTAGCTGGGATTATAGGCACATGCCACCACACCTGGCTAAGTTTTGTATTTTTAGTAGAGATGGGGTTTCATCATGTTGGCCAACCTGGTCTCAAACTCCTGACCTTGAGTGATCCATCCACCTCGGCCTCGCAAAGTGTTGGGATTACAGGCGTGAGCCACCGCGCCCTGCCGACACTTGAACCTCTGAATATGACCTTGTTTGAAAACGGGATCTTTGCACATTTAATCAAGTTAGGATGAGGTCATACCAGACTAGAATGGACACTAAATCCAATATGACTGGTGTCCTTAAGAGAAGAGGCTGGGCACAGTGGCTCACGCCTGTAATCCCAGCACTTTGGGAGACTGAGGTGGGCAGATCACTTGAGGTCAGGAGTTTGAGACCAGCCTGGCCAACATGGGTGAAACCCCGTCTCTACTAAAAAAATACAAAAATTAGCTGGGTGTGGTGGCAAATGCCTGTAATCCCAGCTACTCGGGAGGCTAAGGCAGCAGAATTGCTTGAATACAGGAGGCGGAGGTTGCAGTGAGCCAAGATCACGCCACTGTACTCCAGCCTGGGTGATAGAGTGAGACTCTGTCTCAAGAAAAAAAAAAAAAAGAAGAGGCAAAGAGACACACAGAGAGGGAAGACAGCAGACCCAGGGACATGTGGCAACACACAGATGTACAGGGAGAATGCCACTAGTCCCCCTCCCCAGTGGGACCCAAAGGAAGAGATAGGCAGGTGACGATCTAATGGATGTGGTTCAGTGGAGGCAGAGAATGGAGTAATGCAATGCCCGGGATGACTGCAATGGCAGGATCTAAGAGTGCGCCGTGGGTCAGGTTCTTCCCTGGAGCTCCAGAGGAGAGCATGGTTCTGTGGACACCTTGATTTGGATGTCCTATATTTGTATTTGTGGGCTCTGGCAGCCCTTCTGAGGCAGGTCAGCTGGGTTTGCTCCTCTGTGAGGTTGTCAAAGATGTGCTAACTGGCTTCCCCCTCGCACTGCTATGAGCATTCCCAAGGTCCTGGGCACGGCTGGGGTCTGGAGGTGAGGCAGAGTAGTTTTTGAGGACCTCCTGCTCAGTTTTGTAGCACCCCCACACCACCCCAATTTCTTTATTAAAAATGGAAGAACTGACCTTATAACCTCTTCTCAGCTCAGTGGCCTGGGAAGGCAAGGTCTGGTTGCAGCTTGGCCTGTGTAGCTGGGGAAGGTTGGAGAACTTCTTTGGCCTCCCTGTTTGTGAGCGGTTTAATGGGACTGCATCTGGGTGCTGGTGGCTCTGGGGTGGTGCTTGGAGCTCTGGCAGGGCTACTAACTTCCCATGTGGCTTCAGGCAAGCCCCTTTTCCTCCATCCCTCAGTTTCCCTATCTGTAAAAGGAGAGAACTGGATCTACTCCAGGGTTTTTTTTGTTTGGTTGGTTTCTTTTGAGACAGAGTCTCACTCTGTCACCCAGGCTGGAGTGCTGTGCAGTGGCGTGATCGTGGTTCACTGCCATCTCCGCCTCCCAGGTTCAAGCGATTCTCCTGCCTCAGGCTCCCTAGTAGCTGGGATCACAGGCATGTACCATCATGCCCAGCTAATTTTTGTCTTTTTAGTGGAGAACGTGTTTCATCATTTTGGCCAGGCTTGTCTCGAACTCCTGACCTCAGGTGATCTGCCTGCCTCAGCCTCCCAAAGTGCTGGGATTACAGGTGTTGAGCAACCGTGCCCGGCCTACTCCAGGGGTCTTTATCAGCCCCTCCTCCCTGACTGCTTATGACACCTGTCAAAGCCTTGTTCTAGGGTGAGATGAACTTCCATTTAAAACCCTGATTTGAAGCCAATTCCACCAGAAATAGACACAACCTGCAGGCCTTGCCCGTCTGTGACTATGAGGTTTCAGGCACCCCCAGAGGGCCCATTCTGTTCCCAGAGCCGCCTTTATCCCCCACCCTGGTCCTGCCATGGGTCTCCTTTCTCCTTCAGAAGAGAGCTGAAGGGCAGGACACAGCCCTGTGGCAGGCAGAGGCAGAGAGGCCATTGCTCCTGATGAGGTCTTGGAATGACCAGTGGGTGGCCATCTGGCAGGAGATTTGGATGAGGGCCACATCCGCCCGGCCGGTGGCTGCCTTGGGTGGTGGGACGGCCTCCAGTGAGGTCTGTGGATAGAGACGAGGTTTCAGCAAGAGGGGTGGCTCAGTGTGTGTCTGGGTGAGGGCAGTGGTTACTCGCTGTGGAATCTGAGCCAGTGTAAATGGGGCAAGTTTCTGGTGGTTAGTTTAAAAAAGGACTCTGTCTGTGTACAAGTGAGATGAAAACCGTTCTCTGCTGAAATCTTAAACACAAAATGCCTAAATGAGTGCTGGTGATGACATCAGCTGTGCTGCGGGGTGGGAAGAGCCCTGGGCTGGGACGCCAGAAGGGACTCAGGCTTCTCATCCTGGGGGTGCCCCAAAGTGCTGTATGACTTAAGCAAGTGTCAGCCCCACTGACCTCAGTGTTCCCGGTACAGTGGTGAGGCTGACAACCACCCCTCAGGGTCACTGTGGCCTGTAGGAATCTCAGTGAAGGTAAAGCCCCCAGCCCATGTCTGCCACCCAATGGGTGCCCTCTCTGCCTTCATTCAGCAGAGACTCAGCTGGGCCTGGGCCTGGGCCTGGGCCTGGGACACAGGAGGGAAGCACTCCCTCCTGTCCTCTGGAAGCTCATGGCCTGAACAGAAATCCAGCCTGGTGCTAAGGCCAGTATGGTCAGGGTTGGAGCAGGAGGTACTCCTGGGGATCTGGGGGATGTCAGAGGTCCTGGGTGGGTGGCAGGCGTGAGGGTGGAGTCAGGGCTGGGTCCTGGACATCCACTAGTGACTCCTGACCTCAGGTGGTCCTATCTGAAATTTCTTCAGCCTGCAAAAGGTGCTGTCTAAGGAGGGCCTCAGGCTGGCGCATTGAAACCTCTGATGGTTTCCTCTGAAGCAGGGACATTTCCCTCAAAGCTTTTCTGGGCGGAGTAGAGAACAAAGGTGTCTGCTATTTACCTGGAGCGGAGATGGGGGGAAGGGTGACCCCCTTCCCGGCTTTGGGGCTACAGACTTGCCTAATGACGCTTCCCAGTCAGGCCCCATTCCTCTCCCTCCCTGCATAGTGGTCCAGCGGGCACAGGGCTGACCAGCCCACCCCGTCCCCATCAGCGTCACCCACCTTGCTCTCTTGACAGCTGCCTCCTTAGCTCCATGTGGCCTCTGCCCAGGCCCAAGATGTGTGGAGATTGGATGTGAAGTTCCCTGGGCCGAGCAGATTATATGCACAGGAGGAGCCCAGTGCTATCGGGGACAGCCGTGCACGAGGTCACCGTCCCTCGCTGTTCCCCCACCCCCTACAGGCTGTGGAATGATTGGGCTTGACGTGTTCATTTGCTGCCTGGTAAAAGTCCATTTGCTGGGCCCAAGCTGGCCCTGGCAGGGTGGGTTTGAAGGACTAGTTGGGGAGCAGCTGCGGCAGCTGCTTAGTATGCAACCTAAATATTAGTCTCTCCCAGAAAGAGGCTCGATGAAATTGTCTTTGGCCGATGGACGTGACCGGGCTGTTTGCCCACATTCCATCCTGGCCCGCCTGGCTCAGCACACCCTTCCAGAACCCTGGAGGACTGAGTGTGGGCCAGCCTGGGTCTAGCTGGGGATCTGGCCCCCAGGATCCTGGTGGGGAAGTATTCCACTCCTGGGCAGAGGAGGGAGAGGTGTGTGGCACACACCTGATGTTCATGTGTGGGGAGGCTCTGGATCCATCACTTCATTCTGGTATCAGCTTCCGCACCTGCAAACCAGGAGCTGTGACCCTCCCTGCTCTGCTTCTAACCCGGCTCCTCTGTCTGTCTGCTCATTCTAGCCTGGTTCACAGTCATGGCCTGGCTGTTCACACCCTGTCCCTTCCCGCCCATGGCCTGCCCTGGAGTCCCCAGACCCAGGTGTGAGCCCCAACCTCATCCTTTCCACCTTCAATACACATTTACCGTTTGCCCGGCTTTGTGCTGGTGCTGGGGCCATGCTGACAGGCAGAATGGTCAAGGTCATGATGTGCAGGAAGAACTAAACAGGATGATTTTAGTTTCAGGTGCTGTGACAGGGAGGCACTGGGGGGCTCCAGTAACTACTGTGCTCCCTGAGGAGGGGATACTTCTGAGCTGAGACCTGGGCCTCTGTGACCCTCAGTTTCCTAATCTGTAAAATGGTGATGGGGACCCCCGACCCCCCTGTTGTAATGCATACGTGAGACTGTGTGTGCAAAGGAGCTGGCATGCGGTGGAGCTGGGCCCCAGAGCCTCTGAACAATCCCCACCTTCCTGCAGTCTGACAGTTCCCACTGGTGACCACGTGGCCTCTGCTGTCCTCAGATCAGGGCTTCCCAAACTTCTGTGTGGATGAAAGTTGTCTGGAAGTCTTGTTAAAATACAGATTCCCAGGCCTGCCTCCACTCCCAGTGACTCAGCAGGGCTCAGGCGGGACCCTGAAATCTGCATTTTCACAGGCACCAAGGGTGGCATAGGTGGCACATGAAACACAGTTTGAGGATCCTGGCTTAGACATCCCTGCAGAGATCCAGTATCCCTCCCCTACCCCCCCAAGACTTCACTCAATCAACTAGTGGGGTGGTAGCCTTGGGGAACAATTCCCCCAGCCCCAGCAGATCTAGGAAGGCAGCTCTGGCCCCGAGGACCTGTCTGGTCTCAGTCCTGGGCAGGGCTTGCCTGCTGGACCGTGTGAAATGCTGCTTTGAAATAACCAGCTGCTCAGAATCCCAAAGTGTCCTGAATTGATTAATACGCAGAACGTCTTCCGAGAGTCTGATGGGGAATGTGAAGTATCGCTGCTGGCCCTGGAGTCATGCTGTGGGGGGAAGTAGATGCCGGGTCCAACCGGCCAAAGGGCTTGCTTCATCAACAGGGGAGGAAAATCAGTCCCACCGAGGTGATGGGGTAGGGAGGGGGGCTGTGGGCTGTGATCCTCACCAGGACCCTTTGAGATGAGCATTGTTAGTGTCTCCATTATGTAAATGAGGACATGGGGTGTGGCATATCTAGGATGTGTTTTGTCCACTCTGAGAGATCCAGAGGCTTGGCCGGGGTCCTTTCCCCTGACCCCCCACCATTTCCCTTGGCCTTCCTGGTCTGAAGCTCTCTCACAGCCAAGGTGGGGCGTAAGTCACCCAAGTTCTTTCCATGTGAATGGCATCTAATCAGCATGTATCAGGCATGTTAATGTAATAACAGATGCTAATTATATATCCTGCTATTACTCTGCTGCCAGTTGTGGGAATTGAAGCCAGATGATATGGGACCAGGAGAACCACCCCCTTCCCCCCCACCCATGTGTTATTTTATTCAGGGGGCTGCTATTTTTTTTTTTTTAATTGCAGAATTTGGTCCTATCTGAAATTTGTTCTTCCTGCATAAGCCTGGGCCAGCCCCACCCAGCCAGCTGCCAAATCTGCTACAGCCTGGCGCTGGGAAAAAGACAGGAGCCCACCATGATCCTTGTCTGGGGGGCTGCCAGCTAGTGCCAAGGAGGGGTTGACTCACAGGCAGGCAGGGCCACCCGCCTGGGCTCCTCCTCCCTGGCTGTGGCTGGTGGCTGGTGGCTGGAGCCTCTTTTCTCCACATCGCCACCCACTGGTGACTCACTGTGAATGCCCCAAGGCTGCAGCCCGCATCCTCAACCCCAGCCAGGATCTGCTTGGACAGCAGTAGGGTGAAGGCAGAGTTCCCCCGCCCCCAGCAGCCAGGCGAATTACCTAGTCCGGGCAGCCCCTGGCTCTGCCTCCCCTGCTCCCACCTCCACCTATTCCTAAGGCTTCTAAGCCTCAGTTTCCCCATTTACAGAATGGGGAACACTCACCTCAAAGGGCCCCTGATGAGGTTCTCAAGCCTGGGTGCACATTGAGAATCACCAGGGTGATTAAGGCAGGTACTGAGCTTGGGTCTATCCCTAGTCCCTCCTGGATCAGTTTCATCAGAATTTCCAGGGTGAGAGATCTGGACATCAGCACTTAAAAAAAAAAAAAAAGTGGGTGGGTGTGGTGGCTCATGCCTGTAACCCCAGCACTTTGGGAGGCCGAGGCGGGCGGATCACCTGAGATTGGGAGTTCGAGACCAGCCTGGCCAACATGAAGAAACCCCGCCTCTACTAAAAATACAAAATTAGCGGGGCATGGTGGCTGGTGCCTGTAATCCCAGCTACTCGGGAGGCTGAGGCAGGAGAATCGCTTGAACCCAGGAGGCGGAGGTTGCGGTGAGCTGAGAGTGCGCCATTGCACTCCAGCTTGGGCAACAAGAGCAAAACTCCGTCTCAAGAAAAAAATAAAAAAATAAAAAAGCTCCGGGCGAGTCCAGTATGCAGCTGGGAATGAGAACTGCTCTGGGGAAGCTTCTGTGACAGGGTCTGGCTCGTGGCAGAATTCAAATGAGAGCTCTTGCTCCCTTATTGTTTATTGTGTTACAAGTATTAGTAAAAGTATTAGATTCTAAGCCACTCATTTGAAACCAGTGGACTAAGAACTTCATTAATTTTAAAAAATCCTGCTGGGTGCCATGGCTCATGCTTGTTATCCCAACACTTTGGGAGGCCAAGGTGGGCAGATCACGAGATCAGGAGATTGAGACCATCCTGGTTAACATGATGAAATCCCATCTCTACTAAAAATACAAAAAATTAGCCAGGCGTGGTGGCAGGCACCTATAGTCCCAGCTACGTGGGAACCTGAGGCAGGAGAATTGCTTGAACTTGGGAGGCGGAGGTTGCAGTGAGCCAAGATTGCACTATTGCACTCCAGGCTGGGTGATAGAGCAAGACTCCGTCTCAAAAAAAAAAAAAAAAAAAAAAAAAAAAAAAAAAAAAAAGAAAAACAGAAAAATCCCTAAATAATAAATAAATATGCCTGCACAGAGGCATGTGGGTAAGGAAAAGCAGGTCAGCTTTGGCATCTCCTCCCTCTCCCCATGTCCAGGAAAGAGGAGGAGGGGAGGGAGGGAAGAATGCTCCAGAAGGGTAGAGGCAAGAGGGCGGACACAGCCCATGGGAGGTAATTCCCAGGACTGGAAAGGACATAGGGTTTTGGGTGCCCTGCTCATTGGGTTTGGGGGGAGGTGGAGCAGGACCTAAGAGGTACTGGCTTTGTGGGGCCCCTTAGGAAGCTAATTATCCTGGGCAAAGGGGATTCCTGACCCAGCCCCACTGGGAATAAGGGGCTTGGACAGCAGGCAATGAACTCAAGGTAAACAGAGCAACCTGAGAGCCGGAGGTGTTACCACCCAGATTGCACCATAGTGTGCATCCCACCCCATCCCAAGAAGTCGAGAGGAAATTTCTCACCACTTTGAGATGCAGGACCTAGAGATGAGATTAAGCAAGTAAATGACATTTCTGGCACGGCAATGAGATGGCGTGAAGTTCATACCCGTAACTCCTACAAGACAAAACAGAATAGAGTTAACCACAAACTGGACACTGAGCCGTGGTGGCACCCAGCAAAGTGGCCTGGGGCCCCTGTCTGGAGGCAGTTGTGCTGGAAGGGGGCAGGGCACTCAGGGTCTCACCCCTAAAGCAGGACTTTCAGAAAGAGCAGGACTTTTAGAAAGGGGGCTGTAGTCAGGAAGCCCTGCAGGGGCACTGGAAGTGGCCCCAGAGGGAGAGAGAAGGCAAGTCCCTATGCTGAAAGGGCAGGATGGGGTGCACTTCCCAAACCGAGATGGGCATTGAGGATGACCTGGGGGGACTTGTTGAAAATACAGATTCCTAGGCATCACCTAAATTTGGATACAGCTGGTCTGGGGCCTGGGAATCTGCATTGTCAGCAAGCTGCCTGAAGAGTAAAATGCTCACCCAGGCTTGGGGATCATGAGTGTTGGGGAGAGGCAGGAACCAGGACTGCCCTGAGTAAATGTGGAGACTTCCAGCCTCCCCTTCTATTCCTACCACCCCCTCCCCTCCCCTCCCCTCCCCATCATTCCCTGCCCCGGGGGTCACAAGGCTGTTCCTGTTCCCCCTGGGAACGCTCGGCAAGCCCCTTCCTGCTCTCGGAGCCTCCTGTGGCTCTCCCGTGGGTGTCCCCTTCCCAGGCTCGGGCCAGTTTACCCATGGGAGGACCAGGCTCTGCAAAGGGTATAAGTGTGTGCTGAAGCCACATTTGCTTGAAATTAGCCTTTCTTTTTGAGTCCATTTCATTCTCCTAATGCTCAAATATGACACACTGCTGTGCCATTCTGTTTGCAGATTATTTTTCTCTCTGATGAGCAAACACCAAGTAAATGAATAGAGGAGAAAGAAAGTGATAAATTTACAGAAGTGAAGAAATGAAGAATGAAGAGCAAACACCAAGTAAATGAATAGAGGGGAAAGAAAGTGATAAATTTATAGAAATGAAGAAGTGAAGATTTCAGTCAGGCACAGTGGCTCACACCTGTGATCCCAGCTACTTGGGAGGCTGAGGCAGGAGGATTGCTTGAGCCTAGGAGGTTGAGGCTTCAGTGAACTATGATCATGCTGCTGCACTCCAGCCTGGACAAGATAGTGAGACCCTGTCTCTTTAAAAAAAAAAAAAAGGCAAAAAAAAAAAAAAAAGAAATGAAAATTTCAAACCTGGTGCAGGCTCAGGGGCAGTGCTCACACAGCCCATCCCATTGCCTTGAGGGTAGGGCCACTGTCTCTAGTCTGGTCTAGTCTGGTTGCAGGAGAAGTGGCTGCTCAGGGTGGGTGGGATGCAGGGCTTTTTCTGATGCTCAGCATCATCCTAATCAAACCAGTGCTCTCCACCATCAGCTTCTGGAACCACTTGTCTTGTTCTTGTACGTGACATCTGCACCTTCACCATCACCTGCTCTACATCCTTCCATAGCTCCCCATTGCCCTGGGACCAGATGCCATATGGCCTGACCTTCAGGAACTCTGCATCCACTCTCCCTTCACAAGTCCTTTGCTTTCCAGGTGCTCGATGTCGAATTTGTTGAGTGTGTGAATGAATCACCTCCACGTGTCTTGGATGGACCCATTTTCCTGGCCCCTTTGCTCTTGCAGGTTCCTCTGCCCCGAGCACCTCCGCCTTCCTGTGCGCAGTGCACCTGCTTCCCCAGCTGAAATGCTTCCTCCTACACCCAGCCTTCCCCCAAGCTGGAAGCAACCCCTTCTCCTTGTGAGCTCCCACTGCAGTTTGTCTTGAATCCTGAGCACCTTTCACAGCCTTCTCTCTTTTACCTTTGCCCGTTTCCATATCTGGTTTTTTCCTGGCTATTCATCTCTCTGTGTCTAGCATGGTGCCTGGGACACTAGGTGACCTGTGCACAGAAGGCGTTCTGCTCTCGGCTGCAGAGGCCGTGATGGAGAACATACATCCCTTTTGAGACCTTAGGGGGAACCTGGCATCTTCCTGCAGGACAGCAGCCTCATGGCTTCAGGTAGTAAAATAAAAAATGTGACCTCCCTTTTAAATGGTTCCCATCCCAAGTTTCTGTCCCTAAGAAGTGGGATCTTGCTGGGTGATCACTGGAGCCCAGCTAGGCATTGATCTGGACAATAAAGTTTCCAGCTGTGTTCCTGGAAATTGGGGCTGAGGGATTAGATACATCATTTAGCTGTGGGGAGACAGAATTCCCCACCCAAAGGGTGCAAGAAACTCCTTAGGAGGGGTACTGCATTGTAACAATATGGGCTTTACTGTAGCAAGCCATCCCTTGGTTCATAGCTTAGGTCCGCTATTAACTGGCTGTGTGAATTCAGACAAATTCCTTAACCTCTCTGAACCTTAGTTTCCTGGTTTGGGAAATTATGTTAATGGTGTCTTTAGAGTCTTTGGGAATATTGGGGATAATATCCGTAAAGTACCTGGCACCTCATTGGGAGCTTGATAAATAATGGCTAGTATGATTGTCATTATCATTAGCAGCCCTGATTTATCTTTTTTTTTTTTTTTTATAGTCATTGTTGTTCCCTCCAGCTGTTGGTGCCTGTGCTGGGATCACCCAAGGCTGTGAGTCAGACTAGAAGAGCTATTTTGTAATTAGGTTGACAGATGCAGGGTGCAGTGGAACCCCTGCCGGAGATCACAAATTAATTAGTGTCATTTGTGGAGAAGGGGTCCTGCAACAGGCTTGGTGGGGACAAGCCAGGCCCACGGGTGTCTGACTGTGGTCCTCGTGGCTCTGCAGAGGGGTAATCCCTGTTAACATTGGCAGAGGTGGGTGCCTCTAGGGTGTGTAAGGAACCCAGAACCACGGAAGTGCCCCTGCATGTATGGCAGGTGGGGTGGGACTTGGTCACATCCCCTGGGGCTTTGTTCTAGGGAGGCTGTGGAGCGAGAGCTTCCTCACCTGCACACTGATGTGTGGCCTGTGCCCATGCCTCAGTTTCCCCACACAGCCCTCCATCTACTTTCCAAGTCTGTCTGTTCCCTGGCTTAGCTGGAGCTGGGCTGCCTGCTCTATCTGCCAAGCCCTCCCACAGCAAATCACTGGGCAGCACCCGTCCATCTCCTTGCAGCCCCCAGCAGCCCAGAAATCATGACTTGTTCATAAATGACAATGTCAACCCCTATTTATGTCTGGAGCCATGGAGGCACACAGGGCTCCCAGCACCAGTTTTTCCCAAGGATTCTGGCCTCACTTCACCCTCAGGGCAGTGAGCAGGCTGGCAGCACAGCTTCTGGGCTCAGCTCTGCCCTCCCGCCTGCTCCTGTGTGCGCCATGCCTTTGGGGCCATCCTCGCCTATACCTCACTCCACTTGCTCTACCGCAGGACCATGGGGAAGCTAATTTTACTCAATCAACATTTATTGCATGCTTTGCCAATTCTCAGGCTGCTGAGCCGCTCTTAGCACACATTAACTATCTCACTTAATAGCTGTGGCACAGCCAGGTAAGAACTATTAGTATTCCCATTTTATAGACAAGGAAATGGAGTCTCAGAGATGATCAGGGTCACAAAACTGGTAAGAGGTCGCTAGGATTTGAACCCAGATGGTCTGACTGTATGATCTTTTAAAACATTTTTATTGAGGGATAGAATATAGCAAGATACACAGATCTTAGGTGTTCAAGTTCAATGACTGTTGACCAATGCATCCCCCCACGTAACCAGTCCTCTGAGCAAGATACAGAGTACCTCCATAATTCCTCATGGCTCTTCTCAGTCACTTCCTACTGCACACGTGGAGTGGAATGTTGTTCTGATTTCCATCACCAATAAGTAAACTAGTTTTTTTTTTTTTTTTTTTGAGACAGGGTCTTGCTCTGTTGTTCAGGCTGGAGTGCAGTGGCATGAACATGGCTCACTGCAGCCTCAACCTCCTGGGCTCAAGTGATCCCCCGTGTTCAGCCTCCCGAGTAGCTGGGACCACAGGCATGTGCCACCATGCCTAACTACTTTTTGTAGAGACAGAGTCTCACCATGTTGCCCAGGCTGGTCTCGAACTCCTGAGCTCAAGTGATCCTCCCGCTTCAGCCTCCCCAAGTGCTGAGATTACAGACATAAATCTCACTGCGCCCAGCCTGTAAGCTCTGTTCTTTAATTTTTGTATAAATAGTATTATATATTGGAATTATGTATAGAACAATACATACTGTTTCTTTCACTCTGAACAATGTTTTTGAGGTTCATCCATATTGTCGCATGTATCAATAGTTCATTCCTTTCATTGCTGAGTAGTTTTCCATTGCATAGATAGGCCACACACTTTGTTTTCCCTTCACTTACTGATGGACTCTTGGTTGTTTGCAGTGTTGGGCTCTAATGAATAAGCTTCTCTAAATGCTCTGTGTGGGCAAATGTCTTCATTACTCTTGGGTTGATAATTGGGGTGGAATTGTTGGGTTACAGGTGGCTGTATGTTTAACTTTATAATTGCCAAACATTTTCTGAAGTGGTGCACCATTTTACACTCCCACTAGCAATATGGAGAGTTCTAATTGCTCCACATCCTTACCAAGCTTTGGTGTTAGTCTTTTTTATTTTAGCCACTCTGGGGTATGAGTAGTAGTATCTCATTTTGCTTTTATTGTGCATTTCTGTGATGACTAATGATTTGAGCTTATTTTTCACATAATTCTAGGTCATTCATATATTTGCTTTTGTGATGTGTCTGTTCCAATCTTTTCCCACTTAAAATATTGGGTTGGTTGTCTTTTTATTATTGATTTGTAGGGGTTCTTTATATATTCTAGATATGACAATTTTCTCCCTAGTCTGCAGATTGTTTATGGATTTTTCTTAACAGTGTCAGTGCTGAGCAGAAGTTGACTGCAGCCCCCTGAGTTCTGGTTATCGATGATTCCTGGGGGTATGAAATGAGAGACTGTAACTGGCCTGCATGATGCCAAGAATACAGCTGGACCTCGGAAGGGACTCATGTTCTTTGTCCTTCCCTCTGCTGCCAAGGTCTCCCCAGATCACTGTCTCTAAGTGGAGTGGATGTCCTCTCCTCTCCATCCATCCACCCTCCCATGTGTCACTCATCCTTGAGCATCCAGCTTCACACAGGCCTCTGGCACCACACTCCTTAGAATGCCGAACTCAAGGAAACAATTCAAATGGGCATCTCTCTGTTGCCACCTCCAGCGCCACTGACTTCATGCAGACCCTCCCCACATCTTCCTTTCTTGGACCACTGCAATGCCCCCTTCTGCTGACTCAATCAACACAATTCTTTTAGTGTCAATCACTGTCCAGGCCAGATTAGGGTCCCAGAATATAGCACTTGCTCAAGCACTGCCCTGCTTTCCAGGAGCTCACAGACCAGGGGAAACACATGCACACCAGTGTTGAGAATACAGAGGTGAGAGCAATGTACAGAGATGGATGCACTAGGTGTTGAGGACAGTGGCCGGGAGAAGAGAACCCTCTTCTGTGCCTGGAGATTAGTGGGGAGGGGACCCCGCAGAAGCCTTCTCAGGGGAACAACCCCTGCGCCAGAGTCTGCAAGCTGAATAGCTTTTTCCCAGCAGACAGCTTCACGGAAAGGAAGTGCCTTGTAAAGAGAGGAAAGCCTGCGTGTAAACGTCTGGAGTGGCGACAGTGGACAGTGTCGCAGGGAAGGGCACATTGGCCGGCATGACTAGTGGGTGGAGGGGTGCAGGGTGGAGGTGAGCATGGAGAGGCTGAGAAGGTGAGATCATAAGACGCCTGGTATAAGGCCGGGCGCGGTGGCTCAAGCCTGTAATCCCAGCACTTTGGGAGGCCGAGACGGGCGGATCACGAGGTCAGAAGATCAAGACCATCTGGCTAACACGGTGAAACCCCGTCTCTACTAAAAAAAATACAAAAACTTAGCCGGGCGAGGTGGCGGGCGCCTGTAGTCCCAGCTACTTGGGAGGCTGAGGCAGGAGAAGGGCGTAAACCCGGGAGGCAGAGCTTGCAGTGAGCTGAGATCCAGCCACTGCACTCCAGCCTGGGCGACACAGCCAGACTCCGTCTCAAAAAAAAAAAAAAAAAAAAAAAGACGCCCGGTATGTTGGGTCAGAAACTTGGGTTTTATCCTGAAAGCAAGAGGAGCTTTAGGAGGACTTGAGGATGGGGAGGGCATGGTATTAAGTGCTCAGAACCCACCTGTGGCAGTTGTTAAGCGGGTGGATGAGGGTGGGCTTCTTTAGAATGAGGCCTGTTGGGTGCTCTTCCATTAGTAGCTGGTCTGGGCCTTACCCAAGGCAGGCGGAGGGTGTGGCAAAGAGGGGCTGTCTGCATCTCCTCCCTCACTCAGGGCAGCTGCTGAGAGATTACCAGTCATGAGTAAGAACACAGTGATAGTCATGATCACGATCACCATCTGCACGGGGCAAACTGGTGAGCTTCATGGAGAGAGACGTTGTGCCCTTCAGATGGCAACAAGTGGGACCCATGTCTGATGGAACAGATGTGGTTGTGCATTGGCTGTGGTGAGTGGCTTTGGGATGAACCAGGGGCAACGCTGGTGAGACTGGAGGTAGAAGAGTGGACACTGCCTCTTTGGCACCTGGGAGTTATGTGTGGTCAGATAGATGTAGGTTTGCTTCTGCTTCTGCAACTTCACTCTTCGAATAAATTCCTTAATGTCTCCATGCCACAGTCTCCTCATCTCTCACATAGGGTTCCTAAAAGCCTCTGTCACTGGAGTTTTGGGGGGCTTCAATGCCACAATGCATGTAAAGAAAGTGCTTGGCATGCAATCATGTCCCATGAACTCGGGATTATGGGCCATGTACCGAATCACCTCTAAAGCTTCTTATTGCTACTGCTGGCCTGGCCTTGCCCCTGGAAGCAGCCCAGCTGTTGGGCCCCCAGTTAGTGCAAGGCACAGATGTGGGAGATATTTCCCAGGAAAACACATCACCAGTGCCCGGGCGCCTCTTGCCTCAATCTGTAGCAGCAGCAGCAGCAGCAGCAGGGTCCTGAGAAGGGCCTTGGTGAGGGTTATTTGTGCCTCCTCAGCAAAGGCCTTCCTGTTGCTGCTCTAGTTCAATGAAGATCACCCTTTGGCAGGTTTTCTGGGCTGTGCACAGGCAGTTAAGGAGCTGAAACTCCAAAGGCAATTTCTCCCCAAGGAGCTGTTTTGTGGGTGGTTCACTCTGCACCACTGCCATGGAGATGTTCCCTGCCCCAGTCCTGCACAATTCACTGAGCCCAGGGCTCACTGGGCTGCCCAGGGAGCTCCTCAACCAGGAAGGAGTGGGCCTGGCTCTGGCAGAGAGAATGGGGCAGGGTCCTGACTATATTTACCTTCCTGCCTGCAGGGACTTGGGGGAAATTCAAGGGAGACTCAGGTCCTTGAATAGCAGTACCAAAATTGCCTCCCAAAACACTGCGGTGGCTCACGCCTGTAATCCCAGCACTTTGGGAGGCCAAGGTCGGGGGACCACAAGGTCAAGAGACCGAGACCATCCTGGTGAACATAGTGAAACCCCATCTCTGCTAAAAATACAAAAATTATCTGGGTGTGGTTGAGTGTGCCTGTAATCCCATCTATTAGGGAGGCTGAGGCAGGAGAATGGCTTGAACCCGGGAGGCAGAGGTTGCGCCACTGCACTCCAGCCTGGAGACAGAGCAAGACTGTCTCAAAAAAACAAAACACAACAAAAAAACACAAAACACTGTTTCTAAAAACCAGACAACCTTCCCTCTTACCTCCAAGGCAAAAGGAGATGGCAAATGCTGTTAAATGCCTTAATAAGCGGTTGCTATTGGTTCAATGATGGCTATTAAAAGCTATCAATTGTTTGGATACAGGAAAATGGAGAGAAAACTTATCAGGAGCACTTTTAAAGCCCATCTTGTATCAATAGCAGTGTTGTTAATTTGCAGCTTCCAGATCATACTGAAAGTGTTGGTTATCAAAGTTCTTTGGGGGAAAAGGTCATTCATAAACACTCAGATTCTGAGTTAATGAATTTTCCATGGGTGTCTTACAGACCCTCCCTCCATCACTGCCTGCCGTGGGCTGTCTCAGGCTGGGGACTGGTCCAGGAGCGGTGCCCGGAGGTCCTGGCTGAATGGACTTGACCTTCTTTATCCTTCTCTGGCCTGAGGCCTCTCTTCCTGCTTTGGAGAAATGACTCTCCATCCTGGCCGGTGCTACTGCCCTTGATGGCCACTAGGGGGAACCAAGGTTCTCAGCAAAGGGCTTCTCTCCCACAGCGTGAAACTGAAGAGGATTGTTCTGCATCAGTGACTTTTCCCTCCCAGATTCTGAAAGAGGTGCTGAAACGGGAACCCAGTGACTGGCTACTGGCCTGGTAGAGGTGGATAGTATTGAAGAAGCCCCAATCTAGTTCTTAAAGCACAGTTAATTTTTTTTCTTTTTTTGAGAAGGGGATCTCACTTTGTCACTCTGGCTGGAGTGCAGTGGTGCAATCATAGCTTGTTGCAGCCTTAAAATCTTGGGCTCAAGCGATACTCCTGCCTCAGCCTCCTGAGTAGCTGGGACTATAGGCACACACCACCATGCTCGGATAATTTTTTAATATTTTTGTGGAGATGAGGGTCTCACCATGTTGCCCAGGCTGGTCTCAAACTCCTACGTTCAAGCAATGCTTCAGCCTCGGCCTCCCAAAGTGGTGGGATTACAGGGGCGAACAACTGCACCTGGCCACAGTCAGATGGTACACAACCGACTTTAGTGTTGTTACTATTTTTTTAAATTTGAGACAGAGTCTCACTCTATCGCCCAGTCTGGAGTGCAGTGGTGTGACCTTGGCTCACTGCAACATCCTCCTCCTGGGTTCAAGCCATTCTGGTGCCTCAGCCTTCCAAGTAACTGGGATTATAGGCGTGCGCCACCGCACCCAGCTAGTTTTTGTATTTTTGGTAGAGATGAGGTTTCGCCATGTTGGCCAGGCTGGTCTTAAACTCCTGGCCTCATGTGATCCATCCGCCTTGGCCTCCCAAAATGCTGGGAATACAGGTGTAAGCCACCGCGCCCGGCCCACAAGTGACTTTAAAATGACCATTTCCAGGAAACCTAGAGGAGTTCCCATGCCCACCTGTGACCCCTGCCCCAGGTCCTGGCCAGCCGAGGGCTATATTCTGTGGCATCCTCCTCTTCTTCCTCTTCTTTATCCTGCTCTTAACACTTCCTACACCTTCATTTTCTTGAACAACTCTGATCTTCGGGGAACTGTACACTCAGTGCTGTGGGCATGGCATTGGGGGAACTGGAGGCTGATGGGGGAGAAAGAAGCACAAGAAATGGCTCCTGCATTCAAGTGCTTTTCACTCAGTTTGGAGATGTAGGAATTTGATTCAAGTCCTTGAACATTTGCTGAGTGCCCATTTGAGAAACAGGGGAATATTGGGAAAGAAAACAGATTTGGCGACTGACTTTCAGCCTCAGCTCCATCTGGGGGGCAGTGTGACGCTGTGTTACTGAAACGTGCCGGCTCTCTATTGCCTCATTTGTAAAATGGGGCCAGGCATACTAAGTGATCCATGGCCCTGTATCAAGAGTCACCAGGGGCTGGAAGAGAGAGGCTTTCTTTTCTTTCCTTTTTTATTCAGAGACAGGATCTTTCTCTGTCACCTAGGCTGGAGTACAGTGGTGCAATCGCGGCTCACTGCAGCCTGGAACTCCTTGGCTCAAGTGATCCTCCCATCTCAGCCTCCTGAGTAGCTGGGACTCCAGGCAAAAGCTACCATGCCTGGCTTATTTTAATTTTAATTATTTTATAGAGATGGGGGTCTCATCATGTTGCCCAGACTGGTCTTGAACTCCTGGCTTCAAGTGATCCTCCTGTCTTGGGAGAGAGGCTTTCTTAACCTCTAGGTAAGCGCCACCTCCTTTGTGAACCTCTCCAATCCCTTTCCCTGTAAGCTAAACAATAATTTCCTTGTCTGTCTTCCAAACCTTTGTTGTAGCCCAGTTAGAGCTGTCTGGAGTGCACTGCCGTATTTGTCATTGAACTGAGAACTCCATCAGAGCAGGGATGGTGGAGATGCCTGATTCCTGCCCAACTGGCTCACAGCCTGGCACTTTTCAGGGAACATCAGCAGATGCTGGGGTGAAGGGAGAGGTAGAAACAGCTTCCTTCTTTCCAGTGTGGGCCCCTTTGCTGACAGTGGTGCCATTCAGATGTGTGGGGACTCAGGGTGTGATGATATTTAGGTGGACACTAGTTGTGGTCTTGGAACTTGGGGTCACTTTGAGGGAGAGCCTGACCATCAAGTGCTTGGCCACAGGGCCTGGGCAGTAGACACATGGCATTGAACCCTGGAATTCCGTGACAGGATGGAGAAACATTTTCCACTGGTGGCCAAATGGCACTCTAGGTGGATGGGTCCTGGGGGGATGCTATTAGGAGTCTAGGCACGGTGCTTACAGTGCTGGGTCAAAGGTGAGAAAGAGATCCCTCTGGCATCTCCATCAATCCTGTCTTTTTTTTTTTTTTTGAGACAGAGTTTTACTCTTGCTGCCTAGTCTGGAGTGCAATGGCGTGATCTTGGCTCACTTCAGCCTCTGCCTCCCAGGTTCAGGTAACCCTCCTGCCTCAGCCTCCGGAGTAGCTGGGATTACAGGCACTCACCACCATACCCGGCTAATTTTTTTTTTTTTTTTTTTTTTTGTATTTTTAGTAGAATGGGGTTTCCCCATGTTGGCCAGCCTGGTCCCAAACTCCTGGCCTCAGGTGATCCGCTTGCCTCGGCCTCCCACAGTGCTGGGATGACAGGCGTGAGCCACCGTGCTCTGCCAATCTGTGAAGGAGGGGTTCGGTGCCATGGAGCCCTCTGGTTCTTACTCCCTTTTGAATGCAGAGCAGAGTGAGCAGGACTGGGGCGCGCCTTCGGCAGGCGACAGTGTTCACTGGCAACTTGTGCTCGCTGTTTTCTTTCCGGCTTACTTTTGATAAATGATACTATTTTAACACATTCCATAGTGATATACTGTCTCATTTAAATAAACGCATTTAAGTCAAAAAATAAAGGGAGTCTGGGCCAGGCACCGTGGCTCACGCCTATAATCCCAGCACTTTGGGAGGCCGAGGTGGGCGGACCACAAGATCAGGAGATCAAGACCATCCTGGCTAACATGGTGAAACCCCGTCTCTACTAAAAATGCATTAAAAAAAAAATTAGCCAGGTGTGGTGGCGGGCACCTGTAGTCCCAGCTACTCGGGAGACTGAGGCAGGAGAATGGCATGAACCCGGGAGGTGGAGCCTGCAGTGAGCCGAGATCATGTCACTGCACTCCGGCCTGGGTGACAGAGGGAGACTCCATTTCAAAACAAAATGATAATAATAAAATAAATAAATAAAGGCAGTTTGTTTAAATAAAAACATTAAGTAAACAATACCACAGGTCTACTGTGAATATAGCAAAAATCCTGATGCTTGTACAAGGGGGGTTTGAGAGCACAGGCGTGGGAGGTCCTGCTCTGACTCTTCCAGCGATATGACCTTGGGCTTCTCTGCACCTCAGTTTCCCCATCTGTAAACAGGGCTAATAATACCTTCTCAGGAGGGTCGTCATGTGGAGCAGAGGAGGTAATGAGTGCAAAGTGTTTAGCACAGGGGCAGGCCCACAGTAGATGCCTGAGGATTGTGCATTGTCAGAAGTGTTCTTTTGCAGCAGGGGTGGATGGGGCCTGCAGAATGAGACATGCAGTCTTTACTCCGCCCTGCAGAGACAGGGAGCATGGCTCCTGGGGATGGAGGGTGGGAGGAAGCAGGACCCCTGAGGAATGGTCAGGCTGGGCCTGGGAGCCCAGCGTACTACCTGTAGGCCGAGGGAGGAGAGCCCATCCCGCTCGCTAGGCCTGGGCAGGAAGCCAGGGGCTCTGTGCGGGGTTTCTCCTTTGGGTTGGAGAGCTTTCCCACCATGCTCTGCCACTCCAGTTCCCCTTATTTCAAGATTTAATTCAGTGTTTCAAATGTTCCTAATAAGGTCCTGGCAATGTTATCTTTGGAGATTCCTAGACTGGAAGGCCACATTTTCTACTGAAGTTCAATATTAACACACCAGTGAGAACAGCTTCAGCTGATGAGAATTACAACTATTCTCCAACTTGCAGGCAAAAGGAGTGTGCTTGAAAAATATTAAAGAGCTTTTCCCTCCCTCCCTCCCTCCCTCCTCCCTCCTTCCCTCTCTTCCTTCCTCCCTCCTTCCCTCTCTTCCTTCCTCCCTACCTCCCTCTCTTCCTCCCTCCCTCCCTCTCTTCCTCCCTCCCTCCCTCCCTCCTTCCTCCCTCCCTCCCTCCCTCCCCCTTCCTCCCTCCCTCCCTCCCCCTTTCCTCCCTCCCTCCCTCCCTCCCTCCTTCCCTCCCTCCTTCCCTTCCTTCCCTTCCTTCCCTTCCTTCCCTTCCTTCCCTTCCTTCCCTTCCTTCCTTCCTTCCTTCCTTCTTTCCTTCCTTCCTGAATTTATTGAAGGTATACTGGGTACTAGTATTGTGGCCTTTGCTAAAACCAGGAGTTCCTTCTTCTCTGGCATAGGCCGATTTCAGTTCTTTAAACACAAGCGAAAGGCAGAAATTGCAGGACCCTGTCACTTGGATCAGCCAAAGAATTCTTCTCTTGTTCACTTGTTTCAAGTATTTACATATCATTCAGGTCACACACACACACGTCGCTTTGAGGCATCTGTCTGTGCAGATTAATCTTGTTGGCCTGTTTGCTTAGCTTTTCCATATTCAGGCGGGAGAAACCAGACACCCAGGACACAGGTTTGGGCACATTTTCTGGGCCCTGTGACCCTGCCAGGAGCTAGCGTACCCCCGCGGAGCTGGTCTTTCCCCCTTCCCGTGGGCAGCCACTGACAGCCCGTCCACCGCAGCCTGCAGATTCCTTACAGGTCTCCCCACTCCCCAGCGATTCTCCTCTCCAAGCCTCTGTGCAGGCTGCTCCCCATTCCTGGAGCGCCACCTTTTGTCCTGTTCACTCTCTGAGATACTCCATGTCCTTCCTCCCCTGCGAAGACTTCCTGAGACCTTCCGACCCTTCCCTGCTCTGAGATACTACGGAATCCACAGTCCAGACCACACGTGCACCCAGTGGCCCTGTATCATCTGAGTTCCCACATAGCGTCAGTCCTGCCTCCCCATTGTCGGGGCAGACTCCTGGGGACCAGGCCTTGGGCTTAGAACTGATACTTGTGGAGCTCTTCTTATGCATGAAGCTCAGTGCTTCCCATCCTTGAGCTCAAAACTACCCTGGGAGGCAGATGCTGCATTGACCCCATTTCAGGCACAAGAAATAATGAGGCATCCTTATTGGTCACACAGCAGGAAGAAATAGAATAAGGATTTGAATACGGGTGGTCTGACTCCAGAGCCCTGAAACACTCACTCCTCTCCGTTTCCCTGGCCCTTCCCTACAGCACAGGGCTAGGCTCGTGGGGGAACTGAAGAAGGAGATGGTCCCCGGGAGCCCAGGCCTGCCCAGGTGATGGATGGAGTGCAGCAAGGTGCCTGGTGGGCGTTAAGCAAGATTAGCCATGCCTAGACTGGAGCTGCCGCTGCTGCATGATATTGCTGGGGTCTCTGCAAAGCCCCCTCTGATTTCCTGAACACTCACTTCTGTCCTTGGAATGCTGTCGCTCCGGTGCTTTTAATTCAAAGCATTTACTTATTTTGCATTGCTTTGCTCCCTAAAGGATTTGAGGCAACCTGCAAGAAAACATTCAATAAAGTCATAATAAAATATAAATAAGATCAACAAGGTAAGGCGCTGTTCACATCACGACACTTGTTTCTTGCATCTGACCGCCCTTCGTGGACCAGGCTTATCCTCCCTTCTCCGATCCTAACATTCAGAAAGGTCTTGCCTGTCACATGTTTTAAGTAAAAACATACAGTGCTTTGCAGCTTCTGGAGTTTAAATGTGAAGATGCGAGGCTTCTCTCAGGCTGCCGTGTGTATGTATGATCAGAAGATTCGCTTCCCAATCAAAGCCACTAATTTGAACAGCACAGGTCACTGTCAGCCTGCTCTGATCCTCTCATCTCCCCTTCTTGATCAGCCTCCTTATGCTGCCCTCTTGTCATAACCCGGTGCTTTCCAGGCATGATGAGAATGTTATAAAAGGGGCAATGTCTCAGCTGGCCCAATGGAGCAGTGGCAGATGCTGTGAGAGTCAAGGGTGCCCGACTTCCTGGACTGCGCAGTCAGGGGGGCGCCGGTCCACCCCAGGTTCCTGCAGATACTGCAGAACCGTCTGCTGCTTCAATGCACTTTCCTCGCCTCCAGGAAGTATTGTTACGGTGTTGAATCAGTGAGCCCAAGGTCAGGTGGAGCCAGGGAATGTATTTGTGAGGAGGCTAAGTTGTGTTTGCTGGGACGGCATGGGGCTTGGAGCCACGAGGGAAGCTGGCACGTGTGAGGTTGAAAGACAGCACGGTGGTGGCCCCGGGGATGCTTTTCCTCGTTCTCCCTGGATCAGTTCATTAAATGATCAGCAGCCCTCTTCCAGGAGGCCATGTGCCTAGGATATATGACTATGTCTATGTTGGGGCTTGAGATTACACACCAGCAGGCTCTGGTTCTCAGACATAAGAAAACCATTTTGATAGCCATGTTCCCTGTCATTCCATGGAGAACGTGGAAAACTGGGTTGGAAAATTCTAAGGGAGGAGTCTTGGAAAAGGTCGAGATCGAATCCCAGCTTTGCTCTTGGCTGGCTCTGCGGCCCTGGACAGGTAGCTGCCCCCTGAGCATCCGGAGCAGGACTTATGATACTTGCCAGGCAGAGATATTTGAGGATGAACAGAGAGGAGGTTTGCAAAAGGCCTGGCACCACTAGGAGCCTTGCACATGTTGGTCCCATTTCTTCTTGCTTGGAAGGTGGGGGTCTTCTTTTTTTCGTCTGTACTGCTGTAACAAAATGCCTTGGACTGGGTAAGTTATAAGCAGCAGAACTCTATTTTCTCACAGTTCTGGAGGCTGGGGGCCGAAAGTCAAGGCATCTGCAGATCAGGTGTTTGGCGAGGCCTCGGTCTCTGCTTCCAACCTGGTGCCCCGTTGCTGCATCCTCCAGAGGGCATGAATGCTGTCCCCTCCTATACAGTGGAAGGGTCAAAGAGGTGGAAAGGGAGGAAGCTCTCTGAAGCCTTTTTTATAATGCCACTGGTGCCATTCATGAGAACTCTGCCCTCATGGCTTAATTCCCTCCTACAGGCTCCACCTCTTAATGTTACCATATTGGTGATTAACTTTCAACACATGCACTATGGGGGTCCTTCAGACCACAGCAGATCTGGGTAAGATGATCTTTGAGGAGTCCTGGTTTTTCAGGGCTGTAGGGCATGGACGGCACTAAGCTTGGTATGCTTTGGGGAGTCTGCATTGAAGAGGTTCCTGTCCTTCAGGAGCCCAGCTTTTACGGGAATGGACAGACATATAAGTAGGTGATTACGACAATGGAACTGTGACTAGGGAAGTGCTGGGCCCGGGGGAGTCTGAGAGGATGCACTGGAACAGCCTGGGGATGGAGGGTGGCAGAGGTGGTTAAAGACAGGTGGGAGTCAGCCAGGTGAAGTGGACAGCGGAGCGGGCATCCCAGGGACCTGAAATGGCCTGAGCAAAAGCTGGGAGGAGTGAGGCTGCTCAGTATGGTGCGGGATGCAAGGATTTCTGTGGTTCTGGAGCAGGACATGTTCTGAATCAGATATTTGCAGATAAGGGCAAAGTCATGTAGGGGCCTTGGACCAAACCAAGGGGCTTGGGCCCTGACTCTCCTGAAGTTCTTTTCTGTCCCAACCAGTCCAGCCCTATCCAATCTTAGGTCAGGGCTATGGGTTAGGAGACCCAGAAGATTTAAAATGTGAGTCTTTAATGGCTGGTGGGGCTGCTCATTGTCCTAATCCACAGATGGGCTCCTATCATGCCCCACACCCAAGACCCTTCCATGGTTCCACACTGCCATCCTGATATAGTTCAGGATGGTCTTCAAAGTCTTGTGTGATCTGATCATGCTCCACCCCTAGGCCTCACCTCTCTTCACTCCCCTTCCAAACCTCTCTTCCCTCTCACCTCACTCATGTTCTCCTCTCCCCACTCCCCTTTGCTTGATTCACTTCTTCTCATCCTTTGGGGCTCTGTTCAGGCTTTGCTTCCTCCAGGAAGTCCTCCCTGATTTCCCTCTGGGTCCCATGGTCCCTGTGCCTCCCCTTCTTAGCACATTTCACACTAGACAAACTGGCTCCCCGGCTAGGCTGTCAGTAACTCAGGGGCAGGGGCAGGGGCGGGAGCAAGTCTTTCCTTTTTCCTCTGTACTCTGGACGCTGACAGTGTCTGCCACTTAGTAGGTGCTCATTCATCACTTCTGCATGAGTCAGTGATTAAGCGAATCACTGAAGGCCTTTTATTTCCTCCTGACAATCTGTTCACTTCCCAGACCCCTGCTGGGAGACCTGCACACACCCATTGCTACTTTAGAGACCCTGGAACTAAGATTTTACTGCTTAGCTTCATCACGTATTTTTACTCTATGTGTCCCTGTTTCTGGCCTTTCTATTCCACCACCCGGTGCACAAAAGCACTCCATTTTTCTATATTTCTGAGCCCACCCACTCTGTTTCTGATGCTCAAGACCCTCGGATTTATCAAAAGGAGGACTTTTAATCTTCATGGGCACAGCCATTTCAGAAACGTGTTTCAAAGCTGCTTGAAAGCGAGAGGCTGCAGCTTTGATGTCTCTTTTAGCTTCTCTGCAGGGGACAGGCTGGCTCACTCGGATCACCAGGAGCCTGAGGATGAGGAGAGAATGCCCTGTGGGATTCTGAAAAGGCATGGAGGGCAGTGGGTCCGTCGGCTGGAACTGGAGGTGACAAGGTGACGCCCCCGCACCCAGGCTCCCTCCCCTGCCTGCCTTGGCCAGCAGGGTCTCCCCGCGGGAGTGAATGTTGTGGTTTCTGCATAGACCCCATCTTCGAGGCCTTAGCACCCATTCCCCAGCTGCTGGGAATACCTTCATCCTTCACTGGAAATAGACCTTGGATGAAGAAAACGGCCTCACCCAAGGTGAAGTCCTTTCTCATAGCCGATGACTGGCTGATGGAGTAGGGCAGTTACGAAGGCTTGGGCCCCATGTCCTCAATTTCAGACAACTCTGAGGGATCAGCTTGGCTACAGAGCTCTCTTGGGATCAGCTGAAGCCTTCAGCACCACCACATTGCAGTCAGCTTTGCCCAGCCCCACTGGCCTCCCTCCTTTTCAGGGTACATCTCCCGGGACCAGGCAGCGGCAATGAACATTCTACACGAGGCTCTCCATCCCTGCCCTAGTTCCTGCAGGGCCTGGGGTGCATTTCCATTGCAGCCTGGGGCGCAGGCTGAGCCCTTCCTCAAGACCACCACTAGTAGGAGTCCCCAGAGTCCTGGGATTTTGCCTGAGAAAGGAATACACACAAGAAACAGTAACCAAAGGGAAGTTAGACAGGCTTGGGCAGGCATGGGACGGGCATCTGGTACAGGCTGGATTTGGGAGGCAGCATGGCTGCCAGGCCTAAAGGAAGCTTCCTACATCCCATTGATGAATCCAGGATGGCCACATCTGAGGAACGGGCCCCAAGAGCCACATGAATGAGTATGGCCAACCCGCCTCTTATCATTCACGCCCGGACATAGGGAGCACAGGAGAGTGAGCCTTGTATGACACAGAGTGTATTAGTCCGTTCTCGTGTGGCTATAAAGAACTACCTGAGACTGGGTAGTTTATAAGGAAAGAGGTTTAATTGGCTCACAGTTCTGCAGGCTGTACAGGAGGCATGACTGGGGAGGCCTCCGGACACTTACAGCCATGGCAGAAGGGTGAAGGGGAAGCAAGCACTTTCCTCAGATGGTGGAGCGGGGGAGAGAGAGAGAGAAGGGGGAAGTGTTACACACTTTTAAACAACCAGATCGCATGAGAACTCACTCACTATCACAAGAACAGCAAGGGGAAAATCCACTCCTTGTGATCCGATCACCTCCCATCAGGTCTCTACCCCAACACTGGGAATTACAAGTTTTTTTTTTTTTTGAGATGGAGTCTCGCTCTGTCACTTATGCTGGAGTGCAGTGGTGCAATCTCACTGCAACCTCCGCCTCCTGAGTTCAAGCGATTCTCACACCTTAGCCTTCCAAGCAGCTGAGATTGCAGGTGTGTGCAATCATGCCAGGCTAATTTTTTGTATTTTTAGTAGAGACGGAGTTTCACCATGTTGGCTAGGCGGGTCTTGAACTCCTGACTTCAAGTGGTCCTCCTGCCTTGGCTTCCCAAAGTGCAGGGATTACAGGCGTGAGCCACCATGCCCAGCTGGAAACTACAATTTGACATGAGATTTGGGTGGGAATGCAGAGCCAAACCATATCACAGAGTGACCCTTCTGCTGGCAACATCTCAGGGTTGATCGCTCAGATGTCTGTGCCCTCCTTCCCTGGCAGAGTGACTGTGAGGGCATGGAGGTGAGTAGAGGGCAGAAACATGGGGAGTGGGGCTCTTCCCAACACATGCCCTTGACTCTGCAGCTGAAGGTGAGCCTCCTCTCTCTACTGCCATACCTGGCTGACCAGCAGTGGGGGCAGAGGAAGGGCCACCTGTTATCCAACTTGGAGACCCTCCACTGGGGTCATCTTTTCCCCACCCAGCCAGGGCAGAGCCTGGCAAGTTTGTGGCACCTGGTAGAAGGGAGGGTGATGGACATGTGCCAGCTTTGCCTGCCCATTAGCATCACACTGGGCTTTGCACATGCAGTGCCTGCACCCTCTCCACAGTGCTGTGGGAGGTGCTGATCATGCCTGATTTACAGATGAAGAAATGAGGGACAGAGGGTTAGAATAACACGCCCAGTGTCACAGGGGGTGCAGGGCAGAGCCAGAGTTAAAGCCCAGACCCCTGACTTGCAGCCCTGCTCTTTCCTTCACACATCTCAGCAGATTCGAAATTCAACAGTTGCCAAATGGGGAGTCAGGACCCAAACCTCAGGAGAAGGTCTCTCAGTCTCCGTTTGCGTGCTAATGAGCATCACAGACATTTACCGAGGGTCTAAAATGTGCTCCATGCTGCGTTTGGTGCATCGCTCCTGTCTCATCTTCACTGCGATCTGCTGTGAGGTGTGTATGATGACCGCCTTCATTTTAGGAATGAGCAAATTCTCCCTCCTGCAGTTCTCTCCCACCCTGGCCTGGGATCCCCATGGAGCTTGGAGCCCCACCCTCCCAGCCCCTGGGGACCCCGTAGCCAGCGAGGAGAGGCAGAACCACACACTGGGATTTCTGGCGAGATCCAGGGAGATGAAGTTGGAGCTTTCTGGAGAGGGCGATTCATTCATTATTGATCCACATTTCCATGCAGTCAGCTCCTGCTCAGGGCTGGGCTGTTTCCCATCCTTTTCTCCTGGTGGGAATCTGGGAGTGGTGCCAGGGGCTGAGCAAAAGAGGGAAGCGGGGTACTTGGAGCCACCACTGGCTGTGTGGGTTTGTTTCTGGAGCCAGTAACTGGGGACTTCTGATCTCTGCCGGGTGCCCCTGTGAGTTGCTCCCAGGGAGAGTCAGCAGCACTTTCTGTCTGTTTCTTTGTAGCATAGCTTGGTGTGGCATCCTCTGGAGACCTCTGAACTGCATTATGTGTCTGACCTGAGGGCTAGCAAACATCAAGACACCCCCAAATGAACATCTTTGTCATGGTAGAGTGGAAAGTGGACAGCCTCCAGGATCAGGTGGTCCTGGCTCCAACCCTGGCTCTGCCCCTTGCAAGCTGTGTGACTTTGGGGAGTCACTGCATCTCTCTGGGCCTTTAGTCACCTGGTAAAAATGGAGGTACTCCTACTTGGGCGCAGAAGTCACTGTGAGGCTCATGTGAAACAGTGTGTAGAGGAGGACTTAGCATGGTGCCTGAGACAGAGCAGATTTTCGACAACGGATTTCCTGCCTTCAGGAAAGGGCCACACCCACAGACCCTGCTGTGTGGTGAGCTCTTGCTGACTTCCGATGGCAACTGCATCCCTGATCCTGATGGCTTTTCTGGAACCATGGAAGGCCCCCTTATCACCTTTCCCAGCGTTACAGGGGAGCGTCCCCAACCAGTGACTGTGGTGTATAAATTCCTCAGTTCCCTCTCTTCAGTAATGCCGTAATTCTGAGGTAGGTTTTGTACCATTTCCAGAGTTTCCTGAAATCATCTGTATTAGTTTTCTGTAGCTGCTGTAACATATTATGACAAACATAGTGACTCAAAACAACACAAATTTACTACCTTGAAGTTGTTGACGTCAGAAGTCTAAAATAGGCTTAAAATAGGCTTTTTTTTTTTTTTTTTGAGACAGAGTCTTGCTCTGTCACCCAGACTGACTGGAGTGCAGTGGCGTGATCTCAGTTCACTGCAACACCTGCTTCCTGGTTCAAGTGATTCTTTTGCCTCAGCCTCCCAAGAAGCTGGGATTATAGGCACACACCACCACATCCAGCTAATTTTTGTATTTTTGGTAGAGACAGTGTTTTGCCATGTTGGCCAGGCTGGTCTCCAACTCCTGGCCTCAAGTGAGCCGCCCTCGTTGGCCTCCCAGTATGCTGGGATTACTGGTGTGAGCCACGGCGCCCGGCCCTGAAATAGGTCTTTTGGGAGGCTCCAGGGCAGAATCCATTTCCTTGCCTTCTTTAGCTTTTGAGGCTGCCTTCATTCCTTGGCTTGGGGCCTCTACTTCCATCTTCAAAGCCAGCAATGGCCATTGAGTCTTTCTCACATCACAGCACTGGAATTCTTCTTCCACATAGAAGGAGCCTTGTAATTAGCTTGGTCCTATCTGTATAATGCAGGATAATTTCCCCATCTCGAGATCAGCTGATTAGCAACCTTCATTTCATCTTCAGTCTTAGTTCCCCTTTGCCGTGTAATGTAATATATTCACAGGTGTTGGGGATTCACAGCTCTCTCTGGGGGCTTTGCTCTGCCTACTGCATCATCCACGTGGTTTAACAGCTCACCTTTGTGGCTGCCTCCCCTTTCACCATGTCCCTTCCCGGTTCCCTGCTGGTAGTTCCTGAATCTCCCAAGTGAACTCCTTGTACTTGGATCATTGTCTCAGGGTCTTCTGTGGGGAATCAAAACCAATGTGTTCAGCAATCCTTTAAAATTAAAGACAGTGCAAAGGTAAAGTCAACCTGGGTTGCAGAGACTCAAGACTGAAAGTGATGAGTTTTGGTGACGTGGTGCAGAGGAAGATGAGTTTGGCAATGCAGTTGGGGGCAGATGTGGTGGCCATGCCTGTAATCTTGGTGCTTAGGGAGGCCGAGGCGGGAGAATCACTCAAGGCCAGAAGTTGGATGCCAGCCTGGGCAATATAGCAAGACCCCCATCTCTACAAAAAGTAAAAAATTAACCGGTGTGGTGGTGAGCATTTGTAGTCCCAACTTGAGAGGCTCACTTGAGCTCACCAGGAGTCTGAGGTTACAGTGAACTATGATGATATCACTGCACTCTAGCCTGGGTGACAGAGCGAGACCCTGGACATGGCTTCTGCTGGTGTCCTGTGGGCTGTGAGCAGCCTCTCCATCTTGCAGATGGATGCAACAAGGTGGAGGCAACAGCTAATCTCCATTCCTATGCCTCTCTCTACCCCCAGGACTCTCTGCCTCTGCCAGGTAACAGGTGGCACTGAGCAAATGAATGACTCATTCTCTTCACTTAGCAAATTTCAATTTTAAGTAATTGCTTGAATCAAAGTTATTTATTGGATCTTTCAGAATTAAAACTGGTTTTGATTAGTCTCCATCACTATTAACATGGAAAATATGCTTCCCATTGGGTGGGGATTTTCCTCAATCGTGGCCTGGTTGCCAATGAACACAGTTTTAGTCATCACTGAACTTGGAGCACGCCATTCTGAACCTTCCCATCAGGACCTCTCCTCTTCTGTCTTCAAAAGACTTTTTCATGATTGCAGCCCTTGCTATGGCCAGGCACCCAGTGGACACTCAATAGCTGATTAGAAAATTCCTTCTGGCCGTTTAAAAATAAAATCTAGAGTGTGCATAAGAGCATCAAGTCAAAAATAGCAACTCTCATATATCCACTGAAAAATGTTAAAATTTATCATATTTGTCCTGAACTGCTCAGATATTATGTGACTACAGTGCTCCATCGCCTATGACAAAATTCAGGATACAACAGATAAATTTCAGGTCTCCATCTCTCTCTAAATCCTAATTCCCTTCCTTTCTTCCCAGTGGTATCCTCTATAATGAGTTGGGTGTATTCTGTTCTTCTAAAAATAAAAACCTTTCACATATCCATAGGAAATAATAGTATCCCTATGTGTATTTTAACTTTCATAAATGGTATTATGCTATTTATATCATTCTGCAACTCACTTTATTTCACTGAACAATGTGATTTTTAGGCCTGTGTCCAAACTGGCCATTTTGGTTCATTTCTTTTAACTGCTTTGTTTCATATATATTAAAAAAAAATCTGTACTATTCATGGACATGTAGTTTACTTCCAATTTCTTTCTGCTGCAGAAAGCAATGTTGCAATGTCATCCTTACACATATGTCCTTATGCATACGTGTGCAGGGGTCTGTAGGAAAGACTCCTTCCAGGGAAAGCACCAGATCGTGGCCAGGTGATGTTATTTTCAGCTTCAGTGGAAGCCACTATTCAATGTGGCTGTGTCAATTACACCCCCAACAGCAGTCTGTGAGAATCATGTTTTCCCTACATCATCACCAGCACTTGATACATCTGACTTTTTCACTCTTGCCAGCCTGAGGACACGCCATGGCCAGCTTTCAAACCAGGTAAGTCGCTGAAAGGCTTACTGCTTTTTTCCTCTTAATCCTGAAGACAGAAAACACAGCACCTATTTTACATGTCAGGTTCTGTCACCAAGTCTCCCCTCATCTGCTTATGGGTAGGGGACTGGCTGGCTGGGAGGGCACTAGGCAAGAGTTAGGTGTCAGTGTGAGACATGGTGGGTTGGGATACAGGAGACGGTGAGGGTAGGTGAGGAGAAGCGAAGAGGGGAGGGGGAGGCCAGGATGAAGGCCTGGGGACAGGGCTGGGCTTGCATTTGATGCCACAGAACCACAAATTCTGAACTGGGAAGGTAGTGCAGTGATACTGGAGGGACTTGGTTGGAGTGGCCACCGGTTCTGAAGTGGGGCAGATGCCTGGGCTGGCTTGGCTCTGCAGGCCAGGAGCAAGGTAGATAATGAGTAAAGGTGGGTGAAGAGAAGGCGAGCCTTCAGGTGTACCCTGTTGGTTGTGGCTGGAGCAGAGGCAACGGGTGTGGTTTGTGTGGGGCTTCAGAAAAACTAGACACGTGTACTTGATAGTGGATGGGTGTGGCTCATCAATATGAAGGGAGAACCCTTAAATGAGGACTCCCTGATGGGACTGATACCCTCCATCCTCTACCCTTGCTGGTGACTCCTTGGCCTGGAGCAGCCATGGAGGGGCCAGACACCAGGCCACAGTGTCTAGTGTTGGAGGCCTCGGTAAAATCAAGGGTTCTAGATACCTCTCAAGAAGAGGCATGGGTTGCCCCAGTGACTGTTTCAGGGGTGCTATGGTTTGAATGTTTGCCCCCTTCAAAACTCATGTTGAAACTTAATCCCCAATGTGGCAGCATTGAGAGATGGGGTCTTTAAGAGGTCGGGTCACGAAGCATCTGCCTTCAGGAATAGATTAATGCCACTGGTGGATTAATGTATTATCATGGGAGTGGGACTGGTGGCTTTATAAGAAGAAGAGAGACCTAAGCTGGCATGTCCAGCCCCCTTGCAATGTGATATTCTGCACTGCCTCAGGATTCTGAAGAGGGTCCCCACCAGCAAGAAGGCTCTCAACAGATGTACCTCCTCAACCTTGGACTTTCCAGCCTCCAGAACTGTAAGAAACAAATTCCTTTTTATAAATGACCAAGTCTCAGGTATTCAGTTGTAGCAACAGAGAATGGACTAAGACAAGGGGAAACTTTCAGGTAGAAGATCTTCCTATTTGAGAGGAGAGCTTTGGAATCTTCCGTCTGACCCTGTTTCTGTCTGCAGTGAGTTGGGGGACAGGATTGGGTGAGAGCAGGCTGGGGTGAAGGGCAGTGCTGCATAATAGCCAGCCACATCACTCCTGCAACAGGAAGTCTCACGCTATACCCACTTTCTCTCCCTTCCTCCCTGGTGGCTCTCGTCTAGCCCCTGGTTTAATCCCAAGGTTGGGGCTAGGGGAGGTTGGCTGCATACACGATGGTGGTGACATGTTTCCTTTGCTCAAGAGCTGGTTAAGCTCTTAAAAACGAGCATGGATTCAGCAGGCAGAAAATAGGGAAGAAGGCGTTCTGGGCAGAGGGAACAGTATGTGCAATACAAGGAGGTGTGAGAGAGTTTGGCATATTGAGAGAATAGCGCATAGTTTGTATGCCAGAAATGTACATGGTAGCAGAGGATTGAGGGTTGGGGGAAGCAATGATCAATGGGGCTAGATGAGTAGTCAGTTAGAGGACAACTTAGGCACGGCCTTATCAGCCATAATGAGTTTGATTTTTATTCTGAAAACAATAGGAAGCCTCTAAAAGTCGTTAAGCAGAAGAAGATGCAATTCGATTAGCAGTTTCAACAGAGATTGGAAAAGGAGAGAACTGTTTACTGATGATGATAATTACTTGGCTAATATTACTTCAGCACTTAAATTTTGCCCAAGTGATTTGCATACATTATCTTAATGTTACAACCTGTCTTATAAGAAAGGTGTACCAGTCAGCTATTTGCACAATAATGCTGTATAACAAGCAACCACATAATTCCTACAATAGTCAGCATTAACTTCTAGCTCACATACCTGTAGACTGCCTGGGGCAGCTGTGCTTCTGGGTATAGGTCAGTAGGTCTGCTGAGGTCTCTGTTCACATCTCATCCTGGGGCCCTGCTGGGGGGCAGTGGCTTCTCAGGGTATGTCCTCTTTGTGGCAATCATAAAAGCCTGAAAAGGCAAGCCCAAGCCCATAAAGCACATTTCAAGCTTCTGCTGGTATCATGTCCGCTAATATTCCCTTGGCCAAAGCAAGTTACATGACCCACCGTGAGTCCATGGCAACGATGGGAGAGGCCCACTAAGAGGTGGAGCCAATAGTTCAATCATCCACAAAGGTGTTCATTATTATCTCCATTTACAGAGGAGAGCAAAAGAGAGGATGACTTGCTTGAGGTTGTGCAATGCGCTAGGATTTGCTCCTGGGTGTCTCTGCTTCTTGAGATTCTTGGCTTTTGCCCTGCTGTTTTGTAGAGTTGCATCTTGG
Organism: Macaca fascicularis; assembly: GCF_037993035.2. Taxonomy (NCBI): domain Eukaryota; kingdom Metazoa; phylum Chordata; class Mammalia; order Primates; family Cercopithecidae; genus Macaca; species Macaca fascicularis. The sequence goes on along the minus strand of NC_088394.1, from coordinate 62,302,350 downwards.
CTATTGGGCCATTCCCTAGGCATAGGCTTACCCTGCTGCCATCCCTGCCAGTGAGGAAAGCCTTTTCTTCTGCCAAACAGTCTCCTTATCCTCTCTAATGAGGGTGCTGGACAGCCTGGGATAAAAGGCTCTCTTGGGCTGCCATCAGGAGGTTAAACTCACCCCAGACCTGGGTCCCCAAACCAGTCCCACTCACTGTCTGGAGCTGAGGCCCTGGACACCACCCCACCTGAGCCCTTCCTCCTGGGAATGAATTAGGCCATTGATCCTAGGTGGGTGGAAGCCCCGCGTGAGGCTGTTCAAAGGAGCAGTGCTGGGACCATGCTGTTTAAGAAATGCTTGGCTAGTCAGCTGCTGTGGCTCTTCCTCAAAACCACTGAGTCAATCAGTTGAGAGGGGATTTTTTTTTTTTTTCATAGCCATGGGATGTTGGAGTATTTTGAAAAGAGCAAGCCCTCATATTTATGACAAGCCTCACTGAGGTGGAACAGTTCATTTTATAGATGTCTGCCTTTGAGATATTATTTACTTAGTTAAAAAACAGTCACAACAAATGCTGGGTGCAGTCCTGGTTTTGTCCCGTGCAAGTTTTAGATGGACCAGCTTAGAGGTCTTGGAACATGAGGATGTAGAAGAGAACTGGACTCATGGTGATGAGTTTTGAATGGGGCTATGATGTGGCTGGGGGAAGCAACTCTGGACAGTAGCCATCAGAAGTGAGTCTGGGATCACCCGGGAGTCTTAGGAGCACCCAGGGATGGGGTGGGGTAGGAGGGACTTTACCCCACCCATTCTACAAGCCCTGCATTGGGAGGAACTGTTCCCATCCTCTGGGTGATGTCAGAGGCCATTTTGGTTTGCAGGTTTTTGTTTTCAAAACACACCGTAGAGTCATCCTGAAGAACAGATTTCTGTTTAACATGAGGCTGGGGAAATGGATCTTGTTTATTAAAACATACACACGCAGCAAAACCTGCTTGACTTTGTATAACCAGAATCAGCCTGGAGGCAAGGGTGAACCAGGGGAGATTTTATTTTATTTGTAGAAGGAAACAGGTTTTCTACCTGTTACTTGGCTTCAGGGGCAGATATCCTAAAGAATAACTGAGTCCCAGGAGAGGAGGATGCTGTCTAGGAGGGCAGAGGAGGAAGAGGGAGGAAACTGAGGAGTGTGGAGCCTCCACTCCATTCCTGACGCTTAGACCCTCCCATTCTCCAAGGGCAAGCCCCCAGGCATGCTGTTCTCTGTGCCTGGCACTTTGCAGGTGCTCTGTAAACAGACGAATGAATGATCTAATTCAATTCCCCAGCAGCCTTCTCTAGTAGGTATGAATATACCCCTTTGGTAAAATCCTCGATTTTCTCCTGCCATCTCAGCCTCCCAGGTGCATCCCAGGTGCATCTGTTTACATGCTTGCAGCCATCCCCTGATTTCTCTGGCTTCTTGGCTTCACCTGCTATTGTAAGACCTTCAGGCCTCACCTGGGGGTTTCTGGAGTCCCCAGAGAACCCCAGGGGAGCCTCCATTTGCCCTCTCATGGCATCCTCCATCTTCTCCTGCTCCTACTCCCCTGGTTGGTGTCCATGGGTTGCAACATCCTGGGGGGTCACCCAGGAATGTGGTGGCCGCACTTGGAGCTCTCAGCAAGTGTTTACCCAGGTGCTCACTGTAAAGACCCCAGCCTCCGAGTCTTATATGCACCCTAACTATGCCATGTAACATGCAGAAGTCAGAATGCCTTGTTGCTGTTTGCTGTTAGGATTTGTCACCTGAGTTCAGGTCCGGGCTGAGCCTAGGGTTCCCACTGGGGAACTCCTTCAGCAGGAAGGAAGGCAGGCTCCAAATGTGCTGTCTGGTTCATTCAGGGCGGTAGGTGTTAGTTTTCCCTCTCCCTTCCCTTCTCCTCTCTTAATTGGACTTCATTGTTCTGGGAGGCTGGAAGCTGAGCACCCTCAAGATGAGGCTGGAAGTTTCTCCAGCCAGGAGGGTCCCAAGAATGGGAGACCTGTGCTGAGCCTGCAGGTGGAGGCCAAGAGGCCCTGCCTTAGGGAGAAGGTGGGCTGTAGGTGCCTGAAGCCAGGCATGGACTGAGTTCCCAGGGACCGGACCAGCCAGTCTGTCCGGGTTCTCCTGCCTCTTCCTCTCAGGCAGGAGGTGAGATGGCCTGAGACCAGAAGAGCAGCTACAGACAGAAGACATATGAATGAATGAATGAGTGAATGAATGAATGGGCCTCAAGGCAGGGAGGAAGCAAGGAAACAGAAATTCACCAGAGGCCCCTGCATCTGAGCTCCAGCTCCCATTCTAGGACCTGCCTGCTCCTCCGTTGCAACCTCTGATGCTCCATAAATGGTTCAGGGTTTGGTGGTGAGTCTATTTCTGAGCCCTGTACTGTCCACCCTCATTGCGGCCTCCCACATTGCTGGATGTGCTGCCTGAGCCCTTATGCCCAGTGTAAACTTGACCTGGTCTCAGCAAGCCCATGTCAGCTGAGTGGGATGGCTGAGTCTCCCATTCCTCCCCTCTTCTCTGCAAGGCAGCAGCTCCCTCCTGTCCCATGGTCCTTCCTTGGGATGTCCTTGGGATCCCCTCGCCCTCCAGTTTGAAATACACTCATGGCATCGTCTTCAAAGTTTCCACACGCCAGTGGCAGCAGCCTCTGTGCTGAACCAAGGCAAGAGTTCAATGTCCATTTCAGAAAAATCGTATTAGAAACTTTATATCATGTTTGCCTTTTCCGCTTATCTGTGAACAATTTTTCTGTATTTTGACAGTGAATTTCTCTGTGCATTTAAAGAAATTACCAACTCAAGCAAAAATATATAGAAGAGAAATTAAATTTCACTGATTTCTGTCATCGGAGCAATGCCTCAGATTCCTCATTCAGTCTGGAAAGACATGGAATCTTGATTTCCCATGGAACTGGGTCAACGTGCTATAAATGTCAGAACAGTTCTCATCACCTGCAAGTTTGTGTCAGGTGTCATAGCTAAACAGTTGTCACATCAGCCCCAGCCCCAGTGCCCTCAGAGTTCATGATGATGATTCTGATAGTTAATGATGTCCTCATGACCAGGGAGGTGCTATTCCCACTTTACAGATGACAAAACTGAGGCTCAGAGAGGTTTAGCAACTGATTGGAGTGAATTTGAGGTTGAGCTTAGGTCTCTTTGTTTTAATAATAACAGCAAGGTGTTTTCTAGCCTTTTAATTTATGTAGCACCCACCTCCGCTCTACCTGTTCCAGTCAGTATTGCAGTATAACAAATTGCAGCCACACACGGCAGCTTCAAATAATAATTTAATTTGGCTCCTAAATTCTGTGGTTAGGAATTCTTCAGAAGAACAGCAGGGATCACTGGTCTCTGCTCTGTGATGTCTGGGGTTCAGAATCACCTGGAGGCTCATTCATTCATCCATTCACATGTCTGATATCTGAGCTGGGGTTCCTGGAAGGCTACAGCTACCAACAGCACCATGTGCCCATGGCTTCTCCATGTGGCTTGGTTGACTCCCAGTCAAGCAGTCTCTGGAGCAGTTGAACCTTTTATAGGGTAGCTCTGAGCTCCAACAAGTTGGGTATTCTGGAGATAAGGTGAAAGAAAGTTGCATAGCCTTTAACGATCCAGTCTTGGAAGTCGCATGGTGTCACTTCAGCTATATTCTATTGCTGAGGCAGTCACGTGCCAACTTAGATCCAAGGCAAGGTGATGTAGACCCCACCCCTTGCTGGGGGGAGGTCAGGGCCACATTGTAGAAGAGAATTTGAGAGACGGGAATACAGTCATGGTTGTTGGGAAGCGCAATCTGTCACTCTATTAAGACCTACGTTTTGAGAATGAACCAATCCACTGCCCATAAATAGGTTCTGTAAATGGGCTGCACCTTATCAATATAAATACAGCCCTTGTAATGTAGTCCTTTCAGGGGGTAGGAAGGGTGGGACACTCCAATATTAATTGTCCTTTCTGCCAGCAGGTCAGGCTTTCACACAGAGCTCAGAGGAATACAGAATAGTCCTGTCCTTCATGCTCAGTCAGTGTCTTCCAGCATGGGTCTTTTGATGTTGGCTCTTGGGGCAACGTTCCCATGAGACTATGGCTCCTGTGGTCACTTGGAAATGAATTTTGAATTATGTTTCTTGTCTCCCCTGCCCTAAGCCTCCTTGGTAGCCTGTCCTCATGGGTTCCTGTCTTCATCAGGCCAGCCCGGTGTAGGTCTGAAGCACGCAGTCCCCTCTGGCTCCTCTCTGCAGGACAGCGAGTGGGGCGGAGGGACTCTGGATTGGTTGGCTCTTTGACTTGACCAGCACTGGCCTTGTCTTATTGTATCTGTGATGCTGAAAGGGTATCTGTCCGCTTTGCTGTCTTGAACAAATGCGTTCTCCTGTCACTGCAGCCTTGGGAAGGTCAATATTCCAGGAGGGAGGCTAGTGTGGAGGAGGGAAGGAAAGACTGCTCCATTTCATTAGAAAGGGTCTTCGTTCCTTCTTCTTTTCCTTTCAAATTGTTTCCCAAATGTCCTGATTCAAGTCCAGAAGAGACAGGAAGGTATTTCTCTATCAGATCAGATAAAGCAGGGAGAAATGGATCAGTTTGGTCATTTTTCATTTGTTGGTGCCAAGTGTCTATTTGAAAACTCCTACACCCAGTCGGGATATTACTCTTCCTTGCCTCCATACTGGGAAGGCAGTCCCTGGAGTGGGAGTTGAGAAGGCAGTGGTTTCATTGCAAGCCACTGCTGCATCCACATCCTGTCCACATCCACAGAGAACTTCCTCCCCTCCCCCATCTTCCTCTGCTTTCATGGATCTGGGTGGGGGCTTTGCTCATTTCAGTCCAAGCTACTCTCCGTCCAATCCACTGGGGGTGGGGGTGGTGATGGGGCAAGAACAGGGTGCTGCCCCAGCCCTCTCCCATCTAAGGGACAACTGGTAGGCAATGCCAGTGAGGTGACAAGTCCTGTGATGCAGGGGAACTCAGGGGGACCCAGAGGAGGGGCACTGACCTTGCCTCTGACGGTAGTTCAGAAGAGGGACAGCCTTAGCGGGAAGGAGCTTTGAGGGCTTCGAGGTGAAGAAGTGGTGAAACACAGCACGGTGTATCTGTGTGAGCTGCTCTCATCCCTGCTAAGGAGACAGCTTTTACCCTGTGGTGTCTGCCTGTCTGGTGTGCTCTAAGGAGAGCTGGGCCTTCCCAGTTGGCTTCTCTGCTTTACTTATGAAAAACAAGATGGAAAAGAGGGGCAGAAGTGGAGGGAGAGAGGTAAAATATGTGTGCGTAGGGAGGTAATGACAAGATTTGGCATGGTTAGGGGGTATCAGGGAACCAGGGAGAGAGCTGAGGGTCAGGAATTATGAAGTCCTGAGCAGCTCCAGGGTTGGAGAGAATGGGAGGAGAGCAGAAAGGGGATGTTAGGAAACATTAGAGCAGGGGCAGTTATGATTATGAACCTCTTAAGGGTCTGTGAGAGGTGCAAGTAAAGATTTGAATTCCTTCAAAATCAGTTTTTGCTCACAAGAGTTTTGCTGCGGGAGTTCAGCGTGGCTGCAGGAGAGGATGAGCTGTGCAGCAGGTGCAAGTGGAGGCTGGAAAAAACCCACACATACAGGACCCAGTGGGGCCATTTGATGAGTCAGCTTCAGCAGGAAGGCAGCGGGAAGCCACTCATGGGTCAAGTGGGACAGTGATGTGAGCCTTCAGGTCCGAGGCTCCTCTGGTTGCAGCACGGATGTTGGATTAAATCGATGGGGCTGGAGACAGGAGGCCTGGGAGGAGACTGAGGCAACATTCTGCTAGGATGAGGAATCCCGATTTATGACCCTGGGGAAGGGAGGTGAGAATGGCCAAGGGAGAGACAGGGAGCTGAATGGGCAGGATGGTTGAGAGGAGGAGGGGGAGATGGAGAGGAAGAAGCTAGGGATGCCACCTGGGTCTAGATGGATTATCAAGAAGATTAAGTGAGGCCGGGCACAGTGGCTCACATTTTTAATCCCATCACTTTGGGAGGCTGAGATGGGTGGATCACTTGAGGCCAGGAGTTGGGGACCAGCATGGTGAAACCCTGTCTCTATTAAAAATACAAAAATTAGCCCGGCATGGTGGTACATGTCTATAGTTCCAGCTACTTGGGCAACTGAAGCAGGAGAATCGGTGGGACCTGGGAGACGGAGGTTGCAGTGAGCCGAGATGTCGCCATTGCACTCCAGCCTGGGCAACAGAGTGAAACTCTGTCTGGAAAAAAAAAAAAATAAAGAAATAAAAATAAAAGTAAAAATAAAATGAAAAGAAAAGAAAAATGAGAACTACATTTCCTAACTAGTAGGGAGTGGTGACTAACTAGGATGAGTGTATGTCTAATTGTGGAGCTTTGTCCTCATCATGAGGCATGAGCTCCCCAAGGGCAGGGACTGTATCTACCTTGTCCCTTTCCCTGTGCTCCACGTGAGGCAGGGGCTCAGTAAGTATTTTTTTTTTTAATTGGAATTTCATTAACTGTGTATCACAAGTTGGGCAGAGCTGACATATTTGTCATATTCAGTCTTTCCATGCAGGAACTGGTATGTTTTTCCACTTGTTGAGTTTTCATGTAGCCTTTCACAAGGTTTTATGGTTCTCATCATATAGGACAGGTATCTTTTTACTACATTTACTTCAAAGTGTTTTAAAGTTTTTGTACTATTCTAAGTGGATTGTTTTTTTCATTTCAAATTCTACTTGATTGTGTCTCGCATAGAGCTAGACCATTGCTTTTTGGTTTGTTTTTCTTGTTTTATTTTGTTAAAAATTGATATATAATAGATGTGCATATTTTCAGGGTACATGTGAAAATTTGATACTTTCGTATCATCAAATTAGGATAATTGGGATATCCACTACCTTAAATATTCATCTTCAGGCTAGGAACATTTGAACTATTCTCTTCTAGTTATTTTGAAATGTACAATCAATTAATTCTAGCCATAGTCACCCTACTGATCTACTGTATATTTGTACCCATTAATCAGTGTCTCTTCATTCCCCTCCCCTGCTATATTTCTTGGCCTCTGATAACCACCAGTCTACTCTCTATGTTCATGAGATCCACTCTGTAGCTCCCACATATGAGTGAGGACATGCAGTATTTGTCTGTCTGTGCTTGGCCTATTTCACTTACCATCATGACCTTCAGTTCCATTCACATTGCAGCAAAAGACAAGATTTTGTTCTTTTTATGACTGAATAACATCCCATGGTGTATATATATACCACATTTTATTCATCCATCCATCCATCCATTCATCCATCCATCCATCGAAGGACACTTAGGTTGATTCCATATTTTGGCTATTGTGAATGCACTGCAATTATCACGGGAATGCAGCTATCGCTTCAGTGTATTGATTTCCTTTCTTTTGGATGTCTACCCAGTAGTGGAATTGTTGGATCTTACAGTAGTACTATTTTGGTATTTCTTGAATGAAAGAACAAATGAATGAGTAAGAGCCCTGGACATTTCCTTTGCTGCCCTCTGCCTGCCTTGGCTAGAAGATGGTGCTTTTCCCAGACAGAGCCATCATCTTGGGGAGAGGGGATTGGTCCACCAAAATTTGCTTCCAGGATCCATTTTCCCATTGGACAAACTTTGTGGCTCAGAATGTTGGTGGGAGTGTAATCCCTTTGAGTGTCTGTTCCCTTAGTAAAAGCAGTGAAGGGAGCTGCTGGCTGGTCTGGGAGGCAGTGTGTGGGTCTGTGTGTGCACCTGTATGCATACATCCTGCAAGTGGATGGACAGGAAGGCAGGCTCTCCTTGGCTTATCCAGATAAAAGACTCACGGGTTTGAGTATTTTGGCTCCTTAGAGCCTCACATTTTGGGGTCCTGAGGGGAGATGGGCCCCTGCATGGTAGATTTGGGGGGCCTTTGGTCAGGGTCAGCCACACCAATAACTCCTCCCTAGAGCTGGCTTCACCTCCTGGCAGAACGTGGGTGGCCTCTCTCTGGCTTCATCAGGCCAGGGCAGGAAATTCTCTGCTTGAAGACAGCACAGGGTCATTCTCCTCATTTCTGAGGTCCTGTTCACTCCAAGAAAGCTGTGTTTGGGGGCTTGGGTCACAGAAACTTCCCGCTCTGTGAAGTGGGCAGCTGAGCCTCATGGCAGCTTTGGTGGCATTTAGACAACCCCTGGTACATCACTTCTCACCCTCCCTGCAGCCTCTCTCCCACCCCTGGTCACCGCCTTATTTTGGAAACAGCACAGGGTTTCTCCACCTCAGCTCATCTTGGACCAGATCATTCTTTGTTGTGGAGGTTGTCTTGCACATTGCAGGATGTTTCACAGCACCCTGGCCCCTAATCACTAAATGCCAACAGACACCTCCGCCACCCCCAGTTGTGACAAACAAAAATGTCTCCAGACATTGCTAAATATCCCCTGGGGAGTAAAACTGCTCCCAGTTGAGAACCACTGGGTCAGAGGGATAAAGAGACTTCCGGGTGTGGTGTCTGCTCCCTGGGTGGTCCCACATGCTGTGTCCTGCAAGATGTCAACAGGAGTCCAAAGAACAGGCTGTGAGCTGTGAGCTGTGTTTCTGTTCAATTGCAGCATGAGAAACGGGTTGGTTCACGAGCTCAGTCTCTTTTTCTTGTCTTGAGGGCTACTGGCCCATGGTCTCTTCTTTGTTCCTCCCACCAACCCACAGGCACCAGGCAGCTTCCCAGAGAAGACACAAGCCTCAGCAACAGGATGGGCCCTGGGAAGACTTCCTGCTGGGGACCCATGCTGGCAACCCAAGTCAGACAGGCAGGCCTGGGGGAGGAGCTGTTTTCTCGCTCTGGGCTGGTTGCTGGGGCAGCTGGTCTCCATTATGGACCCGGTGCCTTCTGGCATCTGTGCCTCCTGGTACCTGCATCCCGTGCGGTCTCCTCTGCACTGAATCAGGGCTGGTCTGCGTGAGCAACAGGGTGGTAGCAGGAGTGATGCGTGAAATCGGACACTAGGCCAGAAAGGGCAATGCGGCATCTGCTTCCTCCTCTCAGATTGCTTGCTTGGGGGTGGGAGCATGCCAGACTCCCTTAGGGAGAAGCCACGCGATGGGGATACCCAGAAAGCCCTGTGGAGAGGCCCGCATGGCAGGGAACTGAGGCCTCGCACCAATGGCCAGCACTGACCTGACAAGCATGGGAATGAACCACCCTGGAAGTGGACCCTCGAGCCACAGTGAAGCCTTCAGATGACTGCAGGTCTGGATTTCATCCTGGGGGCAGCCTCACGAGAGACTTTAAGCCAGGACTCCTAGCTAAGTCACTTCTGCATTCATGACCCACAAATTGTGAGAGATAATCAATGTTTACTGTTGTGTGAAGCCACTAAGTTTTGGGGCAGGAATTTGATATGAAGCATTGAGTAATGAATTCAACCGCCATCCTCACAATGTCCAAAGGGCGCTTGGAACTGCTTGCTACCTGGGAAAGACTTCCCTGCTATGCGGAAGTCCTCAACTCCCTGATGGTTCCTGTGTAACACCATCAAATATCCCCCATCCCACACCATCATCACAATGTCCAAAGGACCCTTGGAACTCAGGTTCTGATGAAGACAATGGAAAGATTAATTAGTAGTAACTGAACCCACATGAGCACCTGGGGACTGAGTACATTGAATATATCCTTTGGTTCTGAGGTTTGCCCCTTGTCACCCCTCTTTTTTTTTTTTTTTGAAATGGAGTCTTGCTGTGTCACCCAGGCTGGAGTGCAGTGGCACAATCTCGGCACGCTGCAACCTCTGCCTCCCGGGTTCAAGCAATTCTCATGTCTTAGCTTCCAGAGTAGCTGGGACTACAGGTGCCCGCCACCACGCCTGGCTAATTTTTGTATTTTTAGTAGAGACGGGGTTTCACCGTATTAGTCAGGCTGGTCTCGAACTCCTGACCTCAGGTGATCCGCTTGCCTTGGCCTCCCAAAGTGCTGGGATTATAGGCATGAGCCACCGCGCCTAGATATTGTCACCCCTGTGAAGGACCTGGTGCTGAGGCTGAGGGAGAGATTTCTTTTGCTTTCTCATACCACTTTCCTGCCCTTACCTCCTAGATGTGCGGAGAGCCTGGAAATGTAACCTGCACTGCTGTCTTAGGAGTCAGGCTGGGGCCACTTGTGGGCTCACAGAGAAATCTGACACTCAGCCAGAAAGGGCGTTGCAGCATTTACTTCCTCCTCTTAGATCGCTTGCTTGGGGGTGGGGGCATGCCAGACTCCCTTAGGGGGAAGCCACATGGTAGGGATACCCAGGTAGCCCAGTGGAGAGGCCCACATGGCAGGGAACTGAGGCCTCGCACCAATGGCCAGCACTGACCTGACAAGTGTGAGAATGAGGCACCTGGAAGTGGACCCTCGAGCCCCATTGGAACCTTCAGATGACTGCAGGTCCAGATTTCATCCTGAGGGCATGAAATTAGTGTGATCAGTGATTTCATACTGAGGGCATGTAATTAGTGTGATTTTGAGCATTTTTATATGCTTATTGATCACTTGCATATCATCTTTGGAGAAATGTTAACTGAAATCCCTTGTTCATTTTAAAATCAAGTTATTTTAATTTTTGTTGTTGAGTCATAGAAGAAAAGCTCTGGTGACTATTTTGAATTACTTGGGGTCAGTGGAGACAGGAAATGTCTCAGAGTGAAGGGTCAGTCATGGGGATGAGGGGGATGGAGGGGCAGGTCCTGGGAGCACAGTGGATGCATGGAGGGAGGGGTGCTGTGCTGAGTGTTGGTGGGTGGAGCCTTGGATGGAGTCAAGCTGTTGGGTGCCCTCCATTTCCCACACATGGGTGTATTGCAAGGCTAACTTCCCTGAATCTGGCCCTTTTAGGCCAAGTACAGGCAGGGCATTCTCAGTCTCTTCATCTGCAATTTGTTGATGGAAAATCCCTCAAGTACAGAACCTCTGGCAACAGCATTCTTATAGATTTGGCTACTGCTGTTCCTAATTGGTTACTGCAATTGTCAGTGCACACTTTGGAAATTGCCTACTGGCTGTTTTGTCAGGGGGATGGCTTCACTCCTCTGCATCTCTGTGCTGTTTCTTTCTGTTCCATCCGCATGATCATTGTTCTGTGTTCTAATAACGAGAGGCGTTTTCATAGCTCCCTCTTCTCTTTCTCTTTGACAGGGAAAAATAACTTCAGAGTTGCTTGCTACCTGGAAAAGAGCTCCCTGCTACGCAGAAGTCCTTGATTCCCTGATGGTTCCCGGGTAACACCATTAAATATCCCCCATCCCTCGGCATCTGCGGGTTGACAGTATAACTTTTCATGCTCATTACACACAGTGAAGTGAGTGATGCTGGGATGTTGGGAACAGCAGGGTTAGAAGGAGAGGCACAGATAGGAAGTCAGGATTTGATTGGGTCTTCCACTCTCCACTCACCATGTTGTGGGCAGGTCTAGAGTGAATGGTCTTGCTAACGATGCAAGGAAGCCAAAGTTGAGCTTCTGTGCCTTCCTCTACTTCCCATTGCCTGCCAGGGGTGATGCTCCCGGGAGCACACATTTCTTTGTTTCACCTGCTAGTTTAGAAACCTTCCGTGGCTGCCCTTGGCCACTCCTTAGCCAGCCAACATTCACATCTTTCTCCACCTGACCCTAGCTCTCCTTCCCAGCGGCATCTCCCCTCATGGCCCTGAGGTTCTGCGGTACAGACAGACTACGTGTTGCCTGAGCATATACCGTGCTTACCCATCGCAGCACCTTTGCTCAGCATCTGCTCGGTCCTTACCCTGAGACATCCCGCACGCCCCCCACACCCTCTCCACAGCCACCTGCTGCTGTCCCCATGCCACCCTCCCCATACCCCCCATAAGGCCCACACCCACCCACACCCTCAGCCCTTCACCCTCTGGCCTTTGGCCCTTTGGCTCTGTGCCCCTCTCTAATTCCCATTTGCTCAATTGGTTACTGAATTTTCAAAAAATTTCCTTAAGAGACCAAGAAGTAATTGAAAATGTTTTACTATTTGCCTTATGGGGGGCTTTCTCAAGTGCAGTCCCAGGCAGGAGACTCTCACCTGGGTCTAAGGATAGTTCAGGGATTTCTCTCTTTCTCTTTAAAATTGTAGTAAGAAAAAATCCAAAACACGTAACAGAAAATTTACTCTTTTAATCACTGTTAAGTGTATGGTTCAGTAGGGTTAAGTATATTCACATTGTTATACAGGAAATCTCCAGAACTTTTCAGTCTTGGAAAACTGAAACGCTATACTCATTAAACAAGAATTCCCCACTTCCTCCTTCTACTCAGTCCCTGGCATCCACCATTCCACTCTCTGTTTCTATGAGTTTGACTATCTTAGATTCATCATATAAATGGTATCAGGTAATATTTGTTGTGCGTCTGGCTTATTTCACTTAACATAATACCCTCAAGGTTCACCCATGGTGTAGCATGTGATAGGATTTCCTTCCTTTTTAAGAATGAATACTATTCCGTTGTATGTGTATATACCACATTTTGTTTACCCATTCTTCTGTTAATGGACATTTGAATTGCTTCTACCTTTTGGCTATTGTGAATAGTGCTACTATGAACGTGGGTGTGCAAATATCTCTTTGAGAGCCTGCTTTCAATTCTTTTGGACATATATCCAGAAATGGAACTGCTGGGACATATGGTAGTTTTATTTTAATTTTTTGACAAACCAACATACTGTTTTCCATAGTGGTTGCACCATTTTACAATCCTACCAACAATGCACAGGGGTTCCAATTGATCTATGTCCTTGTCAGCACTACTTATTTGCTGTTTGTTTTTCTTTTGTAGCCATCCTAAGGGGTATGAAGTGATATTTCATTGTGGTTTTGATATGCATTTCTGTAATAATTACTGTGATTTTGAGCATTTTATATGCTTATTCATCATTTCTATATCATCTTTGGAGAAATGTTAACTGAAGTCCCTTGTTCATTTTAAAATCAAGTTATTTTATTTTTTGTTGCTGAGTCATATAATTTTTTCACATAAGATGCCAGTAGGGTTGGTTTCTGTTGAGTCTTCTCTTCCTGACTTGCAGATAGCCTCCCTTTTGCTATGCCCTTACATGGCATTTTCTCTGTCTGCATGGGGTGGGGGGAGAGAGAGAGAGAGAGAGGCAGAGAGAGATTGAGGTGGGGGGATATCCTGTTGTCTTTTCCTCTTCTTATAAGGACACCAGTCCTATTAGACTAAGGCCCTAATTTAACCTTATTTACTTCTTTAGAGGCCTGATATGGTTTGGCCGTGTCCCCACCCAAATCTGATCTTGAACTGTAGCTCCCATAATCCCAACATGTTGTGGGAGGGACCCGGTGGGTGATAATTGAATCATGGGGGTGGTTCCCCCCATATTCTTCTCATGGTAGTGAATAAATCTCATGAGATCTGATGGCTTACAAGGAGTTTCCCTTTTCATCTGGCTCTCATTCTCTCTAGTTTGCTGCCATGTAAGATGTGTCTTTCACCTTTCGCCTTCCTCCATGATTGTGAGGTCTCCCCAGCCAAGTGGAACTGTGAGTCCATTAAACCTCTTTTTCTTTATAAACTGCCCAGTCTTGGGTATGTCTTTATCAGCAGGGTGAAAACAGACTAATACAAGGCCCTATCTCCAGACATAATCATATTTGGAATTAGGGCCTTTACATATGAATTTGGGGGGGTGGGCACAATTCAGTCCATAATATTAAAACTCCAATTTTATTCTTTTGCATGTGGATATCCAGTTTACCCAACACCATTTGTTGAAGAGACTGCCCCTTTGAGTGGTCTTGGTACCCTTAACAAAGATTATTTAACCATATATGTGAGGGGTTATTTCTTATCTCTTTATTCTGTTCCATTAGTCTATATATCTGTCTTTATGCCAGTACCACGCTGTTTTGATTACTTATTAGCTCTCTAATAAGCTTTGAAGTTAGGAAGTGTGAGATCTCCAACTTTACTCTTTTTTTTTTTTCCCCTAAGATTATTTTGGCTATCCAGGGTTCTTGAGAGTCCACATGAATTTTATATTCTTTAAAATGCCATTGAGATTTTGATAAGGATGGGGTTGAGTCTTCAAATCACTTTGGGTAGTTTTGACATCATCATAATACTGAGTCTTTCAATCCACTAACATGAGATGTCTTTATATTTCATATGGCTTCATGCTGCTGTCTGGTGTCCTTTCTTTCAAGTTGAGGAACTCCCTTTAGCATTTTTTCCAGGACAGGTCTAATGGTAATGAATGTCCCCAGTTTTTGTTTATCTGGGACAGTCTTAATTTCTCTTTTTTTATAATTTCAATTTTTATTTTAGATTCAGGGGGTACATGTGCAGGTTTGTGACATGGGTATATTTCATGATGCTGAGGTTTGGGGTATGACTGATTCTGTCACCCGGGTGGTGAGCATAGTACCCAACAGGTAGTTTTTCAGCCCTTGCCCCGCACCCTCCCTCCCTGCTCTAGTAGCCCCCAGTATCTACTCTTCTCATCTTTATGGCCATGTGTACCTAGTGCTTAGCTCCAACTTGTAAGTGAGAACACGCAGTATTTGGTTTTCTGTTCCTGTGTTAATTCACTTCGAATAAGATCCTCCAGCTGCATCTGTATTTCTGGAAAGGACATGATTTTGTTCCTTTTAATGGCTATGTGGTATTCTATGGTATATATGTATCGTATTTTCTTTTTAAAAAATTTGTAAATTTATTTCAATAGGTTTTTGAGGAGCAGGTGGCATTTGGTTACATGAGTAAGTTCTTTAGTGTGTACCCCATTTTCTTTAATCCACCATTAGATATCTAGAGGATTATCTAATCCACCATTATAGTTTGAGGTCTTACATTCAAATCTTTAATCCATTTTGAGTTAATTTTTGTATATGGTGAAAGGTGGGCACCTAGGTTGATTCCATGTTGTTTCTATTGTGAATAGTGCTGCAATAAGCATTTAAGTGCATGTGTCTTTCGGTAGAACTATTTGTTTTCCTTTGGATGTACATTTAGTAATGGGGTTGCTGGATCAAATGGTAGATCTGTTTTAAATTCTTTCAGAAATCTCCAAACTGCTTTCCACAGTGGCTGAACTAATTTATATTCCCACTAACATTGTATAAAGTGTCCCCTTTTATCTGCAGCCTTGACATGATCATATCTTTAATAATAGCCATTCTGATGGGTGTGAGATAGTATCTTATTATGGTTTTGATTTGCATTTCTCTGATAATCATAAGAGATGATGAGCATTTGTCAGTGACGTTGAGCAATTTTTCTTATGTTTGTTTGCTGCTTGTATGTTTTCTTTTGAGAAGTGTCTGTTAATGTCCTTTGCCTACTTTTTAATGGGATTATTAGTTTTTTGCTTATTGAATTTTTTAAGTTCCTTATAGATTCTGCAAATTAGACCTTTGTCAGATGCATAGCTTATGAATATTGTCTACCATTCTGTAGGTTGTCTATTTCCTCTGTAAATAGTTTCTTTTGCTGTGCAGAAGCTCTTTAGTTTGATTAGGTCTCACTTGTCAATTTTTGTTTTTGTTGCAATTGCTTTTGAAGGCTTACTCATAAATTCTTTCCCAAGGCTGATGTCCAGAATGGCATTTCCTAGATTTTCTTCTAGGAGTCTTATAGTTTGAGGTCTTTTTCTGGGTTCTTTATTCTGGTCCATTGGTCTATGTGTCTGTTTTTATACCAGTACCATGTGGTTTTGGTTACTGTAGCCTTATAGTATAGTTTGAAGTCAGGTAATCTGATGCCTCTGGCTTTGTTCTTTCTGCTTAGGATTGCTTTGGCTACTTGGGCTCCTTTTTGGTTCCATATGAATTTTACAATAGTTTTTCTAATTCTGTGAAAAATGGCATTAGTAATTTGATAGGAATAGCATTGAATCTGTAGATTGCTTTGGGCAGTATGGCCATTTTAATAATATTATTTCTTCCACTCCATGAGCCTGGAATGTTTTCCCATTTGTTTGTGTCATCTGTGATTTCTTTCAGCAGTGTTTGATAGTTCTCCTTGTAGGGATCTTTCACCTCCTTGGTTCGATGTATTTCTAGGTATTTTTTTGTATGGCTATTGTAAATGGAACTGCATTCTTGATTTCACTCTCAGTTTGAATGTTATTAGTGTATAGAAATGCTACTTATTTTTATGTATTGATTTCCCATTCTGAAATTTTACTGAAGTTGTTGGTCAGTTCTAGGAGACTGTCAGCAGAGTCTTTAGAGTTTTCTATATACAGAATCATATCATCAGCAAGGATAAATAATTTAACTTCTTCTTTTCCTATTTGGATGCCTTTTATTTTTTTTCTCCTGCCTGACTGCTCTAGCTAGGCTTTCCAGTACTATGTTGAAAGGAATAGTGAGAGTGGGCATCCTTATCTTGTTCCTGTTCTCAAGGGAAATGTTTCCAGCTTTTGCCTGTTCAGTATGATGTTTGTTGGTCGTAGATGGCTCTTACTATTTTGAGGTATGTTCCTTTGATACCTAGTTTGTTGAAGGTTTTTATCAACAAACTAGGCAGCAAACTAGGGATTTTATTGAAAGCTTTTTTCCACATCTATTGAGATGATCATATGGTTTTCATTTTAAATTTTGTTTATGTCGTGAATCACATTTATTGATTTGAATATGTTGAACCAACTGTTGGTTCAAAGGTTGGTTCAAAGGCTGATTCAAAGGCTTTATTCCTTGGATGCAATATATGCAATATATATATGTACTATATGAATCCCAAGAATAAAGCCTAGTTGATTGTGGTGAGTAAACTTTTTGATGTGCTGCTGGATTTGATTTGTTAGTATTTTGTTGGGGATTTTTGCATCTATCTTCATCAGGGATATTCGCCTATAGTTTTCTTTGTTCATTGTGTCTTTGCCAGGTTTTGATATCAGGGTGATGCTGGCTTTGGAGAATGAGTTAGGGAGGTGTCCCTCCTCCTTGATTTTTTGGGATAGTTTCAGTAACATTAATATCAAGTCTTCTTTTTATGTCTGGCAGAATTTGGCTGTGAATATGTCTGGTTCGGGACTTATTTCAGTTGGTAAGTTTAAAAAATTATTATAAAACGGGTTGAACTTTGGACCTTGATATTGGTCTGTTCAGGGTTTCAATTTCTTCCTGATTCAATCTTGGGAGATCGTACAGTCTTACAGTGGTTGACTTTACAGTATTTTCCATGTGCAGAAGAGAAGAATGTCCATTATGTGGTTGATGGGCGGAGTATTCTTTAGATGTCTATTAAGTACAATTGGTCAAGTGTCAAATTTAAGTCCTGAATTTCTTTGTTAGTTTTCTGCCTCAGTGGTCTGTCTAACATGGTCAATAGGCTGTTGAAATTTCTCACTATTATTGTGTGGCCATTTAAGTCTTTTTGTAGGTCTAGCAGTAATTTTTTTTTATGAATCTGAGTGCTGCAGTGTTGGGTGTGTGTATATTTAGGATAGTTAAGTCTTCTGGTTGAACTGAGCCCTTTATCAACATGCAATGCCCCTTCTTGGTTCTTTTTTTTTTTTTTTTAACTATTATTGGTTTAAAGTCTATCTTATATAAAAATAGCAACCCCTGCTTTTTAAAAATTTTCCATTTGTATGATAGATCTTTCTCTGATCCTTTACTTTGAACCTATAGGTGTCATTACATGTGAGGTGGGTCTCTTGAAGACAGTAGACAGATGGGTCTTTTTTTTTTTTATCTAACTTTCCACTCTGTGCCTTTTAAGTGGAGGCATTTAAACCATTTACATTCAAGGTTAATATTGATATGTGAAGTTTTGATCCTATTGTGAGTTGTTACTTGGTTGCTTTGTAGTTTCTATTGTGTGGTTGCTTTGTAGGGTCTGGGGGGGGGGTATACTTAAGTGTGTTTTTGTGGTAGCACAAAAACATTTCATTTCCATGTTTAGAACTCCCTTAAGGATTTCTTGTAAGGCTGGTCTAATGGTAATGAATTACCTTAGCACTTTCTTGTCTGCATAGGATTTTATTTCTCCTTCACTTGTGAGGCTAAGTTTGGCAGGATATGAAATTCTTGGTTGAAATTTCTTTTGTTTAAGAATACTTAAAACAGGCCCCCAATCTCTCCTGGCTTGTAAGGTTTCTGCTGAAAAGTCTGCTGTTAGCCTGATGGGGTTCCCTTTATGTGATCTGATCTTTTTCCTTAGTTGCCTTTAAGCTTCACCTTGGACAGCCTAGTGATATATGCCTTGGTGATGTTTGCTTTGTATAATATCTCACATGTGTTCTTTGGATTTCTTGTAGCTGGATATCTGGATATCCACCTCTCTAGCAAGACTAGGGAAATTTTCTTTAGTTATTCCCTGAAATGATTTTTCCAGATTGTTTACTTTTTCTCCTCTCTCAGGAATGCCAGTAATTTATAGATTTGATGGCTTTACATAATCTTATAGTTCTCAACGACTTTTGACATTCTGTTTTCCTTATTTTTGTCTGGCTGGGTTAGTTCAAAAGACTGGTCTTCAAGCTCTGAAATTCTTTCTTCTGCTTGGTCTATTCTATTGATAAAGTTTTCAATTGTATTTTCAAATTCTTTACATGAGTTTTTCAATTCTAGAACCTCTGATTTCTTTTTAAACCGTTTAAATCTTCCTTCATTTCCTAGATTGTTTTAGAAGTTATTTGTGTTGATTTTCAACCCTGTCTTGGATCTCATCGAGCTTCCTTGCAATCCATGCTTTAAATTCTTTATCTGTCATTTCTGAGTTTCCATTTTGGTTAGGAACCATTGCTGGAGAGCTAGTGTGATGGTGGCGTCACTACATTCAGATTTTTTATAGTGCCAGAATTCTAGTACTGGTTCCTTCTCATCTGAAGGCATCGGCATTTCAAATTTTTGTAATTATTTTCATGTGGATAGAATTTTTTTCTTTCTTTCCTTACAATTTATTTTTTCTTTTCCCTTTTCCACCTCCCTAGGGGGTGTGACTGTAGAGAATGTTGAGTAGGGTCTTTTGGCTTTGCTTCTATAACCTTAAGCACTTCTGTTAGCAGGTTTTGTATTGGGCTGTGTGGTTTGACTTAGAAGTCAGTAGATGGAGCTTGTGGGTAAGAGCTAGCTGTGGCCATTGCAGCTAGGTATATACCTGATCCTTGTTTACAACAGAAGCTCTCTGTTGCCTTAGGTAATGGGCTGATTTATGGAGTGCTCAATGGCCTGAGCTCCCTGCTCAGGCCTGGAGGTTGGGGCCAAGATGACGAGTGCCAGACCAGGCAGGTCCATCTACAGGTCTCCAAGTAGCAAGCATAAGCACAAGTGCTGAGGGAAAATCCAGTGAGTGCCCACCAAGCACCCTGAGGTATGACTAGACATGCATCTGGGAAACTTCCTCAGCCCCTATTCTCTGTATGGGAAGGGGAACAGCCTACACTTCTAATCCAGGAGAGTGGGTGCCCAGATGCCTGGAAATCTGCCTTGGCATGGAGGGGAGAAGGCCCTGCTCTACCACAGTCTCTGCACAGGAAGGGTGGGGCAGTTCAGGCTGTTGGTCCATGTGACTGAGTGCTCTGAATGCTTGCAGATCTGACTGGGTTTGGAGCATAGAGGGTCAAGCTGTACCACAATCTCTGCATAGGAAGGGTGGGGCAACTTGGGCTACTGAGCCAGGTGAACGAGTGCTCTGACTGCCTGGAGATCTGCCTGGTCGTGAAGCAGAGAGGGCCTCCTGTACCAGGATCTTTGCACAGGAAGGATGGGGTAACTCAGGCTGCTAGTCTGTGGGAGCAGATGCTCTGAACGCCTGGAGACCTGCCTGGGTGTGGAGAAGAGAGGGTCCCAGTGCACCACAGTCCATTCCCAAGAAGGGTGGGACAGCTTAGGCTGCTAGTCCAGGCAAGTGGGTGCTCTTAATGCCTGGAGGTAGAGCAGAGAGGGCCCCGCTGCACCATGATCCCAGGGAGCAGGCTGGGGCACCCAGAAGTGACACATGCAGACTGGTTCCACGTTGCCAAGCTGGCCCTGGCTGCAATCCTCATCACCCAGAAGAAATCATGCTGTAGCAGCCCTCCTCCTTCCCCAGGTCTGCAATGGGGAAAAGTACAATTCCAACGCTTACTGTTGAGGTGTTTCCACAGTTCTGGCCATGGAGGCCTGTACCCTGGTCCAGAGCAAGCGCTCCAGTCTCTGGCCTGAGACTAAAATGCCTGCGCAGCCACACTGCCAGGCTGCCAAAGAGTAACTGACTTTGTATACACTCATATTAAAAATGGCACCCTGCTCTCAGTTCCAGGTCTGGGACAATACCTGCAGCTTTTCCTGGTGCCTTTCGCTCTCAGCATCTCCAAGCCTCTCCCTGAGTTGGCTCTAGGGCTTGGGAGAAACAAAGTGCTTTCCCTTGGCTTGGACTGCTGTGTTCCCCTGAGGAAAAGCAAATCTCAAAAGGAGGCTCTCTGCCCTACCCATGCACTGGGGCTTTACTCACTTTTATCATTGAGACACCATCACAGGGGCTGTTTGCCCACATTCTCGTCCCCAGGATCTAGAGTGTCCTTCATGATTCCAGTGGATTCTCAGTTTTTTTCTTGAATTAAAGCTCACCGAGTTGATCTTTATGTAGTATTTTGCTATTTCCAAGTTTTTGAAGCACATTGAAAGCCTCTAATCTACCATCTTGAAAAGGCAAAACAAAACAAAACTGTCTTTCATTTTCGAAGGATAGTTTTTCCAGTTTTAGTATTCTTGATTGATAGCTTTTTTCTTTCAGTACTCTGAGTACATCATTCCACTGCCTTATGGCTAAAAGGTTTTTGCTGAGAAACCTGCTGATAATCTTATAGAAGGCCCTTTGTCTGTGATGAAGCACTTTTACTGTTTTCAAGGCTTTCTCTTTGTCTTTTGACAGTTTGATTATAATGTGTCACAGTTTGGGCCTCTTTGATTTTATACCAGTTAGAATTCATTGAACTTGGACTTGTATTTTCATTTCTTTCCTCTCATTTGGGAAGTTTTTGGCCATTTCCTCAAATACAATCTCTGCCCCTTTCTCTCCTACTTCTAGGATTTCCATAGTGTATAAATGGGTCTGCTTGATGATGTCCCAAAAGTCCCTTAGGGCCTTTTCAGTTTTCTTAATTTTTTTTCTTTGCGCTCCTCTGACTTGATTCAAATGAACTATCTTCAAATTTGCTAGTTCTTTCTTCTGCCTAAGTCTGCTTTGAAAACTGTAGTGAATTTTTCAACTTAGTTATTGTATTTTTTAGCTCTAGAATTTCTGTTTCTTTCCTTTAGTTTCTTTCTGTTGACATTCTCATTTGACTCATCCACCATTTTCCTGATTTCACTTAGTTGTCTATCTGTGTTCTCTTTTAGCTCATTAAGCATCTTTAACACAGTTGTTTTGAATTATTTGTCAGAAAGTTCAGCAATTTGCATTTCTTTAGGGTTGGTTACTGGAGTTTTATTTTGTTCATTTGATGGGGCCATGCTTACCCGTTTATTTGTATGCCTCGTGATTTTTTGTTGAGATTTTGGCATTTGAAAAAACAACCACCTCTCCCAGTCTTTATGGACTGGCCTCGTGCAGGGGGAGACTTTTACCAGTCAGCCTGGCAAAAGGTTCCGGGACGTCTCAAATCTTTTCTGGGGATGTGCCTTCTCTGGCCTCGTGCATGCCTTTTTAACTGTCTCAAATTCCCTAGTCTGTTTCTTCTCAAGAGACACAATCTCTTGCTCCTCCTGCTGTCTTCCTGTGGAACTGCATAATCTCCGCAGCTGCAAGAACTTGCCTGTTTTCAGTGGCTTCTGTGCTGCCATTCCTGTCTGTGCTCTGAGTCAGGCAAGACAGAAATCAGTCTCTCAGGCAGCCCCCAGACAAGCCAGAACATTGGATGCACAAGTCAGTGTTTGGTTTTCAACCCGAGGGAGTAGTTCTGGTATGGGAGGTTTTCTCATGGTTGTGCCACATTACACTGGGCCCAGGAATCTCTTACCAAATCCTTTACCACTTTGTGACATCATAAAATAATGGCAATATTTTTCTTAAGTCAAAAGTCAACCAAATATGTGCTGCTTCAGCAGCTGGATTGTAACCTCTAAAGGAGGAGTTTCCAATGATATCAAGGGAGGAAGAAGGAAATAGCAATTCTTTTCCAACTCCAGCTCCGTCTTTGTTTCAGTCTCTGCACAAGGCACTTTACTCACGTGGTCTTTTTTACATCTTGTAAAGCAGGTGGTGTTATCCCCATCATGCAGATGAGGAACCTGAGGGCTGGGGAGGGTATGTGACTTTCTATGTTCTGAGCAGTAGAAGCTGGATTTGAACCCAGGTCTACCTAACAGCAAAGTTGGTAAAATACCTGAAACTGGGTAATTTACAAAGAAAAGACATTTAATTGGCTTATGCTTCTGCAGACTCTACAGGAAGCATAGTGGCTTCTGCTTTTGGGGAGGCCTCCGGAAGCTTCTAATCATGGCAGAAGGCAAAGGGGGAGCACGCGTCCTACATAGCAGAGGCAGGAGCAAGAGAGAGAGACAGTGAAGGGGGAGGTGCCACACACTTAAACAACCAGATCTCATGAGAACTCACTATCATGAGAACTGCGCCAAGAGGGTGGTGCTACCCCATTCATGAGAAACCTACCACCATGATGTGGTCACCTCCCACCAGAGCCCGCCTCCAGCACAGGGGATTACAATTTGATGTGAGCTTTGGGCAAGGACACGGATCCAAACCATATCAGTCTTTTTTCCATGACACTGAGCAAAAGGACTCCATCTTGGTCCTATGTGTCCCTCACCCACCCCCAATGTGCTCAGCAGAGTTCAGCAAGCGTTTATTGCATAAATAAGGCTGGAGATGCAACTAAGGAGACATAGAGGAAACCGGCTTTGCCCTACCCCCTGCCCCGCTTCCTTGCCTGTATGTCTGTTGACTTTTGCTTTCCCTTGGTTTATGCTCTAGGGGCCTGGGGGGTTTCTGAGCCTGGACAAAACTCACTGAGGAAGGGGAAATAAATCTGCTCACTAGGTCACACAGCACATTTAAATGCATTAGGCAAAACCTCTCCCTTTCTCAAGACACTTCCATATATGGAAAGTTATTGTAATGTACTGATTTTCTTAGCATGAGGCTCTTTACTGCCATCTTCTGGAAGTTTATGACAATATACACATTGATGATTATGATGGATAACAGGCAGTGCTTTGCACCCTAGGTGTGGCACTCTTGTGCCACTTCTCTGTGGTGGCCATTCAGGGAGATGAATCTGGAACCTTCTGAAGCCTAGGAGAAGAGGTTTAGGGACTCTTTTTTTCTGTTTGGATTTGTTACCCTGGTCCTGCCCATTGTAAATCTCTGGGCTTCTTTGTGTTCACTACGCCAGCCCATACCTGATCTTGCCCTGGGGCCTGGAAGGAGTCTTGTTTAAATGAAGGCATTGCAGGAGTGAAGGCTTAACATCCCATGAACTCCTTTAGTTTGCCACCTCAGTTTCCTTGCTGGGCTGACAGCTCTGCCACCTGACCTAGCTTTGACCAGCCCTGGGACCTTGACGATTGGAGGGTGCTATTAGCTGGGTTATTGCTGGGATAAACTTGACCACTGGACCTCACTGGCTGGGAACCTTTGGATGTCTTCTATTGGACTGTTAGTCATTCTCCTTTGGGGCTTACAAGGTTTACTCACTCAGTCACTCACTAATTCAATTCATGAGTTCAGCAGGTAATGACTAAGTCTCCACATCATGCCAGTACTGTGCTAGGCACTGGGGGATCAATGGTGAGAAAAACAAGCAAACAAGCACATGGGATGCAGCAGACACCTCTGGCATCCTGCTCATCATATTCCTTGGCTGGCTCTGATTTCAGTGCCAGCGACAGTGGCTGGTGGCCGATTCCCTGACAGCTCAGAAAGCTTGCCTTGCTCTTACAGCATCCACTTCATGTATGGGCCAGACGCCTGTTGGTTTTCTGCCTCAGGGTCTTCTTCAGCGTTGTGGGAACCCTCTTAGCCCATGCAAGCCTGGTAGTGTGAAGGCACGAGTTAAAATGTACCCAGGATTTGTTTTAATCGGTATGGTCAGACACGCAGGCAGGGAAATGATTGTCATAAAGGAAGAAGTTTATACTAAGTACTCTGGACACTTAGAGTACTGCACACTGCTGCCTGGAACACGTGGGAAGCACCAGGGTTGGTCAGGAGGCAGAAGAGGGAGAGGGGAGAGCAAGGCTCAGAGCCTTTGTTGAGGATTTCTTGGGAAGGTGTGGGCAAGGCAGGGTAGGTAGACTGAGTTAGCTTAGGATGGGTAGTGTGAATAATTGTGGAGGGCTCTGGGCTTTCAAGATCGTTCCTAGTTGTCTGGTTCCTGGCCGTGTGGTGATTTAGGGCAGGGGGAATATTGACTTGGCAGTTGGACGTTTGGGGGTGTGAGCTCTGGAACGATTGCTTTGTACATCAAAGGTGCAGTCACAGGGGAGTCCTTTGCTGTCTCTAGGAATTAGCTAGCTCTGGGAGGGGCAGTCTCTCCAGGATCAAGGCCCCAGATGCCAGAGCATCAGGAATACAGAGAATAAGAAAATACAGTCACTACAGGGCATGAATCTTGCCCGGGGCAGCTCTCAGCCAATGAGGAGCCGGTAGATGAATGCTCCAGGCTCTTGGTCTTTAGGGGACTGATTCTGGGGCCTTCAAGCTGCTTGTCAGGAGGTCCCAGCTGCACTGAGCCTCTGTTGCCCACAGCACTGATGATGCAACACAACTTTTTATGATCTTGTTCCTCCCTATGCCATTCTCCCTCAATCCTTCACTCCTGCTGCCTGGGAATCTCTCCCAAATAAACTACCTGCACCCCAATCTTATCACAGGCTGTGCCTTCTGGGAACCCCACATAAGCCACCTGACCCCTGCTGCCTTAGAGCTTTACACTAGGCTTGGGAAAGCTTCCTGGAGAAGAAGCCATGTTTCTCGCCGCTGAAGAAAGACTCATTGTGTCATGGGTGCAAGGGGTGGGGGGAGAGCAGTCGAGGCAGAGCGAGCCACACATGCAAAAGGCCTGAGGCTGGCGGGAGGAGCATGGCCTGTTCTAGGAAGGCATCAGGGGCTCCCCTGGCCCCCGTCCCCACAGATCCAAGTTCCCAGCATGCCTTGCACCAGGTCCAGCCATTTACAAAGAAAGAGGGAGTCCATCTGAATGTTGACACATTCGGCGGCTCAGGCAATGTGTTTATTTTTATTTTTGAGACAGAGTCTTGCTTTATCACCCAGGCTGGAACGCAGTAGCACCATGTTGGCTCACTGCAACCTCTGCCTCCTGGATTGAAGCAATTCTCATGCCTAAGCCTCCAAGAAAGCTGGGACTATAGGCATGTACCACCACGTCTGGCTAATTTTTGTATTTTTAGTAGAGATGAGGTTTCGCCATGTTGGCCAGGCTGGTCTCGAACTCCTGGTCTCAAGCAATCTGCCTGTCATGGATTGGACGTGTGAGCCACCAAGCCCGGCCTCAGGTAATGTGTTTTAATAAGCAGCTGTTTGGCGTCCTTCTCCAGGGTAGTGGTAATGGCAGGGAACAATCAGACTGATGGGGTGTGTGTGAATGGCACCCTTCCTGCCTTTCTCCATCCCAAGGTTTTATCAAGATCCATCCCTCTCTTGGTCCTGGGGTTGTGGGGCCTGACCGGCACACAGGAATCTCTGTCTGGTTTCCACACCACTCATTCACAAAGGGGAAACTGAATCCTGTGTTAATCTTTCCACCTCAAAGATGATTCCAGGTGAGTGTGGGAGCTCAGCCTCAGAGAGGCCCCTCTCCTGGCTCTGGTTCCCCTCCCTCCCCTGTGGGCTGCCCACTGAACTGGGCCTCTGGGCTCAACTTGGCAGCCTGCAGGCCACCAGGAAGAGTTGGGTAGAGATCTGGATGGGTTTACAACAGCTTGACTGGAAAACTTGGGGATTTCAGATCTCAGTTAAGAGGAAGGCTCTGGAATGCAGACCCTAGCCCTCTTGTGTTTGGGGCCAGGCACAAAAATCAGGAGTTCAGTGAAGTTTCTGTCCTTGCATCTCTTCCAAGGGTGGGGCGTGAGAGAAGGGACGGCCAGAGCTGAATCTGAAGCCACAGTGAGTCACTGTGCCACGGGCATCTTCCGAGGCTTGGAGAAGTCACCTAGAAAGGCATAGGCTCCATGCCGCATTCTTCTCCAGAACCTGCTTACCTCTACCCTGGTGGACTCATCCCCAGGCCAGCAGAGATAGAGAGGCCTGGGTGCATGGGATGGGGTGGAGCGGGCAGAACTCCTCTCCTTCCATTCAGCTGCCCAAACCTTGGCCTGGGCAGCTCCCTGTGTGTGAGCCCAGTCTGGGGCTCCCCGCCTCACTGCCTCATCCTGATGCCAGGCTCTGGAAAGGAGCTGGGGGACTTCTAATAAGGCTTCCTAGACCCTTCACACAAAATGGAGGCAGACGCACTCTAGCACTGCCTTGTCTTAGAAGAAAATTTTCTCTTTATGTCCCCTCTCATTCCTTTTCTCCCCTTTTCTCCTTTGCAATCAAGGCTGCCTGGGTTAAAATCCGAGCTTCCCCTGTACCTGTGTGGTTTTGGGCAAGTTCCTTAATCTCTCTCTGTGTCTCAGTTACCTCGCCCAGGAGGGGATAGTAATAGGTCTGATGTGAGGACTAAGGCCTGGGAAGTGCTTAGATCCGGGGCAGCCAGGATGGGGAGGTGTAAGCTGTTATGAGGGTGGGCAGTGCAGGCGGCGGGGGCTGTCCTTTTGGAATCCTAAATTTCACACCGAAAAAGGACATGCCCTCCGCTGCCTGAATTAGAACTAAAGTCCGATGAGGAGAGGGGTCACAGTGGAATTCAGAATTACATCTTTAGGGGAAGATAAGTGTCTGTCCTCTTTAGGTGGTGGGGTGACAGCAGCGGGAATCCTGCTGTCCCCTTTTAAACACATACAGACGGGGTACCTCGTTTGCCCAGGCCTGAACCCCGGGGCCTCATAGGGGGCAGGCACCCTTCTGCTCCAGGAGGGCGCGGGAACGCGGCCGCTGCGCGCGGCACTCCCGTAGCCGCCAGGGGGCGCTGTGGCCACGCGGCAGCCGCCTGCCTCCCCGCGAACCCGGACCGGCGCGGCGCTGGTGGTTCAGCGAGGCCACCCCTAGCCCAGCCAGGGCGGCCCACTCGCAGGCCCCGCGGGGAGCACCCGGTCTCCTGCAGAGCGTGGGGACCCGGCTGAGATCCGCCGCCCCTCTGGCCTCAGTTTGTGCTTCTGCAAAGTGGCACCGCCTGCTGCCCGCGTGGCCGCTCCTCAGCCCCAGGCCTTCAGGTTTCTCTTAGTCCTGGGGCCCTGCACTCGGTGCCCGACTCAGCCAGATCCCAGCGGAGATCCCTCTGATCTCAGCCTCGGAGGAGGCTGCTTCCCCCCATCCCTGCTTCATTTTCTCCCCTTTCCCTCCCTCCGTTTTTCCTTCCTTCCACACTCTCCTTTCTCTCTTCCTTTCCCTGTCCTCTTCTCTACTTCTCCTCCCTCCCTCCCATCCTCCCTTCCTTCTTATCTTCCTTTCTTCCTCCCTTCCTTTCTTCTTCCCTCCCTCCCTCCCTCCTTCCTTCCTTCTTCCCTCCCTCCCTCCCTCCTTCCTTTCTTCTTCCCTCCCTCCTTCCTTCCTTCTTGGGGCCCTACCTCCCCCTTCCCTCTCTCTCTCCTTCCCCTCCCTCCTCGTCTCCCTCCCTCCCTCTCTTCTTCCCTCCCTCCCTCCCTCCTTCTTTCCTTCCTTCCATTTTTCCTGGGGCTCTCCTTCCCCCCTCCCTCCCCCCTCCCCTCCTTCCCTGTCTCCCTCCTTCCCTCTTCTCTCCTTCCCTCTCTCTTCCCTTTCCTCCCTATCTCCCCTCCCTGTCTCCCCTCCCTCCCTGTCTCCCCTCCCTCCCTCCCTGTCTCCCCTCCCTTCCTGTCTCCCTTCCCTCCCTCCCTGTCTCCCCTCCCTCCCTCCCTGTCTCCCTTCCCTCCCTCCCTGTCTCCCCTCCCTCCCTCCCTGTCTCCCCTCCCTCCCTCCCTGTCTCCCCTCCCTCCCTCTCTCTTCCCTTTCTTCCCTGTCTCCCCTCCCTCCCTGTCTCCCCTCCCTCCCTGTCTCCCCTCCCTCCCTGTCTCTTCTCTTTCCTCCCTGTCTCCCCTCCCTCCCTGTCTCCCCTCCCTCCCTCCCTGTCTCCCCTCCCTCCCTCCCTGTCTCCCCTCCCTCCCTCTCTCCCCTCCCTCCCTCTCTCTAGCTGCTGCTTCAGCAGAGGACTCCAGGTTTGATTCCGGGTCTCTCCTCCGCAGAGGGGATCTGCTTTCCTGTGCGCTGCAGCGTCCATCCTGCTGCCCCCAGCCCCTCCCTCCCTCCAGGCACCTTAGACTTGATTGTTAGAACCTTGAACTCATCTTGGGCCACAGTCACAAGTTGGACAAGCTTGTTCTAGTGTGCTGTCAAGAATGAGAGGGTCATTTCCAGCTGGAGGGTGACAGATCACACAGAAATTTGGGCCTCTCCGTAACCTGAGTCCTGAGCAGGGAATACCCTCTGGAAATACCAGCTAACACCATGTCTCCATGAAACTGACCAAGGAGTGAAAATCATTTCTTTCTGAAAGGCACGCTACACATTCATCCTTTTAAACGCAGTAATAAAACATGGAAAAGGTCTAAAAGTGTTGCATCTCTCCTCATCCTCGACCCCAGCCTCCCAGTTCCTCTTCCTGCAGGCAGCAGTTGGTGCGAGCTTCCTACATAGCTTTCCACATACTCTGTGCAGAGAAAAACGTGTCGGTCCACATGCCTCTTTTAGAAAATATAGCACCGTAGACGGGCTGCTCTATACCTTGCTTTTGACTTAAAATATATTTTAAAAATATATCTTAGAGACTGTTCAATATCACAATATGAGGTTGATCTATCTCCAGCTGAGTGAAGAGGATATCTCTGTATTTTTAGTAGAGATGGGGTTTCACCATATTGTCCAGGCTGGCCTTGAACTCCTGACCTCAGGTGATCTGCCTGCCTCAGCCTCCCAGAGTGCTGGGATTACAGGCGCGAGCCACCGCGCCCGGCAGTTTACTTTAATTTTTAAAAATCATGATTTAAACAGGAAATATGTGCCCTGTAGTGCTAGTTGCAAATGTAAGCTTTGGAGACCATCCTGTATGCTGGCTTCCCCACTTGCCAGCTGTGTGTCTTTGAACAAGCTGGTTTTCAACCTCTCTGGGCCTCTGCCTAACCCATCTGTAAAATAGGGATCATGTGTCTAATCACTTGTAAGGTTGTTAGCGGGTCAGATGAGGTAATAGATACAAAGACACTTGGAGCAGTGCCTGGCATGTGAGGAAGATGATGGCAGTATTAGAAATAACAGCAGTTAAATCCTCCAAGTACTCACCACGGGCCAGACACGGGAAGCATATGGCTTCACTCAGGCCTCCAGTAACCTGTTCCATCTTTCTTCCAACTTTAATCAAGCTCTCCCATGTACCTGGGACTGTTCAATATGTTCTATGCCTCTCTATGAAAGGGGCTACTATATTATCTCCATTTTAGAGAAAAAGAAACTGAGCCTCAGAGAGGTTAAGTAACTTGCATAAGGTCACCTATGCTCATAGAAGTCCAATGTATTGTGTGTCTCATTCCAGACCTGGAGATTATGTCTTGTGCACGCGCTGTGGCTTACGAGACGGCCTGCTCCTGCACTCTGTCCTTCCCCTGTGCTGTTCCCTGTCCTCCTTTCCCTGCTTCCCTCTTCCCCCTGCACCCTTCTGTCTCTCCTCTTCCTCATCTCTTCCCCCTCCTCCTTCCCTCCTTTTCCTTTTCTTCTCTTCTCCCTCTCCTCTTCTGCTGCGTTGCTCCCTGCTAACTCTCATTCCTTCTGTCCCCCTCCCCTTGGCCAGAGTCCAGACTCAAGGGCTCATATCTGGTTGCCTTCTGGGGGTCACAAACAGAAGTACAAGAGCAGCTGCCCTTCCCCTCAAAGGGCTGAACTACCCAGGCCCTGCCAGCCCAGCCCAGCAGGGCAGTGAGGGGGTGTGTGTGTGCGGATCAACCTGCATATATGTCAGCGTATGTGAGACCTGTGTGTCTGCAATTGTGCCCAGTTCCTCCATGGGTGTGCATGGTTGTGTGTGCAGTTTTGTGTGTATGTGGGTAACAGGTGCCAAAGTCCTGACCTGCCTCAGCCAAGGCCCTGCCTGTGCACTGTGGGAGCGACTTTCAGTATCTGTGCCCCACCCTGACCACCCCCGATGGGGCTGACCAGCCAGGTCCTGGCCACCCAGTTGTCTGGAGTCTGAGGAAACTGGGCTCAGTCTCAGGCCTCAGGCTAGAATCACGCAGACCTGCATTTCCCACTGGTTCAGTTCCTTCTTGAAGATTTCTGAGCTTGTTGGGCTTATCCAGAAATGGGCTGGTAACATCTGCTCAACAGGACCCTTGCAGGGGTCCTAGGAGAGAAGATGTGTAGGAGGGTATGTGGCTTGTGGCTTCTGCCTGGCCCCACCTTGCAAGGATCCAGATGCAGGGAACAAACCACAGCACTGTGGTCTCAGAGGTCTCTGCCTGCTCAGACCCACGGTCCACGCCCGGCTGTGACGTGGACACATCTGCTCCCCCACAGTCCAGGAAAACTGGTCCCTGAGCCGGGTGAATTCTTCCTGTGGGGATCAGAGCCAGTGAGCATGCCTGGACAGCATGTGGGATGGGGTGTGAGTGCTCAGGGTTAGCCCCACAGAGCCTGGAACAAATGCCCCGATCTTTCTGGAGCGTTTCCTGATGGGGTTTGTGAGGAATGTCTGCTGGGAGGTGAGTGGGGGTCCTGGGAGCCTGCTGGCCCCGAGGCTGAGCTGTCACTGCTGGGCTCTCCAGTGGTGGCCGCCAGGGCAGTTCCTGGCCGGCCCACTGCATGCACATCTGGATGCAATTGTCTGCAGCTGCCGGGGTGAGGCGTAGGCTGCGGTCAGGGATGGATGCTACACTTGGGGAGACCTCACGGGGTGGGGGTGGGGTCTGATTGCTCAGAGACTGAGCCACCTACTCAGAGCAGGGAAGGAAGACCAAGGAGAAAGAAAAGAAAGGAAGATAGATGGGGCAGTGGTGATGGGGGCCAGGAATATCTTTTTGTTCTGAAGAACATTCTGGCTTTTCCCAACAAATCACAAAATTCAAACGGGGAAGCTGTTTTAACTCTAGTCACACCCGTGTCTAAATCAAGCGAACATACCACACACACATGTTTTTGTTTCTAAACTCATCAAAGGAACTTCGGGCCTGTACAGGGTCCTAAAAATACATACTGAAAACTGCTCGTGTTCCAGCCTCTCTTCTGCTTTTTTGTTTTGTTTTGTTTTCGTGACTGAAAAATTTCCGGCAATTTTTGACATCCCTTGCTCTGACCTCAAGCAGCAAGAGGCTTTATCTGATAGTGTCAGAGTATTCAAATTCACTGAGGGCTGGGGGGTCCTGCAGGGGAGAGGGCAGGGAGTCTGTGGGGTGAAATGGATCGTTCTCTGGTTACAGAGGATGGCAGAACCATCCAATTCCACCGCCTCTTTTGTTTTTTTCTTTGAGACGGTGTCTCTCTCTGTCATTCAGGCTGGAGGGCAGTGGTGGGATCTTGGCTCACTGCAACCTCCGCCTCCTGGGTTCAAATGATTTTCCTGTCTAGCTTCCGGAGTAACTGGGATTACAGACACCTGCAACCACACCTGGCTAATTTTTGTATTTTTAGTAGAGACGGGGTTTGACCATGTTGGCCAGGCTAGTCTCAAATTCTGACCTCAAGTGATCCGCTGGCCTCGGCCTCCCTAAGTGCTGGGATTACAGGTGTGAGACACTGTGCCCAGCCCCACGTCATCTTATAGCTGGAGAAAATGAGCCCAGATAGGACTGGTGACCTGCCTCAAGATACTCAGCCAAGATTCACCCCGAAGTGATCCAGTGCAGAGGGCTCCGGGCTTAGCTGTGTCCAGTAGGTTGTGTTACAACCTCCACAACTTACTTCCACGTCAGGAGCATGTCTGATTTGAGATGGAGCCACATCCTTGAGGAACTTGGAGGCGTTAGAGTGGGAGGTACCCTGGGGGGCTGGCAGAGAGCAGACTGGCTCAGCACTCCAGGACAGGGCCTTCCAACGTCCTTTCCTGCTATGTGTTGTTGGGGATAACTCACCTGGCCCCTTAGCTCCCCATTTGGAAATAATAGTAGTAACGATATTAATATTTGTCCTTGAATGAGCACTTACTATGTGCGCTTCTCTCATTTCATCCCAGCTGACCTCACAACCCTTTCAGGTGGGTACAGCTATATTAGCTTGACTCTGCAGACAAAGCATCTGAGGCTCAGGCAGGTTAAGTGGCTTGTCTAAGACAGGGAGGCTGTGGTTGAACCCAGGCTTCTACCCTTCTCACTGATTGCTGTGCCCTCTGCCCCACAGGCTTGAGGGGAAGGCTCGTGGAGACCTTGGATGGACGAGATGAAAAGGGCTGTGCTCCCTGTTCCAACAACCAGTGGGGCCTGGTAGTGACAGGGGCACAGATGGCCCTGGGTAGAAATCCCCTCTCTTTGTGCTTCCTCCAGAAATCTTCCCTTCTCCCCTGGAGTCCCGTGGCCTCTGCAGCTGGCCTGGCCCCTCATGCTTTCCGGAGCCCATCAGAGTTCTGGAGACTTGCAGTGTGGGTACTTTAGTGCCCAGTCAGGAAGCAGTGAGGCCCACGGGCAACCTTATCCTGTGTTCTGCCATCCCCTACCGTGGCCTGGACCGTCAGCCGCTCATGTCTCTGCCAAGGCAAAATTAGGATGCGTAGCTCCTGCAGAGAGGGCGGATTTAACCAAAGCTCCCGCTGGCTGTCCTGCCCGGGCTCTTCCAAGTGGCTGACAGGAGGTCGAGGAGAGAGAACCCATGTTCAGTGTCCACGACATTCTGGACGACAAGGACATCGTCTCTGGGCTGGCTGCTTGCTCCCCCATACTGGGAGGAGCTGGAGGCCGGCAGGCACCATGCTGTCCTCCAGGCTGGCTCAGAGTGAGCGCTTCATAAATGTCATTGACTGAGTGAGTGGGGAAGGTGGGGGGACTTCAGGAACAGTCTTCCCCGGATGGGCAGCTTTGTGGGAGCTGTGAGGATTGCCCTGTGCCCACTAATTGGGACTGCTTCCTGCTGGTGACAGCTGGCATTTTTCTGGTTTATTATACTAGGTTTTTGGGAAATGTTCCCTTCCCTGGGCTGGACATTTCTCTATTATAGATAAGATAAGGGGAATCAAGTTGGAGAAGGTTATGTGACAGTAATTGGAGGACGCTCAGCCCCTCTACGGAGCAGCCGGGTGATTTCTGCAGTATGTTTTGTTCCATGGCACTTGATAAACAGCAATTGGAGTCATTTGCAGGTTTGCTTTCTGTGTGGCAGGGTAGAGTGGCCCATGGGGTGGGATTCTGGGCTTTGGTTGTGGTGAGGAGGTGACACTTGTGGGTGGAATGCTGGGGCTGGTGAGGGTGGAACCCTTCTGCCCAGTGAATCCCAGGCCACTGGTTTCTCCCCTAGCACCCCTTGATGCCCAGCTCCAGAGTGCTGGGCAGGGCTGGGCATGTAGCATTGGCAGTGAACTTGGGCTGGGCTGCATTTTGGCTCCAGGTTCCTTACTCTTTTTATAATGGGAAGCATAGAGGTGGGGCCATCCCACCTCTGTTCTAGGACCACAGACTCTCCCGAATCACTCCCTCATACTACTGCCCCTGGTCTCTTCCTCTCTGGTGTGGCAGGGAAGTAGGGCAGTCTAGCCTGGTTCCACAAGGTGTCGTGTCAGGAATCTGGGGACATCATGGACTTAGGACAGGCATGAGAAAGGGGCCTGGGGCTTAAGAGTTTAGTACCAGAGGCTAAAGAAGTCTGGAGCCCCTTGAAGGATATCCCAGCTCAATAGACACCAAGTTTTTATCTGTTTCTCCTTTAATGAGATGCTTGTTCACCAGGCAAATGTTTGCACCAAAGGCATTGAAGCAAGAAACGAGGGGTGTGGAGGATATTCCGGTTTGCCCTTCCGGATCATTCTCCGTGCCACTGTGTGCCGGGAGCTGCAGGGCATTGTCTGCAACACGAGGGCTCTCATCCTCTGGCCTCTGGGTCAGTTTCATGGGTGGGAGGCGGCAGCAGGAGGTTTCTTCCCTGCCCCTTCCTGCTGAACTGTGGGTTAACAGTGGCTCCTGAGACAGCTCCAGCTCCCTCCAAGGTCCCTATTCCCCCCCCAACTCTGGCGGCTGACGGGTGGGAACTACGTTTGGCTGTTGGAGCTCCACCTCCCTTGCGGGTTTGCCTTAAGCCTTCTGTAAACACTCTTCAGTGGGATGAATAGTGGCCTCCAGAAGGTATGCCTACATTCTAAGCCCCAGAACCTGTGAATGTGACCTTATTTGGCCAAAGAATCTTTGCATTAGTAATTAAGTTTAGAGATCTGAAGATGAGATCATCCTGGATTATCTAAGTGGGCCCTAAGTTATAAGACAAATGTCCGTGTAAGAGACAGATGAGAAGACACAGAGACACGGGGGAGGCCACCATGTGAAGACAGAGGAGAGACCGGAGGGAGGGAGCCAGAGGCCACAGAACGCCTGGAGCCGCCTGAAACTGGAAAAGGCGAGGAGGGACTCCCCCCTGGAGGCTTCCAGGTGATCAGGGTCCTGCCCCACACGTGGATTTTGGAATCCAGCCTCTAGAACTGTGAGATCATACGTTTCCCTTGTTTTAAGCCACCAAGTGTGTGGTGATTTGTTGTGACATCTCCAGAAACAGATACAGACAGGTCCTTCCATTGAACTCTCCCCAGTCACCCTGTCCAGGTGTGCCAGGAGCCAGGCTGATGGGGAAGGGCACCATCCAGAGGACATTTGAGGGCTGGGGAGTGCCCAGCACCATGCATCCAAGTCCCCAGGGGAGGGCCCTGAGAACAGACCCAGGGATTTTGTGGTGAAAACAGCAACCATAACAGCTGAGGCAGGTGCTGGCAGGTTCTGTCCTCATCCCCTAGGCTCACCTGATGCTACCTGCAGCTGCTGTGGAAAGTTCCAGAACACTGATGACTTCCCACCCAGGGCACCCACTCTCTCAGGTAGGGTGTCCTCTACCTGTTAGAGCAGCTCTGCCCATGCAGCGGGGAAGGCTGAGGGTACTGGGGGTCACTGTCCCAGGAGCCGGCAATCCTTCGCAGTTGGGAGTGTCCCTCCATGGGGCAGTTCTGAGGTTTGTGTGACACTGTGTCTTGAACATCCTAGCAGGAGTGAGCCCAGTCGCTCACTGTTATGGCTTGTATCAGGAACACCCCCCACCCCATTAGCTTTCTTCACTTCCTTGATCACCTCCTCGCTCCCTCACCATATTCTGGCATCGCCTCTCAGTTAACTATTTGCACCAAATCTTTGTCTCAGGGGCTGCTTTTGATGAAACTGAAACTAAATCAAGAGCTTGCAATGCCCATGCATTCACAAAGCACCCCCTTCCCGTGCATTTACAAGGCACCCCCTTCCCATGCATTCACAAGGTATCCCCTTCTCATGCATTTACAAGGCACCCCCTTCCCGTGCATTCACAAGGTATCCCCTTCCATGCAATCGTGTGCCACTTTCTTTAACAGCCCATGGGGTTAGTACTTCTATGATTGCCATTTTGCAGAGGGGGGTACCCAGACACTCCAAGACCAAGTGACTTGCCCAAAGTCACAAACCAGGGTCCCAACCCAGATGGAGTCTGATTTCAGAGCTGGCTTTCACTATGACCTTGTCCCAGGACAGGCTGGTAAGTGTTCAGAGGGGAGGAGTGGGTCTCCCATTTATGAGCATTTATGGTGCGTGAGTGCTGTGCTAGGTACTTTGTGAATAGCAAGTCACTAAATCCTCTCAAAACGCTCTGAGGTGGAACTGGCATTGTTCCTATTCAAAAGATGAGAAAACAGACACTTCTAGAGCTTAAGAAACTTGTTCCTGGCCACCCAACTAGTACGTAGATGCCAGAGCTGGGATCTGGGCTCAGATCCTTCTGCTTCTACCTGCTGGCCCCTTTCAGAAGTCAAGGCTATCTTCTTCAAGCTCAGGGACTGGTCATTGAACATTTATTTTAAGCTCAATCAGGCGACTGCATCTCATGAGAACACAGAGCCACAGAGTTCTGCCTAGTTGGTAGAAAGGTCTTGCATGGTTTGACTTGAAATCTTAACCCCTGTGCACATGCAGAATTCCCATGGGTGAGTCCTGAGAGCAGGTGTCTCAAAGAGACTGACAGTTAACCCCAGGGTTGCTGAAACCCGGACATTGAGTGGGGTCTTTCATAAGCCAGTCTCCGAACTGGGTGGCAAATGCTCGGCCCTTTAAAAGCTGGCCAGAT
This sequence comes from Macaca fascicularis, assembly GCF_037993035.2. Classification (NCBI taxonomy): domain Eukaryota; kingdom Metazoa; phylum Chordata; class Mammalia; order Primates; family Cercopithecidae; genus Macaca; species Macaca fascicularis. The sequence continues at coordinate 62,266,035 of NC_088394.1, read as the reverse complement.
ACAGCATTCAATCTAGTCCCCATGTGGACTGCTTTCACTCTTCCCCTGCGTCCACACCTTTTCTAGAATCTTCTATACTGCTTTTTGCCATCCCCTGTCCTGCTCTCTGGACTCAAGTACATCTCCACGTCATCCCTCTGCTCTGTGCAGAGGGCAGGGCAAGGACTTTTATCTGCATACTACAGAAGGAAACCAAGGACCGTAGGGGTATCCTTGTCTGTGGTGGCAGCTGAGGGTGGTGCAGCTCTTCCTGGTCTCCGTGCACATGGCTCATGCATACCTTCCTCCTCCTGCAGGAGGTGAGACTCTGCCATGCTAGAGAAATGCTCAGAGAGATGGCATCAGGCTGGGGCTGGGGAGCCTGGAGACCCATTTGGGGTGAGCAGGAGACGTGTAAGGTCAAGTGACTAATCCTGCGATTTCTCCAATATCAAATGCACATTCTGTGGAAATAGATGTGCTCGACGGCAGCATCAGAAGGGAATCGATGTGCAGGGAGCTGGGATTAGATCATGTTAAGCTGAGGATTTTATAGTCTGTTTTTCTTCTACGAGAGTCAACAATAGGTCAGGGTTGTTTCATCTTCCTGAATAAACAAGCAGGTGGGTTGCAGGAACAGCAGCCACGGCCCAACTGTGAGTGTGTGTATGTGTGCTTGTGTTGGGGAAGGTGTATGTGCACGTGTAGGTGGATGTGCATGTATGTATGTCTGTGTGTAAGTCTGTGTAAAGGTGTGTGCAAATGTGTGAACACTTATGTGTGTGTTGTGTGCATGTGTGTGCCCAGGCATGTGTATATGTGTGCTTGTGAGTGGTTTTGGGTGTGTGCATCAACATGTGTGTGTTTACAGGTGTACATGTACGTGTGTGTGCACATGTGTATCTAAGTGAGTGTGTGTATGCATATACCTGTGTAAGTGGGTGTGTTTCTGTGTGTGCGGGTGTAAATATGCATGGGAAAGGGTGTATATGTGCATATATAAGTGTGTGTGTGCAGAAAAGACAGAATGAAGCTAGAATCCAGGTTATTTTCAAGACTCTTAGAATAAATGCTTGAGGTGATGGATACCCCATTTACCCTGATGTGATTATTATGCATTGGATGCCTGTATCAAAATATCTCATGTAACTTATAAATATATACACCTACTATGTACCCACAGGAATTAAAAATAAAAAAAATAACAAAGAGGCTGTTAGAGGCTGGGCATGGCAGCTCATGCCTGTAATCCTAAACAGCACCTTGGGAGGCTGAGGTAGGCGGATTGCTTGAGGTCAGGAATTTGAGACCAGCCTAGCCAACATGGTGATGGTGAAACCCCATCTCTACTAAAAATACAAAAATTAGCCAGGCATGGTGGTGCACGCCTGTAATCCCAGCTACTTGGGAGACTGAGCAGGAGAATCACTTGAACCTGGGAGGCGGAGGTTGCAGTGAGCTGAAATGATGTCACTGCACTCCAGTCTGGGTGACAGAGCAAGACTTCATCTCAAAAAAAAAAAAAAAAAAAAAAAAGACTGCTAGAAAACATGCTATAGCCGTTAGAGGTACACGGGTCTCCAGAATAGCCATAGAATGGTGTTAAGGAATCCCCAGGCCCATGGCCCTGACCATGAGTGGGTGACTGGGTAGCTCATCTCGTGAACACTCCACCCCCTCGCCTCTGCTGGCACAGTCATGGTGTGGGGCTCTTGGGGCCAGTGTGGATGGACAGCCTTCGAGTTCCTCAGGGCCTGGATGCAAATTCTAGCTCTTCCTTCTCTCTGTGGGGTCTTGTGGTAAATTAGCATCCTCCCCAAGCTTCTGTTTCCTGCCCCGTGAAATGACGTAATGAGAAACCCCCATAGGTTGTTGGGAGACCCAGAGGAGACCTGGGTAGGAGAATGCTCTGGCACTTGAGCACTGGGGGCTTCCATCCCTCCTTCCCTGCTCTAGCTGGGGTGGGGTGGCTGCTGGGGCTGCCCATGGAGGTTGGGCCCTGTAGAGTGTCAGTGTGAAGACAACTGGGGGGCACATCAGCTCTTCTACCCAAACAGTCAGGCTATGGCCTGGACCCCACAGGGCCCAGATGTGTCCATGAATATCACTGAAAGTGCACTTCTACTAGGATGAGCCATTAGAAACAGAACCTTCCTCAAACAGCCATCTTGATGTGGGTCCCGGGGACGGGTGGCTGTTGAGAGGTCTGGCAGGGCTGAGACTGTCTCACAGGCCATGCAAAGCTGCTTAGTGACCCTCTATTCTGGTGCTGGGGCCAAAGCCAGGACTCTGGAGCCAGAGAAACCAGGTTCAACTCTTGGCTTGGCCACTTCCCAGCTGTGTGGCCTGGGGCAAGCTGCTTGACCTTTCTGGGCCCTGGTTCCTCACCTGCAAATGCTCACTGCCTTGCTAACCTGCCTGGCTCAGGGGAAGCTGCTTCAGAGAGAGCCTTAAGGACTCTGTATTCATTTCCTATGGCTGCTGTGGCTTAAAACAGCACGGACTTCTTATCTTACAGATCTGGAGGTCAGAAGTCTGACATGGGCCTCCCCGTCCTAAAATTGCATTAGTCGGCTGCGCTCTTTTCTGGAAGTTCTGGGGGAACAGTGGTTTCCTAGTTTTCCCAGCTGCTGTAGGCCGTCCATTCTCCTTGACTTCGGATCCCTTCTCTTTTCAAAGTGTATCAGCACTACCTCCGGTTCTTCCATCACATGGCCTTTTCTGATGCTGGCCTTCCTGCCTCCTTCTTTTAAGGATGCTTGTGATCACATGGGACCCACATGGACAATCTCAGATAATCTGTCATCTGGAGATCCTTAACTTTTTTTTTTTTTTTTGAGATTGAATCTCACTCTGTCTACCAGGCTGAAGTGCAGTGGCGTGATCTCGGCTCACTGCAACCTCCGCCTCCCGAGTTAAAGCAATTCTCCTCCCTCAGCCTCCTGTGTAGCTGGGATTACAGGTGCCCGCCACCATGCCCAGCTAATTTTTGTATTTTTAGCAGAGACGGGGGTTTGTCATATTGACCAGGGTGGTCTTGAACTCCTGACCTAAGGTGATCCACCCACCTCAGCCTCCGAAAGTGCTGGGATTACAGGTGTGAGTCACTGCGCTAGGCTGAGATCCTTAACTTAATCACATTGCAGAGCTCCTTTTTACCATGTAAGGTCACCATGTTCAGCTGTTCTTGTATTGCTATAAAGAAATACCTGAGACTGGGTAATGTATAAGAAAAGGAGTTTAATTGGCTCATTGTTCTACAGACTGTACAGGAAGCATGGTGCTGACCTCTGCTTCGGGGGAGGCCTCGGAAAGCTTACAATCATGGAAAAGGTGAAGGGGCGGGGGCAGGAGCAAGTTGGGGGTGGTGGTGGTGGCAGGGAGGTGCCACATACTTTTTTTTTTTTTTACTTCGAGATGGAGTCTCACTCTGTCACCGAGGTTGGAGTGCAGTAGTGCAATCTCGGCTCACTGCAACCTCCATCTTCCAGGTTCAAGCAATTCTCCTGCCTCAACCTCCCGAGTAGCTGGGACTACAGGCATGTGCCACCATGCCTGGCTAATTTTTGTACTTTTGGTAGAGATGGGGTTTTGCCATCTTGGCCAGGCTGGTCTGGAACTCCTGACCTCAGGTGATCTACCCATCTCGACTTCTCAAAGTGCTGGGATTACAGGCGTGAGACACTGGGTCCAGCTGGTGCCACATACTTTTAAATGACCAGATCTGATGAGAGCTCACTCACTATAGCAAGGACAGCGTCAAGCCATGAGGGGTCCACTCCCATGATCCAGTCACCTCCCACCACGTCCCACCTCCAACATTGGGGATTACAGTTAACATGAGATTTGGGAAGAGACAAATATGCAAACTGTATCAGTCACATCCACAGGTTCCTGGGAAGAAGATGTCTTTAGGAGGCCACTACTCCTCACTACTCCGGTGTCTCCAAAATGAGAAGATGCTTTGTAATTGGCAGGGAGGAGAAAGGTGTCCCCAGCGTCCCAGCAGAGCAACTCTCCAGTCATCACCCACTGTCTCAGTCATTCCACAAACATCTATTGAGTGCCAGCTGTATGCCAGACTGACCCTTGCCCTCAGGAAGTTTATGCACTGGTTAGGGAGGCAGATAACAAACATGAAATACTAAACATTAAAAAAAATAATATAGCAGGTGCTGACAAGTTCTTTGGAGAAAAGTCAAGTAAAGCAAAAGGAGGGCAAGAGCTGTGGTGAGGGCTGCCTGGGATAGGGTGGGTCTGGAAGCCTCTTGGGAAGGTGATGTTTGGGCAGGGCCTGGTATTAAGCAAGGGAAGGAGCCAGCCAACTGGAAGGGCGTGACCAGTGTGGATTGAATTGTGTCCCCCATAAAGATATGCTTAAGTCCTAACTCCCGGGCCTGTGAACGTGATCTATTAGAAATAGGGTCTTCAGCCAGGTGCAGTGACTCATGCCTGTAGTCCCAAGTAATCAGGAGGCTGAGGCTTGAAAATCACTTGATCCCAGGAGCTTGAGGCTGCAGTGAGCCGAGATCACGCCACTGCGCTTCAGCTTGGGTGAGAGAGCCAGATTCTGACCCTAAAGAAAAATAAAATTAAAAAAAGAGACAAGTTCTTTGCAGCTCTAATTAAGATATAAGGTGATAGGAGGATGCCTAAATCTAATCATTAATAAAGCCTGGAGCTGGTCTTCCTGCTGTAGGGCAAACAGTTCATCTGGGGTTGCCAAAATGATCAGCACAGCCTCTTCCCATCCTTGTTGATAAAAAATAAAATAAACAGGAGCAGCTGCCCTTTCTTGTTCATTCATTGCCTGGCATGTTGCAAGCATTGTCTCATTTATTCTTACACAGCTCTGGCAGGTGGTTATTGTTAGTGTTCCATTTCACAGATGAGAAAACTGAGGGTTGAAGACTAAATGATGACAACTGCCTACACACACTCAGCGATTGAATTGGGTTTTTGAGACTCAAACCCAAATCTCTTTGCATCCAAGGGCACACTCTTAACTGGAGAAGCTGGAGGTCAGGGACCATCCTTTTTTTTTTTTTTTTTCCCTCTAATGTCTCCATGCATCTAGCAAAATGCCTTGCACATCACAGTCAGCTAAAACATATTGATTTTTTTCTTCTGTTAATGATCTCTTAAGTCTTGACAAGAGAGTTCAGTTCAATCAGAACTTTTGACAAATCCCAAACCAATTTTCCATACTACGTTGATTTATTTATTCTGTAAACATTTGTGGAAAGTCCCTGAGCACCTGGAACATGCTGCAGGCTTAGTGTCTTGGTTCTATCCTGAGTAGATGAATTATAGCTACAGTTTTGAAAAGCAATTATTTTCATTGATAATTGGATAAAATACCCTAAGTATTCTGTGGGTGACCTCAAGGGAGCCAAGTAGCAGCAGCTGGAAACCTGGTCTCCTGATTGGAAGGCACAGGTTGATCCCTGTTCACCTGTGGCCTTGGAGCCTTTGGCTCTGCAGGGCTTTTGGGCAACTGGGATCTCCCAAGTGTTGCCTACCCTCCCGCTGGGTGAAAACATGCACCTCCTGGCCTCTAGAATGTGCCATTGGTCCTGGTCTCTCTTGAGGTTTGGTCCCAGAAGCCTTTCTTCCAAATACTTTGCAAAGCTGTTCTCTCTCTCTGTTTTTTTTTTTTGTTTTTTTTTTTTTCTTTTTTTGCCTTTTGCCATTGTCATTGCTATTGACAAGTCCCAAGAGCAATTTGGGATGGCCATGTTTTGGTGTCTTCAGTGACCTCAGTCCCCTGGGAGAAGTTATTCCCCTGCATCTCAGCTGATGGTTGGGAAATGGATGGCTTGTCTGTGTCAGGAGGTGTGGGCAGAAAATACATGGTTGTTGGTGCGGAGTGCTGAGAGACGGGGTAGAAGAGTTTCACTGAAGTAGCTAAAGAGAAGACACGTTGACTAAAATGACGGCTATCATTATTGCCCATCTGCTTGGCATGTATGCAAAAATAATAATAACATTGAAACAACTACTTGATAATGCCCGGGCTGCAGAGTCTCTCCCCATACAGTGATACAGAAACAGTGCAGATTGCTCCAAAGAGCAATTTAGCACCATGCATTGAGCTTTAAACAAGCTCCTATCGTTAGATCCAGCAATTGCTTTTCTAGGATGAAAGTCAGTTAAATCACAGATGTGAAAAGATTTATGTTGAGGTTATTTATCACTGGATATAGTAGCAAAACTTTGGAAAGACTCCTAGTGTCCAACCATTGGGAAGGGCTTAAATAACTTCTGTCTATCCATTCGTTCAATGGAATGTGTATGCAGCCATTTAAAATGGTGCTCGTGTGCATTTTTGCTGCCATGGAAACATAATAATCATGGTAATAGTGTTTATAATGTGCCAGACACTGCTCTAAGACTTCACAAGGAATAACTCAGTTATTCCTCCTAGCAACCTTGTGGTGCAGATGCAATATTAGAATAATCCCCACATTACAGATGGAGAAGCAGCAGCCAGTAAGGCAGTGAGCCAGGACTTATGGCCCACGTGGCAGTGAGTGTTCCCTAACTGTTCACCACTCTGCCTCTCACTGTGACCACAGAGATGGAAAAATCAAAGACATGAAACTGCATGTCCAGCTTATCCCAGTTTTGCTGGGAAAGATGTTTATTATGCTTGGAAGAAAGACTAGAGAGGAAAGCATCTACGATGTTGGTAGCTCTAAGTGGTAGGATTAGGGGTAGTTCTCTTCTATTTTTGGATTTTCTAAATTTTTTTTACAACAATTGCTGTATTACCTTTATAATAAAAATAGAGAAAGTGAGAAGGGGGGGTCTTACCTTTATAATACAAATAGAGAAAGTGAGAAGGCGGGGTCTTAGAGTTGCTGAGATGTTGAATTTCACTGTCTGCTAGCTGTGTGACCTTGGGAGAGTTACTTTATCTCTCTGAACTACACTTACTCAGCTGGTAATTGTGAACCACCTAGGTTTTAGGATTGTTGTGAGGATAAGAAACTGTACAGGGATGGTCCTGAGCATGTTTGTGGTTAGGTCTATTTCTTGCCTTTCCCTGACTCTGGTCTGTAGGACAGTGGGATGGGATGATTCCCAGAGGCTCCTATGTCAGCTGACTTCCAGCTGGGCTCAGCCAGTGGGAAGCACTCTTAGGAGATTGCCGGGTAGGAGGAAGAGAGGAGCCAGTGTTCTCCTCCTCCTCTCTCTGCCTGCAGTGGGTTCTCAGGCAGTGGTTGTATCTCCTCTGTGGTTTTGTGTTTTCAGCTCCTGCCATAGAAGTGCCCTTAGGTTCCAGTCTCCATTGTGTGATCCCAGCTCTGGGCTCCAGTAGCTCCACTTCTTCCCCCTGTGCCTCCAGCCTAGAGGTGGGAGTCTCCTGCTCTTTCCAACGTTTGGATGGCATTGCTGTCCCCTGGTACTCATCCATTACTTGTTCAATTAGTCTGGGTTCTCCAAAGAAACAGAACCAATAGGAGATACACACACACATATGTGCGCACACACATGCATACGTAGAGTTGGCTCACACAATTATGGATGCTGAGAAGACCCAGGATCTGTGGTTGTCAAACTATCAAACAAGAGAGCTTGTGGTATATTCCCTGGTTGAGTCCCAAGGCTTGAGAACCAGGATTACTAATGGTGTCAGTTACAGCCTGAGTCCAAGTCTGGAGGCAGGAGGCTGGTGTTCCAGCTAGAAAAAATTAGGCAGAGACAGCAAATTCTCCCTCATGCCACCTTTTTGTTCTAGTCAGGCCTTCAATGGATTGGATGGGAACTACCCACATGGGGGAGGGCAATTTGCTTTACCCAGCCTATGGATTCAAGTGCTAAACTCATCCAGAAACACCCTCACAGACACACCCAGAATAACATGTAACCAAATATCTGGGCACCCTGTGGCTCAGTCAAGTTGGCACAAAATTAGCCATTTTATTTGTATAACCAGTTCTCTGCATTAATTCAATTAAAGTGATTTCTGTTTCCCTGGTTGGGCCTTGACTGATACAGAGATGAAAACAGGTTTGGTTTTGATCTTGGTATTCAGCTTTGAATGGCTGAACAGCCAAATGCCTAGTTCAGTGTCGTTTCTGGGATTTGTAAGGTTGTGAGTCATCAATGATTGAGTGAACATTTATATAACAATAAGTAATGATACGAGATGGTATATTTTTGGATTTATTGTTACTATCTAAATATCCACTTTCAAATGTAGGTAAGCTTTCTGAAAGTATTGTAGAGTGATTTTTTTGGGGGGGATGGGGTAGAAACAGCGTCTTGCCATGTTGCCCAAGCTGGTCCTCAACTCCTGGCCTCAGTGATATTCCCACTTCAGCCTCCAAAACTGCTGGGATTTCAGGTGTGAGCCACCGTGCCCAGCCGATTTTTTTTTTAATTTTATCAATTGTTGGAAGTATAAATTGTTGTGAGAGTCAAGTGTTGCCATAATTAATTTTGATTATGAGAGTTAATTCGATTTACTAAATCATCTTAAATTTTTTCAATTGACAAATAAATAGGGAGACAGAGTTACAATTAATAAAAATATTGAGAGTATTAGCTAGATAGCTTTAGGAAGAATATTATTTCCTTTCTGAGCTAAGCAATGCTTATAAAATTTAAATAATAATACAGAACAGAATAATAGAAATTAGATTATATCACAATTACAATATTTGTAGAACCTGCATTCATAATATTCAACAAAATAAACTTTAATAACTGCTTTTAATTTTTAGTTATATAATTCTATCTAGGAATTCTATCTAGGTCATGAGGATTTCAAGAAAATATTATGGATTTTTTTATATACTGAATGAATTAGAAATGGAATGTCACCTTTGCTACCTCAAAATAGGAGGAAAAATTCTGAAGTTATATATGATGTTCATGATAAAACTGATCCAGATGTAACATAAGAATATAGGTATAAGGAAAAAAAGAAAATCCTAGAGAAAGATGAAGCAAGCCTCAAATATCTTGCTTTTCTCCTGACTTCAGTAGAGAGAGAGAGCATTTATTTAACATCACAAATTTGGCCAGGTGCAGTGGCTCAAGCCTGTAATCCCAGCACTTTGGGAGGCCAAGAAGGGCGGATCACTTGAGATCAGGAGTTCGAGACCAACCTGGCCAGCATGGTGAAACCCTATCTCTGCTAAAAATACAAAAATTAGCCAGATGTGGTGATGGGTGCCAGTAGTCCAGCTACTCTGGAGGCTGAGGCAGGAGAACCACTTGAACCCAGGAGGTGGAGACTGCAGTAAGCCAAGATTGCGCCACTGCACTCCAGGCTGGGCAACAGAGTGAAACTCCACCTCAAAAAAAAAAGAAAAGAAAAGAAAAGAAAAAACCACCACCACCAAAAAACAAACACAAATTTAGCTAAGAGGCTATGGGGCCACCCAGCCACTGACAGTTCTGAGAAATTTTTGTTTCTGCCCGAAGACATTGAATATTCAAAATGTGACTACTGAAATGTAAATAAAAAATGTTAAGATTAAGGAATTTCTAAAATGAAATGACAGCATTGTTCCTGTCTAGATTTGTGATTCCCTCCAGTCCCATCTGTGCTTCCTTTTAGTTTGAAAGCATCCCCAGAGAGAGCTCTCTCCCTCGCCCCTCCCTGTCCCTGCCTTTGCTGGGTGAGGATCCTCTGGATCTGGAAGCAGCATCAGAATCTGAGCATCCCGAGTTGCTTAGCAGCAGCTGGAAGAGATATTAGACCCCAGCACGGACCAAGGCCTTCTGAGGCTTCTGAGGCTTGGACAAATGCTTCCAAAACAAACTGTGAAGTCTTTATTTATTGGATGACTTTATGTGGTGCTTCCTAAGTGCCAAATATCTCACTATACATCTTTCCCCCATTATCTAATCTAACCACCCAGCAATCCACGAGATCATCCCTCTCTGCATTCCCATTTTACAAATGAGAAAACAGGCTCACACAGGCAAAGTAATTTGCCCCAGGCTGTCTGGCCTGTTGGTGGCAGAACCGAGACTTGAACCCTGGCCCTTCTGACTGCAGAACACATCCACTTAACCACCCTAGTAGCATGCCTTCTCCCAGAATGTTCCAGATCGTGCAACCCAGTGTTGCCATTTTGCTGATAGAGAAAAGGAGAGGCATAATTTCAAGGTTCCCACCCAGAAGGTCAGTGGCATTGTTGGTTTGAATTTCAAGTCTGAGCCTGGGGCATGCAGACCAAAGCCAAGTGCAGGGGAACAATATCTGCTTTGTGCAGTCTCCATCCCTGGAAGCATCAGGCATGGGGTCCACTGGGATAGATCCTGCAGGCTTTAGAGAGCTCTCCACTAGGGAAATAGAGAAAAACAATCCATTTGGTGCCAGCTAGAGAGGAAAACGCTGGTTGCTTTTTAATTTACCTTGTGAAATAGCTGCTGCTGGGAGCGAGCTATGGCCACCAGATCACGCGGCTAAGAGCCAGGCACTTTGGCACTGGATCCCTCCTCTGGATAACACGGGGTGTTTCAGAACACTGTCTGGATGTTTCCTGTTGACACAACTTTGCAAAACTCTCTGAGCATCCTCATCAAGCACATTCAGGAGCCGGGGCTTTTTGCTTCAAGGCATGTTAATTACTCGGTGAACTGGCAGTGGGAGAGGCAGGGCGGGGCTGAGGGGACATCAGCAGTTTAGCTGGAATGAAGTGGCCCAGATGTTGTTGCCGCCCCCTGCCGTGCTCTGATATGTCCGGCAAACATTCCAGGGCCAGTGCTGTCCAATGGAAACATAATGTGAGCCATGTATGTAATTCTGAATTTTTTAGCAGCCACCTTAAAAAAGAGAAGGAAACTGGTAGAATTCATTTAAAAATATATTTCATTTCACGTGATATATTCAAAATACTATCATTTCAACATCTAATCAGTATAAAAACTTTTTTTTTTTTTTTTTTTGAGATGGGATCTTGCTCTGTCACCAGGCTGGAGGGCAGTGGCGTGATCTCGGCTCACTGCAGCCTTCACCTCCTGGGCTCAAGTGATCCTCCCACCTCAGCCTCCTGAATAGCTGGGACTACAGGCTCAAGCCACCACACCCTCTATTTTTTAAGTTTTTAAATTTTTTGTAGAGACAGAGTCTCACTATGTTACCCAGGCTGGTCTCAAACTCCTGGCCTCAAGTAATCCTCCTGCCTTGGTCTTCCAAAGTGCTGGGATTACAGGCATGAACCACTGTGCCTGACCTGTAAAGCTATTAATGAGTATTTTATATTCTTTTTATGGCACTCAGTCTGGGACATCCAGTGTGCATTTTATACCTACAGCATGTTTCCGTGTGGACTAGCCACTTTTCAAGTGCTCAGTGCTCCAGGCGGTATTGCTTCTCTGCCTGCGGTGCAGCTTTGCCATCCCTCTCTGCTGCTCAAAGACCTTCTGTGGCTCCTGACTTGCCCAACCTGTTGGAGTCAGTCATATACTGCAGTGATTTGTGTTTCTGACTTCCTCTCTCTCCACTGCCAAGAAAGGTGGGTACCTTTAAGGAAGAAAAAAATAAAGAGTTTTTATTATGGTGTCTGTTAGGGGCGTTTATTGTGCATCTACTGTGGGTGCAAAGGGAAGGCTTCCCGGCTTTGCCCTCAGTTTTGCTGAAAAATCAACTCACAAAAAGGCAGATTACTAAGAGAAAAGGCATACAAATGTATGACTACGGTGCACACAGCGAGAATCCCAGTGATTGCTCAGTGGGATACAGATGCTTATATGCCCTGCTTTCTTAGGGGAAAGGGAGATGGGGAAGTGTGGGTGATTTTAGGGGGATAGTAAATGATTTTTAGGAGAATTCAATGGGCTTGAAGAACATACAATAGTCTGGGGCAAAATTGGTCGGGTCAGCAGAGCAAACAAGGGTGTGTGACCAAGGTCTGTCCAGGCGTGTTGACAGACTTTGGTCTTCCTTCCTGCGACATGGGTTCAGTTAGTGAAATTTCAGCGAAGGGGTCAGAGGTCATTGTTTTCTTCTTTGGGCAAAGAAGGGAGCTTCAGCCCGCGCTTTGGGAGAGGTAGAGAATTTAGAGACAGGAAGGCTGGCGAGGAAAAACAATTGCTGTTCTTCGTGGTTCTGTCCTGTCTTTATGCAGATCAGGAAAAGTCTCTTCTAGCATCTGCCTCTTCTAGCAAAAGTCTCGTCTAGCATCTGAAGGCCTTCTAAGGGCCTTCACTACAAAACACTCTTTATCCCAGGGAGCAATGTTTTGGGGTGAAATTCTTCACACTCCTTTACTACTACGTCCTAGTTTTAAGTGCCTTGAGCTGAATTAATTGTGTTTTCCACAATAAATCTTACTGGTACACATGCCTGCATAAGGCATTGTGTTAGGTGCTTTATGTAGTTTTTGTATTTTTTTGCCCAGGTTGGAGTGGAGTGGCATGATCTTGGCTCACTGCAATCCTGGGTTCAAGCTGGGATTATAGGTGTGTGCCACCATAGCGAGCAAATTTTTCTTTTTTCTTTTCTTTTCTCTTTTTTTTTTTTTTTTTTTAAGCAGAGATAAGCTTTCACCATGTTGGTCAGGCTGGTCTTGAACACCTGACCTCAAGTGATCTGCCCACCTTGGCCTCCCAAAGTGCTGGGATTACAGGTGTTAGCCACCACACCTGGCAGCTTTATATCATTTTCTAACTAAATTATCAGTATAACTCCATGAGTAGGTATTTCATTTTACAGAAGGAAAATGGAGGCTCAGAGAGCTGAAGTTGAATCTAGATCTGCAGGACTCTAAGTTGCTCTTTTAGCGACGTTGTGCTGAGCCCAGACAGGTTTGGGTTCTCAGAAAACATGTATTAACTGTGCTGACTGAGACAACAGTTTCTTGCCTCTTTCTTGGTATAAACAGCAGACACGTGGAGGTGGCAGAAGGGGCTGGGATGTCTACCGACTTGTGTGTCTTTCTTGGTCATCAGGATGCAATATCAGCTTGGGCCCAGGAGTGCTGACAGCAGCCTCTTTGGGAACTGGGTCGAGCACAACCAGTGCTCTCAGCAGCCAGGCAACAAATTGCAAAGCCTTAGTCTGTGCCTGATAAATGCCCGTGGTTTTCCCCTCCTCTCCCGGCATCAGGCTGATAACTGGCGCTCTGCCCCTCCGGCTTCCCGAGACACTGCTATTTACGTGATGCATGATTCACGCTCATTTATTGCCAGAGAGTACGATGCTTTGCCTTGGTACTTTATTGAGAGCACAATAAAAATAAAGATGAGCTACTAATAAAATGTCAAAAGAAAATGTCAATTAGTATTACCAAAAAAAAAAAAAAAAAAAAAGAGGCTGATGTTATTGTACATCCTCTCAGTGAATTCCCTCTAATTAGTCAAATAAATATGCAGTCCTCCCACTCGGGTGTGTGTTTGTTTGCTTTAAAACATTGTAATTACATCCCCCGCTTTGGAAACTTCTGGGAACCGGAACCTCCACACATGGGCTTTAGCTAGAACGACGTGAGCCAGCACTTTGGTTGGGATGAAACTCCATGCCTGTGTAAGTTACTGGGCTAAGCATTCAGACGCAGGCTGTGCCTCACCCTGCCCTCACTCAAACTCCCACTGTGGCTCCCTAAGGCTGTGACATCAACACCACTTCCACTTTATACAATGCAAAGGGAACTGGGCACAGGGAGGTGAGGTCTGCATGATCTTGACACAGCCTCTAACCTCTCCATGCCTCTGTTTCCTCTTTGATGAAACAAGGCAGATCTAGCTGCTCCCAGCCACAAGGCAATCATGATTTCCATGGCCAACAACTGGCTCTCCCCATCCCTCCAACTTTTCCATATCTCCCTCTTCCTGCAAGAAAACATTAGAACTTCAGTTGATATTTAGTTTATATTGACTTCTTCTATTTTTGTGTATATTTGATGTATATAAATCTATGCTAGGAATGGAGTAGAACAGGTATATGACTAATGAATACATAGGTTGGTGATGTCTCCTGAAAAAAATCTGTGTTATTAAGGCCAGGTGTGGTGGTTCATGCCTGTAATCCCAGCACTTTGGGAGGCAGAGGTGGGTAGATCATTTGAGGTCAGGAGTTTGAAACCAGCCTGGTGTCTACTAAAAATACAAAAATTAGCTGAATGTGGTGGCACACACCTGTAATCCCAGTTCTTCAGGAAGCTGAGGCAGGAGAACTGCTTGAACCTGGAAGGTGGAGGTGGCAGTGAGCCGAGATCTCGCCACTGCCAACTCCAACCTGGGTGACAGAGCAAGACCCTGTCTCAGGGAGAAAAAAAAAAAAAAAATCTGTGTGGCTAAAAAAAAAAAAAGGAGATAAGTAGTTTACAGAACAAGGGCTATATATGTATATATATAATTATTATTTTTTGAGATGGAGTTTCGCTCTTCTTGCCCAGGCTGGAGTGCAGTGGCGCAGTCTCGACTCACTGCAACCTCTGTCTCCCAGGTTCAAGCAATTCTCCTGCCTCAGACTCCTGAGTAACTAGGATTACAGGCACCCACCATCACGCCTGGCTAATTTTTTATTTTTAGTAGAGACGGGGTTTCACCATATCGATCAGGCTGGTCTGGAACTCCTGACTTCAGGTGATCCACCTGCCTCGGCCTCCCAAAGTGCTGGGATTACAGGCGTGAGCCACTGTGCCCGGCCACAAGGACAATATAGATGAAGTAAGATGATTTATAAACTGCATTCTCTACAAACTGAAGGGGGCAAATATAATGGATTCCAAAGCTCCACGAAGTAGGAATTATTATCCTGTGAACAGTTCAGGAGGCAGCTTTGAAGAGGTGAGGTCTTGCTCAAGGTCCCACAGTGAGGGTGGGTTGGTGTCCAGGTGTGAGTCCAACGCTCGTGAACTTTCCACTGTGTCAGACCCCTTGCCATCTGCAGTCTGATCTTCAGCACTCTTGCCTTATCCTGCGAGTCAGCTTGCCAATTTTCCCTGTATCTTGTTGCTGGCCTAGGACAGATTTGCTCATTTAAGATGCCATTGACCTTATCTAATAAAAAGAATCAGGATCCAAGGAGTCTGTTTAATTCATTATTAAAGATCATTTCCTGTTATTATCTTCCCTATAGCAAAATTAGCTGTTAACTCTCCTGTTAGCATAACCCAGCCAGTATTACTAGGAAATTAGGAAAAAAATCAGTTTAATGATATGTGCGCTGAGCCCAGGGAATTCCCCATCTTTGGCGCATATTAACATTATGCCTTAGAAGTCGAGGAAATGTTCTGTTAAGTGGAAAAAGAGTTGCAGAAATTTTACTTTTAAAAGTCAAGTAAAAAGTTACTTTTTTTTTTTCCCAAGTCAAATTAATTTTTGTCTCAGGGCAAGAAAAAGTAAATTAAAAATCACACGCTGCCGCTTCCTCGCAGGCCCCATTTCCTCCTGGGTTTCTGTCCCTCTTGGCTAGGGTTTTGGGTTTCTCTGGCCCAGTTTGGGCCTCAGAGGACACCAGGCTTCAAGGGTTTCTGCTCCCGGGAACCTCTGGCCATGGCGGGGTGGGGCAGCCTGCCCATCTTCCACCTGTCTTCCCTTTCAGGTCCTTCCCTTACTCCTGGGCAGTTGTTGGGGGTGAGAAGGGAGCAAGGACTGAGACCCCGATGATTCAGGGAGGTCCCCTGTTGCATGACATGAAGTGTGGTTGACCCCTGGATAAGGGGTTGCTGGGACGCTGATCACCTCTCCCTCCACTGGGCATTAACACATGGGCTGACCAGGGGCTGGTGGGGGACTTTAGCAGCCTCCACCAGACTCCCACAAAGGGCAGAAATCATGCTGGTGTGACCGTAAGTGAGGTGCCCAGTTCTGAGTGGGTACCCAGGAAGTGAGGAGCTCTGGACAAAAGGAGCAGGCAGTGAGCAGATGTTTCATGGTCGGGGAACACAGCGCTTTAGAGCCCTCACGTGTCTGAACGCATAGGGGTGCCTGGGTGCATGTGGGGAGAGACACAGCAGCCTGGCATGGTCAATGAGTCACTGGGCTTGGAGTCCACAGACTTGTGTTGGAATCCTAGCTCCATGTGGCCTCAAGAAAAATCACAAAACTGCTTTGGGCCTCCATATTTTCAGCTGGAGGAGAGATATTCGCCAATCTTTGCAGGTTGTTGTTTTAGACACTGCGTTCTCTGCATAATGAAGGGCACAAATATGTGGTGAAGGTGGCAGGTGATTACCTTTCTGGAGGCTTCACCAGCATGGAACTCTGAGATCTCAGAACAGGCTAAGGGGACGGTGCTTGGCCAAGATCGCAGGAAATGGGAGGCTCTTGCAGAGTCCCTTCTGTGTGCCTGAAACCCCATTAGGCTCACAACACATTCGTTACAGGATCATGGGTTCTTGCAGCTCAGGGGATTTTGGGAAATCCAGTCAGGTGACCAACTCATCCCAGTTTGTCCAGAATTTTCCTGATTGTATTAATATTAATAATTAATAATAATTAATAGCACCGTAAGTACTGTGGCCTGGGAAACTTCCCATTTCTTGGCAAAGTGGTCACTTTGCTGGTCACCCTACAAATCTTTCTTGTTTTAAAGACCAGAGTCAGGGCAGAGACTATCTGGCCCAGAGTTATATGGTTAGGGACCCCCGACCTGTTTTTGATGTGAACCATGCTTTCTGGGCAAAGATAGAATCCGGCTCACCTCCCACCAGCTCAAGCAGGACCCACAAGCCGCATATATGCATCCAAAGAGATGAAGTTTCCTTGGGTTCACTTCACCTGTTGGTATCTGACTTACAATTGTTCTCTGTTAACTCCATTATCTTTCATTTGCAAGAATGCAGCCAACAGGAAACTCTGGATGCTTTCTCTTTAATGAAACACAATTTGATTACAAATCATCAGAGTCCCCTGGCAGACAGCCGTTTTTGGAGGATTTTAGCCTGCTGTGGTCACACCAGCATGATTTCTGCCATTTATGGGAGTCCAGTGGGGGCTGCTGAAATCCCCTACCAGGGGAGGTGGCCACTAGTCTCCCGTCAGCCCATGTGTTAATGCCAGCTGTTGAAAACACCCTCCCTCGTGGCCCTGTGGATGAGGGGTGGTCTTTCTGGGTCCTTGGACACAGTGTGCCAGAGATGCCTTCTAGATTCACTGTATCATTTTGATTCAATGTGCAAGGTTTATTTTTTCTGTTATCTACCAACAGACATTATCGTGGCCAATGTCTAGCCGACCAGATATGGGGTGATCAGTTGTTTGAAGGTGAAAGGTAAGAGCCATGAAGCCGACTTATAAGAACATCTGTGTTTACTGGGACATTGGAGCCTCAGCTCATGAATATATATGGTGACTTGGGCAGCATTGGCCTTATAGGGCTGAAAGGCAACGCCCTGGGGCAGTATCCTTAATGCGGCAATTGACTAGACACAGTGAGACCAGGTCACACTGTTCCTGGGAGGGGAGTGGCATGATCGTGGCTCACTGCAGCCTCAACCTCCTCCCCAGGCTCAGGTGATTCTCCCACCTCAGCCTCCCGAGTAGATGTGACTACTGGCTGGGGCCACCACGCCCAGCTAATTTTCATTTTTTTTTTTTTTTTTTTTTTTGAGACGGAGTCTCGCTCTTTTGCCCAGACTGGAGTGCAGTGGCCCCATGTCCTGCTCACTGCAAGCTCCGCCTCCCGGGTTCACGCCACTCTCCTGCCTCAGCCTCCCGAGTAGCTGGGACTACAGGCGTCCGCCACCACGCCCGGCTAATTTTTTTGTATTTTTAGTGGAGATGGGGTTTCACCATGTTGCCCAGGCTGATCTCAAACTCCTGGCCTCAAGCAATGCGCCTGCCTCGGCCCGCCAGCATGTTGGGATTGCAGGCGTGATCTGGTTCTTTCTGATTGAGGGGTCTGTCTGGGCTCAGGAGGAGGGTCTGGTCTGCACAAGAAGATGGATGAAACTTTCAGTTCCTTCCTGACACCAACAAGAAGAAGCAGAGTGTAGCATAAGTTTAGATGAAGTTTCCTTGGGCTCATTTCACCTGTTGGTATCTGACTTACAATTGTTCTCTGTTAACTCCATTATCTTTAATTTGCAAGAGTGCAGTCAACAGGAAACTTTGGATGCGGAGCACTGCTCAAAAAGGACAGTTTCTAGTCCTCACCACACCATGAAGTGGCTGTATGATCTTGGGCAAGTCATTTCTCTTCTTTGGTCCACTCAGTGTCTCCATTTGACATACTGGAGAACTGAATTTATCTATCTCTAGGATCTTTCCCTTTCACCTCATTACATGGTTTTCTAAGTACCGTCTCTTTATTTTTTACTCACACACAATCTCACCTCTGCCTTCCAGCTAGAACGCGTGTTCCTGAGGCCAAGCATCTTCCCTGAATGCTCGCTAGTAAGTGCCCCACACATGTGGGATCAGAGCCTGTGGTTGCAGAGCAGTAAAATTAGCATTACCTGCGGGTGGGGGTGAGGGGTGTCACCCCATCCTCCAACTTCTTAGAGGAGGAAATATTTTAGTGGTTTGAACAACCCAGATGTACACAAAAGGGCACAAAAACAACTACTTAAATTCTACATGCACTTGGCACTGCAAAGATCAGAAAACTCCCATCAAGATAGATTATAAGAAGAAAAAAAGCATGAGCACTTTGCTTTAATTTAACTCAAGATGACACCTCCATCATCCCTTGGTCTGTAGTCCCGCTAGGGTCCCTGCTCCCTTTTGCACATGCGTGGTGTGTGTTCACATGGAGTCTTCTACAACTTTGCATCTCTGGATTCACTCATTGGTTCCACACATTCAGCTATAGCTGTTTGTGACTTCTCTCCTCCTGCAATTGTTTGAAAAAAGTGTCAGAGCATGGCTCCTTTATCTTGCTGTGTTGGTTCATTTTTTTTTTTTTTGATGGAGTCTTGCTGTGTTGCCCAGGCTAGAGTGCAGTGGCACAATCTCGGCTCACTGCGACCTCTGCCTCCTGGGTTCAAGTGATTCTTCTGTCTCAGCCTCCCAAGTGACTGGGATTACAGGCATGCACCACCACGCCTGGCTCATTTTTTAAATTTTTGGTAGACAGGGTTTACCAGGTTGGCCAGGCTAGTCTCGAACTCCCGACCTCAAGTGATCGGACCACTTTGGCCTCCCAAAGTGCTGGATTACAGGCATGAGCCACAGTGCCTGGCCATTGCTGTGATTGGTTCTAAGAGTCTTTCTGCCCTTCTTTCTCTTTTCCTGCTGTGCTAACACTCACAGGACTCAAATTTCTTGGGAAAGTTGCACAGGAATCATCTACTTTGCAGGGTTAGATATCAGCCTTGCCTTGAAAGGCTGAGCATCATAAACAGTAACACACAGTCTGTTTTCTCTCCCACACTCCCACACCTCATACTGAATATTTAAGAGATATTGAGCTTTGGGGAAAAGAAGCCAGGAGATGTTGGGGAGGAGGTGTTCCTTGATATGAGAAAGCCCATTTCCAGAGAATCAGAAGACTTGAATTCAATTCTGCTGTCAGGGGCTGTGGGGAAGTCACTTTATCATCTGGGACTCAGTTTCCCCATATGAAAAATTAAGTCATGAAAATAAGTAAACCATAAAGTCCATTTTAAACTCCAAAATAGAAAGACCCTCTCTCTCCTTTTCTAAGACCTTACTTAGGGTGAGGTTCCATCAAGGTTCTTTATAACGTACCCCTTTTATTTATTTGAGATAGAATCTTGCCCTTGTTGCCCAAACTGGAGTGTAGTGGCACCACCTTAGCTCACCACAACCTTGAACTCCTGGGCTCAAGCGACCCTCCCACCTTAGCCTCCAGAATAGCTGGGACTATGGGCATGCAACATGCCCAGCTATTTCTTTGTCTATAAAGATGGGGGTCTCCTTATGTTGCCCCGGCTGGTCTCAAACTTCTGGCCTCAATGGATCCTCCTGCCTTGGCCTCCCAAAGTGCTGGGATTATAGGCATGACCCAACAGTCCTAGTCATGCCCTCCATTTAATCCTCAGAACAGCCCTTTGAGGGCATGTTATTAGCCTCATTTTACAAGTGGGGCAACCAAGGTTCAGAAAGGTTAATGGACCTGCCCAGTGAAAAAATTTATGAAGCCAGAGACCAAATCCAGAATTTTCTAACTGCAGCACCCATGTCTCTAACTCTAGAGATTGTTCTAACTCTACCCTTTCAAATATGATGAGACTTTGGTGTTACTCTCAGGAAAACTGCTGAGAAAATGTTGCTTGATTTCCCTGCCCCCATTTGCACAAGGGGTTCCATGTCATGGAGAACTTTCCTTTCAAAAAATTTCCAAAGGACAAGTGATGCATTATGTCTTCCATTTTTGGCAACTTCACACAATAACCTTAACAGCCTCTTGGCTTCCATCTCCCAGGGATGGCATTTCAAGTATGCCTGGTTATGGAGTGCCTGTGGTTTAAAATTTTAATGGAAGACCCTTACCCCCCATCTGTCTTTATTCGCTGTTGCCCTGTCCCTGGCTTCCTGGTGGTCACTGAGCTCTGCAGGCCCCCCTTCCCCCAGCCCGTCTCCTCCTGCCATTGAGAGGGGCTGTTCTCCTTCCCGAGCGGCAAGTCCCTGATTCTTTTAGCACAGCCAATGGGCTCCACTGGGGCTTTCAAGCTTGCTGGCAATTTGGATGTCAGTAGCTGGGAAAATCAAGCTTAATATTTGATGACATTACAAAGTCAGTCTGTTCTATTTTCGTCCCAGATAGAGTGAAAAAGCAGAGTTCTCACCAGGAGACTCTCCCAGAAAAGTGGGAGACAGTTGTGTCTGGGAGCCACAGCAGGTTGGCGGGGAGTACTGGGCAGGGGTCAGCATGTGGATGCTCTGGTTTTGGCTTGACAGCCAACTAGCAGTTGACCTTGGGCAAGTCATTCTCTCTCTGAGCTTTGACTTCCTCCTCCACAAATAAATGATCTCTCAGGCTACAAGTACCCTGATTTAGGAATGATGTGATCTTAAACACAAGATCGACTTGGGGAGGTGTTTCTATGCTCCGTGCAAACTTTAGGAAGGGCTAGAGTGTTTTGAGGAGTGGGGACAGAAAAGCAAGGAAGTGCCCTGGAGACCAGGTGAAGAAGACTGAAAAATGGGACTAGCTCTGTTTGTAGAACATACGAAAGGTTCAGGATACCCAGTCACTGTGCCAGGATTCCAGGGTGGATCCCAAGACTTTGGGGACCCAGAGGAGAAGACAGGTGTTGGTGATGTGGGCAAAGTCAGTCTTCAGTTCCTGTGAATCTCTGGTATGATGCTCAAGGGAGGTGCTGGGTTCAGTTGTCACCACCAGACTCATGCCTGTCCTGTTCTTTCTGCATCTGCACATGTGCCCACACAGGGTGTGCAATAAGACCATACAGCTCCATGCTCTGATCCTGCGTATGTGGAGTCTGGAGTTTACTGTGTGTCAAGCACAGTACACAGTGCTTGCACTTACATGCCTTTCCATCTTTATCACAATACTAGGAAGTCAGTGCTACTCTCAACCCTATTTTGCAGTTACAGAAACTGAGGCCAGAGAAGCCAAATGGCTTTCCCAAGACCACACAACTGGTCAAGGGTAAACTTGTACTTAACCTCATCTCACCCTAATCCATACCCATTTGCTTTCGACAAATTCTGAATCCTCTGCCTTGTAGACCAAGTCAATTGGGCTGAGACCTGTTCCTGAATATGGCTTTCTTTTAATGCATCTACAGGATCACTTTTCTCTGATCTAGAGTCTGGACCACCTCAGGGGACAAAGCAGAGCTGCCAGGGAGGTGTGGACAGGAGCAGGAAGGATGTCAGGTTACCACCTGCTTGCAGGACGGTTGCTGGGTGGCCGTGGACTGGCACAGCTCTTCTGCCATTCTCAGTTGTAGTTGTCAAGAATAACTTTGGACTGTGCTGGGAATGCAGTATCTTCTAATAAGGAGGAGTTGGCTGGAACAGCCTGGGCTCTGTACCTGTTCCTCAGATGTCCTTCGGTGCTTTAGCCCAGTGTCTCATAGATCTCCCAGGTATAAAACCCAGGGTGGGCTTCTTTCTGGGGTCCCTTGGCTGCAGTACAAGTGGGGCATGCACATGTACTAAAAATACAAAAATTAACCAGGCATGGTGGTGGGTGCCTGTAATCCCAGCTACTAGGGACATGGAGGCAGGAGAATTGCTTAACTCTGGGAGGCAGAGGTTGAAGTGAACCAAGATTGTGCCACTGCACTCCAGCCTGGGCAACAGAGCAAGACTCTCTCTCAAAAAAAAAAAAAAAAAAAAAAAAAAAAAAAAAAAAACCAGAAAACCCATGCAAAACATGGACATAATCTTTTTCATTTTTTCTGGGTGGTAAAGATTAAAAAGTTAGAAAATGCCAAGATAGTGAGAGGTGTGTATGAGTGTGATATTGGTGGTAGCGTAAATTGTTATAACTCTCTTGGGGGGAATTTGGCAATATCTAACCAATATCCTGCCAATATCTTTCTTACTCGTAAGTCAAAACTGTGATTGTTAAATCCACAAATGATAATGCTTTTCCACGTATGTTGAAGTTTCTTAAATAGTATTTTATAGAATAAGTTTTCCTAAGACATCATTGAAGAGGTTTTCCAGGAGCATAGTTTGAAAAATACTGACAGGTATAATGTAGGAAGTAGTTAGAATATATCTGGGAGCTACCAACACTCTTCAGGTCTAGCTACAGTGATGTTTGCTGCCCCTCTTAGGAAGAGAAACCTTTCACAAACCTCCACCTTCATTTTCTCCTCTTGCAAATGCTTTTTGTTCAGGAGCATAAACGCCAGGGCTGCAAAAGTGATTCCAAACCCAAGAGAACTCCCTGGGGATAGGCTGTTCTCTCTGTAGCTGGGACAAGGAGATGGCAGGCCCTTCTCTTCCCAAGAACCTCCCTGGTGTGCAACCAGAGGCCAGAAACTTACCTTGCAGCATTAATTAGGAGAGATGCAACATTTGGAGACAATCTGTTCAAGAAATCCTGCACAGGACATGTTTTCATCCTGGACTCTGGGGCTGATATGTGCCAGTGGCTTGACTCCACGTGCCTCGATGGAATTCTCTGGCAGAACCTCTCCAAAATGTGTGGAAAAATCTGTTTCTCTGGGTTCTCCTTCTTTGCTTCAAGGTGAAACAGGCGACTTCCTTCACTGTCTTTCTCTGGGAGCACGATGAGCACTAATTACCCGCTCACTGCCAAGCTGGCACCCGGCATGAGCTGTCAGGAGCCTCCAGTCCCTTCCTGAAGCATGCAGGTAAGTGAACACAAGCAGGAGAGGAACCAGTGAGCATGGCAGGGCCACGGATGGTGTCTGCTGGACCAGCCTCCTGTTTCTTCCTTTGCTGCTCCAAGTCCCCTGCAGGACTAGCTGGAGTCCCCCCATCTGCCCCGGCAACTGCTGTCCAGGGACCTGATGGCTCACTAAGGAGGCTCATGTCTTCTACCGAGGACAGTGGCCTTCCACCTTGGCTGCTCATTAAAACCATACTTAAAAAAAAAAATCGCTGTCACCAATGCCTGGATCTCACCCCCCATGAATTCTGATTTAATCAAGGTGCTTACAAAGCTCCTGTGTGATTTTAATGTGTACCCATATCTTGATTATGGGATGACCACATACACCGGGATACTTTTGAGAGTGTGTTCGGGCACTATTAACCATTATTTTGGGACAGTGTGTATAACTGGTACTGTCCTAGGCAGCCTGGGATGCATGGCTACCCAGCTCTAACCCTGAGAGATCCCTGAGAATTGTCTCCCAAGGACGTGATCATAGCTGAGTTTTTTTTCCCTTTGTGGATGAAAACATTGACACTTTTACATCGTTGCAGATAACTATAGGGGGTGTGTCATGAATTTGATCTTGAGTGCTATTATATTTCTAACAGCCACACTTCCCACTTCAGGTACCTCCTCTTTCCCCTCTTGAGAAGTGAAGAGGGATGCCCGCTCCGGTAATTCTCAGCCTTTGCTATTTTTGTAGCCCTGGAGAAACTCACACCTGAAAGACACCTTAGCAGTCACCTGGCTCCATCTTCCCTGCAATGCAACCATCCCTCATGCAGCATCTTGGGCAAGGATGAGCAGAGAGCACTGGATTTGGACTCAGAAAGCCTTTCTGAGCCTCAGTTTCCTCATCAGTAAAATGTGGGTTATACTACCAGCCTCAAAACGTTGCAGTAGGGATTATATGAGACCCTCTTCCAGCACATCTTGGGAGGAACACACAAAGCTAGGAGGACCAATGATCCACAGACAGCAGAGTACATACTTGTCCCTCCTCGCTGGGGAGACATACCTCTTCCACGGGCAACCATTCACTCTGCTAATAGCATGTCTTTAATGGATGACAATCTCTTAGTCCTCTTAGAAATGACAGATGGTAAGTCCTACATTGTTTAGGAAGAACAGGATGACTATGTCACACTTATACAACAGTTGGAATAAATGGAGTTCGTTATAAATATTAATCATCTTTTTACATAAGCTTGTTCCTTGAGAAGTGACGTAAGAAATTGAGAGCATGCCTGCCTATTCCACAGGTGGAAAGATCGAGGTGCCATGTGGTCTAAAATCTCCCAGCAGGTACTTCTACAAAAAGGGTGTCTTAGTCTGTTCTGACTGTTATAACAATGTACCATAAACTAGGTAGCTAGAAATTTATTTCTCACAGTTCTGGAGGCTGGGAAGTCTAAGATCAAGGTGCGGGCGGATTTAGTGTCTGGTGAGGGCCCCCTTCCTGGTTCATAGACGGTGTCTGCTTGCTGTGTTCTCACATGGTGAAGGGGGAAGGCAGCTCTTTGGGGCTTTTTTTATGAGACAGAGTCTCACTCTCTCACCCAGGCTGGAGTGCAGTGGCGAGATATCAGCTCCACCTCCCAGGTTCCAGTGATTCTCCTGCCTCAGCCCCCTGAGTAGCTGGGATTACAGGCACCTGCCACCACTCCTGGCTAATTTTTGTATTTTTAGTAGAGACAGGGTTTCACCAGGTTGGCCAGTCTGGTCTTGAACTCCTGACTTCAGGTGATCCGCCTGCCTCGGCCTCCCAAAGTGTTGGGATTACAGGTGACCGTGCCTTGCCTGGGGCTTCTTTTATATGGGCACTAATCTCATTCATGAGGACTTGGCCTTTGACCTGATCAACTCCAAACAACCCCACCTCCCACTACCATCACACTGAAGACTAGTTTTCAACATATGAATTTTGGGGGGCACAAAAACATTCAGACCATAGTGGGGGAAGAGCATGACATTTATTGAGAATTGTGGTGTCTGGCATTTCCACTTAACTTTATTTCATTACAACCTTTCAACAACCCTACAGGGCAGTTATCTCTGCATGTTGGTTGAGGAAATAGGCTCAGAGAGGTTGTGTAACTTGCCTAAGACCACCCAGCACGGTGGCTAGCTGGGCTGTGAATCTGATCCTGCCTGACTTCAAAGCTTAACCCCAGATCCCATCGGAGGGGATCATGCCTTTCAGGTCATGAGCATAATATCCAAATCTCTAGAATTTTCAGACAATCACCGGTTTGGTCATATCCTTTTACATCTCCACCCTAGTAAAGACATTTCAAGGAGATTTTGTGGCCTAAACATTTGGGTCAATGGCTTTTTAAGGTGATGCCTTCCACATTGGCTCTTACCTTTCTTCCACAAGCATTTATTGGCTGCTGAATTCTGTGGTCTACACCAGGGTGACAATGATGTCTGCAATACGGCCCCTGTCCTCAAAGAGCTTCCAGTCTAGTAGGAGAGTCTGTCTAGGAGGCAGGAAATACACTGTAGAGTGAGAAATGTTCTAATAAAGTGGGTAATGGTGGGCAGAGTGCAGGATTTGAAGGCTCACAGGCCCACAGCAAGGAGTATTCAACATTATACAGCAGATCAGGGAAGGCAGCTTGGAGGAGGTAGTTTTTGAATCTGGGTTTGAAATAAGGTTCAGGTGGATAAGGAGAGAAGGAACAGAGAGAAGAAGATGTGCAAAAGCATGAAGTGTAGAAAGAGGCTTTGGGCTTGAGAAAGGCAAGTCACGTGGTACAGGGCAATGCTGAGGTTCAAGGGCTGGTGGGAGTCAGCTCCTAGTCTGCTGGGACTCTGTTCTCACTACGATGGGCTCAGCCCACATGTTGGTTCTCCGGCTGCAATTCACACTCAGCATGCAAAGCTGGTGCAAGGCCCCATTGCCTTGTCTCTTCAAATTAGGCTAGAAAGGTGAAATGACTTCATTACTGTTGTCTTGCTGGTTGCCTCTTCTCTGAGGATCCCTCCTGCTGCATTCGTCTTGCTAGATTACCCGAAAAAGACAGCTTTTGCCCCTGCTGATGGGCCTCCCGGATCATTTTTTCTGCCATTCAACAGTGACTCTGCCACATTTTATTCTCCAGCAGACTTTTGCTATCTTCTAATAATTTTCTTCTAAAAAAGTTCACATTCATTAAAAAGGCCATGTCTGGAAATATATTATATATGTGTTTCTTCGGAAAAATAGGCCATCTTTAAATTATTATGCTGTTGATGTAAGCTGGATTTTATTAGCATTTCACCTGTGGTTTGGTGACAGACACAAGCTGGCTTGAAAACTGTTGAAACGGGATTCTTTGTTGATTAATTTGTTTTTCTTTCTCATGGTTCTGACACTTAGGAGATATTTAAATTGTATTTTACAACTTTGTGCGAAACCAGTCTGAGTGTTAGAGAGCTGTGTGGGCAGAATTTAGATGTTTTTAATGATGCAGTTGCGGAAGTCACATTTGAAATTCACAGAATCGGGCTGGGCGAGGTGGCCGATGCCTGTAATCCTAGCACTTTGGGAGGCTGAGGTGGGTGGATCACCTGAGGTCAGGAGTTCAGGACCAGCCTGGCCAACATGATGAAACCCCATCTCTACAAAAAATACAAAAATTAGCTGGGTGTGGTGGCAAACGCCTGTAATCCCAGCTACTCGGGAGGCTGAGGGGGGAGGATCACTTGAACCCGGGAGGCGGAGGTTACAGTGAACTGAGATCACGCCACTGCACTCCAGCCTGGGCAACAGAGGGAGACTCTGTCTAAGAAAAAAAAAAAAAAAAAAAAGAAAGAAGAAATTCACAGAATCAAACACACCTGGAGGTGGAAGGACATCAGTGGTCCAGAGGTCCAATGCCTTGGTTAACGGCTGTTAGTGACAGACTGCTGCCATTGCTGATATATGGTAGATCAACTTCTGCTCAGATCTCTCCAGTGACAGGAAACTCACTACCTTAACATCAGCCCTGAATTATTCCTAGTGAGGCGTGTTAAACGGTGTCACACAGTAGGTATCAAAGCCTCCATGTGCTTCAGTTTGAGCTCCAGAGTTAAGATGGCACAGCCCTTGGCCATGGTACCCAGGAGGCTGTTGGTTGTACCAGAGAGAACACATATTCACGTGCAGAGGAAGGTGGCCTGGCCCGAAGCCACCTGACAGTGACTAGGAGGTCCCTGAAGCCTGCCTTAAGCAATAGATGTGCAAATGCTCAGGATCCAGGGGTCCAGGAACAAGAAACAGACATCCCAGTGTGGGGTTTGTCCCAAGAAATATGCAGTGCACGCAGGGATGGGCAGATAGAGCATCTTGGGGGGCATCTCCCCAGCTATCCTGGTTAAGGTCATTGCCAGTCCTCAGAATGGGAAAGCCGGAGATTGGAAATCACCGAGTTCCCTGGATCACTCCTTCAACAAATATTTGCCTGTAAGTTCTCGAGAGTAAATTACAGCAAAGTGTTCTCACAGAACGTGGCCTCGGTCAAACGTTTTTGCTGTTATCTTAAAGTCGGGAGTTTAAACTGCTCTCGGGAGGTATTACAGATGCATTCCTGGATGAACGGGACTAGGAATTTGGTTGGGGTCCAGAGTCCTGGCTCCTGGGAAGACCATAAGAGATAAAGAGCTGTGTTCTCCTCAGGGTCCCCCAGAGCTGCCTGGGATGCTTATTAACCAAGTGGAGATTCAGAGGGGCTGGGATGGGGTTTGGCTTCTGCAGTTTTAACAGGTTCCCTGGGAGACCCAGGTTTGACAAAGGCTGCCCTTCAGAGCACTGTCTTCACAAGGCACGTTTGTCCTGGGTGTGCTGCATGTCACAAAGAGGAAAAGAACTGCACCCATGTGACACGTGTGTGGAGGAGCCGGGAGCTGTGCTGGCCATTGTGGGATCACTCCATCCTGTAAGTTGGTTGCGTTGCATCCGCTGGTCCTCTGTCCCTTCTCTGGTTCACAGAGAATGGTAGCGTCTGAGAATCCTCTTCTAAAGGGCTTAACTCCCTGCCAGTAGTCACTGGAAATAAATGCATCACCTCTTCCCACCCTGGCCTGCTCTCCGCTGGGACAAATCTCTTGTCTTGCCCATTGCTTCTACACTCTGTGAACAAATGCTAGGAGCAGCTGAGAACATTCATTCATTCCTTGCGCCTAACAACCCAATCCACCCATTTTCTATGTAGTGCAGCCTCTGTCTGCTTCTGGCTATGGGTCAGACAGCTGTGACCTCCATTGTGCAGAACGTGGGCATCAGACAGAGGTTTGATTAGCAAGAAATGTGTCGTGCTTCCACGGAGCCCAGAGATGCTATGAATGAAGCTGGCTCTGAAGATATTGCCGGTGAGATGTGCCTTTCTCACTTTACCTTTCACCTGTCTTTCGGAGAGCAGTACAGAAGCCCTCAGCTGTGGTGGGAGCTGCAGGTGCTGACCTGTGGGCTGGTGCTTCCTGCAGCAGCTGTGGCCAAGGGTGATGCCGCAGGGAATCCCACTGCAGCTTTGCACCCAGCCTTCCCCTTTGCTTCCCTGGGAACCTGAGTGCAACATTCCCAGTGAACATTTAAGAATCTCTTCTAGCCTCTCCTGACTTGCATCTTGACCCCCGTATTAGCTAGTGAACTTGAGCACGTGGCTTCACCCTTCCGAGCCTCAGTGTCCCCCTCCACCAGGCCGGGCTGGCCCACCTCCCAGAGCCTCTATGGAGGAAGGGTCTTTCTGCTCCCTCTTCCTTGTCTCAAAGCAGTTTGTGCATCTTATTTCCTGCCAGTGAGGACAGGGCAAGATTTTATGTATATCTGGGGTTCTTCACTGCACCTCGCTCAGGTCCTGGCATTGTAGAAGAAACCAGTGATCCACAGGAGGGCTCAAACCCACAAAGACCCAAGGAATTAACTTGCAGGTGGGGATAGGAGTCGGGGTGGGGATAGGGTGGTGAGGTCAGGCCTATGTTCACACCTGTCTGAACTGACTTTTATGCTGGACCATCCGGTCTTGTGTCAAAATTGGCTGGGTTTGGTCCTCTTGCCTGTAATCCCAGCACTTTG
The DNA here is from genome assembly GCF_037993035.2 of Macaca fascicularis. NCBI lineage: Eukaryota > Metazoa > Chordata > Mammalia > Primates > Cercopithecidae > Macaca > Macaca fascicularis. The sequence goes on along the minus strand of NC_088394.1, from coordinate 62,236,816 downwards.
GGAGGCCGAGGTAGGAGGATCACTCGAGCCTAGAAGTTCGAGATCAGTCTGGGTAATGTAGCAAAACCCCATCTCTATCAAAAATGCTAATACAAAAATTATCCGGGTGTGGTGGTGTGCACCTGTAGTCCCAGTTACTGGGGAGGCTGAGGTGAGAGGATGGCTTGAGCCCGGGAGGTGGAGGTTGCAGTGAACTGAAGTCAGGCCACTGCACTCCAGCCTGGGCAACAGAGCCAGACCCTGTCTCAAAAAAAAAAGAAACACCCACCCAAACCAAAATAATGAATAGTTTCCTTCTCAGCTCTTGGTCCCCCTCCGTGGTGCTATCTTGGAATCTTAGGCCCCACTGGCTACCTGCACCTTCCAGGCTACCTGGAATCTAATGAATGTTTTTATCCTGAGGACTTAGCTTTTCCCAGTTTTGAGCAAATACAATTAAAACCAACTCGGTAATAACACAACAATGACCAGGGCCTTCAAAGACGCTCAGGGAACCGACTTGATGTTTTAACCAATATTCTAATTTTGTTGTAATGAGCCCAACTTGCTGGTTGGATTAAAATGCTATTTCCTGATGCTGCATAAATGCAGTATTTATGCAACTGAGCCCAAATAAAATTACCTTTTATGTTTTCATCAAATGGGGAACTAGCTGCTGAGGACAGTTGAAATGTAATTTATGATTATGTAAATTAAAGCTAGCTTCAGGACACTAATATGTAGATAAATGAAACTTTCATTATTGTGAATCAAGATGCCATTAACCTTGAAAACTATATATAATTGTCACAAATATTCCTTAAAAAATAAAGGGAACATCTCCAGTTTTGGGGTTCCCTTTTTACGAGTCATGGGCCAGGTTGTCTGAAAGTTCAGTCCTGAGCATGGAGGTTTAAGCTTTTTTTTTTTTTTTTAATTCTGTTGGTGTCTTTGTACTGCCCAGTTGGGGTGGTTGGGACTCTGTGTTGAACCCAAACAAATGGTATTGGTGCTTTTCGTCTGGGTCCCTTCTTGCGTTTATTTCTTTGTAGAGAAATGATTTCTTTTTTTTTTTTTTGAGACGGAGTCTCGCTCAGTCGCCCAGGCTGGAGTGCAGTGGCCGGATCTCAGCTCACTGCAAGCTCCGCCTCCCGGGTTTACGCCATTCTCCTGCCTCAGCCTCCGGAGTAGCTGGGACTACAGGCGCCCGCCACCTCGCCTGGCTAGTTTTTTTTTGTATTTTTCAGTAGAGACGGGGTTTCACCGTGTTAGCCAGGATGGTCTCGATTTCCTGACCTCGTGATCCACCCGTCTCGGCCTCCCAAAGTGCTGGGATTACAGGTTTGAGCCACCGCGCCCAGCGAGAAATGATTTCTCCAGCACTTTCTTGCCAATGTCTGTTGTTGAGACAAGTCTGATGCACAGGTGTGGGTTAGGCGATCACATTAAAGCTCTGACTCTCTCAGTAAGTGGATATAGAGCCTTACATGTAGCCTGGCCTCTTCTGGGCCTCAGTTCTTTCATCTGTGAAGTGAGGATGTTAAGACATGTTATGCTAGTTAGGATTCTTTAGCTGTAAGCGGCAGATTCTGACTGTAGTTAACTTAAGCTAAAAAGGAATTTGTTGGGAGGAGATAGGTGGGAGAACTCACAAAAACAACAAAAAAGTGAAGCAATTTCCCTGAAAGGGCAAAGCCACAGCACCTCCGGGAACTTAGCCAGCAGACCTCAGGCTGCCCCCTGTTGAGATGAAGGGGCTAAATGGTTTGTTTGTTTTAATTATTGGGTTGCACCGTTCAAGATAGAAATTCCTGGGATGGTGAGTCTGATCAGCCTCATTTGGGCCAAGTGTCCACCTCCCGCCTGGGAGAGGGGAGTCTTTGACCTGTAGCCCCCTCGAAGCTACATGCAGGGGGTGAGGAATGAATGACACAGGCAAAAGCAGCAGCTGCTTCACAGCATCTTCTTACCCATCATCGGTGTCCACGCGCACAGCTGGGAAGTGACTGACAGAGCCAGCTGGGAAGTGACAGAGGCAGGACTTGAATTCAGAGCTTCTGCTCCACCCTCTAGGCTCTTCCATCCACAATCCATGATTATGTAGAGATCTGAAATCTTCAAAGACCCAGTGAACTAACTTCCAGGTGGAGATAACAGTTGGGATGAGGTTGGGGTGGTGGGATCAGGCCTTTGTGCATTCCTGTTTGAGTTGATTTTTACATGGGATTAAAATCATGTAATCGTGGGATAATCATGTAATAATGTAATCATGGGATTACATTGTTTTGACTTGTGTCAAAATAATGAACAGCTTCCTTCAGCTCACTGTAGCTACTCCGGAAGGAAGTGGATGGAGTAGGGGATCCAGAGACCATAGCTGAGGGCAGGGCAGGTTAAGACTCAGGATCCCAGCAGAGCCAGAGAGAAGAACAGAGGAGCTGGCTGGAGAACATCCAGGGCCCTGGCTGTGCCCTCGGCTACTGACCTTGGGTGGGCTTCACCTCTGCTGCAGGGTGGCCGGGGCCCGGTTTCACTGTGTGGCTAAGTGGGTCCAGTTGTGCTGGTGGAGAGTAGGGCACCAGGATGCTCGTTCTGCCTCCAGCACAGCACCTGGATCAGCGCTGCTCAACTTCGGCTGCACCTAAGAGTCATTTGGGGAGCTTTTAAAACATCTTCATGCCTGGATGTCCTCATAGACCAACAGAATCAGGATAACTGAAAGCTCCCAGGTGATTCTCTATAGCCAGGGCTGAGAACTCTGTCTCTGGCTGCCATAGTGCAGCTGTAAACACGGCTGAGAAACTCAGGTTGCTCAAGACTTCCTTTCCTGGTGTTGAAAGAATCCTGCATCTTAACCTGATTACCCAGGTGATATGGCTAGGCTTTGTGTCCCCACCCAAATCTCGTCTTGAATTGTAATCCTCATAATCCCCATGTGTCAAGGGAGAGGCCAGGTGGAGGTAATTGAATCCTGGTGGCGGTTTCCCTTATGCTGTTCTTGTGATAGTGAGTGAGTTCTCACGAGATCTGACGGTTTTATAAGGGGCTCTTACCCCTTCACCCAGCACTCTCCCCACTGCCGCCTTGTGAGGAAGGTGCTTTGCTTCCCCTTCCACCATGATTGTGAATTTCCTGAGGCCTCCCCAGCCATGCTGAACTGTGAGTCAATTAAGCCTCTTTCCTTTATAAATTACTCAGTCTCAGGCAGTTCTTTATAGCAGTATGAAAATGAATTAATACACCAGGCATAAATGTAGAGTACATAAATCCCAGGTACAGGGGCCCAGCCAGCCTGGGGGCAGAACACAGGACTCCCTGCCTCTAAGGACTTTTTTTTTTTCTTTTTTTAAGATGAAGTCTCGCTCTGACGCCCAGGCTGGAGTGGGTGGTGCAATCTCAGCTCACTGCAAGCTCCGCCTCCCAGGTTCAAGCAATTCTTCCACCTCAGCCACCTGAGTAGCTGGGATTAACAGGCACCCTCCACCACGCCCAGCTAATTTTTGCATTTTTAGTAGAGACAGGATTTCACGATGTTGACCAGGCTGGTCTCGAACTCCTGACCTTAGGTGATCCCCCCGCCTTGGCCTCCCAAAGTGCTGGGTTTAAAGGTGTTAGCCACTGTGCTCAGCTCCAACCTGGGCCATTCTTGAACCATGACAACCTCGGTCTCCTAGCTAAGAGGTCACCATCTATTGGGCCCTTAGTTAGGGCAGGGCAATGAAGGGGTGAGGAGTGGTGGGAGAGGTAGAGGAAAGAAGGTAGGTTGGAAGGGCCTGGAGGGAGGGAACTCATGTTTAAAAACCATCACCATAAATTGGTGATAGCAGAACATTAAACCAAGTGTAGGCCCTGGGTGACAAGCCCAGATCAGTCCCATGCCAGTGAAGCTGGCCCTGCCAGTTACTTTGGAGTTTCACAGGCTTCCATGACGTGTAAGGCGGAGGGAGTCATGTCCAGATGCCAAGGCAGGAGAAATCACTGAGCAGCTAGATTGGTTACCTCCGGGGTGGAACCCCAGCCAGGGTCATGCAAAAGGGGGGTATATCACTGTGCAGTGGAGTTGGGAGCTGGGCAGCAGGATGTTTCAGACCATGTCCAGGGGATGAGTTCTGTGGGAGGAACAGGATCCAGGCTAGAATAGGTGGGGAAAGGATCTCAGGTCCAGGTACAGCAGGCCAAGCCTCACAGCAGGTCTCTAGTCTCTCAGGGAAGTGGTGTGAAAGGTGGGGAAACTGAGGTGGGAATGAGAGGCGAGAGGTCTGGGCATGCTAGGAGAGAGGGAGGAGCAGGGGGTGATGTGACCCACAGTCGTGGGGCTGGCACGAGTGCCCCTGCTGGGTGGCACTGAAGGGACATTGTGCTCCATGCCCCTCACACTGGTGTAGGACAAACCTCAGAGATGCCCCATCCAGGAGGATCAGTCCTTGGTTAAGGAACACCCAGGCTGGTGGGGGGCAGTGTGAATTCCCCGGCAGCTCCAGGTCTCCACCCTGGCTGCTGAGGGCAGCCCTCTGCTGGGGGAGACGCAGGTGCTGGCTGTTGGAAGCAAAAGCACAAAAGCAGGGGCTCGGGAAATGGTGACTGTGGTGAGGGGCTGGGCCAGGGAACTGACAGCATGTGCTAAGGTGTGGCACTGAAGGGAGCTGGTCAAAGCCGTCACCTCTCTTTGGACTTCAGTTTCTACTGGTTTCCTGCCCTTGCTTCCCTCCCTCATTCCTTCAAAGTCAGACAGAGCCCAGCCGAGCACCTCTTACTCCTCCTGCTGCAGATATCGGCGTCACCTCTCATGGTCTTGCCAAGAAGACCCTTCTCCAAAACCTTATTTTGTCTGAGTCTCACATCTGTTGACTTGTCCCTTCTCCCTTGGTGCCCATGGGTCACCTGTTCTGCCTGCCTGCCTGCCAGCCTAGGGAGGGAAGCTCAGCATAGAGGCTCCCAGGAAGAAAGGTGCTGGGGTTTGGCGGGAGGGAGGTTGTAGGTGGATCCCAGTTAGTGTATCATGCATTTAGTTTGGGTCCCTAGCACCCTCCCCAGCTGCCTCTGCTGATGTCACCCAGCCTGGTCCCAGACATGATGTTGCGATGGTGGTCACTGTAGGTTCACAGGCCACACAGAAACCTTGATACAGCATCTTTGCCTGATCTTTCTGATTCCCTTTTCTCTCTACCCTACTGGTTTTCTTGGGAAACTTCCTACAAAATCACTTTGATCTAAATCCTCATCTCAGGGTCTGCTTCTGGGGAACCCGATCTAAGATGCACACTGCTCCTGTGAGATGGGTATTGTCATCCCCAGTATACAGATGACGAAATGAAAGCTCAGAGAAGGAAAGGCCCATATGCAAGGTTGTACAGCCATTAAGTGGCAGAGAGGGGCTTCTACCAGGTCTGTGAAATCCCAAACCCAGTCCCCACTTATTACACCATTTGTTCAAGGGGCTTGCAACCAGACATCCTCCACTGATGCTCATTCCCCTTGGCTGTGTCCAGAACTTTGTGGCACTGCGCTCTCTCCTTCCCAGCCCTACAGCTTTGGAAATCAGCTGGGGACAGGTGTAGAGCACCCCACCTACCCCTTCTTAATCAAAGCTTCCAGGCCCAGAGCCCTGTCTTTGCTCAGCACAAAGCACAATGATCTCATTGCAATGCCAGCTCCATTATTCCAGACGCGGGGGACAGGTCTAGGTGCCCCTTGAGCCTTGTCTCTTTTATTTTGGTCATAAGACAGTTAAGCAATGGGTTCTGTGGAAACCATGAAACAAGGCTGAATGTCAGCATCAGTGGAAAGCGTTTCCATCCTTTTATCCAAGGGGAGACAGAGCAGAGGCCACACGCTGTGCAGAAAGAAGGTTCTGTGTTCTCAAAGGGCTCCCACAGCCCTGCCCCACAATGGCTGGGGAATGGCATGGGGCCCATGACAGCCTGTCACCCCCAAACAGGTCCTTTTCGTTCCTCAGTGTGGCACCTTGGCAGACGAAACTGCATCAACCTGCTCATAATTGTAAATGCCACCCAGTAGCCTTCCCGGCTGTGACTGCCTTAAAGACATAGATAAAAAAAGGGAACCAAATGCTGTTTTGCGTTCAGAGTAAACACACCTGTTTCCTAAAAACTTTTTTTAACTTTACACACTGAAAAGTAGGACATTTGTGGGATATTTTGGTTACACTTTGCAGCCAAACTTCAGAACCAGATTTCTTAAAGCTGGCTTCTCAAGCAGGGCTCCTTGGGCAGGGGTAGGGTGGGGTGGGCTTTGGGTCAAGGGGTGCTCAGACCTGTTTTCCCCTGCTTCCACCTCCACCCCCAATAATGTTAATTGTTCAGACAAACTGAACATGTGCTTTGATGGAAATAGCAAGTACAATGGGTGCAGTGAGGAGGGAGGGGACCCCAGCACAGGGGTGGGAAGGGAGAAGGCACATGACCGTGCACTCCAGCCTGGGTGCCTCACTCTCTTTGTATAAAGAACCACACTGGACTGGACTTGCTCCTTGAACCACATCCATGAGCTGCTAGGAGAAAAAGGGGAGGTTGATGGAGCTTAGGACTGCCCTCAGTCACTGGCACAAAACCTGTGAGACCCACTTAGTAGAAGGTGGTTGGATCCAATTACGGGGTGATATGGCAACCTGGAGTGAGAACAAGAACCGGATGCGGAAGTGGGTCCTGTCACCATCACTCCCAGGGACTCATCTCGGGGATTTGCATTTCCTATCCTTGTTACTTTAGGCTCTGCTGAACTGAAGTCCTGGTTCCCAGGGAATACAGCAAGGGTTCCCCTAAAATCACAGCCTTTGCCTGGCCACACTGGGCTCCTCTGTGCTGGTGCACCAGCAGCCAGAGAAAGGAGTTAAAATACTGGCGGGGTAATGATTACTTATCACAATGGTTATCCCACGGAAGTAGAGTTGCTACGCAGCTGGGGCAGGAAAGAGCATGTCTAGAATTCAGGGGATGACCTGGGGCCTCTCTTGGTGCCTGCAATCCTGGAGATAGCCATGAACAAGCAGTGACAGGTATGGTACCAGTACGTGGTACCTGGAACTCAGACCCTTTAGGAACGGAGTGGCAAGAGCCTGAACTAATAGAAGAACTGCCCAAGGGGATTCTAGAAACGGTGGCAGAGGATTGTATTAGCTTTCTAGGGCTGCCGTAACAAATTACCATAGACCAGGTGGCTTAAACAACAGACACATTGTTTACAGTTCTGGAAGCTAGAAGTCCAAGATCAAGGTGTTGGCAAGGTTGGTTTCTTCTAAAGGCTTGTCGATGGCCATCTTGTCTCTGTGTCTTCACATGGTCTTTCCTCTGTGCCTGTACGTGTCCAAAAGGACTCTTATAAAGACATCAGTCATATTGGATTAGGGACCACCCTAATTGAGCTCATTTTACTTAGATAGTTTCTTTCGTGGCTCTGTCTCCAAATAGTCACATTCTGAGCTACTGGGGGTTAGGACTTCAACATATGAATTTTTGGGGGGATACAATATAGCCTATAACAAGGAGGTTGATTATACATATATGTATATATATTTGAGAGGGACTCTCACTCTGTCGCCCAGGCAGGAGTCTAATGGTGCAATCTGGGCTTACTGCAACCTCTGCCTCTTGGGTTCAAGCAATTCTCCTGCCTCAGCCTTACTAGTAGCTGGGATTACAGGTGCCTGCCACCACACCTGGGTAATTTTTGTATTTTAGTAGAGATGGGGTTTCACTATGTTGGCCAGGGTGATTTCAAACTCTTGACCTCAGGTGATCCACCCACCTCGTCCTCCCAAAGTGCTGGGATTACAGGTGTGAGCCACTGCGCCCAACTGATGATGAATATTAATGATAATCTCAGGACCAACTGTCCCAGCAAGAACTGTTCTAAATTTGTTTGAATTACCGTGGACTTCAGCCTGGGTGCCTCACCTTTCTTTGCATAAAGAACCACACTGGACCAGGTGTAGCAGCTCACACATGTAATCCTAACACTTAGGGAGGCTGAGGCAGGAGGATTACTTGAGCCTGGGAGTTCAAGACCAGCCTGGGCAACATAGTGAGACCCTGGTTACAAAAAATTAAAAAAAAAAAAAAAAAAAAAAAAGCTAGGCTCAGTGGCAGGTCAGGATGAGGTGGGAGGATTCCCCCTGTTCTAAATTTCTTTGCTTGCTTATTTATGTATACAAGAAACTGGAACCTGTTGTCACATTGAAAATCCAGTGACAGAAGAGAGTGAGCTTAATTTGGAGCATGGTTGGATCTGAGTGGCACAAGGGCTGGGCTGTGGCAGCTACTCCCAGTGCAGTGCCGGTCTTCCACTGGTGCTCACAGTTCTCACGCACATAGATGGCTTCCAACGGCAAGCACCTGTGACTTCCCTTCCCAGGGCCTTCCGGGGCTTGCTCAGCTGGTGCTCAGGGCAGGCAGGAAGTGCTGGGGAGTTGCGTGAGGCCCCTAGGAGCAGCCCTCAGCCAGCAAAGGATGAGAGTTAGGGAATAGATAATTAGCTTCCTCATCCTCAGCAAGGATGAAAGGGGGGTTCCACGGTGTCTTCCAGAGGTCACCAGAAGGATTGGGCCCAGGAGCCCAGAGTGTGCCCTACTTATTAACATTCTCTACATGGGCTTTCTCTCCTTCCTGTCGACTTTCCCACTCCCCATCTGGGGCTTCTTGGGATCATTTCTCAAATAAACGACTTGCATTTAAATCCTTGTGCCAAGGTCTGCTTCTAGACAAGAGGAATAGGCTAGGCACAGTGGCTCATGCCTGTAATCCCAGCACTTTGGGAGGCTGAGGTAGGAGGATTGCCTGAAGCCTCGAGTTCAAGACCAGCCTGGGAAACAAAGTGAGACCCCATCTTTACCAAAAAAAAAAAAAAAGAAAAAAAAAATTAGCTAGATGCTGTGGCATGTGTCTGTAATCCTAGCTTCTCAGGATGCTGAGGCAGGAGGATTGCTGAGGCCAGGAGTTCGAGACAAGCCTGGTCAACATAGCGAGACCCTGTCTCTCCAAAAAAAAAGTAACTGTATTTGAGTGCCTACTATTGGCAAAAATTTGTGCCAGGCTGTTCACATCCTCACTTCTTTAAATCATGTGAGGATGACTTTGTCATTCCCATTTTACCACATCAGGAAACTAAAGCTAAACAGACTTGCTGAGAACCCAGCATCCTGCCAGCAACTGATGGAGCCCGGATTTGTTTTTGATGATAGGGCAATCCCCAGTTCCCTAAGGACAGGCTGCTGATGTCCTGGACTAGGAATGCAAGTTTCAGACTTAGCAGTTATGTGGACAAGTGGCTTCTCCTCTCTGGGCCTCAGTTTCCACATCTGTGAAATGCAAAGATAGAGCTATAACATCTCAGAAAGCCCTTCTGACTCTTGAAGTCAGGATGAGAATCCATAGGTGATAGCACTCCTGGGCCCCGTCCTTCCCTTCACCTCCTGCCACACAGCCAGGTCTCCCTGTGTTCTTCCAGACAAGGCCTTGGAGGCCATTGGAGGGTTGACCTCAGCTGATCTCCTGCTCAGGTTTATTGACAGATGTTTAAGGGTTAGATGGATTTTCTCCCTGCAATAAGACAGAAAACATAATTCTCCAAATGTCAGTTGACTCTCTAGGAAAAGCACATATTTTGGCTGCTCTGAAATGTCATGGAGGGAAGTGAAAGTTATTGGAATTCATTGATGAAAGTAATCTTTCCCCATGTACTTTCCACGAATGCTATATAACTCTTTCTAGCAGGCAATTTCTATAGATTTAATGAAGAGAATGAGGCAGGTAAGATGGAGGATGGCAGCAGATAAATGGTTGCTTGAAATATTATGTGCAGATGGCAGTGGATGACGGATGGTAGGAAGTTGGCATAGATAGACTTTCTAGGCACCAGGCACTGCACTAGATACAAAACACATATGCCTTGAAGGAATCATCTCCGTTTCTGAGATGAGGAATTTTAGATTCAGAGAGACTAAGCCATCAGAACAAGGTCACACGGCAAGGTGGTGACAGAGTCAGGAGTTAGACCGTGGTCCAATCATAAGGAGCAAAGGCTTTGGAGCCAAGAGGACGTGGATTTGAATTTGTTGCCCACTGACGTGTCATTGTGGGATCCTTGGCATGTTGTTTGGCCTCTTTGCATCTGAGTTTCTTCATCTTAAATGTGGGATAACGCCATTCTTGGTACGGGCGTACGGCTGTTGACACACTTTCAGGCATCAGTGCTCAGGATCTCACTGCAACATTATGCTGGCTACTAGAGAGCCCCTCCCCTCCAGGGTCTGTCCCCTCTTAACCTTCTCACCCCACTCCCCTGCCCTCTAGGAAGGTAATTCTGGCTGCCTGGTGTTTCCCTGTGAGTTATTGACACCCGGAAGCTAATGTTCCACCTTATCCTTGCCCATTAGTTTCCTATCTCTTTGGCATTTGCAGCTACAGAAGTATATGCAGGTAGCTCCCACTGGATTCTGGTTTTTCTTTGTAATTTTCCCATGTTTTCCATCTTTTGGGCATCTTTGGTTGTTTCTGGAGTGGTCAGTGATGTCTGCTTGTCTCAGCACTTGAGGCTCCCAGGTCTTCACTCCCGCACAAGTTATCCAGCCCCACCACTCACATGGGACCTCCACTCTGTCTGTTGAGGTTATTGTCAAGACCACACCCCATCCTCACTCTGGCTTGGGGACCTGAGTTCTAGTTGAAGAGTGTTTGAAGGTTACTGACAACCATTGCTTCATCTATCTGCTATGGTGCCTGAGAGCTCACCATTAGGAAGTCACTTGTTTGGTTACAGGTAAGGTGTCTTCCGTTAAAATGCAGCACTGGGTGGAAACCAAGTTCTATGAGCCCTCCATGCCCTAGTAAGAGATGCTGCTAAGTAATGGGCTATAGAGTGGGTAAGGTGCTGGGTCATTCTGATATTCTCCTTAGTGAGTGAGGAACTGTTCTCATAGCCTCAATCCTAAAATTTTCCCATCGTTGCTGGCTGGGCTGATGCTGCCTTTAATGTCGGCCATCAAGACACTCTGAAGTGTACAAACTTGATTTTCTCCCACCTATCTGAGGTGAGATGAGGAAGAATTTTAGAATTTTATCAGAAGCTTCAAGCTGTGGACTTAGGCTTGGGCGGGGGGAGGGAATCCAGAAAAACCCAATGAGAGTCTATCAAAGGCTAGAAGGAACTAGTTTTTCTGAATGCTGATTCCTTAACCAGCCTCTCATCCCTGATTGGTCTGGATGATATGACCAGATGGGGGGCTCTTTTGGGTGCAAATATGGGGGCTCAGTATTAGGAGCCATATGCATAGAGGATGCAGCTAAAGGGAAAAATAAAATCAAACAGCCCCAATCTCAGAACACTCTGAGCCTCTCCCCACCCCCATTCTTTTGTAATAATGATAGCTCACATTGTCAGGCACTTATCATATGCCAGACAATGTTCTAAGTGATTTATGTATATTAACTTAATGGGTCTGCAAAATAACTATGAAATAAATCTTGCCGTTCTGCAGATGAGAAAACTGAGGCACAGACAGAGCAGGTGGGTAACTTTCTTGAGGTCTATTAAGTTGCAGAGCCAGAGTTTGAACCCAGGTGTCCCTGCTCCGTGGGCTGTGCACTTAACCATTGTATATTACTGCCTCTCGTATAAGAGAGATTTGCTTCCATGCTGACCCACAAGGACCTCCATGCTAAGCACATATGTCCCAGTTTTCAGCTAGGGAAACATTTTCTCTGTAGCCTCTGGCTCCACCCTGCATACTGCCCTCACACTGGTGTCTGCCTACTGCAGTCTTTGGAGAATTACCTCTGGCTCTTGCGGGGTAACGCCACACACAGGAAGGCAGGGCCCTGGTGTTGGACAGATCTGGATGAATTTCCTAACTTCCAACAGCTTCATTTCTTTGGGAAAATTACCTCTGCTTCTTAAGCTCTCAGTTTCCTCAACTGTAAGATGATCACACTCTTTTATAATGATAAACTGAGAGTAGTGACGTGAAGGAAGGGTACAAAGCTGTGACACATTTTACTGAGGGTTATAATTTGATATCTGGTATTAGGGTAGGGTAGATCCAGGGATAGCATTCCTGGAGAAGTGATGTACCAAACTGAGACATAAATTTAAAAATGTAATGCTTCATTGTGGTGAAAAACTCGAAGACTACAAAAATTCACACAATAAAAAGTCAATGTTGACTGTGTGCAGTGGCTCATGCCTGTGAGGCAAAAAGATGGCTTGAGGTCAGGAGTTTGAGACTAGCCTGGGCAACATAGCGAGTCTCTGTCTCTACCAAAAAAAAAAAAAAAAAAAAAAATTACTGGGCATGGTAGTTTGTACCTTTAGTTCTAGCTACTTGGAAGGCTAAGGTGGGAGGATCGCTTGAGCCCACAAGGCGTTTGTGGTTGCAGTGAGCTGTGATTGTACTGCTGCACTCCAACCTGGGTGACAGAGCAAGACCCTGTCTCTAAAATAAGTTTTTAATTTTAATTTTTTTTTTTGAGACAGGGTCTCACTCTTGGCCAGGCTGGAGTGCAGAGGTACGATCTTGGCTCACTGCAACCTCCGCCTCCTGGGTTCAAGCGATTCTCCTTCCTCAGCCTCCCAAGTAGCTGGAATTGCAGGTATGCGCCACCATATCTGGCTAATTTTTGTGTTTTTAGTAGAGACAAGGTTTCACCATGTTGGCCAGGCTGATCTCAAACTCCTGACCTCAAGTGATCTGCCTGTCTTAGCCTTCCAAAGTGCTGGTATTACAGGTGTAAGCCACTGCGCCCAACCAATTTTTTAAAAAATATGAGTGTAAAAAGGCTACAGGGGAAAAAGAAAAAAACAAAAAACCCAAATGAAAAAAACCATCAATGTCAGCAACATAGTTTTTGTATGTCCTTAGATCCCTCAGAAACCAGATGAAGCAATTATAGAACAAAACCAAAGGTACATGGACAACATTTATAACAAAGTTAGCTACTAAAGTATCTTCACAAATTCCAAAACACCGTGGGGGAAAAAAAATCACTGACAGCCACACGATCTAACGGTATTAGCAACTGTGTGAGCAGAAGCAGCAGGAAGAAATGGAGTCTTCGATAAACGTGAGTGCAGGGAAATCGCAAATTAGCCAATATTGACTGCAGATGGCAGACAAATTAGAGAATCCAGCCAATCCTGGGAGAGATTTTGCTCCAACCCATAGAGGGAGCATGCAAGGGAAGCCCTAGTGGGCTCTTAAAACTGATGGCCCAAGATCCCCTTCCAGGCGAGGCTCCCACACGCAAGAGAAACTGCTGACTGTGGAATCAAAACTGAGCCACACAGGGACGCTAGAGACAAAGATAAAGTCCAGATAAGCGTGGGAGGAGAGGCTGGGTGCGGTGACTCATGCCTGTGGTCCCAGCACTTTGGGAGGCCTAGGGGGGTCGGTCACGAGGTCAGGAGCGTGAGAACAGCCTGGCCAACATGGTGAAGCCCCATCTCTACTAAAAATACAAAAATTAGCCGGGTGGTGGTAGGCGCCTGTAGTCCCAGCTACTCGGGAGGCTGAGACAGGAGAATTGTTTGAACCCAGGAGGTGGAGGTTGCAGTGAGCTGAGATTGTGCCACTGCACTCCAACCTGGGCAACAGAGTGAGACTGTCTCAAAAAAAAAAAAAAAAAAAAAAGGAGAAAACAGGGCCAGGAAATCTCTGAGAGCAAGCCACATATTTTTGACCAGACAAAAACAACAGAAGAAGGAGCCCTGTGAAGTCTGTGTTTCTAACTTCTGAACAATGCCTCCTAGAAGTTCAGGAAAATTAGTTTTACATGAAAATGAGCCACAGGAAAGAATCAAGACCAAAGCCAATCCAAAGTTTTTGTAAGAGAGCAAGAGAATAAGGAACAGAATAGCATTTCTGCAGACAAACAAGCCACAAAACAACAAAAGGATAACCTTCTGTTTCAAATGTATGAAATACATTGTAATACAATGTTTGAAAGAATGCCATAAATCAGAATGAGAAAAACTCAGAATCCAAGTGACAGAACTCAAGAATTACACATTAAAAAAAAAAAAAAAAAAAAAAAAAAAAAAAAAAAAAGACTGAACTGGAAGGAACTGAACAGAATGTCAACATTGTAAATGTCTTAATTGAAAGAGGTGAAAAGGAAAAAAAATTAAAAATGAAAGACAAATGAAAATAGGAAAAAGAAATCAAGAGAAAGAGGCAAATATTAAAGATAAGCAAAGAATATCCAACATGTAGACAATAGGAGTCCCAGAAGAAGAAAATCAAAGCAAAAAAAAAAAAAAAAAAAAAAAACAACAAAAAAAAAACAGAATAAATACCAAAACTATAAAACAAAACTTTCCTGAAATAAAATGATTTAAAAACTCCATATTGAAAGAGTATACTCTAGTCCTGAGATATGGAAATAAAACAACTCCAAGATGTATCCCAGTAAAATTACTGAACCATAAAGAAAAAAATAAAGCACCGTAGGCATCTAGGCCCAAAGAACCAGTGATTTTAGAGGGTAACAAAATGAGATTGTCATGACAGTTTTAGAAAGTGATGCTTCATTACATAAGAAAAAGAAGTAACATATTAAATATACTTGAGGAAAAAATGTGTAAGTCAAGGATTTTATGCCCATCAACACTGACATTCAAGTACAAAAGGGAACAGACTTACCTGTATGCAAGAACTCAAGAAATACAGTTCTTTTGAGCCTTTAAAGAGAAATCCATTGGCAAATGAACTTCAGATGACCCAAACGACTAGAAAGACAACATAAGGATTAGTGGTAAGCATTAAATATATATTGAGATGGAATTTCACTCTTGTTGCCCAGGATGGAGTGCAATGGTGTGATCTTGGCTCATCACAGCCTCCACCTACTGGGTTCAAGCGATTCTCCTGCCTCAACCCCCTGAGTAGCTGGGATTACAGACATGTGTCACCATGCCTGGCTAATTTTGTATTTTTAGTAGAGATGGAGTTTCTTCTCCATGTTGGTCAGACTGGTCTTGAACTCCTGACCTCAGGTGATCTGCCCGCCTTGGCCTCCCAAAGTGCTGGGACTACAGGTGTGAGCCTCTACACCCTGCCAATTTTTTTTTTTTTTCTTAAAGGGATGGAGAATAGTCTGTAGTTGCTAAATGCTCTGACCATGTAAATATATAAAAATGGGAGAAGAAGAAGATCAAATGCAAAAACAATTTCTTTTTGACTTTCAGAAATCATATTGGTGGTGGCTGTATTAATGTTGTTATACCAAAATTGTTATGTATGTAATGTGGGATGAAGCAAATGAATAATTATGAGATATTAAAATTCTATCATCTCTTATGTTTTGAGAACCATTATTCTTCGTGTGGAAGAAAGAAGATATGGATGTAATATAGAAGTGATTATACAGCAAGTCCACAGTTTTGAATTTAAATGAGAAGTGTCAGGCAGTATGTATTCATATTATGGACATCTGTTCATATTATTTTACTTAGATTTAGCTCATTCTTTCTATTGGCTGAAGAATATATAATTTTACACAATTGACTCAAGAAAAAAATATATTCTCCCTATTTTCACTATTTACAAATCATGTGGCACTGCATTTCTGAGTATAGGAGGGAATATTTTTGAATGAGAAAGTCTTAGAAATAAAATGCAGGGTCAAGGACTAAGTTCTTCAATAGATATCAGATAATTGCATTCCAAAAGAGTTGCATCAATTTCAACTTCCGCTATGAATGGACAAGAGGACGATATTTCTACACTCTCACCAACCTGTTTTCAGTCCTATAGGGAAAATATGGCTTTGGTATATATATTTTTAATTACTAAAGAGATTGAGAATCTTTGAACAAACTTATAGGCTATTTCTTCTTTTGTGAATTGCCTACTTGAAATTTGATCCTTTAAAGTTGAGGGCTTTTCATTGTTTATTAGGCATTTTCAACATATTATAGCTATTTATCCTTTTCCAATTGTAAATATATTGCCTTTATCTGGCGTAGATAGATACGTGGAGTAGGTTTCTTTTAACATGGAGTAGGTTTAAGGATTTTTTTTTTTTTTTTTTTTTTTTGACAGGGTTGCTGGAGTGCAGTGGCACAATCTCGGCTCACTGCATCCTCTGCCTTTGGGATCAAGCAATCCTCCCACCTCAGCCTCCTGAGTAGCTGGGACTACAGGTGCATGCAACCATGCCTGGGGAATTTTTGTATTTTTCGTGGAGATGGGATTTTGCCATGTTGCCCAGGCTGGTAGAGGGTTTAAGTTTTTATGTAGCCAGATGTGTCAATTCCTGTCCCCCTTTTAATAGCTTCTGGGTTTTCTGTGACATTTAAAAACAATCTTTAAAGAAAGAAAAAGGCAAAAAAGGCCTTCCTTACCTCAAGTCTTAATAATTCTACATTTCTTTGTAGTGATTTTACAGCTATATTTTTAAGCCACTGAAATTTTGTTTTTATGTGTGGAGTGAGATAGTAATCTATGATACGTATGTTTGTATCATCTCTTTCCAAACTATTTTTTCAGTATGTTTTATTAAATAGTCTGTTTATTTCCTATTGATGTGAAAAGTCATTTTCCACTCACTGAATTTTCATAATAGGCGCTTTTTGTACTTCCTTCTCTTACACTGATTTATGTTTGTTTATTTGCTGGTACCATACTCTCTTTGTTTTCATTAAAAATGAGGGGCAAGAAATATTTGGGAATACTTATATATACATTTCTTTCCTATCACATATGTTAGTGGGTTGAGAGGTATTTAATAGCCCTCAGCAAAGCAGACCTAGCAGCAGCTGCCTTGTCAATTCCAGGTCCCCATCCAGCTGCTCCTTCTGACTTCCTGCTTGGCCTCCTGGGTCCACTATGTCTCCGTGTCTTAGTTATTCCTCTATGGGCTATGAAATAGCCTGAAGGGTGTTGCTGTATCCTAACCCCATCCTTACTAAATCTTTTTAATTATTTTAGGTTAATATATATTTCAGTATCTGAAACTTGCTCTCAAGTTCCCTTCTGTATTTTTTTTACGCATCTTTACTATTCTTGCACATTTGTTTTCCAAGTGACCTTAATGATCAATTTATTCAGCTAAAATAATAACCATTAGGATTCCGATTGAAATAGCATCATACTCATGAATTAATTTGGGGAAGAGTAAAGAAATACACAGTGTGTGTCTTCACATCCAAGAATATAATCTCTCATTTTAGGTCTTTTGAAAATGCCTTTTAGTACATTTTCATAGAAAGCACTTGTATTTGTCTTGTGAAACGTATTTTTAGATGCGTTATAATTGCTGTGGATATTCTGAATGTGCTTCTGCTTTCCACTATATTTTTTCCCCACAGGTTTTACAACTAGTTTTTGCATATATAAAATTAAGCGATCCTATTTAAAAATATTTACCCCCAGAAGGCAGGAGGGAGAGTCCATTCCTGTGGAGGGCTTTGGAGATGGGGCAGCTGAGGTGAGGGAGCAACTGTGTTGGAAAGGTCACAAGTGATTTTCTGCTGCTCTCTCACATCTGAAGGCTGGCTCTGTGACAAAGCGAGCCTTGTTGCAAGATTCGTTGTTACCTTGCTTGAGCCTTGGGTACCAGGAAGTTAGCATGTCAGCTCGTGCAGTGACCTTCTAGAATCTCCAGGCACCTGTGAGATTTGCTTTAAAATGCCATAGCTCCCTTTCCAAAGCCCCCCTCCCATCGGCTCAGAGATGGGTTATCTGGGGGATTGCTGGAGGCTCAGAACAATCAGTGTTTATATGCATCACACATGCAACATTTAATGTGTACTATATAGTCTCTTTTGATAAAACTTCCAAATATACTTTGTGGTGGGAGAGCTTAGATAGCTCCCATACCATTAGATATTTTCAGGGGTTCTTAGAGAATTTACTGATTATCTACACCATGTTGTTAATTCCCTGTGGAAGTTGGTGCAAAATTGCACTGATGCGGGTGGGATAAGACTGTGGGTAAAAGAAGCCATGGGTCAGGATTTTTCAGGCCTATATGCGTCCCGCCTCTGGCTTTGGGGTAGACTCAGCACCCAGGGGGACTGAAGTCACAGAGCCTTCACAATTAATATGAGAGACTGTGTAACAAGTTTGTACGTACAATTTGGTTTAATGGGATGCCTGATGAGTGACACATGGTTGTTTGTCGACTAAAAATATCTTGAAGACCTTTGAGCAAGCCAAGGGAGACCTCTTTCACGTCGTGTCTCGCGAGCAGCTGCACCCTGCCTTGGGTACACGTAATTGCTGAAACTGATTTGGCAGGGCTGGAAGTGTTGATGCTGTCATATTAATTTGTTCCGTAAATCAACACATGCACTTGACAACCTTTAAAAATCTTTATCATCATGCATTTATTCTTTGTATTGTGAGGGAGGCTTTATTGACTTTTGATCCAAAGCAACTCATATTCATTAAACAAATATTTGGGGGTCAACAGGTACCGAAGATGTAGGGCCCAGGACCTGTCCACAAGGAGCTCATGGTCTAATGGGGAAATAGACATATCAGCAAAAAAAGAAAAAGCAATTTCATGTGATCAGGGCATAGAGTTAGGCATTGATGTAGTGTTGCCAAAAGGATAGATTCATTTATTCAAAAAAGACTAAAGCTGGGTACGGTGGCTCACCCTTGTAATCTCAGCACTTTGGGAGTTGAGATGGGAGGATTGCTTGAGCCTAGGAGTTTGACACCATCCTGGTCAACATGGTGAGACCCTGTCCCTACAAAAAATAATTGCACACCAGGGCCCGTTGGGGCATGGGGGACAAAGGGAGGGAGAGCATTAGGACAAATACCTCATGCATGCAGGGCTTAAAACCTAGATGATGGGTTGACAGGTGCAACAAACCACCATGGCACATGTATACCTATGCAACAAACCTGTACGTTCTGCACATGTATCCAAGAACTTAAAAAAAAAAAGCCAGATGTGGTGGTACATGCCTGTGATCTCAGCTACTTGGGAGGCTGAGGTGAGAGGATCACTTGAGCCCAGGAGGTCAAGGGTGTGGTGAGCCATGATCATGCCACTGCACTCCAGCCTGAAAGAGTGAGACTCTGTCTCAGAAAGAAAAATTAAAAGACTAAGACCTGCTAAGATAGAGGCATGACCTCTGCACATACAGATAAACAGGGCATGGTGACTGTATCAGTGAACTCAATATAGGAGCCAGAAACAGACACAGAAACAGATTATAAATAGGTACAAGTGGTGGCAATCTGAGAGGGTATGGTGGGGCAGGCCAGAGCAGGGAGAGTTCATTTCAGGTCTGGGAGGGGTCAGGAAGGACTTTACCTATGAGGTCGTGAAAGATGGGCCAGTGTTTGTATCCTGGATAAGTGGAGAAGAGCATTCAAAGTGGTAGGAATAGTATGTGCAAAGGCCCTGGGGTAGGGCAGGGAGACAGATTGTTCAGGACGAGGAAGCAGCATGGCATGGACTGAGCATGGTGGGACGAGGCTGTGGTGAGAGGGAAGGCCAGAGAATCAGGTGGAGGTCACATCATGGATGGTTGTGAATGGCCAGCCAAGGAGACTGTCACTATCCCAAAACCTCATCCACAGTCCAGTCCTGGTTTTTCTTTTCCTCTGCTTTCTCCCTTTAGAAATGCCAGTCGTGATTGTCAGCACACTATAAAACACAATGCAAAGTCTCAAGCTTGAGAATGCTATACACATGAAATAATAAGACTTGAATTAAGCTTGATTGCCTGTTTTTGCATTTTTCGGCTTATGTATCTGTTGTCATATTTTAGTGTAGGCAACATCTACTATTTAGCATGTAATGGTTAAGAGAGCAGCAGTGACCAGTGGAAATGGAACATAATTATGTCACTTACCCAAAAGAGACTCCTTGCTGCTCCTGGAACTTGGAGGTTTCCTGGAGGAAGAGCAGTTACCTGCACCAGAAGACCTTTCTGTTAAATCTACCCCTCTGGGAAAGAGGTGAGGATGTAAAGTACCTCAAAGATTCTTTCCAGAATTTGTTAACCTGAGCTCTTACCCCACCAAAGGAGAGGGAGAGGCAATCAGGCTGAGGTTCACATTTGATCACAATTCAATGTCAGTACAGTCTCTCAAAGGAGATGGGTTGCCAGCCCCATCTTATGTTTGGGTAAATTAAACTGTACCCTCTAAAGGGTGGCCCATGGTCCATGGCCAGCAGTGTTAGCATCACATGGGAGCTTGCTGGAAATGCAGAATACCAGGCCCCACTTTAGTCTTGGGCAGTCAGAATCTGCATACTAACAAGATTCCCCACCCCTCCAGCACCCCCTGTGATTCTGTGCTTAATAAAGTCAGAGAAGCATTGGCCGCTGGAAGATCCAGGTCAATCTGACTTCAAAGTTTCTCTTCTTTCTGTGACCCAGTGTTAGCTCTACTTTTGGCTACTGTGTCTATTCCTAAATATGTGGGACAATTTTGGCCAGGAATAATGTTTAAGTCCTTAGAGAGTGCATATTTCTACTTCCGGTGTGAGTTCTGGGTTTTGTATGCTCATTATGCTTTGAGATTGATGAGAAAGGAAATATAGCCCATGAGAGTCCCAAATTTCTAAGGCTATGAGAAAGTCTTCATGGAAAATGGAGTAGGAAATTCTTCATTATAACAGGTTTTCAGGTGGTCTCTTATTAAAATCTGATATTAAAAGAGAAGCACCTCTATTTTACCAAGGCAACTGGGCAATGTTTGCTAGCATTGCAAAGTATTTTCTACTTTAACTACTGGGTGTGTTTATTCATTCATTAGTTCATTCATTTCACAAACATTTGTGCTATGTCCTGAAGGAGTAAGACAGGGTCACCATCCTCAAGGAGGATCTGGAAGAGGAGACAAATAATTACAACTCAAATTAACATGTGACAAATTACAACACTTCTGTGTCATGAACTTTATGCTGATCCAACTTTCAAACATTTTTTTCAGTACATGGATTATGTATCATGTGAGTGTCACAACTTTTTGTTTGAAGGTGTTGTCACGTTAGTTATATTCTAGTTATCAATGAAGTGCTAGAGGATAGGGGCATAGTGCAGAGGAAGGGGTAGTTCTGTTGGGGACGGGGTGATGGAGGAGATGATGTTCATTCATTCATTCATTCATTTGACAGATATTCATTGAGTCACATGCAAAGCTCAGTTCTAGGAGGATGAGGACATTGGGAAATAGCAATGAATAAGACATCTTGGTTCCTACTCTTGGTCTCCTGGGAGAGATGTTGTTAAACATATAATCACACAACAAATCAACTAATTTCATTTGTGCTACATGTTTGAGAAGTGCAAGGTTCTTTGAGAGTATGTGATGGGAGAGGTGACCCAGCCAGAAGCATTAAGAAATGCTCCCTGGGGGCTCTGACTCATGAGCTGAAACTTGAAGGAAGAATACTGAAGGAAGGTACCTTCCAGGTAGCAGGAACAGCCAGCGCAAAGGCAACGGGGGGCACAAAGAAACTTAGTGCTTTCCTCCAAATGAAAGCTCAATGTAGTTGGAAGAACAAGGGCCATTCTGGATGTTAGATGTCATCCTTGCTCAGCATTTGTTTAAATAATAAGGTTTCTCTTGACCTTATGAGATGAGACAAAATAGAATGATGCCTGGCCCAAGAGACCATTTGCCAATTATTTAATCACAGGGGTTGGCCTCAGTTTCTCCATCAGCCCAGTGGGGATTCCTGCCCCAGCTGCTTATTTCCAAGACATTGTGGATGAAAAAGTGCTTAGAAACGTAATACAAATGCTACCATATCATATGGTTCCCCCAACCCCCTTACCTCAGGGGAACATCTGCGGGTGAAGTGAGGTAAAGTGAGTATGTTTGCTTTTGGCTTCCATGTTGAGAGATGGTGGTTAATTAAAAAGACTCAAGTTTTTCTTCTTAGGCACACAATAGCTTTTGGGGAAATGGCTGACTGTCCACAGCTGCATGTAAATTGCCCAACCGGAAGCAGCAGACAAAAAACTGATTATGACAGAGAGGCACTGGGCTTTTAGTACTGAGCTTCCAGATGCTGTTAGCAAGTGGGAACAAAAGTGACATTGGCGAGTTGCCTGTAGAGAGGTGTCTTCACACCTCATTGAAACCCATGGGCAGCACACTAGGGATGAGCTTGGATGGGGTGAGGTTCAGGGCCGGGAACGGGCTGCCGGGAACGGGCTGTTCCAACCACAGATCCAGACAATCTCCAGCATTGCGGAGGCATTGGGACAGCGTTATTCTCAGAGCGGGGTTAGGTGGGAGCCAAAGGCAGGCAGTGTCTGAATCAAGGTTGAACTTGGAACATGAGCCATTGAGGTATGTGATGGGTTGAATTATGTCCCCCTAAAAAGACAGGCTGAAGTTCTAACCCTCATACTTCAGAGAGTGACCTTATTTGGAATTAGGATCTCTACAGGGTAATCAAGTTAAAATGAGGTCATTGGGGTGGGCCCTCATCCAATATGACTGGTGTTCTTATAAAAGGAGTAATTTGAACACAGAGACAGACGTGTGCAGAGGTCATGTGAGTGATGCATCTACAAGCCAGAGATGGCCAAGTATTGCTGGCAAACCCCAGATCCTTCTTAGAATTGTTAGAAAAAGCATGGCCCTGCCAACATCTTGATTTTGGACTTCCAGCCTCCAGAATGGTGAGACCATCCATTTCTGTTGTCTTAAGCCACTTTGTTACAGCAGCCCTGGGCAATGAATACAACCTCTCCAATGATACAAAGCATCATGTTTTAGATACAGATGGGGTGAGGCGATTATCCTCCCAGTGCCCTTGCCAATCATTCACATACTTACTATATGCTGATTACTCCAGTCTGCATATGTGCCCACTCTGAGTCCTGCAAAAAGGAAATAACCCAGAGGTGAGTAAAAGAAGATGCTTTGTAGTGTAACCTGTACTTCTTCCCCTAAGTTGGCTTTGGAATAAAACAATTACCTTCTTTATACCAGACCTTGCTCTTGTTAATTGGACCTGCAAGTGGCAAGCGACTGAATCTGCACTTGAGTTACACAAGAAAAGCAGACCCAGACCGGATCTCAGCTCTGCTCCTCAAAACTGTGCGGTCCAGGGCACGCAACTTCCCCAAGTCTCAGAGTTCCTATCTGTAAAATGAGGATTATAACACCTCCCTCCTTGGTGGTTGTGGTGACTGAGAACATTCATGTGAAGTAATTAGCACTGGTCAACTATAAGAAGTGCTACAAATCTATGATCGACGTTGATGATGATGATGATCCTGTCCAGCAGCTGTTTCTTTCGGATCCAGGCATTTCATGGCTTGAAGATCCTAAGTTGTGGCACGGACTTTAACTCCTAGAACTGAAACCGTAGGGGGTGGAGAGTGGGCAAATCTTGCCCTTGGCACACTCCCGTCGTCTTCTTGCCTGGATCAAGAGACTGGTTGGCATTTGCTGATTTTAAGCTTTTCCTCATCTCTATGAAAAAACAAAACAAAACAAAACAAACTTGGGACCCAAATTTACTATATTAAAGGGGAAGTTAAGCTTGGGGACTGAGTCACCAATATTATCTTTTGTTTTTAAACCCATAGTTGTAATTTCACAATCCCATGTCAGCCTCATTTCCTCTACTCCCTCTTTTTATATGTTTATCATATATAAAATTACTAAGTGGGAGACAATGTGAAATTGACTTTTTCTCTACTCCTTTTCACATGTAAAATGTAGATTTATGGGTGGGATGGGCTTAGCAGAGCCTCACAAGAATGTAACCATCTGCCTCACTGTATATCCTCCCTCCCTTTGTTCCCCCTCCTGCCTGTCTTCCCCCTTTAAAGACTGACGTTCCCAAAAGCCCCTTTAGAAAAAGCAGAGATCACAGATGCTCCTGTGATTTGTGGGTTTTTCCAGGGTGCACCCTTGGTTAAATAAACCGCGAATCGATTGAGACCTGCTGCAGTCGCTTTTTGGTTTACACCTTTATACTCTGGACCCTGCTAGGGATCTCTGTCTCATAATTCCCATCTCCCTTGTGCCATCCAAACTCAGTCTTTCGTTATGGTTAATCAAAAGGGGTGCCTAAGCTAGGACAGCAATCTGATTTAAAAAAACGTATTCAAAGATATGAATAAATGGTAACTCGTAATATTTTCTGGGATTTTATCATTTTTTAAAAATAGAATTTCTTAACTTCGAGGAAGCTCTGTGTGATGGGGTGAAGGTGGGAAATATTTCTGTGGTCTGTTTCACTCACGTCCGTGTGAAGAGACCACCAAACAGGCTTTGTGTGAACAATAAAGCTATTTATTTCACCTGGGAGCAGGCGGGCTGAGTCCGAAAAGAGGGAAGGGAGATAGGGGTGGGGCCGTTTTATAGGATTTGGGTAGGTAAAGGAAAACTACAGTTAAAGGGGGTTGTTCTCTGGTGGGCAGGGGTGGGGGTCACAATGTGCTCAGCGTGGGAGCTTTTGAGCCAGGATGAGCCAGGAGAAGGAATTTCACAAGGTAAAGTCATCAGTTAAGGCAGAAACAGGCCATTTTCACTTCTTCTGGGGTGGAATATTGTCAGTGAAGGCAGGAACCGACCATCTGGATGTGTACCTGCAGGTCACAAGGGATATGATGGCTTAGCTTGGGCTCAGAGGCCTGACAATCTGGATTTGGGGTACAGTGCCCCTTCCTGCTAAGTGGGCCCCAGAAAATAAACGCTAATATGTCAGCAATGTAATACTGTATTTCTGGAAGGTTGCCACTATGGCGTCTCCCACGCCGAGCCACTGGTTTGGCATAGTTTCCCAGCTTCTTTGCAGGGTAGGAGGACTGCTTGAATTTACCACATCAACTTGGCTCACTAACTCGATATTCTCAGAATTCGACTTATTACCACTCCAGGGACGTTGTTCCTTCTTTTTCTTTCTTTTACCATTACTATTCTAACTTTAAATAAGACAAACCCCAAACGGGACCTATGACTGGAAAACGTGGGAAACATTAGTTTAGTTATTGTCTCAAACCAGCAATAAAAGAGAATTCCTCCCAGGGTGAACTCCGGATTTGGCCCTGATCTTCCCAGACTCTGACTTTTCATCTGCGGTTCCCTCCACCTGGAATGTCCTTTCATGACCTTCTGCTCCTCATCAACTTCTAATCTTTTAGGGTCCTGCTCCCCCGAATCGTCCTCTCAGAAGCCCTCTGTGACACTCCGTGTCCCTACTAGGTGCTTGTGGCCTTGTGTTCGTGTATCTGTCTCTCCCTGCAGATCACGAGATTCTTGCGAAAAGGGACTGAGCCAATCCAAACGCCCTGGCCCACAGTTGGAATTATTAGTCACTGATGCACGAGAGGATAAATGGGTGGAAAGAGGCAGGGAGAGCTGGATGAATAATAGATTATTAAAGCATCTCCACCCTGCTTCAGTTGGGGCTGGAATTTACCTACAGGGTTGTGTTACCTTTTAACGCTCAACACCTGTGGGTTCTGGGCTCCTCACAGCTAGCATGAATTACACAGACAGATAAATACATTAGATCAAGCTTGTCTTACCCGCAGACTGCAGGCCATATGTGGCCCAAGACAGCTTTGAATGTGGCCCAGCAGAAGTTCATAAACTTCCTTAAAACATAGATTTGTTTGCGATTATTATTATTTTTTTAGCTCATCAGCTATCATTAGTGTTAGTGTATTTGATGTATGACCGAAGACAATTCGTCTTCCTCCAATGTGACCCAGGGAACCCAAAAGATTGGACACCCCTGCATTAGATAGACAGACAGAGAGGGAGGCAATGCAATTAAACAACTTCTACTAAGGTATGAACA
The DNA here is from genome assembly GCF_037993035.2 of Macaca fascicularis. Classification (NCBI taxonomy): domain Eukaryota; kingdom Metazoa; phylum Chordata; class Mammalia; order Primates; family Cercopithecidae; genus Macaca; species Macaca fascicularis. The sequence goes on along the minus strand of NC_088394.1, from coordinate 62,211,080 downwards.
ACTAATAGTCCATAACCTTCCCTGACCTGATGTATTCCATTAATTGAATCGATAAATTCCAAAGGAGATGGAATTGGGGGACAGGCCTCGGGGAACTATTTTTGGGGGCTACTTTGGGGGACAACATCCCTTGGTCCTGCCTCTGTCAGGAGTTCAGAACTTGCTGCCTTCCATGTGTTCCTGCTCTGGGTCTGGATGGCTCACACCTCGGTGGTCCCCTCTCTCCTCTCTACCCTGTCCTCTTAGTTGGATACAACTCTTTTTCTGGCTCAACCAGGATGAGTCTCTGCAGGACCTCCCGGCTGGCAGGTGCTTGGATATGGCTGCAGCAGAGGACTGGGGAGCCCAGCTCACACAGGGCTGGAGAAAAGACATGGGCTCCTCCTAGTCAGATGCCTGGTCCTGGTTGCTGGCTGGATGTTTGGAATGTGTTGCTCTGTTGACACTTAGTGCATGGCAGCTTTCAGACTGAGTCTTCTGTGCAGTCTTATTTTATGTGTTTTCTTTTTTGGTCTCACTCTGTCACCCAGGCTGGAGTGCAGTGACGTGATCTCAGCTCACTGCAGCCTTAACCTTCCAGGCTCAAGCAATCCTCCCACCTCAGCCTCTTGAGTTGCTGGGACTATAGTTGTGTGCTAACAGACCTGGTTAATTTTTTATTTTTTGTAGAAACAAGATCTCACTATGTTGCCCAGGCTGGTCTCATACTCCCGAGCTCAAGAGATCTTCCTGCCCCGGCCTCCCAAAGTGCTGGGATTACAGTCTTGAGCCACTACACTCAGCCTTTGTGTTCTTGCTTTCTTTATCCATTCAAGATGAGCTATGATTGAGGCTGGAGAGTAAGGTGAATTTGCTCTATTCTCTGAGAAGAGAGCTGACCAGCAACAGGTTTTTATAAAATCCACAGTTCTTAAAGGAGAGAGCTCTATGATTCAGAAGTCCTGAAGATCAATGCTATATAAAACATTCATCTGCCATTGTCTGAAGGACAGGTGGGAGTGCTGGTGGCCTTTCTTCAGGGCTCACTACATTTGGAGACAGCCCCCACCTTCTATGATAAAGAACCTCCACGGAAAACTGCAGACTAGATTACTCTGACTCCCAGACTTGGAGGATTTTCATTCACATTAGAGAAACAGAGACAACCTTCTAGGCATAAAAAATACTTGGAAACTTGACAATATTTGGTCAGGCCATCACTTCCCTTCTCCAGGTCTCAGTTTTCTTATCTGTAGAATTGTTACAATTATACCGTTGTACTTATCACAGAGCTATAAGGAGCCAATGAGTTCATAAAAATTGTAAAATGTTAAATGCTAAGATTTGATGGTCATTACTATGAACATAACACAAACCATTTATGTCAGGACACAGGAAATCTGCAAAGTGACCTGGGGAATTAACGGGGCCAATGACATTTATCCCCCGACATCTATCTCTCCACAATTGCCTGTCTCAGAGTCTATGGGATGATGTCATAAGGAGGGGACAGGTAGTAGAACTGAAATTAGCTTCTATTGATGGTTTTAGCACTTCTCGCAGGGAGCATTCATGCGGGTTGCTCAGGGGTGTTGTTAGAATATGAAGCCCCTAAGTCTTGTGAGGCGGTCGTTCCCAGTGTTCAAGGCCTTACAGGATCTTCTCAGCAGCCCCCACCCTCCACTTCCCACCTTTGTAGTCTCATCTTTCTCTTCTCTAGCCTCACCCATCTGCTGCATTGAGGTTAAGTCTTCATCCTTCCAGTAACCCGTCTACCCGGGTCCTGTCTCCACATCCTGGATCATACTTTGTTTTTTTTTTTTTTTCAGAGCGTAACAAGTTTTGCTAAGTGCGAGGTTTTATCACAGTCAGAGCACCCAGGAAGTCCTGAACTCTGATTCCTAACAATCTTGTCTTCTCTGATGTCCAGGGGAGAAGTCTTTGCCTAGGACAATAAAAAATAAAGAGCAAAATAGTTATGTTGTTAATGGGAGATTTAACCCTAAAAACGAAAGCAGGCTGGGCGTGGTGGTTCACACTTACAGCTTGTGATCCCAGCATTTTGGGAGGCCAAGGTGGGCAGATCACCTGAGGTCAGGAGTTCGAGACCAGCCTGGCCAACATGGTGAAACTCCATCTCTACAAAAATACAAAAATTAGCCGGGCATGATGGTGGTTGCCTGTAATCCCAGCTACTCGGGAGGCTGAGGCAGGAGAATCGCTTGAACCCGGAAGATGGAGATTGCAGTGAGCCGCGATGGCACCATTGCACTCCAGCCTGGGGCAACAGAGCAAGACTCCATCTCAAAACAAAACAAAACAAAACAAAAAACCAAAAAGCCCCCCAAAAACGAAACTAAAGCAGGTCTCCAGTTCACCAGGCTAGACACTGTGAAGGACATTGGATAATTTAAGTTGACCCCAGGGACCTCAGATTAGTCTGCTCCATCCGTGTGACTTAAGAGGAGACCCAGGCCTCAGCAGGGCCACCTTGTTGAAAAAGAAGACTGCACCCAGGATCCCTGGAAGAGAAGGTATGAGAGCCTCAGGACAGGAGAGAGGGCCCCATTCCTGGAGGGGGCTGTCCCAGGCTGCCTGCCCCAGCTGTGTGTCTGGGGTGGCGCTTGAGTCTGCTACCTTGATGGAGAAGGGAGAATGAGGAAGAGAGACAAGCATGCCCTCCTCCAAGTCTTCTACTCTGTTTTCATGGATGAAGAGACAGGAGAGACCATATTCATATGGGTGTGATGTCACTTCCAGCCCAGTGAAACACTCTTCCTGCCCTCTAACAATTTTTTAGTTCCAAAAGTGAGTTTTAAATTAAGAGTAAGAAGAGATCTAACAAATCACTCATTTAAAAAAATGGATAAATACAATAAACATGATACAAATTCAGAAAAACAAGATAATTTTATTATTTTCTTGACACATCTCTCATATTTTTCTCCTAGAATCTTTGGTTTTATACTGTCATTGCCTCTTCATATGACAACAAATTTATAATGATTTTTCCATAGAGAGAAGGATAATTCAGTTCTTCCTCTAGCATGATAGATTGAAATATATTTATGATGGATTTTTTAGAACGGTTTCTTTTAGCTTTGCTACTCTTTATTGGTTATACGCACATTTTTAGGAATGTTTTCAAATTTAGAAAAGCATCTGTCAAATTTCTTTCACATAGAATCTCTTACAGTTTCAGGGCATTTGAAATTGCTTATGCAGTGCTAATCTTTTAAAAAATTTTTAAAAGATAAAATTCACATACCATAAAATTCACCCTTTTAAAGTGTATAATTCACAAACTTGTGCAGCCATTACCACTATCTAATTCCAGAATGTTTTCATCACCCCAAAAAGAAACCCTGTATGCATTAGCAGTCACTTCCCATTCCCCTGGCCCCAGTCCCTAGTAACTACAGTCCCCCTTTGCATCTCTCTGGATTTGCCTATTCTGGACATTTTGTATAAATGGAATCATACAATATGTGGTCTTTTGTGTCTGGTTTCTTTCACTTAGCGCAATGATTTCAAGGTTCATCCTTGTAAAATTTCACTCATTCATATAAATGAATAAATCAGTACTTCTTTCATTTACATGGCTAAGTGTGATTCCATTGCATTAATATATCACCTTTTGTTGATCTATTCATACGTTAATGGGCATTTGGGTTGTTCCATATTTTGGCTATTATGAATAATGCTGCTATGAACATTTGTGTATCTCTTTTTTTGTGTGTGGACATATGTTTTCTTCTCCGCTGGGTACGTATGTAGGAGTGGAATTGCTGGACCATACAGTAACTCTGTGTTTAACTTTTTGACCATGAGCCTTTCTTAGACATGATGGGCAAGGATCCCTCTTTTCCTTGAAGGCAGGTTAAGTTTGGGGTTGGAGGTGTGGTGGGCTGCAGGAGGGAATGTTGCATACACAATAGAGGACTTCCAAAGCCCACTTCTTCCTTCTTTGATTGCCTAGATCAATGGAGGCCTGGCATTAGGGGCATGTTAGGAAAAATAAACAGATTTATGGGTTGCATTTTAAAAGGTAGAAAATGAAAGTAATTTGATTTAGTCTCATGAGAAAAAATGCTTACGATCATTTTGGTTACTTAGTATAGTGTAGTGCTGTCTGGATTGGCATCTCAGCTCCACTGCTAAGTAGCTGTGGGCCTTGCCTATGTTACCTAACCTCTCTGTGTTTTGGTGTCATCATCCAAATGGGAAATACTAACACTGGCACTTTCCCTGTGAAGCTGTTGTGAGGCCCAAACATGATAATGCATGTAACACACTTAACAGGGTCTCTGGCAAACACTTGGCCTGTGATAAACACTAGCAATTTAATTGGCCTTCTGTAGGAATGGAAACATGTCAATGAGGATATCTCCATAGTCTTCGGCCACTAAAGGGTTAATTTCTAGGGCATGTTTCAGAAGTAGCAGGCAAGAAATGGCACACAAATGTATGAACCTAATTCAGTTTGCAGCCTAGACATCACAGAGCCTGGCCAGAGCTGGTAGACAGCAAGTGTGGCTTGGCATAAACCTCAATAAATATTTGAAGGTTCCTGGTCAATTTGTCCCTGCAATGCAGTGTGCAGGGTGTGAGGAGCTTTTGTAAGGAAATGCTGGCTGCAGTTGTGAAATCCTCCCATGTAGTTAGAAGCCTGGTTTTAGCTTCCTCTGAGGTCTCTGTCTTCAGAAGTTTCTGTGCAAATTAAGATTTACCAAAGTAGGTTGCACTCAGAGAAAAGAAATTGGGTTATCTATCATCTGTACCCAATTTCTTTTGCCGAAAATCCTACCAATTTTTACCTGAGAAAAAAATAACATTTTTTTTTCCTTTCTAGAAAGTAGAATGTATGAATCATTTGGAGGGCAGAGAAAGAGTAGCAAAGTCCTGTAAATTTGCTCTATCATCTATCTATCTGTCTGTCTGTCTGTCTGTCTGTCTATCTATCTATCTATCTATCTATCTATCAATCATTTTTATCTTCTTATTCAATATATGGCCTCTTCTGTTTTCTATTCATTCATTCAACTAACATCTCCTCTACCCAATCTCCAATGTTTACCAACACTTATTGTATGCCAGGCATTGTTCAGGAAGACGGAATAAGATAAATAGGAAACACTTAGGAAAGCAAGAAATTGCAACATAATATATAAGAAATACAAAATGGAACTCTGAAAAATGTGTGTGTGTGTGTGTGTGTGTTTTTTTTTTTGAGACAGAGTTTCACTCTTGTCGCCCAGGCTCGAATGCAATGGCATGATCTGGGCTCATTGCAACCTCCATCTCCTGGGTTCAAGTGATTCTCCTGCCTCAGCCTCCTGGGTAGCTGGGATTACAGGTGCCTGCCACCACACCCGGCTAATTTTTGTATTTTTAGTAGAGTGGGGGTTTTACCATGTTGGCAGGCTGGTCTTGAACTCCTGACCTCAGGTGATCTGCCTGCCTTGGCCTCCCAAAGTTCTGGGATTATAGGCATGAGTCACTGTGCCTGGTCAGAACTCTGAAAAATGTTGTAGAAAAATCCACAGATGAGGTGATGTTTGGGTTTCAAGGATGAATAGAAGTTTAACGATAGAAAATATGGAGAAGGCGATACCAGGTGGGGAAACTTGGTTTTTGGAGATAACAGAGGCATCCTCCGGGAGGCTGGGCAGAGGGTGTGAGGCAGGAATTCCTGGGAGATGAGGTTGGCTCAGCTATGTCTTGAATTCTATGCTAAGACATTTGGATTTTACCCTACAATCTTGTTAAACTAGGGAAGTCGTTTAAGCAGGTGAGTGATTATATTTACAAAAGATCATCTGACAGTGAGTGTGGAGGATGAGATGATGGGGCTGGTGGAGGGAAGAGATGGGGATTAAAAGTCTCTTTTAATCATTAAGCCTCTAATCAATAAGCAATCCACTGTGTTCCATGAGCTTTTAGTCAGATAATCTAGGCCATGGCCCAGGATTGACGTCATGTAAAACACATGGGAGTATACCTTATTTGTGTATGCTGCCTGGTGAATTTTATTTTATTATATTTCATTCCTATTGCACTGAAGGACACTGGGCTGTTGATTTTTTTTTCTCTAGGGCCTCTTGCCCCATCATACACACATTCAAACACTTGAAACATATGTCATAGAGACAGCCATTAGAATGTGACTTGATTTAATGTGGCTTCAAAAACAAAAACAGGTAATACCACGTTTTATTTACACTCTACAGTAAAAATATAACTCTGTTCCTTGTGACTGGTAGGTCTAAGAAGTGAATGCTACTTATTTAGCAGTTACTCTGGTGAAAGGCCACAGGTCCCTGGCTGGGGGAATGGTTAACGGAATACATTTTTGGTAGTGTATTGCGGTCCTTCTTCAAGGGGACCCAACTTTTCCTTCATTCAAGGGGTTCTGGGTCTATAAACTGGCTCAAGTCTGGGAGGTGACTGAGGGACTATGATTGTCTGTTTTTATAATTCAAGTTAGACTTGTTCACTTAACCTGGAAGTTTCTGCTTCTATGGAACAAGGATTTAGTGGACTTCCTATTTCACATCTAGGAGCACTTCTAGAGCTATTCTGGTTGTTGCTTTGCCTCTGCTGTTCATTATGGTAATTACGCCCACCTGGCATAATTTTTTTTTTCACTTTTGTGTGTTGCCAGTTGGCCTCTGCCACATCAGACGCCAATTATAGATCCTCCTCAAGTGGAGTTATCTGGATGTAACCGCATTGTAAGATGAAGATCATACTGAATGCGTGCCACTTTTTTTCCATTGTAAAGCTCAAAAATCCTAAGCTGAACCATTGTAAACTGGGGACCATCTGTATTCCTACTGCATTTAAGTTTTCTAATTGAGTGGCTGTGGTTCCCACTGAAAGGTCTGGCTTAGAGAGAGGAGCGGTCATAGAGCTCTTCAAGAATGCTGGGCTCACCTTACAAGTTGATTTAACAAAGTGTTGGGGAAAGGTATGTCTTCTGGATCCTCCCAGTGTGGGTGGGTGAATAGGTTTTAAGTAGGCCATCCCCCATTAGAGGGGTCGCTGTATGGAGAAGGGATTGGTCCTGTGAGGGGCCCCATGCATGGGCATAAATCTGCCTCTAAGGATGAAGCACGTGGGTCCCCATCAGTGAACCTGGCCCTCTCCCTGTCAATCTGGGGAGATTAGCACACAAGAGATGCAGGCCTGGAAGCATTCATGAGCTTCTTCATAGCTAGATCCAATATCTTCCAAGAGTAGCCATCCTCTTTTGTTGAGTTTCCACACATAACTTTCTGGCCACAAATTGGATTTCCTTGGTCCCTTGGTAGTGAGACTGAGGCTCTCTGAGAGCAGGCGTGAGTGTTCCGGTGGTAGGGACAATCTATTTCCTAGTAGACTCAATGTTGTAGGAGTTGGGCTCATGTGAAGACCCTAATGGGATCTGGTGACCTCGGGGTACATGGATAAACACGAGTGTCTGTAGCCCTGCACAGCTGCAGGTTCATTCCCTGAACCCAGTAGCTGGTGGGCTTCTCTGTACCTCTCTGTACCTGGTGCCATCAAGCACCAGGTTTTGTTAATGGCCATCAGTTTAGTTGATTGCCTGGGCTGATATTTCTGTTCCCAAGGTAAGAGATAGCATTTACCCTTCAGATAAGAGCATCATTAGGAGGCTTTGGTAAATCAAAACCAAACTTATATGTTTGATCCTGGTGAAGAGATAAAATGGGCTTGTTTATGCTCGCTTTTCCCAAATACAATAAATACAATCGTTGACTTGATTTAGGGCTTTTTTTTTTTTTTTTTAAAGCTGAAATCCACAATTGAGTTAATTTCATAAACTGAGAGTTGAAAACCTTCAAACTGACAATGCAGGTGTGCCTTCTACTGATTGGCAGTCCCTGGTGGATGCAGGCCAGTGGGGGTCCCTAGGCTGCATCACCCAGGGGAGGAGGGACTCTGTTTTATATAATTCTGAATACCCCCACTTTCAGCCCAGAGCCTAGGTTCTTGGGCACACTCAGTGACGGTGACTCCAGTGACTCACTTTCCCAACACTCCAGGTCACCTGCACACTGAGCCATCTGGTAGTTTTGGTTGCCAAGGTTTTCACCTGGGCACATGTCCCTCTAGAAGGGCACAGCTGCAGGAGCACCCTGGAAGGAGGAAGTCCACTGCTTGGGTGAGCATCCAGCACAGTCGCTCGAGATGCTTCAAACGCTCAGAGCCACTCAGGACTGGGAAGAGATAGATGTGCATAATTTGCCATGGAGGGAAACAAATCTTCCCAAGGGTGCCTATTGATTTCTTCCTCCATTCTGGAAGATGTGTGTGGCCTTCCAAGAATTCAATGTCATCAATAGGCCTGGCAGAAACTTAGCTTTTCCCTGAATTTTGGAAGGTTATATCTGCCATCCACACCATATGATGCCACATTTAGGTCTCTGCAGCCCCCTAAACCTAGTTCCTTCATGTTAGTATTGCATTTTAACAGTGATGTTAGCTGATTTTGTTGAACACTTAATATGAGAGGAGTATTATTCTAATCACTGTATGTGCCCTACAAGACAGGTGTTGTTATCCCCATTTTACAGATAAGGAAAAAGACACCCAGAGAGGTTAAGCAACTTGCCCAAATAATAATTGACACAGAGCACTTTATGAGTATCAGATACTTTCCATTTTCCAGGTACTGGATTATTCACATTATCTTTATTTAGTCTTTCATAATATAGACACTATTATTATTTATGGTTTTATTTATAAGGAAACTCAGGTGTAAACAGGTTAAGTAACTTGTTCAAGGTCACAGTGATGATGTATGGCAGGCTTGGACAGTCTGTTGGGGTTGGCTATCTTAAAATCATGCTCTCCTGCTTCTCAGGATATATTTTGATAGGATAACTTGATTATTTGCAGGCTTAGATATGTTGCTGAGTTTTTCTCCTTCAAAGCCTAGATGAATTGCCTAAAACGATTATTATGCTATGTTCATAATTTATTTCCATTTCTGAAGCCAGTCTGCAGAAACTTAAAATATATCAGACTGAGCACTAAATGAGATTTCTACAACCTTTTTGGAATGTAATCTGCAATATCTATTAAAACAAATAACACACTTGTCTTTGTTGTTCAGCGGTCTCTCTTTTGGGACATTCTTCTACAGAAACACAGGCACTAGGAAGATTAGTTGTGTGATTAAGGAAGTTCTTGCAGCATTGTTTATAATGACAAAAAGTGGGGAGAGTCTGACAGTTTATCACCAGTGTGTGTGTGTGTGTGTGTGTGTGTTGGAGACAAACAGATTGACAAATTGTAGTTGGTCCATACGATGGAATATTGTGCAGCTATGACCTACATTTTCTGATCTGGAATATAGTTAGGTGACAGGAGCAAGTAGCAGAAACACATGGATAGGAAACTCTCATTAAACACAAACAGGCTGGGCGTGGTGGCTCCTGCCTGTAATCCCAGCACTTTGGGATGCAGAGGTAGGTGGATCACTTGAGATTGGGAGTTTGAGACTAGCCTGGCCAACATGGTGAAACCCCGTCTGTACTAAAAATACAAAAAATTAGCCGAGTCTGGTGACGGGTGCCTGTAATCCCAGCTACTTGGGAGGCTGAGGCAGGAGAGTTGCTTGAACCCAGGAGGTGGAGGTTGCAGGGAGCCAAATCCCAGCACTTTGGGAGGCAGAGGCAGGTGGATCACCTGAGATTGGGAGTTTGAGGCTAGCCTGACCAACACGGTGAAACCCCGTCTCTACTAAAAGTACAGAAAATTAGCCGAGTGTGGTGACAGACGCCTGTAATCCCAGCTACTTGGGAGGCTGAGCCAGGAGAGTTGCTTGAACCCAGGAGGCGGAGTTTGCAGGGAGCCAAGATGGTGCCATTGCCCTCCAGCCTGGGCGACGGAGCGAGTCTCTGTCTCAGAAAACAAAACAAAACAAAACAAAAAACAACAAACAAACCAACACGTGCCACACCTGTAGATATGATTTACGATGCTCTGAGTCTTAGGAGCAAGTAGAGGAGTGTGGAAAGACATGCACCAGGCTGTTAACCTTCATTATCTGGGAGGTGAGGGTAATACAAGGGGAAGAATGACATTGGGGGCCACTGTTAATTTTCTGTGTTACTTTAAAGGTAGTGGTGAAACACATTTAAAACACATTTAAAAGGTAGCGGTGAAACACATAACAAAACTAAAAAATGAAGTGTAATTTACATAATGAGTGCTTAGCTCAGGATGGGCATGCACAGTCATACCTTGTCTGTATGGTTTGATCAGTCTTGACAAATGCTTACCCCTATGTAGTCCACACTCCTATCAATATATAGGACGTGTCCCTCATCTTGGAAAGCTGATTCGTGCCCCTGCCAGGCAATCCCTGCCACCCGCTGTCTCACCAACAACCACTATTCTCACTTTCACCATAGGTTAACTTTTCTTGTTCTAGAAATTCCTAAAAATGGAACCATACAGTGTTTACTCTTCTGTTTGTAGCTTTTTCTGCCCAATACAATGTTTTTGATATACATCCACATTGCTGATTTATCAGTAGTTCGTTCCTTTTTATTGCTGAGTAGTATTCTTTTGTAGAAATATATCACAACTTGTTTTTCCATTATCCTGTTAATGGACATTTGGTTTGTTTCCAGTTTTTGACTTATGTGGCTACTGGCCACAAGTGGATGGAGCACTTTGGGAAAATTTGCCATGTTTATGATAGTGAGTTTTTCTGTCCATGAACATGAGAAATTATTTCTCCATTTATTTATGTCTTTAACTTCTTTCACTGAAGTTTTCTTTACAGTTCTTGCACATTTTAAAAAATTTATCCCTATTTCATGTTTTTCATACTATAATTATAATTTCTATTTTTTTGTGGCTAGTGTATGAGAATACAATTTATTATTGTGTATTGAGCCTTGTAGCTGTGCTAGGTTTCAGCTTTTTACTTTTCAGTTCTTTTTTTGGTAGCTTCTTTAGGATTGTCGATATATGTTTATGTTACCTGAAAATAAATATAATTTGCTTCTATTTCCCCCCCAACCTTGCATACCTTTTATTTTTTTTTTCTTGCTTGGATGTGCTAGTAGGACATCTAGTAAAGTGCTTAAGTGGTGAGAGTAGGAATCCTGGCTGTGTTCTTGAGCTCAGGGAGAAAGTATTCACTCGTTCACCATTAAATATGACGATAACTGTAAGTTTTCTATTGATAACCTGTATTCAGTTGAAAAAAGTTCATTTCTAGTCTAAGTTTGCTGAGATTCTTTATCATAAATAAGTATTGGATTTTGTCAAACAATTTTTGTGTATCTATTGAGACATGTATAAATGTTTCTCTTTTTTTTTTTTTTTTTTTTTTGAGACGGAGTCTAGCTCTGTTGCCCAGGCTGGAGTGCAGTGGCCGGATCTCAGCTCACTGCAAGCCCCGCCTCCTGGGTTCACGCCATTCTCCTGCCTCAGCCTCCCGAGTAGCTGGGAGTACAGGCGCCCGCCACCTCGCCCGGCTAATTTTTTTTGTATTTTAGTAGAGACGGGGTTTCACCGTGTTAGCCAGGATGGTCTCGATCTCCTGAACTCGTGATCCGCCCGTCTCGGCCTCCCAAAGTGCTGGGATTACAGGCTTGAGCCACCGCACCCGGCCAAATGTTTCTCTTTAATCTGTTAATATTCTGATTTATATTGACTGATATTTGTAATCCTGGAATAAACTTTGTCATGATATATTACCTTTTAAAAATTATATGTAAATTTAAAAGTATTCAATTTCCTAACATTAAATATTTTTGTGTCTATGTCATGAGGGATATGGGTTGGAGTTTTCTTTTCTTCTAAAGTCTTTGGTATGATTTTGATATCATAGTAGCACTGGCCCTATAAAATGTGTTTGAAAGTGTTTTCTGTTTTCCAAAAGAGTTTGTGAATAATTGGCATTATTTTTTTCTTACATGTTTTACCCAATTCAATAGTGAAGCTATCTGGACCAAGAGGGGTTTTCTTTTGTGTGTGTAGGGGAAAGTTTTCGATAATAAATTAAATTCTTAATTTAGATATATGGCTGTTTACATTTTCTATTTCTTCTTGTATAAGTTTTGGTAATTTGTATTTTTCAAGAAATTTGTCAATTTCATTAAGTCATTAAATTTAGCAACGTACGTTTGTTTAGAATACTTCTGGTCCTTTTAATGCTTGTCATGTATGTCTTCTCTTTCATTCCTGGTATTGTTAAATTTATGTTGTTGCATGGTATACATTTTCTCATCCTTTTATTGTCAATTTTTCTTTATATTTAAAGTGAATCTCTTGTAAACATCATATAAGTGGATTTTACTTAAAAATATCCAGTCCGACAATCTCTGCATTTCCATTTAACATAATTATTTGTATGATTGGGCTTAAACCCACCATCTTCCTATTTGTTTTCCATTTGTCACCTTTGTTGTTTGTTCACTTTTCTCATCCTTTCCCGTGTGTACACTTTTTTGCTAGTGTTATATCACTTACAAAATTATCACTTGTTGAATGATTTAAGAACCTTCGCTGGGTGCGGTGGCTCACACCTGTAATCCCAGCACTTTGGGAGGCCGAGGCGGGTGGATCACGTGGTCAGGAGATCGAGACCATCCTGGCTAACGTGGTGAAATCCCGTCTCTACTAAAAATACAAAAAATTAGCCGGGCGTGGTGGCAGGTGCCTGTAGTCCCAGCTACCCAGGAGGCTGAGGCAGGAGAATGGCGTGAACCCGGGAAGCGGAGCTTGCAGTGAGCCGAGATGGCGCCACTGCCTGAGCAACAGAGAGAGACTCCATCTCAAAAAAAAAAAAAAAAAAGACCTTCTAGTAGTATACTTCCGTATAACTCTCTGATTCTTTATTCTACTTTTAAAAATACATTTTGCTTTTACATATGTTATATTCCCTGCAATAGACTGTTAGTTTTTTTAAGCAGTAAATTGCCTTTTAGAGAAATTAAGAGATATGAAAAAGGTCTTTTATATTTAGCCACATCATGTTCATAATTCTTTCATGTAGATCTGAGAGTTCATCTGATGTCATTTTCCTTCTGCTTGTATAACTTCCTAAAGAAATTGTTTTTCTTTCTAGAGCCAGGGCAATGTGGAGCTCACCTGTGGCTCCTTCTAGGTGATATCCATTGGACTGTCAATGAAAGTCTTGGGATTGTATTGGAAAGGGGGATCTTTTATTTATGTATTTATTTTTAACTGACAAGTAAAAATTGTGTATATTTATGGTGTACTACATGACATCTTGATATATGTATATATGTATACAAGATGAATGGCTAAATCAATCTCCTTAACATATGTGTTACCTCACATATTGATCAGTTATTGTGTTGAGAACACTTAAAATTTACTCTCAGTAATTTTCAAATATGAAATATATTGTTATTCTAGTCACCAAAATGTAAGGACATCAAGCTCTCTTGAACTTATTTCTGCTGTCTAAATAAATTTTGTGTCCTTTGATCACCATCTCCCTAATTTCCTCATCCCATAGTCCCTGGTAACCACTATTATACTCTGTTTCTTTGAGGTTGACATTCTTGCACTCCACATATAAGTAAAATCATGTGGTATTTGTCTTTCCATAACTGGCTTATTTTACTTAACATAATGTCCTCTAGGTTCATGCATGTTGTCACAAATGACAGGATTTACTTCTTTTTAAAGGCTGTGTAGTATTCCATTGTGTATATATACCACAATTTCTTTATTCATTCGTTCATTGATGGACACTTAGATTGATTCTATATCTTGGTTATTGTGAATAATGTTGCAATCAACACTGTAGTGCAGATATCCCTTCAACATACTAAATTCACATGCTTTAGATATATATCCAGAAGAAAGATTGCTGGGTCATATAGTAGTGGTGTTTTTAATTTTTTGAGAAAACTCAATAGCGTTCTCCATAATGGCTGTACCGTTCTACATTCCCACCAACAATGTACCATGGTTCCTTTTTCTCGATCTCCTTGCCAATGCTTACTATCTTTTGTCTTTTTGATAATAGCTATCTTAATAGGTATAAAGTGATATCTCAATGGAGTGCCAATTTGCATGGGAAAGGGGCTCTTCGAGCTTGAACCATCTTCATGCCACTCACATTTCTGGGTCCTAGGATGCTGGTGGGCCCTGCTTCACCAGGGGACTGGCACCCTCAGATTGGTGAAGAAAGAATTTCTTTGACCAGGAATCTCCCTGATGACTGACTGTTTTGCCTCCTTCTCAACCACAGCTCTGAGGCTTCTGGGAAATTATTTTTAGGAAGCAAAAACTAGGCAGATGGGAGCCACCAATTTGATCATTGGGAATGGCTTCCTCAAGTTCTTAGTTTAGAATATTGGGCAGTTACACACTAGAAATAGCTCTTAGAGATTTCCCATGCTGGGTCTCTGATTTTTTAAAAATGGTACATGCAGTCCTTAAATCTGGGCTCATAAGTTCAGCTGAACTCTTTCCAATGCAATAGACTGCTTCTTGGCAGGGTTAAAAAAAAGTAGGCCTCTATCAAAACAGAGGTTCTCTGTGGAAAACGTAGGGTGCAGTGACGAGAAACAATTGTAGCAGAATGACTTTATGCTGCAGAAATAGAAAAGAAGAACCACAATTAGAGCTGTGTTACCACCCACCCAGCCCTGCAGCAGGCAACAGTGAATTTTGCCAGATGAGAAATCTTAAACAGGGGGTTTTGGGGATGTCCAAACTGTAGTGTCTCAACATGACATTTTGTTTGCTTGGAGAGATGGCTGTGGTGGTTTGGTAGGTTTTCAAGATAAAGCAACACTTAGATGATCACATTCTCAAGTCATGACTAAGAAGATTCAGGCTGTCTAAATAAAGGGAATCAGTCCTATTAAGTGGCCTTCAAATGTAATTAAGTTGCCAAGTCAGTAATTTCCTATATGTGGACACCTCATGCATGACTAACACCTTTGTTCTCCAATCAAAACACACTAAGAAAAAGAAGAAAACAAACACAAAACAAGAGGGATATTTCAAAATGCACCCCTAAGAATTTAGCCTTGAACTCTGCATGCTTTATTACAAACTTGTACCTAAGTCAGATATTGTCGAGAAAGTCACCCATTTCATTTCACAAGGTTGGCCAAATGCTAATCTTGCAAAGGCAGCAGGCTGTGCCCACTCGTGAACTGCGATGGGAGAGTCTAGGTAAAATGACTGAAGAATCAACTTGAGATGTAGAGGAACAAGGATTTGACCTTGGGCTGTCTGGCTTTGGGCCTGCACTGTTCTAGGCCCTACCACTGGTAACAAGGTTTCTTGCCATAGGAACAGTTGGTGGATATTGATTTTCTTGCAGTCATGGAGCCAGCAGCCAGAGCTGGGGAGTGGTGTGTGCATGTTCCCTCTGCTGTTCAGGCCAAGGGAACCGGGAGGTGAAGCATGGGCGAATATAAGTTATCCTGTGGCCATGGCTCTGAGATAATGATAAACAGAGGTGAGAGGCAGCCCCCAGTCCAGTGGGCTCCAAGAGGCTAGAATGGCCTCTTCCCAGTGCCAACCTCCCCCAGAAGACAGCCAAGCTGGTGGGTTTGATTTAGGCAGAAGGTGAAACTAAGGGCCAGGCTGTTTACAGAGCTAGTCTCATGAAAGGAGTTGGATATTGGCAGAAATTTCAAATTCTGACTGCAGGACTGAGCTATTTATGTTGAAAACATTTGAATGACTTTCTCCCCCCTCTCTTCTTCCACAATGTAAGATGGGCACACTTCCAGGCTTGCCTCCGCACCCAGCCAGGCTCCAAAAGCTGCCTGGTGTTCTCTCTGCCTAAACTGCAAAGAGCCCGACTGAATAAATGCCCCGGCAGAACTCCCTGAGTGCTCAAGTTTAATATGCACTTGACCTCTTTGTCTTTCAGAAATGAAATTTATTGAGTTTGGATTCCAGCGCCCCCGGCCCCCACTAACATCTAATTAACCAGACCACACTTTGACATCAAAAGTGCAGGAGAAAATGAGGAGATGTATTATGATGTTCTCTCTGCAGGAGCCCCAGGGGAGGGGCTGGGGAGCTGAGCCAGGGGTCTTTTGAAGTATCTGAGTTGGTGGTCTGTGGTTCTGCCAGAATGCAAGATAAGCAGGTCGTCTGCCTTTGCTGCTTTCCTTTTATTCCCAACAAAGAGAGATTATCTTCCTTTTGTTGTCACTTACTCTTCTTGGCCTGAATTTCCCAGGCTCTGAATCTGAGTTCTTAGGCTGCACCAAGAGACAAGGGGGCAGCCAAATATGGCATCCCCACCCACCCCAGTATTCTCCTACAACCTTGCTACTTTGCCTGGATCCCAACCATGAAAACCACTCCTTTATCATCAGGGTACTGTGTCTGGAGAGTGCCATGAAAATACATCATCAGAGACAGGGTAATACATTAATAATCCATGAGAAGTGGAATCATGGCCTGCTGGAATAGAGTTTGAGAACTACTTATTTAATCGAATTTCCTGATTTTAGGAGGAAGCTGCAAAGATAGAAGGATAGAGGAGACGAAGGCAAAATTGGACATTTCTCTAAAGCAACTAAGAATGACTGCAGGAGCCTTCTTTTCTATACTCCGACTTTTGGGTGGATGCTTCTCGTGGTTTATCCTTGAGAAATGGGGTTTGTTACTGGAATGGGGCAGAATTGCTCTTCTGGGACATGTTGGAACTTCAGCTGCAGGAGATCATGGGGACAGTGCTGGGCAGGCCTGGGCAAGCACTGCAGGATTAACCTAGGTAAAGGGGTGACAAGTTGACCAAATGCAGTGGCCAGAGGTTTGCGAGCACCTTGCATTTAATTTTTAAGTTGTAGTGCTTCCCAAGAAAGCTCCATCTGGCAGGTAGAATAAAGCAGGAACGGGGTTTGGAATATGAACATATGAACGTAAGGCCATGATTGTTTTGGAGATTTAAATGAGATAATACCCACACATCACTTAACCCAGTGGCTAGCATACAGTATGCGCTCAATAAAGGGTACTGATTACTTGTTGTTATTATCAGATAATGTGAATGGGGCAAAAGGAGACGTTTCAGAACCTGGGTCAGAGGAACAGAGAGGGAAGAATGGAGATTAAGGCAAAGCAAAGGGCAGCAAGGACTCAGAGAAGGCAGAGATGACCGTGGGTGAACACCAAAGCATGGGCTTATGGAGTCTCAAGTCCTGTCTGTCCTGGGAAGAAAGGGAAGAGGCATAGGGATGTGTGGCCTGTTGTTTGCCTCCAGCAAGCTCCATGTGCCCAGAGACCATTTCTGATTTGTTTATGGTTCTAGTGAGGGCATAGAGCACAGTGTGGGACACACAGCAAGAGCTGGTATCCTGCACATATCCTCTAACACTCATCATGTTAAGGCCGCTTGACCTGCTTTCCATTGCTAGTTTCTACCTTTCTCTGCTTGAGGAATTTCTCAGGTTGCTGAAATCTATTAAATACTTTGTCCCCCTGAGTGGAGGACAAGAAGTAGGAGAATTACACCACTGGGAAAGCAGTCTTCTACCATCGACTGAGTTTGTCAATACCCCAGCTCCTTCTCAGCTCTGGAGGCATAAGTCTAAAGCCCTGGCTATACACTTCCTCTCAGACCATAGGCGGACTTGATAACACACTCCTTGTTGGCTGCCTTCTCTTCCTTGCCTTTTCTTCTCCTCTCCAGGTGTTTTCTTTGCCTCCCAAATAAACTGCTGGCACTTGAATTCTTATCTGAGGATCTGCTTATGGGGGAACCCAAACTAAGTCTGTGCTCCATAGTTGGTGGTTGAATGAATGAATGAATAAATGCATGAAGTGGGCCTACTCAATGTTTGCAGCTTTGCCCTTCTCACTTGTCACTTCATTCCAGAAGTTTCTGGTGCACGGGTAGCAAATATGGCATCCACAGACTCAGAAAGACACTCCCAGGTGTCCCAGGAACCCCCAACTTTGTCCCCAGCCCTTGCTCTTTTTTGTGTGTTACTTCTTTTCTCCAGCATGATCAAGAGGAAAAGAAGAATTTTTCTGCTGTAAAGCCCCCATCCTTGGGCATTCTGCTTCGCGATCCATACTTGCATCAAGGAGGACCCTCCCTTCTCTCCTATTTTTTTCAGAGCCTGATTCTCTTCATCACTCATTCTTAATGTTTCTTTAATGGAATCAGTCAAGAAACACACCAGACCATTGTAGCTTTATTGCCAAGAAAGGCTGAAAAGATGGGATAACAGTATCTGTCATGCAAAACAAAAACAGCCACATGCAGAGAGATGACAAAAGTGGACAGATAGAATCTGGGTGTCCAGGGAATCCAAGCTGCTGCTGAGACCTTCCTCAGAGAAATTTGTTAAACAATCTCCAAGTCTTGTACAATTAGATGACCACATTTATTTGCAAATAGGAAGGGTGATGGTGACAGCCCTATAATTTATGTCTTCAATAAGTGGCTCATGCCCAGCTTCAGAATGGATCCATTGCCATTCAGTCTTGCCCCCGGTTTTCACATTTTTGCATTTATATTGGGGACGTAAGTGACAAAACAGAGCATGTGACAGGCCAAGTTGTTGTCGGCTTCATTCTCAGATTGCCAATAGTGCTGCTTTTTGATAAGATAATTACTTCATTTCGTGCATGTTTCTTCTCTAATGGCAAATTGTGCAATACTGGGACTGTCTCTGGAGCATTTCTCCTCATGTACTTGCAGAGGGAAGGAGTAGGTAGTTATTGCTTTGTTACTTGAGGTTGGAAATTTCCCAGTTTGGCAGGGAAGATTCTAAAATCTCTTCACTGACAGAAACCTCTAAGTTCCTCTTATTCATTTCATATTCAAATGGTCAAATTATTTCCCTAGCATTGTCGTCTAACATCGCCTTTCTATTGGAGGGAACATACAATTTATTGTCCAAACGAGAATCTTTTTGAGGATGAGGGAACATTATTAATAATTATCCCAGGTTGTGTAAACTTGGCAAGTTGGGACCTATAAGCATGCTACCTTCTGTGCTTATAAACTCCTAGGGATGGGGAATTTCTTTAACCTGACAAAGTATATTTGTCAAAAACCGATCAACATCTCATGCTTAATGGGTAAAAGCACATTTTTCTTAAGAAGGTTGTCTATTCTTTCTTTTTCTTTTCAATATGATATTGAAGGTCTTAGCCATGGTCTCATTCACAGTGAGAAAATATGAAACAGGAGGTATAAGGATTGGAAAGAAGAAGCAAAATTGCCATTTTCATGGACAATTATGATTGCCGATATAGAAAACCTGAGAGACTCTAAAGATAATTAGCATTAATAATAGAGTTCATTGTTTGTTGGATATCAATATACAAAATAAGTTATGTTCTGTACACAAGAAGACATTAAAACACTACAATAGCAGCAAAAACCTAACGTGCTTACAGATAAATGTAATAAAAGCTGTGTATGACTTTTATGAAAGAAAATTATAACACTTAAAGAAAATCTAAATAGATATACCATGTTCAAGGATATGTTGATTCAATATTGAAAAGATGTTGGTCCTTCCCAAGTTAGTTTACAAGTTCAATATGATTCAATATTGAAAACATGTTGGTCCTTACTAAGTTAGCTTATAAGTTCAATACAATTCCAATAAAAATTTTAACAAAGTATGTGTGGAACTTTATAGACTTATGTTAAATTGGATCTGGAATAACCAAGGGCTAAGAATATCGAGGGCACTTTTGAAGTAGTATAATGTGGGGATTCACTCTGTCAGGCACCAAGACTTGTTATACAGCTATGCTAATTAAGAAGGTATATTTTTGTGGTGCTAGACAAATAGATGAATAGAACAGAAAAGAGAAGCCAGGCACACACCTACACAAACCTCCTAGTGACAGAGATGACAGCAGATCAACAAATGGCATAGGAACATTTAATTATCCATACGGAAATAATCAGATTGCTAACTCATACACAAAAATAAATTCCGGGTAAATTAAACTCTAAAAACAAAAAGCAAAGCTTTATAACCTTTAGATGAAAATGTATAAGGTATTCTCATGACCTCAGTATAGGAAAAAAATATATTACCTTGGGTGTACTTAATTGGATTAATTATAATCCTTGGTTTGGGCATACTTTCACCATTTTTCCTGGCTTGTACTTGTTATAATTAGCCATCGTTAATAATGCAATAAGTGCCTATGAACCCATCGCCTAAAGCAAAAACCAGGGCCTTGAGACAGTAACCTGCTTCTAAAAGGATGGCCTCCCTACCTGGTCTCTTCGCTTCCACATCACATTCTGAATCATTTTCTTTTAATATAGTTTTATTCCAAATAAGTTTTCGTAAAAGTATATGTTTTTAATTTAGTTGTTTTTAACTTTATAAAAAGGGTATCAAACTATTCTTAATCTTCTGGGAATTTCTTTATTAAGTTTGTATTATACTACTAAGTTTTCTTTCCATATTATTGTGTCTCACTGTAGTTAATTTGTCTGACTGTTTTGTAATAGTCCATGTGTGAATATAGCACAGTTTGTTTGTCTGCTCTTCCAGTGATGAGCACTTGGTTGTTTCTAGGATGTTTACTTTTAGGAACTATACTGTTATGAGCATTTTGTATAGTCTTCTGTTGTACACATGTAAGAGTTTATCTTGGGTATTCTTAAGGATAGTGAAATATTTGTTAATAAGATAAAAAAAAGAATTGATTATTGGCAAGTTTGACTTTATTAAAATTAAGAACTTTTGTTCTTCAATAGATACTTTAAAGAAAGTAAAAAGATGAGTTATAAACTGGAAGCATGTATTTGCAATATGCACAGCCTAACGAGGATTCATTTCAAAAATATAACTTTTATGAATCAAAAAGAAAATTACAAACAACCAAATTAAAATAGGTAAGAGACATGGATCAACATTTTGAGCATAAGGTCAATAAATACACAAAGAATTTAGCATAATCAGAAATCTGGAAAATGCAAATTAAGGCCCAATGAGATACTATTTTCATTCGTTCAATTGCAAAAGTTAAAAGTATAAAAACACATAGTACTAAAGAAGATCCGGGTCCACAGTATCTCTGACACATTGCCTTATTGGCATAATGATCAATAATTTTACTAATGAACATTTATTTTCAACCTGTTATCAAAAGATATCATTGAAAGTGTAGCACCAATAAGACTGGGAGGAGAAACTTGGAATCACATTGCCAACAAAGGATCCAGGCCAGAATATGGAAAAATCAGCCACAAACCAACTGGAAGAAGACAAACATCATGGAAAAGTAGGCAAAAGATATGAATGGGCAAGAACAGAAATGGCTGAGAAACAAATACTGCTCAAACTCACGAGTAATCAGGAAAAATGAAAATAAAAACTATAAGAAGATTGTATTTCAAGACTAGCAAAAAAAAAAAAAAAAAAAAAAAGAAAAAGAAAAACAACGGTACCAAATATAATTGAGAATTTGGTACTACAGAGCTATCCTACATTGCTGTTGTAAGGGTAAATTAATAAAACCAATTGGGAGAAACATTTTCAAATTTCCAGAAAAATTGAACATGCATAAACATCTTTAGATATGAACCCTAGAGCAACTGTTACATGAATTCACAGACATGTGCACGAAGGTTCATGACCACAGTTTGTAATAGCCTCAAATTGAAACAACCTATATGCTCATCAATAGGAGAATGAATAAATTAGCTGAGTAATAGTCATAATGGAAAACTCTAGAGCAGAGGTTGCCAAACCTTTTCTGTAAATATAATTGCAAAGATTTTAGGCTTTTCAGGCCATACAGTCTGCCATAGCCACTCAACTCCACCATTGTAGCAGAAAAACAGCCATAGACTAAATACTTAAATGAATGTGCATGGATGTGTTCCAATAATTTTATTTACAAAAACAAGTGGCCAGTTGGATTTGGCCCAGGGGCCAACTTCCACTCTGCAGAAATGAGAATGAATCCACTAGAGTGACTTATGTCAACATTGATGAATCCCACCAATAGGAAGGCGAGTGAAAAAATAAGTTGCAGATGAAATTATATGTATGATATTTGTTGTGGACTGAATGTTTTCATTTTTCTCAAGTTTATATGTTGAAATATCACTCTGCAATGTGATGGTATGAGGAGGTGGGACCTTTGGGAAGTAATCAGGATTAGATGAGCTGGTGAGGGTAGAGTGCTTATGAATAGGCTTAGTGCCCTCAAAAGAGTCATGAGAGAATATGCTTTTTTGCTCTTTTCCTACCATGTGAGGATGCACAAAGAAATCAGCAGTATGCAACCCAGAACAGGGACCTCACCAGAACCTGACCATTCTGGCATTCTGATTTTGGACTTCCAGCCTCCAGGACTGTGAGAAATAAATTTCTGTTGTTTATAAGCCACCGAGTCTATGACAATACTGTTTACATAAAGTTTTAAAAACATGCAAAAAAATTTACCAAATATTGCTTGAGGCATAAATGTATAAATAAAGTAAAATATAAAGAAATGTATGAGGATGATACACATTCAGTTCAGGATAGAAGTTACATCTTGGAGGTGAAGGCAAGGTTGAAGATACAACTGGGGCGGGGGATCTGGGGACTTCAACTATATTTGTAAAATGTTCTTCCTCCTTTCTTCTCTTTCTCCCTTTCTCTCTCCCCTTCCCTTCCCTTCCCTTCCCTTCCCTTCCCTTCCCTTCCCTTCCCTTCCCTTCCCTTCCCTTCCCTTCCTCTCTCCCCTCTCCCCTCTCCCCTCTCCTCTCTCCCCTCTCCCCTCTCCGCTTTCCCCTTTCCACTTTCCCCTTTCCTTTCCTTTCCTGAAGCAGAGCTGTCACTCAGTGACACTCTCTGTCACTCAGGCTGGAAAGCAGTGGCATGATCATAGCTCCCTGCAGCCTTGAACCCTTGGGCTCAAATAATCTTCCTGTCTCAGCTCCCTGAGTAGCTGGGATTGCAGGTGCGCACCACCATGCCTGGCCAGGTTTGATTTCTTAAGCAGTTGAGTAGGTACATGAGTGATTGTTGTAGTGTTTCCTTATATTTTTTTGTGTATCTTAAATATTGCATAATGTAGTTTAAAATAACACAAAATAAAAGAGATTCCTGTAGAGGAGATGGTTTCCATGTCATTTTATGGAATGAAATGTCCAAACTCCATGTGTCCACTTAAATCCCTTCCCTGTCCAAACTCATGAAACCCAGCTCAGGGTTCCCAGGGATTAGAGTCTCCTCATCACATGATCCTTCTTTTTTTGTCTACTTTGCTCTGACAAGATCAGGAGGTAAGAAGCAGATGGAACTTTCTGTGAATGTTTTCTGTTATAACTTCCTGGGACCTCATTCTCCCATTTGTTCACACGAGTGTCGGCTGGGTGTAACTGTTTGGGAAGCCAAGACAGATTCGAGGATGACTGAAATGGAGTGGACTCCAGCCTCTCTCAGGTGAAGGAGCCGCACCCCTGGAGGCTGTCCCCTGACTCCTCATTCACTGTCAGCACCACTATGGAGCAGATAGTGCGATGACTGGACCTCCAAGTCCTTGGACATCAGACAAGTGGTTTGTCCTAAGGCCATGTCCTCAACTGAAAATCAGGAGTCATAGCTTCTGCTTCATGATGCTCTTTGTGAACATGAAGACCTTGCCCATAAAAAACCCAGCAACCGTTCCCAACCCCAAATGTCTGAAGAGAGGAGGGTACAGCTTACATTTCCTTCAAAAATACACACTCCAATAACAAAGCACAGAGAAGATTAGTTCTTTCTTCCCTTTTAGATTACTGCAATATGCCACTGAATTACATTTAATATTTGCCCTCTTTGGATTCCTTTGCTATTGGTTCCAGAAATTGGTACTTGTAAAAGGCCATTGAAGGAAAGGAGGCATGGCAGGAAGCACAAAACTTAATCATATTTCTTTCAGAGCTTTTTGCATTGGAGAGGGTTTGCTCATTTCTTCTGCCATCACAGTTCTTTCCTTTATTTCCTCCATGGTAAATGAGATCTTTTCTTCTCTCTTCTAAATGTTTACACTTTTGTCAAAAGTCACCGCCCTCATGATTGGTCTGTATATCTAGAATTACAGAATCGCAGTGTCAGAGGAACCATTAGAGGCCACTTCATGTTGGAAGAATCTTTCCTATAGCTGTTCTGAGAGCTGAGCCTTGGTCTCTGATTGCTTCTGGGGATGAGGGCCTCACTACTTGTAGAAAAAGCAGGATTTTGAATTTATTTTTACAGACCCAGGGAGCCAGGAGTCCAACTTCATTACTAATTGGCTGGGCAACCTTGGCCAAAATTTGCCACTTTTCCATGCCTCAGTTTTCTCATTTGCAAAATGGGACTTTCTCATAATTATATTTTCCTCATAGGATTGTTATGAGGGTTAATGAAAATTTGAGCAAGTACTGAGTAGAGTCCCTTATGCATAATATGGGTCAATACAACTTAGCTATTGTGATGATCATAAATGAGTTATTTGTCCACAAGCAAGTGGCAGAGCTGTACTGGAACCCAGACCTCCAGATTTCTGGCTTATGGACACCACTTAGACCCACCCCAGTGATATGGACAGTTGTTTGCCCAGGAAGAATGAACATTGAAATAGCTGGTTGTGGTTCCATAATGAAATGCTGGTAATTAAAACCTATAGCACTTAGCTATAGCCCCCCATGATTACTGGATTCTTATAAGTATTCTTTTGCAGAGATGGATGGGATTGTCATGTTTCCACTTTACATACGGAATCTGATTACAGGAGTGCTCAAGAGCCTGGACTGTCTCCAACAGTGGGGTGCAGGCTTTGATGAGGGTACTAATTAGGGGTGCAATTTCTTGGGGAGCTTAAGAATAACACACCTAGTCCATTGACAGGGCCTTAGGATACTCTTCATTCTTAATTGCTGCTGCAAGGAGTAATGTCTGGCTTATGTTATACACACACACACACACAGATGCACGCACACACACATCTAATCCATATTTTTCTCTTTTTCTTGCCCAGTTTAAAAGGAAAAACCATAATTATTTTGCTTATGGAAGTGCTAAGGAAATTTGTCTATTATAATGGCTGAGTGCTGTATTTCTTTTGTCTGAAGGTACCCCCAGCTCCCAAGAACATGGAAGACACCTGATTAAGTGTCCTTTGAATTGAGAAACCAAAGTGCCAAGTTAGGTACTAGGTCTCCCTCTGAGATCAGATGGGACTACAAGCTTTCTCTGGGGAGGAACTTGATTTTTTTCTCTTATTTAAAATTAATTTTTTTCTTTATAGAAGTAAATGTGTTCATTGTAAAAAAATATAGAAAATTCCTGGAAAGCATGGGTTAGAAACTGAAAATTGTCCTAAGTCTCACAACCAGAGATAATTCCTGTTCATAGTATAGGCTGCAAAAAATCTAGTTGTCTTTATAAAAGAGGTCAAGGCAGGATAATAATACTGGTAATGCCATCAGGAAGCATTCATAGCAGCAGAAACCAAGCCTTTTCCTAGCCATCTTAGGTATTTTAATCTCATTTAATTCTTACAACAACACTGCTTATATTATCTTCATTTTACAGATGAGGGGACTTGAATGCTGAAAGTTTAAGTAACTTGCCAAAGTCACAATTCTAAGTGGGAGTATGTGCTCTTAATTACCATGTCAAATTGAATATGGAACTTTGAAGCCATCCTTTCAAAACATCATGCCCTATGCGTTTTACCTTATAAAACAAACACTTATGAACAAGGTGTTAACAGGCTGCTGGGTTCTGTAACTGAACCCAACAGGCTGTTGAGTTCTGTAATTGTGTGAATGGTATGCACATGGCTTACACTTTGTGAACTTCTTTCTATTCCATTGACTGTCTGCACCAACAATGTACTTAAATGATCCTGTTACTGCATTGCCAGGGTTTGGTCTAGGTTCTGTTGCTCACTACACAGAAAGCCAATCACTGAGACAGGTATTGCCAGGAAAGAATGCTTTTTATTTGGGTGATGCCAACCAGGAGAATGGGAGATAAGTCTCAAATCTGTCTCCCCAGCTGACTAAAATTAGAGGTTTATATAGCAGTGAAGAAATGTAACTAAATGAAGGAAAACAGGAATTAGGTTAGGGTCAGGAAGCAATCATATTGAATGAGGGGTCTGGTCCCTCTTTGTCCATATGTGGTGATCTGGTAAGTTTCAGTTCCTTGATACTATCTGGGATGCCTGAGGATCAGTTTCCTGAGAAAGGAACTCAGATAAGACAAATTCAAGTTTGAAGCTTTAAGAGCAGGAGGGTCAATTTCTATGTTTATCCTAAAATTGTAAACATTTTTTCTATGGGTAAGTTGGGCTGGTTTTAATCCCCTGGTTTTGGATATGTAGCTATTTGATATTTTTTATTATAAAATCCCTGCAAGGTCTATATTTGCTGTTAAGGCTTTGTTTGCATTTGATCATTTCCCTAAGAAAGATTTGCAGATGTGTTGTAGTGAAGTCTGAGTTTTTGGTGTTGTTAAGCCACCACCAGTGTGGGCATCTAACAGCCAGGCAGGTGAGTGTTCTGGAGACGTAGTGAAGACATAGACAAATGTACCCAAAGGTTGAAGTCTCCAGACAGAGTTCTGGGGCCCAGACTCCCTAGGTACTGTGCTTAGTTCTTCTGTGGGAAGGACCTTTTTCTCTCATCGAGGTCTTTTGAGCTCCCTGGGCAGACCTCACACAATGGACAACTTGATGACTTCACTGTCATCTGCTATTTGCAATCCAGACCTGTGCATCCTGGGTCGTGGAGAACTTTGAGGCAGTTTTGGCACTGACTTTGTCATTTCACTAGGAGATGATTGGAAGTAAATTCATCTGGACACACTTCCCAACATTTGTTGACTTGAAGATTTTCCTTCATAGTAAGAAACTGTCTCAAAAAAAAAAAAAACCCCTTTATGAATTTTCAAATGACTTTAAAAAATGTTTTCACGTGATAAAGGCTAAAAATGTGACTTTTAAGCAACAAAAGGTATTACATCACATATTATTAAAACCTGAATTTTACAAACCTTTAAAATAAAATGATAAATAATATTCCTAATATAGAAACAGGCAAATTTTGACCTTTTGTCAGTTAAGAAATGACAAGTGATACTTCATGAAGTATGAAAAAGCATGATTTGCTGGCAAATAGATGAAAAATTGACATTTGCCATCATGTTTGGGTTTGGGATCAAATATAGGCTTAATATGACCCAAAATTTGACCATATATTACAGCTGTAGAAATAGGTACACATTGTTTTTACGCCCTGACATTTGAGATGCCTAAAATTTTGCTTAAAATTAAAACTGTTCTTTTAAGTAAATTTAACGTTTTGTTTCCAGATGACATGAGAGGGTTTCAGGCTGCTTTTGCAAGCCTGTCTTCACTAATAACATCCCACAGGCTGCAGCTGGTCTTTATTTTTAATAAATACAATGTCAATTGGACAGATAGTTCCTCTATTTTCTCTTTACAAAATGACTGTTGAAGTTATGGAGACATCTTGATGAGTTCCTTTAGCATTTTGTTCAGATGGATGCAATTTCTAATCCTGGTGGAGATGGTCTGGGGGTGAACTGGCATCACTTTTGTGTTCCTCATGTATCCCCACATCCTATGGGGAAAAACCTGATGTTTCAGACCCACTCACTCTGCTGAGCCCTTCACAGATTCTCTTGGCCAGCCCTGGAAGGCTCTCGAACCATTCCGCTTTAAAGGGAAAACATTTCCATTGATAATTGTGTTTATTGTCTTTTAAAGAATAAAATTGAAGCAGACAGTTTTATCACCATAATGACTGAAAACCCTAGGATGTGTTTGTGAGCCCTGGGGCATGGGGTTTTGAACCCCCGATTGAAAGTTGGTCATCTGGCCGGGCGCGGTGGCTCACACTTGTAATCCCAGCAGTTTGGGAGGTCAAGGTGGGCCGATCACGAGGTCAAGAGATCAAAACCATCTTGGCCAACATGGTGAAACCCCATCTCTACTAAAAATACAAAAATTAGCTGGGCATGGGTGGCGCATGCCTGCAGTCCCAGCTACTTGGGAGGCTGAGGCAGGAGAATCGCTTAAACCTGGGAGGCGGAGGTTGCAGTGAGGTGAGATTGCACCACTGCACTCCAGCCTGGTGACAGAGCAAGACTCTCTCTCAAAAACAAAAACAAAAAAACAAAGAAAGAAAAAGAAAGTCATCAGGGCAAATGCTCCCTCCAGCCCTTTGCTGGGTACTTGCTGCTTCACTTTGGACTCAGTGCTTCACACAGGATGCCATGGTTGGAGGCCAGATTTCTTTCATGGCTCCCATTTAGAGCGTTTTCTGAAGGGAAGGCATCAGGAATTCGGGATTGGGCTTGGGGCCTGGGTATTAGGAACCCCTGTCGATTCCTTTAGCACAGCTTCTCCTTTCTCTGGGCCTCAGTTTCCTCATCTGCAAAACAAAAGCACTGAATTATATGATGCTGAATCATAGGCTAGGATTTAGATTCTTTCTTAAGCACAAAATCCCTTTTCTTCCTGTCCCATGGCAGAACAATTTTAGGCACCAATCTGTTCCCTTGGAAAAAATTCTCTGAAGGAAGCACTCTTATGGGAGCCACAAACCTTGCTTGGAGAAGGGTTGAGAGAGGCCAGAGCACCATCCTCACTCTCATTCTCCCTTATGAATAGTGAGCTACTCTTGGGTTGTGACTTTAGTGGCACCGAGAGCTCCAGAAAATTCCCTTTACCTTGTGTTGAAGCTGTTTTTTAAATGGGTATTCCTCTCATTCCATAGGGAGGAGAGAGTGCTGTGAACTAAATTGTGTTCATAGCAATTCAGTTCATATGTTGAAGCCCTCATCCCCAGTGTGATGGTATTTGGAGACAGGCCCTTTGGAGGTAATTAGGTCTAGATGAGGCCATGAGGGTGGGGTCTTCATGATAGGATTGTTGCCTTTCTAGGAAGAGGCACAAGAGAGTTTGCTTGTTCTTTTTCTCCATGTGATGACACAGTGAGAAGGTGGTCTATAACCCAGGAAGAGGCCCCCACTAGAAAGCAGACATACTGGCACCCTGATATTGGACTTCGAGCCTCCAGAACTGCGGGAAAGTAAATTTCTGTTGTTTAATCCATCCCATCTGTACTATTTGGTTATGACGGCCCAAGCAGGTGAAGACAGAGACAGAACTTTGAATTTTTTTTAGCAAGGATGGAGGAGGCAAAAATCAAAATAGAACTTAGCTTTTGAGACCTGCTTCCTTAGGAACTGGAGCTGGGCCAGCCCTCTGGGGTGAAGGATTCCTTAGTCCTGGAATCTTCCAGACCCAGGAAAACTGGCAACCTTCTCCATGGTTTCTTACCTGCAACTCCAGTTCTGGCTTCCAAATGGTGTGGCACTTGAACCCAGGAGCCCTGGGCCAGAGCCTGATGATTTGTGGGAAGTCCTGGAATTCTCTAATAGGAGAATTCCTAGGAGCCAGAGTGAGGTCCTCTGCCTGAGTTTTCAGCTGAGGAAACTGAGATCTAGAGAAGAGAACTCATCCAGGGCTGCACAGAGACTTAGAGGCAGAGCCTGGGATGGAACCGAAGTCGCCTGGGCCCCAGTTCAGGCCTTTTGCACAGCCTGGGTGATGGGCACTGGGTAGGAGGTCTCCCCCAGTCTGCTCACCTCCTTCCTCCATCACTTCATCATGAAGTGTTTTGGCCTTTGTGTCATATCAAGGTAAGTAATTAAATTCCCTTGGAGTGGGAGCTGCCAAGATTGAGACATAGATGTCAGAGGGTCTTTTAGCCCAACTTCCCCGATTTTGAAAACTCTGGGATCCTGGCTGATCTAGGGCCTTCTGCTACGAATGAAGGAGAGGTGAATTTTGCCTGGCAGAGAAGTGGTCCAGGGGAGCTCCCAGAGGAGATGGTGTTTGAGCTGGAATCAAAGGATGAGCCTGCATCAGTGCAGGGCATTAGGGGGCACAGAGGACAGCAGGGACGGGTGTGGGGGCAGCCTGGTGGGAATGGGCACTGGGAGTGGGGTAGGTGGGGCAGCAGGTACAGAAGGGTGGCTGTGCTAGGGTGGGGAAGGGCACTGCATCCCATAACAAAGACGGCGCTTTCCTTCCAGTCAACTAGCAACTACAGAAGAGTGGCTTAGAAAGATGAGTTCCCTCTGTGTCTGCCCCAAAGGAATGTCCCCGCTGGCATTTAGAAAGCAATGGGTTAATAGCTTGAGGGCTGCCTCCCCACCCTCACAAACTTCTTCACGACAGGTTGGGCCATAATTCTCTCTAATAAAATAGTATGAAGCTCAATTATGCTCCTGTTCCCATGTTCCTGGACTTCATTAAGCACAGAGGGATTAAAAACTTGTATAAATTAATCAATGTACCATAATCCTAAAAATTAGAAGATGAGTCCTTGAGGAAGTAATGTAATACGGGCTTTTTAATTAGTAGGGCCCTGGAGATTCATTGCTCTCCCCTGCAAGTCTCCTGTTTTTGAATTGTTTTATCCTTTGAAGAGGAAGGACCCGCAGACGGCAGGCCTATCGTAAGGAAGCGGTAAAAGCTGCGCCAATTCCCCAGGCTGATACCCTCCTCGGAGCCAGAGGAGAGTGACACAGCCGGCCTCCCTCTTCTCCCCCAACAAGAGATAACTCTGAAAAGAAAACTTAAAGAGAAGGATCCAGAGGGGAAATAAGCTACTTTTATTCTTCTTACTAGGCACGTGGCATTAAGAGCATAGATTTTGCAGTCAGGTAGATCTGGGTTTGAATTTTGGCGTGGCTGCTCCCAGGCTCTGTGAAGGCAGACAGGTCATCTAGCCTCTTACAGTCTCTATTTCCTCATCTGTTCTAGGTCTTTGTGAGAACTGTCTCCTGATATCAAATGAGAATGCCCTACAGACCCAGAAGGCTTCCCCAGCAACCTCCTCTTTCCCCCTTTCCAATATGGGATGAATGGGCTGCCGTGGGCAAGTCTACTTGGGCTCACTGCCACATTCCTGCCTGCCTGGGCTTGGCAGCCTATTCCTTTCTTGACCCTTCCCTCTTCTTAGCTTATCCCCTCACTCCCAACAGCCTTGAGCTGTGCCCAGTCTTTCCATTCCGAAGAAACTGACATAGGATTTTTCTTCTTAGTCTCTTTGCAAGCTGGGATTCCTGGCTGGTGATCACCCACCCAGGCCTCGCTTGGCCACGCTGGCGTGGCTCACGTGTGTTATAGCTTGTACCCATGTTTGGCAGTTCCCGAGGTCTTGCACTGCACCCAAGAAGAATGAGGATACACCAGGCATTGAAGGATGAGGGGGTTGGAGAAGAATTTTATTGAGCTATGAAAACGACTTTCAGCAGAGAGGGGATGCAGGGTTGGTCCCCCTACCCCAAGGTGGAAAAGTTCCCCATGTGGTTGGGTCCAGGGCCTTTTATGGACTCAGAATGGGGAATGCGTGCTGATTGGTTTGTGAGTATGCAAAAAAGGTTAAAGCGAAGACACCACTCAAAGGCGGGCATAGCAGTAGTGTAGAAGACACAGTTAGGAAAGAGTCGGTATATGTAAAACAGGTGAAGGGTGGGGACCAATCTGAGGAAAATGTGCCAAACAGGAAGACAAGTCCTCAATCCAGTCGGAGGATTTAACTTGTAGCTTGACTTTCAGGCTTTAAACTGTCTTCGGCTTGGAGGTGGGGCTTTACTCGGGACCCACCCCTATCTGCCTAGGCATTTGGCTGTCTCCTGACGCTCTCAAAACCAAATACAGCTTTTCTTGACCCCACTCCCTCTTCTTCTAGCTGCAACCTGTTGCCTCTCGCTGCCTTTGCATCTTGCACTGGCCTCACCTGCCCACCCCTCAGTCCACTAGAAGTTGGCTGTTATTCTTAAGGTGAAACGAGCATTTTCCTTATTAAGATCTCCAGTGAGTCTTTATCTCCCTTGACCTCCTGGCGCCAGTGGACTCAGATGAGCCTTCCCTCCTGCTCAGAACCCCTTCGGGCTTCCTCCTGGCTCTTTGGACACTCCTCAGACTCATTATTATTTTTCTTTTTTTTTTTTTTTTTTAGACAGAGTCTAGCTCTGTCGCTCAGGCTGGAGTGCAATGGCGAAATTTCAGCTCACCGCAACCTCCGCCTCCTGGGTTCAAGCGATTCCCCTGCCTCAGCCTCCTGAGTAGCCGGGATTAAAGGCATGCGCCACCATGCCCGGCTAATTTTGTAGTTTTAGTAGAGACGGGGTTTCTCCATATTGGTCAGGCTGGTCTTCAACTCCCGACCTCAGGTGATTCGCCCACCTCGGCCTCCCAAAGTGCTGGGATTACAAGTGTGAGACACCGCCCCGGCTTTTTTCACCTTGTTATCCCACCAATGTTGGTGTTTCTCCGGTTCATTGTCCACACTGCCCACAGGGGGCGCTCATCTGCTCCATGTCAGCTCCACCACCTGTGCGACTGACTCCCACAGTCCTTTCTGGTTCTGCTTTGCTCTGCTCCAGACTCCAAAACCCAAACGCTCATTGACCAGTCTGCTTTGATGCCTTGCTAGCCATCAGGCTCAGGATGTCCATGAGAAAGCCCAACTTCTTCCCCTCCCAAGGGTATTTCTTCTTCTTCTTTCTTCTTTCTCCTTCTCCTCCTCCTCCTCCTCCTCCTTCTTCTTCTTCTTCTTTTTTTTTTTTTTTTGACGGAGTCTTGCTCTGTCACCAGGCTGGATTGCAGTGGCATGATCTTTGCTCACTGCAACCTTTGCCTCCCAGGTTCAAGCAATTCTCCAGCCTCAGCCTCCTGAGTAGCTGGGACTACAGGCGCCCGCCACCATGCCCAGCTAAGTTTTGTATTTTTAGTAGAGACGGGGTTTCATCATGTTGGCCAGGATGGTCTTGATCTCTTGACCTTGTCATCCGCCCGCTTCAGACTCTCAAAGTGCTGGGATTACAGGTGTGAACCACCATGCCCGGCCTGGGTGTTTCTTCTTTAGAGCCTCAATCTAGATGATGGAGCCATCACTCAATGATGTAGTATCCTCCCTCTCCTCCACAAGGGCAAGGGCTGGGTGTCTTTGTCCCACTATATCTCCCAGGTCTAACACAGATGCAGAGCAAGGCAGACTCTTGGCAAGCATTTAATGGATGGGTGGATGGCTCCATTTACTTCCTTTCCACGAGGGTTTGCTGGCTTGGTTAATGAAGGAGAGCATACTTACTTGGAGTTCATTTTGCCTAATGGTTTCTCCCAGGATTGAGGTGACACTGACCCTGATCCAGGTAATAACCCCTCAGGACCTCTGTTTGGGAAAGACGCCACATTCCACTGCTTGTTCTGTAGTATCTGATTTAACAAAAGGCCTCTAGACCAGAAATCAAAAAGGCCTGTGGGGCCCACCCCTCCCAGTCCACGAGGAAAAGGAGACTGCGGTCTGCACTGCGGAGCTGTGAAATCCAAGCTGTGCTGTCTGATATTATGCCCCAGGTTGGGGGACAGACAGGTTTATTTGGTGACCAAGGGCGCAGCCAGTTCCGTTTTTCATCCACCTTGGCCCCACTCCTCTGTCTGATCAGTCCCTCCTGGAGACTGCTTTCCAGAAAGTAATCAGCAGCACATTCACTCACACCTGCAGCAAGGCAACTCCACTCCCGTTTCTTTGCTGCCGTCTATTTTTACACTGACTTGTTTACCTCATGTGTTTTGGAAAACACAGACACATACACATACAACAGTAGTGCTGCCAAAATTCACACCTCCTCTCCCTCATAGGATTTTCCCTTGAAGGCTGGTGCTCTTGGAGAGCCAGCGGCTGCCTCTGGATTGGGCTGAAGGCTGAGTGAGGAGCCAGGGCATGGTGCTCTTTGCTGATATGTTTCAACATTAGGTATCAAGACAGTGAAATAGGGGGACCCAGCTTGCTCTGGCATCTCGTTGTTGGTAGACTTCCTTCTTCAGTTCATCTGTCTCCTGGGGGAGTCTTGTCCATAGGTGCCTGAGCTAGAGAAGCAGACCTGGCCTCAAAGACTTGGGGCTCCTTAAACCCATTGTTGCTTCCCTTCACCAAGCTCTGGTAGCAGCATGGCCTGAGGCCTGTCACGGCTTTTGACCAGGCATGGAAGATGGAATGGGGCACTGGATCAGGAGTTAGTAATAGTCAAATCTTATCTCTGCAAACGAACTGTGCTTGCCCTTGTTTCCCTAACAGCTCTTACTACTGTGAGGGTCTTTCTTCCACTGAGACATGTTCGATCCTCCTTAACTTTCTAGGTGGCCCTAGTTCTGCCTTGGGGGGCTTCAAGGACAAGGGATCAGGGACCCTTCCCATTTTTTCCCCAAACCAGAATTGGCTCTGTGAATTGTGAAAGCAAGTTCCTGGAATGTAGAGGGCTGGAACTCAGGGAACAGCCTAGAAACATGCAGGGGTCGGGGGAATTCAAAAGTAGTATTAAAGTACTGACTTCATATAGACACCACTGTACACATATGTTTGCATACCTACACACACATGCACACAAACACAATATTAGAAATGTCTCCCAGTTTGCAAGTCCTCTGCACCTTGGGAGAGCCGAGCCATTATTGCCAAGCCCTGGTGTTTCACACACAAATAACCATGTGACCATAAAACAGTCTGCAGAGCATAAAACAGCCTGCAGAGCCCAGTACTGGGTTTGCAACAGTCTGCAGAGATGGCCTGATGGCCCAGCCTTCAACACTTAAAAAAAAAAGTAAAAGTGGAAATTCACGTATAAAAAGCCCTAATGCCCAAGAGCCAGAAGAGTCATAATGGCTCGTTGTTTTACTTTGAAAATCTTAAATGATTTCCAACTATTTTTAAGGTAATGGAAACCAGTTTTGAAACAAAATCCCCTGCAGACACGCTCAAAAATGCAGAAAAGTGAATGGAATGGGTCCAAGGTTGAGATGAGGGTTCTCAGCTCTGCCTTCCTTCAGCTTGTCTGGTGGAGTGGGGGGCAGGGGGGCGGTATTTTAGGGACTCTCTGGAGCACAGTTGGAAAACCATTGACCTAAGAGAATGAAGCCAGTCCACTTTCCCTAGGGGTCCACCCCAAGGTCCTGAATCCTGAGCCATATGACTTCAGTATCACAGAAGCTGATGAAGAAGTGACATTTAGCTCTGTTTCTGATGAAAGAGAAGACCTGGACCCACATCCCTGAGTGGACATCAGATGCTGAGAGAGCACTGGCCTGCTGATACTCACCCAGACAGAAACATGGAGAGCCCCACCCAGCCTCTGCTCAAGGGTGGGGTTCTGACACCAGAGCCATTTCAGGACCCAGTGCCCTACCTCCCCTTCCTTTGTTCCCAGGGCAGGCACTGAACTGCTTCCTTGATATGGAGAAGCCACCATCTCCTGTAGTCATTGCCTGAATCCTAAATTGTCTGAGAAACTTCACAGCCAGGTTTATGAGGACTTCTGGAATTTTGGTATTTGCCTTATTTTCTGATGCTGATCAAATAGAACCATTGTGGATCTTCCACTTGTGCCCGAGCCTTTTATAGGTAGGCAATGTCTTTCTGGAGCACTTCAGTTAGACACAGAAGAAAGAGGTTGGCGGGGGCGGGCATTGCGTAATGTTAGGAGAAAGGTTGGCCTCAGGATGTTTGCATCAGTGTGAGAGATCTATTGTAGATGTCTCGATAAAGTTTATCCAAGGAAACCCTCCACTCATTGCAATATTTCATAGTCCTGGCCCTGTTTTGGCCCTGCCCATCACCAGGGCAATCCAGGGTGCTTGCAGAATGGAAACTGTTCGTCACCATGACTGACCCATAATTTTCTGATCCAGGCCTCCTCCTATTTCTTTATGGTAGCAAGTTGGCATTTCAGGGACCCCTTGAAAGCATCCAGGCTTTACCCAAAATCTTAGCGAAGGTTTTTTGTTTTGTTTTGTTTTGTTTTTTGGTGGGGGATGGAATTTCTCCATATCCAGCTTCAACAAACCAGAAATATACTCAAATTATGTAGACCCTACATGCCAACTTAGGGAACATCCCAACTAACGCAGCACAGGAGTGCTGGTCAGGCCTTGCTTCTTAATACAACAGGAAGTGCATTTTGACCGAGAGGTGAGGCCTTCCCTTTTGGGAGAGGGAGGACGGAGAAGAGTTCATTATAGCCACTTTAACTCCGGAGTTATTCATTCAGAGAGCTCTGAGCAGCTTACCCTGGCCCAGTAAAAGGCAACCTTCACAGATATCTGGGGATATCAAGCAGTGGGGACTTTGAGTTCATGAGTGGGCACTATGTGACCCAAGGTGCCAAGAACCAACAGAAGAAAACCAGGCCACCAGCTGGGAACACCAGCACTGATGTGAAGGCCACAAGGACACACTCCCTTCTCCCATGGCTCTTGCTGAACCCTGAAACTTGTTGAGGATGTGGGTTGCTGTGGTGATGGGAGGGGAACTAGCCTGGGTGAAAGTTGCAGTGGAGACAGAGACTTTTGACATCATGCAAGTTGTCCCAGTTTCCTCCTTAGAGCCGGGCTTCAGGCAGACCACTGCTTATTACTGTTTGGCAGGTGGGCAGCATGGGCCTAGGAAAAGCTTCCAAGCTGCTGAAAGCCACAGGTATCTTTATTTCACTACCTTGGTGGCCTTAGGGACTACATATGCTGGTGGGGTGTCCCTGCTATGATAATGTTGGGCTTGGGCCTCAAACTCTTGGAGGTGGGACCTGTGTGTGCATAGAAGGTTTATTTTGCTGAACACAGCGGCAGCTGTGCGTGGCCTGCTTGCTGTCCCAGGAGCCTCATGCTGCTGCCTATTTGCTTTCTAAGGGACAAGAGGGGCTTTCTCCAAGGGCTTGCACTTCTCTCTTTCGACAGGGCAATCTTCTGCCCACACTATGTAGACCTCTGCCTTTACCAGTGCCTCTCCTCTTGGGAGGCAGGCATTAGGGGAGCCTTGGACATCTCCTAGATGCTGAAGAGTCGCGTCAGCAGTGATGAGGATACTCAGTCCCACTGAAATACTGATCAGGAGGTGAAAGGTGCAGGAGTCATCTCCCTTCTTATCCACAAGCTCATGTGCTCTTTTAAATTGTAGGCATTCATTATTTGGATGTATCTATACATTTTCCTTCCTCCCTCTCTCCTTCCTCCTCCCCCTCTCCTCCTCTCCCCTCCCTCCCCCTTCCTGCCTCCCCTCCCCTCCCCTTCCTCTCTTCTTCTTCTTTCTTCTCTTCCTCTTTCTTTTCTTCCTTCCTCTCTCTCTCTTTCTTCCTTTCTCTTTCTTTCTTCCCTCTTTCCCTCCCTTCCTTCCTACTTCTCTTTCCCCTCCAAAAAATATTTGTTGAGGACCTACTAAGGGTAAGGCTTTATCTCAAGTCCCCAGCATGCAGTGATGAGTAAGTTTTGGACTCTGTTTGGAAGGAGTCTACAGTCTAGAGTGGAGGACTCTAATTGCATGATGATAACCCACTTTGACTTCTGCAGAGGAATTCACATTCTGCATGTGGCATGTGAGTGGAGAGGAAGGGACAGATAACTGGTCCTGGGGGAGTTAGGAGGGCCTCTGGGAGGAGCTGACCCTGGAGCTGCACCTTGAAGGAAGAGATTTCCAAGTAGAGATGTGGGGTAGGGGAGAAGATGCCTGGCAGAAGGCTTAGCATGTGCACAGAGGAGACACTGGATGAGTCCTGACTGCTTTTCTGCCGTAGTCATCAGGGCTGACTGTGATGACAGACTTGGAGCCTCCCTGCTAGCCTCCTTTTCCTCCTCTGAGGATTTCCCTGTAATGGAGCCGCTGTAACCTGCCCTCTGCCATGGGTCCCTTACCTTTCAGGCCTGATGAGTTGTCCGTCTCCCTCATCTCTTGTATAGGGCTTGTCTTCAGGGTCTGGAGTGAAAGTGGTTCCTGGAGCTTGTAAGGGCACAATGCCAGTGAGGTAAACTTTCTCAAACAAAGATCCCATGGCTGGAATACAGCATTCCCAAGTAGGTAGAATGTTAAAAAGAACTTGGGGGAGGCAGAAAACTTCCAGATTTTTCTCTAAGTTATTTTTACCTCTCTAGGAGCTGATATCATCTTAGGGTGGGTGGGGATCTTCCAGGCTAATCTTTTTTAAATTATTACTTTTTGAGACAGAGTCTCACTCTGCCACCCAGGCTGGAAAGCAGTGGCACGATCTTGGCTCACTGCAACCTCTGCCTCCCAGGTTCAAGCGATTCTCCTGTCTCAGCTTCCCGAGTAGCTGGGATTACAGGTGTGCACCACCACGCATGGGTAATTTTTGTATTAGTAGAGATGAGGTTTCGCCATGTTGGCCAGGCTGGTCTCTAACTCCTGACCTCAAGCAATCCGCCTCCCTTGGCCTCCCAAAATGCTGAGATTACAGGCTTAGAGGCACCTTAAGATAGCTGTCTCAGGCCTTGGAGACGTGAGCCCAGCAGCTGAGATTTAGATGAGGTTAAGGTTAAGGCTGAGGCTAATAGGCAAGGCAGGCCTGTTGAACTTTACATGTGGGTTGAATCCAGAATTCAGGATTCTTGAGGTTTGTGGCAGGCACCAAAGAGTCTGGCTGTGGCCTGCTTGGAACGTCAGAGGATGTGATAAGAACTGGCAGAATCAAGGGCAAGGTTGTCTCCCTTGATAAGATTTCTGACAATTTCCCTCCACTCCTCTCAGCGTTCTCTCCAGAAGAAGGCAGTCACAGGGTTGGGTTGGGAGGCAGATGGACTTCGTGGGAAGGGACTGGGGAAGTTGTAATATTGGTGTTCCTAATGTTTCTGAAAATGTCTTTCTTGGGGTGAGGTTTGAATCAGGACCTGACTCCTGAGGTGTGGGCCACACTACTTAGTGTTATTGCCCTTTTCTGAATCCATATCTTCCCTGGATGTTAAGCCCTGGCAGGAGTGGGGCTGAACAGGGCCTGGGGCCTGGCTACCTATCCCTCTGACTGCCCATATGATAGGATGCCCCGCCTAGGCTGATGCTGGCACCAAACTTCCTTCCCATTGTTGCCTCCTGCTTCTGCCCCATGAGCCCTCACACCCTCTGCTCTAGGAACATGCCTTTCCGGGGTGCCCTGTGCCATCCTGTGTACAAGCTCCTTCTTCTGCTAAGGGTGCCCTTCCGCCTCGTGGTCTGCCATGTGATTTCAGGGATCCACATGCTCCAGCTTGGATGCTGTTTCCATGAGAAACCTTTCCCCTCTCCTCGGTTCCCCTTCATCAACCCTTTTGATAGAGACAGGAGACAGGAAAATACCAAGAAGAAGAGGACGGTTCCCAGGCAAAGACCCTACCCTCAAGCTTGGAAATCTACGGCTCTAAATGAGAACAGGCATTCCTGTTATTGTGCCCAAAAAGTTGCCTTTGGCCTGCCACACCCCTGATCCTGTATCCATATAAACCCCAAAGCCCAGACTCCAGAAGGAGATGAGCAAACAAATGGCAGAATGGCGTGGCAGAGGAGAGAAGAAAATGAGAATCTGAACACCAAGAGGAGTTTGGCTGGGGATGATCAGAGAGGAGCTTGGCCACTGGATGTCCAAACTCCAGGGGAAGATCATCTTCCCACTCCATCCCCCTTCCAGCTCCCCATTCATCCACTGAGAGCTACCTTCACCACTCAATAAATCCCAGCATTCATCCTTCAAGTCCGTGTGTGACCTGATTCTTCCTGGATGCTGGACAAGGACCCAGAGACCAAGGGGGGCACGGAATGGGTTAACACTTAAGCCATCTGTGGATGGCAAAGCTAAAAAAGCACACTACAATATGCCCACTTGGGCTTCAGGAGTCACAGACACCCAACCCTAGACACTACTGTGGGGCCGGAGCCCAAAGTGCTCATCCCAGCTCCCGCATCTGCCAGTCTGCACGCTCCCCATTCCATCAGGGGTTTGAGCTCACAGTGGCTGAACAGAGAGCCACACCCTCGTTGCACATCCTGCGAGGGGGGAGCCTGGGAACTCTCCTGTTTCACAATCATGAAGGGTTCTTATCTGTTCAACTGCTGGACCTTGGGCTCCAGGAAGGCAGCATTAACGTCCGTCCCCTTATCCAGCCTGTGCAGACATGATGACCCAGTGAGTGGCTGGGCAGAGAATCACCGGCTGGGCTGCAGGCCAGGCTGAAGCCTGTTCTTACTATGCATGTTTTGGGATGAACCATATTATATCCAGAGATGTGGTAGGACCTATACTGTGTAATTCCAGAAACACTTCATTCATCAAACATAAATGCTAGCACTCAGCCCAAGGGCAGGCATAGAGACCCACACAGGGAGGCAGGAGACCCCCGAGGTTAACACCTAGACTTTGGAGTCAAGACAGGTCTGGCTTCGAATTCCTGCTCTTAAAGGCCATGGGCTTTGGGGCAGGTCACTGTACCTTCCTGAGCCTGTTTCATTATCAGTAAAATGGGGATAATAATATCTGTTTTACTGGGAAGCTGTGAGGCTTGAATCAGATATGGTAAAGTGCTTAGCACAGCACCTGGTATGCAATGGAAGCCCACTAAATGGTAGCCATTATTATTAATAATAAATGTAGGCTGAGGGAACGCAGAGATGAATGAATGTGCATAATTAATGCTTACTCCTCCCATCCTGGCTCAAATAAAATATACAAAGGGTTTAAGGAACTCCATTAGCCAACCTAACTTTCTTTCATAGCAAGAAATCTCACAGCCATGACCAGGGCTCCTGTGTGACCTGGGCATGCAGACGGATTAATAACACCCCACTCTGCTTCTGGGCACTCCTTACTGTGCCCACAAACTCCTTCTCTGCTGGCTGTGTTTTCCCCATGGAAAAGGGAGGTGCACCTGTGTTAGTGATGTGTGGAGAGGCATTTTCCTCGCGGTTGCCTGGACGACTTTGTCTTAACACCTGCAAACAGCCTTCTTTTTTCCTCCTCTCCAAATCAAAGTGAGCCTTTGATTTCCTTGCGGGGAGGACAGGAGAGAGCTGAGCAATTAGACATCAGCTGGCCCCTCTTGGAGGCTGGAGCTGTTTTTAGCTTTGCCTCTCAGGCAGGCAAATCTGGCCCTGGGGTCTGGGCCCAGCCCAGTAAATTAATCCAGCAGAAGATCGTCAAGGCGCAGCGGCTTGGGGAGACGGGAGGACGCGCTCCCTCTGCATGGTTGAGTCGAGGTCCTATCCTACGTTCGCTCTCATTCTGCTATAAATGACAGGGTTTTCCCCACCAACGCGCATTGCCTTTGTCCAAATACTCTTTGTCAAATGACCCAGTGTAATCAAAACCGGTAAACTCCCTTTCCATATAGTTGTAGTGGAAAAAAAAACCCAAACTTTTCTAATCTGATTGCATGCCTTTGTGAGAATTAAGAAAATGTGGACAATGCAGGGTTTTGGCGCAGTACAGGAATCCTGAAACTCCCAGGATGAGAGAAAAGCTTTCTCAAGTGATGTGGGCAAGTTGGGGCTGCTCCAGGGGGGCCTGGGACGGGCAGGAGATGGGGTGGTTTGGGTGCAGCGGTAAGTGTTGCTTTTTAAGCAAGAGGGTCTGTTTCTGGAGGCGATTGGGCTCCAGGCTGATACAATCTGTTGGCAAAAATAACTCTGGATTTGGATCTAAGGAAGACTATAAAAGAGAAGCTCAGAGACTTGTTTTCCAGCCTTGTGGGAGTCAGGGTGTTTTAAATGAAGGGCAGATGTAGCCCGAGGCCAAAATCTGCCTCCCCCAGTCCTGCTGTAACCTTATTAAAGAATAAAAATAAAGGCAGGACTTTTATGGTAAGAAAGAAAAGGCATGGCAAGGCTGCTTTCCCCAGCTGAGAGAGGGGTTCTCGGGACACACAGGGAGGCGCTGGGATCATGTCTGTCTGCAAGAGCCGTCAGGGAGAGGAGGAGGGTGGTTGGGCCCTGGGCAGGTGCGGGGAACCTGATCTGACAGTCAAGGCCTGGGCTGGATTGAGGCAGGAGGGGGGCTCTCAGTTAGTGTGGCATCATTGGTCAGGTCAGCCTCCTAAACCTGCCTTTGCCAGGCCAGTTCTCCCTGTTACAACTCTCGCTGGCCACACACAAAGCACATGGCGCTTTGTGGCTGCGTGTGAAAAGGGACAAAAGGGGGAGCCTCAGCTTTCTAATGTGTTACAGCATCTGGCACTTGGGAGGGGCTCAGATCGTTAATGCTGGTGACCCCAAGGAAGAGTCCATGCTCTTTGCAGTGGAGCTCCTTGCCTAGAGGCATTCTCAGGAGTGGAGGCTCACTACGCTCGTGATTTGGGACAGTAGAAGTACCTACAACTGAGTTGGAACCTCACCTACACTTGTGACCAGCTCACCTCTCCTCTTGGCACCTTGAGTCCTCATTTGGGTAATGCCCTCCTTCCCCATGCCCCCTTTAAAGAGCTATGAGGGGAGATAAGATAACACAAGCCAAGGGCCAGGACCTTAGCCTGAAATGCAGGTATC
Organism: Macaca fascicularis; assembly: GCF_037993035.2. Classification (NCBI taxonomy): domain Eukaryota; kingdom Metazoa; phylum Chordata; class Mammalia; order Primates; family Cercopithecidae; genus Macaca; species Macaca fascicularis. The sequence continues at coordinate 62,168,782 of NC_088394.1, read as the reverse complement.
AAAATGTCCCCTCAGCTGAAGGCGAGGGGCACACAAACCCTGAGGCACAGATGCAAATGAGGAAGGACCTGATTCCTATTTCTGGAAGGACCCAGCTCCTTGGACAGTGAGTGTGGTAAGAGCTTGACCAGGCATTAGGACCAGGCTTGGAGATAGGGGTCAGTGATGGCCTCTTGTACTACTTAGGAGCTGCAGTCTGGTCAGGGAAACTGAGGCAGGGCCCCAGGTGTAAACATGGCATCACAAGTGGGCTGGCACAGGGAAGGCTGCTGCTTGGTGGACCCAGAGTCAGCTTAGGGCTGCCGAGGTGGGCTCTGACCACAAAAGGGTGGGGTCAAGTTGGGGGTATGGGAACCAGGAGGGAGGGGCTAGAGAGGTCTTCATTCAGGTACAGGGAGTGGATGATGGGGGAAGCTTTTCATCCTCCCTGGATTTAATTCTTCAAACATTCTCCTTCTCCCTCCCACACTGGTCCTGTGGCTACAGTCTTTCCGGCTGCAATCTGTTTCCCAGAAGGCAGCAGAGTGGTCTGTGTAAATCACCAATCTGACCCTGCCGGTCTGTCTCCCTCTGATTCCTCTCATGGCTCCCAAATACTTCTAGGAGAGAGTCCAGACTCCTTAATGCATTAGGCAAAGCCTTCTGGAATCTCTAACATGCTTTCTCTTCTCTCACCTCCTCCATCCTCGGGTCTAGCTTGAAGTTCCCTGAAGGGATCATTCACTGCTCTGTGTATCTGCCTATTGTCAGAGCCACTGTTAACACCCCACCTGATTCTCAGGGTCTACCCCAGGCACCTATGTCTTTGATAGACAATTCCTGTATCTCAAATGGTTTCAAGCCTCAAAGAACCAGCACCTCTGTGCCTGAGGACTTTCTCTGGTCTCAGGAGGATGCTGTGTCCAGGTGGAGGTGGGAGATGTCTCAGGAGCCACCCTCAACCAATGAGGAAGAGAAATTGGAGAATAAATATCTGGCTTCTGAGAGCCTCAATGGGAGAATTCTGAGGTATGTTATATACAGTTTTTCAGAGAGCTCCAATGGGGATTGTGTCCAGAACACAATCCAGGACCCCCTATATTGACCCACTCATTCATGCATTCATTCCTTTCTTCTCTTCCTCGTCTTGTTTCCTCAGTCCCTTGTCAGCTTCCTGGAATCGCTTGCCAAATATTCACTCACACCCAACTTCCTACCTCGGAGTCCCAAACCGGGGCACATATGCTGTTCCTTCTGCCTGGAATGCCAGCTTCTCCCAGTGTGCAAATTACTAGCTCAGTCATTCCTGGATAGTCGCCCTTTTCTGTGCTCCTAAGGCAGCTGGCTCTGTGTTCTGGCCAACTTGCTTGTTGGCATAACCTGTCGACGTGTCTGTGTGGCCCATGAGGGCGTGGGGTCCTCTTCACCCCAGGGACCTTGCATTCATGTCTTATATAGCTCTTGGCTGGCAAAATGCCTGGTGCACAGTAGTGATTCAACAGATAGGCATTCAGGATCCCACATGATGAGCCTTGCAAGTGTTAGCTCTCTGGGGTTGGAAACAGCAGCAGATAGCATTTTCTGTGTTTCACGGATGCTTCCTCCTTCAGCCAAAATATTTAAAAGATTTTTTTTCATACCTTGTATTTGTGCAATGTGAGGTCTTCTCAAAACACTTTTATGTGAGGCTGGGTCTCACCTAAACTCTGCAACGAGCAGACAGCATTGCCCCATTTTACAGATAAGGCCATTGAGGCATAGAGGCTAGTTGGCCAGTCTAAGATAATAACCCAAAGGTGGAGACTGAAGTCCAGAGAGGTTAGGTAAATGGCCCAGAGGCACACAGTATTACCTAGTAATCTATGTTCAATGTGCAAAGAAGCCAATACTGTGGTACCAGCTTTTGAGAAAACAAAAGCCTTATTGTAAGTCGACTGTCAAGGAGACAGGAGGAAAAGCTCAAATTTGTCTCCTTAAGCTGGAGGCTGTGGCAGGTTTTACAGGCACAGGGCAATGAGGCGTAATCTGATTGGATCTTACAATGAGGTGATGCCAGGAGGGATGGTCTGACTGAATCCCGCTAAGCACCACAGCTCGATCTGATTGGATCCCTGATCCTGCCATGTGATGTCCACTTCTTAATTTAGTCCCCGCTCCTTAGTCTGAGCACTTAGGTTCCACCTGTGGCTGCACACTCGGTTCTTCTGGGCATGCTCAGAAGTTGAAAGTTACGTGACCTTCAACTCGAGGGGTCCATGGAAACTGAAAAACAACTCACAACTTTGCTACATCAAAGTTGAGGCGGATTGATCTGGCATGATTATGGCAGCACAGAGCCAGCAGGAAAGAGCTCATCAGACCCCAGGCCCGTGTGTCTCCAGAATCCACCTTCTTTTCCCCTTACCAACTACACCGAGTGAGAGCCCACTGTTGCTGGGGAGCCTGAGTGCAGGCTCATCCCTCCACTCCTCATTCCATTCGCACAAGGACCCTCTGAGTTGGGGCATGCAGCTCTGCCTTCCAGATAAGGACACTGAAGCTCTGAGGGGCCTCAGGGACAGAGCCAAGCTTTGCCTCCAGGTCAATCTGGCTGGAGTCCAGTGCTCTTTCTCTACAGCCAGCCCATTCCTTTTCTCTACACTTTCCCATATTTTATGCCCTAAGGTAGACAGCACAGGGAGAGGAGTATTTCAGGGATATATCTGGCAAAGATTTAAAGGCAGGTGTTGATCATAAACCTTGAGCATTTACGTCGGTGGGGCTCAGGGTTCCAAGCAGAGATGCAGAGGCTGGGCTGGACCAGCCGTGAGGGATTTGCTGCTGGCTGGGGTCATGTGAATATTTATGCCTCAAATTCACAAGGGTTTTGTTAGAGTGAGAAGCAGGAAAGCAGGAAGGGAGGAGGAGTAGGAAGAAGAGATGGTAGAGGAGGGTGACCAGGAGAAAGTGCTTCCCTTGAGGTTAGGGGTAAGGATCTCTCCCTTTTCTGGCCGGCCTGCACCAGACCAGCCCCTAGGATTCTTCTAGAAACAACTCCAAATATCTTCTTTCTCCTTTGGAGAGGTGGGGGCGCAGGTGGAGAAGGCTGGACATGGGTCCATGTTGAGAAAGGCTTTTCCTCATTTTCAGCTCAACTGGCCTCAGTTGCCTCCATCCCCCATGTCCCACATCCCAGCAGCCACGAGGTCCTCAGTTCAAATCTTCAATAGAATCTGTTCCCTTCACTCCTTTTCACATCACTCCTCAGTCCTGGCCCCCATCAACCCTTGCCTGGGCAACAGTAGGAGTCTCCTTGCTGTGTTCCTGTGTCCCTTCCTGTCCCAAACTGTCCATTCCCCACACTGGCCCAGGAGAGACCCCTTTGCAAGTACAAATCTGACCACGTCCTCCTGCTGAAACCCTTTTGTAGCTTTCTATAATGAATGCACACTTATCTACAGGTAACATTTTTGAATATATAAAAATAGTTCTCCTTGAGTGGTGGGAGATGGCTCTAGTGTACTGCCGTGCTGCACTGCCCAGGGCCTGGCACTATTGTAAGAATTTCGTCTTTGCCCATGGTCTTCCCCTGCCTAGCATGCCTGCTCCTTTTGTTTAGATCTTCCCCATTTCCTGGTCCCGCTTCCAGTCTCGCTTGCTCCAGACTCCCTCCTCACCCTGGCCCCTATTACACCCCTGGCTGTAGTTACTGGAAGTACTCCTGTCAACACCGGTTTGTCTTCGCTTCTGAGCAGGACCTCAAGTTATCCCTTGGGGAGGATAGTTCTTTTCAAAGGCCAAGCCACCATTTTTGAATTCCAGGTATTAGTAACACTTGTCAGAAATCAGGCCAGTCTAGTAACTGTTGATCGAGCGCCAACAATGTAGGCAGTGTTGGCAAAGCTGCTGGTGTTTTCAGGAAACAGAGGTGGCAGCTGCACACCTGGTGTGTGGGTCCTTTGGGGAACCAGGGAGCTAGTTTTGGGGTTCGTGGGCATCGGAAGATGGAAGCCACAAGTCAGCAGTGCCAGCTCTTGGTCGCGATGAGCATCTCTGTCTGGACCTGTTTCTCCTTCCAGTTGCACTTTCCTCTCTACCGCTCTGTGTGGAGCCATTTATCCCGATTAGCAGATAATGTGCCCATTAATGGGAAATCAAAAAGGATGACCCAAGGGGAACTTTCAAGGTCAGGATGTGCCCTTTCTATTGAGAGTTCAGCTCTGTAGAGAAGGAAAGGGAGAACCTACGGCTAGTTTTCCTGCCTAGTACCCAAGGGGGTAGGGTGTGCCCCCAGATCCTGCTTGAAACCTGTCACTCCCACTCTAAAACTTCACCTCCTCCTGCTTCTCACCATGTGAAGACTGAGCCTGGTATTAAAGAGCTCTTAACATTAAAACAAAACTGAATTTTTCCCAACCCACTGGCAAAATCCGAAAGATCAATAATACCCAGTGCTCTCAAGGGTGTTGAAAAATGGCATTTTTGTATGCTATCAATGGGAGAATAAATTGGCCTTATCTTCTTTTTGTATAGTACTTTAGCATTGCCCAGAAACAATTTTTACATATAAGGAATCTGTAAAATTCATGTGAATGCTAGTGTGAGTGCATTAAAGATATGGATAGGAATAGATTTTTTTGTACCAGCAAAAAATTGGAAATAATCTAAATATTCATCAATAGGACATTGGTTGAATCAAGAACAATATACTTATAAAATGCCACATAGTTTTTCATTTTAAAAGGTATGAGTCATCTGCAGGTGGTGTTTTGGAGGATGGTGTGTGGTGTATTGCTGTGTAGGGATAAAGTAAGTTGCAGGACCTTCCTGATATCCCCGGAGCAGGGTCCATGTATCCTGTCCACACCAATATTCTCTGCACTTGGTACAGAAGCTGCCTGACCCCAGGAGGTGCTGTGTAAGTGTGGCTCCTATTACTATTGTCAACAGATCATAAATTAATGATGTTTTCTATTTTTGTTTTTGAGACGGAGTTTCACTCTGTCACCCAGGCTGGAGTGCAATGGCATGATCTTGACTCACTGCAACCTCCGCCTTCTGGGTTCAAGCAATTCTCCTGCCTCAGCCTCCTGAGTAGCTGGGATTACAGGCCTGTGCCACCACACCCAGCTAATTTTTATCTTCTTCTTCTTATTATTATTTTAGTAGAGATGTGGTTTCACCATGTTGGCCAGGCTGACCTTGAAGTTTTTTTGTTTGTTTGTTTGTTTGTTTGTTTGTTTTTAAGATAGGATCTTCCCCTGTTGCCCAGGCTGGAGTGCAATAGTGCGATCACAACTCATTGCAGCCTCCACTTCCTGGGATCAAGTAATCCTCCCAACTCAGCCTCCTGAGTAACTGGAACCACAGGTGCATGCCACTATGCCCAGCTAAAGTTTTTATTTTTTGTAGAGACAGGGTCTCACTGTGGCCCAAGCTGGTCTTGAAATCCTGAATCCAAGTGATCCTCCCACCTTGGCCTTCCAAAGTGCTGGAATTACAGGCATGAACTACCACTCCTGGCCATAAATAAATGTTTGGTGAATGAATCCTACTTTGTAAAATTCTATGTGGAAACATAAAAAATTTGGAAGAAGCCCATGAAAACATTAATAGAGTTTACTACTGTTGGAGGAGAATTGGCAGGGAGGGGATGGGAAGTTCACTTATATTTTGTTCATTTCTGTACTGTTTGAATTTGGTATGCGTTTGTGCTATTTTTGTGTTTGTAATAAAAATCAAACAGAAGTGGGAAAAAAATCCTTTCACTGTTGTTCCTCTATATCCATGCTGGGGTATCCACTGTGAATGTCCCAACACACATACCTGGGCTTTTGCAGGCCTGGGGACCAGTCCTGCCTCGGTCACTTCTTCCCTCATGAACAGTGGTGACAAGAGCTCTTCTCAGGGGGTGGTAGGGAGAATCATAGGCAGCAAGCGTTCAGCACTGCTCCCAGCACATAGAGGTCGCTCATCGCTTTTAAGTGCCACCCACCTTCCTGTGGGGTCTCATTTATTAACTCTTCACTCACCTTTTTGTTTTGCCCCAAGGCCTTTGCTTGAGTTCGGCAGAAATTCATTCATTTCTGAAACGTGACCAGGGATGAAACCTTCAGGAAGATCCAGCCCAACTCTGTCATTTTGTGGAAACCAGAGCTCAGAGGGGTTAAGTGACTCACCCTAAGTCACACAACTTCCAAGTGCTCGAGATGATGATATCTGCACCGAGCCCCAAAGCCATGTGCTTTCATTGCATTGCCCTGTTTGGCAGTAACTTAATGAGTTAATGTTTTGTCTCCCCAAGAGGACTCCTAGAGGTCTCCCCATGGGGAAGAGTCTTTAGTGGGAGCTTTTCTTAATCTGTCAGAGGCCACCAGGTCTATGATCCACTCTATCTGGCTCCGGGAAAGGAAAGGAAGGTGCCAATCCCAAGAAGTGTGTTCATATTTATCTGGGCTCAGGAATCCATCACGGTCTCCCCCACTGGCCATCCTTCTCCAGTTGTACACACACTGAGGCTGACTTCCCCATGAAAAAGTCTTCCTTGATCATTAAAAACCTCATAGTCAGCCAGATCTGGATGGAAAACACTGCTCTATTTAGTCGTGTGTCTTAAGTTATTCAACTGCAAAATGGAGAGGGTGAGACCTACCTGTCAGGTGCATTTTGAGAATTAGGTGTGGTAACAGTTACACTACTGGGCGCCATGGGCTGGCTGGTAGGATGATAGACAAATTTGAATCTGTTTGACCTGGAGGCCACCTGCTGAATACAATGGAGCTCTATGGCTTGGGGATATGACAAGAAAGCCGTGTTTCTGACTATATAGAAGCAGGTCATAGGTGATGAAAATCATGGTCCTTGGAGCCTTAGAGTCCTGAGTATGAGTCCCAGATCCATTGTGTACCAGTGACAGACCTTGGGCAAGTCCCTTGAATTCAGGGCCTCTCTTTCCTCATTTGTAAAACTGGACAAATAGCAACATCTATCTAGTAATGAGTGTTAATCAGAATAATGGGTATAAGGCACTTAGCCCAATGCCTGGGATATGGTAAATGCCAATTAAATGTTAGCTTCTTTTAGTATTTGATCATTGTTACTGCTTTTACTATAATGGTGTGGTAGTCATTTGTGCTATTCACCAACTATTTCCTGTTTGATTCTGGGCAAATGGAAGGATTGCACCTCTCTACCCTGTTGAAGTTAGTTTTGGCCTCTGACTTGCTTGGGGTCAGTGAAACGTAAGGAGGATGTGTGTCCCTCTGCCTAGATGCACTAGGGCCTAGCATTTTATTTGTTACCTTCCTTTCTCCTACCACAGTGACTGTGATGGTAGAATTCCAGCCCTGAGCACATCGCCCAAGTGGTAGATAAATCCTTTGGTTGGGTGAGCCACTGAGAGCAGGGGTCAGCTGTTACAGCAGCACCACTTGGCCTATCCTGATGGACACATGTGGGTGACCCTGACATGGCAAGACAATGGGTGATAAATGGCCATCTGGCTTGTAATGTGAAGAGGAAGAAGAGCAGAAACAGAGGAGCTTATACGGTTCTTCATGCAGGAAGTTTTTGTCAAATGGTGTGATTGAAACTTGCAGGCACCCTCCTCCCCCAGAATGGAAGAGTTGGGATGTTGGTGGGTGGTTGTACAGATCGGGGACCAGATTGCAGCTGTGCATTTCCTCTTTGGAATTAGCTGGTCCTATGCCTGAACTTCCCCCATCTATTTCTCTGCAAAGAGTAGGCTGTCTATGCTTCTTGCTGTGTGGACTTCCAAGCGACTTCCAATGATCTCTGCGCAGGAGGATTTGAAAACTGTCCTTCCTGGAGGCAGCCCTCGTGAAAATTTCCCTACGATTGCTCTTAGCCAGATCCGCTACCAGCCTTCCTGTGCAGGGCCACCTGGGTGAAATCGTAGAGAAGTGACATGCACTGAATAACCACCCCCTTGGTAATCTCTGGATCCCTTTTCTAGAGAGAAAGAAGACTGGAAACCCAGGCACCCTAGAACGAACTAATGTTTTGACTCACACTCACTTATATTAAGGTATAAGTGACAGATGTAAAGTTATTCAACCCTGCACTGAAAAACCCACTGCTTTAGTGGAGATGAACAGCAAGATGAAAATGCCTAAAAGCTGAGGGAGAGAACTGAAAGGGGTAAAAAGGGACACTGAAGAAGAACATTGGTGTAGGGAGGGGCGGGATGGGCACTAAGTCAGACTTCCTCTGGGCGGTGATGTGGGTGCTTTGAAGTCAGACCGTCTGGATTCAAAACCTGCTACTGCCACTTGGCAGCTGTGTGATCTTCAGGGTAAAAGGTGGATTGTTCTGAGGCTAAGAGAGTGCAGTTGGTTCTGTTCATGAGATACTCAAATACCTGTGCAGGACCAGAGGTGGGGCTGTCTTCCCCCATCTGAGTGCCTTCTCCTGTGACCCCTGAAACTCGTTAGCATCAATGCCAGGAGCTATGTTTTCTTTGTTTTCCTGCAGGGGTATAATTGGATAGAGCCTAGTTAAACATTTACTGAGTTCTTCCTATGCAAGGGCTCTGAACTGGGTATTGTAGGTAGGGAAGAAAAGGGTGCCATTGGTGGAACTCTTCAGAGACCGCAGGGTTAGAAAACACAGGGCGTGTGGTCTGGGAAGGTCATTTCCCTTCCTTGGAATTCAGAATATGTAATAGGGAGAAACCAATATAATCTCCTTCATCACGTACTGGGGGACTAACCAAAAGGGCAGGGGTGAAAGGGCATGTGTGAAGGCCATCTGCAAACAATAAAGCTTTATTTATGATTGAACCATTGGTGTCCACTGAAGGTCATCCTTGATTGTGTCCCCTGTCCCTGTCAAAGCTCGCTGGGGTTTCCACAGGATGACTTGATGGAGACATTTGACCAGACTTGGCTTGTCTTGGGGGACTGGGCAGCTCTCCAGCACAATTCCCTGGAAGAGAGGGGCCCGTTGCTATTGTCCATCAATGGATTCTCCACGTAGAGCCAGCCCTCCACATTCCCATTCTGCGGAACTGTATCCTGCCTGAAGAATTGCTAACCATCTGGCCCACGCAGCCACATGCCAGAGGATTATCTTCAGTGTGCGAACAGCAGAGATTCAGAGGCTGGAAGGAAGCATTTTAATCTTGACAAGGGAGGCGGTGCAAATGGTTAGATACCAGAGGACCTCAGTGCATCCCTTGAGAATCTGGAAAGTATTCTTATTTTAAAAATATCACTGACTTTTGCGATTTCTGAGCCCAGATGCCCCTGTTGAGCTTCCTGATTATTTCTTCCTTGAGGGTTTTTTATACATATACATATACATACATATACATACATATATATATATATATATATATATATATATATATATATCATTATGGTCTTAACTTCAAAGATGACCTGATTAGTTGCCAACCACAAGCTTCCTGGCAGAGTGGGGTGCTTTCCCCCTTCTAGCCTGGAGCTTTCAAGGTGGCTGGGGCATGGCACTCTATGTGCCATACATCAGTGTGCACACATACACACATACCTGTATGTGACTTTCCTCTCTGGGAAGATAGGAAAGCCTCAAGTTTGGCTTAAGAGTGCAAACCAGCTGGGCGTGGTGGCTCACAGCTGTAATCCCAGCACTTTGGGAGGCTGCTGGGGGTGGATTACCTGAGGTCAGGAGTTCGAGACTAGTCTGGCCAACATGGTAAAACCCTGTCTCCACTAAAAATAAAAATTAGCCAGATGTGGAGGCACATGCCTATAATCCCAGCTACTCAGGAGGCTGAGGGAGGAGAATCGCTTGAACCCAGGAGATGGAGGTTGCAATGGGCTGAGATGGTGCCACTGCACTCCAGCCTGGGCAACAGAGCAAGACTCTATCTCAAGAAAAAAAAAAAAAAAAAAAAAAAGAGCGCAAACCACATGAGCCAGTTACTTTCATGCAAAGGTATTAATGGGGGTCTACCTAGAGCAAGCATGGTGCTTGTTAATGGGGGGAGCAAAGTCATTGCTAGTAGATGATGACCATAGAGTGATGGGGAAAGAGGTAAATACATGGTTGATGACATAAGAATGCCGAAGAAATGTCCCCAAGCCTGCTTGGTGTGTCGCTGGAGGAGAGGCATTGGAGCAGATCCTTAAAATGGGTTGGATGCTGTAGGTATGCAAAAGGTGCATGGACATTTCAGCAGAGGGGGGAGAGCGGACGAAGAGAGGCCTGAACTTAGAAGTTCTGGTGTGTACAGAAGAGGCCAGTGGTAAAGAAGTGTGTGTGAGGCTGGGGAAGGGGTAGAGGCCAGGCTGGGAGGGCCTGAAACACCAAGGAGGAAGCTGATGCTGTCAAGCCTGCATTTTGGAAAGACCTACTGTTTGAACACCTCTTATGAGGGGAGGATCAGTACCTCTGGGACAGCCTGTTCTACCTTCATCTCTGACCAACACAAAGTTCTTCCTGTGAGCAAGCCAGTGCCTATCCTTGGCCTTGGAGATGCCTGAAGGATAAATCTATGCCATACTTGGCCCTTCCATCCCTGTTTTAGATTTAATGTAACTCTGAGCATTTGTTTTTTTGGATCAGCACTATAATTTCTTTTTACAGTGACCATTGTAATAGTTAGGCATGTGCACAGAACTTCTGGAACTTTCTATCAATGACCTAGGTTGGCCTACTATAGGCAATATCATCCAAATTCATCTTTGCAGTTTGCCTAGGGGCAAAGAGCTTGGGGTTTGGTGTTCAACAGTCCTGATTTTGAATCCTATCTCAGTTACTTTGTAGCTTCCTGGCCCTGAACAAGTGACTTTCTTAGAGTCCAGCTTTCTCAGCTTGCCACAGGGGGTTACTGTGCAAGCCAATAACACAAATAACACATACAAATCACTCTGCTCTGGTTAAGGGGCCTTTCTCTTCCCAGGCAGTTGAGAGGGAGTTTTGGGAGATTCTTGGGTAGTGCTGTCATTGAGAAGATTCCAGAGCCCCTGACCTCTTTTCAATCCTCTTACTCCCTTCAGAACCTGTTTATGTGTTTTCTGATGAAAACAGGCTGCTTGCGAAAGTCTTGCTCCTGTTTCTGTCAGCGTATTCATTTAAGGCCTGAACTTTTGGTTCAGTTTCTGTTGGTTCAGGATTTTGAGCTATGCATTTTGTGGGTTTGGGATGCATGCAAAATATGTATTTTGAAGGCTGCTTTGGTCTGTTTTTAGACAATTCAAATATTTGGATAGTGCATTCCTATCTTGCCTCTCTTGCCTGTGTTTGGGGGGCCCTGGGATTTGCTCTCCCTGAGCTGCTGACTCTGGTTGTCTAAGCCCTGAATGTCTCCCAGGGTCAGCCTTGCTGGCCAGAGGCCTCATCAGAAATCTAGAGCCATCCAACGTTAGAGAAGGGAGACTCCTTGAGGATCACCCAGTTCACAACCCTTTTGTCATAGATGGAGAGATGATGGCCCAGGGACCAGGGTGGGGGTGGGGCTTGTCTAAAGTCACAGGGCAAATGGGAAGCAGAGTGGGTGACACTCCCTTCTGCTGGCACCATGCAGGGCCCGGGGGGTGCAGATATCGTTCCTCCCACTGCACTCACCCTCAGGCCTGCACATCTTTCTGTAGGTCCACAACCCCATCACTTATTAACACCTAGGCTGCCTGACTTGCAAATACCCAGAAACTCAAAGCCAGTCAAACAGACCGTTGTTTTCTGAACTCCAGTCCTTCTGCCCCGGTTCTGGCTGAGGGGAGCATTGTGCTCAGGAACCCTGCAAGGAAGGTGGTGAATTCCAGCTGCTCCCTCTCACCTCTTGGCAGAGCATGCATGTCTGGGACAGAGGTGGGAGCAAGAGAAGGATAAAGGGGCCTGTGGGCCAAAACTTTTACTGGTGTCTAGGGTGATGCCCAAGCAAGTTTCTTGCAGGGTGTGCTTTTTAAAAAAACTTAAAAAAATTTTGTTTTAGAGACACGGTCTCACTCTGTTGCCCAAGCTGGAGTGATCATAGTTCACTGAAACCTCAGACTCCTGGGCTCAAGCAATCCTCCTGCTTATCCCAGATTCCCGAGTAACTGGGACTATAGGTGCACACCATCACACCCAGCCAATTTTTAAGTATTTTGTACTGATGGGGTCTTGCTATGTTGCCCAGGCTGGCCTCAAACCCCTGGTCTCAAGCGATCCTCCTGCCTAGACTTCCCAAAGTACTGGGATTACAGACATGAGCTACCATGCTGGACCCCGTGGGGTGTTCTAACTGGTGGGTTTAGGGCAAGCAAGCATGATTACCGTGGGGTCACCACTGTGCCATGCTATTTGCAAAGTTCATGCAGGGTGTGGGGGTCAGTGTGGCAAGGCAAGGAGGTTGTGTTTAGCTATCTTATAGGGAGGTGGTCACCAGAAGGTGGTTGTATAGGGCGGGATCTGGATCTACCCCTTTGAGGAACTGGGAGGAGGCAGAGAACTGGAAACTGTGTCCTGGGTGACCGAACCCTGCTTCTGGTCTGAGAAAGTTAAGCCTTTATGATGCTACAGCAACATAAAATAAGAATTCATTCCAACTCTGGTGGTTTTGCTTCTCTTGGCCTTGGCTGCCTGGGCCACCTACTAACCAACAGGGGCACACACAAAGGGTCCCCTTGCCCCTGCTCTGGAGCTTCCCATGGGGTCCAGCTAGCCTCTGCTTGAGGTCTCACCCTTGCTCGGCCCCTTCCCTTCCCTGCCCTGTCCTTCTCTCATCGTTCCTTCCCAAGAGCCTTTCCTCACTGCCTCATTGCACCCAAATCCTGCCCTGGGCTCTGCTTCCAGGGAATCCACCCTAGGTCACTTTCCCTTCTGCCCCTTTGCCTTTTTCTTCCTCCTTTTCTTTCTTGCTAGAAAATCAGCTGAATCAGGAGAGTTTAAATCAGGGGAGTGGCCGGCAGCAGTAGATGCAGAAGGCAGTTTCAAAATCAAAACGAAAGCGTGCTCATTGGCTTTGGCCTTTAGAAGGTTTATTGGTAACTCCTAATAGTCTAATTGAATATCAAGGAGCAGTTAAACTTCACCTTTCTCCTTTATTGCTGGGCCTGTAAATCTTAAGGAAACAATCTTTAATGGGGGGAAAATGCCGGGCAAGTCAATTCCTTTGTCTTAGCCTTAGTTTTTCCACCTGCAAATTAAGGCTTTTGAGCTAGATGATCTATCCAAAATTCTATGATTATACAAATGCATTCTTGCATAACCTTATGCAAGTGAGAACATTCCTGTTTTCCAAGCTTTCAGTTTGTGGCCTAGCACAGTGCTGAGCAGGGTGGGGTAAAGTATCTATTTCACCTCTCACAGCCCCCTTGTGAGACACGAAGTGTGTTACTTGTATATTGCTCCTTCACTGTTGTGTCAGTATGCCAAGGCCTCCCAGGTTTATGTCTCCAGCCTGGATCTTGTCCCTCGAACCAGCTGGAATTGGTCTGTTTCTTCCAACCATAAAATCCCTGACCATGAGAGCATTAAATAACCACAGTAGGATTCAAATCAGCATGGGAACTCTAGTAGACATTGTAGAACGTGCTTCAAGGTTATTCCCAACAAGGGATGAGGGAACTGGGGTATTTATCCTCCAAACCCTGTCCATTATTGGTAGAGAGCTGCTTCTGGGAGGTACCAACTCCCTGACACTTCTGGTCTGCCCATGTGAGCTGAGCATGGTCCAGTGACCAGACAAGGCCCTCAGGCAGAGTTGCACATGCTATACTGGAAGCTGTAGGGTTGGCATGCTCAGGAGTGGTAAGGACTGAGGAAATATGGGCACGAGTATGGTGCTGGCAATGGCTAGAATGTCTGAGGGCTGAACCCTTGGACATGGGCATGCCAACATCTAAATCTGAGCAGAGGAGGAGGCCCCAGGGTAACATTAGAAGGGACAGTTTTGGGGGTGGTGCAGGTGGTGCAGAAGAACATTAACAGCTGTGGAGCAGATTGTGAGAATGGGAAAGAGAAGGATGGGAACTGGAGTGAGAATGACTCCACGGTGATGAGAAGACAGGAGCAAGGAGAGTAGGGGAGCATGGGGTCAAGAGAGAGTGTCCTCAGTTTAAGATGGGGGACTCAGGAGCAGGCACAATTGAGGGTGAGGGAGTTTTGGAGGAGGAAGGAGAGGAAGCCGTGAAGCCTCAAAGACAGAGGAGAAGTCTATGAAGAATGGGGTGGGATGGGGGCAAGTATGGTGCAAACATACATAGAGTGGCTCGTTTATGGTCAAGACAGGGAAGAAGGGGAAGGTGGGACCAGTCGATGGTAGATATTTTTAGGAGTGTACAGTTGACATCAAGATGAAAGAGTAAAGAAACAGGGTAGGAGGGGCATTGCCAACACGGCCCCATTTCTGTGGTCACTGGTGAATCGTGAAAACCTAGACCCAGAAGACCCACACGGTACCAAGAACTTGGGTTGGGGTGGCAAATTTCTTTGCAAATTCCAGGACAAATAAAAACGTCCCCTTTCTAGATAATTGCATGTTTATGGATCTAATTACTAAATAACAATGGTGAAAGGGAGAATTCTTCAGACTTCAGGAAGTGACTTAGAGTGATAAATATTCCTTTTCTCTCCTTATGTCTTAACTGAAAAAAAAAAAAATAGCAAGACAAGTTGCTTGTATCATGTAATGTTCTTCATTTGCTGCTCTGCTATGGTTTTCAAAAATGGCATGCTGAACAAGTGTATTAATTCAAGTTTGAAGTCCTTTTGTTCTAAAATGGTGGGTACAGGAACACATACAATTACACATTTTTGTTGTCTGTGATATAAGTTATATACCCAGACTGTCCAACATGACAGGAGACAATTTCATTTTCCTGACAAGAAATAAAGATGCCTAAACAGCCTGATAGTTAATATGATGAGTTACAGTTAGACACTGGGACACTAAATTTGGAGCACGATAATAACTTTTCCAAGTGCCCAACGTATCTCCCATGCCTGCCAGCACGTGTACTTCTGCACAGTTTATGGTTTTAATATGATTCTTCAGGTTTGTCCAAATCGTATTACAATGAATTCTCTTTCAAAGAAGATCCAGCTGAGTAATGAAGAACAATTTTGCATTAAACTTAATGATGGATTTCTTGGGCTGAAATGAAACACTTGGATCTCTTGCATTTTGTTAGGTAGGGATAGAGAAGCTAAACTGGTTGTGTACAACAGATTATGACCATTCAAACTCTGTACTTAAGCACTGGAAGAAATGGAAATTTTGTGTACTTTATTTTCGAAGAATAGAGTGCCAATGACATCAAAGATTTTATTCCAGAGGTGGGACGAGCATTCCATACACAATCACACACGACCGTCTCCTCTGTAATTGATGAGGTTATTCATTGCACACATGCACCTGGATTCCCAAAGAGCTCTTGGAGATTCTGCACAGTTTATTTAGGATGTGAAATCCCAGGATGATAACTGTGGACCAGGAGATGGGAAAACCCAGATGTGAAGGGGCACTGGTCAGGTGGAAGCCAAGAGAATGGGCTTCCTGTCATGGCCCTGACATAATGCCTGCATGGACTTAGGCCGTTTCCTCCTTTGGAAAAATGGGAAAGTAGAGGGTTAGAAAGTGCATATCCCCAAGGTTCCTCCCAACTCAGATGTGCTAGGATTCTACAACCCTAGATCTGATTTCTGCTGCCTCTTGGATTCTTCAGAAAGTGGGAGGGGGGCTCTTAATGAAAAATCCAATCACACACTTTAGTGAGGCTCACAGAAGAGGCAAGGGGAGTCAAGGGGAAGAGGAAAATGGGAGCCCTGTTAGGTTTTTTATTGTAATTGGGAGTTTCATTTGGAAAGGGACCTTTTCTTTTAAAAGTAAATTATTTGTAATGGGAAAAATGTACAGGCTGGTTTTTAGGCAGATCTGATCATTGGCTAAATATGCAGGGTGGGGAGTGGGTTTAGGGTATTGGGAGGAAAGCCTTCTATACTTTAAAGGACATTTATTACTTTCTTAAATTGCACAGTGGTAACATTATTGTAATATGAAGCAAGTAGTTGTCAAGAAATTCTTAAAAATTAGCAATGGGCTAAAAAATGCAAGGTGACAGATTGGTGCCCAGGGTGCTGGGGGAAGGAATAATTTACAGCCTCCAAGTGAAATCTCAGGTTGGTTGTTCTTCATTTCTAGAAGCATAACACAACATTTGCAGCCTGTGCTGGGTAAATTCACCTCTTGTTAATTTTGGAAGCTGCTGTCAGCCCCTTCACTTCCCTTTCTCAGCTTCAGCGATGAGGCCAGCTGATACAGGGGTATCCAGCACTGTCTCAGGGTGTGAGCCTTCTCCTGTGTCCCCACAGGGGGCCTGCCACGTTGCCCTGTGGCATGGAAGCCCCATGAAAGCAGGGAGTCTGTTTTGCATTTCTGGTTGCCTGGCACACAATAGGTGTTCAAGAAATATTTTTGAATGTGTGACTTGCTTCCAAATTGACTTTTGTTTGTGGCTTTATCCAGCTCCTGGGAGCAATATCAGCATTAAGAACAAGCAAAGCTCTAGGAGATGAAGGGGTGAGGGACTGGGAGGTTTGCTACCTCTGGTTCCCCTACAACAGACTCCCTCCAAGACGCAGAAGAGAATGGAGCCAGTGCAGGCCACCTTTAGAGTTCTGTGTCTCCCATTTCTTCCTTCAGTCCTGGAGGTCTGCCACAGCTGGGTAGCTGGAGAAAGCCAACAGGATTGGCAGAAATGCATGTTTTCTGTGGGTCCCACATACAGGTGGCAAGAACCACTCTCCCTTGGGGATTCCAGAATCTGCTCTGGAATTAGACTTCATCCAAGCCAACCTGGGGGCACCTGCGAGGGAGAGAAGCCACCATGGTCTGGCCTGGCCACAGTTTCCCAGAGGAAGCTCTGTTGTTTGGATGAGAAGTAATGTGTGTTTCTAGTCATACATTCTCATATGGACATAATTCAGCTTTTACTAATTGGCTTTACAATTTTCCCAGTAGTTAATATTCATCTGTCAAAAACGGAAGCATAAATAAATAACTTCGGTTCACGCACACCTCTTATTAGGCCATACATCATGTTAGAAAGTTCGCATTCTTTAACCAGGAAGATGAAATTAGAAACATCTTGAAAAAGCCTTCTTGTTATCAATCATGTCATCTTGAACATGTTTCGAAGCTTGCTGCTGGCATCAAGAATAGATGTTTTATTCAAAAGAATGTATTTAAAGAAAATGACAGCACTTTTCGATTTCAGCTTTTTAAAAACAGGAAATCTTTCAGTTCCTCCTGACTGTGAGCATTCCAGCACCTTGGAAGATGTGTGGAGAGGCTCTAGCCTAGATGCATAAGGGTGGAGAATTTCCCGAGCATTTACAACAGGTGTGGGACAGGAGCTGATCATGATTCAGCAGAAAGTCTTGGTTCTTGTGTGGTTTGAAAAGGTTACTTGCCCTCTCTGGATTTCAGTCTACTTATTTGTAAAATGAAAAGGTCGTGCAAGATTAACGTCAGAGTTCAGGCTGCTGTAACAGAAATACAGAATTGGGTAGTTTAGACAATAAACATTAATTTCTTACAGTTCTGGATACTGGGAAGTTCAAGATCAAGGTGCCAGCAGATCTGGTGTCTGGTCAGGACCTGCCTCCTAGTCCTCCTAGTCTGCAGATGGCTGCTTTCTCCTTGTGTCCTCCTATGGAGGAGAGCAGAGAGAAAGATTCCATGTCACCTCCTCTACTCTCATGACCTCATCTAACTCTGATCACCTCCCAAAGACTCTGTCTCCAAATACTCTCTTATCGAGGGTTAGAATTTCAATATATGAATTTGGGGGAGACACAAACATTCAGCCCATAACAATTAACGTCTTCTCGGGACAGAGGAGGGTAGCACTGGGTTCTCAGAGCACCAGGAGAAGGAGGCAGTAGAAAACTTCATTCATCATTCAAGTAGATTCTGCACAATTTCCCCTGGTATATGTTTGCTTAAAATAGAAAAGTTGACAGTAAGTTACCCGCATTGAATCCACTGACCTTTGTAAAATGTGCTTTGCTCCCAGCATCTTTTCCTGCCCCTGGCTCACCGTGTACTCCTCCTAGGATGGGGAAGGCAGGATGAGACATTCTCTAATGTTCCTCCAGCTCTGACCTCTGACTTTAGGGGGCTTGCAAAGGTGCAGGTGGCTCCAGGTATCCAGCCATCCCCTTCTAGGAGGGGCAGGATTTCTCCCCAGCCCCAGCCATGCTTCTGTAGTTGCCTCCACTAAGTTCCACAGCACAGTGTGTGTGGTGAGGTAATCCCTGATCCAGGAGAACAGGCCCGTGGTCCCGCTCTACCCCATTGTCCTTTACAGCCTTGGGCAAGTCATTTCCCCTTGTCTGGGCCTCACTCTCCTCATCCATGAAAAGAGAAAGTTGGACAGATCAATCTCCAAGAACCCAGATTTAGGAATCACCCTGGGAATTTAAAAGATTGTGAGGGCTGGCCCGGCGCGGTGGCTCACGCCTGTAATCCCAGCACTTTGGGAGGCTGAGGTGGGTGGATCATGAGGTCAGGAGATCGAGATCATCCTGGTTAACACAGTGAAACCCCGTCTCTACTAAAAATACAAAAAATTAGCCGGGCATGGTGGCGGGCGCCTGTAGTCCCAGCTACTCAGGAGGCTGAGGCAGGAGAATGGCATCAACCCCAGAGGTGGAGCTTGCAGTGAGCTGAGATCGCACCACTGCACTCCAGCCTGGGCAACAGAGCAAGACTCCAACTCAAAAAAAAAAAAAAAAAAAAAAAAAAAAAAAAAAAAAGGATTGTGAGGGACTGAATGTGTTTCTACAAAGCAAATAGAACTTGATCTATTTCCCTAAAATCCAGATCCCATGGGAGCAGTGCTTTCCTTATTGCAAAGACAGTTTAGAATCTGTACGTCTGTCAAATGAATCCAGAAAACAGAGATGCAGTCCTCCAGGTCCAGGCCTTTGGCCACCACCCAAGGCTGTTCCAGGGACAAGAACATTCAAAACTTTTTCACTCTCCCATGGTCCTGAAGGACAAATACCAGAGCCTACAAATGCCACTCAATTGGCATTCAATGATCCTAGAATATTGGACATAGAACACACATCAAATACATCCCCTGAGAGAGAAATTCACTGGCTGGCGGTCATCACAGTGGTGACACAGGTGGGACTAACACCCAGGGATCCCAGCTCCCTCTCCAGGGTGCTCTCTACAACCTGAAATTTGCTTTTTGTTGAAGAACCTTAACACAATTCCCTGAAATGCACAACTTAATTTTGAATTCTTTCTCTTCTTGATGCATTAATATAAAGTCATAGTTTGTAAAAATACATAAACACTGAAACTACACTTCAAGCCATATGCTGCTAACCACACCCATCTGCCACCCCAAATTTCCAACATGACTGACTGTCGAAAACTCATCATGGGCAGTTTGCCAAACACTTCACAGCCAAACCTTGTTGACAATTAATAATGTTAAGGGTGTCTATGACATCCCATATTAGTCAAATGGATTGATTTATGACAAACCTGTCTCCTCCACCCTACCCTATTTAAAAATGGAAGGCATGGGATTCAGTTACTAAGAGTTGCAGCCAGGATAGAGATGATTAGGACAAATTCTAGCTCCTAAGAGCCCACAGTCTGGCAGGACAGAGGAGCCTTGCAAGCAAGATTTGATAATATCAGACAGACTAAGAAAATTCACAGAGTGCTCCTGGGCCTCAGCAGAGCAGGGAGCACTGCTGGCAGGCAGATTGTGAGGAGCGGAGAGAGGCATCTGAACCAGGCCATGGAAAAGAGGAAAGGTTTGGGCCCAAGTAGGTGTATGACTTGAGGCCCAAAGGCGAGAATGCACAGTGGACGTTCGAGGAACAGTGGATGCAAGTGGAGATAAGATTGGAAATGGCTGATGGAAGTCCAACTTTAAGGGTCTTAAATGCCAGGGCAATGACTTTAGCCCTCACTGAAGAAGCAACTGAGGTACTATCATAATGGCAATTGACAAAGAGGGAAACATACAGACTTTGGAGAAAGACAATCTGAGGTTCCAATCTTGGGTATTCTGCTTTTCAGCTGGTGACCTTTGGCAAGTCACTTAACCTGTTATCTCTATAATGGGAGCATGAATCTGTATTTTATAGGATAGCTCCTCTAAGTTATGTATCACTTTTTTCACTAGTGAGAACTAATATGTATTGTTGTGTATATACCGTGCATTGTGTTAAACTTTATATGACTGACATCATTGACTCTTTAAAATGACTTTCTGCGGTAGATGCTATTATTATTTGCATTTCACAGATAAGGACACTGCGACTGCGAACAGGGATTCCCGATTCATACTGCCCATGGTCAGAGAGCTTCCCACCTATGCAAGCACGTCAGGGAGTTGCCCACAGTCAAATGCCATCACTTAGCACCTATGCTGTCTTAGGAAAGGTCAAGCATGTGCTAAGTGAGCATTTCACATGAACTAACTCCTATAATCTTTGCAGCTGCCCCAGGAGAGTGGCATATTGTCTCTCCCATTACACAGATGGGGAAGGTGAGGTCCAGGGAGGATGAGTACCTGTTCCTACCAGACAACTTGGACCTGGGAAGTTAGAGTCTGGTTCATTGACTTGCACTGCATTGCTTGGCCAGAGATTACAGTTTGATTGCTTAGAGTGGAGTCTGGCAGTGGTATTTTTAAAGCTGCCTGGGTGATTCCGATGTGCAGCTGGGACTGAGAGCCACTGGCCTGGTGGCAAAACTCAGCTCTTGATCAAGACTTTAAAAATGAAAAAATCCAAGCAGTTCTCTAGTTATGATGTCCATGGATTCCCAAACCTAGATCTTTGTTCAGGAAACAGACTGGCTTCAAACAAAATAAAGTCTGGATCACACTGCTACTAGTAGTATTTTTCTGTTTGTTGGCTTGTTTTAAATAAAGGCAGAAGGAGAGATGTTTTTTCAGGAATTTAGATATCCTGGTACATTAATAGGAGTGCCCAGGGCAAAAGAATCTTTTACCCATCTGTCAAGTTTGTGCCATCACCTGTCTGCACAACAAATTTTATTTTCTACAGATATTTAAAATAGTATGAACTGTGGGGCTCCTGAACTCTAGAAAGTATGGGCTTTAGTAGGAGAGAACAAAGTAAGTTTTCAGCTTCATTTCTCCCCTTTGAGAAAAGAACTACTATCTGAGGGCTCTTAGATAAACCAGAAAAGAACCTTTGATTTTCGATACTTCAGAATTAAGACGATCAGTCCTGAGGATGATTTGGGATGTGTAGGTTCACCTGGCTCCTTTCTTCTATTTTTGGGGGTAGTTGCTTTTCTAAGCTAATCAAGGACTCTGTCTCCATGCATTGCTGCCCCAGCCCTCTGTAGGACCTGCACGCCGTGCCAATTAATAAACTTTCTTCCTCCCCTAGGCCTGCTCTCCCGGCTTCTCTGTCCCCATGAATTCAGGACATATTTGGGTACCATGTGAATAGAGCTTTCCATGCTTTTCAGAGAAGGTTGTGTTGTCACCCTATTGACACTTCTAGGAGGGGAGGCCATTAGGCTGCCTCCAGGATCAGGCAAGAGATGCTGAGATTCCTTCAAGTCATGAATTTCAAAAAACCGATGAATTGTTTGGGTGCGTGTCATGAATCAAGGCTCAAAGTGGATCCAGCTTTTGCCAAGGAGGTCTGTCCATGCTGTTGGATAGTGTTCTGCGGTCTGTTCAGAGGTCATGTTTGATGTCACCAAAGAGGCTTTGCCTCTCCCTTGAAGAAGGGATGCCTGCCTCAGTGTGAAGATGACAAAAAAACCTGATGGTAACAATATTAACTCTAATGATGATGATAATAATAACTGAAATTAGTTGTAAGTCCAGCACTGTGCTGAACACTTTGCAAATATTATTTATTTTAACTCTCATCACAATCCTCTGAGGTAGGTTTAGTTTTATCCCCATTTAACAGATGAAAAAACTGAGGCTTAATTTAGGATATTCAAGTAGGTGGTCTCAGTAAGTCACAGAGCCACTTGCAGCCTGAGTCTTCATTTCTAAGGCCTGCGACCTTTTGTCCCCCAGGAGTACAGATGTAGAAAGTTGTTTCGTAAATTTAGTTGACGGTTGCCTCTTGAGAACTTTCTGAGATTGGCTCAGATTTTGTTCTGGAGAGAGAGGTGAGACACACTGCCTCTTCCGCATGACACCTCTTCAGAGGGAAGCAGACCATTCCCCGCCGCTCTCGTGTTCTCTCCTCTGTCAATTACATAACACTGCTTCCTTCAAAAATTTCCCACTGGGCCCTTCACAATCTTATGCTGTAGTCCATCTGATCAATATTTCTCTTAAAACCTTCCTAGTACCAAATAGAAAACTAAAAACACAATCTCACTAGTGACATTTTTTTAAAAGCAAGAAACTGCAAGGCATAAAATGTTTGAACTACATGGAATCTTAAAGACAATTTTATCCAAACCCCCCATTTTATGCATGAGACAACTGAGGCCCGCAGAGGGGAGCAAACTGGCCAAGGTTGGGGAGCAAGTTAGTAGTAGATCAGCACCCCTGCATATCAGCCTCAGTTTACTCATCTCTAAAGTGAGGTGCATGGGGCTGCTGGGAGGATGAAATGCAGTTTTCCCATGACATCCTTAGCTCAGTACTTGTTACACAGAGGTGACTACATCCTGGGGAGAGATAATGCAGGCAGGACCGTCAGAGGGATGGGGAAGGATTCAAGAGAGAAAAGCAATGGGACCTGGGCTGTGGGAGGGAGAACTGCCAGGGCTGAATGACTCCCAAGTTTCTTGGTTTCAACTCCCATGAAATGAGTCTCAAAGGATGAATAGGAGTTTATCCAATGGGCAGGGTGGGGAGAGGCTCTGTGCCCAGACAGAGTGGCCTGTGGGCACCTGTCGAGCTGGATGTGTTGAGACACGCAACACACATCATCTCTTGGACTTTGGTTTCCCCAGTGGAGCACAGACAATCGTGAAACATGCATCTTAGAAGCAATAACAGCTACAAAAACAGCAGGGAGAGAAAATGAAAATCAATGCTTGAAATAGTGTTCGAAAGACATTTCAACACCTTTGTTTGCTGACGTCTCATGAGCTCCATCCAGAGCCTCTGAGTTAATGAAGTTTAAGCAGCTGTCCTCTTCCCTGACACGGTTTGTCCCTGATGTCACCTAAGCTGTGGTCCTGATGACTGTCCAGAGAGCAGTCCTCTAGCTTTCCTTCGGAGCTACCTCTTTTATGACTATTATCATCTGATGCTGGATTGGACCTGGAGTTGGTGGGAGCAGTGAGAACCATTATCAGAGGCCCCAGAGGGCTTCCAACTATTCGTTCGTTCCTCCTCCTGAATTACATTTTAATCAAAATTTACAAACGTGTTAATTTCTGGCCAAACTGCAGCAGTATGCAGAAATGCCATTTGCTTTGGAGTGCTAAACGAAAGCGTGTTTTCTTTGTCCTGCTTTGCTCTTGTTTTTAACTTCCATTTGTCCCAATTCCAGAGCTGATCCCAGGTGTTGAGATCCCAGGCCTATGAGCTCCCTTCTGAAAAGGGTGTGTGTAGGGGACTCTGCAGACTCTCTGCTCCTCAGTAACAGAGCTGAATGGGTATTTGGAACCAGCCATGGCTGAAGCTTGCACACTGGCAAATCTGACTTTCTGCCCGTGTCCCCAACAGGGATGCTGTAGATATGCAGGTCTGAGTGTCCCCGTCCTGCCTAGTCACCTCTCCATCACACCCTTCCCCACTGTACAGCAAACTATTGGCACATTGGAAACCATGGGGGTACTTCACCCAGAAATCTGGCCTCACACACTTCCTGGGACCAGAGAGTTTGCCACTGTGGGATCTCAAGGGGCCATGAGTGGTCTGTTTTCTCCACGTTGCCTTGAACTTGCCTAGGTGAAGAATTAATTGCCAGGTAGGATAGGCTGCACAGCATCAAATGCAAAGCCTGCCCTATACCTTAAATAAACTCTGCACGTGCAGCGTCATCTCACTTCATCTTTCCTACATCCTGCATGGCCCAGAAAGGTTCAGACAGTGCTCAAAGTCACACATTCAATGAGGGATGGATCGGGATCAAGAAACAGGACAGTTGCCCACAGAGGTGGGGGGTGAGCTTAACCCTGGTGTGACTACTGTTGTTGCGGAGTGGCTGTGGCATGTCTACACCATGTTAGTTATTGAAGAATTAGGACTCATTTTCTGAAATACTTGTGCGCTGCAGAAAGAGTGAGGGGGTCACCCGGCAAAGGCTGGGGCTCTCTTGAAAAGGGATGCAGGCAGCTAGCTGGGGAGGGGGGCTACCAGAGGAAAGAATCTCTGATGGGGAGGAGCCCCAACATCCAGGCCTTGGAAAGAAACTCTCAAATGACTTGAGTTCACTAGCCTGGAGGAGGGAGGGAGTAGAGAAATATCTGAACTGGTTTAAAGAATCCATGGAAAAGGAATTAGCTAGTTAATGCATGTCCCAAGTATGGCACCAATATATAGCAGCAAATTCTGTTTTGATATAAGGAAGGACCTTCAAGTGTTCGTGATACCCAAATGTGGAACTACCCGACTCAACTGGTAGTGAGTTTCCTGTCACTGGAGCATCCTATCAAAACTGAAACCACCCGCCTTACTTAATGAGAATTTGAGTACCCAGTAAGTGCACTGGGGTGGGAGCAATGATAGTCTTTTGAGTGTAACATAAAACTGAGCCAAAGTTTTAATTAATCCCAGGACTTTGGGACGCTGAGGAGGACGGATCACTTGAGATCAGGAGTTTGAGATCAGCCTGGCCAACATGGTGAAACCCTTTCTCTACCAAAAATACAAATTAGCCAGATAAATTAGCCGAATACAAATTAGCCAGGTGTGGTGGTGCATACTTGTAATCCGAGCTACTTGGGAGGCTGAGGCGGGAGGATCTCTTGAACCTGGGAGACAGAGGTTACAGTGAACGAGATAGCATCACTGCACTCCAGCCTGGGAGACAGAGCAAAACTGTGTCTCAAAAAAAAAAAAAAAAAAGAAAAGAAAAGAAAATGCAGAATGCAAAAGTATGCATATATCATGACCCTAATTATGCACATACATTTATTTATTCCCTATTTGTCTCATAAGAAGTATTGAAGGCAACATGGATGAACACACCTGCATATGCACCCCATATGCCTAAAAGTCTTTGAAAATGTGAATGTTTATTCCTGGGTTGTAGGATTATGGGTATCTTCAGTTTTCTACTTTATTTTTTTCCCCAGTATTTTACAAGTTTTAAAAAAATATTTGTATAACAAGGTGGGGGCCCCCAGAAGAGCCGAAAGCAGTTGTTGGAATGCCTTAGGCACTTGGTGATGATTAGTTCCCTCTCCGCCTGCTTTCTCCCATCTGCTTACGCCCCCAAATGAGCAGCTCATGCAGGTCATTCTAGACAATGGGAAGTCAGTGCTCTAAGAGGGTCTCATGCCCTCTAGGGGTCCTGGGGCCAAGAAGTGGCTAGGGGTGCGGACCACCCGATCACTGATCACTCTCTTTTGAGGCAAAGGAACAAGCACCTTCCCCAGGTTGAGCCAGGATCCCGCCAGGAGTGAACCTAAGGAAGTGCTTGACTGTCATTCTGGAAACTGGCTCAGGAAATTCCAAGTCTCTGAGAATGACTTCCAAACTCCAAACGCCTTGTTAAACACAATGGGTCTGAATTCATCAGCTCAAGCCAAGCCTTGTCATAATCCCCAGAATCACAATGAGTGAAACAGAGGGTGCTGATACCTCCAGTGTGCACATCAGGTTTACTTATACTTTTATAAAGAGGTTATTTGCAAAAGTGCAGTTAATCCCATCATGCTTTGTAATTTAAATGTCACTAGAAATGATGGCTGACATGCAACTGATTAACAGCAGCCTTTAGTGCCAAATTAATCAACATCTAATCCAGAGGATGTATTAAGATGGAATAAGATTTTAAAAAAACATCCCTCCTTCCCAGCCCTCTCTGCTGTTATTTCAATAGAATGCCCAACTTTCCCATGCAGTTCGGGAGTTTGATTAAAAGGTATGTTTGAGTGCTTTTCTTACATAGAAAGGACACACAAATGATAAATTGTCAAAACAGAAGTGTGATTATCCCCTTTGGGGGAACTGAATTCCTTCCTCTTCCTTTGATGTGGCTCAGATGACCTGTCAATCATTCTGCCCAAAGATGCCTGTTGAGGGAGGTGGCTGAAGCCACATCCATCTATCTCCCAACATTCTAGAAAGATAAGCCATGTGTTGACAGTCCCAGGAGTTCTGGTTGTTCTGAAGGCATAATACATTTTTGATTTTACCTTTGATTCTGTGAGTGACCCTGTGTCCTTGCAATAAATTTTTTTTTTTAAAGAGTTAGCCAGTGCTTGTTTTTATTGTTTGACAAAAAAAAAAAAAAAAGTCTTGATATAAATGTGTTGAGGGAAAATGATTCTGAAGTATTGAAAAGTTCTTTAAACAAACAAAAGATTAAAGAGTTAAAAGAGCTCTCCCCCCCAGGATTTCTAGTAAAAATAAACAATATTTTCAAGGAAAACATGCTGAAAGAGTGGAGGATTTTCTCATGGGTCAGTTGCCATCTAGGTGTGAGTGAATTTTTCTACCTTCCTTATCAAAGAGTCTTAATGATATTCTTCAGTACTTCCTGATTCTTAAACAAGGCTCTGGGGCTGGAAAGCAGGCATCAGCCCTAAGTGTACATTTTAATTTCCTTCCTGAAATTCTATATTTGTTTTCCAGCATCTTTTGCTGTTCCTAACTCTGGGACCTTGGGATGTTACCTATTCCTGCAGGTGAGATGTCCTTCCTTATAGCCCAGGAGTGCAGGAGCCAGGGTGAAGGTCTGAGGGTGACTCTTGCCTTCTGGTCTGGGAGAGACAAGATGAGACTGCTGACCTCCGTGGGCCTGATTGCCGGGCAACCCTCCGGCAAGGTCACCTTTCCTACCACCTGTGGCTATTCATATCTAAAAACCTTGCTCTCTTCCTTTCAAATGCATTTCCAAAGGTTATAGTACATGAAACAGATGACTTAGCTCTCTGAGAGCTCAATTTTGACTTTGTAAAATTAAAAGCAATGGCTCCTATGTGGGAAAAATATTGTCTCTTGAAACAAAATGAATAATTACATCATGGGTTCAGTGATTATTACCAGCATGTGTCAAAAGTGGGACTCACATTTCTTTACCATAATCCCCCATATTCAGTCTCCCACCTGCCGGAAGCTCAGTATTCTCAAAGAGGCAGCTTTCCCACTGGAAAGATGTGACTTCTTGTGAATCTTGAAGGCACAAATCTATACCCAGAGGTGCTATTATCCAGGATGATGGTTTTCAAACTCTTTCTTTCTTTCTTTCTTTCTTTCTTTCTTTCTTTCTTTCTTTCTTTCTTTCTTCCTTCCTTCCTTCCTTCCTTCCTTCCTTCCTTCCTTCCTTCCTTCCTTCCTTCCTTCCTTTCTTTCAAGCAGCAGAACCTTAATTTCAAATGATATATTCTGCAGACACAGACCCTATTTACAGCTAGGGTAGACTAAACAATGATTTCCAACAAGTCAAGGTTAGCTGACCTAGATATTTGCATGTCTTTAAATAATATTCCAATTCTTTATTACTTTCACAGTGGAAGGCGAAATGTTGATGTTGTACTTCTCTGCCTTGATTGATCTCTCTCTCTCTTTTTTTTTTTTTTGGCACACTGCATGTGCCATCTTATGCAGTGCTTATAACAGTCCTAGAAAGGAGGAATTATTTTACTATGGACATTTTACTGATAAGCAAACTGAAGTTCAGAGAGGTTGACTAACTCACACAAGATCACACAGCAAGTAAGGGGCACCCTGCGATCTGTACCCTGGTGGAGAACTTTAGAGCAACACTCGTAGGCACCACCACCTGGAGCTCCGCAAACTCTAACAGTGCAGCAATAGCAAGTCCTCTTTCCCCTTTCTGCTTTCTTCCCTTGTGGTTCATCTCTGTTGTTCCCTTCTCTCCTTCTCCCTGGCTTGGAGACAGCCTGGTCGATTTCTTCATTTTAGTAGGAGCCCCAGGGGCTGCTAACACCCTGTCTCTTTTGCTTAAATGGAAACATCATCACGGCCAGGTCCTGGCATGCGCTCTGGGAAAGATAAGGTGGAAAGTTTACACACCAGAGCTTCCAAGGAATGTGCAGAGAGAAAGTGATTTGTGATGTGTGATTTGAAACACCAAACTCCTTCTGGGCTTGGAGCTATGTCCTACCTCTGGGAGCTGCTGGATCCGTCTCCGCCCTCATGACTGGGTCATGCGTGCCTATTTTAGGAGGAACTCTCCTTTTAAGGGGAATCCAGCTGGCGGATGTTCCTCTTCAGCTTCCGGCAGGCCCAGACACTGGGTTTCTGCCAGTGTCAGCCTGAGGTGGAAGCCATGCTGGCAAATAGTTTGCCCAGGTCCTGATGCTTCCAAAATCCTTTTGGTCCACCAAGGTTCCTTCTTCCCACTGTGCCCCAAGGTTGCTTCCCCCCACTGCACCCCAATGTTTCCTGTCTTCCACTGTACCCCGTGGCTGCTCTCATAGGCCTCCCATCTCCATCTAAACGTAGCCTGGTCAGATGGAAGAGGGGAGGCCCTGACAGCAGGAAACTTGCTCCCACATCCCTTCCTTTCCCTCTAGTCCTGACATAACACGGGGCAGGGCTGGTCCCGAGCGTAGGCTCAGCAGCAGACTCAGGGGTGGCACACTGGGGCTCTAGCAAGACCAGGTCTGGAGATGAGCCTGGGGTCAGTGAGCATACTGGTAGCATCTGTAGCTTAGGCAGGGAGGTCACGTGACAGGGACCAGGCAGCCCTGTGGACCTGGGTGGGCAGGAGAAGAGAACATGAATTTTTATTTTATTTTATTTTTTATTTATTTATTTTTTTTGAAGTGGAGTCTTGCTCTGTTGCCCAGGCTGGAGTGCAGTGGCAGGATCTCGGCTCACTGCAAGCTCCGCCTCCCAGGTTCACGCCATTCTCCTGCCTCAGCCTCTCGAGTAGCTGGGACTACAGGCGCCCACCACCACGCCCGGCTAATTTTTTGTATCTTTAGTAGAGACGGGGGTTTCACCGTGTTAGCCAGGATGGTCTCGATCTCCTGACCTCATTATCCACCCGCCTTGGCCTCCCAAAGTGCTGGGATTACAGGTGTGAGCTGCCGCGCCCTGCCTGAACATGAATTTTTAGAATGTAGGATGTGGCAGATAGTCAGAGGTTTCCAACCAGCACTTCATTTCATTTGTCATGACAGAATGGACCCTAGAATTTTTAATATCCCTAGAATGACCCTAGAATGTCTCCTCATTCTCAGTGACTCTTACCCCTTAACCCTTTCCTTGCTCACTCAAAGTGAATTTCCCCATCCCTCTTCTCAGATGACGTGTGGCTTATTCCAGCCATCCCAGCACAGTCCACCCTGTCTCCCTAGTCAAGACTTAGGCATATTTCCTGTGTACTCCCTTTCGCCTGCTGAACTCACCAGGGGTCATCAAGCTCTTTAATGGCGGGGACTGGGTCCCAGGCTTTTGGGAGCTGCACCCAGCAGTCTGGAGATCCTGGTGGGGATGGGTACCTGAGGTGAGTCAGCAGCCTCACCAGATGGCAGAGAGCCTAGTGCCAGTGACCAGAGGGCAGGGACCGGGTCATTGACTTGAGCCATGCAGATGTCGGAGGGATGTACGTGGAAAAGCCTCACTGTTGGTCAGAACACTCCGGCAGCAAGTGACAGAAACACACCTCCATCTGAGTTAAGAGATAGAGGGGATTTGTTGGAAAGCACTGGGGTAGCCATAGATGGGAAGAAAGAATTGCTGTCCATATAACCCTCATTGCTCCTGGGCCCCTTCTCTCGTCCCCTAGAAGCACTTGTCTGGAACGGCCCTGGAAGTGATGCCTCCTGACACACCATGCACTGGGCATCTCACTCACTTCATCTTGTCCCAGCCCTGGCAGAAAGTCCCAACCACACACCCCTGGTCCTCCAGCTCCAGCTGGAAACGTCTCAGGGAAGTGACCCTGTTGGCTTGAGTCACATGCACAGCTTGCATCTTAGTTTGCCTCAGACTGAAGTGGCTGGTGGAAGTAAGAGTTCTCTAAAGATTCACCCAGTCCTATTGTTCTAAGGGGATACATCCTATAATTGCTGTATCCTCAGAACCTAGCACGAGACACTGCACATAGTAGATCTGCTTAACCATGTGCCAAATGCATCCGCCTCTTCCCCAACATCCATTACTGCTGTAACCCACCAAGAACTGAATTCCATGGTACTTCTCAGGATCCTTGAGGTCTGGACCAAACCCTGGATTGGTAAAGACATGTTTATGATGCAGACCAGTTGGGGAGATTTTTCTTGAAGGAGCAGCAGCTTGGGAACAGCTGGCCTGGTGAGAGCATTCCTCTTCATCTTGGCTCTGTCTGCTGTAGTTGGGGGCAAGTAGGGGATTCAGCAGTAAAGGAATGGGAGCCCAGAGAGATGGTGATGAACGAGAAGGAGACAAACAGCTCTAGCCTGTGTGTTCCTGCCTTGTTGAGGCTGAGACTGAGGGCCTGCAGGGACATTCTGAGTGAAGAACGTTCCAGGCCCACCTATGGACTCCAGTTGCTGACGATGAAGGTAGCCAGATGGGGGTGTTGGTTAAAGGTGAGGGCTTGGGGGAGCTGGGAGGGCAACCCACCATCATCTCAGCCCCATTTTCCCTTTAGGAGGCTTAGAAGGGCTAATAAGAAATTTTGGCATCAGAGAGAGCAATGTGGCTTCCTACAATAGAGTCACAGTGTGAGCACCTGAGGTTGAATGTCCTTGGACCAGCTGAGCCTCAGTCTTAACCCTCTGTAAGATGGACCTGATAGAATAATCTACCTAATAAGGGTATCCCTGAATAGTAAGTGCACAAACATTAAGCTTAATGTCAGTCATTCTGTCATTTTTGATTGAGGCATTGCATTGTGAAAAGTTCTATCGTAAATTCATGATTTCAAAACTGAGTGTGTGGAGCTCTGGACTCTTGGAGTGACTGCCAAGGCCAAGGTTGGGGGTGTAAAATGAGGAGGTCATCAGCATGAGTCTGAGCTCTGTCTTCTGACTTCAGCCAGGCCAGCTCCACTCACACAGGCTTCTGGGTTGGGGCTCCCTGTTAGATTTCATGTGCTGCTCTAAAGCCTATCCACAATTGACAGCAAAGTAGAAGGAACATGGGCTCTGCACCAGCCTGGTCAGGTTCTTCCCCAGCAGCTCTGCTGTATATGGTTGTGCAGAGGATCAGGATGCTGATGTCCCAGGACCTGAGATGGGTGCTCCTCCAAGTGAGCCCAGTGACACCCATAGAAACCCTGGGAGGTGGAGTGGGTGCCTCCTGCGATCTGCGTGCAGTAGCTAGAGCTCAGCTGGGGTGGGTAACTTATTTAGGGTCCCATGGGTAGTAAGTGTGTGGAACTGAGATTCAAGTCTGGAAAATTCTCAGTCCCCAGGACATATGCTACTGAGCAGCCTCACACCTGACTTCAAGCCTGGTGTGACTTTTTCTTTAGTTGACAAAGAGGCACTGCATCTCTTTGTTGATTTGGGGAAGGGCTTTTCCCTGCTCTGGCTCTTCTCTATCCTGCCTCCAACTCCATTTCTCCTCCTTCAACTTCACCTCTCACTTTCATCCTTTCTCTGCTCAGTTTTTTTTCTGTTTCATTCATGACCTTCTGGAGGCTCCCGGCTTATTGTCTTGGAATGACCGAGGACGAAGAGGTCTGCTTCATAAAATTCGAGGGTCCCTGTTAGCACTGAGCTTGACATTTGCACCCTGTCTGTATCTGATGGGTTCTCTTCTCTCTGTGCCCTGCTGTTCCACAGCTAAGCAAACCTCCCCAGGTCCAATATTCATCTCTGTGTCCCATTTAGTGAATAAGACGATGCTTCTTTGGTGACCCATCCACATCAGGGTGGGTCCTGGCATCAATAATCAAAGATGTCTCAGGTTCCATTGAATCTATTAATGTTTCTAACTTAGCTGACTCATTGTGTGGAATACACATGACTAATCCATCAAAAAAGAGAGAATTCTCACATTGCAAATTTCTGTATGTTTATAAGAAAGTTAGGTTTTCTTGTGCTTTTCTCCCCATAGTGCCTGTCATTCTGGATAAGGATGGCATGTTCATAAAAGGGAAATGAGTGGAGAAGGAGGGAAGGAGATGTGAGCAAAGCATTTAAAGTGATGCCAGAATATAAGCAACAGTGTTTCATGTTATGAAAAACTGAGAAAATGAGTCTCTACATACAGGAAGAACTCAGCAGCTGACCTCGAGAAGAAAGGAAAACATCCTCTCTTCACTTTTCTCCAGGTTGCATGTGCCCAGGGTCTTGAGTTTCCAACTGGGGCATAATGGATTTTTGGTGGCCTGTGACTTTATTATGAGCCTTTCCCCAAAGTGTTTTGAAATGGTACGAAAGATCGTATTCAATTACAAACCCAGGCTACTTAGAGGTCGTTCTGCAACCTTGAACAAGGCAAGTAAGCCTGACTTCAACTCTACGCAATGGATTATGCAATGGTTGAATTTCTAAGCTTGGAAGTTTCCATTGAGAACAAATGGGGTGGTGAGAGCTTCCCTGCCCCTTTCAGGGGCATTAAGAGGATCACCAGGCAGGTGAATGTGACAGTGCCCTAAAGTTATGAAGAAATCCGTGCAAAACTGTATGTTGCGATAGTTCTTTTTGGGGCTGTTGTACCATGACCCCTTCAACAGTTGATGAGTCATCAGATAGGTGCTGCTTTAAGGAATGTGGATGTAGGTTGGACAGAGGCTGACCCCAACTCTCTACTCATTTGCACTGTGCATGGCAGATTTGTTCTGGGAGTTTCTGCTTTGCTCCTGTCTTAAGCCACCAGACCACGTGTTCGGTAGTCCACCCCTGACCACAGCCTCTCTGCCTGGATGGGCCCAGGCGACTTCTAAAATCTCTCTCTCTCTTTTTTTTTTCTTCAGTTTTTATCCAACATGGATGTCTTGACCCAAGAGAAAAAAAAGGGATCCCTTCAAAGTCCTTTCCCCAGTTTCCTACACTTAGTCCCACTCCTAGAGCTCTAGGGGATTCTGTAGCTTCTCCACATTTTCAGGGAACTGAGCTGAAGCCAATAACAGATTTTAAAAGATATCCTATCCTTAAGCAAAGTGAGTGATGGTGCTCAGCATCCATGCCAAGGGTCAAATTTTGGCTGTTTTATTCACATAACTATGTAATTTGTAGTTTTTTGGGGGGTGGGGTGGAGGTGGCTGGACCGACAACATACAGCTAATCTAAATGAGACATTCCTGGAAAATGAGGCACATAAAGCTTTCTCTTTTCATATCCAAAATGGAAAAAATAATTCCACCAGCGACCACAGGAATGCTGCTGGCGCAGGAGGGCTTCAGCCTTCCTGATGGTCAGGCACTGACTTTAGGCTTAGAGTCTAGAATTTGTTAACGAGAGGCCCTCCTGGACAGGAAGGAAGGGGGCTTGCTTAGGGTTGGATCTGTAAAGCACACTGGTGGAAGCTGTTTAGATGCAGCTACACAACAGGACTCTTCCTGAGTGCCAGGCCACCCTCAGTAACGCACTGAGTGAGCACCAGGCATCGCCAGGAATCAGGTCTCTGCCCCAGTCCTGGCCAAGTGGAATAAGCACACAGACTGAGGGGGTGTCAGTGGCTTTCCTGAGTTCCCACACCTGGTAAATGATGGAGTTTAGACTTGAAAATTCTGCCTCCTGTCTCCAGGTCCAGGGATCTCTCTGGGACCTCAGAGAAGTCAGTTAATCTCTGCCACTCCTTGCTACCTGGATGTCCAGTGGAAACCCTGTTGGGACACTGCCGAGAATTCAGTGAGGCCAGCCCACACACCCCCCCCTTCTAGATTACCTTTAGGTCCTCCAGCCCCAGTCTGCAGCCTCTTGGGCTGATGCTTTCTTTCTCTATTTACAGGCACTAATCATTTCCCATGCAATTGAACAACTTAATAAGCTGTGAAAATTTGATAAGACAATTTAATTGTCGCCTTTTACATATCTGCTCAATATAGCTGGGTTTCTCGGGAAGGTGAGCTGGGAATGTGAGCAGAGACACTTAATTAAAGAACTAAAACAATGGGGCTAGATTAGAGAGAACTCTGGCAGACACCAACCCTGGACCTAGTTCTCTTCTCTCCCCCTTTCAGATGGGGCCTTTCTTTGAAGTTTTACAAGCTCCATCCTCTGGGTAGTAGCAAAATAGAGATGCAGGCTCAGGCACCTGATGTGCAGTGTGGGGAGCTGACTGCATGGGGTGGCTCCCAGTTTTTATCCGGGATCTTTTTCTCAGGCCCAAAGGGGTTGGGTTTTAAGGGGAAGACCTAATTCTGCTTGTGTGGTCGCAGCTCAAAGGGATGGTTCAAAACGGCCTCCTCATTGATGGGGAAGGATGGGGGCTGAGTCCTGAGCAGCACATTTGCAGGTCTTTTTGAGTTACTCATAACCTTTTTTTTGGTCTTTTCCTGTCTTTTTGGGGAATTTTATGGCCATTTGGGCGATGCTGCATCATGGAGTACTGATGCCTCTTTTAAATCACACGTCCTCATTTTATCTAATTGAATTCTCGTGCTAACTCTGAAAGGGAGGAATAGGAATCATAATTCCTATTTCACAGGTGCAGATCCTGAGACTCAGAGAGGTTAAGCAACTCACCCAAGGCCACACAGCTAGATAAACACCTCAGGATTTAAACAGATTTCAGGGGACACCAACAAGGCTCTGCTCAGATCCCCTCAGATCCCTCTGGCCCATCTGTGCATGCAGTAACATCTGCTTCACCTTTGACTGCTTGAACCTGTGGATCCACTTCACCTAAGAGCAGAGAGAGCTGAAAGGGCCTGGAATCCTGTTGCCTCCTGGGCAGCCTGCAGCCAATGAGTAACTGGTGCTGGAGAACAGAAGGCTGCTCCCTTGCTGGAGGTAGGACAAACACTGAGGTGTAATCTGTGCTCCAGGATCCCCCAGGGGATCAGGCTGAGATTGGGACCTTGCCTGAAATCCCACCCTTGCTTGGTTTCTTCCCTTTCTCTGTTTTTCCTTCTTCTCTCACTCTGTCATTTCTTTTCCTTCTTCCTTAAATAAATCTCTTGCACACAAATTCTCATCTCAAGGTGTGGACAGCCTGATGTAAGATACAGGTGTGTGTTTGACCTCAGCCTGCCCTTTCTGGAGTCCTGCAGCCTCGCCCCTTGTTTTGTGGGGTTATCAGATCTCCCTAGCTAGACTGGAGGTATGGAATACATCTGGCTTGGAATTTCTGGGTGCTCACAAGTTCGCAGTAGGACAGGAGTTAGAAAGCTCTTGGAATGAATTACTTAGCCTCTTTAGGCTGCAGTTTCATCACCTGTAAGACAGAAATAGTAATTGTATTGCTCTTAAAGGACTTTTACTTTGTGGAAAGCAAATGAGTTTGCATATGTAGAACAGAGCAGTGAGCTCATAGTAAGTGGTCGATAAATCTTCGTGATTATGATTATCAGTATTCAAGTATTTGCCATCTCGTCAGACTTCGGCTTGTAGTTGGGAGTCAGAAATGTGGTCACTGTGCTGTGAGTTCTTTTTGGGCAGGAATCTGCCATGTATTCCATGCACTTTAAGCACTTATGGAAACATTTTGTACAGAAAAAATTTCACAAACGCTGCTCAGTACTGGAACCAGTATTTGCCTATGAATGTCAGGAAAACCATTTTATGATTTTGCTCTTACGTGTCGTGTTCACTGTCGCATTCTCTCTTTTGGTCTCTCTTTCACTGGTAAGACACATTTGCCAAGCATTTCACAAATGCAGTGTGGGGAAAAAGGAAGAGAGGAAGAGGTGGGAAAAGTACAGTGAAGGGAGGAGCAGGAGCAGGCGGCACGGCGGCATTCCCCAGGCACCGCATTAAGGGCCTGATTAACTTAAAATATTTCCCAGCTTCTGAGGCACTTGATTAAAGTCAATTGGGGGGAAAGAAGATAAGCTCTTACAAGGGCTAATTTGAGGCTTAGAAAACTTGAATATGTCTAAATCTCAAATTGTCGGGTGTGCAGAGCTGGCGATTGTCAGGTCTGCGGGGAGAGCGTTTTAACATGCTGGTGGTGCATCCGCGGTACCGCCCGCCCCAGCTCCCGGGTCTCCATCCTTCCTCCTGGCAACTGCCTTGCGTCCCCTCCCATCTTCCCTTTTCTTCCACTTGTGAGGGCTTAGACGTTCTTGCCTTTTGAAGGCATGGAAATAGATGGCTTCAGATTCAGAACACAGCCTCTGCTTCCTTCCTCCTCCAGATGCCTGGAAAAATCAAAATCGGGGTTTAGCAATGCAGTCCCGTGGCACCCTCTTGATGTGTTAATGGGTTGTGCTTGCTGCACTGCCCTCCCAGCCGCCAGGGGCACTGTGATGTGGACAGAGTTCCCCCTTCCCCATCAGTACAGGTGGCAAGGAGCCAGGCAGGGAGCAAGTGGTTTTCCTATCATGAACCACACCGGGCTAACTTTTGATCTTTGACAGGGAATTTCCTGCAAAGATGCAGACAGAGCAGGGCTCTAATCCAGGCCGCTCTGCTTAGCACAGTGAGAAGTCAGGTCTGGGAGGCACGTTTTGTTGCCACTGGATGCTGTATTAGTTTTCTCTTGCTGCGTAACTAATCACCACAAATTTAATGACTTAAAGCAACACCCATTTATTAGTACACAGTTTTGTAGGTCAGAAGTCCAGCGTGGTATGGCTGAATTCTCTGCTCAGGCTATCATAAGACTGATATTAAGGTACTGGCTGGAGTGAGTCCTCTTCTGGGAGTTCTGGGGAGACGTCTGTTTTCAAGTCCATTGAAAGTATTGGCAGAATTTGGTTCCTTATGGGTGAAGGACTGGAGTCTGTTTCCTTGCTGGCTGTCAATCAGGGGCCTCTGTGAGCGACTTAAGGCCACTCACATTCCTTCTCCTGGGGTCCCCCGCATCTTCAAACCAACAAAGGCACAGCAAATCCCCTTGTGCCTCAAATCTTTCTGATTCCTCTTCTGTCACCCGCTGGAGAAAATTCTGCTTTTAAATGGCTCACCTGATTGGGTCAGGCCTACCCAGATAACCTCTGCTTTCTAAGGTCAGTTGATTTGAGACTTTACATCTACAAAAATCCTTTACTGCAGTACCTAGATTAGCACTGGAGTGAGTAACTAGGGGACCGGAATGTTGGGGGTAGGGGGAGATTCTGCCCATCATGTGTGGCCTAAGATTGTGCCCTGGTTATGGCCAGAGGACCCCAGATAGCCTTGAGTTGTCTCTGCCATCTCTGTGAAGTCCCTTAGGGACGGGGAGGGCATCCAGGGAACCATGGCAAATGGGAACAAAGCTATCAGCTTCTTATTCTCAGCAAGGCCTCAATGGTAATACAGGAAAGACTTTTGGGAACCCAGAGAGGTGACACAGTTTGAGCTCATGGGCTAAAGGAACTCTCCCTCTCCCAAGCTGCTTAGTAGCCATTATTCCCTCTTTTTGTCCTCCCCAGCTTCCTAAGACCAATCAAGACCTGTCAACAGCACCCACAGAGAAAAATTGCAGCCACTTCTTATAAAACTTAATACTGAAAGACATTAGTATTTTATATTTACTTTATTTATTTACTAAAACAAGTAATTGGTGACTTCTAATTACAGGTGGTACCTGGCAAACAATTCTTAGTACCTTCCGAGGTCCTTCATATATACTTTTTTTTTTTTTTTTTGAGACGGAATCTTGCTCTGTTGCCCAAGCTGGAGTGCAGTGGCATGATCTTGGCTCACTGCAACCTCCGCCTCCTGGGTTCAAGTGATTCTCTTGTCTCAGCCTCCCGAGTACCTGGGACTACAGGCAAGTGCCATCACACCCGGCTAATTTTTATATTTTAGTAAAGATGGGATCCCACCATATTGGCCAGGCTGGTCTTGAACTCCTGCCCTCATGATCTGCCTACTTTGACCTCCCAAAGCGCTGGGATTACAGGCGTGAGCCACTGCTCCTGGCCCAGATATACTTTTAAAGTAACAGAAAGGAGCAGAACAAGACATCACTGCCAGAAACCAACACTGGAAGCCCATGATCCAGCTATCTAGGGGCAGTTTCTACAAGTAGCAGAATGGAGATTGCTGTTAAATGCCAAAGTGTGTTCTGCCACTCCAGTCTGAATGAACGTATTAGCCAAAAGGGAAGAAGACAGGTCTAGGAGTTCTCCCTCTCTCCGGGCTTCTTGGGCCAGAGGGTTAGTGTACTGTCTAACCTAAGAACTGAACATCCATCCCAATAGACAGTGGTCCTGCCTTTGAGGCCCTCAGAGCACATTTTAGCCACCATCCAGGACATCCTCTGGCTGCTGTCTGGGGCCTGATGAAAGGACCATTCTGGCCAGAGTGGTTCATGAGCTCAGTGCAGTGGGCAGTACAGGCAGAGGCACCAATCAAGCCCTGGAGCAGTGGATTTTGGGAACTGTAGTTTCCAGTGAGTGCCTTTGTTTCAAGGAAGCAGGCAGTCAAGGCATAAGATCTGCTTCCCAGCTCTTCCATTTCAGCATAGGTAGTGCACTTGGTGTGGAATTAATTCTCATATGAACAAACCAGCCAACATGTATGAGCTTCTTGCTGTTTATTTGAGGCCTCTTTCTATTCTGGATTCAGAATTAGAACATTTTGATAGCACCACACTCTAAACAACTGAGCTAATTGGCCGCCATGTGAATTTGGACATATTTAAAAAGGGAACCCTTATCTTCAGGAAATTGAAATACAATATGAGACTAGTAATTAAAATGGTTTACCACAGGAGTAAGACTCAACCGACAGGTGAATAGAATAGAATAGAATAGAATAGAATAGAATAGAATAGAATAGAATAGAAGATAGTTCTATGTGAACTAGAAGTTGGTATAGATTAAAAAACCTTCAGAATGAAAACAATAAGGGCATATAGTTCAACAAATTATATTGTGAAAATTGATTATTTGGAAGGAAAATCAATCTAGATAGATCCTTACTTTTAAAAAAAATCCCCAAAATATTGAAAAATTTAACCCTCCCCCATTCAATATACTCTATACAATTAAAAGGCAAACAGCAAACTAGGTAAACATCACACACATTTGGCAGAAAAAGGGTTAAAATCTTTGCTATACAAAAGGGCCTTGCACACCAGGAGAAAACCTAGTAAAATATGTCAACCTACAGGTGAAGTCAGAGGAACTGTCTTTACAAGATATCTTTACATTTTTCTTTTAGGAGAAAACTACCTATTTACAAAGGTGTTCACTGTAATAATGCAAGAACCAAACATTACCCAAAGTCCTTGACATGTATAACAATTAAAGAGTGGTTAAATAAATTATAAAAAATTTGTGTGATGTAATGTTGGATAACTATTGTAATTTTGCTTTAGAAAATACTTACTATCACAGGATAAAATATGAAATTTTGGCCGGGTGTGGTGGCTCACACCTGTAATCCCAACACTTTGGGAGACCGAGGTGGGTGGGTCAACTGAGGTCAGGAGTTTGAGACCAGCCTGGCCAATTTGGTGAAACCCCGTCTCTACTAAAAATACAAAAATTAGCTGGATGTGGTGGTGGGTGCCTGTAATCCCAGCTACTTGGGAGGCTGAGGCAGGAGAATCACTTGAACCCGGGAGGCAGAGGTTGCAGTGAGCTGAGATTGTGCCACTGCACTCTAGCCTGGGCGACAAGAGTGAAACTCTGTCTCAAAAAAAAAAAAAAAAAAATTGCATTTTTAAACAATGTGAAATGAAATATGCTATGTAATGACCCACACAAGTGCCTGCATGTGCCCTGTATGTACAAGGATAAAAGAGACTCCTTGAACCGGTTATAATTGTTCTCTCTGCCTGATACAATTATATAGGATTCTTAGTTGCTTCTGCATTTTCTTTTTTCTTTTATGTTTCTGTTTTCCAAATTTCTACAAGTTTTTACAAGCAAGTTATATGAGTTATTTTAATAAACCAATAGCTCTTAAATTGGTGTATAAAAAGCAAAAATCCACTATGGGAACAAGTAAAAATTGGTGTATATTATTAGTAGAATATTATAATATTGTTAAAAATACAACATCTCTTTATTTATTAACACATTTTAGTTAAAACATGGGCCGGGCCGGTGGCTCACGCCTGTAATCCCAGCACTTTGGGAGGCCGAGATGGGCGGATCGCGAGGTCAGGAGATCAAGACCATCCTGGTTAACACGGTGAAACCCCGTCTCTACTA
This sequence comes from Macaca fascicularis, assembly GCF_037993035.2. Classification (NCBI taxonomy): domain Eukaryota; kingdom Metazoa; phylum Chordata; class Mammalia; order Primates; family Cercopithecidae; genus Macaca; species Macaca fascicularis. The sequence continues at coordinate 62,128,570 of NC_088394.1, read as the reverse complement.
AAAACACAAAAAAATTAGCCAGGCGAGGTGGCGGTCGCCTGCAGTCCCAGCTACTCGGGAGGCTGAGGCAGGAGAATGGCTTGAACCCGGGAGGTGGAGCTTGCAGTGAGCCGAGATCGCGCCACCGCACTCCAGCCTGGGCGTCTGAGCAAGACTCCGTCTCAAAAAAAAAAAAAAAAAAAAAAAAAAAAATGAAGAGAATTTCACTTTTTGAAATTTGACAAAAGGATTAGGAAGTAACCTGGGAAAACACAAGTGTGTAACATTAGGACAATTCTGTGAAAAATAATAATAAAGGAAGAGTGGTGGTTGGAGATGTTAAAATATATCACGAAGATACAATAATCAAAATGTTTGGTTTCAGGAAACAAATGAACAGAATGGGGCCCCTAAATATACTAAATATCCAAGGGAAATTTAGGACAGTTAGTTGATCCTTGAACAACAGGGATTTGAACTGCAGGAATCAACTTACTTGTGAGTTTTCTTCCACCTCTGCCACCCCTGAGAGAACAAGACCAACCCCTCCCCTTCCTCCTCCTCAACCTCCTCAACTGAATACAATGAGGATGAAGATCTTTATGATGATTCACTTCCATTTAATAAACAGTAAATATATTTTCTTTTCCTCATGATTTTCTTAACATTTTCTTTTCTCTAGCTCACTTTATCGTACGATACTGTATATAATGCATATGACATACAAATACATGTTAATTGACTATGTTATCGATAAGGCTTTCAGTCAACAGTGATAGCAGCTAAATTTTGGGGGAGTCAAAAGTTGCATGTGGATTTTCGACAGCGTTGACAGGGAGGTTGGTATTCCCAACTGCCAAGTTGTTTAAGGACCACCAGAGCATGTTAACAGAAGCATGTCAGATCAAATCTTGGGGAGGGAGAAATAGATTTATTTCATTTTATTTATTTATTTTGAGACAGAGTGTCCCTCTGTCACCCAGGCTAGAGTGCAGTGGCACGATTTCAGCTCACTGCAATCTCCACCTCCTGGGTTCAGGGTTCAAGCGATTCTCCTGCCTCAGCCTCCTAAGTAGCTGGGATGACAGGTGCCCACCTCCACACCCGACTGATTTTTGTATTTTTAGTAGAGACGGGGTTTCACCATGTTGGCCAGGCTGGTCTTGAACTCCTGACCTCAAGTGATCTGCCTGCCTCAGCCTCCCAAAGGGCTGGGATTATAGGCATGAGCCACTGCACCCGGCCAGGATGAATTATTTAATAAATGAGACAACTGACCAGCAGTGTTGAGTAAAGACAAATTATGAGGCTAGGTCTCTCTTTTTTTCTTTCACTAAACTGACTTCTAGATGAATCAAAAGGTGGTGCCTTCCCTGGTTTAGAGTTCCGCAGTGGCTGCTCCTTGCAGTTAGAATGGTGCAAGAATGGTGCCCCACATGTCCCTGGAAGCCCCTGCCCACCTCTGTGGGGTGATCCCGCCTCTCATGACTGAGGAACTCCTCTGAGGCTGCCCCAATGTCTCTGTGCCTGGGACTCACCAAGTTCTTTCCTGTTCAGCAACTCGGCACCTGGTATTCTCCTGCCTGGCACACTCATACCACGCTGCCTCTTTCTCATCTTGCTCGTGTGTCCTCTCCTGAGAGACCCCCCCGCCGGACACCCCCATCCTGCTTTCTTTTCACATAATGACTTTCATAATCCTGCTTTACTTCAAGTTTATTTTATTTAAATTTATTTTCACATTCACATAATCCTGCTTTATATTCTGCATAGTTCTTGTCATCTTTGAAAATCATTTATTTCTTTTCTCCATTTACCTTTTGTGATGGGCTCATGATGCCCACACTGGGGTTAGAGTTTTTGGAGCGCCACTGTCTTGTTCACACTGTAATCCCAGTGCCTACAAACGGCGCCTGGAACAGAGCAGGCACTGAATGACAAGGAATCTCAATGAATGACCTCGAACCTGAAAATGAAATGAGAGATCAATACCTCTCTAAACGTCCCAGAAAAATGTAAAGCTGTGAAGGAGGGGATGGGAATTCTAACTAGACATGAATTCATGCATTAAATAAGAACTGGGGAGGGGCTACATGTTTCAGGCACTGCTAGAGATGCTGGGCTGCAATGGTGAACAAGACAGACAGGGTCCTGTCCTCAGGGAGCTTATATTCTGGAGGGGAAATGACAGAGGGAAGCAAACCATAAGTACCTGTACACTGTGGTAAGTGTAAGAAGACAGATGAGGAACTGAGACAGAGGATAACCAAGGCAGGCCTCCTTTAAATGGGGGATCCCAGAAGCCTCTCTGAGAAGGTGACTCTGAAACCATGGCTTGAAGAAGGGAAGTGCCGTCTTCTGTCTGCTATCTATCGACAGGAGGAAAAAACATTCTAGATGGAAGTTAAACAAGGTACCAAGAACTGACATGAGCAGGAGGTCAGGCATGCGTGGTGCCCACTGAGTGAAGGGGAGGCATGAGCTGGAGAGGCAGGCAGCTTCTGGACCAGGAAGGGCCTTCAAGGTCATGGAAATGTTGCAGAATGTATTCTAAGAATGATGGAAAATAGCAGGAAGGTTTTATGCAAAGGAGCAACATGATGTGGCTTTGGTTTTTAAAAGATTACAGTTGTAGTAAGAGTGAAAATGAAAGGATCTGTTAGAAGGTTATTTTACATATAAAAACATCCATGGCAAAAAATACGATAAAGAAATAAATTAACAATAAACCAGGGGGGACAAAAGTGTGTACCATTTAACCAAAGACTACTTTCCTGAATGTATAAGATGGTTATACAAAGTGATGTGAGAGAAAAAGTAGAAAAAATGGGCAAAGGCTATAAACAAGCATTTAATAAGGGAGCTTCTACTTCATCTCCCTCTCTCCTTCTCTCTCTCTCTCTGTCTCACAGACACACACACCTTCCTCTAAACAAAACAAAACAACACTGCACATTGCCAATGAACAGATGAAAAGAAGTTCACTGGTAGTCATAATAAAAGAGATACAAATCAAAATAGTAATAAAATTCCATTTTTCACTTCTCAGATTGACAAATATTAAAAAGTTTTCTATTGTGCAGGATTGACAAGCGTTTGGGGAAAAGAGACACTCCCATACACATTTATTGGGAGAAATATGTGTGTGTGTGTTGGGGGGACTGCTAGTGTAATGTCTCTCTGGACGACAGCTTAACTACATCTTTCAAGACTTGAAATGCATGTGGTGTTTGATCCAGTAACTTCCAGTCTAAGAACATATGCTAGGGTGATTCTCCACGCTTTGAAATGAATGTATGAGGCACACAAGGCAGCTCTGTTGGAATGGAAAAAATCCCAACAAGACCACAAATGACCATCAACAGGAGTGTGGTTAAAAACTTTCTGGTTTATCCATTAATGGAACACTCTTTCCTCATTAAAGAAGAATGAGGTGAATCTATAGTACTGCTGTGTAACCCTGTCTGAGGTATACTGTTACATGAGGAAAATAAAAATGCAAACTGTAGAACAATGGAAAAGACACACATACACATGCACATGCTATTTTATGCAGAAAGCATTTTCTGGAAGGATCTATAAGAAACTGTTATATTAACAGAGGCTGCCTTTGGGGAAAGGAGTAGGGGTTTGGGAGGCTGGGAGAAAGACTGATTTTTCATTTTATATTCTCTGTAGTGTTTGAATTTTAAAATATACTTTATTAAGCAAACAAAATATGTTAAAAAATGAGAAACAACTTAGTGATCATTATTCCAGGCACAACGAACAATAATAACTCCTAATAACGAATAATAAAGATTATTAATAACCCCTTTGCATTTGCAGGACTATATACCATTTACTAACCTAATGTCTTCAGACATTACCTCATTTAATTCTTAGCGGGACAGTCGCAATTATTCCCCTGTTACTGATCAGATATCAAGAACCGTGTTGGGGGAGCTCAGAGTCTATGTCCGATTTTCTGATTCTCTTTCTAGGCCTTTTCTCTACTCTAATCTGATGATAGAGATGAAGGGGCTAACTGTGAAGGCAACTGCCCTTCCCAGCACATGCCAATAGAGGCAAAAGTTATGGGTTACTCATCTATCCCCCGCGACCCTACTGTCTGCAGTGTGACCTTGGGCAAGTCGCTTCCACTCTGTGGAGGATCTCAAATGCCTCTTCCAGCTCTAAATATCTTTGATTTATTCTGAATGTCTTGCTGAGGTAATTGAATTTTCAGGGTGGTGTGTCATAACTCATTCCTAAAAGTTTGAAACAGAAGTTCATGTACAACATCTAAAGAATTGGGGTCTTGAGCAACTCTGTAAATCACCGGTTCCACAAAGCACATTAGTCGTACCCTTGAGGACTGTTGGGGAAGAGATGCGGATGGTAGCCCCGCCTTGCTCTGCTTCCAGCTCAGGCTGTACGTCCTCCCGCAGGAGGTCCTTGCTTTCCCCCTTCCAAGGGCCACGGGGCCCTCCTCTGGACCCGAACACGCACCCTAACACTGCTCTTCCACCATTTCATTACATAGTGGACCTTTGAACAACAATGGAGTTGGGAGGTTAGAGATGCTGACCCCCTGTGCAGTCAGAAATCTATGTGTAACTTTTGACTCTCCCAAAACTTACCTACTAATAGCCTACTGTGGACCAGAAGGCTTATCCATAGCACAGTTTATTAACCTGTATTTTGTATGTCATGTATATTATATACTATTTTCTTACAATAAAGTAAGCCAGAGAAAGGAAATCTTCTTAAGAAAATCATAAGGAAGAGAAAATATATTTACTCTCATTAAGAGGAAGTAGATTAGCCTAAAAGTTTTCATCCTTGTCGTCTTCGTGTTGAGTAGGCTGAGGAAGAGGAGGAAGAGAAGGGGTTGGTTTTGCTCTCTCAGGGGTGGCAGAGGTGAAGGAGGTGGAGGAGATAGAAGGGGAGGCAAGAGAAACGGGCACACTCTGTGTAACTTTTACTCAAGAAAATCTTCCTTGTCAGTAGACCTGTGCAATTCAAACCCGTTATTCAAGGGTCGACTGTTCGGTTGGTATTAATCCTTCTTCTCTGGGCAGAGTTCCCATTGTGTATCCTTTGAGCCCAGTGCAGAATCTGGAACACCATACATACATGGCAGACGTCTGTGAAACAGGTAAAGGAATAGCTAGCCTTGGCTAATTGTCTTGCCCCACTGTTTAAGACTTTGTTTCTTTGAGTGTTAGATTTTGGGAGTTGAAGACTTCTAGAATCTTAGAAGCAAAGGATTAGGTACTCAGGGAAATTCTAAGTATAAAGTCTTAGAAATCAAGGGGAGGCAGTGTGTGTGTGTTAAATCTGAGTGACAGAGAGATGCCCTGGGTTTGAATCCTGTTTGAATCTCGCTTCTTCCTGGTTAGTGTGGTAGATGCTGTGAGGACTCCACTCAGGACCCTCTGGCTGTTCAGTGTGTCCTCTCCACTGCCAGAATCTGCATCTGCATGTTCAAGGGGTTCCCCATTCCAGGACTTTGCAAAGCTGCTCTGCCATGTGAAGTGGAATGGAAGGTCCCTGGAATCAATACCTTCCCTCTTCATCCTCCCAGCATCCGCCACCCAACCATCCTTGGAATTAATATTGTGGAGTTTCATGAAATTTCCACTTCTATAGGTGAAAGATGAGTGGCAATTTCGTGTGGTTGAATCTCATGCAAACACTGTGGCTCCTTTGTCCTGTAGTTGGGCTTATTTGATAGCGGGTGGTATGCCCACTTTCCAGCATTGTCCCATTGGATTGATACAGTTGCCATTGTGTAGCCAGTTTACCAGCCACCCTCTATGACTTGCAATTCCTTCCCTGTGTCACTTCCCCACTTCCCTGCTGATATTTCCTAGGATCATCTCCCAAGCCAACTATATGCACATTGATTTTTGTCTTAGAATCTGCTTTTGGGGGAACCCCAACCTAAGCCATTCACTTTCCCATTTGGAGAATGGCCTCATTGTCAAGATCAAATGATGAAATGCACATAAAGCTCTGAGCACACAGCGAATGCAAATCAGTATCAACTGTGACTGTTATCAAGTACAACATGTTCCTTTTAGAGACATGATAACTGAAGCCCAGAGAGGGGAGGGGCCTTCTCAGTGCTACTTCGTGGGTTAGCTTGGGCTTCTCATTTCTGGCCAAGCACAGGGGAGGTGGTGCCAAAAGCAGGCAGAGCACTGGCTGGCTTCTTCCTCATTCTCCTAGAACAGCTGCATGTTAGGTTGTGATGGGGTAACTAGCTGCCACTCCCTCTGTACACACATGCAGTAGTGCACCCAAGTGTTTACACGTGCTTGTGCACAAATATTGACTGTCCTGTGAGGGTATTGGCACATAGGATGGTGGGACTTCTTTGAGCAGTGACCAGAGAGAGCACTGGGCAGGGGGTCAAGAGTAGGGATTCTGGTGCCATATTTGCTGCCAAGACTCTACCCAGCTGGGCTGCCATCATCCAAATGGCAGGATTCTTGGGTGGAAGCCTTGTCAAAATGTCAGCTCAAAACAGACAGAGGGATGAGACAGATGAACATTTTGGATCGACCTCTGATCCATCAGAAATCTGAATGCAAGGTGGTAATGGAAAGCTGTTTTGTTGCTGACCACTCTGGGGCTTTGGATCTAAGTGTGAGGCCCTTCTGAGGATCTATTCTCTTTCTGCTCTGCCACCCAGCTCTGGTGTAGGTGGGCCAGGTGGGGAAGGGGGCATGGTGACAGAGGCGACCTCCTATGCAACTCCTTTTAAAGGAGTCTGGCTTGCTCTGTTGGACAGCATCCTGGGCAAATACAGGGTAATTCTGGTCCTGTCTGTGCCATGAACTTGGTGGCAGATTCCCTACCCGAAGCCAGTTTTTTCCTGTTTGGGTGAAAATTCTAATGTGCCATTCTGACACCATTCTGCAACCATCTTGCAGGAAGGATGCCTTAAGCTGATAGGAACCAAATTTAACCTGTCAGCCCCTCTCCTACCTCCTCCTTATTGCTGGGTGGGGGCCAGAGCCAGGATCTAAATTCTGGGGAGTATGACAAGCTTGGGTCTTGTCTGGGCCAGTGCTATTGTCTAAGCAGCAACATTTCCTAAGTTTATTCTAGAAAACACATTTTTGTGGGCTGTTATTAGGTATTCATTATTAAAAGTGTTCCGCGGTGATTAGGTTAGCATGCCAGTTACAAAAGAAATATTAACTCACTTTTAGGTCAATTAAATTAAAACCAATGACAATCTAAACATTTATTGTGTTAAGCCCTGTGCTAGGCATGTGACTGCAGAAAGGAGAGATTGATGTGCCCTGGAACGGAAGAGCTTAGCAACTAGTTGGGGAGAGAAACTGATAAGCCCATCATTACCATAATACCATAAATATACAAGGGCAAGAGCAAATGTGTATATGGGTTATGGGGCTAGTGTGGAGGAAGGAGTAACTTTGGATGAGGGTGGGAGAAAAGGTCTCATGAGTGTCAAATTTTTAAGGCTGGATAAATTTCCCTGGTGGCAAGATGACTCACAGGACTTTCCTTGTGAGTATTTCAAGGACTATATATAAGGCACAAAGGCTTGAAACAGCATGGGGTATTTGGAAAACTATATGACATTTGGCATGTTTAAATGGATAGTTCCTGAGAACAGGGGTGTGTCACCTGGTAAGGCTCTGTAGCCTCATCCTTCTCCTGTATTATTATGAAAAATAGAGATTGGAGTGTGTGGCTCCACTGACCCTTTGGAATCACTGTAATCAAATGTAGACAGCTGCCCAGATTGTCTGAGTCACCAAGGAGGAGATGCCACAGAAATGTGGCAGCCAGGAGATAGCCAGGCTGATAGAGGTGACAGGCAGGGGAGATGCTGACAGTGATGGGAACCCTTCACTTTGGGGCTGCAATGCTGGTTGGATTCACAAAGCGTGCCCTCTGCAGCAGTGCCTTGAAAACTTGAATGTGCATGCTTTTCACAGGGAGGAGGGGTACGACGGGGGGCGCGGGGGCGGGGGGCGGATCTTATTGAAACCTGAGAGTCTCCATTTTTAACGAGCTTCCAGGTGTTGCTGATACTGCTGTTTCTGGGACTGTGCTTTCAGTACTGAAGCTCTAGAGTAGGGGTTGGCAAACGATGGCCCTTGACCCACCACTTGGTTTTGTAAATAAAGTTTTATTGAAACACAGTCTATTTATTAATATATTATCTATGGCTGGTTTCACACTACAATGGCAGAGTTGAGTAGCTGTGACAGATACCATATGGCTTGTAAAGCCCAAAATATTTACTATCTGGCCCTTTACAGAAAAAGTTTGCTGACCTCTGCTCTAGATTCTTGAACATGGCTGTATTTTAGAATCACTGGGGAAGCTTTTAAAAATCCCAGTGCACAGAATGCATTCAGACCACTTATATCCTAATATCTGGAGGTGGGCTCCAGGCATCAGTACTTTTTTGGATCCCCAGGTGATTCTAATATGCAGCCAACACTAAGATGCGTTTTTGGAGAGGCTGCCATGGTTCTGATTCATATTATGCCTGCAATTCACGAACAGGTCACTAAGAGGCAGTGGCACTAGTTAGCAAACGCACAAGTGGTAAAACAATGTTCCTTAGGCATGGATATCTGGGTAAGTCCAATGGACTCTAGCCACTTTATGTAGAGTCTCGCAGCATTATGAGAACGTGCATTAAAACCATATAATCACTCATGGATGATCAGCTAATGTAAGCCACTTACCCTATTGAGCTAAGGCAAGCCTGTGAATCTGTGGGTCTCAGAACTTTGTACAAAACTACCTGCTTTAGATCTTTTATAAGTAATTCTTTAATAGAAATGACTTTTTACTTCGGCCTTATCTTTTCTAATCTTGGCTGGTGTCATCTGAATTTGGCCACTGGGCTCTCTGTCAGGTCTTCCATTTTATATGTGTTATACACTGTGGCTTAAATGAAACTAATCATAAGCATACCCAGCATCCATGTGACTCTCAACAGCTTATAAAGGACTTAACATCTACTGTACCATTTGGATCCTTGCAAAGTCTGTGTGTCAAGTTTAGTCCCATTTTATAGGTAAGGAAACAGGTTCACAGAGTGGAAGTGAACTTTTCTAGAACTAGTGAGTGGTAGAGGTGGGACTCCTACCCATATCTTCTGTCTATGACACCAGTGATGGCAATGGTTAATGTCCTCTCAATTTCAGAAACAGCGCCTTTTGGCTGACATTACAAAGCTGTCTCTCATTGCCTCTCATTCCTCTCTCACTGCAGCCTGGTCTCCCCTGCCTCATTTCCTGGTCTCTCTTCCAACTCCTTTCAAATGAATAAAAGATCCTATAACTTCTTTATAAATACTCTGCAGGTTTCAATCCAGCCTTTCTACAGATTCAAACAAAGTCCCTAAGGGGCTTGATTCCCTCTTCTTTTTCCTTTCTGTTCAATATGTTTGAACCATTTTAAACCTAACACATCAGAACTGTTTCTAAAGGCAGGTACCCAGTAATTGACTCACAGATGTGAGTTTGAGCCTTGCTACTTGTGATGCTATCACTTGAGACCACTGCAGGTCATGGGGAAGACAAATAACCTCCAACTGGAATTCAATTTCATTTCCTCTGCCCCAGTGAAACTTTTTCACCTGTCAGCCTCATGCTCTTTGGGAACAAAGAACCAGCCTCCTTGAATCTGACCTGGGTGGGCTGTAGTGTTTGGGAGGTGCTGAGAGATGGATGTTGGACCACTGCAGTCTGGCCCTTTGCCCTGGGACATGCTCGTTGATTAGATTCCAGCAATCCATTTGGTTTTCTGTCTTAAAGCCCTTACCTTTCACTTTAGGGAAGTGTCTAAACCACAAAGGCGAAAGGGGGGAGAAGTCCAAATACTTGTAGTTGAATTTGTGTTTCATCCCCTACCTCTTGCTATCAGGGAATCAATTTCTGATGTGCTCTTTTGAACAGGGAAAATGCTAAACAAAGCAAATTGTGAATAAACGTCCAATGGGAAACATCCATTTTAGAATGGACAATAAATATAAGTGAAGAATATTCAATGTTTATCAACCTTTGCAGATTTACTGCACCCAAGTGGTCTGGTCAGACAGAGAGGATGAAGGTTCTGACAACTTATCATGGATTATCTGGGACAGAGCTAATTTTATGCCATTTTAGTCTTTTTAATAAAGGTGGTTCATTACGTGTACAATGAACCTTGATTGTATCTTTATATCTGTTTTAGTCTTTAGAGATTAATGTTCCCTAAATCACAAAGAAACAAACTCTTTGTTAGATGTGAGTGGGGGAAATACGGGTAATTACAGAGCTCTAATGGAATGTACTGAAGCTAAGATCAGTCACTGGTCACATTAGTCAGGGGACTAACAAATCATAGACACCAAACTTGAACTGGTTTAAGCCAAAAATAAGATTTATTGCAAGGCTTCTAGAATTAAAGGACAAGAGAAATCAGGCCACAAAAAGCCAGGAACCAGGGCAAGTCCATGGAGCCCAGGAACGGGAAATAGATCTTCAGACACCCCAAGGACTGTCCCTCTACTTCTCATCTCTGTCTTTAGCCTCATTCTCTCCTTGTGAATTCCCTCTGTAATTGCAAGGTCATCTGCAGCTTCAAAACTCACATCTCCACAGCTTCACCAATGGGAGGAAAAGGGAATCATCTCTCCAGTATCAGTTAAATGTCTCAGGAGAAATAACTCTGATTGGTTGGACTTGAGTCACATGTCCAAGCCCTGGACCTATCACTATGGCTAGAGAGAAGGCAATCAACAGGGAGATAACAGTTCCTGTTTTCAGTGCAAGGCAGGGTTGCAGGGAGAGAAGCAGCTTTTAAAGAATTATGCACACAGGATTGGTCTTGGGGACAGTCTTTGAGAGGCAGCCACTCCAAATTTGTGTCTGTACATTTATGACTTAGAAGAAAATACAGAAAACTATAGGGATCATTTATTAAAGACATGTATGTGACATGTCTTTAAATAGATTGTCCTACTGATTTCCACTGAAATAGCCACTGATATAGGCACAGTATTGATATCCTCATTTTACTTATGAGAAACACGATCCAGAAAGGTTAAATAACGTACCCAGAGTGACACCACTGATCAGAGGAAGAGCTGGAGTTGGAACACTTGCTGGGTTTGACCCTCAAGCCACTAGCTATGCTGTTGTCCTCATAGCACAGAGCACATTGCAGTCTTTCCCAAACACAAGTTTGCTCATGGCCTTTGCTTGCTTAGATCATCAGTGGTCTCCTCACTTGTGCTTACAGGTTTAAGTTCAAATTCATTGTCCTGGCTGACAGAGCCCTATCACCATCTCTTCCTAGTCCCTCTCTCCCAGCAAGAGTTCTCATACTTTGCCATACTCCCAGTGCTTTGTCTGAACCATGGTTAATAGCCCCGTCACATTCTGTAGTGGGTATTTACATAGCTGTCTCCTCTGCTGGGCAGTAAGTTTGGAAACATTGCCCTGTCCTTAATTGTGTCCCTGTCTGGTCCTTTGTTCTCTTTGAGAAGACCAGCAGTCCATGAACAGACAGTCGTGGAATCCCCATGCTGGTCCATCCTCTCACCCACCATATGCACAACTCATCTTCCAGCACCTCCCTGTCTTGCCCATTTATGTTGCTATAACAAAATACCTGAGACCAGCTCATTTATAAAGAACAGAAATTTATTTCTCACGTTTTGGGGACTGGGAAGTCCAAGATCAAAGGGCTGGCAAATTTGGTGTCTGGTGAGGGCTGCTCTCTGCTTTCAAGATAGTGCCTTACTGGCCAGAAGCGGTGGCTCACGCCTGTAATCCCAGCACTTTAGGAGGCCACGGTGGGCAGATCACCTGGGGTCAGGAGTTCAAGATCAGCCTGGCCGACATGGAGAAACCCTGTCTCTACTAAAAATACAAAAATTAGCAGGGCGTGGTGGTGGGCGACAGTAATCTCAGCTACTCAGGAGGCTGAGGCAGGAGAATTGCTTGAACCTGGGAGGTGGAGTTTGCAGTGAACTGAGATCACGCCATTGCATTCCAGCCTGGGTGACAAGAGCGAAACTCCATCTCAAAAATAAAAAACAAAAAACAAAAGATAGTGCCTTATTGTTGCATCCTTTGGAGGGGACGAACACTGTTTCTTCACATGGCAGAATGGATGGGAGGGGCAAATTTGCCCCCTCAAGCCCTTTTATAAGGTACAAATCCATCCACAAGGGCAGAGCCCTCATGGCCTAATCACCTCCTAAAGCCCTGCCTCTTAATACTATTGCATTGGAGATTAAGTTTCCACATGAATTTTTGAGGGGACACAAACATTCAAACAACAGCATTCCATCTGTGCCCTCTTCACTCACCAAATTCACGTCCTTCTCACATACAAAATATATTCATACTATCCCAATCTCCTCAAAAGTCTTAACTCATTCCAGCATCAACTGAAAAATCTAAAGCCTCAATTCTCATCTAAATATCATTTAAATTAGATATGGGTGAGATTCAAGGTATAATTCATCCTGAGACAAATGTTCCTTCCAGCTGTGAGTCTGTGAAATCAAACAAATTATGTATTCCAAAATACAGTGGTAGGACAGGCATGAAAAAGACATTCCCATTCCAAAGGAAGGACACAGAAAGCAGAAAGGGGTAAGTGGTCCCAACTAAGCCCAAAACCCAACAGGGCAGACAACATTAAATCTTGAGACTTGAGAATTATCTTTTTTGACTCCATGTACCACTTTCTAGACACATTGGGGCAGTGGTTGGGCCATCAAGACTCTGTGGGACCCCAACCTCCATGACTTCACTGAGTGCGGTCCCCTCATGAGTTGAAGGTGGGTGCCTGCAGCTCTCCTAGGCTGGTGCTACATGCTGGTGGCTCTATGGTTCTGGGGTCTCAGGGACGGCTCCACTGCCACGGCTCCACTAGGCATTGCCCAAGTGGGGACTTTCCGCTGTGGCAGTTCTCTGTCTGGGCCCTGAGGTTCTCCAAGGCGTCCTTTCTAATCCAGGTGGAGGTAGCCATCCCTCCCACAGCTCATGTACTCTGTGAGCCTGCAGATTATTCGCCACCTGGATGCTGCCAACGTTTACCACTTGTGCTTTCCACAGCAGTGGCCTGAAGCAGACTTGTGCCCACTTGAGCCACAGATGGGGTGGCAGGGGAGCACTGTGCCCAAAAGTGGGGAACAGCAACTTGAAGTGGCCCTGAGCAGTGAGCCCTGAGGTCCCATGGGTGCTCTGGGTCCCTCCTTTGAAACTGTTCTGCCCTCAAGGCCCTCCTGTGATGGGGGTGGCAGCCAAAACACCTTCGTGGTCATTCTTCCACTGTCCTGATGAGTAGCATCTGGCTCCCTTCTATCCACACTAATCTCCTTATCAAGGGGTCCCTTGGCCATACCCGTGGTGTTTTCTCCTAAACACATTTTTGCATTTTTAATAATCTGGCCAGGCTGAGAATTTTCCAAATCCTTAAGCTCTACTTCCCTTTTAATTATAAATTTCATTTTTAATTCATTCTCTCTCCTCACATTTTGCTATAAGCCATCAAGAGAATGCATGCAGCACTCTCAACACTTCGCTTAGATATTTCGTCTTCCAGATATCCTGGTTCCTTGCTCTTAAATTGTATTTCTATAAAGCCCTAGGACAAGGACACAATTCTGCCAAGTGCTTTGCTACTTTGTGACAAGGAGAGCCTTTCCTCCAGTTTCCAAGAAGATATTCCTCATGTTCATCTAAGACCTCATCAGAATCGCCTTTACTGCCTGTATTTCTACCAACATTCTGATCACAACCACTTAAGTAATCTCCAGGGAGATTCAGGCTCTGCCTACAGCTCTCCTCTTTTTCTGAGCCCTCATCAGAATTGTTTTTAATAATCTGTTCATGGCAATGTAGGCTTTTTCTAGACTGTGTCTCCGAACTTTTGAAGGCTCTGCCCATTATTCAGTTCGAAAGTCACTTCCGTGTTTTTCAGGTGTTTGTTATAACAACACTCCGCCTCTCAATACCAATTTCTGTTTTTGTCCAGTTGTACTGTTATAACAAAATTCCTGAGACTGGGTCATTTATGAAGAACATAAATTGATTTCTCACAGTTCTGGAGGCTGGGAAGTACAGGGCCAAGGCGCTAGCAGGTTTGGTAGCTGGTGAGGGCCTGGTCTCTGCTTCTAAGATGACTGCATTCCCCGAAGGGTTCTCCCATGGGTGTCCTGGACCCTTTATTAGGAAAGAAGGGTACGTGGAGGGGATGGAAACTCTGTCCTCACATGGATGGGATGTTCTCTTCTCTTCCCTTACTTTTCACACCCTGCTTTGCCCTGTTTTGCTTAGTTTGGCCCTTCCTTCCTCCCTTCCTTCCCCCTTCCTTCCTCCCTTCCTTCCCCCTTCCCTCCCTTTCCCTTCTCCCTTCTTCCCACCTCCTTTCCCCCTTCCCTTCCCTTTCTTCCCCCTTCCCTCTTCCCTTCCTTCCTTCTTCCCCCTTTCCTTCTTTCTCCATTCCCCCTTCCCTTTCCCCTCCCGTCCTCTCCCACCCCCACTTTCTTCCTTTCCCCTCCCCTCCCCTTCCTTCTTCCCTTCCCCATTAATTCCCCTTATCAGCTGGGTGTTGGAGGTTTGTTCTTGTTTTAAGAGAATCTCTACTGATCCTGCAGGAGGAAGAAGGCCCTCATTGAGAGGGCCAGGGGAGCCTGCCTATGACAGACGGTCCCATGTTTAAATAACCAGGCAGGGAAGTCCAAATATATCTCTAAGGTGTCCTGGCAAAATTCTAGAAAATGAAATGTTTTCTCAGTGGCTTCTTGTGAATGCACTGTCCCTCATTAATCTCTCATGGGTCTGGGACTCATTTGCTCCCCAAAGTGAGGTTGTTGGCCAGGCTGCTCAGAGGGCCTGGGCCCTGGCTGTGCCAGATGGACATTAGTTATTCTGATCTTCACTGGATGAGATGAGATGCACCCATGAGCCAATTCAAGGGGCAGGCTGGGGAGGGCCTGGCTGGGGGCCCTGGAGAAGAGAGGGCATCTGTGGCAGACAGAGATGGGGAAGGTGGGTCTGAGGGATGGGTCAGAGCAGCACGTCTGGAAGCAGACACAATGAGCAAGTTGGTAAGAGCTACCCAAGGTGACCCATCCCCTGGTCCCAGAGAGAGCACTGAGCTGGGAGTCAGCAGGCCCGAGTTCTCTTTTCAGCTTTGCATTGACTCAATGTGACTTTGCAGGCAAGCTCTGTGTAGCTACTTTAATGCTGGAGGACCATCTGGACCTAAATACAATTCCGGTCTGTAATAGTTAATTTTATATGTTTACATGATTGTGTTACAGGGTACCCAGATATTTTTTTTCATTATTCTGGGTGTATCTATGAGGGTGTTTCTGGATATTGACATTTCTTTTTTTTTCTTTCTTTCTTTTTTTTTTTTTTGAGATGGAGTCTCACTCTGTCGCCCAGGCTGGAGTGCAGTGGCCGGATCTCAGCTCACTGCAAGCTCCGCCTCCCGGGTTCACGCCATTCTCCTGCCTCAGCCTCCCGAGTAGCTGGGACTACAGGCGCCCGCCACCTCGCCCGGCTAGTTTTTTGTATTTTTTAGTACAGACGGGGTTTCACCGGGTTAGCCAGGATGGTCTCGATCTCCTGACCTCGTGATCCGCCCGTCTTGGCCTCCCAAAGTGCTGGGATTACAGGCTTGAGCCACTGCGCCCAGCGATATTGACATTTCAATCAGCAGACTGAGTAAGGTAGATTGCCTGCCCCAGAGTGGATGGGCCACATCCAACTCAATGAAGGCCCAAAGAGAAAAAAAAGGCAGAGGAAGGGAGAATTTGCTCTCTCTGCCTGACTTTATTCAAGCTGGGACATCAGCCTTCTTCTGTCTAAGGACTCAAACCCAAACTAGAGTTCTCCCATTAACTCTCCTGAGTCTCCAGCTTGCCAACTGCAGATTTGAGGCTTCTCTGCTTCCATAATTACATGAGCCAATTCCTTATAATAAATCTCTTCCTATAAATTTCATGTGTGTATGTGTGTCTGTGTGTGTGTGTGGTATTGGTTCTGTTTCTCTGGAAAACCCTGACTGATACATGGTCCCTTTGGAACACTGGGAATTGTATAGTTTATTCATGATGTCCCACCACTGACTTCCTTAAAGAAAATGCCTCATGCCTCTTAGAGCCCTGCACAAAGATGCTCAATACATATTTCTGGAATGGATGAATACACAAAGCAGACATTAGAAAACCTGAGAACATTTCTTCTTAATGAGTATAGTATACTGTCAAAAGGGCATGGACTTTGGTCTCATACAGGTCTGAGTTCATATCATGACTCCACCATTTGCTGAGGAGCCAGCATTTTAGTTTGTAAAATGCAGTTGGTATCACCTTGTTTCCATGGTTTTTGTGTGGACTGACCAACAAAACGCCGAATTTCCCAGAAGATAGTAGGTGTGCAGGAATTGGTGCAAGAGGCTTTGAAGAGCCAGGAGGGTCACGGGCTTGACTTTTGGATGGATTCTTGAGGCATCTCAGGTGGACTGGACTCTAAAGAACTGTAGTAATGGCCTCCTCTGCTCATAGACATTGAAATGCTTGCTATAATGATATTTGTCATTGTTTTAGGTTTGTGGAACTTGCAACAGAGAGGCAGTTTATTGCTTTTCTACTTGTGATTCATTGTGTCACACAAAGTATGTGTGTGTGTGTCTGTGAAAAAGAAAGAATCCTCCTATGGGGTTAATGAACTCAGAAAAACATGTATTTCACAGTATTCCATCCAATTGACTTTTTCAGTGAAAAAGCATGAATCTTAACCATTGTATTGGGTAAGGCCTTGATGGAGTCATTTAACTACTCTAGATTTCAGTTCGCCCTTGTTGCACGATGTAAAGGACACATTCTCCTTGCAGTGGACGCAGAGACGCATCACCTAGATCCCCCTTCAAGGAAGATGAGATGACTCAGCTGTAGGAGTGCTGTCAGCGACTGTCTCCAGCCATCAGCTCTTTTTTTTTTTTTTTTTTTTTTTTTTTGGGACAGAGTTTCATTCTTGTTGCCCAGGCTGGAGTGCAGTGGCATAATCTGGGCTCACTGCTACCTCTGCCTCCCAGGTTCAAGTGATTCTCTTGCCACAGCCTCCCAAGTAGCTGGGATTACAGGCACCCACCACCATACCCAGCTAATTTTTTGTATTTAGTAGAAAATCGAATGGCCTTGAACTCTACTTTCTTGTGTCCACATGTTCCTTCTTTTCACCCAGGCCTTAAACACCTAGAGAGTAGGTATGATTGATTGATTTAGTAGGTCAGGCTGGTCTTGAACTCCCGACCTCAGGTGATCCACCTGTCTCAGCCTCCCAAAGTGCTGGGATTATAGGCATGAGCCACCAGGCCCAGTCCCAGCCATCAGCTCTTTTAGGGACTCCCTCGAGGCAGAGCTCTCCTTCTTGGAGGCTTGGGCCTCTGACTGCTGGAGGCAGGGGGAAAAGGCTCAGCCATTTAGTCCCAATGTGGGAGGGACTCCAATAGGCAGAGGGCTTCCTGGAGTGCAGGGTATGACGGTCTGAATGTCTATGTCCCCCCAAAATTCATAGGTTGAAATCCTAACCCCTAAAGTGATGGTATTAGGGGGTGGGGCCTTGAAGAGGTGATTAAGTCACAAGGGTGGAGCCCCCATGAATGGGATTAGTGTACTCGTAAAAGCGGCCTGAAGGAGCTTGTTTGCCCTTTATCAGGCATGTGACATTGTAGAAGACGGTCTTCACCAGATATCAAATTGCTGAGGCGTTGATATGGGACTCCCAGCCTCCCAAGCTGTGAGACATACATTCGTGTTGTTTATAAGCCACTCAGTCAATGGTGTTTTTTATAGCAGCCCAAGTGGACTGAGATACAGGGAAAGGATTTAACACAGGGAAAGGAAGCAGGTGCTGATAGACCTTCTGCAGGGAACGGCATTCTATGAGGGAATAGGATGGAGACTTCTTCCACTCCAAATGCTGCAGGAAGCTCCCTGTGAGCTCTGTCTTTCTCTCCAGCTGCACTGCCTTCTTCCAGGCTGTCTCACCCCCTGCTTCTCACCCTCCCAGCCCACACCTCCCACTGAGGCCAGGCTGACCTCTCAACCCCCCATTCCTCTCACACACTAGGCAACATTTAAGCTCTATACCTAGCCTGAGGCCCTTCATGCCCCATGCTAGCCTCCCATGCTGGCCTTTTCCCCATACCACTTGTCGGATGTCCAGCCGCCCTGCCATTGCTCGTGTTCTTCCCTGTGTCTAGAACATCTTTCCTCACTGTGTCTCCCTGGCTGAATCCTACGTAATCAGTGAGGCAGAACCCAACCGTTTCTTGGACACACCTGGGCATGATAGCTCACTTCTCCATCCATGCTTTTGCAGGCTCTCAGCACACCTTTATCCTCCCAACACTATGCATTGATGTTGTTTAATTTCCCAGCTCCTCTGTCAGAAAATGGCTCCCTGCAGGCAGTGACTGACTGTCAGACTCATTCTCCAGGGGGAGCACAGGGCTTGGTCCACGATGGACACCTAGTGTAGGTTTCTAGAAAATCGAATGGCCTTGAACTCTACTTTCTTGTGTCCACATGTTCCTTCTTTTCACCCAGGCCTTAAACACCTAGAGAGTAGGTGTGATTGATTACAGGTTCTTTGTACAATCCTCATTGCTTTCTGACTGCCCTGCAGCCCCTCATGCCAGCCTGGTCATATTATTGCATGTGATAAGTAGCTTTTGGATGAGAGGATGGGTGACATTCATTCTTTGAGCTCCAGAGCTCACCTCAGTGTCTTCTATCTTACATGGACACGCTGTCAGAGAATATTTTTATCATCCTGTCATGCTTAGAAAGCTGGATCCTTGATCCAGGTCATTTCTAAGTCAAAAGCGATACTGTCTCCAGATCCCTGTGCTCAGAGAAAATCCCTGGCAGAGCCTCCTGCTTTGGGAGACACGGCATGTGCTTTTGCAGCACATCTCGCACACCTGTAGGGTGACGAAAGGTAATTTAACACCTGTCCAGGCCTCCCTGTGGCTCTGCAAGTGGGTTAATGGGATGTTGGATACAGTGTTAAGGGGAGAGTTGGAGCCCACCAGTGTTACAGAGAATGAGCACCTCAGGCAACAGGCTCTGCCCCCTACTCGGTTCCTATTCACAGGGGCAGCCCCTGCTGGTCTGCATTCCAAAGCCAGGCTTCCCTGGTAATAATATACCTTCTCCATGGTTCTCTGTGGGCTCCATTATGTAGGGAAGTGCTCTAGGGTACGGTGCTGGACAGCCGTTTATTGGATCTGCCCACTGTGAGCACTACAGTCCAAGATGCAATTGTCACTGTGATCTCCCAGATCAACGGGACCCAAGATTCTGTAAAACTTGCAAAATCATTCACTGAGAAAGATAACTTGAAATAAAACACATTGGATTGACCAAACAATTACTTTAATGGTTACTATCCTTTCAAGCGAAATAATATACAGCCTGCGTATGATGTTAAGCTCCCATCTCTTCCCTTTTGGGAACTGGGAAAACCCTCTGAGCCAGAGCGGCTGGAGCTTACCAGTATTTCAGTAGGGGGGATGGAGGCCTAGAAATACAAGACAGTGAGGTCGTGTATTATTTTTACCTAATGAATGCAAATCCAATGGGAGGAAGAGGAAGAGAGTAGGAGAGGAGAGAGAGCAACTTATGTGGTCTGGTAGTTATGCCTGCCATTCTCGATGAGCACATTTCTAGAAACAGGTGAGAGATGCTGATGATGCTGTTCTGCCATTGGTCTTGTGACCTGTGAGCCTCTTACAGGTTGAGCCCCTGGCTGTGATCCTGGTGCCTACAGACGTGTGCTTCTTACCCATGGCCTCCTTTATTATATTCTGCCTGTGACTGATTCCATTACACATAGTTACACCTTTTATTGAGCACGGCTGTATAAACCAAGTGAAGAAAACTGTGATTTATGGACAGTTTAAGGGATCCTTGGGAGGCAATTTGAACAGATTTTTTTTTTTTTTTTTTTTGCCTTATGTGTTGAACTTTAGACCCCAATCTCTGGGTCAGATGTAGCTCCACTGAAATGATTACAGGAATGATGAGGACAACATAAACAATAATGCTAGCCATCTTTCACTGGCTATCTACTCATCTCATCCACCAGAACAGCTGCATCCCATGAACTATCTTCATTTCATCTTGTAACAATTTTACATATGAGACATCATCATGTTTTTGATGCCATCTTTTAAATTGAATTATCCATTTCCATTTCATAGAATATACTTTGCTGACTTTTTTCACATGTGCACACTCATGTAACCATGACCCTGATCAAGATACAGAACATTGCCATCTCATCAAAGAGTTTTCCACGCCACTACCTAGTCAGCACTGTCCCCAGCCCATGGGTCATTATTCTCACTTCTAAGACCACAGCCTATGGCCTCACGTTCTAGGACTTCATGCAGTGGAATAATACAAGAGAAACGTTTTAGTGTCTGGCTTCTTTAGCTCTACGTAGTGTTTTTGTTGTGTTTATCGATCTTTTTATTGCTGTGAAATACTCCACTGTATAAGCATACTGCAATGCATGTATATTCAGGCATCAAATATTATTATTTCCATTTTATAAATTTAAAAAATGGAGGCCTGGAGGGACAAGGTAAGTTATATAATATCACACCAGTGGCACGTGGTACAGCATGGATTTGAACTGAGGTTCATCATACTCCAAAGGCTCTGGGGTCCCGTTAGCTCCAGCTTTAGTCCTAGAAGAGGAGGCTGCACAGAGCAGATGAATATATACAGACTAAATACAAGTTTATTGACTATAGGATGCAATAAATGTACCCATACCACTAGCCCATTACACTGCCTTTTCCCAGACAGTTTTCTGCAGATAGATTAAGCTTTGAAATTCAGGCACTTCCCAGGATAGAAGGCTAGGCCATTGCTAAACCTGGAGTCTCCATTCCTTTACTCAGAGTCCTGATTCTTGAATTTACAGAAGAGGTATTACTTTGATGTTTGAATCATGCCTTTGATCAAAAGCTTGCTGCCTCCCTTGTGTCTTTTAGAACAAGACAGTAGTTCTATTGTGCTGGCGTGTGTTGTAACATTTTGGACAGCAGAAATGACATTTACATGAAACAGCCATCCTTGGAATGCATGAGATAAGACAATTTCAACAGCTCATCGAAGAAGAGTCTCCAGCGTTGACTTTAAATCAAACAGAAGTAATAGTGTGTCATCTTGGCTTCCCCTTCTCTACCTGATGTTAATTAAAATCCTGATAACAGAACTCAGTCAACATCCATATGAGGAAGACCAAAGCACAGCCGAAAAATGTTCAGATGAAAGTACAGTTAATCAGAATTAAAACAAAAACACCCCCTACCCAGTCTTCATTCTCATTTGGCTTCTATTGGATGAGATGATTAATATGTGAAGGTAATTTCTAAGGACCCCCCTGTTGTACTTCCTGTACTGAACCGTTTGAAATAATTGAACAATTACTTTGTGCAATGTTATCAAAGTTTATTAAATTGTTCCCATCAGCTCTGTCCAATTACCAAATTCGCTTGATTTGCATATTGCAAAGCAGAGTGGTGAAAAGGGTTCCCAGAGTAGAACCTATTTCTTTTTGAGCAGACAGAAGTTGCAAAGTTCATTTGGTTCAAATCATGTTCTCTTATGGATTAGGCAGCTGGGCTCAGAGGTGGGAAATGACCTGCCCAAGATTCATAGAAAGACACAGATAGGAAATAGCTGTGCCCCCATTCCCCTAATCCCCATCTGCCTGCAAGGCTCCAAATGGGCAAACCCCATGTTTTCTCCAATGAGGCCAGGGTGTGCCTCTATGTTTCTGAATGTCCCAATTAGTTCCAATTTAGACATGATGTTGAGCATACACTTAAAATGCAAATCTGTTCTAACAGGACAGGAAATAATAAAGGCAGATTATTCCAGTTCAATTTAGTAGCTCAAGGAACTTGAATTTGTTGAAGTGACAGCCTCAATAGTCCTAAAGGAAACATTGTTCTTTCTTTGGGTACAAAAAACTAGCTTTAAACACTTTCTATCTCCATTCTTGTCTCAGAATCCTCCTCTTCCATCTAATTTGGACATCGCTTTTTATTTTTTGACTTTTATTCTGGAAATTTACCAACACGCTCACGAGCTAGAGAATCATATAATGCACCCCTCATATGATCACCATATAGTTTACCAGTTACCAGGATGTCGCTGGTCATGTTGTCTATTCCCTCATACTTCCCCATTCACTGGATCATTTTAAAGCCAATGACAGGCATTAAAATATTTGTGTCCATCATTTCTTCAGTATGAACCTTATTTGTTCTAAGGTCACTATAATTTATATAAAATAAATAGTGATATATGAAACTTCAGTAATGACTATTTTGCAGCTATGAAAATAATATTTCTAACGTGGGAAAATAGTCTTAATAATTTAAGAAAACTTAAATACCAACAGAATGTAAAGTATGTTCTCATGCTGTAACACACATGTAGAATCTAAAAGGATATGCATCAGATTGCAGGGTTTAAAACTCTTTTTGCTTTTTCTTTTCTTCCCTGTTTATTTTTCAATTAACATGCATTATTTGTGTAATAAATGGAAACAAAATCTGGTTGTTTAAAGCCATCCATAAAGACCATGTGAGAGGGTGGAAAAGGGAGGCTGGATTCTACTAATTGGATTGGAGGAAGGCGTAGCAAGGAAGAAGAAACGGGCCCCTGGCATGTGGCGGGGAGGGGACCTGCTTAATCAAACTCAACGATAACAGGAGTAAGGGTGATTAAACTTTTTTGATTCAACACATGTTTAAGCGATCACTCTGGGCCGCGCATTAATGCTGCTTGTGGGATTGCAAGACTAGATGAGACTAGAAAGGAAACAAACATTTTATAAACTTGCTCCTCTAAGGGTGGGTCATGGACCAGCAGCATCAGCATCACCTGGGAGTGTGTATGGAACGCAGATTTTCAGGGCCCCAGCCCAGGCTTCCTGAATCAGAATCTGTTTGTAAGGAGCTCCCTGGGGGATTTGAACGCTCCGTCAAGTCTGAGAGGCACGGGGCTGGAGTGCGGCATCTGTGACTGCTGGGCGTATGTCCCACTTGTTCCTGTTTCCTTACCTTGCTCAGGGTCTTTCCCGGGAGGGCATGCTGGGAATGTTCAGGGTGTAAGCTGGCAGTAGAGGTGGGATCCTGGTGCACCTCGGTTGACCAAATGAATGGACGATTGTCTGCATATACTGCTTCTGTCCTGCTTGCAGCCTTTACCAACTGACCACTGCCAAGGACAGGTCTTCAGGCACCCTGGCCAGGCATGCGAGGCTGAGGACAGATGAGGCCTGTGAGATATCGGTTTTTATTCTTGAGCATCCATCCACTTTCTCAACTCTCTGCCTTTTCCCCTGCCATAAGTTCTCTGAAAAGGCAGATCCACAACTTCTCTGTACTTTAAAGCCCAGGGAGCCTTCCAGGGACACACCAGCCAGTAGAATCTCTTTTGCCTCTGTGCTGTGAAAAACTTTCAATCCCCGAAGCCTCCATGTCTTCATTTTGTAAAATGGAGATAATAATTCCTTCTTCACGGGACTGCCTTGAGGGTAAAAATCACAAATGTATATAAAGCACTTAGGGTGACGTCTGCCTAATATTTTCCAGGAACTGTCCCATGCTTAGCAATATTGGAAAAACATTGAACTTCTATGAGGTGAGTACTAAATTCTCCTTATTTTACAGATGAGGAGACAGGGACACACATAGGTTCAGTGGCTTGCCCAAGGTCACCACAGCAAGTGAAGGGAAACCAGACATGAGCTCAGGCAGTCTAACTCAGACGTATACCCTCCTTACATTTGATTGCAGTAAGAACACTGAATATTAGATCTACTTTTTTTTTTTTTTTTTTGACAGAGTTTTGCTCTTGTTGCCCATGCTGGAGTGCAATGGCTCAATCTTGGCTCACTGTAACCTCCACCTCTAGGGTTCAAGCGATTCTTCTGCCTTAGCCTCCCAAGTAGCTGGGATTACAGGTGCCCGCCACCACGCTCAGCTAATTTTGTATTTTTAGTAGAGATGGGGTTTCTCCATGTTGGTCAGGCTGGTCTCGAACTCCTGACTTCAGGTGATCTGTCCACCTTGGCCTCCCAAAGTGCTGGGATTACAGGCATGAGCCACTGTACCCGGCCTTCTTCTTTTTTTTTTTCTTTTTTTAGACAGAGTCTTGCTCTGTCACCCAGGCTGGAATGCAATGGTGTGATCTCAGCTCACTGCAACCTCTGCCTCCCGGGTTCCAGCAATTCTCCTGCCTCAGCCTCCCAAGTAGCTTGGATTACAGGTGCCCACCACCAGGCCCAGCTAATTTTTTTGTATTTTTAGTAGAGACAGGGTTTCACCATGTTGGCCAGGCTGGTCTCAAACTTCTTACCTCAGGTGATCCACTTGCTTTGGCCTCCCAACGTGCTGGGATTACGGGCATGAGCCACCACACCCGGCCAGATCTACCCTTTTAACAAATTTTTAAGTGCTTAATACACTATTGTTCACTATAGGCATGATGTTGTATAGCAGATCTCTAGAACTTTTTCATCTCACATAACTGAATCTTGATGCCTATTGAATAGAAACTCCCCATTCTCCCTGCCCCTAGGGCCCCTAGCCTGTGGTTACAATTATGCCACTCTGCTTCCATGAGTTTGACTATTTTCGGTTGATCCTATAAGTGGTATCATGTAGGATTTGTCCTTCTGTGTCTGGCTTATTTTACTTTTTATAATATCCTTCAGGTTTATCCATGTTGTCACATATGGCAGGATTTCCCTCTTTTAAAAGGCTGAAAAATATTCCATTGTACGTATATAGAAATTAAAACTCTTGTGCACTATTGGTGGGAATGTAAAATGGTGTAGCCAGTATGGAAAACAGTATGGAGATTCTCCCCCAAATTAAAAAGAAAACTACCATGTGATCTAGCCATCTTCCTTCTGGTTATGTATCCAAAAGAATTGAAATCAAGATCTCAAAGCGATATGTGCACTCCCAGAGTCATTGTAGCATTATTCAATAGCCAAGACGTGGAAACAATCTAAGTGTCCATTGGTGGATGAATGAATGAAGTACACACTCTTAGATGCTTGTAATGGGGTACTAAAGGTGGTATTTTGTCCCCCATCCCCATCCCCATCCCCCAGTGCCGAGCTCAATTACTGCATTGCTGTAATGTAAATCAGTGCATGTTGATTATACATTTTCCCTGACAATAAGCTCACCTTTAGGTGCCATGATTCCAGCTGGAATGTAGCCACCCTCTCCATCCTCACTGGTGGGCTAAGGTGTCTTGGAACAAAGACACACCCAGGCTTTCTTAGAAGGAATTGCAGCCTTCCTCACGGCCGCCTTTAGTAGCAGACAGATGGCCTAGACACCTTCCCATCTGCTCACAGCATTAGCAGTTCTTCCTGGTCATCTCACGTGGTTAGCTGATGGAAGTAAGGAAAGAGCCCTGGATTTGGAGTTAGGAGACCAAAATCAGAGCTCCTGCTCTTGGATTTACATGTTACATGCATGTTATTTAATCTCTCTGAGCTTCAGTTATCTTATTTATACAAATGGGGACCATAGACCATACTATCAACCTCACAGCATTGTTCTGATAGCCAATGAAGCACTGCCAGAAAGACTTTTCAGACTATTGATGTTTAAAAGCATAACCCACTAGAAGGGATGAATTTGAGTTCAGAAACCAAATGCAGTTATTGAGTATAACATTCTGTATTTTTTCTTTTACTTGAAATTAGATCCCAAAGGTCTAATTCCTTTTACTTGAAATTAGATCCCAAAGATCTTAGTTCAAAAGGCTAGTCTCCACAATTTCTTTAAATAACTACATATTATATCCTTGGGTGGATGTATCTCAATTACCTGGACCTCCTATACTAGAAAATGATACATAGAACATCATTAAGCACTCTTGTTCTTTTTGACTTGTAACTTAGAATAAATTCCTAGGTTTGTTATTGGTGGGAGGGGGTAGGTTATGTGCACCATTCTGATTCTTTACTTGCATTTTCATTATTATTTTCTTATAACACTGGGCAATTTTCACCACAAGTTCATTAGCGTTGGGGTTTGACTTTTTTTTGTTGTTAACAAAAATACCAACTCTTGTGTTTGACAAATCACAGCTTGGGCATCACCCAGTCAGCTGAGTCTCTTTCACATACTCACAGTATTGCAATTATTATCTCAATTGACAAATAATTTATTTTTACGTTTCTTTCCCAGCACTCCCACCTAGCTGTGAGGTGCATGAAGACAGAGTCTATGGCGCCTTGCACAGCTGGAGGAAAGTAGGCTGACAATAATTCATTATCTGTTGAAATCATGTCTATTTTCTTGCTTAACACTAATTGTCACCTTATACTGCTTTAAAATACAACTTAAATTTAGTTTTGCCCGGACATGGTGGATGTTGGATTAGAACCCAGGCTCTAGTGGACTCTGATGAGTTCTAGGGAAGAGTCTGTGAGTTTTATCAAAGCACAGCTGCACTACTGCTGTGAGAAAACACTGGCGAAGCCTCTCAGTCTGATATTTTGTAGAGGAAATTTGGGTGCACAATCCAGTAAACTGATTATAGATAAGATATTTTTCATCAAAGGCATGCCGACGTAGGCTGGGAGGTGTTGGCAACACACATACCGCCTGATTTAGTCAGACGAAGTCCCCTGTCTGAAGAGACAATGGCTGAAAATTCAACCTGGATATTATTGCAGCAAGGGAGGCTGTTTTCAAAAGAAGTTTTTTAGAAACTTACTTTAAGCTAAAAAGCAGATTGAGATAAGGGCTCAGTTGGTGAGGAGGCTGTGTGTAAAGAATGCATCTGCTGTGGTTTCAGGAGGGGCGATGGAGACGCTCCTGAAGCGGACGGGCAGGCGGAGGCTGGTGGGAGGATGAGTGATGTCAGTCAGGGCTCTGTTGGAGGATGCTTGGAAAGCACAAAGAAGTGCTTGACAAGTTACAGGGAAAGAAAAAAAAATACAGCTAGAGAAGACTGGCTGCCAGGCACCAGGAAGAAAGTGGGAGAAGAGAAGGGGACAGGGAAGGAAGGTGCTTGTGAGACATCTCCTGTTTGGTCAGGAGTGGGTACAACACCTCTGGGCTCACACCAAGGGGGGTGCACAGGGGAAGAGGCAGCCTGATGGAGGGTCCAGGGCAGTGCCTCTTGGTGCTAACCACCTGCCTCTGGACCCATTTCCTGACCACTCCCTGCCCTAGCCCTCCTCATCCTCACCTGTCCTGCAGCCACAGCCCTAGACTCCTCATGTACCATCTAGACTTTTGCAGAAATCTCTTAAATGGTTACCTTACTGCTTTGTCTCTTTCCAACACTCCATCTTCCAGCTGCTGCCCAGCGTGAGTTACCTTTCAAAGCAATCAATCTGATCTCATCATTCTTCCACTGAAAAAGCTCCAATCCTCCGCACCTCTGGGAAGTTTCTTTGGTGTGGCATTCAAGGCTGTTCACAAGCTGCTTCATGGGGACATTTCTTTTTCTCACCTTCAGCCACATTACCCCACCTATGCTTCTTTCCTTTCTGGCTTCTTTGGTGATTTTTTTTTTCTCAGATCTATACGCTTCCGTATAAGTGATTCTATCTTCCTGGAATTTCCTTCACCCCCTTGTCCCCAAGCCCAGTTCAAGTATCCCCTACTTTATGGACACTTCCTTGTTCACATTTTCTTTTATTTTTAGATTCTAAAAAATTTATTATTTATTATTATCTTTCTTAGTGATGGGCTCTTGCTATGTTTGCTAGGCTGGCCTCAAACTTCTGCCCTCAAGTGATCCTCTCATCTCAGCCTCCCAAAGTGTTGGGATTACAGGTATAAGCCAACACACCTGGCTCTTGTTTCCATTTTAACAAGAGAAGTGGTTGTGTTAAAGGAATGAAGATCTAACCACACCCTGGGGCACAAGGTGAAGAGAAGTTTGTTAAAGGTGTAGGAAAGGAAGGAAGCTGGCATAGAGTACCTACAGTGTGCTGGGAATTAACAGACCTAATCACCTTTGGACACTTCAAGGATTCTAAGAAGTAGAGAAAACTGAGCCCAGGGTGGTACAGTGGCTTGCCTGAGGTCTCCCAGCTAGTATGAGGCAGATCTGGGACTGGAACCCACGTCTTCTGGACTCCCACTGCCCATAGCACTAGGCAGTGTCCTCAGCAGCCCTGAAATTAGGGTGTGGAGACACAGCTTATTCCTCCAGTGAGGATGGCCCTGTTTGTCTATAGGCTGGAAATGAGGAATCTGAGGCCCAAAATTGTCCTGAATCACCCTTCAGTATTGCAAGACACCATTAGTGTAGTTAAGAGACAGAGATACTTTAACAAAACATTTTTACCTCTAGGGTCGGAAGATGACACATTTCTTGGTCAAATTCCAGGTGGCCAGAAGCTTCTGACACTTGAACCACCTGGTCACTGAGTACTCTCAGTAAAGATGGGCTCACGCACCTGCAGCTCAGGAACGAGATGGCTTGCCCTCTCTGTGGAGGCCTTCACACTGTCTTCCTCATTTCCTCTTTCATCCTGGATGGCTCTCACCTCTTTTCCAAGCATCAGTTTACACATCACTTCCTTGGGGATAACCTCCCTGAATTTAGATCCCCCTCATGTACTCCACTGTCTTCTCCATGGCACTTGTATCACTCAACTGGGGTTGTATTTGGAAGCAAACCAGAAGAGTTGTTTGCTTAATTGCTGCCTCCCCTGCTGCACTGTGAGGGTCATGAGGAGAGGAACTGTGCTACTGTTGCCATAATTTTTTGGCTCACTGCTTTATCTTCAGCCCCTTCTTTGTGCCTGGCACATGACAGTCAATAAATCTTTGTGGACTCAATGAAGAGCACATAGTAGATGCTCAATGCCTTCTTGTTGAATTAAAGAAGGGCAGAGTGGGTGGTTCTGCTGAATCTCTGCCACTGGGGGGCAGAATCAAGAGAAGGCTCCTGAAAAACCCATTCCCAGGATGCTGAAGTCAAGGAGGGGCTCTTTTCTCTTGTGGAAGTCCTAAGATTAAAAAGGAGCAAGCAGAGGGAGGGGCACAGAAAGGGGGCTGTGGGGAAAAGAAGTCTAGACCTAGGTTCTGGGCCCAACTCTATAACATTCACTTTGACTTTTCATCCTTAGTCTCCTCATCTGGAAAATGGGCATTTGGGCAAAATGACCCTTAAGGTTCTTTCTAAGAACTATAGTTGATGATCAAGTTGGCGGGATATGGTAAACATTGGCCTAAACTGAGGACCAGGGCTGGAGGTCTAGTTCTAAGTCTTCCAACTCATTCCCTGTGTGACTTTAGGTAAATTACTTGCTTTTTCTAAACTCCATTTGCCTATCTTACAGTGGGGTGTTTAGGTGAGACGACCTCCAAGATAAAACCAGAGGCCCCAGGAATCCTGACCTAACCCACTTGGTTTCTTCTGGTCTACATACAACTAGGTGAGATCATCAGTTATTTCCTCCCTTCAAGTAAGATTCTTCAAATTTAGAATATAGGTGGACAGCTTAGTGTGGAAATATACACACCCCAGCGACAATTAGAAGGCCTATGTTTCTGTCTTGATTCTACCACAATTTGCTGTGTGACCTTGGGTTGGGTATTTTACCTCTCTGAGCCTTAGGAGTTACATTTCCAATGAAGAGGAAGTAGATAATCCTGAAAGGCCCTTTCAGTGAAACCATTATTTGACCTTACTTAAATGGCATGTAGAAATTCCATTACACAATCAAACATAAATAAGCCTTGCTAAGGCAGCCTTGGGAGAAGAGAGCCCTTTACCTGATTGTGCCAGCTCCGGGCACCCGGATCTGAACCTCACAGGTTATTTGGGGTCTACACAAACATGGCTTGGTTAGAGTATCTGGAGGGAGATCTTTTCTTCAGATTTACTGAAGGCTTTCACATGATATGTTGGGGGTGTCACAGTTTACAAAGGCATGAGAATTGAATACCAACTTGTGTATGAAGAACCCAGTTGACACTAATTTGGGACCCTTGCTCCTTCTCACCAAGGACTCAAGAGACCTATAAATGTGTGCCTGGGATAGTGGGAGAAGTGATCATCCAGACAGCATTCCTCTTTTTTTCAAGTTCTGCAGATTTTCTTCTTTATGTTCAATATAATCCCTATCACGCTCATGTCATTCATTCTGCTAGTATTAATTAAGCACTTACTGTGTGTGCCAAGCACTGTTTTAGGTCATGAGTCTGTAGCAGAGAACAAAACAGACAGAGATCCCCGCCTTTTGGAGCTTACCTGCTTGTGAGAGGAGGCAAAGAATAAGTCGATAGGTAGATCTATCACGTGGTAGGTAGGGCTAAGTGCCAGGGAGGACAATACAAAAAGGAAGGGCAGCAGAGGCTGGCAGGTGCCCTTCTGTGGAGTGGTCAGGTAGGCGAGGTGAGGTGAATGAAAGGAGAGAGTAAGCCAGGCAGGTATCTGGGAAAAACATTTGTCTGTCTCTGTTTTTTTTTTTTTACTTTTGAGACAGGGTCTCGCTCTGTCACCCAGGCTGGAGTGCAGTGATGCAGTCATAGCTCACTGCAGCCTCGACCTCCTGGGCTCAAGCGATCCTCCCACCTCAGCCTCCTGGGTAACTGGAACCTTAGGCCTAAGACACCATGGCTGGCCTGCTTCTGCTTTTAAGTAGCCTCTACATTTGAAATGTACAGGAAGCCATTAGGATTGGAGGCTCCATCTTTTTTGTCTCTCTAATATCCACCTCCCTAATATCCAAATGCAATGTGACAACTTTCTGCACCTCTCTCCAATCTGATCTTCTAGTTTCTGTTTTCTTCGAGGACTAGTCAGTCTCTCTTTGCCTAGAGGGAATGGCTATGTCTCCTGTATAGTCTGTGCTGAAGCAGATTCCCCCTTGGGCAGAAACATGGTCTCCATGAGATCCTCTGTGCAACACCGTTTTACTTCCCCTGGAAACAATGTTGCAGAACTTGATGGCTGATAGCTTCATGCCCAATGTTGTGAGCATTTCAAAATGATCTTTCAGAATTCAGTCATTAATGTTCATTAGGTATTGGGGGGAGATTCAACGCCTGACAAAATGGTCAGTGTGGAATTACTGAAGCAGGAGACTTTGGAATATAAATGAGGGCTTTTCTAGTCTGAACACCTGGTTGCAGAGAGAGGGGCACCCCAAATCATGGCAGGAATGCTCATCAGGAGAGACAGCAATCGCAAGCGCCAGATATTTGGCTCTTGTGTTTGTCAGTGATTCATGAAGTGATTATCAACATTCGAAACCACTTCATGAATCAACCAGGAGCTGGAAAAAATATTTAACCATAATGAGCTCATTTCCATAGAAATAGGATGAGACCCACTGGTAGGTCAAAGAGTTGCTGTGTCTTAGACTTCACACCTGCTTCTCCTGCCACCTCCTTACATCTGACAGGCTTACTGTAGGCCTCATTATCTTTCATCCTCTCGGTCTCATCATTGCTTTGCTCTCTAACCAAAAGTTAGAGATCACATCCAGGAATTTGGAAAATGATGAAATCAGATTCTTCATTCAGATTGGAGGTGGGCATCTCTCTTGGGGTCTGCTGTGGATTTGAGTCCCCGCCAAATTTACATGTTGAAGACATAACCTTCAGTAGCTCAGAATGTGACTTTATATGGCGACAGGATCTGCACAGAGATAACTAAGGTAAAATGAGGTCAAATGGGTGAGTCTTAATCCAGTATGACTGTTGTCTTCATAAGAAGAAAAAATTTGGATACCGACATGTATAAAGGGACAACAGGGTGAAGAAATAGAAAAGATGACCACCTACAAGCCATAGGGAGAGGCCTCAGAAGAAACCAACCCTGCTGATATCTTGATCTCATACTTCTAGCCTCCAAGACTAAGAAGATAAATTTCTCTCAGTCTGTGGTGCTTTGTTATGGTTGCCCCAGCAGACTAATACAGGGTCATTGAATGCCCATTTTTCTTGGGAAGCATTTGTATACCCAAACTTTACTGACAAGGTTGCATGGTCAAGGCATCTTCTCTGGAGGCCACCTAATTCCTTTCTTTACAGATATATCAGCTTCCCTTCACAGTGCTGGAATTTGCTGTCCTTTGATTGCTGACACTTGTCATTTGAACACGTGAGGCTATTGGGGTCCTCCATATCAATATACAGGTTTCCCCACTGTCTTAGTTTGGGTCTCCCTAAATGCAGATCCTAAGATAAATACTGGGTATGCAAGGTTAACTTTGGAAGTGATCCCAAGAAACTCTATAGGGGAGTGGGAAGATGAGACAGGGAAGACAGCAAAGCTAATAGCTGGGGTGTGAATGAATGACTTACTGGGTCAACTGGGCAACTGGGCAGTTGACTGCAGGCATCTGGGCTCAGTTACTGCAGGCAACTGGGCTCATTCTCACTGGGAGCCCTCTGGGAGTGTATGGGACACACCCAGGATTATTCTACCAAGCGCCATGGAAACGAGGATGTATATTCACAAACTCCCATCTCACATCGGTTGAGGGTCTCATTTGAGGCACCAAACCCTCCTGTACTTTAGCTTGTCTTTTTAAGTGGGCCAAGCACACGCCTGCAGCCAGCAAAAGCCCTCAGGTAGAGAAGTGGAAAAAGATGTTGGCATGCATGGCAATATTGGCAAATGACCCCCAGAGTGGGCTGAAGAGTTCTGGGGTAGCACCAATAGTGGCAGCCACACAAAGCCCCTTCCTCCCCACACCTCTCCTTCCATGGGCTCCCGCATGTTCTGCACTGAGCCCACCCAAATGCAGAGCACTTTCCCTCTCCCTCTCTCTGGCTGAGTTTTCAACTCCTCTCCAAGAGGCATTTGCTCTGTTAACACTCAGCATCTGGTTCAGACGTGGCACTTCAATAGAGCCACTTCTGTTCCTCTGGACTCCCCCTCACCTAAATGAAAGGCAGAGTCTCACAGAAACCAGAATGAAAGGCTTTCTCTGGCAGGTCTCTTTTCTGTTTTCAGATCTCTGCATCCTGTTGCTTTAGAGAATCCTGAGTTAGCCAGGCAGCACAGCAGCAGGGTGAAGAAGTATTTCTGGAGCAATAGCTGTCATTGCTCAATAGCCATATTTGAAAGTGGAGCCCTTCTGGGTTCTATTTTACTGGTCCCTTTAAAAGAGATTGTGATATAATTTTAAGAGGATTGTGCCTCTGAATACTTCAAATAAGTGGTTCAATATGGCCTACAAAATTCTAGACTTGGAGGCTGGGTGAATGACATTTGTGTCAAGTATGAAGTTTATTCCACTTTCCTCTCTGAGAAGAAAAGATGTCAGAAATGATGGCCAAGTTTCTGATGTCGAGGCCAAGCCTCCAGGGTCATTGTTTGGTAACCCCTGGAGGTGGGGGAAGACAGGCTTATGGTTGCGAGTTTTCAGAGCTTGGGTCAAATGCCAGAAAAAACAAATAAAACAAATATTGACCACAGGAGAGTTGAGCAGCCTCAACAAATGAAGTTGCCATTAGACTGTTAATTTGAGGTTCCCCCAAATCAGAGGTGGAGACGAGGATCTGGGTGCAGATAGTTTATTTGGGAGATGATCTTATAAAGTACAGTGAAGGACTGGCCAGGTGCAGTGGCTCATGCCTGTAATACCAGTACTTTGGGAGGCTGAGGCAGGCAGATCACCTAAGGTTGGTAGTTCGAGACTAGCCCGACCAACATGGAGAAACCCCATCTCTACTAAAAGTCCAAAATTAGCCAGGTGTGGTAGTGCATGATTGTAATCCCAGTTACTCGGGAGGCTGAGGCAAGAGAATCACTTGAACCTGGGAGGTGGAGGTTGCAGTGAGCTGAGATCCCACCATTGCACTCCAGCCTAGGCAACAAGAGTGAAACTCTGTCTCAAAAATAAATAACTAAAAAACTAACTAACTAAATAAATAAAGTACAATGAAGGAGCAGATAAAGCAAGACAGGAAAGGAAAGAAAACAAACACAAAAAAGGGGTACACTAATGAGGTGGTTATTGATGAGGGTGTTGGGTCTCAGTCCTACTTGTGACCTTACGAAGAAAGATGTAGAACACACTCAGAATTGTCCCACAGAAGACGGGGAGGCAAGAGTTTCTCTATTCACCCCCATCCCTTAGTAGTTGAGATGTATTCATGAGCACATTGACTGCCCCTGTACTTACCACTTCCTATAAGGTAGCTAAGTGGCCTTCTATGGGTTTCACTTGAAGAAAGACACTGGTGTTATCCAGGGAACTGTCTATCACAGGTGTGCTGAAATCAGGCAGGCTGAGGGGAGGGGGTGTGGTGCATCACAAGTCTCTGCCACAGACTTTTAGTTTGAAGAATTAAGCTTCATTCATGGTTCCCATCCATTTCATTCCAATTTAAGCATCTTCTATATGCCGAGGACTGTACTAAGAGTTGGACATAGAGTGGTGAGCTCTCATACTCCTGTCTCTTGGGAAGCTTATAGTTAGAGGGGAAGGCAAATTATGTAATCACAAAATTCTCAGAATCTCCAGCTCTCTCCTGGGGGATGGGAATCAGGCCAGCTGAGATCTGACCACAGGGCCCTTCATTGTCCCCATACACACTTGCAAAATAGATCTAGAGATGGTCCTTCTGGAAGGGGCTCTGTTGTCTCATCTTGCTGAGGGAAAAATGGCACATGTTTGGACAAGAGGCTGGTTTTTCCACTCTTGTGAGATTATTTGCTCATTGGCAATCAGTTCCTCTACTCTAGCCCCAAACAGAATGGACCAGCTGCTGATCAAGGAAGAGAGTTAGCTGTGCAGAAGGACTACCTGACAGGTTGGGCTGTGTATCCTCACATATGCTCCCCAGGACGTCCTTAGGTTAGTGAGAGGTGACAATGTGCTAGCAGTCCTCACTCTCAGCGCCTCCTCAGCCTCCGGCCTCGGAGTCCACTCTGGCGGTGCTTGAGGAGCCCTTCAGCCTGCCACCACAACGTGGGAGCCCCTCTCTGGGCTGACTGAGGCTAGAGCCTCCTCTCTCTGCTTGCAGGGAGGTGTGGAGGGAGAGGCGCGGGTGGGAACCGGGGCTGCCCTCGTGGGCCGGTGTGAGTTCCGGCAGGCACCGGTGCGGGCTCAGCAGGCCCTGCACACTGAGCGGCCAGCAGGCACCGCTGGCCCAAGGCAGTGAGGGGCTTAGCATCCGGGCCAGCAGCTGCGGAAGTTGTGCCAGGTCCCCCAGCGGTGCCGGCCCCCCGGTGCCACACTCAAATTCTCACTGGGCCTTAGCTGCATCCCCGCAGGGCAGGGCTTAGGACCTGCAGCCCGCCATGTCTGAGCTCCTCCCACTGTGGTGGGCTCCCGCGTGGCCTGAGCCTCCCCTACAGGCGCTGCTCCCTGCTCCGTGGTGCCCAGTCCCATTGACAGCCCAAGGGCTGAGGAGTGCAGGTGCAGCTCAGGACTGGTGGGCAGCTCCGCCTGCAGCCCCGGTGCAGGATCCACTGGGTGAAGCCAGCTGGGCTCCTGAACTGGATGGGGACTTGGAGAACTTTTATATCTAGCGGGAGGATCGTATGTGCACCAATCAGCACTCTGTGTCTAGCTCAGGGTTTGTAAATACAGCAATCAGCACTTTGTGTCTAGCTCAGGGTTTGTGAATATACCAATTGGTGCTCTGTATCTAGCTAACCTAGTGGAGACTTGGAGGACTAGCACTCTGTGACTGTGTCTAGCTCAAGGATTATAAATGTACCAATCAGCACTCTGTGTCTAGCTCAGGGTTTGTAAATACACCAATCAGCACTCTGTGTCTGGCTCAGGGTTTGCGAATACACCAATTGGTACTCTGTATCTAGCTAACTCTGTATCTAGCTAACGAATACACCAATAGCTAACGTAGTGGAGGCTTGGAGGACTAGCACTCTGTGACTCTGTGTCTAGCTCAAGGATTGTAAATGCACCAATCAGCACTCTGTGTCTGGCTCAAGGTTTGCAAATACACCAAGTGGTACTCTGTATCTAGCTAACTCTGTATCTAGCTAACCAGCACTCTGTGACTCTGTGTCTAGCTCAAAGATTATAAACGCACCAATCAGCACTCTGTAAAATGGACCAATCAGCTCTCTGTAAAATGGACCAATCAGCAGGATGTGGGTAGGGCCAGATAAGGGAATAAAAGCAGGCTGCCCGAACCAGCCAGTGGCAACCAGGGTGGATCCTGGAAGCTTTGTTTTGCTCTTTGCAATAAATCTTGCTGCTGCTCACTCTTTGGGTACAGGCTGCCTTTATGAGCTGTAACACTCACAGCAAAGGTCTGTAACTTCATTCCTGAAGCCAATGAGGCCACGAACCCACCGGGAAGAACGAACAACTCCAGACGCGCTGCCTTTAAAAGCTGTAACACTCACCACGAAGGTCTGCAGCATCACTCCTGACAGTGAGACCATGAACCCACGGGAAGGAAGAAGCTCCAGACACATCTAAACGTCTGAAGGAACAAACTCCGGACACACCATCTTTAAGAACTGTAACATTCACCGCGAGGGTCTGCGGCTTCATTCTTGAAGTCAGTGAGACCAAGAACCCACTAATTCCGGACACAGTGGGACAAGTGAAGAAGGGGGAACCGAGGTCAACATGATGAGCTGTACTTGGATGACCGGACAGGTGTCGTGTGCTGTCCATGCATCTGGGAAAGTCAGTAGAGGGGCTGGCTCTGAGGCAAGGAGGAGGAGCCCAGCTTTGACCTGTTGAGAATGAGGTGAGGGAGAGACCAGGCTGATGGGTCCAGGTATGACTGCCCATTTTTCGTGTGCTCTTTCCATCTGGGCCCTGCCTGAGTTTCCTTTTTTGGTATCTTGGATTCATCTCTTCCAGATCCTGGTAGGTCCCTCCTCTGGATCTGGCATCATCTCTGACTTCCTGGCTTGCCCTGATAATTGTTTCTGGTTCCCAGTGAGAACAGGTGATGCAGTGGAAGGGGCCTCTGACCTGGAGTCAGACAAAGCTTGGCTGTCCCACTCAAGAGCACTTTTGGGGCCAGAGCATTCACTGGCCTCCAGTTTCCTCTGCTTTCCAAGTTTCTGCTCAAAAGTCGTCAACTCCATGGAGAGGACCTCTCTGACATCTTAACTAAAATAGACCTCATCCCACTACTCTCATGCTTACCTTGCTTTATTTTTCTCTGAGCCTGTTATTACCTTCTGACATTTAAATGTGTGTGTTTACTTGTTTATTTTGTGTATATGGCCCACCAGGGAGTCAGCCAACAGAGACCTTGTTATTTTGTTGATATGTTATACTGTTAAGTGCACAAAGCAGTTCTTGGCACATAGTAGCCTCTCAATAAATATCTGGTGAATGAATGAATGAAATAAACCAATTTCTCAAGATTGTAGATGTGAAGAGGCCCAGAGTGTACCCTAGGATATGGAAGAATTATTCCACTCCAAGCCTTAAGACCCATCCCATCAGAAAGAATAACATGGAACCCCTTCCAGCTTTTATTTGAAACAGAAAAGGCCCGCATAAAACACACACCAAACATTCATTTGATCAGCTGGACTTACTACACCAGCGTGTCTAAGGTAATATTTCGCTGGATTTCACCCTGCATTTGAAAGCAAAACAATTCGCATTTGAAAATCTCATTACCAGCATCTTCCCTCCAAATCCATTAATGCCCTGAGTGTTTCTGGCAACTGAGATCACCTCAGATTACAGTATGAAATTCAGCTCTGGGGAAAACTGTATGTTTCAAGATGTTCATACCATTCAATTGTCAAATATTCACATGGTTATGATTCTCAAAGAAATCACACAATGTAGGGAAATTGGTAACAAAATAAAAGCTCTGGGATGTATTGAAAGAAGGCGGCCACAGGATTCCTCTCTGACATACCTAATCTCGAAGATAGGAAATTAAAAACCGTGCCAGAATATCAATGCCTCACACAGGGTATGGCTTGCTTTTCTTGAGTAAAATTCCGGGTCTCATCCTGCATAACAATCGCAGATTTCTTCACTGGACCTTCAAGTCTCCTTGTGACTACACTTTGTCCCATCTCACAAAAAGGGAGCTCCTCTTTCCCCATCACTCTCCACACCAGCTAAAATAGGCCACTAGCTAATCTGAATCTATATAGTCATATTTGCTTTGGTATACTTGGATGAAGTTAGACTGTTAGAACTGAAGAGGCCGTGGAAATCATCCAGAGTAGTGTTTACCGAGTTCCTATTCTAGGTGAAATTAGTTAATAAGATAGACAGTAAAAAAAAAAAACAGATGGTGAAACCCTGTCTCTACAAAAAAAATTTAAAAAATTAGCCAGGCATGGTGGTGCATGCCTGTAGTCCTAGCTACCTGGGGGGCTGAGGTGGGAGAATCGCTTGCGCCTGAGAGGTGGAAGTTGCAGTGAACTAAGATTGCAGCACTGTACTCCAGGCTGGGTGACAGAGGAAGACCCCGTCTCAAAAAAAAAAAAAAAAAAAAAAAAAGAGAGAGAGAGTTGGGGTTCTGTAATCAAATGAGTTTGGGAACTACAGCATATTCTACCCTTCTCTGTGGAGCTTCCTGGTTCACACAGGTGTGTTCATATCTGAGATATCCCATGGTCAAGAGGCTTGTGTATGTTTATTTAACCTGGCATGGTCAAAAATTAGCTGATCATGCACCCTTTGTTTTGAACATATAAACTATTCAAGTTCAGTGGAAAACAAGCATACAAGTTGGAATTCCATCAGTTAAACAGACAGGAAAATGAAAGGAAAAAAGGCTACTCAAAGTTCATGGTCACTAGGCTGGTCAATGGCAAAGCCAGAAAGGACGGAACACCACAGACCATGACAACCAGCCCAAGGATCATCTACTGCTTTCCCTCAATTAACTTCAATCTCATCCCACTCCATCCCACCCCACTACACCCCATCCCATTTAATTCCATCCCATCTAATCTCACCCAATTCCATTGCACCCCATAACGCCCCATCCCATCCCATCCCATCCCATTTCATCCCACCCCATCCCACTCCATCCCATCCCATCCCATTCCATCTCATCCCATCTTATCCCATCCCATCCCATCCCATCCCATCCCATCCCATCCCATCCCATTTCATTTTATCCCATCCCATCCCATTTCATTTTATCCCATCCCATCCTATCCCGTCGTATTCCATCTCATCTCATCCCATCGCATCCCATCCCATTCCATTTCATCTCATCCCACACACCCCATCCTGTCTCATTCTATGTTATCTCATGCCATCCCATAAATATTTCTTAAGCCTTTGCCATGGCCAGGTGCTGTTCTGGGTGCTGGGAACACTGGTGAACAGACAGACGTAAGCCTGGACAATACAGAATACAGCTTTGCCTTCACAGAGCTAGGAGTCTAGTTTATGCTTCTTATCATTTTCTACCCTTCTTTTCTCTATTATCTCCCCCTCCCCTTTTCTTCCTTTTCTCCTTCACTCTGAACAAGATAAATGGTCCTCAAACTGTACTTAAATTGCATCACTCCTTGGGTGAGGACTTTAATTGATTTCATTCAGTCTCCCACAACAGGTTTACTCTGTGGGACTGTGAGCTCTGATAGCCGGGCTGGGCCTGATCTAATTCACTCTGTGTGCAGAACACCTGGCTCATAGTAGGTGCTCAGCTGGCAACTGTCCCTTGGCTGGATGTTTGCCAGTCTTGCAAGACATCCTCATCCTCAAACCTTGAACTCTTTTTTTTTTTTTTGAGATGGAGTTTCACTCTTGTTGCCCAGGCTGGAGTGCAATGGCACTATCTGGGCTCACTGCAACCTCTGTCTCCTAGGTTCAAGCGATTCTCCTGCCTCAGCCTCCCGAGTAGCTGGGATTGCAGACATGTGCCACCACGCCCGGCTAATTCTGTACTTTTAGTAGAGACGGGGTTTCTCCACATTGGTCAGGCTGATCTCGAACTCCCAACCTCAGGTGATCCTCCGACCTCGGCCTCCCAAAGTGCTGGGATTACAGGCATGAGCCACTGCACCCAGCTGACCTTAAACTCTTAAACTCTTTCTCAACTCAGTCTGAAACCTTCCCTTCGGGCCAGACAGTAGCCCCAATGTGTTCTCCATGCAATCCCACATTCCTTTCCTTGTGATTTTTATTTTTTATTTTTGTCTTCTAGGTTGTGTTTAATCATATTTTCATTATAAATTCTGCTGCACTATTCACAGTAGCAAAGACATGGAACCCAACCCAAGTGTCCATTAACAGTTGACTGGATAAAGAAAATGTCATACACATACTCCATGGAATAATATGCAGCCATGAAAAAGAACGAAATCATGTATTCTGCAGCAACATGGATGCACTGAAGGCCATCATCTCAAACAAATTAATGCAGGGACAGAAAAGCAAATATCACATGTTCTCAACCATAAGTGAGAGCTAAACATTGGGTATTTAGGGACATAAAGATGGCAACAATAGACACCAGTGACTACCAAATGGATAAGGGAGAGAGAGGGGCAATGGCTGAAAAACTAACTGTTGGGTCTTACACTCACTTCCGGGGTCATGGGTTCAATCACATCCCAAACCTCAGCATCATGAAATATACCCATGTAACAAACCTGCACGTGCATCCCTGAATCTAAAATAAAAGTTGAAATCATATAAATAAATAGATAAATTCTGCTGCATTAAAGAACCTTGTAACTTATCGTTTCACATTTCCCTAATCTATGTTTCACGCATTGGTAATAGATTTATGATTTTTTTGTTTAGAAATGGTTTAAACTAATAAAAAATTTAAAATATAGACTTATCGAGTGATAAGCCCATATTCCCTACAGTCAGAGATAAACAGCTTGGTGTATAAGTTTTAAGTTATTTCCTATGCATATTTAGCAATACTAATAATATTTGAATTTTTAATTGAAAGAAAATTACTATGTATTATTCTTAGTTTTGTAATCTGCTTTTTCTCACATAATGTAATATTGTAGGCACCTTGCATGTGTTCAAAATATAGGTTAGATCATCCTTTTACATGACTTCATTGTATCCCTGTATGAATATGCCATATTTCTAAACAGCATTTACCGTAATTTAGATTTTTCCCATTTTTCACTCTTACAAACAACTCTTCAATAAACATGCTATACATACACTGGGGTGCGCATTTGGTTGTTTCTTAGGAATGGAATCCCTGGGTCAAAATGTAAATAGATTTATGATTCTGATGCATAATGCCAAGTTACTGCCAGAAAAGGTTGCACTTTGACACTCGAATCAAACAGAGAATGTTTCTCATACTCTTATTCACATGGAATATTGCTCTTTTTCCTCTTAGCTAATATATGGGCCAAAAAAGATTACTTTATTTGTTGATTATTGGTAAAGTTGAACACCTTTTCCTATGTTTATTGGTTATTTGTATTTCTACTTCTGTGAATTGCCTTCCCATTGCCTGTGGGGTGTTATTTTTCTTTTCTTCTTATAAGGTTTATTTTTTATAGTAACGATATCAACTCTTTCTCTGATGCATTTGTTGCAAGTATTTTCTTTCTTTTTTAAAAATTATACTTTAAGTTCTAGAGTACATGTGCACTACCTGCAGGTTTGTTACATATGTATACATGTGCCATGTTTGTGTGCTGCACCCATTAACTTGTCATTTACATTAGGCATATCTCCTAATGCTATCCCTCCCCACTCCCCTGACCCCATGACAGGTCCCGGTGTGTAATGTTCCCCTTCCTGTGTCCAAGTGTTCTCGTTGTTCACTTCCCACCTATGAGTGAGAACATGCGGTGTTTGGTTTTTTTGTCTTTGTGATAGTTTGCTGAGATTGATGGTTTCCAGCTTCATCCATGTTCCTACAAAGGACATGAACCCATCCTTTTTCATGGCTGCACAGTATTTCATGGTGTATATGTGCCACACTTTCCTAATCCAGTCTATCATTGATGGACATTTGGGTTGGTTCCAAGTCTCTGCCACTGTGAATAGTGCCGCAATAAACATACATGTGCATGTGTCTTTATAGCAGCATGATTTATAATCCTTTGGGTATATAACCAGTAATGGGATGGCTGGGTCAAATGGTATTTCTAATTCTAGATCCTTGAGGAATCGCCACACTGTCTTCCACAATAGTTGAACTAGTTTACAGTCCCACCAACAGTGTAAAAGTGTTCCTATTTCTCCACATCATCTCCAGCACCTATTGCTTCCTGACTTTTTAGTGATCGCCATTCTAACTGGGGTGAGATGGTATCTCATTGCGGCTTTGATTTGCATTTCTCTGATGGCCAGTGATGATGAGCATTTTTGCATGTGCCTGTTGGCTGCATAAATGTCTTCTTTTGAGAAGTGTCTGTTCATATCCTTTGCCCAGTTTTTGATGGGATTGTTTGATTTTTTCTTGTAAATTTGTTTGTATTCTTTGTAGATTCTGGATATTAGCCCTTTGTTAGATGAGGAGATTGCAAAAATTTTCTCCCATTCTGTAGGTTGCTTGTTCACTCTGATGGTAGTTTATTTTGCTGTGCAGAAGCTCTTTAGTTTAATTAGATCCCATTTGTCAATTTTGGCTTTTGTTGCCACTGCTTTTGGTGTTTTAGATGTGAAGTCCTTGCCCATGCCTATGTCCTGAATGGTATTGCCTAGGTTTTCTTCTAGGGTTTTTATGGTTTTAGGTCTAACATTTAAGTCTTTAATCCATCTTGAATTAATTTTTGTATAAGGTGTAAGCAAGGGATCCAGTTTCAGCTTTCTATATACGGCTAGCCAGTTTTCCCAGCACCATTTACTAAATAGAGAATCCTTTCCCCATTTCTTGTTTTTGTCAGGTTTGCCAAAGATCAGATGGTTGTAGATATGTGGTATTATTTCTGAGGGCTCTGTTCTGTTCCATTGGTCCATATCTCTGTTTTGGTACCAGTACCAGGCTGTTTTGGTTACTGTAGCCTTGTAGTATAGTTTGAAGTCAGGTAGTGTGATGCCTCCAGCTTTGTTCTTTTGGCTTAGGATTGACTTGGCAATGCAGGCTCTTTCTTGGTTCCATATGAACTTTAAAGTAGTTTTTTCCAATTCTGTGAAGAAAGTCATTGGTAGCTTGATGGGGATGGCATTAAATCTATAAATTACCTTGGGCAGTATAGCCAGTCTCATGATATTGATTCTTCCTATCCATGAGCATGGGATGTTCTTCCATTTGTTTGTGTCCTCTTTTATTTTGTTGAGCAGTGGTTTGTAGTTCTCCTTGAAGAGGTCCTTCACATCCCTTGTAAGTTGGATTCCTAGGTATTTTATTCTCTTTGAAGCAATTGTGAATGGAAGTTCATTCATGATTTGGCTCTCTGTCTGTTATTGGTGTATAAGAACGCTTGTGATGTTTGTACATTGATTTTGTATCCTGAGACTTTGCTGAAAGGAGATTTTGGGCTGAGACGATGGGGTTTTCTAAATATACAATCATGTCGTCTGCAAACGGGGACAATTTGACTTCCTCTTTTCCTAATTGAATACCCTTTATTTCTTTCTCCTGCCTGATTGCCCTGGCCTGAACTTCCAACACTGTGTTGAATAGGAGTGGTGAGAGAGGGCATCCCTGTCTTGTTCCAGTTTTCAAAGGTAATGCTTCCAGTTTTTGCCCATTCAGTATGATATTGGCTGGGGGTTTGTCATAAATAGCTCTTATTATTATGAGATTCATCCCATCAATACCTAATTTATTGAGAGTTTTTAGCATGAAGGGCTGTTGAATTTTGTCAAAGGCCTTTTCTGCATCTATTGAGCTAATCATGTGGTTTTTGTCTTTGGTTCTGTTTATATGCTGGATTACATTTATTGATTTGCATATGTTGAACCAGCCTTGCATCCCAGGGATGAAGCCCACTTGATCATGGTGGATAAGCTTTTTGATGTGCTGCTGGATATGGTTTGCCAGTATTTTATTGAGGATTTTTGCATCGATGTTCATCAGGAACATTGGTCTAAAATTCTCTTTTCTTGTTGTGTCTCTGCCAGGCTTTGGTATCGGGATGATGCTGGCCTCATAACATGAGTTAGGGAGGATTCCCTCTTTTTCTATTGATTGGAATAGTTTCGGAAGGAACGGTGCCAGCTCCTCCTTGTACCTCTGGTAGAATTCGGCTGTGAATCCATCTGGTCCTGGACATTTTTTGGTTGGTAGGCTATTAT
This sequence comes from Macaca fascicularis, assembly GCF_037993035.2. Lineage (NCBI taxonomy): Eukaryota > Metazoa > Chordata > Mammalia > Primates > Cercopithecidae > Macaca > Macaca fascicularis. The sequence goes on along the minus strand of NC_088394.1, from coordinate 62,084,390 downwards.
TGCCTCAATTTCAGAGCCTGTTATTGGTCTATTCAGGGATTCAACTTCTTCCTGGTTTAGTCTTGGGAGGGTGTATGTGTCCAGGAATTTATCCATTTCTTCTAGATTTTCTAGTTTATTCACGTGGAGGTATTTATTCTCTGATGGTAGTTTGTATTTCTGTGGGCTAAGTGGTGATATCCCCTCTATCATTTTTTATTGCGTCTATTTGATTCTTCTCTTTTCTTCTTCATTAGTCTTGCCAACAGTCTATCCATTTTGTCTATCTTTTCAAAAAAGCAGCTCCTGGATTCATTGATTGTTTGAAGGGGTTTTTGTGTCTCTATCTCCTTCAGTTCTGCTCTGATCTTAGTTTTTTCTTGCGTTCTGCTAGCTTTTGAATGTGTTTGCTCTTGCTTCTCTAGTTCTTTTAATTGTGATGTTGTGTCCAGAATTGGTGGGTTCTTGGTCACACCGACTTCAAGAATGAAGCCACGGACCCTTGCGGTGAGTGTTACAGTTCTTAAAGATCAGGTATCTAGAGTTTGTTCCTTCAGACGTTCAGACGTGTCTGGAGCTTCTTCCTTCTGGTGGGTTCATGGTCTTGCTGTCAGGAGTGAAGCTGCAGACCTTCGCGGTGAGTGTTACAGCTCTTAAACACAGTGCATCTGGAGTTGTTCCTTCTTCCCGGTGGGTTCGTGGTCTCACTGGCTTCACGAGTGAAGCTGCAGACCTTCGCTGTGGGTGTTATAGCTCATAAAGGCAGCATGGACCCAGAGTAAGCAGCAGCAACATTTATTGCAAAGAGTGAAAGAACAATGCTTCTACACAGTGGAAGGGGACCCAAGTGTGCCTGCTGGCTGGCTTCGGCAGCCTGCTTTTATTCCCTTATCTGGCCCCACCCACATCCTGCTGATTGGTCCATTTTACAGAGAGCTGATTGGTCCACTTTACAGAGAGTTGATTGGTCCGTTTTGACAGAGTGCTGATTGGTGCGTTTATAATCCTTGAGCTAGACACAGAGTCACAAAGTGCTAGTTAGCTAGATATAGAGTTAGCTAGATACAGAGTACCAATTGGTGTATTCACAAACCTTGAGCTAGACACAGAGTGCTGATTGGTGTACATACGATCCTCCTGCTAGATGTAAAAGTTCTCCAAGTCCGCATTCAGTTCAGGAGCCCAGCAGGCTTCACCCAGTGGATCCTGCACCAGGGGTGCAGGCAGAGCTGCCTGCCAGTCCGGGGCGGGGCCTGCACTCCTCAGCCCTTGGGCTGTGGAAGGGACTGGGCGCCACGGAGCAGGGGGCGGCACCCATGGGGAGGCTCAGGGGGTGAGGCTCAGGCCGCGTGGGAGCCTTCTGCAGGTGAGGAGCTCAGACATGTAGGGCTGCAAGTTCCGAGCCCTGCCCGGGGCGGCGCGGGGAGGCAGCTAAGCCCTGAGAGAATTTGAGTGCAGCGCCTGTGGGCCGGCACTGCTGGGGCACCCCGCGCAACCTCCGCAGCTGCTGGGCTGGGTGCTAAGTCCCTCACTGCCCTAGGCCGGGGGTGCAGGCTGGCCGCTGTGTGCGGGGCCCCGCGCCCGCTGGAACTCACACAGGCCCGCGAGCACAGCCCTGGTTCCCACCCGTGCCTCTCCCTCCACACCTCCCCACAAGCAGAGGGAGGAGGCTCCGGCCTCAGCCAGCTCAGAAAGGGGCTCCCACAGTGCTGTGGTGGGCTGCAGGGCTCCTCAAGCGCGGCTGGCCGGAGTGGACGCGGAGCCAGAAAGATGCCTAGGCCGGAGGCTGAGGAGGCGCTGAAAGAGTGAGGGCTGCTAGCACATTGTCACCTCTCAATATTCGGGTGTCAATTTTAGATTTTTCCTGCTTTCTTTTGTGGGCATTTAGTGCTATGAATTTCCCTCTACATACTGCTTTAAATGTGTCCCAGAGATTCTGGTATGTTGTCTTTGTTCTCATTGGTTTCGAAGAACATCTTTATTTCTGTCTTCATTTTGTTATGTACCCAATAATCATTTAGGAGCAGGTTGTTCAGTTTCCACCTAGTCGAGTGGTTTTGAGCGTTTCTTAATCCTGAGTTCTAGTTTGATTGCACTGTGGTTTGAGAGACAGTTTGTTATAATTTCTGTTCTTTTACATTTGCTGAGGAGTGCTTTACTTTCAACTATGTGGTCAATTTTGTAATAAGTGTGATGTGGTGCTGAGAAGAATGTATATTCTGTTGATTTGGAGTGGAGAGTTCTGTAGATGTCTATTAGGTCTGCTTGGTGCAGAGTTGAGTTCAATTCCTGGATATCCTTGTTAACTTTCTGTCTCATTGATCTAATATTGACAGTGGGGTGTTAAAGTTTCCCATTATTATTGTGTGGGAGTCTAAGTCTCTTTGTACGTCTCTAAGAACTTGCTTTATGAATCTGGGTGCTCCTGTATTGGGCGCATATATATTTAGGATAGTTAGCTTTTCTTGTTGAATTGATGCCTTTACCATTATGTAATGACCTTCTTTGTCTCTTTTGATTTTTGTTGGTTTAAAGTCTGTTTTATCAGAGACTAGGATTGCAACCCCTGCCTTTTTTTGTTTTCCATTTGCTTGGTAGATCTTCCTCCATCCCTTTATTTTGAGCCTATGTGTGTCTCTACACGTGAGATGGTTCTCCTAAATACAGCACACTGATGGGTCTTGACTTTCTCGAACTGATTTCCCAGCAAGGGAAAGTGAGCCCTGTTCATTCAGTCCCTGCCCTGTTGATTCAAATCTCATATCCAGCTCAGACTTCACTGAAATTTCACTGAATTCCTTTCTCCCTACTTCCTTCCCTTTCTCTTTCCAACTCGCCTCACCCTGCTCCACCCCGCCTTGCCCTCCTTTTCTTTCCTTTCCTTCCTCCCTCTCTCCCTCCTGCATTCCTCCTTTTCTCTCCTTCCTTCCATTCCTTCCTTTCTTGTATCCTGACTCATAACTCTGTGAAGACAAAGCTGTATTCTGTATTGTCCAGTCTTATATCTGTCTGTTCTCCAGTGTGTCCCCAGCACCCAGGATCGAACATTATGCCAGGTCCTATGGATACACATATGAATTATGAGTAACCTCTGTCTTTGGGGATCTCATGGTCCACTGGGGAAGAGAGACAAGTAAGTAGTTTTAATGCAGTGTAATTTTGCCACGACAGATGCATGTATAAGCTGCCAGAGGCCTACAAATGGAGAGCCAGCTCATATGGGGTCGAGAAAGGCTTCGAGAAGAAGGGGATATGCAAGCTGGCACTTGAAGTTCAATATGAAGACAGGAGAAAACTTACTGGTATTGGTGGAGAGGCAGGGTGGAGAGGAAGTTTGAAGTAAGAGTTTCAAATCAGGGATATCACATCTTCTCAATTCCCCAGTGATTGCAGACCTCATTTCTAAATGTTATTTGGAGTCAGAACTAAGATCAGGACCCATCTCTGTAATTTACTTTTATTAGATAAGTTACTTAGCTTCACAAAGCTAAGTAACACTTACAAAACCAGAGTATTCACTTTTTTTGACTTTATTTTTAGGTCCAGGGGTACCTGTGCATGTTCATTATATAGGTTAATTATGTGTCATGGGGGTTTGGTGTGCAGATTATTTCATCACCCAGGTAATAAGCCTAGTACCTGATAGGCAGTCTTTGATCCTTGCCCTCCTTCCATTCTCCATCCTCAAGTAGGTGCTGGTGTCTGTTGTTTCTGTCTTTGTGTCCATGTATACTCAATGTTTAGCTCCCACTTATAAGTGACAACATACAGAATTTGGTTTTCGGTTCCTGCATTAGTTCACTTAGGATTACGGCCTCCAGTTCCATCTGTGTTGCTGCAAGGGACGTAATCTCAATCTTTTTTATGGCTGTGTAGTATTCCATGTTGTATACGTACCACATTTTCTTAATACAGTCTACTGTTGATGGGCATTTAGGTTGATTCCATGACTTTGATATTGTAAACAGTGCTGCAGTAAACATACATGAGCATGTGTCTTTATAATAGAATGATTTATATTGCTTTGGGTATATACCCAATAATGGGATTGCTGGGTGGAATGGTACTTCTGTTTTAAGTTCTTTGAGAAATAGCCACACTATTTTCCATAATGGCCGAGTGAATTACATTCCTATCAGCAGTGTTTAAGCATTCCCTTTTCTCTGCAGTCTCACCAGCATCTGTTATTTTTTTGGCTTTTTAATTGTAGCCATTCTGACTGGTGTGAGATGGTATGTCACTGTGGTTTTGATTTGCATTTCTCTAATGAATAGTGATGTTGAGCATTTTTCAATTGCTTGTTGGCCACATGCATGTCTTCTTTTGAAAATGGTCTGTTCATGTCCTTTGCCCACTTTTCTTTCTTTTTCTTTTTCTTTTTTTTTTTTTTATAAGATGGAGTCTCACTCTGTCACCCAGGCTGGAGTGCAGTGGTGTGATCTTGGCTCACTGCAAGCTCCGCCTCCAGGGTTTATGCCATTCTCCTGCCTCAGCCTCCAGAGTAGCTGGTACTGCAGACGCCAGCCACCTCGCCCAGCTAATTTTTTGTATTTTTTAGTAGAGACGGGGTTTCACTGTGGTTTTGGTCTCCTGACCTTATGATCTGCCTGCCTCAGCCTCCAAAAGTGCTGGGATTACAGGCGTGAGCCACTGCACCTGGCCCCTGCCCACTTTTTAAATGGGGTTTTTGAAATCAGAGTATTCTTAGCACAGGGCCTGGTGCTTAGTAGGTGCTCAATAAATATATGTTGAGCAAATGAATGAATATCTACCTAATAGTGTTTATTATTGCAAGTATATGAAGTAATGATGTTGCTTGTCGTGTGATAATTCCCTGTGGTTTTAGTTGTTGTTGCTTTTGCCCTAAGAGAGGTACAGAGAGAACAGGGTATTGGCTAAGACTTGAGAAAATCTGTGGCTTGTATCTTCCTCCCAAGAAGGTTCCCTAACTTCCATTAGCAACTCTTTCTTGGCCCAAAACTTCAGACTTGACCTTTCTATTTAAATCCTGATAATAAGCTAAATGGAGCCTATTTTTCTCTTCCTCTACCCCCCAATTTTTCTGAGTAAAATGTCCATGCAGTGGCAGAAGTATTGGCAATGATCCCTTTTAAAGTTGCCAGGTGATCGTATTTTACTAAATCTGACTTTTTCTTCTGTCACTCTCCTGACCTTTTGCCCTGCATTAAAATGAAATCCTTCTGTGTCACTGTCCTGTCAGTGGCTGGCTACGGCTCCCTTTGCTATCATTTTCTGCTCTAATGAGTTGCTCCAATGAGCTTCGCTGACCTTGCTGCCACCAAAGTGGGACCATATTTTAGGCATTCCCTTTGCCTCAGCAGAAACTGGGAGGGCACAGGTGACAAAGAACAACTGGCATTTGTCAAGTCGATAACTGTGCCAATCACTGTGTTTAGTGCCTCACCTTCAGTATTGCATTTAATCTTCGTAGTGGCCGTGGTTGTTTAGAAATTCAGAGTTCAGGCTTCACTCCAGGCTAATCAAATGAGAATCTCAAGGGTGGGGCCTGTACATTGGTATTTTTAAAATAAACTCCAGGCCATTCTAATAGGCAGGCCAAATTGTAAATCATTGCTTTATATCAGGCTGCCTCTCAGAAAGCATGTTTCAGAGAATTTTAGGTGCCATCCATGTAAATACCAGTTTGAAAATGAAAAGGTACTTGGAGTAAGGCCATTGATTATGGTCATAATTTAGACAAGAACAAATAGGCTTTCTAGGGAATATGCTAGTCAATCAAAAGTACAATTTAAGCCTTTTTTCCCCAAACATAAAGGAAGAGAAAAGACAAATAGCTACAATACCTAGGGGACATTTGATAGAGTAACACAGGAAAAAAGTCTAGCATGAATTGCCTTCCTACATAACAAGGGGCAGTTTTTTATGTAGCACACTTCCTAAGAGTTGTGTGCAGTGATGCCAGAAGTCAGCCTGGCCTCTTTAAATCCCCTACTGCAGAGGACCATAGAGAATTCAATCCAGACATTGTGTGCATTTTGCAAATCCAACACCAAAATGTTTAATAAATGTTATTTATTGAGATTAATGGAAAGAGCTTCTAACAGAAAGTAACTGGTCTGCTGTAGACTCCTTTGAGACATGGAATAGTCAAGAGACATGGACATCTTGATATTGTTTCAGAATCATTTCCCTATGCTACATGTGCCTGAGGGTTTCCCTCATTCTTTGGTGGGGAGAGGTTTGAATTAATACCAGAAATGTACAATAGTGATTTGGCTATTTGTTGTTTGATGCGCATTTGTTTATATAAATCATATACTAAATTATTTTAATGCCTTCCATATTGTGGATTCAATCGTTTCCTGTCATTATGTTATTAGTTCAAGCAACCTTTCTAGGTTTGTAAAGATGGGTATATAAGAATAGTAAGCCTAGCCGATAATGTATACAAGTTCTCCAGTCCTCAATGGGAAAACTAAGCAAGCACACCATTTTACAGAATATAGGAGAAACATCTTTGGATTCTTTGGGGGAGAGCACTTAAAATAAATGCACCTCAATCTTGTACCTTTTAGGGTAGAAAAATCAGTATGTTAAAGTCCATTATTAAATCACAGTAGAATTAAGTGGCCGGACACACAAATGGATTCTCCCCAAATGTACAAAACATCTTTTGTTTCTCCTTGGAATCATGTAAACCACATACTATTGTTTTTTTTTTTTTTTTTTTTTTTTTTTATACTTTAAGTTCCAAGGTACATGTGCATAACGTGCAGGTTTGTTACATACGTATACTTGTGCCATGTTGCTGTGCTGCACCCATCAACTCGTCAGCACCCAACTACTCGTCATTTACATCAGGTATAACTCCCAATGCAATCCCTCCCCCCTCCCCCCTCCCCATAATAGGCCCTGGTGTGTGATGTCCCCCTTCCCGAGTCCAAGTGATCTCATTGTTCAGTTCCCACCTATGAGTGAGAACATGCGGTGTTTGGTTTTCTGTTCTTGTGATAGTTTGCTAAGAATGATGGTTTCCAGCTGCATCCATGTCCCTACAAAGGACACAAACTCATCCTTTTTTATGGCTGCATAGTATTCCACAGTAAACAACATTATGGAGTGGCAAAGGCATGGGCAATTGAGCTAGGTTTCTAGACTTTAAATAGCTCTGTCACTTACCAGCTGTGTGACCTTGGGTAACTCACTTAACTTCTCTGAGCCTTATGTTTCTCTTCATTGAAGTGGAGATAAAACAGAGATGACAACAATACCTATGTAAGAAGATTGCTTTGAGAGTTTAATCAGTTAATCAGTTAAATCAGTTAATATTTGTAAAACATGTGGAACAATAAATGCGTGTGTTCCACGTTTTATAAATATTAACTGATTTAACCCTCATAGCAATCTATGTGTTTCTTAAATAAAAGCAAATTAACTCCCACTAGTATTTCTCAAATTTCAATGTGCATATGAATGACATGGAGATTTTGTAGAAGTGCAGACTCTGTTTCTGTAGGTCTGGGGAGGGGTCTGAGATTTGGAATTGCTAACAAGCTCCCGCGAAGTACTCATGCTGCTGACTCATGGCCACACTTAGGGTGGTGAGAGGTCTATGTCCTTCAGGAGGATAGGAGTGGGAAGGATTCAGGTGTGACTCATCTGCTCTATTTAACTTGCCCAAGCTTTCCATCAGGTGTAGGTGTTTGAAGTAAACTCTTGGGACCAACCTCTTGTAGTTGCTAAGAGAAAACCCAGGCCTGAACACTTACTATTCTGTCCTTAAGCAGGATGACTCTTATTTGTTATTTGGGTACCCAACCACTTCTAATCACGTGTGGTATTCAATCCAACAGCTGCACTCTGACTAAGAAATGAGTGTGGGCTGGGCGCCGTGGCTTAAGCCTGTAATCCCAGCACTCTGGGAGGCTGAGGCGGGTGGATCACGAGGTCAGGATGATCGAGACCATCCTGGCTAACATGGTGAAACCCCGTCTCTACTAAAAATACAAAAAACTAGCCGGGCATGGTGGCGGGCGCCTGTAGTCCCAGCTACTCGGAGGCTGAGGCGGGAGAATGGCGTGAACCCGGGAGGCGGAGCTTGTAGTGAGCCGAGATCGCGCCACTGCACTCCAGCCTGGGCAACACAGCGAGACTCAGTCTCAAAAAAAAAAAAAAAAAAAAAAAAAAAAAAAGAAAGGAGTGTGGACTAAGACTTCAGACCCTTCCAAATAGAGCATCTTACAGACCAGTCAGCATTTCACCCTGCCAATATGGGCCCCCTCTAGGGAGTTACTGTACAAAAATGATTTGTTTCATGTCTGAATTGAGCACCCTCAGCAGATGATCTCTTTATTATCCTGTTTTGGTAATTTCCAGACCCAAGGAAGAGGGTGGGGGAAAGATGAGACCGCTCCTCTCAACACCAAGAAAAATGGTTTACTCTACATTTAAGCTATCTGGCGTTCTGCTTATTTATTTTTGAATGCATGATCTACAATTAGATTAAATTTGTCATCCACCAAGTAAGTTGATGAAAGCTTCTTTAATATCTCTTGGTATATCGTGTATATTTAAAGCATCTGAAAATGGTTTCAGGAAAACTAGAGCCCAATGTGTACAAAAGCCCCACTTGTTGAGATAAACACCAAAAAGGCTAAGGGGGGATTGAGAATGATCTATACTGTGATCATGTTCATTGTTTCATATCACATCTGGCAGCTCAGCATTCAGGTGCTGATACGGTTTGGCTGTGTCCCCACCCAAAATCTCATCTTGAATTGTAATCCCCATAATCCCCACCTGTCAAGGGAAAGACCAGGTGGAGGTAATTGAATCACGGGGCAGTTTCCCTCATTCTGTTCTCGTGATAGTGGTGAATTCTCACGAGAGCTGATGTTTGGTAGTTCCTCCTGCATTCATTCTTGCTCCTGTTGTCTTGGAAGAAGGTGCTTGCCTCCTCTTTGCCTTCTGCCATGGTTGTAAGTTTCCTGAGGTCTCCCCAGCCATGTGGAACTGTGAGTCAATTAAACCTCTTTTCTTTATACATTACCCAGTCTCGGGAAGGTCTTTATAGCAGTGTGAGAATGAATTTATACAGGTGCTTACTTATTCTTGACTACCTGGGCCTCACGTAGGTGACAGTGACATTTGGTAAATGGTAAAGACCAGATTACAGCCTTATTGTTTGACCAACCAACTGTGTATACTTAAGGGCACCATTGTAAATTTACTAGAAAATTGGCATCTTTCTCCAAGTAAGTATGCTTCAACAGGAGGGGCAGGAGGAATTATTTACAGGAATCATAGATAACATTAGAGAATGAATCATTTCAAAAAAATAAATTTTCTTTTTTTTCTTTTTTCTTTTTTCTTTTTTTTTTTTAGGATAGTCTCACTCAGTTGCCCTGGCTGAAGTGCAGTGGTACAATCACAGCTCACTGCAGCCATAAACTCCTGGGCTCAAGTAATCCTCCTACCTCAGCCTCTCAAGTAACTAGGACTATAGGCACATGCTAGCATTCCCAGATAATTTCATTTAATTTTTATTTTTGTAGAGAAGATGTCTCACTATGTTGCCCAAAGCTGATCTGAAACTCCTGGCCTCAAGTGATCCTCCTAAGGCCTCCCAAAGTGCTAGGATTATAGGCATGAGCCACTGCAACCAGCCACAAATTTTTAAAGAATACAAATATTTCAACATGATTTGGTGCCCTTCACTGATGCCTGCCTGCTATTAATCACGGATTAACTGCCTCCTGATATTTTCTCAGGCTTTTGTACATGTTTTATTTTCTCCATTTCTCCTTTTAAAATGTTAGATCCTTGTTTTTTTAATTGACATATAAATAATATACAGTGAAATGCACAGATCTTAAGAGTCAAATTTAATGAGTTTTCACAAATGCATATAGCTACGTAACCCACATCCCTGTCAAGACACAAAACGTTTCCTTCATCCCTAAAATATTCCTCCTGCCTCTTCTAATCCATTCTGTTCCCCATCCCCCTTGCCCTCAGGAAAACACTGCTCTAATTTCTTTCAATAGAAATTAATTTTGCCTGTTCTAGAACTCCATATAAATTGAATTGTACAGGATGTATTCTTTTGCATCTGGCTTTTTTCAACACAATGTCTTTGAGATTCATTCCTGTTGTTGCATGTATAAATGTTTGATTCCTGTTTACTGAGCATTCTTTTACATGTTTATAACTCAGTTGTTTGTTGACTTGTTGAAGGACGTTTGGGTTATTTCCAGTTTTTGGCTATTATGAATAAGGTTGCTCTGAATATTCTTTCACAATTCGTGTTGTGCCTGTATGTTTTCATTTCTCTTGGGTAAATACAGAACAGTGGAATTGCTGGGTCACAGGGCAGGTGAATGTTTAACTTTATGAGAAACTGCTAGACAGATTTCCAAAGGGGCTACAGAGTTTTACACTCCTGACATTAATGTAGGAGAGTTCCTATGTTCCACATCCTTACCAACCGTTGGTGGTGTTAGTCTTTCAAATGTCAACCACGTCAGTGTGTCTTTATAGGATTATAATCTCATTTTTGTTTTAGTTTGTATTTCCCTGATAGTAGGGCTATTGAGTCCCTTTCTCATGTTCTTATTGGCCATTCATATAACTTCTTTTGTGAACTGCCTGTTCAAGTCTTTTTACTCATTTTAAAAATTGAGTTTTTCTGGATAGCCACATGTAGAAGAATGAAACTGGATTTCTATCTCTCACCATATACAAAAATCAACTCAAGATAGATTAAAGACTTAAATCTAAGACCTGAAGCCACAAAAATTCTAGAAGCACCCCTAGGAAAAACTCTGCTGGATGTTAGTTTATGCAAAGAACTTATGACGAAACCCTAAAGGCAGATGCAACAAAAACAGAAATAAATCAATGGGACCTAATTGAACTACAAAGTTTCTGCATGGCAGAAGAAATAATCAGAACACACAGCCCACAGAATGGCAGAAAATATTGGCAAACTATTCATCTGATAAAGGACTGATAATCCAGAATCTACAAGAAACTTAAATCAGCAAGAAAACCCCCCACAAATAATCCCATCAAAAAGTGGGCAAATAACATGAATAGATACTTCTCAAAAGAAGATATACAAATGGCCAACAAACAGATTGAAAGAAATGCTCTTATCACTAATTATCAGGGAAATGGAAATAAAACCATAATGAGATGTCACCTTATCCCAGCCAGAGTGGCCATTATTAAAAAGTCAAAGAATAGATGTTGGCATGGATGTGGTGAAAAGGGAATACTTTACACACTGCTGGTTGGAATGTAAATTAGTACAACCTCTATGAAAAACAGTATGGAGGTTTCTCAAGTAACTAAAAGTAGACCTACCGTTTGATATGGCAATCCTAGTACTGGGTATCTACCCAAAGGTAAGGAAGTCATTATATCGAAAAGATACCTGCAGGTATATGTTTATTGCAGCACAATTCACAATTGCAAAGATATGAAATCAACCTAAGTGCTCATGAACCGATGAGTGGATGGAGAAAATGTGGTATGTATACACCCTGGAATACTACGCAGCATAAAAAAGGAGGAAATAACATCTTTTACAGCAACTTGGATGGAAGTAGAGGCCTTTATTCTAAATGAAGTAACTCAGGAATGAAAAATCAAATACTTTATGTTCTGACTTATAAGTGGGAGCTGAGATATGGATATGCAAAGGCATGCAGAGAGGTATAATGGACGTTGTAGACTCAGATGAGGGGAGGACAAGAGGGGGTAAGGGATAAAAAACTATATATTGCATACAATGTACAGTACTTGGGATGACAGGTGCACTAAAATCTCAGGCTTCATCACTGTGCGTTTCATCCATGTAACCAAAAGCCACTTGTACTCCAAAAGCTATTAAAACTTTTTTAAAAATCAGGTTTCCCTAAAAAAATGAATTTTAAAATAACGATTGAGGTTTGAGGAATTCTTTACATATTTGGGTTTAAGGGCTTGTCAGAGATATTTTGTGAATAGTTTCACATAGTCTGTCTTATCTATTCTGTTTCTTAATGTCTTTTCATAAAGATTTTTAATTTTGATAAAAATCTAATTTATCAAAATTTCCCATTATGATTAACATTTTCTCATTCCTGTCTAAAAATATATCTACCTCAAGGTTGCAAAGGTATTCTTCTGTGGTTTCTTCTGGCAGTTTTATTGTTTTAAGCTTTTATGCTAATAGGTATGATCCATGTTGAATTAATTTTTGAGATACGTGTGGTAGTTTTTCCTTTTATAAATAGATATGTGTTCCAGTGCCATTTATTGCTAAAACAATCCTTTCCCCCATTGAATTGCTTAGTTTCCCTGGCCAGAAATCAGTGGTTATATAAGTATGGATCTTTCTGGACTGTGTTCTTCTCTATGGATCTATGTATCTTTCATTACCAATACCACAGCTTCTTGATTACCATAGTTTTACGGTAAGTTTTGAAATCTGGCAGTGAAAGTCCTTATCAATTTCACTCTTTCTTAAGTTTGCCTAGCTTTTCTAGCTTCTCCGCATTCTTTTTCCACTTTAAAATGACATCAGTTTCTACAAATAGAAGCTAAGATTTTGTAAAACTGTGGTTTAACTTAAATCCAGTGAAATGCACAGCTCTTAAGTGTGTAGGTCAACCTGTTTGACACACATACGTACTCATAAACAACACTCCTATCAAAGCATTTCACTAACCCTTAAAAGCTTCCTTGTGTGTCTTTCTAGTCATCCCTCCACCTCCACAAAAATATCTTCAGTGATAGAAGTCAGAACAGTAGTTTAGTTTCCTGTTCTAGAAATTCCTGTAAAGGGCACCAAGAAGTGTGTACTTTTGTGGGAATGGCTTTTGCTTAGCATCATATTTTTGTTTTGTCAGTGGTTTGTTCATTTTCATTGCTGAGTATTATTCCATTGTATGAATATTACATAGTTTGTTTTTCCTTTCATCTCTGATGGGCTCCTTGGATGCTGCCAGTTTTTGGTTGTTGTGAATAAAGCTTCCATGGATAGGTAATGCTTTTTTTTTGTGGATATTTGCTTTCATTTTTTGTAGGCAAATACCTTGGTGTGGAATTGCTGGTTGTAGACTAAATATATGTTAAACTTTAAAAAAGAAACAACCAGAACTTTTTCCTGAGTGATTATGATATTTTACAGTCACTAGCAAGGCACAAGAGTTCTGAGTGTTTCAGATCTTCACAAATTTTGGGGGTTCATTTTAGCCATCCTATGGATGTGTCATTGTAGTTTTCATTTGCTGTTCCTTGGTGACTAAAGTTGTTGAGCAAAATTTCAAATGTGTATGCTTTCTTTTGCAAATGTCTGTTCAGATCTTTTGCCTGTTCTTTATTAACTTTATTGTATTATTTGTTTTTATTATTTGGTTGCAGAAGATTATGTATGTATATATGTATTATGTATCTATTACATATATATCGTGTAGAGAGATATATTAATATGGTTTGGCTCCGTGTCCCCACCCAAATCTCATGTCAAATTGTAATCCCCCACATGTCAGGGGAGGGACCTGGTGGGAGGTGATTGGATCATGGGGGCGGATTTCCCCCATGCAGTTCTTGTGATAGTGAGGGATATCTCAGGACATCTGATGGTTTAAAAGTGTGGCAGTTCCCCCCTCACTGTCTCCTTCTCACCATCTTGTGAAGAAGGTACTTGCTTTTCCTTTGCCTTCTGCCATGATTGGAAGTTTCCTGAGGTCGCCCCAGCCATGTGGAACTGTGAGTCAATTAAACCTCTTCTTTATAAATTACCAAGTCTCAGGTAGTTCTTTGCAGAGGTATGAAAATGGACTAATACACATATGTACTTAGAAAACATCTATCTTTTCCATATAATGTATATATGCATATATATGTAGAACATTACCTATGTTCTACATATCTTTTGTCTGGGTGTGTTACGAATAGTTTTCCTTATCTATTGCTTACCTATTAATTTTCTTAATGGTGTCTTTTGATAAGCATGAGCTATTTTATAAAAAATTTATAAATTCAACTAATTAATTTTTTATGGTTATGGCTTTCTGTATCGTAAGCAAGATTATCTAGTCCAGGTTCACAAAAAATATTCAAAAAAGTATTCTATTTTTTTTCCTGAAAGTTTTATAGTTTTAGCTTTTATATTTAGGTCTATGTATTCTACAACATTGATACATTCACTTACTAGTGCTACAGTTTGTTTTAGATTTATTAGAATTCGCTCTGTAGACTATGATGTTGTCAGCAAATAAAGGCAGTGTCACTACTTTAAATTCATTCTCTGTGCCCTTCATTTCTTTTTCTTTTCTTATTAAACTGCTTAGAGCCTCCAGTTCAATTCTAAATATAAGTGGCAATAGAAGAGTAGACATCCCAGCACTTCTCCCATTCTAAGTAGGAAAGCATTAAGTAGAATATTAGTTGTACATTTTTCGGCTGGGTGCGGTGGCTCACGCCTGTAATCTCAGCACTTTGGGGGACCGAGGCGGGCGGATCATGAGGTCAGGAGATCGAGACCATCCTGGCTAACACGGAGAAACCCCGTCTGTACTAAAAATACAAAAAATTAGCTGGGCGTGGTGGCGGGTGCCTGTAGTCCCAGCTACTTGGGAGGCTGAGGCAGGAGAACGGTGTGAACCCAGGAGGCGGAGCTTGCAGAGAGTCGAGATCTCGCCACTGCACTCCAGCTTGGGAGACAGAGAGAGACTCTGTCTCAAAAAAAAAAAAAAAAAAAAAAATTAGTTGTACATTTTTCATAGCTAATATTTAGTAAGTGTAAGGAAGTTAACTCTCTTCCTAATTTGTGCATTTCCCCCCCAAACCATGAATGAATGTTGAGTTTTGTCAAATGCATTTTCTCTACCTGTTGAGATTATCGTAGTTCCCCTCCTCCTCCTATTAATGTGTCAAATATTATTAATGTTTAAGTGTGAAAATAAACTGCATTCCTGGGATAAATCTACAAATAAAGAGTTTATAAAACTGAGGTTTAACTTAAATACAGCAAAATGCAGAGATCTTCCTATCAAGACATTTTTAATGTAATTATTGATGTAGTTGGATTTATGACTTTGTTCTTTTTTCTTCCTTTTCTGCTTCTTTTTGGATTAATTGAACATTTTCCAGCAATCCATTGTGTCTCCTCTATTGACATAGTAGATAAATCTCTAGTCTAAGTTTTACACTATACATCCTTAAGTTACAACAATGTACCTTTAAGTAATATTATACCACTTCACATTTACTATAAGAAGCATATAGGCTGGGCGCAGTGGCTCATACCTGTAATCCCAGCACTTTGGGAGGCCAAGGTGGGCAGATCACAACGTCAGAAGTTCAAGACCAGCCTGGCCAACTTGGTGAAACCCCATCTTTACTAAAAATACAAAAATTAGCCGGGCGTGGTGGTGCGTGCCTGTAGTCTCAGCTACTCAGGAGTCTGAGTTAGGAGAATTGCTTGAACCTGGGAGGTGGAGGTTGCAGTGAGCTAATATCATGCCATTGCACTCCAGCCTGGGCAACGGAGCAAGACCCTGTCTCAAAAAAAAAAAAAAAAAGGCATATAGCAGTATAGTGCCTTTGTGCTGTTATATGCTTGCATTTTATTTCTACAGATGTTATAATCCCAAAATACGTTGTCACTATTTTGCTTTAAATATTTAATCATCTTTAAAAAGATGAAGAAATGACAGAAAAAGTCTTTCATGTTTACCCATCTGTTTTCTGTGTGTGGTATGCATCATCCCTTTGATACAAGATAGAAATTCAGATTTACACATTTTCCTATTCCCTGAAGAACTTCCTTCAACATTTTTTATAATGTCGATTTTTTAGCTATACATTTTTTTCAGGTTTGTCTAAGAATTTCTAAATTTGTCATCATTTTGAAGGGTATTTTTTTCTGGATACAGAATTTTGGAACAACAATCTTATTTTAGCACTTTAGAGGTGTTCTAATATTTTTTGGACTGCATTACCTCTGGTGAAAAGTCAGTGGTAATTTTTCTTTTTTCAGTTTTTTATCCTATATATGTCTTTTCTCTGGCTACATTTAAGATTTTAAACTTTGGTTTCTCAGAATTCGGTTATATTTGGTTATAAGTCTCCGTGTAGTTTTCTGTTTTCTTTATATATCATTTTTGAGTTGTATGGAACTTCTTAAATTTGCAAGTTGATATTTGTTGGCAAATTTGGAAAATTTTCAGTCATCACTGAATGTTCTTTTTCTATCACAATCTTTGTCCCTTCATTTTGGGACTCTAATTTCATGTGTGTTAGGCTACTTGATACTGTCTCATAGTTGAGGTTGTTCATTTTATTTAGTCTTTTTATCCCTCTGTGTTCCAATCCAGATGCTTTTTTTATCTACAAAGCTAATGATTTCTTCTGTAAGGTCTAATCTGCAACTTAGCTCATTCGTGGATTTTTAAATGTCAGATAGTCTATTTTGCAGTTTTAGAAATTTCATTTGGCTCTTTTTAAATTAATAGATTTATTTTTAAAGAATTTTAAAATTAACAGAAATTGCACAAAAAATGCATAGTTCCCATATACCCTGTCTCCTCTCTCTCCCATACAGTTTTCTCTATTGTATAGTTCGATGACTTTTGACACATGCCTAATGTCATGTGTCTGTATTACAGTATCATATAGAATAGTTTCACTGGACCTAAAATCCATGGCCCCCTCGTATTCGTCCCTTCTTTTTTCCCCTCCCTCAAACCCCTGGTAACCAGTGATATTTTTACTCTGTTGCTAGTTTTGCCTTTTCCAGAACATCATGTAGTTGAAAACATACAGTATTTAGCCTTTTCAGACTAACTTCTTTTCACTTAGAAATATACACTTCAGATTTCTTGATGTCTTTTTGTGGATTAATAGCTGATTTCTTCTTATTGCTGAGTAATATTCCATTGTGGGAATGTAGCATAGTTTATATATTGAAAGATATCTTGGCTAAGTCCAATATTTGTCAATTATGAATAAAGCTTCTATAAACATTCATGTGTAGGTTTTTGTTTGGGCATATGTTTTCATTTCATTTGAGAAAGTACCTAGGAGCATGACTGCTGGATGGCGTAAGCCTATATTCAGCTATGTAAAAAACCATCCAACTATCTTCCAAAGTGACTATATCATTTTGCAGTCCCACCAGCAGTGAATGAGAGTTCCTGCTGCTTCACGTCCTCATAAGATTTGGTATTGCCATTGTTTTGAATTTTAGCCATTCTAGTGAGTGTAGTTCTTTTTATAGTCTTCATTTCTCAATTGAGAATTTCTATTTGTTCCCTCTTTATATTCCTGTCTTCTTTAAGTTTTTGAACTACCAGCTATTTTAAGTTCTTGTCTCTTAATTCTATCCTCTCTGACCCTTCTGAGTCTGTATCTATTGACTGATTTTTTTTCAATAGATACAGATATGCATCTCATTTTATCTAGTTTGCATGTTGATATAGTTTGGATACTTGTCCCCATCCAAATCTCATGTTGAATTGTAATCCCCAATGCTGGAGGTGGGGCCTGGTGGGAGGTGTTTGGATCATGGGGGCAGATCCTTTATAAATGGCTTGGGCCATATCCTTGGTGGTAAGTGAGCTCTTGCTCTGAATTCACGCAAGATTTGCTTGTTTAAAAGTGTGTAGCTCCTCCTGCCTCTTACCTTCTGTTGCTTCTGCTCTGGGCATGTGATGTGCCTGCTCTGTCTTTGCCTTCCACCATGATTGTAAGCTTCCTGAGGCCTTCCTAGAAGCCAAGCAGATGTCAGCACGACACGTCCTGTAAAGCTTGCAGAACTGTGAGCCCATTAAACCTCTTTTCCTTATAAATTACCCAGTGTCAGATATTTCTGTATAGCAATGCAAGAATGGATTAACACACGTGTCTAGTAAGGCTTTTGTTTTGTAAAATTGTGTGCTGAACTTTATGGATGCTCAGTTCTTAGGTGTTGAGATTTTGATGTCTTCTTCATTCCACAGTTTGGTTCTGTTTTGTTCCAGCAGAAAGTAACATTTACTTGTGGATGTCTTAATTCATTCAAGGGTTTTAAAAATAGCTATGTGTGGGTGGTTCTAGGACTAGCTTAGCCCTATGTCTAAGACATGGCCCTTTTACTCTCTCTACTAAATGCCTGGGGTGTTGAACTATCCTTTGTTTCTCATTGGTTGGAGCCTCTCAGCCTATGCGAGCACAGACAGTTCAGATCACAGTTCCTCAGTAGTTTCTTTGTCCCTACTAGCTGTCCTTTGTTTCCTGGAGTCTTGCCTTGTGCATTCAGGGCTTAGAATTCAACAAAAGATTCAAGAGAACTCCTATGTACATTTCTGGAGTTTCTCTCCTTAGACATCTTCTTTCCAGTACCATGCCCTACAAATTGCGGCCACCTCAACCTCTTTCAACTCCAGTTTTTGTTGCCTCTTCCCATGGAGGTATCCGGCCATAATGAATCACCTAGGCAGAAAGTCAGAACCAACATGCACCCTTATCTCATTAGCAGACTTGCACTGACTGTTGCCTACATCTGAAATCAGTTATCTCATGTATTTTTCCAGTATTCTAGTTATTTAATATGGGAAGAAAACTCTGACATCAGTTATCTCTTCATGGCCAAAAGTAAACATCCCACTCATTCTTTGTGTCAGATTTAACTTTCTTTTCATGAATTTCATGTTTCACAGCATCAATCTTATTTGGTATCTTATCTGAGGCTCTTGCCTTTTCCCCCTCTTCCTAGGAGACAAGTCTGATAATATCTTGGTATTTAGTAATGCTTCCGTTTAACAATATTAACTAGCATTTGTTAATTAGCATTAACTAGTACTACCCAGGGCTGTCACTGGCATCTTTGTCTCAGTGGAATAAAAATTACCATTATTCAACTATTCCAGATGAGGAAAGGAAGGCTTAGTTTGGGGAAGTAATTTGCTTAACAACTCTCAGCTGGTAGGTGATGGTTTTCTGACTGTAAACCCCCTCCATACTTGTAGATTTTAGTACAGTTTCTACTGTCCTTGTAAATTTTCAAACCAACTTCTCAGAGCCTCGGGCCTCAAAGAGTAAGAGAGAGAGGTTGAGTGTATACTCTTACCCCAGCCCACCCTATATGCTGTTTGCACTAGAGCAAAAATGCTTTTTAATGTTTAACTTATTAGAGTTCCATGCAAAATATATTAAAAGCCTTTCTGCAACAAACAAATAACTTTGTGGGACACTATTGTGCCACATGAGACATTAATTTGCCCTTTTAAAATGTTGGTTTTCTCCAAGAGGAGCAAGAAACTGCTAAGAAAGAGAAAAAAAAAGTCTCTGTGGTTTCCTTTACTTATTGTGTGATGCTGCAGAAAGCATATGGGTTCTCCAGTTAGAATCCTGGCTCTACCACAAAGCTATAAAGTTGTCTTTAGTTTACTTACACTTCCATGGACTCAGCTATACAGTCTGCACAAGTAGGAAAAAAATCTTCTCTAAAACATCTTGTTTTCAATAAACATATGTAAAAAGCCTGGCCTTTAAAAAGGTCCCCAGTGATCCCTGCCTTCCGCTGTTGGTACCCTTGTGTGACCCCCTCTTCTTAAGTATGGGCTGGACCTAGGGACTTGCCTCTGATGAGGGGAATACAGGAATGGTAATGAGGTGTTACTTCCAGGATTAGGTTACGAAAAACTGTGGCTTCTATCTTGAGTGCCCTCTCTTGCTCTCTCCCTCACTTGCTCTGAGGGAAGCCAGCTGCTATGTCAAGAGCTGCCCTCTGAAGAGGCTCAAATGGCAAGGAAAGGATGTCTGCAGCCAACAGCCAGCAAGGACTGGAGGCCTGCCAATAGCCATGTTTGTGAACTTGGAAGCAGATCTTTCCCCAGTGGAGCCTTGCAATGCCTTCAGCTCCTGCCAGTGTACCTTGATTGCAGCCTTGTGAGAGTCCTTGAGCCAGAGCACCCAACTTGGCCATGCTTGGTTTCCTGACCCCCAGAAACTGAAAAATAAATGTTATCAAGCTGTTAAATTTTGGAATAATTTGTTATTAGCAATAGACAATGCATACAAATAGCGTCTGGCACAGAGCTGATGCTCTGTTAATAATAGTTTCTCCCTTCTCCCCGCTCTCCTCCTTTTCCATTCCCAGGGAATGGTGACTTGCAGCAGCCTGACTCTGCTCCCCTGCAGAGATGGTGCTCACTTTGGACTCTGACCTAACAGAAGTGGAATTTTCCACTGCCAGTTCTCCAAGTTCTCCTTTCCTTTTTGATAAGGATTGCATTTGGGTGTGGTGAGAAGTACAACTTGTATCCTAATTGCTATCAGAGCCGAGAGTCGTAACACAGAATTAGATGCGCATATAGTTGGAGATACGGAAATTGCAGTTCCTATCATAGGACACCTTTTATAAAAGCTCTAGATGTACTAGACACTTAAAGCAGGTACAACATGGCTCCACCACATGAAAGTGATCTTACATCGTTTCCTGTGCAGGCACATTTGGAATGTGTTTGCTTTGTGTGCTTTGTGAGGTTTTTTTCTTCTTTTCCTTCTCTTTTACATTCTCTGGCTGACTAAAGTTAAGTCTCTTCCCATGGGATCATGTTGAACTTTTATCTCTTCTATAGGTTCTCAGCTTTCAGCTCCTGCATCCCTTTTTCCAAGTTATGAATCAACAGCTTGAAAACTGAGAAGCCTGAAGTCTTCAGGGTATTGTTCATTTGATGAAATGTCCATCCCTTGGTGATGCAGATGCTTGTGGAATTTCTGGGGTTTGCCTGCTGGGATGAATTTCATTTGATCTCCCTGAGAATTGAAGAAAATCAAAGTCTTAGATCTAAAGGGAGATTACTGAGGACTGGTACCCTACTTTGTTTTGAAACCTTGAAATTCCAGAAAAGGTCTCTTTTTTTTTTTTTTAATCTCAGATTTGGGGGGAAAACCTCTGTTAGGTATTTGCCAGCGCTTTGTATCTGTTTCAGCGTGGGTGAGGAGCAATTTTATTCTTTAAAAAATATTCTTGGCCAGGCACTGTGGCTCACTACTGTAATCCCAGCACTTTGGGAGGCTGGGACGGGTGGATTACCTGAGGTTGGGAGTTTGAGACCAGCCTGACCAACATGAAGAAACCCTGTCTCTACTAAAAATACAAAATTAGCCGGGCATGGTGGCGCATGCCAGGAATCCCAGCTACTTGGGAGGCTGAGGCAGGAGAATCTCTTAAACTTGGGAGACGGAGGTTGCGGTGAGCCAAGATCATGCCATTGCACTCTAGCCTGGGCAACAAGAGTGAAACTCTGTTTAAAAAAAAAATGTATATGTATATAATATATAAAATATATATTATGCATATTACATATTAAATATATATTATGCATATTATATATGTTATGTATATATAATATACAAACGTATATACATACATAAAAAAATAAAAAGCTTGGGGAAAGGCCACAGGGAGGGAACAGATTTTTGATATATACATATATTATGTATATTTGTATGTATATATCACAGTGTATATATACTGACACATATTTATATATATTTAAAAACCGAGTCTGCAAGCCACTCTTAGCCCAGTGACTTCTCTCTAGCACTTCACTCCAAAACATCATTAGATCTCTTGAAAGCTACACATCTGGGGAGTGACATTTCCCCCTGTTGAATTAAGTTTAGCCTAAAGCTGCCTCCTTACATATTTTAAGTCAAGTC
This sequence comes from Macaca fascicularis, assembly GCF_037993035.2. Taxonomy (NCBI): domain Eukaryota; kingdom Metazoa; phylum Chordata; class Mammalia; order Primates; family Cercopithecidae; genus Macaca; species Macaca fascicularis. The sequence continues at coordinate 62,062,727 of NC_088394.1, read as the reverse complement.
TAAAGATTTTTCTGTACATAGGGAACTATAACATAAATGGATATGGAAATGGGCTGTAACCTACTCTTGGTACCAAGAGTACAAAACTCTTGAGTTTTGGCCAAAGGTGGCCAACTGTTCAAATCCTGTTCAAATAAGGCCAGTACTGGCTGTAACAAGTCCAGCTGCTTGTTGACTGCACTTCCGTTTTCTGCAGTCACTTTCCTTTTTCTGTCATTCTTCTTTGACCATGCAGCGATGCCAGTCTCTCTGAACCTATTCTGGTTTGGGGACCAGCTGGTTTGAATGCGTTTCCTAGATGTGGGGTTTGATGCCATCTGACTGTACCACCATCCACCTTATAGGTGCAAGGTCGATGCCTATATTGTTTATCAATGTGTCCTGTATGCTTCGAACAGTACCTGGCGCACAGTAGGCCCTCAGTAGATATTTGTTAAATGGTGTATAAATTTTGCTGAACATGTTGAATAAATAAGGATGAGTCCTGTGAGAATTTTCAGAGAATTTGATCTAAAATGTTGCTGAACATCACATTACCTGTATATCATGGTATTCTCTCATGGTATTTTCAAGAACTCTTGGGAGAATGAACTTTGTTTTAGAATGAAGAATAATTATGCCTCTCTTGGAAAAAAAAATCACTTAAATTATATGAACATAGATTTCCTCTTCAAGCTGGCTACTAGGAAACTCAAAATATGGGTTTGATCAGCCTCTTTCAATTACATGAGACTCGGTGGGATCCTCTGTTTTTCTTTAGAAGCATGCTTTTCTCATAGACTCCTAATGTTTGGCAATCGTGCTGTATTGTAAATGTTTTTGAAAGCAAGTTCCAGGGAGTGAATAAATAAAGACAATGCCATAGAAAGGGAGTAGGAATTAAAGAAGCAAATGGGAAGAGAATGAGAGTGGGGTGAAGAAAACAGAAGGAATTCACTGGAAAGGGAGGAAGACAATGGGACAGGAAGAATATGACATTGAACTGGAATCTCCTCCAGGCCTTAGGACATCTCAGGAGGTGGTCTTTGAGGGCCCATTAGGTTTTGATAATGCAGTGGGCATGTGGCTATCACCTCTGGGTCAACTTGTGGCTTGGAACTCTGAAGATGGAGAAGGAGGCAAAACCATGAGGATATTCTCTGGAGCCAGGTTTATGTCTCCACTTTGGCACTATGAGCTGCCACTTGCTTTCATTGAGCCTCAGTTTTATATCTGTAAAATGGGGCTAATAACAGTGACTTCTGCTAAGTTTCTCTTGGAGGCTCCATGAGGTAATGAATAAGAGGTAATGATAACATTTCCAGTGCTCAAATGGTAGTTATTGTTATTGCATTGAGCTTTCCAGATTCCTGTCTCATCTTCTGTCATCTCATGGCTAGGATAGAGTAGCATAGAAAACAAGGAGAAAGTCTCAATTTCTCCACATTTACCATCAGGCCTTTCTTGAAAGTTTCCTTAAAAAAAAAATTGACCCTGATTTACTATGCCAAAACCTTGGAAGTTTTCTTCAAACCCAAACATAAGTGGACCTCTTTCAGTCATCCTGGCATTTGTCCAGTACCTCCTGTCTGTAGGCAAATCTCATGAACTTAGCATTAGTAAAAATCACAAATATAATCCCAAAGTCTTTATAAGTAATGGAAGTTTTTAAAAAATAATGGAAGACGACTTCTCAGGGTGACCAAGGGAATACATTGAATTGCATGCTACAGAGCAAAACTATAAAAATCCATCTTAAACACCTGATTTTCCAAAGTTTCTCCTCATGCCACTGTCAAATCACTGCAGTCCTATTTCACTCTCTTTCCATCAAATATCTTCTTCTTTTCCTCTCAGGCTATCTTCTTCCAGCTTCCTCCCTTCTCTTGGGCTCTTCCAATTTCTGTAGACCTTTATTTAGAGAAGGGATCGTCAAGCTTTTTCTGCAAAGGGCCAGATAGCAAATACTTTAGGCTTTTTGGGCTCTATGTTCTCTGTCACAGCTACTCAACTCTGCTCTTGTAACAGGAAAGCAGCTGTAGACAATAAGTAAATGAATGGGTGTGGCTGGGTTCTAATAAAACTTTATTTACAAAAACAGGAAGTAGACAGGGTTTGGCCTATGGGTTGTAATTTGTTGACTCCTGATTTGAAGCAATTTATGAATCTATGTTCACATGATGAAACTTCAGTTGATAGTTTTTTCTGTCACCCCACTCAGCAAAACTGAAGATTCTGTTGTGGATGTACCTGTTTTCAGAGGCCCAGGAAGATAAATGGGGTGTTGTAGATAACCATTAATATTTTCTCCATCTAATGTTGATTATACAGGTCAGAACAATTATTTGCTTATGCTGCCTGTAAGACACTTGTGTCAGGTAGGACAAAGCCCAGGTACAACACAGCTCTGGGGCTTAGTGTGACAGGTTTCCCCAGGTGATATGTGTGTGTGTGTGTGTGTGTGTGTGTGTGTATCTGTGTCATGCCTGGGACCAAAGGTCTCTTGGCCAGTAATGAAAAAAGCTAAGCCTCTATTTTTTGGCTTCTTTCGCTTTCTCATTTGATTCTGGGAAGATCCTCACATCAAATTGTATAATGGAAAAAGTACTGGACTAGAGCCAGGGGATGTGATTGCTATTTTGGTTGTCTTACTACTCTTGTGTTTGACCTTGCACGTTCATTCATTCCCTGGTTTAAGTCTGTCAAGTATTAAACTAGAATCTTTGGTCACCACATTTTTAGTGCTTGATACTTATTTAAATGAGCTCAGAAATGTATGGGATGAAGTCGGGCTGGAGAATGAGAGCCCTGTCCCTACACTCAATCTTACTCCTACCCAAGGGGTCCCTAAAATATCTCTGCTGGAATTCGTGGGCTCTAGCCAGCATAGGGAAAAGATTGCTGAACTATGATTCTTTGGTTTCCTGTCCCATCTTTTACCACCCACCTGGTATTCTAGAAACCCCCCAATTTTTTTATGTTCCTTCAAAATGGCAGGAACTTTTCATAAATTTGTTCTCATATACTCACTCACACCCTTTCCTGATTGGTTTTCCACTCTTTTCAGTCTTCATTCTTACCTCCCAGACTCCTACTTATCCTGTGCAACCCTACTCAAAGTATCTACTTCTGGGTTTATTTAGCGGATTGGTTTCTTATAGAAAACTTTGGAATAAACCATTGTTTCCAGAAGAATCTCAAGTCACAGCTTTCAGTTATCTTTGTTTCAATGAGCCTTTCTTCTTATATCTTAGATTTTAGGAGGATCAAAATTCCAACGTTGTTCTGGCAGGGCTGTCTCTGTAGGAACCACATTTAGCTCATTCCCAGTGCCTGGAATATGTCTTGCACCTGTTGAACAGCTGAGCTTACCCTTTGAGGAGGTGGCTACAATATTACTGAGCTCATTTTCCTTAGGTTTCTTTTTCCCTGTTGTTACATTTTCCACCCTCCCCTGCCCCCCATCACAAGGTCAGAATGTTCTGGGGAAGAAAATAGAGTTCAGTCTATCAGTGGAAGGGAGTTTGAGGATAGAACAATTTGGATGTGGAAAGGTTTTCTGTGAGAAATCAGTGGGAGAATGTTATACAGTCAGACTTCTGACTGTTGTATGTGAATATCTCAAATCCTTGCCACATATGAACTTCTTTTTTAGGATTCTGCATTAACAGGCTCTTCCTCAGTCTGGATGACTGACAGATTTAGCAGTCCCAACTCTAGCCAAATCCCACTGTTCCATTGTCCACCTGGATCCTTCTTGGCCTCAGAGGGAGACGGACAGATGTTCCACAGAGCTGGGGTGGAGCTTTGACTCAGCCAAACCTGACATAAATGGAGACAGCGATTCAAAGACAAAAAAAGAAAATGATTTAGAGAGGAAACCAAAAGAAATTACAATTAGCCGCAGGTTGCTGAATCTCGATTAACCTCCCACTGTGCTGTTGTTCTGTAGCCAACTTAGATGATCCAAAGACAATGTTTAAAAGCCGTTTTAACTAAATTAGCAACCATGTAAAACCTTCATTCAGAATATATGTTTATCTGCACCTTCTGCCCCCCAAACACTTTCTGTCAAGGAATGGTATGAAAAATTGAGGTAAAAAAGGATTGACGAAGAGCGAAGATATCTCTAGCAAGACATCAAGCATTTGATGTGAGCTCTGTGTGAATGAATGGTTTTTAATTGTTCCTTCTAACTAGGGTGACTGTCCTAGTTTATAGCCGTGGTCATGGCATGATGCTTAGTCATATCCTCCTTTAGTCTTAAAAGTGTCCCAATCTGGACAATACATATATTATCACTCTACATCCATACTGAGAAAATTCTAATCTCCCAGAAGATACAGGAGATATTATAGACAGATCCCTTCCACATACAATGGTTCAATACTTAGTCTTCAAGACCTTGAATGATAGAACATTTCCTCAATGACCGAGATATTTAGAACAATTTATATGTCTTGCTACAATACACTAGAATTTTAAATTTTCTTACAGTGTTATGCATATTGTAGATCATTAAGAATTTCTCATTTCGAAGAATTACACCTGAGTTAATGTATTTGCTATTTGGCACTTTTTGCCACGTTGGGGAATGGTCTCTGGGTATGTCTCTAACCCTGGTTCTGCCCTTCCCCTGCACATCAGAGAGGCTGAAGTAAGTTTCTCAAGTTGGGCAGGGAGCTTGCCTCTGACCGTTAAGATCCCTCCCACACTCAGAGTCTATGCTTATATTAAAACCCACAGTTAACTTCAATATATATAATAAAAGAGTATTGTAGTCATGTCAGTTACACCTTCCCTCTGTCAGGCTGTGCTGTTCGACCCTTGACTCTGACCATTTGATAGTTATGTGGTCATAATTGAGTTACTTAAACTTTCTGAGCTTATTTTCCCATCCACGAAACATGAGTTACTAGTGTCTGAATCCTCTACCCTAAAATGCTGAGGTGAGGCTCATGTCAGCGATGTCTGGAAGAGATGTGCCTCTCCATGCAAAAGACAATTCTGTCATCTTACTGTTGTATTGGAGAGCAATAATCAGGTAATTTCTGACAGCTCAACCATAGATCAGAATGAGATAAGGTGAGCATCTGATTTTTGGGCCCCATTCTGGCAGTCATCTCCTCTCTCTTGGTAAAGAGTACCCTGATTTCCTTTTGAGGAATTACTTTTCTTCTCTTGTGAGCTTCGTTTTCTTCTATAAAATGGGTACATTTTTAGCATCTAAGATCACGCAGGGGTGATAAAAGCTGAATGTATAAAGCTGTTAGGACAATGCCCGGCTCCTTATTGGCTGTGCCCAAGACCAATGTGGTGAGTAGTCAAGGTAGGTGTGTTCCCAGAACCTTGTCTTGCCCAGTTTATGGCTTACACTTGGCCAGTTGGACTTTTTCTATCCTGTAACTTTAAATTATACCACTATCTATTTTTGCTAGAAAGGCAAAACTCATTCTGCTCCTGAGTCATGGAACTAGGACAATCGAGCCAGATCCTCTTTGACCTGTGAAGTTCAAATTAATTAATTCACCCATTGAGCAAATGTTTATTGATGTCTTTCTGTCAGAAAATGTGTGCTAAGTCTTTCACATATTTTTCTCATTTAATCCTCGGTACATATCAGGTGTTGGATTTCACTGCTTGCTTTGCAAATGAAGAAATGGAACTTACAGAATTTAACCAACTTGCCCTGGGTTATATAGCTAGCATGTGGGTAGGCTGAGATTTGAACTTGGATCTGTCTGACTCCAATGCCTGTGTTTTCTTTGCTGTGGGATTTGACCGGCCTGCTAGAGGAAGAACAATTGAAAGTATATTTTACCTAAGATTAGAGAGTTACTGTCCCTTTCTTTTATCAAAATGTCTGAAGCAGCAGTAATGGAAGTTTCCATTAGCATGGAAGGTATGGGTGGGTGGGGATATTTATTGGTTTTATCTGTCTAGCATGCCTTTCTCCTCCCTCTCTTCCTGCTCCTCCTCCTCCTATTAATAGTAAGGATCATGATAATAATGGCAGACTCCTCCCTTTGGGAGGCACACGTTATTGGCCCATTCCATGTAATTCTTGTAGTATTGTCGGTTACGGAACAGCTCCTCTGGCCATAGAGGTTTACCTCTGATCCAAATCTGGTCAATCAGATCTTTCCCTGACCTCTTCAGCTTGGTGGTCTAAGAGGTAGGCACATGACCTAAATCAGCCAATCAGTTTCTTCCCTAAGCCTAATGTACACTGAAGAAGGAAGAGACTTTATTTTCTGCCTCTAAGATGTTAAATCAGGATCCTGGAGGCAGCCATTCTCCCATCTGGGCAGGTGGAATTGGGGGAAGCCAGAGAGAATGGGAATGACCTGCAGGGGGACACTGAGGAGTAAGAGAGCTTAGCAATACCACTTTGAAAATACGACCTTTCAGTTAGGTGTGCCAAGAAATCACTCCCCATTCCCACTTTTTAATTTTTTTAAATTTCGAGTCTTATCTCTGTCATTTGTAATAGACTAATACAATATGCTTCCTAGCATATGTTTGCAGAAGTCCAGTGTCTAGGAAGTGATTTTCATTCCCTGGGAGAGACTGACAAGGGAGGAGTCAGTGGTGTCAAAACTGGGGAATGATTATGGGTATGTGCTGTTGTTTTTGGCATGCTTTTTTCCCTAATGATAAGTCATTTATTTGTTTATTCCCTTAGATGTTGACCCACCCAAGTAGCCCCTGAGCAGCATCTGCCATGGTCCAAGAACTGTGCAGGTGCTGGGGGTATCATGGTGACCAGCAGCCATGGTCCCTGCTCTTGTGAAGCTCTTTGTCCTGAGTTCTCTTTTCCTTGGGGTCTCTACAGCCCTCCTCTCAGCAGGCTGTTTGCCGCTTAGAATCTACTACTTGGGGGTGCTAAATTATTTACAAACCCTTTTTACGAGAGCATCCAAAAGCTTGAAGACAGACTCCGTTCCTAAGCCCTGAGGTCAAAGCTCCTTTCAGAGAGACTTCCCTTTTCTTCTTTCTCTCATCTTTGCCCCCAGCCTACCATGAATTCAGAATAGATCTCTTGCCAAAATTATTCCTAGGGGAATGTTTGAGCTGAAACTGGAGTCTTTTTTGAATACATTGTCTCTGCTCACTGGAATTTAAACTCACTTGCAGGTCCTGATGATAGCTCCCGAGGAAGGCTGCACTCACTGATCACAGGCACAGAGGGCCTTGATGCCTGCACAGAGCATGGCTGTTGTGTCTGCTCACCTTCCTCAAGCTGCCAGCTGACCCCCGCAGGAACTGCCTTCCACCCTGCTGCCATCACACATGGCTAGAGTTCCTCCATCCCGCCCTTCTTCCTGTTCCACTGCCTCCTTTTGCACCTGAGCCTCATGGCACCAGGTTGAACTTCTCTGTAAGATCTTTCATTCCATGAAAGGGTTCTTTTGCTCTTTTGATTTATTTTTTTTAGAGAGAAGGTATTGCTCTGTCACCCAGGCTAGAATGCAGTGATGCGATCGTAGCTCACTGCAGCCTCGAACTCCTGGGCTCAAGCAATCCTCCCACCTCAGCCTCCTGAGCGGATAGGACTACAGGTGCACGTTGCCATACCTGACTAACTTTTATTTTTTGTAGAAATAGAGCCTCACTATGTTGCCCAGGCTTGTCCTCAACTCCTGGGCTCAAGCAGTCCTCCCACCTTGGCCTCCCAAGGTGTTGGGATTACAGGTGTGAGCCACTGTACTCAGCTATGAATGAGTTCCTTTGGGTATTGTTCACCTCCAGCACCTCCTGGTGCCCAGGAGCCTAGGACTATGCTCCTGGGAAAGAGTCTGGTATAGAGAACAGAAGGGCCTAGGTGGAGGTGTTAGAGTATCAATTCTAGACAGACACCAGAAAATCAAACTGGGGCAGTGGTGGTGGGAGTGGAGCAGCTAGAAGGATTTGGAGTTAGTAGAGTACAACAGAGAGGGCAGCTAGAGAGTGCCTGAACTGGGCCCCCTGACCATTTGGTGGTGCTCAGTCAGCTTCCCTGACTTGTCTTCCAGCCACCAACCTCTCCTCAAATACTGCTTCCCCAGAGGAAGCCTTTTCCAATTCACCAGCTTAAAACAGGTTTCCCTGCTGTACATTCTCACATGCCCTTCACTAGACAGATGATAACCCGTAAATGCTGGTGTGATTATTTGCCTAATGTCTGCCTTTCCCTTGGAAGCCAGGCTGGTCTTGTTTACTATGGGGTCCCCAGTAAAATTCCTGGAACAAATTAGATTCTCAGAAATGTTTGTGGAATGGCTGAAGGAATAAATCCTCAGTCTGCAGATTTTTGTTCCTCTTTACAAGCTTTTGGCCCAAGATATTCATCTACCTACATTAGGACTTCCTGGCAAAGAGACAGACTGTGCAATCACTGCGATTCATACACATTTGATCACAAGCCAGTTTTATTTTACTCAACACAAAAATACAAATGAAAAATATTTATGTGAACTTCAAGGAAGATACAGGGGAAATGAAGAAGCCACTTAAAGCTGCAGCGAGTGACAGTGCATCTGCCATCAGAAACCAATTGCATCAGCTTGAGTCCCCAGCCAGGCATGTGGGATCTCAGAGGAAAAAAGACCTGGTCTTCTTCCCTGGGCAGCTCCCCTGTCAATGGCTGCCTTGATTTCCACCATTAAAAATTATCGTTAAGTTTTAGTTGAGATTTTCTGATCCCACTTAAATTTCCAGACTTACTCTGAGGGGTCTGTTTTCTACACTGTTGGAAGACCCTGAAATCTGAATAACTAGGGGGCTGAGAACAGGTGAGTAGTGAACCAGGACAGCTGTAAGAGGGTGGTAGGGTCCCTGAATGGGTAAGGAGAGAAGGCCCCATTAGGAAGAGATTAAAAAAGAGAGAGAGGACACAGTTGGGTTCTAAAGATACAAGCTGACCTTTTGGGAGGTCTTTTTCTATTAATGGAAGGATCCCAGGGCTGGGAGATAGGTATCTTATTAAAATATGCTTACTGAGTGCCTGTTACATTCCAGGCACTGTGCTGGGCACTGGGGTTGTAGCAGAAAATAGTACACAGTCCCTCTTGCATGGCCTCATGAAATTCTCCACCCAGCGGGGAGTTCTGATCAATGTGGAGACACCAGTCAGTGGAGGTCATGGAGGTGCTTGACATTGAATAGCCAGAAAGGAGTTCTTTGAGGAGGTATGGCTTAAGAGCTATAAGGTGAGCTATGCAGAGCGGGGAAGAGCCCCCCTGGGAGAAGGGACTGCAAATGCAAAGGTCCTGAGGCAGAAATGGACTTGGTGTCCTTGGGAAGGAAGGTGGGAGAGTGAGCAGGGATTGTTAAGTGAGCAGAAGCCATACTAGGTGAGCGGGCATGGTAGGCTTTGAGCAGAGAAATGACATGACCTAATTGAAGTTTTATGGAAATCACTCTCTTTCCCTGAGGACAAGAAATAGGATGAGAAGAGAGATTGGGAGGAGGCTGTGTGGAATCCAGGAAGGGATGATCACCTGGAGAAAGGAGGAAGACAGTGGAGAGGGGAAACAAAAGGGACCAGTGTGGGAGCTTCTAGTCCTGTTGTTGACTGGCCCTGGGCCCTGGTTCCCAGTTTAGCCCTCTGTAAAGTGGGAGCAACCCTCCAAGGTCCTCCTAGCTCTGGGTGTGCTAGAGGGTCTGTTGACTCTGGCCCTGCAAGCTCTTCCAATGTCCATGTTTTATTGCCTTTTCTTGAAGCCCGAGAAAGCTTCACTGGAAAGAATTTCAATGTATGGTTTACAGATAAATTTTCTAGCTTTCTAAAGTTCTGTTAATATTTTAAATGCATGACCATCTTGTGTCCCCCTTGGTGGGAAGTGGTGGGTGAGGGTGTCACATTATTAATAAAATATGAATACATTAAAACATTTATTTTAATGTAACTTACATGGGAAACATCTTTTGTGAAGCTTTTTGGCAAGCGGATGAAAAAGCGTGTTTGCCCCAAACCTTTGAACGTCCTTGATTGGGTTGGGGGTCTTTGTTTCCAAAAAAGCCCTTGACCCCTTGTGGTTTCCATTCTGTTTACTCTTGGCAAGTGTTTTGGGTTCAAAGGGAGAATCTTTAAAAGCTGCATTGGGAGCGTCTATAAAATCTTAATGCATCTTTGACATCAAATAGCTCTTTCAAAGCAGTGATTTGATGAAGTAAATAGGAATGCAGCACAAACCATATGGAACGCATTTTCCATAACTGTTCCGCGCTTGAATAACAGAGGAGAAAAGTTCCTGGCAAAGGGAGTTTGGGATTTTAATGACCCTTAAATATTTGGCTCGGTAGCCAGATGTGTCTTACCAGACTGAAAACCCTGAGGATAGGCCTGCCTTTCTCTTTGGCAAAACATAAGCTAACGCGATGTTGCTGTTCGTGAAAAGATGTTTGTGCCTCATTGCAGAAAGCTTAATTCACCATGATTTCCTTAATTATCCACCCCTCCCCCAAACTGGCATAGCTCCCAGCATGCCTCGCAGCAGCATTTCTGATCTGAGACACTAAGCTGTTTACGATGATGCCACAGAAACCTACTTAATTATTTGAATTTGGGAATCAAAGGGTTGAAACATGGACCAGAGTGTGTCTTGTTGATGGAACTGGGGCGGGGCAGAGGGGCTTAGGCTTCCTGGCGTGGATGCCTCTGCTCCTAACTGGCTGTAAGAGCTGAGCAAGACCCTTGATCTGGGATTAAGATAAAATGGGACAAACCATATTTGAGCCATTACTGTCAAGTTCTGGTTCCAATTATGAACAAACCTGTACTAAAAACACAGATGCACATTGGCAGCCTCTCAAAGTCATCTTGAAAGTCCATGCCTGGTGGCTTTAGACATTGGCCCTTTACTTGAGACATTTGTGTGTGAGTATCCAGAGTGATTCTCCTCAAGACAACCTCAAAATTGGTTTATCTAACTTTTACCACTGACAGGTGGATTGTTCCCCCCACCCCTCAAAAAAAAAAAATCCTTCCCCAATAAAAGATATAAGGTTGCAATTTTGGATGGAAGAGGCCTTCAAAGTGAAGTCCAGCATTCCCATTTCAAAGATGAGAAAACTGAGGCCCAGAGACTAGAATTGGCCTGTCCATGACCACACAGTTCTCAGCATCAGGACCAAGACCAGAATCTGCCCCATTCATCAGCAGTCTGAGCCCCCACATGACTTTTGTTTACAAAAGTAAAATGTGGCTGCATAGTATGAAGATTTCCCAACACAGAAGACGTTCAAGAGCATGCACCTCAGGAGGGGATGAGCCAAATGGAAAGGGAACAAACCACTCCCTGAGTTCTGAGCTGGCACTGCTCTTGGACTGTGTTGCTTATTCTTCCATTGCAAAAATACAAAACATTTGAGAGAAGAAGCAACTGAGGATTAGAGCTGTGATGTGGCTCTTGCATGTGGCCCAGCTGGTGCCTCTAAAGCCTTTGCTCATCCTGTGATGTGAATTTGGTCTGTGCTTAGCCACTGTGGTGTCTTAGTCTGTCCTGGCTGCTATAACAGAATGCAAGAGACTGTATGGCTTATAAACAGCAGATACTTATTTCTCACAGATCTGGAGGCTAGAGATCCAAGATCAGAGTGGCAGCATGGTTGGGTTCTGGCAAGGGCTGCCTTCCTGGTTCATTGACAGCCGATTTCTCACTGTGTCCGCACATGGTGGAAGGGGTGAGGGAGCTCTCTGGGCCCCCTTTCAAAAGAGCATGAATGCTATTCATGAGGGTTTCACCCTTATGATCTAATCACGCCTGCAAAGACCCCTACCTCATGATACCATCGCTTTGGGGGTTAGGATTTCAATGTGTGAATTTTGGGGGCAACACAAACTCTGAGACCCTGTCTCTGCGCTGGGTTCTGTCTCTGCGCTGGAGCCCTGTCTCTGCGCTGGAGCCCTGTCTCTGCGCTGGGTTCTGTCTCTGCGCTGGGTTCTGTCTCTGCGCTGGAGCCCTGTCTCTGCGCTGGGGCCCTGTCTCTGCGCTGGGTTCTGTCTCTGCGCTGGAGCCCTGTCTCTGCGCTGGGTTCTGTCTCTGTGCTGGGTTCTGTCTCTGCGCTGGGTCCTGTCTCTGCGCTGGGTCCTGTCTCTGCGCTGGGTTCTGTTTCTGCACTGGGGCTCTGTCTCTGTGCTGGATCGAATGGTTGGATCACTGCCTTTCCCTCCTCTTGTCACCCTGGAAAAAAACTTGACATGTTCCTCTCAGCCTGGCAGGAGCCCCCAAAATGAATCCATCTTTCCATTCTTGTCAATAGATGGATATAGATGAAAACCCCCATACTTTGTGGAACTAGGAGAAGGTACAGAGAAGTCCAGATCAAAGTCACAGCAGAAACTGCGGTATAATTTCTCCTTTTAAAAATGTAAGTGGCATTCTGCTTAAAAACAAGAAAAAAAAAGAAAAAAAGAACCAGCCCCTCTACCCTACCCCCTAAAAGCCCCAACCAAATGCTGAATATAAGTTTCTCTACCTTATGATGTACAGAGTTGTGGGGAGGGCTGGTGACTGTCACTAAGGGGAAGGAAGTATTGCCTGCCTTGCTGGTTTCCACCGCTGCTTCCAGCTTTGCTTGCTTTTTTTCACTTCTCCCTACCCCACAACCTGGCCAGCTTTTGTAGCAATGCTCCCCTGGCTGACCACTGACCTCCTGTTTTCCAACCCATCAGACATACACAGTGGGTAGCATGAACTTTCCATCAAAGACAATACATCATTAAGAGAAAAAGGGCCCGGCATGGTGGCTCATGCCTGTAATCCCAGCACTTTGGGAGGTTGAGGTGGGAGGATCACAAGGTCAGGAGATGAAGACCATCCTGGCTAACATGGTGAAACCCCGTCTCTACTAAAAATACAAAAAATTAGCCGGGCGTGGTGGTGGGCACTTGTAGTCCCAGCTACTCGGCAGGCTGAGGCAGGAGAATTGCTTGAACATGGGAGGTAGAGGTTGCAGTGAGCCGAGATCGCGCCAGTGCACTCTAGCCTGGGTGACAAAGCGAGACTCCGTCTCAAAAAAAAAAAAAAAAGAGAAAAAGAGATCCAGCCAGAGTGATGGGGGCTGGATCAGAGAGAGAGAAAGAACTGAGTGAGAAGAGCAGGGGGTCAGAGAGCCAGGACTGTTCTCCAGCCAACCCTAGGGAAGGTCTTGTTGTTCCTGTCCTGTGCCGCACCTTCATCCTTGGGAGAGGCAGGGGAGGGTCACTGCATCAGGACAAGTAGGAAATCAGTCTGATTTTGGTTCATGCCAGCTCCTGAGCATGGTTTCCAGGTTTTTGTTTCTCAGTCCAGAGGCTAAGAAGTCCTGAGACCTTCCAGCAGCCCCAGACGTGGAGCGGGAGAGGAAAGCCGTTGCTCCATCTGAGCCAGTTCTGATCCTGTATATGCTCTCCGGGAGCATCGGGCAGAGTGAGGGATGATGTGGACTCAAGAGAGAACTGGGTTGAAACTGAGCAGCTTTGCACTGTTTCAGGAATGTTAATTAAATGCGAGATTATAGGCCCCAAATCTTCACAGAAAGTAGATTTATTGTACCTCGTTACCAGATTTTATACACTCCACTTGGGCGAGACTGATGTTCTGTATTATAAAAGAATGCTGGATTTTATGGTCTAAAGCCTTCAGATATTAAGAGAGAAACATTCAGAAATGACAACAGTGAGACCCAAGGTGGCACTTGGAGGCCCCTGATGAGATGCTGAAGCAGACACGGCTCAAAATGTCCCAAGTGCTCTCCAGCCGTATTATAGGCAAACACATTCAACTTCAGTGCAGTTTGGACCAAGTTAAGGTTTTGCATTTCTAAGGACCTGTGGACTTCATTTTCTCTCCTTCTGAAACTTGTCCCTCTGAATTTCACAGAACTCGCTCCTTCATTCTTTCCTGCACTCAGCACTTTAACACACCTGTTAAGTACGTGTGCAGATAAGTGTGTTTGTGTGTGTGTAGATGGGACTCAGAATATGCTATCCCAGAATAGGGCACCTTGGCATCTGAGAAATTAGCAGAAGCAGAAATGTCTCCCTGACCCTGTCTCACCCAGGGAAGACCCTGAAGTGGGCCATAAAACCTGGAAAGAATTACTTGGCCTTCTCCCTTGTCCCAAAGCAAGACCCTTGTGTGGGGTGTACCCTTCCTATAGTATATACCCAGAGGAAAGGAACGTTCTTATCTCTGGAAACACAGGGACACAGAGAATCTGAACAAGCAGGCCTTGCTAAGTTTCCCCGACTTTATTACTGTGAACCCAGGTCTGAATCAATTTAGAAAGTTTATTTTGCCAAGGTTAAGGACGCATCCCGTGACACAGTCTCAGGAAGTCCTGATGACCTGTGCCCAAGGTGACTGGGACAGGGCTTGGTTTTATACATTTTAGGAAGACATGAGACATCAATCAATATGTATAAGATGTACATTGGTTTGGTCTAAAAAGGTGGGACAACTCAGGGGGGCTCTCAGGTCATAGGTAGATAAGATACAAAAGATTACATTCTTTGGGGTCTTTGATCAGACTTTTATTAAATGCACAATTTACGTGTGAAAGGGGTTAGAGGAATAGTCACTTATGCCTTAGTCTGGCTCTGTGAATCTGCATTTTTACATAAACAGTAGGACAGAGGAAGCAATCAGCTATGCATTTGTCTCAGGTGAGCAGCAGGATGAGCATCTGTGAAGATCAGCTGTCGATGTCCACTGCCAGGGTGAAATTCAACGGAACTGTTTAGGGTAAATCTCCAGACCCACAAGGAATTTTCTTGAGGGCAAATTGTGAGGGAGGTATGCAGCTTTTTTTTTTTTTTTCTTTCATCTCCATAGCTGTTTTATTTAGGAAGAAAATGGGAGGCAAGTTTGCCTGATGCAGTTCTCAGCTTGACTTTTCCCTTTGGCTCAGGGATTTTGGGGTCCTGAGACTTACTTTCCTTTCACATTACTATTAGATCATACCTGCTTTGTCCAATCATTCTCCCCTGCAACTATCCACTTGTTCGTGAAATTTAACAACACACAGGCTTCCCTGTTTCTTTGGGTCTTTGTTTCTGAAGGCTCAGGTATCACATAAAAATTAAATAAATTTGCATGCTTTGTTGTTGTTGTTAATCTGGTTTTGTTGTAGGGGCCTCAGCCATGAACCTAGCAGTGGCTGAGAAAAGACTTCTTCACTCCCTACAGTGTATATGTATATACATGGTGTGTGTGTATTATATATGTGAGTGTGTGTATGTATATACGTGGTATGTGTCTATGTATGTAGCTAGGGGTGTGTCGGTGTGTGTGTAGGTAGGTAAATAGGTTTGTGTTTGTATGTTTAGATAGCTGTGTGTGTGTGTCCGTGTGTTTATGTAGATGTATGCATATAGGTAGGTGGGTTTGTATGTATTTGTAGATAAGTGTGTATTTATGCAGATAGGGGTATGTGTGTATGTATATTGGTATGTGTGTATGTAGGTAGGTATATGTGTCCAAAACTTAAATATAATTTCAGTTTTTATCAAAGGAACAGATTAAAATATCAAGTAGTTCTACTAGGATCATAATGAGAAACAGCAGACCCCTGATCAATTCCTTCTCACTCTTGATTTCTGTTCCCCAAAGGCAACAGCTTTCAACTCCTATTTCTTTTTTTATATTCACCTTTATATCTCTAATGACATATATACTGCTATTTTAATTTTTCCCGTATTAGACATGATCTATTGTCTTCTTGCTGTAGAAGATGAGGGTATAGCTCTCTTCTACCAGCTCCTGCTCCCCAATCCCCAAATATACATCTTTTCTCCCCCTCCTATAATTATTTCTCACCCATCTTGGTTAAATACATATTCAGTGCTTTTATTATGACCATGTAAATATCATTTACAGTTGAGACATGTAAAGTCTCAAGATCACATGTTCTTTCTTATGCAACTGTTTATTGAGTGAAGAGCTAAAGTAATTGCTTTGCGTGGTCATTTGCTGGGTTACTTTGTGCCTATCCTGGATTCATCCACAGTCTCTCCATGCCTGTCAATGAGATCAAAACCACAAGGTCATCTTGCAGCTCTTGCCACCTGCTGCCCTATTGGCCCAGTCTACAGGGATTGCTCTATACGCTTGTTGCATGGTTCTAGAAATTCTTTTAAACATCAGCCTGGGAGTACTTGCCAATCCACTGTATTGAATCTTCTGTTTCTTGAATTCCACCCTCTTCCTCTTCTCTGGTTTATTTCTCATTTGATGGCCCAAGTTTTTGGAATATCTTTTTTCATACCTAAACACTGAATTGTGGGTATATGCTGAATACAGAATTCTAGACTGCAAATTTTTGTTGTTGTTTAGAACTTTGAATTGGCTTCTAGGTTTCAACATTACTGTTGATGACATTTTAATTACTGACCTTTTGCACATGACCTGTGTTTTCTTTCATGGAAGCTTTAGTACATTTTTATTTCTCTCCCTGGTGTTGTGATATTTTACAATGATATGTCTTTGTGTTGATCTTCATCTTATCATTGAGCTAAACTCTCAATGAACTTTTTAAATCTGGAAATGCATGTCCTCTGGGGAATTCTTCTATTTCTTCATTTTTTTTCTCTTCTCTGTTTTTCTTTTTATTTTCTAGAGCTTCTAGCATTTGTCTATTGTTTTCCTCCATAGATCTTCTAATTTTCTTTCTTTTTCTCCTCTGTTTTTCCATCTTTTTGTTCTACTTCACAAATTCACAAATCTACTTGTTTGTTTGTTTGTTTATTTATTTATAGCAAAGTACAATTTCTGTTTCACAGATAAAATATTTTCTTATCCTCTGTGATGGTTAATGCTGAGTGTCAACTTGATTGGGTTGAAGGATACAGAGTGTTGATCCTGGGTGTGTCTGTGAGGGTGTTGCCAAAGGAGATTCACATTTGAGTTGGTGGGCTGGGAAAGGCTGACCCACTCTTGATCTGAGTGGGCACAATTGAATCAGCTGCCGGTATGGCTAGAGTATAAGCAGGCAGAAAAATGTGAAAAGAGAGACTGGCCTAGCCTCCCAGCCTACATCTTTCTCCTGTGCTGGATGCTTCTTGCCCTCGAAAATCAGACTTGAAGTTCTTCAGTTTTGGAACTCGGACTGGCTCTCCTTGTTCCTCAGCCTGCTGAGGGACTGTTGTGGGACCTTGTGATCATGTGAGTTAATACTTAATAAACTCTCCTTTATATATATAGCTATTCCATTAGTTCTGTCCCTCTAGAGAACCCTAATATACTCCCTTTAAGGATACTAAGATTGTGATTGTTTTTTCTTCTTGTATGTATGTCTTAGTTCCTTTATTATTTCTGTTTGCTTTGCTCTGAGAGACTCCTCAAATACTTAGTGATTCTTGGCTGTCCACACACATGTTTGGGGGAAATGTCAAAGTGATGATTGGGAATATTAGTGTGGTCAGGCAGAGCTTGTTAGCTGGGGGCTTTGTTGTCCAGAAATGGAGCTATGACCTGACAATTTCTCTGCCTCCCTCCCTCCACCCCAAATGTTAGTATCAGTAGGTCTTTTCCCTTGGGAGGTTCGGTTTGCCCAAGGAGGAATTTTCTAATCTCCTGAGTGACAATTCAAGCTGGGCTGTGTGTGGTCCTAGTGTCTCCCTGTTCAACTTTTGCCAACTTTGCTTATTCCTCCTATTTTTAGTACCGTGCCTCATTGCAGCCCCACATTGCCTCTGTTGACTGTGAGTGTGGAGCTCCTCTAGTTCCCTGTTCCTAGAGAGCAACAATACCTGAGTCTTCTGCCAGGCTGGGGAAAGAGCTGCCACCTAGATGCCTGATTGTATGGGGAGGGAGAAGCCAGAACCACAGCACCTCCTTGCACAGATTTTCAAGGAATCATCCTGTTTCCATTCTCATCTGCACAGTCCATCATCAGAGCTTCTACCCTTGAGACTATCCAGGGTTCTGTGGTCACGTCATATCAAATGTGCCTCCTCAAATTCTCATGGCCTCACCTGTCTCTTGGACCCTTGGCAACTTACTTGACTCTACTTACATGACAGCAACCCTACCCGGTTGGTCCTGGGTAGTTCAGCCACCAGAGGCTGATCAGGGACAACCTCCTCCCACCACTTCCCCACATAAATGGGTTTCTGGTACCCCCCAGCTGGCCTCGTGGGGGATCTTCTTCCAGGAGAAAGAAATGGGTTTCAGCACACACAAAAATTACATTGATTTCCTCCAGACTTCGTCTGCCTGGTTGTGTGAGTAGAAAATGAATCCACTGCAGAATGTCAGATGGGCTGCAAATTGAGGATACCACGTCCAGGTCCTCCTCAAACCCCTGGTACTCCATCCTTTCTCTGGTTCTACAAGAAGTCCTTCCGTCGTCATTCTTTCATTTGCTATATCAGTGTAAACATTGGTGACTTAAAGATAATTTATTTCTTTTTATTTCTCAGGAAATGATAAGGAAACTAGGAAGATCTGGAGAGAAAATACTCTGGGTATCAATCTTGTTTTTGAGGCTTAAAAACCACCTAGTACAGACATGCAGCTGGTGGCTGTGAGCACATTCAGTTTCCCTGAGTCACATTTCTCACCTCATTTTGACATTAGGATCAAGGAACAGGACCTTTGCCAGAGGAAATGCCTGCCATTCTCCCATGTGGGCTCCCTCTCCTCTCCTCCCTTTTTCCAGTTGGTGTGATAAAGGGCAAAGACCTTATCTTGCTTATCTCAGTGGCTCCAGCACCCAGAGAAGTGCTTGACATGGGTTAGGTGTCCAAAATGTTTTTGGAAGAGATGACTGGAAGCCTCTTAGACATCTACCTTCCATGCCGCCCACCCCTCTCCTGGGAACTTGTGTACCTGGAGGCATCAACCTTTGAAGCAAGCAGAAAGGAGCGTCTGTGAAAGCACACATTGCTCATCAATCTAAACTAGGTTATCCAGCTGTGAACCTGCACTTGCCCACTAGAGCAGGGACTCTGTTTCCCTCGCAAAGGTGGTGCCAAGTTTTGGTGATAAATGCAAACTTAACTTCAGATATTCCTTCCAGCCCAGGAACAGTTCTTTCTCCTTAACCTCACACATTCGGGAATGTCTGTTTGCCTCAGTAAGATCCACTTGGCATGCAGGTCTTTCCAGCTATACTGTCGATTCTAAAGACAGCGTCCTTTTCCCCTCCCAGCATCAAGTCTCATTCTTCCATGCAGAAACCAGACCTGTGCTAGCCCTAGTGAGTCAACCCCATCGTTAAAAACCATTTCCTAGCTGCAAAAACAAATATATAGTGTATCTAAGTTGTTAAATGTAGTAATGAAAGACACACCCATGAACTCAAAACTTGATATAAAAATATTACAAGACTATCACCATTGAAGCTTTGCCTCGCTTCCGTATACATAATTGTATATAGATTTTCTGGATTTTGTATTCATCATTCACCTACTTTTCTTTAGAAAATTCCCTATATGTATATGCATATACCCCTAAACAAGCTATTGGTAGGTATTTTTGGTTTAACTATATAAAAATGGTATCATGCTATGAGATTCTTATGCATATTCTGAATTTTCATGCAACTTGCATACAACTCTTACCATTAAGTTTGTGAAGTTCATTCATGATGGTCTATGTACTGTACTATGTACTTCATTAATTTTCACTGTTGTATACTATTCCATTGTGTAACTATACCACACTTTCACTATTCTATTAATATTTGGATTGTTTCCAGTCTTTTTCTAGAAAAAGTATGCTACAAACATTATTTTAAACATATCTGGATGAACATGTAGCATCTACTTAAGATTAGGATTACTGTGCCATATGTACTACTCAAACCAAACTCTCTTAGCCAATGCCAAATTGCTTTTCAAAGTGCTTGAGTCAATTTATACTCTTCCCTGGTAGTGTACATAATTTTTCATTAATGTACATCTTCACTAGCACTTTATACTGTCAGATTCTTGAATTGGGTATATTATATATATTCTCTCTAGTTTTTAGTTTACATTTTCTTCATTACATAATGAGATATCTTTAAAAAAAAGTGTCAGCTATTCTAGTTTTTATTGTTGAGAAAACCTGTTCAAGTCTTTTCCATAGTTTTTATTTGGATTGTGTGTCTCCTTGATTTTTAGGAGTGAAATACATATTCTGGACTCAAATAATTTAGTCTCTTATATACTTGGCAAATTTCATTCCCAGTTTGAGCCATCTTCTCACTTTCTCTCAGGTATGTTGATGAACAGAAATTCTTAATTTCAGGATAGTTGAATTCGTCAGTCTTTTCTTCTTTTCTTGAATGACTTTATTTTTCCATGTGGATAATCAATTCAATTGTTGCAGTACCAATTATTGATTAGTCTTACTGTCTCCCACTCACCTGAAAAATTAGCTCTGTCAAAAAAATTGATTGTGTACATATAATGGATCTGTTTTTCAACTCTCTGCTCCATTAGCCAATTTGTCCAGCCCTGCACCAATTCTAATTATTCTTGATGACTGGTGGGGCAAGTTTCCTTACCATTAGCTTCTGTGGTGTCTTGACTCCGTTTGTTTCCATGTGTGCATTTAAGAACTCTTAAAAATGTGCATTACACTGTTACCAAGTCTAAAACTTAGTAACTTCACATATCCAGTCAACAAAGCAAATTTCTCAAACTCTTTTATATTTAAAAAGCTGTTTGCGTCAAGATCCGAGTAACATCCATCTCAAGAGTTGTTCATAGTCTGGATTGTACTATGATATCACCGTAGTGTTATTTAACATGTTCCTCCATTCACTTTATTTTTTGTAAATAGATAGTTTGAGAGTTGATCAGATTCAGGTTCATTTTGAGGAGGAAGATAGGCAAGACTACTTCACAGGTGGTAGAATGCATTTGCATCAGGAGGCGCATAATATTTATTTGTCTCTCTTTTGTGTTAATAGCAGCCATTGGTCATCATGGCCTAGATCCATTAATCATTAGGAATGCAAAAATGGTGGCGTTCTAATTCTAACACTCTTTCTCACTTGTTAGCTAGAATAATTTGTAAAGAGAAATTTCCTCTAGTTAACTATTCGGTTACCTTCACATAGAATTTGTAGAGGAAAAACAAGAAAAATGCTTGATTCTTTTCCTTGTACTGGGTTTCAGGACAATGACTTGGGGCATCAGCATCCTCCAAAAGTAACAAATAAGTTTACTAAAATATTATGAATTCAAGGGCTAAATCTTTTAGTTGTGTTTTAATCTATTATAGTCATTATCTTCATTGATGTCCAAATTTTCCCATCTATGGCCAGTGGGAACTTTAAGTTAGCACCTGAAATCTTTTTACGTGACCCAGTAGTCTTTGTTATTTTTCTTGAAATCTGAAATTACAAGGTGTTCCAGGTTCATATTGGACATTTCCTACCCCAGACTTAGAATCAGCCATTTGTCCAAGAAGTCCTGGTTCCTAGTAGTTTGAAATTCTGCTTAGAAAAACTACAATCTCGGCATTAAGAGTGCTTCTTGCTATTGCTTAGTAATTGTTTCTGGACCATTTCAGTGATAGAGATAGAGAATATATATATTGCACATCCAGACTAAAGATATGTCCTGCGTTCTTATACTTCCAACTTAAATTTGTGATTACATGGTTTTATTTAACTTCATCAATCTTAACTTCTGTACAATTTCCTCTATATGGCACTAATGCCATTTTGAGTTCTTACTATCTGTATAAAAGTGCTTTTTAACGCACGTATTTTTAGAAAACTTTTGGATGAGAATTGGCATCTCAGTGTAGTTTCAATTTACATTTTTCTTATTTGGGCAGGCAGAACATGCATATACATATACATATACATATATATTTATTTATTTATAAATCAACTTGTCAAGTTCTACAGTTACTTTGTTGGAAATTTTTATTAGAATAATATAGAAAATATATGTCAATTTTTGTCAAATTGGTATTTTTATGACATTGAGTTTTCCTGCCCATGAGGTAGGTCTATTTATTCATGTATTTTGGTCTTCTGTGTCTTTCAACAAGTCTTTCCAATCTCTTCCATAAAGGTCTTTAGCATCTTTTGTTAGGCTAAGGATGAATCTTGTTGTTACCAAAAATTGTATTATTAAACATTGTCATTTATATCCATTTGATGGTGAAATAAATATTGATTTTTGTATATCACTCTTATATCAAATAATTTTGCTAGGTTTATTTTTTTCTAATTCTAGATTCTTTTATTATTTTTTCTGGAGATGGGGTCTTGCTCTGTTGCCCAGGCTGGAGTGCAGTGGCGTGCAATCATGGCTCATCACAGGCTTGAAATCCCAGGCTCAAGCTATCTTCTCAACTCAGCCTCCTGGGTAGCTGGGACCACAGGTACATGCCACCACCTCCTGCTAATTAAAAAAAAAAAATGTAGAGACGAGGGTCTATCTATGTTGCCCAGGCCAGTCTTGAACTCCTAGACTCAAATGATCCTCTTGCCTCAGCCTCCCAAAGTGCTGGGATTACAGGCCAACCACTTTGGGAGGCTTTGACCCACTGCACTTGGCCTAATAATTCTAGATTCTTTTGGGTTTTTCATGAAGCCCATCTTCTAGAAATAATGATGGTTCTATTTATCTATTCTAGTCTTTCTACATTTGATTTCTTTTTTGTGTCTTGGCCTGCTGTTGAGGACCTTTAGGATGACATTGGTTCTCATCAGAATCTTAGGTTATCCACAGAAAACATTGTCAGGTGTCCCTCATCTGGCCTAGAAGCAAAACTTACAAGAAAACTTTATTCTTCTCAACTTGCCCCAACCTCTCATCTCTGTTTGGGTTTGACTTTTGTGCAATGAAGGCTTCAGCTGAAGTTTTCCAGTTGACTTGCAGCTGTGAAGCCTCTCATAGCCAGCTTTTAGTCAACCTGGATGGGCAGAGGAACTTGAAATGTGGCTTCTTGGACCTCATGTGCTATGAGCAGGATGGGCTGGGCTGGGACCCCAGGAAGTGAAGCAAGCCCTGGGATAGGAATCCCTGAACCATAGCTGGGCAAGTGGGTGGGTTGAGTCTGAGGAACAGGAAGTCTTATGTCCTGAAGGTACTGAGGGTCAAACATAAGAAGCCATTCTACTGTCAAGACAAATGAGGCAGTAGATCATAAGGCAAAACCTAAGACTTAGGTGACCAGTGGGCAGAGGCAGGGAGCAGGAACAAGTGCTTGGATCCAGGCTGTGTTGTCTGGACATTATTTCATCAGCCTAAGTGCATACTTATATCTGTGGGTCAATGTGGTTAGACTCAATTTTAGCACTGTATGCCATTATACATGCAAAGCCCCTAGCTCATGTCCTGGCATGCAATAAGAGCTCAATAATCAGCAGTTCCTGGCCAGTGCAGCACCTCTGTAGAACTTCAGTGCTATACCTCTCAAGACCTGCTGTTTATTGAGCTCCTGTTACATACTAGGACATGGGCTAGGTACTTTGTTATCTGTCGGCTGTGAGCTCTTCTGCCAACTGAGTCATCCTCCCCAGGCGCCATGTCCCTGGGGCGTTCATAGCAAGCCCATCATAGCACCCATTCTGGAAAACAGCTGTCTGGAGCCTGCCCTTGTTTTCCTGGTCTGTGGATGTTCAACTCTGTGTCCTGGCTTTGATCCCTGCCTTATTAACATGCTCTCTAGTCCCTTTCCAGTTTCTGGGCAGTGCTTAGGCCATGGGCCCCATCAACACATTGGCGTCTGGCCCCCACAGGGGCTGGGGGAGTCCGTGTAGCCAGGGCCAAAGCTGTTTCAGTCACAGGCTTGGTTAGTATACACTAGTTTTTATCTTGATCGTCCAGGGAATAAAGGAACAATGCAAATTCCTAGGATACACCCCATCTGGACTACAGGAAATCATGGTCATTCTGGATTAGGGTCTGTCATTTGATGTATGACTTTAGGCACATCCTTTCCCATCTCTAGACCTCAGCTTTCCCAGTTCAACTGGTCCAGGATTCTCTGACTAATGACTGGCTATCCCCTCCCCAGCCTCTTCCGGGCAGACTCCCGACTCCAGGCAATATCTTTCTACAGAAAACTCAGCCAGGGAGGGGTTAGGAAATTCATTGCTCACGTATCTTGTACTATTATCATGACCAATCTCCTTTCACACATTTTATCCTTCATTTTATGATGGCTATTAAAGACTGTTAGGAGCTCTCTCAGTTCCTTGAGGAATATTTATGCATTTTATAGGACTCTCATGAAGGAGAGAAGCCCTTATTAGGAGCAGGCAGGGAGATTCTGCATTAAGGGGGCATTAGGAGGCCTCACCCAGAGAATAATGATGCTTGGGGCTTCCTGTTTAACTGGCTAGTTTATGCACCTGTTTGAACTGTTTTCTTTCGGGGGAATTAAGGGATCTTTGAGAATTTCAAACAGTGCAGAGAGACTGCTCTCTCGTTAAGATCTTGCTTATGTTTGTAATAACATCAGCACTGGCCAGAGGGGTGGGGAGAAATGGAGCCTGAACTTCTTGTTTTGATTTCCCAACCCATCTACCCCACCATACTTTACTCACTCATTAAGAAATTGGCACCTGGCCAGTGGCTTGGGTTTACTCCTGCCATGTCCCCAATAGTTTTAGCCCCCTGTCTATGTTTCACCACTCAGCCTCCCACTACTCCCCTATTTCATGGGACCTGAGGCAGTCTCCAGCCCTGGTTTTTAATTTTTATTTTTCAATAGACTTTATTTTTTTAAAGAGCAGTTTTAGGTTCATAGCAAAATTGAGCAGAGAGTACAAAGTTCCCGTGTACCCACTGCCTACACACAGGCACAGCCTCCCCGACTATCAATATCCTCACCAGAGTGGTACATGTACCTACATCCACACATCATTATCCCCCAAAGACTATAATTTACATTAGAGTTTACCCTTAATGTTGTACATTCTATGGGTTTGGATAAATGTATCAAGATGGGTATCCACCATTACAGTATCACACAAAGTAGTTTCACTGCCCGAAAAATCCTCTGTGTCCACCTATTCATTTTTCCCTCCCCGCTAGCCTCAGGGAGCCACTGATCTTTTTACTGTCTCCATGATTGTGTCTTTTCCAGAATGTCATAAGTTGGACTCACACAGTATGTAACATCTTCAGATTTGCTTCTTGCACTTAGCAATATGCATTTACATTTCCTTATGTCCTTTCATAGCTTGATAGTTTCTTTTTAGGGCTGAGTAATATTCCTTCCACCTGTGGATGTACCCCAGATTCTTTACTCACCTACTGAAGGACATCTTGGTTGTTTGCAAGTTTTGGCAATTATGACTCAAGCCACTATAAACCTGGGTGCAGGTTTCTGTGTGTATGCTAGTTTCTGACCCTTTTGGGTAAATACCAAGGAGCACAGTGGCTGGATCATATGGTGCAAGTGTGTTTAGTTTTTTGTAAGACACTGCCAAACTGTCTTCCAAAGTGGTCCAGCCCTGTTTTGAGTCATGCTTCTTGGGAAGCAGGCTACCCAAGCCAGGAGCCTGAGAGATCTCAAAGACCACCCCTTTCTCCATCTGTCTGACCAACCTCATCGCCCAAATTTAGTTGATTTCTTCCCCTTAAACGTTTCTCCAAGAGGCCTCATCTTCTCTGGAGGGGGTGATGCAAGGGTCTTTTTGCTTTCTGTCTTCAGGTTTCCTGCAGCAGTCCCAGGGATAAGCAA
This sequence comes from Macaca fascicularis, assembly GCF_037993035.2. Taxonomy (NCBI): domain Eukaryota; kingdom Metazoa; phylum Chordata; class Mammalia; order Primates; family Cercopithecidae; genus Macaca; species Macaca fascicularis. The sequence continues at coordinate 62,037,135 of NC_088394.1, read as the reverse complement.
TGCCTGTGGTCATTGCTGCTACCCTGGTGACCAGGGGTACAGCATGATCTCTCTAGTCTAGTTCTTGCTTTGCAAAGTGTGGTCCCAGACCACCTGCACTGGATCCTGTGGACGGTTAGATGGGCAGATTCTCAGTCTTCCAGTGACCTAATGAATCAGAACCTGTGGATGTGGGGTCTAGACTGTTTAACCCCATACCTTCGTGCCCTTGAAGCTGATTCTGACCCTAACTGAGAACCCTTGATCCTTGGTCCATTGACCACCAGTCCCCCAGATCTACAAAATGAAATCTTCTAGCACCCCAGGATTCCTCTCTTTCCCAAGGGAGTTGTCTCCCTGGATTGAGGTCCTTCTGTTCTGTTCCCCAGTAAGGTAAGCCTCTCTCCTCCCTGCCCTCTTTCTTTCCTGTTATCCTCTATTTCTTTGTGCCTTTTTCTCTATCTCATTTTAATTGATCCCAAAGTGTTAAGGCATTTAGTGAGTATGAATTTGTGTTTCGCTGAAATCAATCTCTTTCTGCAAGCTTGCTTCCCCCTTCTTTCAAGTCAGCTAAATCTTCCTCCCCAAAATTAAAGGGCTCCGGGCGGAACCAGCCTTGAGTTGGTTACCTAATGCTGTAGCAGCTCCAAGGCCACTGATCTGACTTGACCTAATTTGACCCCAAAATGCTGTCCCACTCATGAGCATAGTCCTTATTGCAGAAAATACAGGTGTGCTTTTAATCTGTCATTCAGAGGACAGAAGGCAGGGAGGAGAGGGAGATTTGGGGGTGACGGGGCCATTTTGCCCAAATGAAAAAGGAGAGAAGCATCAGGACTTGGAGTGGGGATGTACTGGTGGGGGTGGGATAGGGGAGGGGTTGTTACTGGCCTCTAAGGAAGACCCCAAGGAAGATACAAAAATTCCTTTCTCAGTGACTATTCAAAGCTTGTTGTCCTCCCTGTGGGCCAGGAAATCTGGCGCCCTGCATTGCGAGGAGTCAGGAGGTGTCGTGGAAACAGATGGGTTTCTCCATATGACCATGTGACTCCAAACCTGTTTCCTCATGAGCAGAACAATGAGTATCATGTCAGGCACTCAGTGATGCCTTTGTTATTATTAAAGCTCTGCTGGACACGTATTAACCTGCTCATTTTATCAGTGCAGAAGTGACCACTGGGCGCACCTTGGTGGCTTATCCAAGGTCACATATCTGCCTCCATAGGAAGTGGCAGGGCGGGATCTGGATTCACTGCTGACTGCCCATCCACCAGGCCATCATGTGCAATGCGGCTGGCAGAGGCCTGGGGGACGGGGGGTCCTCACTGGCCTGGATCTGCCTGATTTCTCATTTCCATTAGGAGTGGTCGTGGCTTATTCTTCGGCTCTTGCTCATTCATTCCTTGGTCTGAGAAAGTGAGACACATTCAGACAACATGGGGGACTCCTCTCAGACCTGTCAATCATGCCTGTAGCTGCTGTGCTGAGAACAGAGCTTGAGCAATGAGCCCTGGAGATCACACAAGTCCTATCAAAGCCTGAGATGAAGGTGCTCATGACAGCAGTGTCTTGGGTGGAAGTAGTCCCCCCGGGGCCATCTTCTCCCTTGGTTCCTTCAAATGTCAAGTGGGAGAGAACAATACCACCCCTCACTCCTGCAGGGCATTGTGATGAAGAATGAATGTGTTCATGGATGTGAGTAGATGTAGCACATTCCTTGGCACCTAGTAAGTGTTCAACATTTTTTTAAAAAAATATCTGTCCCTATAGAAACAAATAATACAATACACATCTATTAAAACATCTGTTAAAATATCCATGAGAGCTGCATGTTGGTTGATGAATGCAGGCAGGATAGGTTTCACCCCCTCTGCCTTCCCAGGGCAAGCGTTCAGCTCTGCAGCTTGGGGAACAGGGTGTGACTCCACATCATAAGGATACCTATCTTAGTTAAAAAATATACAGAGGGTGATTAGGGGATGCACTGATTACATGCACATGAAAAAGTTCAGCCTCTGTCGGTTAGATCAGCAATTCTTCCTCCTGGTTTCTTATCACCCCAGGGTGTCTCCAATTATCTCAAGAAGGGTCAGGAACCACTCAAGATGTTATTAATTTTAATCCATTCTAATTAAATATATAAATGGGCCATGTACCACTTTGTGGAAGAAGAGAAGGGGGAATAATATCTTAAAATCAAATATGTAATTCTTCAGTACCACCAACCAGCTTCTCAAGGCCTGAGGCTTTTTCTTCTTTCCCTTCTCTTTCTCCTCCTCTTTCTCTCATTTGATGCCTTGCTGGGTGCTCTGATTGATATAGTCAGAGGTTGATTATATTTGCAGAGCCAGCAGCATGATAGGAAAAGTGAGGCCCAGGTTGTGGTGGTGTGTGCATGCAGAGACCCAGAGGCCTGGGCTCTTCTCCTAATTTTGCTTCTTACTGCTGTGAAATCTTGGTCCAGTCTGCTTTGAACGAGACCCTGATGAGGCTCTGTCCTTCCTGCCTCATAGGTCATGGTGAGCTTCAGGACCATAATGAACGGGCCAGTGCATAGTAACTAGGATGTCTATGCATTCATGCATTCCTTCACTGCATGTGATTAGCACTTTCTTGTGCCAGGCATGGGGCTACCTGGAGGGGAACAAAGATAACCCAAAATTGATGGGGTCCCTGCTCTTGTGCTGCTCATAGTGGAAGGGGTTGAATTGGGATCCTAATAGTGCATGAAGAATGTTGCCCAGGGAGAGAGAGCTGCTCTTGCCTTTGCATCAGGATATTGCTGGGCCTCCAGAGGCTACTTCACGGGCCAGGAGGGAATGGTCCCTGTTCACAATGAGAACTAACGGAGGAGGAAAGGATCCTGGCCCCCAGACTTCCATCTTTTCCTCCAGCAGTTCCCAAGGGTTTTATGTTCAGGCTCTCTTCCTCTGAAACTCTATATAGGTTGGGTTAGAGGGGTGGAGGAAGACAGCAGCTCAGCCAGCACTGGTGGGATGGGGAGGTGTGGAGGGGTGGACCGAACTTGTGAATTGACACCACTTGCAGTTGGAAGAGGGAATCCATCACACAGAGAGGGTCAGGTTGCTGGAGAGATGCTTTGTCCTCTAAGCTGCGATGTTTCCATATGTACCCTAGGCCTCCCTGCGTGCCGCCTGAGTGTCCCCACCATGAGGTCTGAGGTGAGCCGGTGGGATTCTCGGGGAGAGGAGGGAAGATGAGTTTCTCACTCAGGAATCTGAGACTAAGCCACTGGGTGAGCAGAGCCCAGAGTCTTGTGGGAAGTGGAGTCCATGGCTACTGAGGGGAGGTTGAGCAGGTGACCCAGATGTAGGGCCCTGAAGCAGGCCTGGCTGCATTGCTTTTGTTTTTAAATGCCCGGTGTCTCTGACCTTGGGACGTTGCATGTGCCACTCCCCTGCCTGCTGTGTGAATTTCTCTCTTCCCCTGAATTCTCTCTGCATCCTGGCTCACCTTTCAGATCTCATCATCAATTTCCTTTCCTTCAGGAAGCCACCTGATCTCCTTGGATGGGGGAGGGACTATCCCATTGGGTCCTTCATTTCATGGCTATCAACTCCCTGAATCATAATGGTTGTTTTCACATCTGTGGCCACATTAGCCTGTGTGCTGCATCTACCCTGGCTCCGAGCACAGGGCATGCTACCTAGGAGGTGCTCAAGACGTGTTTCTGGAATGAATGATGGACTGAGGTTGTGTATGCAAAGCCACGGCAAGGGAGTTAGGGAGACCAGGGCCATGACAGCAGGAAGCAGACATCCCTCCTTGCCGTTGGGACTCTGGAATTAGGCACTACTGGCCTGGGTCATAGATGGTCTTGAGGGTCCTTTTCTTCTTTGGAGCCCAGGCTACTCCCTCCTGGGGCTGAAGCTGCAGCTACATTCAAATTCTTTAAATGTCTTGGGTGATTTTTCAAACGTTTTACCTCCAACGTGCTTTGCATACTGCCACACATTTTAAAACCCACATATAATTTAAGGAACATTTAATCAATAGAGTCTTGATTCATTTTTTCCCTTAAATCATCAGTATTATTGTTGTGAAGAGCCCATTTGAAGTTCAGGAAGGCTCTTAAGCATTTTTAATAACCATTTTCTTCCCCTGCGTGCTATTTTTTTAACTATATTTTTGAAAGATACTTTTTCTGATGGTTGAGCAAGCTCAAAATGCCAGGTTCCCAATTGCTTAAATTGTGTCCAATATGCAGTTCTGTAAGGAAAACGAACTCTTCCTGAATACTTTCAAACAAATTTTTTAAACAGAAGTAGTTTTTGCTGGTGGCTGTTTGAGTTATCTGAGAAGGCCTCTCGGCTCCCAGTTGTGACTTGAGGAACTCCTGCTAGGGCAAGGTAGACAGGTCTCAAGAACACCGCACCTTTTCACATCTTTGAAGCTCCAAACACACACACACACAGCAGCATTATCTCATTTCCTTGGGTCTGATGCAATTCTCTGTTCCTGTGGTGTTTTGCTTGTTTCATCTTACATTCATTGGGTGCTTAGAATATACTAGATTCCTTGCTAAAATGTTCCAGTGCACCATCTCCTGAAGTTCCTATCCCATTTTACAGACAAGGAAACTGAGTCAGAGGACTCATGTATAAGTTTCCTGTGGCCGCTGTGACAAATGACTTATTGGTTTAAAACAACAGAAATTCAGTCTCTTACAATTCTGAAACCAGAAGTATGAAATCTAGGTATTCGTGGGGCTGTACACCTTCTGGAGGTTCTAGGGGAGAATCTGTTCCTTGTTTCTTCAAGCTTCTGGTGGCTCCAGGCACTCCTTGGCTTGTGGCCACATCAAATTCTCCAACCTCTGCCTGTGCAGTCACATTGCTTCCTCCTTGTCGTGTGTGCTGCCTTCTCCTCTCTGTGTCTGTCTTGTAGGAAAACACTTGTCATTGGATTTAAGTCGTTTCCTTCAATGTCCTTAACTTAAGGACATCTTTTGCCCCATATGTGATGGTTAATATCGAGTGTCAACTTGATTGGATTAAAGGATGCAAAGTATTATTCCTGGGTGTGCCTGTGGGGATGTTGCCAAAGGAGATAAACATTTGAGTCAGTGGACTGGGAAAGGCAGGCCTACCCTCAATCTGGGTGGGCAGTGTAATCAACTGACAGTGTGGCCAGAATGAAAAGTAGGCAGAAGAACATGGAAAAACTAGAATGGCTGAGTTTTCTGGGCTCCATCTTTCTTCCATGCTGGATGCTTCCTACCCTCGAACATCAGATTCCAAGTTCTTCAGCTTTGGGACTCTTGAACCTTTGGCCACAGACTGAAGGCTGAATTGTCAGTTTCCCTACTTTTGAGATTTTGGGACTTGGACTGGCTTCCTAGCTCCTCAGCTTGCAGATGGCCTATTGTGGGACCTCACTTTGTGATCATGTGAGTCAAATAGTCCTTAATAAACTCATATATATATATATGTGTGTGTGTATCTCCTATGAGTTCTGTCCCTCTAGAGAACCCTAATACACTATACAAGGTAATACTCATAGGTTCAGGGAATTAGGATATGAACATATCTTTTTGGAGGTCAGCATTCAACCTACTAAAGCTTGAAAGAAGTAAAATCAGGACTTAACCCAGGCAGTTTGTCTGTAGGTCTGGGGCTCCCTGCTCCGCAGCTCATGTGCTAGGACAATGGTGATGCCAGCTGCTGACAGCTGCCAAACTCAGACAGCTTGGTTGGGATTTTAATTGGTCTGTCCCCCAGAGTGTGTTCATAGCCTTTCTGCCTTTTTCCCCCCTCTCCTATCTTGGCAAAAATACTTGGGTCTGACTCCATCACAGAAACTCCAGAGTTTACTCGGCTGGTGTTCTAAATTGTGGACAATGGTCTGTATTGCAGACAGTTACGTGTCTGCTGCCGGGGATGTGGGATTATGTGTATATCTGATTGAAACACCTCCAAGTGCCATAGTTTTGGTCAAGAAAGATTAAATATCAGCAATTTTATATGGTTCAATCTCATATTTGCTTAAAATATATTGCCCATCAGCATTCCTCCTGTGTCCTCCAAGGGCCAACAAAATGTTCCAGTTTCCTGCATGTGCCTTTGGCTTCAGCACATGGCTCATCTGACCCATGTCTGTTGCTTAGTTATTCCAGCACATCTTTGGCAAATTTGGTGCTCCGTCATGCCCCAGATCCCGTCTTAATTTCAACTGTCTCCAAAGAAGCCACAAAGTAGCCAGCCCATCTTGAAGTCATCAGCTTCCATCAAGGGTTCAGGAACATCTGTTTGAAACCAACATGTTATTTTCCTTCCTGGCAAATCAGTAGCAGGATTGCATACTCTGCCCACGAACACAAAGTACTTACGGGTAGTGTCAGGTTGGGTCCAAGTCTAAAAATATTCTCCTTCAGCATCTCATTTTTTTTCTGTAGAGTGGCTTGGCTCACAACTGGAACTTTGCCACACTCTAAACATTTACACATTTAATGCATCCTGAAATATTAACCAATAGTATGCACGAGCAACAGTGTGAATGCTTCCTTTCCTGGCAAGGACTGTGTTATTGGAAATCATTTACCGAGATTTACATTCTAATAGAGATGAAGGGCTGTTTGCATTGTTAAGATTCCCCAGAAGCCAAACTGGAAATTCTGGGGTTGGGGTTCCATAGAGATTTGGAGTCCCTAGAAACTCCCTCCTGGGGACGGAGCTGTCAATCAACCCATAATAGTTATTGCATGCATACCATGTATACCATGCATGTGTGCCTAGAAAATTACAGTCATACCTCACCAAGGTTGTGTGACCTTGAACAATTTCCTTTCTGTATCCTAGCTTCCTGTTTACAGGATGGGGCGATAGCAATGATACATACTTTGCAGGGTTGCTGGAAGGGCTCATGGACTTGGTCCAGAGCCAAACCTACTGGTGTGTAATTCTAATTTTAGAAGAGCATTTTGTAGGTAGTGAGTTCTCAAATGCTGAAAGTGTTTTGGCAGAGATTGAGAGATCGATGGGCAGGAGCCTTGCTGAGGGGATTCTACTACTAGAAGAGAGAAGGGGATTTGCCCACCTAGCCAGGAGAGCTAGAATTAAGTGCTACCTTGGACTGGGAAGAAAGTAAATATACCTACACTGAAAGGTGAAAGGCAAGAGAAATGATCAGAGACTTTGGTCTCTGGTGACCAGCACAGAGTCAACCACTCAGTAAGTGATTAATCATTGTATATTTGCTTAATAATAAATATTTACTGATTATCTGCCATGGTGCCAGCCCAGTACAGGGTGCTAGGGACACATAGATGGTTGTACCTAAACATCTGACCTGAAGAAATTATGTCTCAAAATGCCTAATCCCATCATGAGAAGGACTTGTGGGAAAACAGTGCAGAGAAGAGAGTGTGCAAGCTGACGTGTCAAAGGCCTGCAGTGTACCAAGCATGGTACTTTGAAAACTATGAGATACAATTGTCCCCGTTTTACAGGTGCAGAAATTGAGTCTCAAGGAGGCTATGATTTAATCAGTGTCACTGTAGCAGTCAGGATGAGCTATGTTATGCTATAGTAACAATTAGCCCCAGAATCTTAGTGACTGAAAGCAAAGACCTATTTCTTGATCATTCTATGAATCTATTGCAGGACAGCTATGGGTTTTTCTTCTTATTTTCCTTATGTAGGAACCCAGGATGGTGGAGCAGACACAATCTGAAACTTTGCTGTTTGCCATGCCAAATGGAAAAAAACAATGCATTGGTCCTTAAAGTTCTTCTTTCTTAGTTCAAAGCAAGTCCCATGGCCACACTCAGCTCCCAGCTGGTGGGAAGATCATTCTTACCGCATGCCTGAGAGGAGAGTGCTGGAATGTTGGCCAAAAGCCCTATTGATTATTGGTCTCTCAGCCGGTGGCAGAGCCAGAGTTTAAACTCAGGTCAGGCTCTCAAGTCTACACTGTTTCCAGTAGACCATGTGGCCCGGGAGGTGGGAGGTGGCCTGGGACGTGGGAGAAGGCCTGTGGACCCTGAGTCAGCTGGCTTCTGCAATGGGAAATGGTCCCACCTTGATGGCAGTGACACTGTGGTCTGGGACCAGCCCCCTCTACTGTTCCAGCTCTCAGCACCCTTAGTCCTAGGTAACATCCCTGCTCTTCTTGAGAGATTTGCCAATCACTGCTGTAAGTGGCCAGGCCTGAGAAAGGCTTCAGGCAGCCTCCTTCCCTGGGCTCTAGGAAAAGGGACAGATCCCTGTGGCACATGCAGACCAGATGGTAGTAAAAGCCCCGTCATCAAGATGGAGTAAATAAACTGGCCATGATGTGAGGAAAACAAGGGGGTAAGAGGGCTGTAAAAGATCCCAGCAGGCAAAAAGAAGTCCCTTCCTTGAAAGTGGCTATATCAATCGGCTGTGGTTGCCATAACAAGATATCCCCACAGAGTGGCTTAAACAACAGATATTTTTTTTTTCTCCGAGTTTGAGGGGCTGGAAGTCCAAATTCAAGTTGCTAGCAGGGTCGGTTTCTGGTGAGGTCTGCCTTCTTGGCTTGTTGGTAGCCACCTTCTCACTGTGTTCTCATGTGGCCTTTCTTCTGTGTACGTGGAGAGACATAGCGTGCTGATGTCCCTTCCTCTTCTCATAGGGACTCCTGTCCTACTGGATAGGGCCCCATCCTTATGACCGCATTAAACTATAATTGTCTCCTGAAAGACCCTATCTTCAAAAGCAGTCATTTTGGGGATGAGGGCTTCAAAATATGGATTTGGAGGGGACACAGTTCAGTCCATGACAGCGAATTAAAAATTCCATATTTGAGAGATGGTGGATGGTGGAGGCAGGAAAAGTGGGCTTGAGTTCCTGGTTCTTGCAGTTATGACCTCTGTGTCATCTGCTTCACCTCCATGGCTCAGTTCCTCTATCCACAGAATGAAGAATGCTGAGTTCCATGCACAGCGTGAGGCATGTAGAGAACACACAGTTGATTCCCCCCTCCCTTCTGAGCCTCAGTTTCTCTCTTGTCCAGTGGACATGGCCATTCTCTATTCACAGAACTGCTCCAACAACCAGAAAAGTGAGGTTTCCTGAACATTTAAAAGGCTAGAGTTGCCTCAGAGATGTTATCATCGCTCTTCCCCTACGTCATGCCCAGCACAGAGGTTGGGACACAGTAGAAATAATAAATGCGTGTTGAAGGAATGATGGAGCAATAAAGATTTATTTATTTATTTATATATATATATATATATATATATATATATATATAGTTTTGCTCTGTTGCCTAGGTTGGAGTGTGGTGGCATGATCTTGGCTCTCTGCAAGTTCTGCCTCCTGGGTTCAAGCAATTCTCCTGCCTCAGCCTCCCTAGTAGCTGGGATTATAGGTGCACACCACCACGCCCGGCTAATTTTTTGGATTTTTAGTAGAGATGGGGTTTCACCATGTTGGCCAGGCTAGTCTTGAACTCCTTACCTTAAGTGATCTGCCTGCCTTGTTCTCCCTAAGTGCTGGGATTACAGGCGTGAGCCAACGTGCCTGGCCTAGAGCAATGAAGTTCTAACAAGAGAATGAATAAGGTGCTTGGTGCATTGGAGGCTCTCCACCTATGCTGAGCCAGAATAGGTTAGTCTTGACCACTAGGGTCAAAGAATGACCAGGGAAAACAGCTGATGTGGGGCAGAAGACAGACCAGGAACACTGGCGACACATGCAGGGTTCACATCCTGGCCCCCAACATTTCCTAGATGTGCCATTTAGGGCAAGGTGGTATCCTCCCTGTGCCTCAGGGTCTCAGCCTCTAAAGTGGGTGTACTGGCCCCTTCTTTGTGTGAAGATGAGGAGCAGGGTCCCAAAAATTAAACACGTGAGTGGAACTCAATAAACAGTGTCTGGTATGGTTGAGATACATATCAGCTCCTTGTGGCCAATGGACATTCAGAGTAAATTCTTGTCCTTTTCAGCATCTTTCCCTGGGGTGGAGCTGCAGCCTGGTGGCTCCCTGATGATGGCATAGCAGCTATGCCCTCCTGAAATCAGTCATTCCACCTGAGCACCAACCTGAGCTCCTCCATCAATGACCTTTCCTTGTGCCTCCCTTCCTCTGCTAGTTCTTAGGCTGTGGATGATGTAGAATCACAGTGCTTTATCCTCAACAAGGTTCCTGATGGGAGGGTGTTTAAATTTGACCGATGGCTTAATATTTTGTCCTCAAGAGGAGGCAGTCTCCCTGAGGGGCCCTCTGGCTATGAATCTTTGTAATGGCCCCTCTCTGAAGTACCTGGAAGTCATCAGGAGAAAAACAGTCCCTTCTAACCTTGACTTCTGTGCATGCCATTGGTTTCTTACAAGCCCTCCTGATTTCTGCAGGTGCATTTCTCCAGGCCCTGTCTGAGGTTCCAGGGGCTCCCCATGGCTCCGGTAAATGTCCTGGTGGCTGCTTAGTTATTCCATCGCCCTCTCTTTATTACTCTTCCTCCCTCCTCATTATTCTTGCAGAACCATAGGCCGTGGGTGCATGAACTCCTTCTGGGCTGAGGCCCAGAGACGCCGCTGAACTGATGGATGTGCTTAATGGTGTTCACAGTCCAGATGGCTGGAGGCGCCATCAGGATGCCCTCAGCCATCTGGGGGTCCCGGCTGGCCTTTTAGTTGTATTCAAACCAAGTTTTATTAAGCACCCACTGTTGGCTGTGGCTATCCTTGGCAGTGGGGCAGCACTTTACAACTTACCACGTCTACTCTTCATGTGCTTAATAAGCATTCCCCATTCATTTACTCATTCATTCCCCATTCATTCATTCATTCATTCATCATGTTTATTGAGCATCTATTATACAGTGTGCAGTGCACAAGGGCTATATGCTTCCTAGTGTTAATATAAAATGGTCCCTGTCCTTTACAAGCTATGAGGGAAAAGAAAGTCACAATATCTCATTCAATGAGTGAGAAAGGAAAGCATTTTGGGAGCCCATAAGGAAAGACATTTAGTTCAGTAGTTCATGTGTTGAGAGCACAAGGTGGGAGGTATTAGCCTAGGCTTCCCAGAAAGGGTACTTCCCATGCCGAGTCTTGGGGGATCCACAGAACCTAGGTAAGCCAAGAATGCCATCAGGAGGAAGAGGGGGCAGGGGGAGATGACAGCACAGGCAAAGGCTTAGAGGCATGGTGCATTGTGCAGTAGGGCATTACAGGTCGTTTGGTTTTTCTCGGGGTAATGGGTCTGTTTAAGGGGTGTCAGGAGAAGACAATATGGGAGTTTCCCTTGGTAGAGCACTCCTTCCCTTATGTAACAGTAAGAATACATTGCTGTGCAGAGAGCCGTGGATGGGTTCTTGCCTATGAAAACCTAGAGTATGGTTGTGGAATGAGGTGGCCTTTTCGTCTCAAGGATGGAGCGGGGCAGTAAGTTGGCAAGGGGCCCATACAATGGTTCTCGTTTCAGCCCTTTTCCTTCCAAGCCCTGGTCCTGAGCTTTGGTTAAGGACTTGGACTCTAGAGGGGCTGCCTTAGACCTTCCTTTCCCTGTTCTTCCTGCCCTGTCTCCAGACACAGCACAAAGCTGGGAGGGCATCCTTACTTGGGCTGGTGGAGTGGGAACCACTGGCCTCAGTGTCAGGGCCTGCGTTCCAGCATTGGTTCAGCCCCTGACTCCAAGTGAGACCTTGGGCAAATGACTTCTCAAATTCTTGGGGTGGGGTAGGAGGCTGTGAAATTAGATGAAATGTCTCCCGAGATCTGCCCATCATGATTTTGTGCTTCTAAACATACAACTAGATCTCTGACATTGTGTTAGTTAATATGTTATTAACCATTCATTCCTAGAAACCCAATTTTTTTTTTTTTTTTTTTTTTTTTTTTTTTTGCCAAATAACCCTAAACCAATAAAATATTTGGCTGATCCAAAAGCAAAATGGAGTGAGGCAGATAACAATTGTGTTATTCTGTTTTCTAATATCACAAACTTTAGAGACTTGTATATTATAGTTACACAAAGTTGGGCAAATTACTTTCTCTAATCCCCATTTTTCTTGTCGCTAAATTGATGCTACAAATAGTGTACTCTTCATAAGGAGAGTGCTGAGTAGGGCTGCCATGTACAGTTGTGCCTGTCACACACTGCCTAAGAGCGCCTGGCTGAACGGCAAACGGGGACAGAAATCCGGCCCACGCTCTGCTCACCAAGCCACGTGTCCTGTCCCAGGTCCCTTACAAATGTACAGTAAGGGTTGGTGGCTGCCCTGGTCTTTAGCATAGCGTCTGGCCCAGAAATAAGTCCTCATTTTATTTACTTTTCTTGTGAGGAAAATTAATATTTGAGGACCTACTTGAACCCAAAGCCACAGTATCCCCATCTGTAAAGTGTAGGAAGTAGGTTTGTTCATGTCTGCTATTCTCACGAACTTGGATCATCTGTGTGATTTTCGAATCTAGGAGATGAGGACTCAACCTTGAAACTGATTGTGCATTTCTTCCCAAGCACATGCTCAAGCTGATTTGAGTCCTGAAGCCTGGCATGGATGAGACTTCCTGGTTGCATGGGCCAGTTTAATGCAGGGAAGCTTATTTCTCCACCCCAGGTTTGCCACCAGAGCCCCAAGTGAGGCATCTGGATGTGTCTTGGCAGCTAATGGAGACATAAGTCACTGCTTTGGTGAATTTCACCAAGGAAGCAAGGATGCTATTATGAAGGACCCTCTGCCAGGCTGTTCTAAAGAGTCAGGGGTAGGGGTGGGTAGAAAGGAGGATGGTCTCCTGTGTAGTCCAGAAGAACCACATCCAGGAGGGATTCCACCCCCTCAAAGAACCAGTCTGTGAATTTGTAAAAATTCCTTTCCAGTCGCTATCTTTCCTTTCCTCCTTCCTCTCATCATGTAACTTTTCTCCAATGAAGCCTACGCTTGAAGTGAGTTGAAGCAGGGTTTTCAGAACCTGAGCGACTCAGGCTGGAGGTTTTCAGGCACTTTCAAGCAGAATCTGGTCTGGCTGGCTGCCCGCCCAGTGCTCAGCCCGCCTCCAAGGCCCTGACCTGAAGGCTGCTGGACCCTCACTGGGCTTGGGATTGAGTCCTCTGTTTGGTGAGTCATCTGCCAAAGCAGCACAATTAGTGAAAACTGCCTCTGGTGGAGCCAGCTGCATTTGCCCATCAGGGCCTGTACTGGGGCCTCCTCCTCATTAGCCTTGACTTGGTCTCTGGTAGTGAGAGGAGCTGGCTCTTTGATGTTTGACACCTGCCTCTGGCTGTGAGTCCCAGAACCACCAAGCCTGGCTGTTCTCCACCTTCCAAAGGCTAGGGCATGCAACCTGCTCCACTCTCTCCAGTGTGTTTTCCACTGCGATCTCCTATTCTCTGTTTAACAGTGGCGGGAGTATTCTGGCTTAACCCAGAGACTGACATCAGTCCACTCTATTGCTTTTCCAACCTCCTTTCCCCCAGGGCCCAGCACAGTGGCAAATCAATGACTTTAAAGACTGATCCATTATGAATACTGAATATTACCAAAGGCATATCCATATGCCTTTGCCATATGACTTTGCAGTATCTTTCTATAGGAAAGGTATATTTATCTCAGTCTCATTTCTCTTTGACTTTGGACATGGCCATGAAACTTGTTTTAGCCAATAAAATGCTAGTAGGTGTGGCAAAAGCAGGTTTTTTTTGAAACAGGGTCTCACTCTTGTCACCCAGGCTGGAGTGCAGTGGCACCATCACGGCTCATTGCAGTCTTGACCTCCCAGGTTCAAATGATCCTCCCACCTTAGCCTCCCAAGTAGCTGGGACTACAGGTGTGAGCCATCACACCTGGCTAATTTTTGTATTGTTTTGTAAAGATGGGGTCTTGCTTTGTTGCCCAGGCTGGTCTTGAACTCCTGGGCTCAAGAGATCCTCCCACGTTGGCCTCCCAAAGTGCTGGAATTACAGGTTGAGCCACTGTGTCTGGCTTAATTGTATTTGTGGAGTTTTGCTCAGACTCTTGCCATTCTGCCATTTGCTGTGAGAAGACAATGCCCATATTTGCTGCTAGTCTTGGAGAGAGACATGGAGCAGACCCCAACCTGCCCCACTTCCCCATAGCCAGAACAGTAAATCTACAGACTTAAAAGCAGTAAATGATGTTGCACCACTGAGAGTTTGGACTTGTTACACGGCGGGATTGCAGAAAAACATCTGCCTGTCATAGGGATCATCTGGGAGCCAGGGCTGTGTCGTATTTGCTTCTGGCTGTCTCAGATCTTAGGTATGTAGTAGAAATGCCAAAACAATTTGCTGAATGGAAACAGGGACAGGCAGGGTAAACTCTGGACTTACTGTGCTTGGTTGACACTTTGCTCTCAGTCTGGGTCCAGACTCCCACGTTCAATCCATCACCAAGCCCAGTGGAATCTGCTGCTAAGATATAGCCCAGATTTGAGTGTGCAATCTCACAATTGTAAGGTATTGAATCAAATTGTTATGCCACTCTATAAACAAAGTAAAAACACTTCAATCCATGGATCCTGAATGTGCCCTTCTTCTAAGCCCCTGACATTGGCTAAAACATGAATGGGAGGATCGAGGAAGGCAGAATAGCAGTCAGCCTAATGGCATATCGTGTTCCTTGGAGAGTTCCTCTGGTCTGTTGAAATAGTTCAGATCTGACCAAGAGAGCACTAGCCTGAAAACTCAGGGTTTTGAGTTTGCATCCTGCTGCTACTTTGACTTGCTCTGTGACGCTGAGTGGATCACTTTCTCCCCCTGGTCCTCAGTTTTCCCATCTGCATAGTGGCTTTATCACTTACAAGCTGAGAAGGTAAGAATCTGAGAACAATTCACTAAACCTCTCCAAGTGTTAGTATCCTCATCTATAAAATGAAATACTGGCTGGGCGTGGTGGTTCACACCTGTAATCCCAGCACTTTGGGAGGCTGAGGCGGGTGGATCACTTGAGGTAAGAAGTTCAGGATCAGCCTGGCCAACATGATGAAACCCTGTCTCCACTAGGGCATGGTGGTATGTGCCTGTAGTCCCAGCTACCCGGGAGGCTAAGGTAGGAGAATCGCTTGAACCTGGGACGGGGAGGTTGCAGTGAGACGAGATCACACCACTGCACTGCAGCCTGGGCAACAAAAGCAAAACTGTCTCTCTCCCAAAAAAAAAAAAAAAAAAAAAAAAAAAAAAAAAGAAAGAAAGAAAGAAAGAAAGAAAGAAAGAAAAAGAAAGAAAGAAAGAAAGGAAAGAAAGAAAGAAAGAAAGAAAGAAAGAAAGAAAGAAAGAAAGGAAGGAAAGAAATACTGCTGCTCACCTCTCCAAGTTAAACAAGAATGGAATAAAATGACAAATGCAGCCAATAGTTCACTGCCTGGACACACAGTCCAGGGGATGCTGCTCGTAGTTATTATTTATCATTATTATTGTTTATTTCTGAGGCAGGGTCTGCTCTGTCATCCAGGTTGGAGTGCAGTGGCATAATCGTAGCACACTGCAGTGTCCAACTCCTGGGCTCAAGCCATCCTCTCATCTCAGCCTTTTGGCTAGCTGGGACTACAGGCATGCACCATCACGCCTGGCTACTTTAATTTAATTTTTTTTTTTTTTTTTTTTGTAGAGATGAGGTCTCACTGTTACCCAGGTCGGTCCTGAACTGCTAGCCTCAAGCAGTCCTCCTGCCTCAGTCTTCTAAAGTGCTGGGATTACAGGTGTGAGCCACTGCCGGCTACTGATAACTACTAACAACAATAGTAAATGGAAAATGACCTATTTCAAAACAATGCCATAGATTAGCAGAGCCTCTCCAGTGAAATAAACTTGCTTATAACTATCTTGAAGAAAAGCAGAATAATCGATTCACATAACCTGAAAGGTCAGGGATTGAGCCAGGGCCTCATATACATTGTCATCTCTCTCACTTTCCTTCTCTATCTCCCTCTGCTTTCACCCCCAATCCCTTCTTGTCTTTGCCTGAAGGATGCCCTTCATACCTTTATAGAATGTGATTGGCGTAAGCCCAAACAGAAATAGGACAGCTTTCCTTCCAAGCTATGATCCTGATTGGCTGCCCTTGGACACATCACTGTTGCTGGAGGATGAAGAGCCACATTTGGCTGCAGCTGAATGTGAGCCTTGCACTGCAGCAAGTGTGTGTGAGGTGTGCTGTCCCCAGCATTCTCTCCAGAACACTGCAGCATGAGGGAGGTGTGGCTCTCTAAAGGAGATGGGCTGGGCTGCCCCTGAGTGCTCTGCCTGACCTGTCTGGGACAGTGTGCGAAAGCTTCAAGCCAGTTGGTTCTTGGTAGATTTCATTTGGCAATTCAAGATTGGGGGATATCCCCATAGACCTCTTTGCTGTAGGATGACTAGTATAGACTGTCAGGGATAGGAGGACCAGGTGGATTCAGCAGCAGTGATGTCTTGGATGATGAAAGGATTACACAGCAATTTTTGTAAAAGCGGAATTGTCTGACATATACACGTGCAGAAAGCAGAGGCTGGATATTATATAACATAGTAAGCCAACTTGTGTTTACATGGCTGGGGAAGGCCTCATGCTTCTTTGTTTTTTATTGTTGTTGTTTTTGTTTTGTTTTGTTTTGAGACAGAGTGTCACTCTGTCTCCCAGGCTAGAGTGCGTTGGCATGATCTTGGCTCATGGCAACCTCTGCTTCCTGGGTTCAAGGGATTTTCCTGCCTCAGAGTCCTGAGTAGCTGGGATTACAGGCAGCACACGCCACCACCTGGCTAATTCTTTTGTATTTTTAGTGGAGACAGGGTTTCACTATGTTGGCCAGGCAGGTCTTGAACCCCTGACCTCAGGTGATCCAGCCGCCTCAGCCTCTCAAAATGCTGGGATTACGGGTGTGAGCCACCATGCCCGGCCAGAGCTCATGCTTCTAAATGGAAATGGGTCAGCCAGCAGCACATCCCTTGTCTCTGCTCTGTCTCCCATTGCCTTCCCCTATGACTCCTCTAGGTGGGGCCTCATCTCTGCCCCTTTAGACCTGGCTCTTTTTTTCCGGCATGCCACCTCTCTCTGCCTCCCTCCTGCCCATGTCCCATGGAGCTGCAGGTGCAGCTCTTACTGCGTTCCCCTGTTTACAAGCCTCTGCCGATTCTTATTACCCATTAGAATAAAGTGTCAGAAACTTCCTTATTTTCATATAAAACCCTTACTTTGCCCTCTGCTGCAGACCAGAATAAGTACATGTTGGAATATGACTGACCTGGATTTGAGTCTTGCTGCTTCTTTCATGTGATTTTGAATTGGACATTCATCGTCTCTGAGGCTCGGTCTCCTGTAAAATGAAGTTAAAATCTTTCTCTTCTCTCCCTCCTCTGTCTCTCTTTCTTCCTGCTCTCTTTTCATTCTTTTCTACTCTCTCTTCCCCACTTTCCCTCTCTCTGCCCTCTCTGTTATCTTCACTACTATCATTCTCTCCTCTCTTCTACTTTCTGTCACTTTCTCCACTTCTCTTTCTCCATTTCTCTTTCTCTCCCTTCCTCTCTCCTCCCCTGCACATACACTGTACAGTGATGTCTTGAGGATCAGATGATAGCACAAACCAGAGCACCCAGAGCAGCAAAGGTATAGATGGGAAACTCAGCATGTGCCTGTTGCCCAGTGTTCTCTGTTGCCTTGTACCTTTGTTGTGTAAAACAACATTTGTCTGGTCTTAGCCCTAGGTGCCTGGTACAGAGCCTGTAAAACTCTTGGATTTCTTTTTCTTTTTCTTTCTTTCTTTCTTTTTTTTTTTTTTTTGAGACAGAGTCTTGCCCTGTCGCCAGGCCGGAGTGCAGTGGTGCGATCTCAGCTCACTGCAACCTCCGCTTCCTGGGTTCAAGCGATTCCCCTGCCTCAGCCTCCTGAGTAGCTGGGACTACAGGCATGCGCCACCATGCCTGGCTAATTTTTTGTATTTTTTAGTAGAGACAGGGTTTCACCATGTTGGCCAGGATGGTCTCGATATCCAGACCTCGTGATGCATCTGCCTCAGCCTACCAAAGTGCTGGGATTATAGGCATGAGCCACTGTGCCTGGCCAACTCTTGGATTTCTTTAGTGATAGGAGTATCTTTGTTATGCAGGATCCCCTTGGATCACACCTGAGTTTATGCTGAAATTAGATGACTTGGGCTGGAGGCTGGTCACCAGGAAGACCAATTAGGTAGTTAGGTTGGAGCTTGGAGCCAGCCTTACTTCCAGTAAGGTGAGGGAGGATGGAGATTGAGTTATCAATCATGTCTATGTAATGAAACCCCAATAAAAACTCTAGACACTGAAGCTCAGTGGAGCTTCCTGGTTGGTGAATACACTGATGGGCCAGGGAGTGGCAGGCCCTGATTCTACAGGGAGAGGGCATGGATGGATGGATGGACAGATGGATGGAGGGATGGATGGAGGGATACATGGAGGGATAGAAGGATGGATGGATAGATAGGTAGATGGAGGGATGGATGGATGGATAGATGGATGGATGGATGGAAAGGTGAATAGATGCATGGAGGGATGGATGGATGGATAGGTGAATAGATGGGTGGATGGATGGATGGATGGATGGAAAGGTGGGCAGATAGATGGATAAATGGGTAGATGGACAGGGAGAGGGCACGAAAGCTCCATATTCAGGACCTTCCTGGGTCTCACCTTGTTGTTTGACTGGTCCTGATTTGTATCCTTTATAATAAAATTATAGTAATAAGTATAGTGCTTTCCTGAGTTCTGTGATCTATTTTAGTGAATTATCAAATCTGAAGGGAATGCTAGGAGCCTCCACATGTGTAGCCAGTTGGTCAGAAGGGCAGATGATGTGGGACCCCACTTGAACTGGTGTCTGAGGTAAAGACGGTCTTGTGGAGGACTGAGCCCTTATCTTCTGGGGTTTGCACTATGGGTGGTTAGTGCCAGAACTGAATCACACTTCACCATTTTAGGTTGAAATAAAATAATCTTCCACAAGACTGCCCAGCTCTGGGCTCTACTCTTGTGACATCCCTTTTTGTCTGGATTGTTCCTCTGCTCCTTATTTGACCAGAAACTCTTATTCAGCCTGCAAAACTCAGTCCAGATGCCCAGCTCTTAGAGGTTTTCTTTCTCAACTTCTTATGGAAAATTTCAAACATATGCAATTAGAGAGAATAATACAACCAACTCTCATGCACTCATTGCCAGCTTCAACAAGCACCAACTTCCTGTTGTTTGTGTTTCATAATTTACTTTTATGTTCGGGTGTATACTTTCGCCCACACCCAAACTTTCAGAGGCTCCTCATGGTCTCTGCAGTGAAACCAGGGTGCCTTCTGGGGTCAAGGAAGTGAAAACTAGGCCAAGGTCATCCTTCAGGGAGTGTGGCAGACCTGGGGTTTAGCTGCCTTGCATCAGTGACTTGTATGCAGAGGAAAATGAAATGAGAAATGCACTTACATAAAATCTGAATTGGCACGACAAGCAAATTTACAGAGAACTGCGTGTCATTTGAAATAATAAGACTAGCATTGTTTAGAAGGCAGCAGATGGGAAAGAGCACACGTCTCGTCAGCCAGAACTCGGGTTTATCTAACAGCCCCGTGTTAGTTCAGTTCACCAAATATTTCTCCATGGGTGAGGGGGTGGGCTGGACTTCACACCTACTCTGGAGGCTGGATATTAGCAAGGAAGTGGTAATGAGCAGGGGAGTGAGGAAGGGTGGGGAGGAATGGTGGGAAGAAAGGGGCTTCCAGGGTTTGCTGACATATTATCTTTCCTCTTAAAGAATTTTACTCAACTCTCTCCCTCCATCCCTTCCTCAGCTGCTTGTGGAGCTCTAGCTGTGCCAAAGCCTGGGCTAGGAGGTGGTGATGGTGGTGGTGGTGATGATCATCATGATAAAGATGATAATGATAAGAATATGTAATAATAAGCACTTACATTGACTTTAGCATGTGGCAGGCACGGTTCCAAATGTTTCACATGTACTCACTCATTTCATCCTCACAAAAAAACCTATCAAGGTCAATTGTTATATTATCTCATTTCCAGAGAGGAGACTGAGAAACAAAGAGATGAAGTCACTTGCCCAGAGTAGCAGAGCTACTAGACTTGCAGAGAGGAATAAAGCACATGGCTGCCAGCTTGCATGGGCTCCCACAGGCCAAATTTAGATCAATTTTTGAGCATCAAACAGAACAATACTATATTCATGACTCTATGGTTGATAATAGACCAGGGGAGAGAAAAAGAGAAAGAGAAAGAGGGAGAGAGAGAAGAGGTGGAGGAGGAGAGGAGCTCTTCTTTACAGAAAAATGCCAACTAATCAATGTAGATAGAATGAGAAAATTATCATTTTTCAACCTCCGTTGCAATAATATATTCAAGCAAGGAGCACAAGGGATGCTGAAACTGTCATGTCAAAGGTGCTGGGGAACAGTATATCCTTATGGTTTGAAAGAATCACCCCGCATGTTAACTACACATTACAAAGGAAAAAATGGACCTTTACCCGTGGAGAGACCTGGTATTCATCACCTTAACTAAATAATCAAATGTAGCATCACCAAAAGTCGGGACATCTGACATGATGAGCTTTTTTCTATGATACAGTAAGAAGTTGAAGACATCGTCTACATGGTTTTCTCACTAAAAATGTTGCTCTGAATCTAATCACAAGGAAACAAGTAGACAGATACACATGTGGGACATTCCATGAGACAACTGGCTCGGACTCTTCAAAAAACCAACAGAAAAAGTCACAGTCACAAGAAATAGACAAAAAAGGTATAGATGTGTGTGTCGTGTGTGTAGATTTGTGTGTATATGTATGATGTGTGTAGGTATGTGCATGTGTGTATATATGTGTATATGTATGTGTATATACATGTGTATATGTGTATATGCATGTATGTATAGATATGTGGGTATATGCATATGTTTATGTTTGTGTATACACATGTGGGCATATGCATGTGTATGTATGTAGGTATGTGTGTATATGTATGTCTATATATATGTATGTGTGTGTTTTTCAAGGCAGAGCTTTTACACTTTAACATGTATACAAATTCCCTGGAGATCTTGTTAAAAGGTAAACTCTGGTTCAGAAGGTCAGCAGGTGGACTGAGGTTGTGCCTTTCTAACAATATCGAAGCTGATACTGCTGCTGCTGTTGTGACAACCACAGTTTGAGTACAGGGGTCTGGATTTAGAGAGGTTGGAGAGCATCACCAAATTCAATGCATGGGCTTTCATTGGTCTTAGACTCAAATAAAACTATGAAGGACACTATTGGAGCAATTGGGGAGATTTGAATATGGATGATATATTAGATGGAATTATCAACTTCCTGTGAAATTTCTTATGTGATTATGTAGGGAAATGCCCCTATTGTTAGGATGAAGGCCAAAATACTTTCAAATGCTTTGCCCAGCACGCACATACACAAAGAAAATGTGTAGAACATTAATAGAGATCCAGTGAAGAGGATATGGGAGTTTGTTGTACTTTTCTTCAGTTTTTCTGTTGGGCTGAACATTTCGAGAAAAGTCCTAGGAAAAATGAGGTTGGAGGTAAGGAATGCCTATGTGGACTGCTGAGAGGTGGGAGCAGGTGTGTCTAGAATTTCAGATGGTGAACTCAGGGGGTGGGCAGGATGGTGGAGGGGTGGCAGGTGCTAGACAAGTAGCTGAGGAGTCTCAGTCTTGAGGGTTCTGAGTTCATGGTGGAAGCTGACAGACGCCGGCTGGTCATGCATGGGCCTTCAGGTACACATCACTCTAACTCAGCTCACAGGGCCCCAATAGGGTCTGCCCACAAATTAATCCATTGGGCAAATACTTATTGAACACCAGGCACCAGGGAAGGTATTGGGGAAGTGGAGTGGACAAGGCAGGTGTTGTTCCTGGCCTCAGGGAGCTCAGGTACAGTCTGGAAACACGACAGATCAAGTAAAGGGCTGTTACATAGTGTAGGTAGGGCCACCATGGGAGGGTAGGCAGAGCTGGGTGGGCTCACTGTGTGGCCTCTAATTGTCCCATGGTAGCCGAAGCTTCCTAGAGGAAGCATGCCTTGGTGGGGAGGGGGACGCTTAGAAGCAGGGATGGGGCAAGAGGGAAGGGCTGATGTGTCTGGTCAATTGCACAAGAGCAGGGTCAGGTTCACCATTTACATGATCGGGGCTGCTTCTCTTCTCTATCAGCTGGTCTTTGTGTCTGCTGTGGGGCACTCTTAAGGAGGGGGCAGTCCTATGTCCTAGCAGTCATTCAAGGGGAAGGGAGGTGCACATGAGAGGGTGTGGGGTTCCCCAGGGAGGTCATGGGGTTATGGGTCTCTTCGTCTTGTGAGTCCTGGGAGAGGCTAAGCAATGAGTTAGAATAGGTACAGACGACTCAGCCAGTGTGACCAGATGGAGGTGAAGGCTGGAGCCAGAAGGGCTAGCTTAAGGTCGGGAACCCAAAGGAGCAGGGACTACAACTGAACAGTAGCCAGAATTGGTGGTGTTCACTCTGGGTCCCCAACACCTAGAAGAGCAGTCGACACATGAGTTAAGCACATGAGTCTGCCAGCTGGTAAGTATTGGGGCTGTTCCCATCGTCTTCTCTTACCCATGGCACTACTTTTATGAGTGATAACTTAATTAGATACATATCTTTCATAGTTATTCCTACACTTAAAGGGTGACATTGTTTTCTAAGATAGGTCATGAAAAACTGCAATCCTCCACCTTTTCTTCATTTCTTCTTCCCTGGAGCAATCACTTTCAACTCTTTTAGTTGATTCTTTTGGCATGCATCTCCATATCTCTAATCCCATGTCTATATCATGTCTCTTGACTTCTCAGCTTTCAACATTATCGGACGCTGTCTCATCTGTGAATGATGGGGTGTAGCTGTCTCTCACCCTCATGCATTCTTTCAGTGCCTCATCCTCTCAACATGATTATATCATAGTGTCCATTGGATTGATCTTCAGAGTTTGCATTCTTTTGACCATGCAAATGATATCCACAGCTGAGCCATCATTATGGTCTGATTGTTTTTTCTTGCCTACAGTTTCAGGAGAGAGTTATTTTAAAAGATGAAATGCTAGATATAAGCATAGAAGGAGGAGATTTAGACAATTAGCAGGGATTTGGGGGTAGAATTAACAATTCACACCTAGAAACTAAGCACATGAAAATAAAGCAATGATTAAATCGAGGGGTAAATAAAAAAAAGTTGTGCAAATGAAAAAAAAGTCACCATAGCTCCTGTATTAGTCTGTCCTCACACTGCTAATGAAGACATACCTGGGACTGGGTAATTTATAAAGGAAATAGGTTTAACTGACTCACAGTTCCACATCGTTGGGGAGGCCTCACAATCATGGTGGAAGGCAAAGGAGGAGCAAAGTCACATCGTGCATGGCAGCAGGCAAGAGAGAGCTTGTGCAGGGGAACTTTCCTGTGTAAAACCATCAGATCTCATGGGACTTATTCACTATCAGAAGAACCACATAGGAAAGACCTGCCCCATGATTCAGTTACCTCCCATGGGGTCCCTCCCATGACATGTGGGAATTATGGGAGCTACAATTCAAGATGAGATTTGGGTGGGGACACAGCCAAACCCTATCAGCTCCCCACTCCCGTGTGGAGGAACTAAGGGGAGTCTGGAATTTTAGAATATTCACTGTGAGCCAGGAGCCAGGCTGTGATCTCCTACTGCTTGGGGAGAGAAGTAGTGGACAGTCAACCAACATCTACAGAGTGCCACGCACTGGGTTAATGTGCTAAGTTGGACTTTATTCCGCAAGCTAGGAGACCTAGTGAAGGATTCCAGAGGTTCCTGGTGCAGAGCCTTTTGGGAACCCTGTTATGTAAATGAATTTGCCTCTCAGCTTCCTGAAGACTTAGGAGCCTGTTTCCTGGGGTCTAAGTCACTTACTCCTCCTCCACTTGCTTCCCTGCATCCCATATTTTATTGTCTCCTTGCTCACTATCTTTATGTTTGCTGGTTTATTTGCTTATTTCTTTTTAAAAATCCATTTATTTTCATTTCAATGAGATTTTGAGAGACAGAAAAAGTACATATGAATGTAAAATTCCTCTCTCCCTCCCCTGCTTTTTTTTTTTTTTTTTTTTTTTTTTTTTTAAGACAGGGTCTATCTCTGTCACCCAGGCTGGAATGAAATGGTGCAATCATGGCTCACTGCAGCCTCGACCTTCCTGGCTCAAGTGATCCTCTCACCACAGCCTCCCAAAATGCTGGGATTACAGATGTGAGTGACCACACCTGTCCTGAAGTTGCTCCTTTTTAAAACTTTTTCCAGCCGGGTGCGGTGGCTCACGCCTGTAATCCCAGCACTTTGGGAGGCCAAGGTGGGCAGATCATGAGGTCAAGAGATTGAGACCATCCTGGTCAACATGGTGAAACCCCGTCTCTGTGAAAAATACAAAAATTAGCTGGGTGTGGTGGCATGCGCCTGTAGTCCCAGCTACTCTAGAGGCTGAGACAACAGAATTGCTTGAACCTGGGAGGCAGAAGTTGCAGTGAGCTGAGATTGTGCCACTGTACTCCAGCCTGGGCAACAGAGTGAGATTCCTTCTCAAAAAAAAAATTTTTTTTCCCTCCCTTCCTGGCCTTGTTGTAACCTCATTTGTACAGGAAAGTCTTGTCTTTTTAGGGTATTTGGCGACTCGGGAATGGGGGCATAAATATATGCCCTGGCTCATTTTGGATCCAGGAACAGGGCTTGGTGGGCTTCCCCGAACTGTAGAAAGAGGGTGAGCACTGTCTCACACCTAGGGACATCCCTATTCCCTTACTTCTCTGTTGTTCCTCTTAGTGCTCAGAATGCAGCTTCAACCCCCCACTTTGAACCTACATCATGATTCCTTTGTGTGCTTCAATGAATTCAACATTTGTGGGTTATAGTCCTGTTTTGAAATTAATTGGGATTGGACAAGAGGGTGAAACAAAACAAAGCCCTCCCCCACCAAAACAAAACAAAACAAAACAAAACGTGTGGAGTTGAAGCAGCTCTGGGCTGCTCACCCTGACTCGGGAGCTTCCAGCCCATTGCAGGCTGCAAAGGCTTTCCTCTTTTGAAGTGGGCTTTCTGCTCTGTGAAATATTTAATGAAGGCACGTTGCAGACAGGGCTTGAGAAGGTCTCTGAACCTACTGGCCTCCCTTCTAAAGTGCGCTGCCCTGATTCTGTAACAAAGAGCTCGGAAGCGCTTGGAGGACTGGCTGGTGCTCGGCGGCCCTGGCGAGGTGTGTCCTCTCCTCTCGGTCAGGTTGGCGTTGACCCACCCGGCACCTGCTGCCCAGCGCTGTGCTGACCCTGATTGCGCGCGTCCACATTACCTCTGCTGAAGCTGTCTCGGGGTTTGTGATGTCCAGAATGAAACATTTCTTCCTGCTGTCTGCTCTGGATTCACCCGTCTCTGCTTTGTACTTGGGTGCCCTTTGTTCCATCGTCCTCACAGGGTAGAACTTAGATGCAGCACTTCCTCTGATGTGATCTTTCCGTTTACAGTTTTACCCAGTTCCATTTCATTGCTTCTTACCCGATTTGGTTCTGAGATACATAAAGCTACCCTCTTCTCTACAAGCACTTTCATGTTGCTTCTCAGCTACTTTATCTTAAAGAGGGCATGCTTCACCATCTCCCCATGCTTCATGTTTGCCGGAAGACGAGCCTTCTTCCCAGTCCAGCCTTGTCCTAAGTTAAAGAATGCCCTTCCTCAGGGCTGGGTATGGTAGCTCATGCCTGTAATCCCAGCACTTTGAGGGGGCCAAGATGGGAGGATCATTTGAGACCAGCCTGGGCAGCATAGCAAGATCCCATCTCTGAAGAAAAATTAATAAGAAGAAAAATAAAAGAATCTTCTTTCTCAAACAGAAATTCAGCCATATCATTTCCTAGCATACTTCGCTGCTTCTACCCTGGCAAATAGAATAAATATACTCCAACTTAACCTGCATGAGGCATTCAGGAAACATTGGCTCACTGTATGAATCCATGTTGCGTCCACTGCCTGTCTCTCTGGGTTTACAGCCCATGACTTTCCCAATCAGACAGAATATTTGAAAACGCCTGACTGTTTTGTTCCCCACTTATCTCCCGCTATTTTATCCCTCTGTTCACTCGATTGATATGCACTGGGTGTCTGCCGTGCACCAACTGTTCATCCGGATCAGCACTGTCCGATAGATGTGCAAGCTGCTTATGTAATTTTAAATTTTCAGGTAGCCGGAAAAGAAAGGTTAAAAAAAATGGTGAAATAAATTTCAGGAATTTATATTTAATCCAGATTTTCCAAAACATCAATATGTAACAAAAATTCTTTTTTCTTTTTTATACTGTCTTTGAAATCACTGTGAATACTAAATTTGAGTCACATGTCAGTGCTCAATGACCACATGTGGCTACCATATTAGATGGTAGGACTGTAGGTGATGGGATTCAGCAGTGAGCAGGGTGTATGGAATTCCCCTCATGGAGTTTACATTCTAGTTGGAGAGAGATGATAACACAATGATATGTCTATAATATCAAGTGGTCACCCTTTCTGTGTCACCCCTCCCCACTCCTGTAAAGCAAAGCCCCCTGAGGACTGCTTCTGTATATGGTAGTGGTTAAAACCATCAAATGAAGGTTTCAGTCTCCCCTCTGCCCCTTACTACTGTGCTGGATAGGATCACTGGCCCCAGTGATGTCCTTGTCCTAATCCCTGGGACCTGTGAATATGTTACCTTACATAGCATAAAGGGCTTTGAAGATGTGATTATGGCTGAGGACCATGAGATGGGGGAGAGAATCCTGGATTATCCAGAGGGCCTGATCTAATCACACGGGTACTTAAAAGTCAAGCACTTTTCCTGGCTGCAGAGAACCAGAGACACTGAAACGTGAGAAGGGACAGCCTGTATTGCTGGCTTTGAAGATGAAGGAAGGGGCCATGAACCAAGGAATGGGGTGGCCTCTAGAAGATGAAAAAAAGCCAGGAAATAGATTCTCCCTTACAGCCTCCAGAAGGAACAAGCCCTACTAATACCTTGATCTTAGCCCAGTGAGAACTGTGTTGGACTTCTGACCCACAGAACTGTAAGATGATAATATGTATGTTTTAAGTCACTAAATTTGTGATGATTTGTTATAGCAGTTATAGAAAACTAACACACTAGCTTTGGGTCTAAGTGATGAGTAATTCACCTTTCTGAGACTCAGAAGTTCATTATATCTATCCTATGGGATTTTTCGGTGGATTAAAATGAGAGACCACCTGTAAAGCATTTAGCCCAGTGCCCAGCCCATTATAAATGCTCACCTACTGTCAGCTAAAACAACGTGTGTTATGGTTTCTCAAAGTGGTCAGCCTGGAGCAGGAAGTTTGTAAATGTATGCTGAATGAATGCTGAATAGACTGGCCTCTGACCTTGCCTTCCATGACATGGTTGTTGGCTTCTTACAGATCATCTGCTTCATTGTTTTCCAGATTGTGGTGCCCAAGGAGATTTGGGTGGTACACAGTCAAACCTGTTCTATTTGAGCAGTTACGCATTTTAAAGTGCATTGGGAAGAGTGGGCTGGCACATCAAATTCATTATTCACAGATAAAGGACAACAGAGAAAACCTATTTTTAAAAAGTGGCATACAAACACTGGTTCCCATGGTGAGGGTGGCAGGTAAGGGACTGAAACCATGATCTAGGCAGCTCTCTTGTTCTACAGATGAGGAGATTGAGGCCAAGCGAGGGAAGATGAGGGATGGGCCACATCCATTCCATGTGTGCCTGAGAGGTTGCATCTCTCAACTCTCTGGCTACTGTTCTTCCTCAGATCCTGAGCTGTTTTGAGTTAGGACCAGCCTTTTGGATTCCTTAGAAACCAATGCCTAATCTTCAGGCATGGAAAACTTTTCAGCTGAATCTCCCTCCTGTTACAGAACGAAGAGGCATCATTGTAGAAGAGACTCAGCTGATCCCAGTTTTACTTACCTCGTCTCCAACAAAGGACCAGGAAATGTGCACACAGGACCTCGGTATCCATCTGAACTCTTTTTGATTGTCTAAAACTAAAATATAACTACTACTGGCTTAGACAGAGGAACATTTATTGGCTCATGGATTGCAAGGGAGAATTCATTGAAGAACTAAGCCCCAGGAAGAGAGGAGACCCAGCTAGACTCTGGGCACTGACCATACACGGATCTCAGACACTGCCATCCCTCTCTGCTTCTGTGTCATCTCTACTCTCTCCTGAGAATGACTGCCCACTGCTCCTGGCCTTCATGTCAGTCTCACATCTTCTGCTGCCAGATATCAGAGAGGGTCTGGCTCTGATTTTCAGTTCCAATGTGAAAAATCCCAGAGAAGGATTCTGATTGATCAGGCTTGGGTTGAATGTCAAACCCTGGACCAATCAACTGCGTTTAGTGGGGGCTGGGCAGGGCCAAAGCTGAGGAAGAACATGGCTGCTATATTAATCTGTTCTCAGGCTGCTAATAAAGACATACCCAAGACTCGGGAATTTATAAAGGAAAGAAGTTTAATGGACTTACAGTTCCACATGGCTGGGGGTACCTCACAATCAGGGCAGAAGATGAAAGAAGAGCACAGGGACTTCTTACATGGCAGTGGGCAAGAGAGAGCTTGTGCAGGGGAACTCCCATTTATAAAACCACCAGATCTCCTGAGACTTACTCACTTCCACAAGAACAGCATGGGAGAGACGCACCCCCATGACTCAATTACCTCCCACCAGGTCTCTCTTATGACACATGGGAATTATGGGAGCTGCACTTCTAGATGGAGTTTGGGTAGGGTCACAGCCAAACCATATCAGCTGCCTTCTCTCAAGCCACAGGATGCTGTTCTGCAGAGAAGGTGCTGGTGGGGCCTGGCGATCAGACCCAACCAGAGACCACCTCTGGGTAAGCCTGTGGAATTGCAAAGCTTGTTTGCACAGCTCAGACCTCTGCTTCTCTATTTACTAGCCTTTTTACCTTGAAAACAATTCCAACTTCTCTAAGCTTCAGTTCCTCCATCTGTAAAAGTGGTAATAGAAATAATTATTTTGTAAGTTGTTAGGAGGATTGTGGGCAATAATGGGTGAAAATATCTAGTGTGGAAGAAGGGATCAAGAAATCTTCCATCTTTCCCTAGTGGCCAATTTTTCTCCTGGATTTTTGCTTAAGAAGCAGATTTCTCAGCTTATGATTGAAATCCTTCTCTTATTCTTTCTTCCTGTTGATGGAAAAAAGTAAAACTAGTTCCCTGCTATAATTACTTCTAAGACTAGTTTTAAAACATACTGCGTTAATGATAATTGGAGAACACATAGGACATCAAAAAATATGTAGGTCATGCTAATAGTGACTGCTGGAGTTCCTGAAATAAACATGATGGAAACTGTCTGGGGAAACCACATTATGCAAAATGCTGAAATGAATGGGGAGGTGATGGTAAAGGGAGGCACTGGCTGCTTCTGAGTGAACTGCCTGAGGAGGGTGGCATCAGATCATGGGGCACAAGAACAGCAGGGCTCAGCATGGACCAGGGTGGACTCCTCCCTTCAGAAGGGTCTCAGGACTTCTCTCTTGCAGAATGTCTGGGTGGTGGCCTTTGACACTTAACAGACTTCTGAGGACCAGCCCAACTGGGTGATAAGGATATAAAGAAAGGCTTTTCATAGTGGAGACAACTCATTTCTCCAGGAGACGAGGAAAGCCTGGGAAACCTCTGAGTTATTGAGACGTTCTACCTACTGGGGGAAAAACATTAAGTTCTGTCCCAACAGTCATCTTGAAAAATGCAAAAGGGTAATGAATCTGGGGTGCTAAGAGTAGAGAAGTATTGGGGGAAATTTGGCCCCTGATATTTTATGTGGGTCCTTTTCTGTTTTCCCTAAGCATCAGCTGGTCTGAGAAATAAAGGGAAAGAGTACAAAAGAAAGAAATTTTAAAGCTGGGTGTCCAGGGGAGACATCACATGTTGGCAGGTTCTGTGATGTCCCCAAAGCCACAAAACTAGCAAGTTTTTATTAGTGATTTTCAAAAGGGGAGGGAGTGTATGAATGCATGTGGGTCACAGAGATCACATGCTTCAAGGGCGACAAAAGATCACAAGGCAGAAGGTCAGGGCAAGATCACAAGGTCAGGGCAAAACTAAAATCACTAACAAACTTCCATGTCCTGCTGTACATGCATTGTCATTGATAAACAAGGCTCAAGACCAAAAAACCGGTCTGACTAAAATTTGCCAGGCTGGAATTTTCTAATCCTAACAAGCCTGGGGGCGCTGCAAGAGACTAGGGCGTGTTTCATCCCTATCTACATCTGCATAAGGCAGACACCCCCAGAGCGGCCATTTTAGAGGCCTCCTCTGGGAATGCATTATTTTCCCAGGGCTGTTAATTATTAATATTTCTTACTGGGAAAAAAATTTAGCAGTACTTCTCTTGCCCGTTTTCAGTAATAAGAGAAATATGGCTCTGTTCTGCCTGGCCCACAGGCAGCCAGACTTTAAAGTTACCTCCCTTGTTCCCTAAACATCGCTGTTATCCTGTTCTTTTTTCAAGGTGCCCAGATTTCATATTGTTCAAACACACATGCTCTACAAACAATTTGTACAGTTAACGCAATCATCACAAGGTCCTAAGGCGACATACATCCTCCGCTTATAAAGATAACAGAATTAAGAGATTAAAGACAGGCATAAAAAATCACAAGAGTAGCCGGGCGCGGTGGCTCAAGCCTGTAATCCCAGCACTTTGGGAGGCCGAGACGGGCGGATCACGAGGTCAGGAGATCGAGACCATCCTGGCTAACACGGTGAAACCCCGTCTCTACTAAAAATACAAAAACTTAGCCGGGCGAGGGGGCAGGCGCCTGTAGTCCCAGCTACTCGGGAGGCTGAGGCAGGAGAATGGCGTGAACCCGGGAGGCGGAGCTTGCAGTGAGCTGAGATCCGGCCACTGTACTCCAGCCTGGGCTATAGAGCAAGACTCTGTCTCAAAAAAAAAAAAAAAAAAAAAAAAAAAAAAAAAAAAAAAAAAATCACAAGAGTATTAATTTAAAAAACTAATAAATGTCCCTAAAATCTTGACAATTTATATTCTTCTGCCATGGCTTCAGCCAGTCCCTCTGTTTGAGGTCCCTGACTTCCCCGCAACAGAAAAGAGATCATGAAGGAACAGGGGAAGAAGTAAAGTCCTGAGGAGAAACCTCACCCCTCCACCCACGCGTGCACCACCCCTCTGTCAGCCGTCCACTCATCCATCCTCTCTTCCATCCACTTTGCTGGATACATAATTCAGTTCTATTGACCTAAGGTGGCAATAGGGTTAACTAGTCAGTGCTGGAGCAATGGAAACGAACTAAACAAGGCCTTTCTTACATCACAGACTTCACAACTTTATATTTTGCACAATGCACAGTGCAGGAAGGAAGCTTTTGTTCTGTACATGTAGCAACAAGAAAACAAGGAAAAAATATTTAGAATACATAGCACACACCAGAAAACCTGATCTATCAACTCAATTATCCCTGCTTATTCTTTTTTTTTTTTTCCTGAGCTGTATTCTAGAATTCCTTTGGGGAAATTCGCCAGATTCAGTTTGAATTGGGGTGCACGGGACAATTAGTTTTCCTGAAGTACTGGTTCCCTGCTACTTCCTTACCCTTCAAAAAATATTGCATTCTGACCTGCTAGAAATGACCAAGGCCCAGCCAGCCTGGTTCCAGCTCGCCCTTTGTGAGCAGCGATGTGGGTGAGTGGAAAGGATGCTCGCTTGGGAATTCAGAGCCTGGGTTTCTAGTCCTTGCTTTGTCCCGTTAAACAAGTCACTTCCCCACTGTTGGCTGGGCTGTATAATTTCTCGGGTTTGCACATCACAAACATTCTAAGACCCTCAGACACTTCCACTTAGGCTCTCTGTGAGCCTTGGCCAGTGTGTCAATATCTGTGGGGCAACATTATCCACTCTCCTCACTCCAGAATGGGGGATTTTGCTTGGTGGATATGTCAGTAAATGTTTGAGTGAGCCACTTTATGCCACCTTTATACCACTTCCTTTTTTTTTTTTTTTTTTTAAATAGATGGAGTCTCCCTCTGTAGCCCAGGCTGGAGTGCAATGGCGCAATCTCAGCTCATTGCAACCTCTGCTTCCCGGGTCCTGGTTCAATCAATTCTCCTGCTTCAGCCTCCCGAGTAGCTGGGATTACAGGCATGCACCACTATGCCCAGCAAATTTTTGTATCTTTAGTAGAGATGTGGTTTCACCACATTGGCCAGGCTGGTCTTGAACTCCTGACCTCGTGATCCACCTGCCTTGGCTTCTCAAAGTTCTGAGATTACAGGTGTGAGCCACCACACCCGGCCTATGCCACTTCTTTAAAAAACATTTTTTGAGAACGGTGGCTCATGCCTGTAATCCCAGCACTTTGGGAGGCTGAGGTGGGTGGATCACGAGGTCAGGAGATCGAGACCATCCTGGCTAACATGGTGAAACCCCGTCTCTACTAAAAATACAAAAAATTAACCAGGTGTGGTGGCAGGCTCCTGTAGTCCCAGCACCTTGGGAGGCTGAGGCAGAAGAATAGCAAACCTGGGAGGTGGAGCTTGCAGTGAGCCGAGATCGGGCCACTGTGCTCCAGCTTGGGCAACAAAGCGAGACTCTGTCTCAAAAAAACAAACAAAACAACAACAACAAAAATTTTCTTTGTTGCCAACATAAAATACCAACAATGCCCAGGACTCATGAAGGACACCAAATGTAGCTAAGGATAGAAGGGAAAGCCATATGGCTCTTTAAAAATGTGTGTAAGTGCACCTCTACAGTGTGCCAAGCTCTGCATGTAGCCTGGGGCTCCATGGACAGATGAAGACCTGGTCTTACCCTTGAGGAGCTCACTTTCTTTCAGGGAGGTAAGCCAGTACACAAATGTTGATGCCATGAAAGAGCCACCAGGAAAATGCATCTGAGTGCAGAGGATGGAGTGGGCAAGGATTCCCAGATAAGGGAGCATTAAACCAGGGTCTTGAGACCTGAGTAGGAATGAGATGGGTACGAGGAGATGGAGAAGAGAGAGCTCAGCTTGAGAAGATGTGAGGGTGTGCAGCTGGGTGGCGGGTTTCAACTGTGGGTAAGTGGGTGCAGCTGGCATTCGGGGTTCACATGAGGAGTAATAGTCAGGAAGCAAATTCAACCTCAATCCGTTGTCAATGCCTCCCTTCAGAAGAGTTGCTCAGAGTGTGCCATTCTTCCTGATGGTCTGATCTCTCCATGGGAGATGCTCTTCCTGGCTGCATCTAGTCAGCCATCTACCAAACCCCCATAACAGGTAATTTATCCATATAAAAAAACTCACACATGTACCCCCCCGAACCTAAAATAAAATTTGGGAGAAAAAAAAAGAAGCAAACTCTTAAGGGCCTTGAATATTAAGCTAAGGAGCTTCAGGTTCAGGTTCATCTGAAACACAAAGAGATTTTGAAAGGTTTTAAGGAAAGGAATGAAATGGTTTCTTAGTTTGGGTTTCTCTGAAAGCAGAAACTAAGATGAGGATTTCAGTGCATGTGGTTTAAGTGGAAGGTGATCCCAGGAAACAGAGGGAGCATGGGAAAGCAATGCAACAATGTTATTGAGCTAGAAACTACCATGGGCCAGGCAGATCTTAATCTTGCTGGAGGTCCTTTAATGAATGATGTGAAACATGTCTCTGAATTGTCCTACAGAAGAATGGGAACTGGGGACATTGATGCACTGACTTCTATCCTTCATTAGCAGAAGGGCGCCCTCAGAAGCAGTAATTCCTTGCATATTGGGCTGCATCTACTGATGGATTAACTGGCTTCTGGAACTTCAGAGAAAGCCTAGAGCTAGAAAAGCAGAGAGACATCTCAGTGCATCCTTGAGGTGGGATGCTGGGTATGTGGACAGGACTATCCATCACTGCTGCCTTCAACTTAGGTGGGCTTTGGGGATGTGGGACATCTGTTCTGGATATGGTCAGAGTTAGTTTTTAGAATGTCACTTTGGTCTTAGTAAGGAGTGTTAATTGGAGGGGGCAAGAAAAGTGGTAGGCAGGCTGACTTTACGTGAGACATCCTCCGGTAGTTATTTCAAATCTCATCAGAGCTATTTGACTTGAATATTTATTGGTGTCAAGCCTGGTCCATCTACAGGAAAATGTCCAGGGAAGTAGTGAGAATAAGTTTATCTAGGAGGAAGGTGGAGGGTATGAAGGCAAAGTTAGCGTGGTCTGTGATAAAGGATGTTTTTCTCTCAACTCATTGGGTCTTGAGAATTTTCTCCTTGGTGGTGTTCAACAGCAAGAGAAGTAGAGTCAGACATCAAGAAGGCAATTGGAATTTTGACCATTCCTCTTTTCTAGAGCCTCTGGAGGACAGGTAAAAATTTATGGAGTGGGAACAACTCCTAGTTTTAGAGTCAGAACTTCTATCTTATTGCTGTGGTACAATTCAGGCCCACAGCTTGTTGGGGGGAAATTAAAGATTAAATCAGAGCTTTCAAATATCCTGTGGGGTATATTACTATAAATGTGGAGCATTCATATCAGATACCTTTGGTCCAGAAAAAGGTTACTTTTTTTTTTCTAGTAGAGAAATAACATTTAGACCCTACAGACCTTTGTCCTTGCGTTTCCAATGTCTACCATGTAATTGAGGTAATTCTTCTCTTTCTTTTACATTTTCTACCTGCTACTTGGAGGAAATAGCTCTCCATTGCTTTGAAGCCATCTTTCTCTAGACTTTAGGGCAAATAAATTCATTCCCATTGTCTGGCCCTAAAAATGCTGGGAAACTCAAGAAAGAACAAGGTCAGCAGAGCAGTTACTAAATTTTTACTGGAAGTGCTGGGCCATGGCTGTGGAGCTGAACTTTGTAGGAACTGGATAGAGAGTAATCCTATTTCCTATAGCTAGGCTGTCAAAGTGTCTGTAGTTACAGGTGTGTTGTGTGAGCCATTGCTTACATGTCAGTAACACCTGTCTGCACTCAAGCTTTGCCCTCACTATCTGCATCAGAGCCTCTCATACACGTGCACAGGCAGAGTAGTTACCATTGACGACACAGAACCATGCCTGACCTTCTTCCCTCTGCTTGACCTCTGCCTCCAAGGAGTTTTAGTCCATTCTTTCTCTGCGCACAGTTATTTTAATGTTCCTAGATCAACAATCCCAACATAATAATTTGTATTGATGGGATAATGCACTCATGCCCTCCTTTCAATGATATTTTCATTGGATTCCATGCCTCCTAGGCACCCAATGAACATTTGTTGAGTGAGCAAATGAATGAATAGATGAATGAATGGGATGAAGCAAGATTCAAGGCATTGGAGAAGATAGCACTAAAATGTTAATGGTGATTAGGACCAGCTATATAATTAGCAGACCCAATGCAAAATAAAAATGCAGGGCCCTTCATTAAAAAAATTAAGAAATTCAAGATATGACAGCAGAGGCTTAAATCAAGCATAGGAACCTTCTGAGTGCAAAGTTTTTGTGGCTGCACAGGTTAGATGACCACGAAGGTAGTCTTGGTGGTATTATCTTTGAGGACTGGGATTATGGAATAAATATTTCATATTTCAAAAATTCTGTGTCAGGAACATACTTTTAATCAGAAGAAAGCTATTCTAAAATAAAATCTATATGGCCAGGCGTGGTGGCTCATGCCTGTAATCCCATCACTTTGGGAGGCCAAGGTGAGGGGATTGCTTGAGGCCAGGAGTTCGAGACCAGTCTGGCCAACATGGTGAAACCCATCTCTACTGAAAATACAGAAATTAGCTGGACATGGTGGCACATGCATGTGATCCCAG
Source organism: Macaca fascicularis (assembly GCF_037993035.2). Taxonomy (NCBI): domain Eukaryota; kingdom Metazoa; phylum Chordata; class Mammalia; order Primates; family Cercopithecidae; genus Macaca; species Macaca fascicularis. The sequence continues at coordinate 62,001,409 of NC_088394.1, read as the reverse complement.
CTACCTGGGAGGCTGAGGCAGGAGAATCGCTTGAACCCGGGAGGCAGAGGTTGCAGTGAGCTGAGATCATGCCACTGCACTCCAGCCTGGGTACTGAGTGAGACTCCATCTCAGAAAAATAAAAACAATAAAACCTATAGAATATGAACGGCTGGCTGGGCATGGTGGCTAATGTCTGTAATCCCAGTGCTTCGGGAGGCCGAGGTGGGCAGATCTCTTGAGGCCAGGAGTTCGAGAGCAGTCCTATCTTGACTAAAAATACAAAAATTAGCCAGGCATGGTGGTGCATGCCTGTAATCCCAGCTACTTGGGAGACTGAGGCACAAGAATTGCTTGAACCTGGGAGGCAGAGGTTGAAGTGACGTGAGATCATGCCACTGCACTCCAGCCTGGGCAACAAAGCAAGACTCTATCTCAAGAAACAAACAAAAGAATACAGCTGCATATACACTGGACCATGAATTGGGAGATGATCTGGATTCTAATCTAGATTCTCTTGCCACTTCACCCTTGATGAGTCTTTGCACAATCTGTGTTTCTCAATTGCCTCCCCAGTAGCATTTCTGGAATGGCGAGGAAGAGGTCTGAGGCTTCCTATGCCCTATGAGTCTAGGATGCTAGGATAATCACTAGGAAAACTTACCCTAAGAGTTTCTTGGACATAAAGTTTAGAAAACCATGTGAGGGGAAGGTCTGACTAGATTTTCCTCCAAAGTGACTTTGGAAATATTCCTGGCTAGGCTGCTGGGGGCATAACCCTCTCCACAAAAATATCTTCTTGACAGAAGCTGCTGGTCTCCAGGGGGATGGATCTTTGTGTAGCTCTAAGTCAGCAAAGCAGAAGAGGATGAACCAGGCAGCTGCCTGTCATTTTAACCTGACACCTTGGCCCAGCGTAGGGGCCAGTGGGGAGGGGAGCGATCTGCGGCACGCAGTCCCCTGTTTTCTTACAGCAATTGCATGAAGACTACAAATATTTGAGCTGATTGTACTCGCTTACATGCAGCAATGAATCATCTTGTGATGAGAGGCCTGAAATATGCTGGGATGAAATTAACGTCAATTGAAACAGAAAATGGATTCTAGCTCCCACCACAATGAGCTTCAGAAGATGGGCCCAGAGCGCAGGGAGTCGACTGCTGCTATTCTTAGTGGCAAGAAAAAAAAAAAAATCCTATGCCACTGGTATTACTTTTTCTATTTTTATTTTCTTATAAAACTTCTTTTCAGCTTCTCTTATAGGGGCACCTTCTAATCAGGGACTTTGGTTCAGGCTCCTTCTTGACTTCTTGGGTCTCTGGGGATTTAAAAAAAAAAAAATACAAAACTAGAATAGATCTTTCCTCGCCTTTAAAGTATAAAGGAGAGGAAAAAATGAGGAACTGTATTCCCCCAAAACAACTGGAGGTTTGCACTTCTAAATGCTGGATGAATCAATGCTTAACAACCGAGGTAACGTATTTCTTGGTGGAGGTGGGTGTGGTGGTGTTACAAGTTTGAAGACTTAACTCTAGTGTTCCTGCCGTTTCCTTAGCTCCCCCTTACTCCTCTTTCAGTCATCATTTTGTTACTGGCTTTTGAGTTTTCAAAATGTAGCAACTAGAGATAGATTGGAGAGAGTAAATGGTGGATCTGAGCAAGGCTTCCCACCACAGCATCAGAAAAGGATTCCCTGGACTGAGCAGAGCAGACTCAGAGGGAACACAATGTGAGCTGAGATGCTGGAGTGTCTCTGGGAAAATCTTGGTCTCGTGAGAGCCTTCCCAACCCTGGAGATCCCCAGCAGGGGCACTGACACCTGTTTGCTCCAGGCGTTATTCCTGAGTTCTGGGCCCTGCTCCTCATGCCCTCCATGTCTAATGGCTGGCCACACCACTATCTGAATAGTCCTGTCCATATGCTCCAGTCACCCCACCCAGTCAAGCTCCTTGGGTGACCTAAGCCCAGAGTCAGCCCAAAACCTCTGGGCAAGGACTCAAGCTCTGTAGGGTGAACAGACCCAACGGGCTCTAGCACTTATCTTCTCTGAGCTTCGGTTTTCCCAAAAGTGAAAGGGGAATAATGTACTCAACAGAGATGTAGACCATGTAAATTATAAAACTGATAAAGCTCTTGGCTCTGCATTCATCATGTGATTGCCAGCTCGTGGTTAGTGGCTCGTTGTCTGAGGCTATAACAAGCATTGCAACTGATCTCCCTCGGCTCTGGCCTGAGTGCTGGGCCAGGGACTCAGCCTCACTCAAGCCTCTCTCTGGCTCCATCCAGTCCCCTGAGGCCCCTGTATTTTGCTTGGGACAAAATCCCCTTAAGCGAAGAGATCCAGGTCCAAAAACTTTTGGAGACCATAACAATACTGCATTGACGATATAAGTTCTGAAGGTGTGAAGACCAACCTCTAAAAGGAGGGCAGACCTCAGCTAGTGCTATGTGGACTGGTTTAGTGTGGTGCTTAGGGGCTCAACTAACTGAGTTTGAGCCTAAATCTTACACACTCAAGAGCTGTGCCAAATCACTCAAACTTTCAGTGACTCAGTTTCCTCATTAGTAAACTGATGATAACGATAGAAACTACCTCATAAGTGGTTGTGAGGATTGCATGAGTCAACACCCTCAAAGTGCGTAGGAGAATGTTAGGCATCTTGGAAATGCCCAAGAAGGGCTAGCTAGTACTGTTGCTCTATTAACATCATCTGCCCCCAACACACCATTTTTTGCCTTGGTTTGGCTTGCCAATATAATTAGGTTCTCCAGAGGGTGCAAAGACCAGGACTTTTCTCTGGCCTTTGAAGAAGAGGGCTTTCTGTAAGGTCTCTTGGACCTAGGCCTGCACCTGGAGAGCCATGTGGCACTGAGGCTGCTTAAGGGAGGAACCCCCAGCCTCCCCTTATCCACTCTGGGCCTTTGACTCCCTCACCCTTTCCTCTGCCTCTGCCTCTGCCACTCCTGCTTCCCCATAACTTGGTTCCCCATGTCTCTCCATGACCTCTTCCTTCACCTTAGAGGGCTCCTTGAGATGGACTTCAGAAGCAGATCCTGATGTGAAGATTCAAATACAAGTGGTTATTTGGAAGATGAGTCTGGGAAATATCGGAAAGTGGTTAGAGAGAGAGAGAAGCAAGGAAAAGTGGGCAAGAGAGAGAAAAGGAAGCCAATGAAGGATGTTTTATCAAGCAAGTTACCATTCTGGGCAACTGGAGCCTAATCTTTCTTGAACTCAAGACAGTGTAGAGTATGTGCTCCTGAGATAGTCTACGTAAGGGACAAGAGAGCTTGGGCGATTTATATACCAAATATAGTTAGTCGTCTTTCAGGGCCGCATTAACTCTTGCTTGTAGAGGCATTAACTCTTTGGCACTTCCCGCTTCCTCTGTATGTTGGCCAAATGTGCTCCTGCAGCCAGAGTTGCAGATGTTTGCAGACAGCAGCTTTCAGTATATAAAGGTGGGGACCTAGAGAGCATGGGAGGGGGACATTTAGAGTAATACTGGAATCCCCTCACTGCTGACTCAGAACTTGTCTCTCTATTCTGCAATTCCAGATATGAGGTGTAGGAGAGGAATGAAAGAGAGGAGGGAATAGAGAGCAAGAGAGGAAGGGATGGAAGAGAGGAGAGAAAGAGGGAGACAGAATAAATAGGAATGGGTATATGAATCTGGGAGATGCATGTCATCTCTGTTCCATCCTTGGTCTGATCAGCTATGGCCAAGAAGGAGGGATCATATGTTCCATGAAGGCCTTTGGGAGGGGAAGGTCCATTTGAGTGGTCAATCTTTTATATAATTTCCTATGGGTTAGGGTGATGGAAGTAGGTTTCTTCTGGCAGCTTGAGGAGAAGAGAGGTGAAACCCGATGGTCTCAGCCTTGCTCCTACTTTTTCCCGGCATCTACATCACAAGCTACACTGAATTTCATTCTGCTCAACAGCCAAGGTGATGAAAAGTCACATAAAGCCAGATGAAGCCCTGGGACAGTGGCCAGCTCAGAACCGTTATTTTACCTTAAAACAAGCCTCATCTTGGCTGTGTCATCATCATGAGAGAAGTCACATATGGTTGTGCTGTTTTCACTTTCACTCGCAAAGAAATTGAAGAGGAAGTAATAGCTTCAACCCCCTGACATTTTTCTTGCTCCGGGGTAAATCTCAGCTAGGAATCGTAGAATATCTTGGTCCAACCATACTGGAAAAAAAAAAAAAAGAATCAGGATTTAATTCTCTGGAGGCAGAATCACTTTGAAGGATACTTGGAAAGGGTTCTTCTAGAATAATGATATTCAAATTTAAATGTGTACTTGAGTCACATGGTGATCTTGCTTAGATGCAGATTCTAATTCAGTAGGTCTCAGATGGAACCAGGGAGTCTGAATTTTCTAGTAAGTTCCAAGATGGTGCTGGTGATGCCAATCAAAGGACTTTGAGTGGTACAGGTCTTTAGACTTAACTGGATTCCAGTCCCAGGCCCTTAGACTTAGACTTAACTGGATTACCTTTAGACTTAGACATAACTAGATTCAAGTCCCAGCTCTGCTGCTTCCTGGCTGTGGGAAGTTGGGCAAGTTACCTAACATTTTTGAACTCCAGTTCTTTGATATTGAGACTACAGAACAGAACTCAGGATTGTTGTGTGGATGTGATGGCGGAGTAGCTGCCAATGCGCAATGATCTACACTAATTATGGAGTGGTTGGGATCTTGTCATTCTACCCTTGTCCTGCTCTTGGAGCATTCCCTGGGCTCCCAACTGATTTCTTATTCTGTCCCTGCTCCCACACCTGCATGTCCACTCACTTGTTGAGTTTACAAGCACTCCTGGGCTTGCGTTGCAAGAGCTGCTTGTCCCCAGGTTGTTAGCCCAAGCAACAACTTTTTCTTCCTGTCGATCACCTCATTTTCTGAGCAATGAGCAGTTCCCTCTCTGTGTCTTGGTTTCCACATCTGTACAATGCTGAGTCTAATTCAAGCAAGCTTTTCTGGGACAGTTTTTCGCTTAGATGGGCTCAGCTACAGCAGTCCCAACATTTTTTTTTTTCTCCCCGAACTCCTTTCATTAATCTTCCTTATTGTTTGTCACTGACCATTTGCTGCATATCCTGCCCCACTTCCAGGCTCTATAGATGTAGGGCTGAAATAGTCACATAAAATAGTGTCTCCTGGAATTGTGCAGTACACAGCTTGCACAACTGCACATTGGAACCTTGCATAGCCATACATTGGAGCCTGCATAGACCTACTGCTTTGGACAACAGTACCCAATCTCTCGATTCCAAACTCTTCCAATTCTATATTGACTCCTAGATTTTAAAACCCCAGTATGAACCAGGCTTCTGGCTTTTCTTCAACCAAGGGAATTGGAGCTCCAGAGTGAAGCTGGAGGAGGCTGGGCTAGCACTCAGAGAAGTAGGGCATGAGTTGAATGTGCGTGAAGCCAGATGACAAAACCAGCACTCAGTACTGTAAGCCTTTCTTGGGCCCTACACCTCAGGCTTAATGACATGACTCATTGTTTTAGTAAATATTAGGATTTAGTGCTCTTCAGAAAGCTGCTTGCTCAGCCTAGAAATAGCATCTTGAGTCCATTCATTCTGGATACTATGTAACAAGCTCCGGTTGTTTAATAATTGTTAGTCTCTGTGGCATCCATAGCAAGAAGGCAGATCCCAATTAGGCCTCCATCAGTTTCAGCACCTAACACCAGTTCCCTTTGATGGAATTCACTTCAGTAGCTTTGTTTCAATGTCGTCATTCATGTTTTGATGTTTGCGTGTCAGCACTCACATTTTAGTGCCACTGTACTTGCCAGCAAGGAATCTGTGAGATCATCCATTTCATTTCACGCTAGAAATAAATTAAGCATATTAATATAAAACCCAGAAATGTATGATACTTTTCCCATCAAAGGAATATCATGTGCACACATGGGTGAGGGAAAGAAGAGTTGCAGTCTGTGAATGGAAGACTGAACCACACGCATGCCATGGCTCCCACTGTCCAGAATCGGAGCTGAAAATATGAGGCAAGTGTGCCAGGGTGTCCTGAGCCCAGCTTGTACCAGCTTGTGAGAGCCAATCGGGTGCATTTCTTAACAGCTCTTCCTTATTATGCCATGTTAGTGGCTTGGAACTGGCCATGGTGAGAGCATCGTCACCATAGATATTGGCTAATGTCACAAATCAGGGCTTTTCTTCTTTTTAAAGGGTAGTTGTTAAATATTTACCACTGCAAATGGGTTGCAATTTCCCGCTTCACATCCACAGCAGACCTCATTAATGGATTCCAGCACATTTTCCCCACTTTTGAGCACATATGAAGCTCAGGATCCTTTTCAGTACAATGAGTTGGTGTTAGCTCATGGAATAAAACTCGCTCAATAAAATCAGCTGACCTTGGTCCAGTGTGGCCTGATAAGACCTCCAAATGGCATAGAAGAGTAGACCTCAAACTTTTGAATTTTATAAACCTTTAAAATGTTAAATATTTTTGGAGCACATTAGAATAACCAACTTTTTCCTTAGCTAAGTAAGGGCATAAAGCAAGGGGCCATAAAACAATAAGAAATGTCTTCCACCATCTATTAGGAGGGACATTTTAACCACAACCCCTAGATATCAAGTATATAATCTCGGAATAAAGGAAACTCCATTAAAGTTAACAAATACCTTTTCATTTTCCTCATGTGCTGCATTCCAATGTAAAGTTTCTCTTGGAGCAGCTGCAAGTCCATGTAGGAGTGTTTGGGGTTCTGGGGATATTGCCTCGAAGCTATCTGTGCTCCGTATTTGTAGGGCTGCGGGGATGATTGGCATAAGATGAAGCATGCAAAAATATTTTCCTGCTAGTGTAAGGAGCTTGACAAAGTTTGACAGTCTTGCCATTTTGCAGCCACTTTTTCTTCAATGTTGCCAATTTCTCTCTAGCAAGACTAGCAAAATTAAAGTGCTGCTCCACATTAGTAATGAAAAACAAATTTTTAAAAACTAAATCCTAATATTTTTTATGGTTTGCTTGGCAGGACTTGGATCAGTGAGATGCGTATGTTTATATTATTGGGCTATTTATAGTACTAGGAATGAATTCAGTGAATTACAAGAAAGGGAATGACTCATTCATGCATTCACCTGTTTATTTATTCAACTAACATTTTTACAGCCCATGACCAGTCCTTCACTGCAACAACTTTCCCTCCCCTCACTTTTCCTCCTGTCTGGCTCCTGCCATGTGGCAGCACAGGATATCAAACTAAAAACCAAATCTGCCTAGGTCACCCCTCTGCTTAAAGTCCCCAGTAGCTCCACCTTGTTCTTTGTTCTCAAGGGGATGCTAACCTCCACTTGGGACATACAAGCCCCATCATCATGACTTAGTCATTACCTACCTTTCTAGTCCGAATCCTCCCTATTCTCCAGCATGCACCCTCTCCTGCAGATGTAACCAGTTTATTTTTCCTCTCCTCGTCTTGCTCATCTTTTTTCCTTAGCAAGGCTGCTCACTCCACCAGAATTACCTACAGCTTAGATGGGTTCGCTCGTATTCTCCTTTTAACGTTCAAATCAGGGATGGCCTTCTTTTGAAAGTCCTCTGAGCTCCCCCTGGGTCTGTATCCCCAGAACAGCACACATCTCACTATCCCCTAATTGTCCATTTGCATGTCTCTCCCACTTGTCTCAGAGCTCCTTGAGGAGGCATAATTAAATAACCTCATCTGTATTATGGCAGCTGCTTAGACATTTGTTGAATGAATGAGTGGGTATACACTAAGAAGAGAAAGAGGATATTGCAGGAAAAGGGAATAGTCACAGTAAAGATTAGCTGGTTCAGAGGAGAATGTCATATCGTGAGAAGAGAGAAACAGCCAGTGTGTCTCAGAGGAAGGGCACCTGTGGCTGGATCTGGACAGGTAAGCCTGGATGGGTGGCCTGGAGTCAGTTCCCGAAGGACCTAGAATGCCGTGTCTGGGAGACTGGGTTTAATTCTGAGCATCAGAGAGGCTTTAGAGGAAAGGGGTGAGAAGACAGGTGTGCCTGTTATCATGGAAACTGGCACAGAACATAGAATAGTGGGATAGGATAACTGGAGTCAGATTAACCAGTGACTCTGCTGTTGCCATGGTCCATGCAGTGGATGGCGATGATCTAAAGTAAGGAATTGGCAACAGAGGTGGAAGGTGGGGGGCATTTAATCTAGTCTGTGCCTAGAGTGCAGGTATATTCCTGGAAGCAGCGTCAAGACATTAGGAACAGATGTTCCTTTGCAGGATGTGGCAGAGGAGGCAATCAGGTGTGCTGCACTAGGGAAGCCTGAGATATAAATTGGTAACACTCTGAAAAATCATCCAAGGAGTCTGATTGTGCAGGTTAACATGTAGCTAATTTTATTGGGAACAAACAGTCGTGTTTATGTGGCGTGCATTCTCAGGGTTTGCCGAGTTGGAACATATTTTGATGTTTCCCTTTGCCCACTGCCCATTAGGAAAATGTAACTCTTATACAAGGTTGTTGTTGCTAAGAACATTTTTCATTAGAACAAATTTGTTTCAAAATTGACTGTAGATTATGTTGCATTTTGTTTGAAATAACTCTCTAAGTTAATACACGGAGCTGGGTATGCAAGACTCAACATTAAACAGAAGTTAAATTACCTGCAATTACGGGCATGCTCTTCTCCATGTGAGTAGAGATGGAGTCACATAGGTAAAGAATTTTAGGGCTGGAAGTTGCTTTACAGATTACTTAGTGCAGAGATGGAAGCACAGAGAGGGAAAGGAAATTGCCCAAGGTCACAAGTTAGTTGCAGAGCTGGGAATGGTTTAGGTATCCTGATGTAACTTTTTGATGAGATTTTAAAAAATGTATGTTTCTGAATTTCCATTTCATTGGATATTCAACTGTTCTTTTTCTGTGGACTAATGTTAAAATAATTTTGCATCACACAGATTCCAGAACAGATTTAAGGACAAAATATGTTTGAAGATACCCAGCGCAGTGACCAGTTCACAACACAGAATCCTGGAAAGGGCAGCACGGCAGCCACTTTTCAATGTTGTTCAGTCGAGTAGCCTTCCCCAGTCCTACTTTTTGATTGAATCTATTTTCATGAAGCTCTTTCTTTGTTTTGTTCTTGATATGGAGTCTCACTCTGTTGCCCAGGCTGGAGTGCAATGGCGCCATCTCGGCTTACTGCAACCTCCACCTCCTGGGTTCAAGCAATTCTCCTGCCTCAGCCTCCCGAGTAGCTGGGATTACAGGCACATGCCACCATGCCCAGCTAATTCTTTTTTTTTTTTTTTTTTAAGTAGAGATGGGGTTTCACCATGTTGGCCAGGCTAGTCTCAAACTCTTGACCCAGTGATTTGCCCACCTCAGCCTCCCAAAGTGCTGGGATTACAGGCATGAGCCACTGTGCCTGGCCAAAGCTGTTTTGTTTGGCTTTGAATTAGCTTGCGTGAGTGAGCACTGGATGAACACTAGGGCCAAACCTAACACTGTAGTCTTCCTTGCCCACTCTAGGCAATTCATTGCCAGTTCAGCTGATTTTGCCTCCTGGAATATGTCTCTGAGGCATATCCTCTCCACTCCATCTCCACTGCTGCTATCCTACTCCAAGCCCAATTTCATCACTCTCACTGGGATCACTGTAATAGCCTCCTATTCAATTTACCTCCCTCCCTCTTGACAAAACCTACAGGCCAGTCCCTGCACAGAAGCAAGATTTATTGTACTTTTTTTTTTTTTCAAAATTCAAATCTAATCATGTTGACCTGTTATTCCAACCAAAATTCTCATCATGGCCTGGGCTCTGTGTGGTCCATCCCAATCTCCAGCTTCCTCATTTTCCAATTCCCATCCATTCTCGGTTCCAACTCACAGATTTTCCTTCACTTCTTCATATTCAGCAGGTTCCTTCTTGCAACAGAGCTTTCACACACACTGGTCTCTCCCTTCCCAGTCCTCTAACCTCACTTTGGCTATTTAATGCCAACTCATTCCTCAGACCTCAGAAATTATTTTCTTCCTCATATAAATATTTTACTGATTTTCAAACTAGGTCAGTTTCCCATATTATTCACCCGCACAGTATGCCGTGCTTGGTCATAGCCCTTACCAAACTTACAACTTTACAGTTACTAGTGTATTGTTTGGTTAGTGCCATGCCTCTCCATTGAGATCATGAGTTCTATAAGTCACAGGGGTCCCCAACCCCGAGACTGTGGACTGGTGCTGGTCAATGGCCTGTTAGGAACTGGGCCACACAGCAGGAGGTAAGTGGCTGGTGAGCAAGCCAGTGAAGCTTCATCTGTATTTACAGTCACTCCCCATCACTCACATTACCACCTGAGCTCCACCTCCTGTCAGATCAGCTGTGGCATTAGATTCTCACAGGAGCATGAACCCTATTGTGAACTGCACATGTGAGAGATCTAGAGTGGATGCTTCTTGTGAGAATCGAATGCCTGATGATCTGAGGTAGAACAGTTTCATCCCAAAACCATACCCCGCAGCCCAGCATCCATGGAAAAATTGTCTTCCATGAAACCAGTCCCTGGTGCCAAAAAGGCTGGCGACTGCAGCTGTCAGGGATCACTCTTGTTCTGTGTTGTTGATTACCATCATATCTTCAGAACCTATCACAGTGCTAGGCACTCATAAATATTGTTGAATGAATGTCTTCATAAGATAAACCCTGGATTAAAAAGTTCCAATGATTTGGTTCTGCTGGTGATCAGAGTATATCTCAGAGTTCAAATCAGCTGATTCTATTAGTTCCCATAAGATGTTACCAAAATGCAGGATTTGTAGCCGGAGCAGTGTCTCATAAATGCACTTGGGACTCTGCAAGAATCTCTGGGATCTATGAACCTTGCGGTTCTACTTTATAGGTGAGGTGGTACTATAATCTTTTAATAGTACCTCCTTGTGTTGATCCTCCACGTGTCTGTTCCTATGTCAGGGGCCAGCGAGGTAGGCAATGGACCTGGGGAGAGGACTGTCCTGGGGTTTCATGATGAGTAATCTAGAGTGAGAGAAGCCAGAGGATGAATGCAAACCATGTCTTAGGCTCAGAATGCTGATGGCTAACCAAGTCAGATATATTCTCATCCCCAGGGTGAGAATCACAGTGGAGTTGGAAACAAAGCAACAACAACAACAAAGCAACAAAAGCAAAGCCAAAAGTGTCCAAAGCAGGACAGACTCTAAAGAAGGGCTGAGGGGAACAGCAATGGCAGCAACAAGGCAGACACATGCATGACACTGAGTGTGGTGAAGACTGTAGGCCAGAGATGGGCATTCTTCTGTGGCATCTGTGGAGGGTGGTGAGGGGGTCAGTTTGGTTTAAAAGTAGAATATCCCAGTGGACAACCTTGAGTTTCCTTTTCCTCATCAGTATTTAATTCCCATCCAACTCATCTCATTTCATTCTGGCTCTGTTCCCCAATTAGTCTCTTTCTATTTAACTAATAATTATTGTTCTGGAGTCTCCTAAGGTTCTTATGGATATTATTGTTTGTAAAACAATATATAGGTACTTACCTCAAAGTACTCACACTCTCTTGTGGAGGTAAAGTAATGCATAGAATAATTCTTAAAAAAAAATTTATTTCCATTCTGAGAAAATTCCAAGCTAGTCATTCTTACTGCAAACTTGAAGACAAGAGGGTGAAATATTGAAGTACAATAAAAAACCAAACTCCCTTGGTTACTTAAGCAGCCAATCATTTGCCAGAGTCTTGGAGGCATTCTACCAGTTATGAATGAGAAGGTAGAATTCTCAGAACAAAACTAGATGGCCATTCACCCTCTGCAAAGGTCAGACGTGAAACCATGTAAGAGGCTCCATCCTAAATCCATTTGGTGTGTAAGCACTGAGATACAATGCCCTGTCTAGAGCACCCAGCAGCTATGGCAGTACCTTGAGTCTCCTCACCTGTGTCAGTTTCTCTCATGCTGTGTCTGCTTTTGGATCCCTGCTTCTAGAATGCAGTGGTCAGGAAAAACAGGAGATGGTGGTGACATTTTGTATCCCAGCATGGATGGTCCTTCAAAACAGGGTGGTGTAGGTGGGGAATAGCCACTTCCTGCTGGGATTTAGTCTAGTAGGTATGGACATAGATTAGAAGAGAAGCATGTTAATGCTTTCTGCAAGTGTTCCCACATAGAACAGCTGAGGATAAACCATACACCTTAGCTATGTGAGGACCTACGTTCTCTGGTGACTATAATTCTCCAATTACATTTTCCAATTGTATTATATATATTCTCCAATTATATCCCTTATAGTAGTTATAATTGTTTAAAAGGCTCACAGTTTTATTCTATGCTACTTACAACCTTTGAAAATCTTTGCAATAAATGCCTTCTAGACACTGAAAATCAGCCCAGTGGTTAAATACTTAAATGTTTCTTCCAGCTTGAGATCCAAGAGAGATGGCTTTTCTAGCATCCACTGAAGGGGCCAAGAGTAATTTAATTAACCCATTTGCTACCCACACTGGTCTGTCTGATACATGACATCGCAGCCATTCAGAAAGTATTTAAGTGAATGTGTTAATGAATAAATGAACAAACAGAACTACTTCTCACAATAAAAGCTATGCTTTCTATTTAATAATCCCTTTAAACATTGTTTCATTATTTTCTTTCTTTGCTAAGGATTCATTCTTAACATACACATGTGACCTAATATCTTCCATCTTAACAAAAAAAGGGTGAAAACAACCTTGTCCCATTGACACCATCCACTGTCCTGTTCCTTTCATTCAAATTGTCTCAGAATTTACCTCTGTGGTCTGAACTTTCCCATCTTCCAGTCTCTACTCAGCTTCTTCCAAGGGCGATTGGTCGGTCCCCTTCTGACCTCCTGAGACCACAGATTTTGAGGTCACCAAATAGTTCCATGTAGCTAATTCCAACAAATCTCTCTTTCTGCTTCCTCTTGACCACTAAGTAGCATTTGGCAGAGTTGCCCATACTTTTATACTTGAAACCCTTTGTTTCCTTGGCCTCTGTGACTTTATGTGCCCATGACATCAACGTTTTAATATCCAGATCTGCTATTTCTAAATACCTTTTCAACATTTTTGTTTGACTGATTTGCATTTGGAACTTAACGTGTTGAGAATAGAACACTTGAGTATCCACTCCAGACCTCCAGATGCCCATCTTCCCCATCTCAGTAAATGTCACCCCAATGTTCAAGCTAAAAACAACCAGATTCCTCTCCTCCTTTTCTCCAGTGTCCCATTCATTCTTTCAAGGATTTCTATTGTATTTGTAATAAAATACAAACTACAGCCGGGTGCAGTGGCTCATGCCTGTAATTCCAGCACTTTGGGGGGCCGAGGTGGGTGGATCACGAGGTCAGGAGATCGAGACAATCCTGGCTAACACAGTGAAGCCCCATCTCTACTAAAAATACAAAAAATTAGCTGGGCGCGGTAGCAGGCACCTGTAATCCCAGCTACTTGGGAGGCTGAGGCAGGAGAATGGCGTGAACCTGGGAGGCAGAGCTTGCAGTGAGCCGAGATGGCGCCACTGCACTCCAGCCTGGGTGACAGAGCGAGACTCCATCTAAAAAAAAAAAAAAAAAAAAAAAATACAAACTACTTTCTACGGATTAGATTAACAAGTAGACTGTGGGGGCAGAGACACAAGTTCGGCAAACACGTGTCACTCTATTTCTTGATTTCTCCCTTGCCCATAGCAGGTATTTGTTGTTAATGTAGATTTCCCTCTAAAGCAAGATGAAACCACCCCAGCTTTTCTAACTCGATGCTTCAGGAAGCCAGTAAAATCAGGTTGGCTTGGCATAGGAAAGACAGAACAATTGGGTGTGACTGACCAGATGAGCCCAAGGGAGTATCTCAATCAGAGCTTGAGTGATAGGGTAGGTGGTGGTGGATCTAGAGGGGTCAGGGTCTTCACTGACCCCATGGTTTTAAGATCTGAGATTCAGGTCACTGGGTACACAGTCCTCTCCAGATCCCTATGTTGGGTTCTTAAGATGTTCCTGTTGCATTGCCAGCAGACCTGGCTTTTGCTGTCTCTTAAGACTAGGAGCATTAGAGTTTTTATCCCAGCAGGTAGAGTAGAAACTAGATGGGAGGGAAATGAAGTAGACACTCCCTGCCTTGGTCTATTGGGCTGCTACAACCAAATACCATAGACTGGTTGGCTTATAACAACAGAAATTTATTTCTTATAGTTCTAGAGTCTGGGAAGTCAAAGATCAAGGCACTGGCAGATTCAGTGTCTGCTGAGGGCCTCTTCCCCAGAGACAGCTACCTTCTCACTCTAACCTCATGTAGCAGAAGGGGTGAGGGGTCTTTCTCAGGCTTCTTTTATAAGTTCACTAATTCCATTCATCAGTGTCCCACCCTCATGACCTAATCACCGCCCAAAGGTCCCACCTCTTAATACCATCACTCTGAGGGTAAGAATTTCAATATAGAAATTTTAGGGGGACATAGACATTCAGACCACATCACTCCAAAATTCCATTCACCATTTACTCTGTGTACTCACCAATGCTTGATGCAGAAAGGAGGTACCCTGGGGTTCTTGTAATTTGCTCTCTATGTTTTGACCTCTATGAAAGCCCTTGTGTGTTTAACTTGGCTCCAGTGTTGAGCCCCCATCCTCTGCAAATCACCACATATCAGCAGCACATGCTCACTCTTGCTTTTGCAAGGAAGACTGACAAGGACTTGTCATAACTCAGTGTCCTCCTTCTGTTGTGGCCAAGGCTTCATGCTGGGAGCTTTGAACATCTTAGCAGTTGAAATAACAAAATGAAATGGTGTAAATGAATGTGCTATTGCAAATGCCCCACTCCTTTAGTTTAGGATTTGAGATCACATTTCACTCAATTCTGCCAAGTCACAGAGTGATTTGTGATAACACATTCTGGTGATGATTTAGCAGAACCAAAATGATATTTGAATAGAACTGCAGAGACGTCAGAGCTGAAGGACTCCCACAGGGGGCTTTATGAAATAGAACTGTTCGTTTACTTACTACCCTTTGGAACAGTGGACCTGACCTCACCTCTGCTCTGTCCCTTTAAGGTTGATGGGCTGGTCCCTCCTTTTCTCCATTGCTTCAGGCCTCTCTGAAATAATCACACTAGTGATGACAGGGGTTCACATTTATTGATTACATATATAGGGCAGGTCATATGCTTACACGCTTCATCTCATTTTAGATACTTAATGCAACAACCCTAAATAACTATAGTAGCTGTTATTACTTTATAGAAGAAAAAACCGAATTTCTGAGAGGTTAATTCGTTTCCTTGAGGTTAGCTGTGGTGGTGGAGCTGGATTTAACCCTACATCTGTCAAATTCCCAGTGGTCATAGGAAGAGTTGTTGAGATGATGAGGAATATAGGAAGCGCCCTGTAGAGAATGGGTAGAAGACGGAGGCTTTTCACCTTGAGGAAGAGGCAGCATGAGCCTGGTCCAGGGGTGCTATGTTTCTGTGTGGGTCCATGGGACAGAAGGGCAGATTTCAGTTCAATAGAATGAAGGAGTTTTCTGGTGAGATGGATGGGCCCCTCCTACTGGAGCTGAACAAAACTGTGCCGTCTGTGCCAAGGGTGCCAGGGAGGTTGGGTTACACAGTAGACAGGATTGCTTCCAACTCTTAAAGTCTATGATTCAGTTTCATGCCATAGTTCTATTCTTGAGGTCCAAAAATATCTGTATGCAACTGTACCATCATGTGGAAATTGATTTTTTCCCATCTTACACATTGTTTCCGTCATGGTGAGATTACAATCCTACTCTTGCTGCTGGTGTTGCTAACAGGCACCATTAATTGTGTTTGCAATGGTAGCTGAAAGGGATTGGATGATGAATTTAAGATCTTTAGGTCTTTCCCTAAGAATCCTGGTCACCATGGGTATGTTCCCAAATTTGAGCTCCATCATTTTCTCCCTTACTTTTAGCATAACAGTTAAGAGCTTGAACATTTGAATATGATGGAACTGGTTTAAGTCCTGGCCCTTGCCACTTACCAGCTTTGTGAATGCTGGCAAGTCATTTTGTTTCTCTGAACCTGTTTTCTTACCTATAAAATGAAGTTTGCAATACCTATTCCATGGGTTTTTCTACAGATAGAATTGCAAATGCAAAGAAAGCATTTGACCTAGTGGCACATAGTACTTATAAAATGCTACTTATTATGATTTATTCTATGTCAGTCACTATGCAATACATGTTACATTATTATTCATGGTACTTACAGCCACCTAAGTATTATCTATGTTTAAATAAATGATCCACAGCCTAAGAGATGTTAAGCCAGTAGCCCAAGGTCACCCAGCTCAAAGAGTGGCTTTCACTCTCCATTACCTCAAGTTCAGCTCCCCTGTGTTGCCTCACAGAGTGTGCCTTTCCTGGCAATGCTGCCCATCTCAGGCTGGATATCTCTCACACATGCCACACACACAGGAGATACCCAACAAATTCCTTTTGACTGAATGGACAAGGACCAGAACCTTGTCATCTCCATCTCTGTTTTCTCTGTAGCAGATCAGGCATATCCCTTCCCCTTTCTCTGGGGCCACAGTACCCTTGCATGTAACAAAATGCAAAAAGATTCTCCTTGGACCAAAAAGATTATCCTTTTGCCTAATAGGTTCTAGAATAGCACGAAGCACATAGTAGGTACCCTACATGTGACTCTTACTCGTAAGGCTGGGACTGGGGTGAGACCAGCAAAATGCCTAGGTCACAGATTTGAGAAGGCACATGCCCTGAGGGTGGTGCACGTGCAGGCTGGGGCTCTGAGAGCGTGTCCTCCTTAAATCTTGTGCCCGAAGTACCTCTCCTCTCTCTATAGTCTCAGCCCTGCTCCACAGGGTGGGTGAAAGAATTAATGACTTAGTGGCCAAAAACAGATTTATTTTTTTTCTCTTTTTAAATGCTAGGAATGTGAGCAATGATATTTTTAATAAGAATTGGCTGATACTTTAAATAGCTCTACTCAAAAATACATGCTTGAAAAAGGCTATTATTCATCTAGTTATATATTTTAGGCTTCTGGGGAAAACAGTAGGGGTACCAGGGTTGTAAGAAATAGAAGAGATGTAAAAGGGAAAAGATGGAGTTACTGAGCAACCATTAGGCTAGCCAAGGAAATAATTTCCAATGATATGGTCATTATTTGTACAAGCATTCCCTCCCCAAGAAGAGCAGATCAACAGAATTTTCACACTTACTTCTTTGGTTTAATTGTCTATTTGTTTCAAAATGAAAGCTAATTAAAAGATTATTTTCATATGCTTTAATCACACTACCGCTAACTGTTGGAAAATTTGCAATTAATTGATGCAACAGTTGACATAAGAATGCGTTTTTTAAAAAAAATAACATCACAATTTGAATATACAGAGTGAAGCAATTAGTCCTTCATTAGTTCTGAGTTATTTCAAATGCTTTGAAATACTAGTGTGTTTAATGTTTAATCAGCAAGGAAATATATCTGGCAATGGTGCTAGCTCTAGTATTATGAATTAAATATAGCCACTTCGGGAGAGGGGAGGGTTCAGGAAGAAAAATGGCAGCCTCCCCAGGCCTGGCTGTAGGCACATTCCTCCTTCCACTGGGCTCTAGTACAGTGAAGCTGTTCTGAATGCATCCATGCTTGTCACTTCACAAGAATGGCTGTGCATGCTGCAGTGGGGCGTGGTAGCATAGAGCCCTGAGTGTAGAGCCTCCTACTGGAGAGGCGAGGAGGAGGGGATGTTGGCAGCTACAGCAGAAGATGAGAGAGGGACTGCGGGTTGGCAGGTCGACTGTAGTACTAGTGGTGCCCAGCGCTCTAGTCAGAGGATGTTGCAAGAGCCTTTGGCAGGGACATGGAGGTTAGGTGGAGAGCATCTTTCCAACAACAACAGAACTTGGCAAGGGGGCACTACCTGGCAATAAAGCTTCAGACGGACACAGACATTAAGGCACTGATTGGCAGAAAATGACCATGGCTTTAGTCCACAGCTAAATCAAAAGGACCTGCCCAAACCGGCAATAAAAGGCTCCTTCCCTGGAGCATCCATATGGCCATCAGGCACAACACATGGCACGACCATAGGTCAGTTCCCCCTGGATCAAGGAAAACATACCAAAAGGCCGTAAGTTTTCACCTTCTGAAGATGTACACATAATAAACATACTTTTCTATCCAGGCTGCACACTGAGTTCTCTACATACACTTTCTTATTTAGTTCTCATAGCAGCCCAGTGAGGTAAGTGTGGATATAATCCCCACACTATAGGTAAGAAACTGAGGCACAGAATGCTTAAGCAACCAGTTAAACTGGAGCTGTTATTAATACTAATGCTTGCCTCGGCTTGTAGGGGAAATGAAACAGTGTTACCTATGGTCAAAAGGAAAATGTGGCTTATACAGATTAGAATACCTGCCAAAAGGCACACACATACATTTGGTAAGTGGCTGAACCAATGTTTGAACTCAAGTCTTTCTGACTCCAAATTCATGCAAGTCTCAGCACATGGGTATATGTGTTTGTGTATGTGCCATGCACGTCCAAATACAAAGAAGCAGCCCTCTTGGGCACCCTGCTATCACAGGAGGCTCACTCCATGTCATCAATCAAGACAGCAGAATTGTGGAAACAAATGCTGCTTCCAGGAGGCCCCAGGTTATGTTCTCTCTTCTTAGCAAAACAAGGATTCTTCAACTCAGAAATTTAAAAATATCAAAGCCTGAGACTGGGTCAATGGCAGCAAAACAAATTCCAGACCTCCCGTCTGCGGACATATCCTAAGGTCAGACATGATGGTCCTGGGGAATGCAGGACTGGGGGAAGCTGGGAGTGACCCTGGCTCTGTCTTTATTTCTAAAACTTGTGTTGAAAGTGAGTAATGAAATATCTCCGGGTCTTTCCTTTCCTCTTCCTTTTCCTTTCCGTCCTTCCTCTTTCTCTATTTCTCTCTTTTCCTTCCTTCCTTCCTTCCTTCCTTCCTTCCTTCCTTCCTTCCTTCCTTCCTTCCTTCCTTCCTTCCTTCTTTCCTCCCTCCCTCCCTCCCTCCCTCCCTTCCTCCCTCCCTCCCTTCCTCCCTTTCTCTCTCTCTCTCTCTACAGGGTTTCAATCTAGTCAGAGGATGTTGCAAGAGCCTTTGGCAGGGGCATGGAGGTTAGGTGGAGAGCATCTTTCTAACAACAACAGAACTTGGCTAGAGTTCTCATAGGCTGGAGTGCAGTAGTGCAATCAAGGTTCACTGCAGCATTGACCTCCTGGGCTCAAGGTATCCTCCTGCCTCAGCCTCCTGAGTAGCTGGGACTACAGGCACGTGCCACCATGCCCAGTTAATTTTTCTATTTTTTGCAGAGATGGGGTCTCACTATGTTGCCTAGGCTGGTCTTGACCTCCTGGGCTCAAACGATCCTCCCACCTCAGCCTCCCAATGTGTTGGGATTACAGACTTGAGCCACTGCACCTGGCCCCGCCTGTCTTTCCCAACATGAGCCAAGGCCCTAGCTCCTCTGTGCCCAGCCCTCTCTGTGCTCCATCCCCAGTGAAGACTTGAATCTAAGGTGTGGTCCTTCCACCCATAGGGAGCTGGGAGATTTGTCAGCAGGGAATGAGAAAAGACAGTGTATTCCACAGATGAGAATTAGAGTATGTCTGGGGTGGAGGTGAGGGACAAAAGCCTCACCAAATGAAGGAAGTTGCTTTCTTTTTCTTTAAGAGCCACTTACACTTATTTATTTATATTCTCTCTCTCTCTTTCTCTCTCTCTCTTTTTTTTTAACAAATGAGTGATAATGCATATCTTCTGAATTAAATCATACAAAGAAATGCAATTGAAAATAACAAAATACATTACCGAGGGAGCTGGGGCAGGGATTAGAATCTGTGAGAGCACAAGTCCTGTACCATTGCAAGTGCTGCCAAAATAGCACTGAGGGTTCCAGAGGCCAAGGCTAAGAGGGAGAAGTTGAATTTCCCAGTCCATAGTGAATACATGACACAATCAAACTGGAATCAACCTTTCCTGATACAGAAGAGGAAATGCTGCCGTGGATTCACCAAAAGGAGCCCTCCAAGAGATACATCAGGAATTTCAACAGGCTGTTTCCTCTGGGGTCCCACAATGTGGGCTGATGGGATTGCACTGAAGCTTATTTTATTTCCAGAAATTCTAAGGGCAGCAGAGCAAAGTAACATGACCGAGGCTTGCAGAATTCTCACCATCTGTCTTGATTGCAGGAAAAAAAAAATAGTGCAAAATTGATTACTTTTGTCCTTTTAAGGGATAAGCATCCTTTTTGAAAAAGCTCACTTCTTATATGCAACTCCAGTACCTACTATGCAACAGATCAGACCTCCCATTCTCTGCGTTGGGGTAGAGATAGGGAATTGGTTTCTAGGGAACCTCAGGGATACCCTCAGGAACTCCGGGGCTCTGGGAAAGGTAATCTGAAAAACTGCTGATCTAAAGGAGTGATGGACAGCATGTCCTTCAGGCAATACTCCATAAATATTATTTCTCGCAGTTGGGGTTTTGACTGGGATTGGAAGGTAGCATGTTCTGGTGGAGATTTGTCAGGTGGATGTTTTGTGCTGCTGATTACAGGTGATTTAGAAAACACTGACAAGGAGTAAAGGGTCAAATTCTCCAGGCTCACATAGTCTGCGGTCCCAGGTTTCACAGGAGCCTGCCTTTGAGAATTCAAGGCCCTGAACATGGGCTCACAGGCCATATCACCCTCACATCGGCCCTGGCGGGAGACATATTCACTCTGACAAAAATCTCTCAGGACCATGTTGCACTAGATCTTTTTAATTGTTTCTTGACATGTCATTTAAGCTGTCACACTGAAATGTGATTCCCATCTCTATTTATCTAAAGTCACTGGAGGGAGGCACTTGGAGAATTGTTACGACCAGGCATCAACCGGCAAACCCACTCTCTCCCCTCAGCGATCTCTCTCTACCTTCTGGAATGTCTCTGTAGCTGCTCAGCAACTGGCAAGGTCTTTAGCAGCAATGTTTGGAAACAGCCTTGGGGAAAGCAAACAGCTGGCTGGTTCCCCATGATGCTTGATGCTTCTCCTGGAGATTCAGTTACACGTAGCCTTGCACCTCCTCTATGCCAGCCACTGAGATGGGTAGTGGGAGATGCCCATGGGAAGGAAGGGGAATGCATGCCCTTAGGGGGCTCACCATTAGGTGGGTGAGGCCAGCACACCCACACGTGTGATATTCCTGATAAAGGAGTGCCCAGCAAGTGTAATGTGAGGGATATAGACTTTGTGACAGCAGAGCAATGGGAAGATCTGCTCCCTACCATTTTCCTGTCTATTTTCTGCCCCAGAAGCCGAATTGTATGAATGACATCAATGGGTTCGTTTTCCTGCTGCTTCCAACTGGGTCCATCCAATGTGGAGCCACACAAAGCATTTGGAGGGAGGTCAGAGAATGCAAATCATCCATCTCACCATTGTCAATACACTATGCTAAGAAACTCATTCAAACCAGCTCCAAATGCCTTTGGCTGATAGTTACAAAACAACATTATTAATCAGTACATTTCATGGCTTGACTAAGGGTCACTGTCATCCTGGTACTTGATCAAAATAGTTTGGGTCTATTCTATATTTTAGGAATTAATTTTCATAGCCAAGGATGAAGTCAGAGTATCCCCTAACAATCTTCCTGCAGAGTCCCCTCTTGGCTGGCCATGTCCTTTGACTGAAGACCATGGCTCCTCCTAAGGAAGCTGACTCTCCATGCCTCTCATTCCCTGGTTTCTGGTAACTACCTGCCTCTTAGCCTTTTGGTCCTAGGGGTGGTAAAGTTCTGCTTGTACCAATCCCCAGATATTTTCTTATCCCTTTAGTATCCTCTACCCACATTTTCCTACACAGCCCTTCAGAAAGAAACTTTTTGAGTCACTCTATTTTCAGTGTGCGATTTGTTACTTTTTGAGATCTGGATTGATTCAAGGAGGAGTAGGTCAATTCTAAAATAAGGAAAGCAGTTTTCAAGGGTTGTGTCTTAACAGACTGGGATATAAGTAGGGGGAGACAGGGCCAATGCTCAGTGGTATGTCTGGTTGGTATCACTTTAATTTACAGAATCCTACTTAACTCTCCCAATAGCCTGATGGACAGGAGTGCTCTGTAGGATAACAGCCAGGCTTGGGGAGGTCTTCTAAGAGTACACATTCTGCGTGGCACAGAGGAATTCTAACTCTGTTCAGCTCACCTCCACGGGTAAACTATCCCTTGCCCCATGTTGCTTCTTATCAAATACCTAAGTCAAAGCCCAAACAATAGGGGGGGATGGAGGGAGCAGGAAGACCTGAGAAGAAAGGAAGATGCTTTAGAGACACCTTGGATGGTAGAGGCGACCTTGGCAAGTTCTGTGTCTTGGAAGCCTAGATCATGTCAGGGCTCAGAAACTGATACCCCAAAGTGTAGCTCTTTGACATGCTGAAATGAAGAAGCCTCAAAGTCTCTCTTGCCTTTTCCCCTGCACCACTGTCTCTCCCAAAGCACAGGATGAAGTTGAAGTTCCTTTATCTGCCTAAGACCCAGACCCACCAAAAGGAACAATCGTTTTTTCTTCATCTCCCTGTAATACCAAGAATGTAACCACACCTGATATTTCACTAAATAATATCTGTCTCTCGGGCTCATTCAAATTCCCAAGAAAAATGTTTACAAATTAATCCTGTTCCAGGATCCATTAATCTCCTTACTGATCCTTTATTGCCCCTCAACAGAATTCCTCTTGTCTGCCTCCCATAACCTGTTTTGCTAGGATGGTTTATAAGCTTCTGAACCCTGTTGTGGGGGTGAGGGGAGGTGATCACCTGTGGTTCTCCCTGTATACACGTTAATACATTTGTGTACCTGTAAATGAATTGTATAGTGGTAAAGTGAAATTTTAATGTACTTGTCACCTGAGTAGTGTACATTGTACCCACATGTAGTTTTTTATCTTTCATCTCCCTCCCATCCTTTTCCCTTCTGAGTCTCCAATGCCCATTATACCAGCAGTCCCTAACCTTTTTGGCACCAGGACCAGTGTCATGGAAGACAATTTTCCCACAGAACCAGGGCTGAGAAGGGATGCTATCACAATGAAACTGTTTCACCTCAGATCATCAGGCATTAGATTCTCATAGGAGCCCACAACCTAGATCCCTCGCATGCACAGTTCACAACAGGGTTTGGGCTCCTATGAGAATCTAATGCTGCCACTGACCTGACAGGAGGCAGAGCTCAGGTGGTAATGCTCACTGGCTGCTCACCTCCTGCTGTACGGCCCAGTTCCTAACAGGCCACAGACTGGTACCAGTCCATGGCCAATGGGTTGGGGATCCCTGCATTATACCACTTTGTATGCATTATACCACTCTGTATCCCTGCATTATACCATTCTGTATACCACTCTGTATGCCATTATACCACTCTGTATGCCTTTGCATACCCATAGCTTAGCTTCTACTTGTGAGAACACACAGTATTTGGTTTTCCATTCGTGAGTTACTTCATTTAGAATAATGGCCTCCAGTTCCATTCAAATTGCAGCAAAATACATTATTTTGTTCTTTTTATGGCTGACTAGTACTCCACGGTGGAGATATACCACATTTTCTTTATCTACTCTTTGGTTGCTGGGCGCTTAGGTTGGTTCCATGTTTTTGTGGTTGTGAATTGTGGTGTGATAAGTATTGCGTGCAGGTGTCTTTTTGATATCATGACTTATTTTCCTTTGAGTAGATACTCTGTAGTAGGATGGCTCAATAGAGTGTCAGATCTACTTTTAGCTCTTTGAGAAGTGCCTTTCCTCTTATTAATCTGCCGTTTGTGAGTTGGTTTTTCAGTCAGACTTCAAGAGGACAAAGGAAAAGTTTAGCTCCTACAGTCATAATTGTTGAGAGGTGGTACAGCAATGTGGATTCGGGACTTCAAGCCCCAGAAATGTTTTGTAAGTAAGAAGTCCTGCTACCTTTCATAGCCTGGGGTTCCTCAGTCCTCACCTGGGGATAACAATTGAGTGTGCTTCAGAGGGTTGTGGTGAGAATTAAATAAGAAGAGGTGTGTACAGTATTTGGCACAGTCTCTGATTCATATTTGTCATTCAATAAATACTGGTGATTATTACTGTTGACAAGCAAGAGGTAACAGGTGTGTGGCTGTTAAGACAGAGAAGAGAGATCATAGCAATAAGATTTCATGGCATGAGAAGTCTTAGACCAGAATGTGACTGACTGCCAGAGCTGGAAGGATACCTAATTGATCATGTTCTCTAAATCTCTTCATGTTCTAATGAGGAAACTGAGGCCAGAGTGGGAAGGAAGTTTGTTCGAGGTCACAGGTACCCTGATGGTAGGACGAGGACTTGAACTTGTGTTTTCCACTTTTCTGTCTTAGTCTCCTTTCTCTGGATCCTCCCATAGAAGTCTTTCCCTTGATTTCCGCACCTCAAGGGAAGTAATGACTCTCAAGGCTTGTTAATGTTATTTTGCAAAATATTTAAGGAAATGGTGTCACTTAATCATGCCAGTTTCATTCTTTGAGGGGAAAGAACAATTGTTGATTTTACACTGGTTTAGTAATAAACCCAGAGACACATAGCTTACAGAGGTAGAGGCAGGGCTAATTAACACGCTGCCTTTTCTGATCTCCAAGTTTATATGCTCTGCTCTATATCATACTCTTTCAGCTGTTTCTCAGCTGAAATTAAGAAATGTGGCTTCAAACACAGCCACTTGCTTCACACACTCCTACTTCCTTGCTCCAAGAAACCCTGTCTTTGTGGCTAACTCATACAGTGTTGGTTGTTAAAAAATGCCGAGGGACAAGAAAACAGAGTCTGAAATGTTTCATCTGGAAAAACAAACTCACACACAGGCGAACAAGGGGACAATTAGTTTCTGTTTGGGCTGAAGCCAGAGGGGTATTTGTGTCATGTAAGTAGAAGTCTGTAGAATTTAATAGGATTATGGTAGAGTAAGAAAGTCCATTCGGAGGTGGCGAAAAACAATAAAAAACAGAGAAGCAAAACATGCCA
This sequence comes from Macaca fascicularis, assembly GCF_037993035.2. Classification (NCBI taxonomy): domain Eukaryota; kingdom Metazoa; phylum Chordata; class Mammalia; order Primates; family Cercopithecidae; genus Macaca; species Macaca fascicularis. The sequence goes on along the minus strand of NC_088394.1, from coordinate 61,976,367 downwards.
ATATACATTTTTTTATCAATACTAAAAATAAAAAAATAAAAAATAAAAGAATCCAACCTAGGAGTAACCTGGTAGGTGAAAGAACATTATTACCACCAATGACAATTGATTGTAATGTTAACAAACTACCATTAACTGTGTCTCATTGCAAGCATTCCACATACATGATCTCATTTAATCCTTGAAGGGCTTCAAAGTCCATATTATTTAAATGGACTTTATAAACATATAAAGTCCATATTTCTGCTTTGGTGGTTAAACATACTAGGGCTAAGAGGGGCTGAATATCTTGTGCAAAGTCACAAAAGTAGAAAATGGTGGCAGTGGAATTTGAGCCTCTGTCTGATGCTTCTTTCTCATTTCTGCCTCTTTTGTAATGCCCTGGGAGCAGAGGTAGGACCCAGAAACCCAGCTGATACGTGAAGAGTGACATTGCCAGTGTGGGCATCTGAGCAGGTCAAAAGGCTAGGTCAAAGTCTGTGGTTAATCCAGGATCCCAAATCAAGTATGTCCATAAAATAAGACTGATGAGTAAACAGAACACTGCCTACCCAGTGTAATTCTAATGGAAATAGGTTTGCTCTTCCCCTAAAAGTTGTAAACAGTGCCTTCTGAAGCATGGCTTCCCTCAGGCAGCATCTGCAGGATCATTTTTCTAATTCTTCTTCCTGCCCCAGATGCCCAGCAAAAATTGGTCTCAATATGGACATGCTGATCTATTGACCGACTGATTGATTGATTAATTGGTATCTTTGTGCCTCTATGACTTGGGGCTCCCAGCTGTAGTTGGGAATTGATTTTAATCTTCACAGGTTAAAACAAAAGCTATCAAATCCCTTACAGGAGATGGTGATGAGACACAATCTTATTAAAGAGAAACTGACAATTTATCATCTCCCAACAGCCCGAGGCCCAATTTTTTGTGCATTCTTGCCAGGATCTCGGCATCTTGTTCAATATCTAATTTATTTGGAGTTTTATCGAGAGAGGAGCATCTTCTGCAGTGCTAGTCTCCAATTTTAAGGCCCCCGCCCTCCAAAAAGGAGCTCACAGCAGAGAACTTGGTGGGCACACGGGGTTTAGTCTACGTAATGGGCTACATACATGTTGTCTCTGAACCCGGGGTCATGACAGTTTTCTCCCACACCCAGTTTCTTATGTTTCTATTTTTTTTTTTTCCTGACAAAACATTTCTTTGTTTCTGTGTTGTCACCTTGATTTTAAGGATTTTCTCTTTCACCTGCCAAATACTGAAATTTTTTTTAAGCAAAACTTATCATTTAAATGCATTTCACAAGCTAATTAAACCCTCAAGCAGCACATATAAATTAGACCCCCTGGCTAATGGAAATGCCCACCTCATCTGGACTGGCCAGGAGTTTATCTCACTCAGTAATTAGCACAGGACAGACAGCTCTCCCAGAAGGAGGCTACTGGGTTCTCGGGTAAGTACATGGGATTGGTTATTACCTGGCCACCATGATTGGTTTTGGGGATGCTGCAAGATCTCAGCATGGGCTACCTATCAGAACCATCCTTGGGCTTGGTATATGAGCTCTGAGAGTAGATTTTCTTTCCACTAGACTTGCTAATGTGGGTGGGTAAGAGCAAGCCTGCTGGGTCCCATCTTTCCAGGCACAGGGTGAGAGAGTGCTTAAGAAGGAAGAACGGGAAGGCAGATCACACAGATGGAGAGGTGGCCATGTCTGCAGTGAAATTCCTCAGCCCCTCATTCGTAAGACTCAGTGAATTCCTTCTCCACTCTAAGCTGGCTTAAGTTGTATTTCTGCCATTTGCAGCTAAGAGCTTTGACCAATGCAGGTAGGTTTATTTTCTCCTTTTTACAATGAGCTATACTGAGACTCAGAGAGGTTAAGAAAGAGACTTGAGGATTAAAGAAATGGTAATTGGCAAAGCAAGCTTCGAGCCAGCACCAAATATCAGTCATGTCCCCTGTCCCCTCCCAGGGTGAGTGGAGATCTTCCTGTTTTCCATTATTCCCTTGACTTACTTTATAATCATACTTCCTTATTTTCTAATGTTTTCTAATTATAAAATTAATGCATGCACATTGTGGATGTTACAGAGAAGCATAAAGAAGACAATAAATTTACTCACAATCTTGCCACCTGGAGGAAAACAGTGTTAAAATGGTTTGCTATTTTCTCTCCAGGCATAAGAAACCTAAATGTTCACTGAAGTCATCTGGTGCCTTAATGAATAGATAAAATTGGCTCCAGCCACCATTCCATGGCCTGCATGAAGTTCCGTGTCAGAGTATTGAGTCCCAGCTCTGTCCTATACGAGATGCATGATCTTGGGCAGGTTATTTAAGCTCCTCGAGTCGTTTTGTTATCTGTCCACTGAAGTCAATGATCTCCTAGCCTGAAGGGTTCATGTGAGAACCAAATGAAACAAATCAACAAACACTCTGAAAAGTATAAAGTGTGGTGCAAATAAGTATAATAATAATGGTCTACAAACTTTTTTCTTTCTAGTCACAAAACCATTTTATTAAAATATTCCTATTTGGAATCCTAGTATATAAAATAGATAAAGAGGGGTTTATCTGATTAACTCAGAGCCATTCCTATCCCAGCCAGGCTGGGCTATGAGTGCTTTCACTTAAAATCTGGACCCGGAGATGCTATTTGAAGAACCTGCCCTCTTACAGACAATTTCCAAAGTGCTTTAAGAAAACCAAGGGAAGATGGCTGAGGAGAATATACAGGCCTAAAAATAGAGGGAGTAGATGATGTGGTGAAGAAAATCCCAATACATTGACGATTGTGAATCATAAATGAACAATAACCCCACCCAGCACCCATCCTTTGAAGACAACACTGAGGAAGATGGAATTCTAATTGTGGAGATTCCTTGGCCATTGCTGTGTGCAATTAAGTTCTTCTCCTGTTACCTCCCTTCCTCAAACCACTTGCCTAGAGTGCTGGGACAAAGCCAAATACTAAGACTGCTAACCCTGTGCACACACGCACTCAAAGACACTTCCCTGGACTCTGGGAGTTATCCAAACAATATTTGGATTATTTATCCAATATTTATCCAATTTATCCAAACAAAACACTCGCTGTGTGCTAGGTACTTTGCTAGATGCTGGGGATATAGTGGTGGACAAAACCAGTCATAGCCCCACTCTCTCCCTATTCTCTGAAGGCCAGCTGAGGAGTTAGACACACACCAAACAATCCTAAAAATTAATGTAACAGTGTAGTCTTCTATGTGCCAGAAGAACCCAATTTGGGAGATCAGAAGGAGTATGGTGAAGTCATGCCACTTCAGTTACGATCTGAAGTTAACAAGCATCCTATACCTAATAAGAAAGCTGTGCAAAGGCCTTGTGGGGGATGGGGATTAGTACCCTCCAAGATCTGAACGAAAGCCTGTGTGTGTCCTGAGTGCGAGACAAGCCCGGGAAGGGAGACAGGGACCAGGAAAAGCAAGATCTCGTGGGTCATGCCAATGATTTTGCTGTCTATCTTAGGAGTCATGGGAAGCTAGAGACTGTGGAACCTACTCATTTAAGAGATAATGGAAGGGAAGGAGGTGGGGAGATGGAGAAAAGTAGATGCATCTGGGAGTTATTGAGATAGCAAAATCAAAAGGACTGGTTGGGGTAGATTAGTAGGGTGTACTGGTTCCCTACTGCTGCTGTAACCAATTGCTACAGACTCATGGCTTAAACCAACAGCAATGTATTGTCTTACAGTTCTGGTGGCCAGAAGTCAGGAATGAGTCTTAGAGGGCTGAAAATAAAAGTGTTGACAGGACTAGTTCCTTCTGGAAGCTCCAAGGGAGACTCCATCACTTGCTTCTTCCAGCATCCAGTGGTTGCTGACATTTTTTGGCTTGTGGCTGCACCACTCTAATCTCTGCTTCTGCCATCACATGGCCTTCTCCTCTTCTGCCATTAAATCTTCCTCTGCCTCCCTCTTATAAGGGATCCTGTGATTACATTTAGGATTTACCCTGATAATCTAGGATAATCTCTCCATCTCAAGAACCTTAAGTTAATCATATCTTCAATGTTCTCTTCTGCCAATAGAGTAACATCACAAGTTCCCTGGATTAGGGCCTGGATATCTTTGGGGGCCATTATTCATTCTACCATATACGACGGGGAGGGAAAGAGATCACGGATATTGCCTGGGATTCTGGTTTGCAACTTGGATTGATGGTGCTGAGATGGAGTTGGGGGTCACAAGATGAACTCAGTTTTGATTCTGCTAAGTTTGAGGTGCCTCTGAGATACCTAAGAACAGTGGTCTATCAGGCAACTTGGAAATAGAGATCTGGAGTCCGGAAGAAGGGGCGAGAGATACAACTTTGAGAGTCACCATAGTAGAGTATAAGTAATGCTGTGGCATGGATGAGATTGCCCAGGGTAAGAATACAAAACGAGAGAGAAGGGCCCATGACCAAGCCCTGAAGGACACTTATAAAAGAGGAAATTGATGAAGTCATGACAATTTTCAAAGAGGATCCATAAAGGCAGGGGGAAAACCAGAAAATTTCTGGCTCAGAAGCCGAGGAGGAGGTGATTTCAAGGAGAAGGAAGTAGCAGTGTTGTCCAAAATGCCTGAAGGCTCAAGCTGAGGATTGAACACGTCCATAAAATTTATTGTATGAACTTCAATGACAGAATGATGGGAGCAGAAGCCAGGTTAGTTTGGAGCAGGTTAAGAGGTCAATGGACAGGAAGAAAATGGAGCAAGTACAGAACACTCTTCTATATTCATATAAATTATTTTCTCTTTACATATTATACATTTGCACTTATCTTTCAGATCACACATCAACCATTCTTCGGCAGAGTGTTTCCTGATCACTTGACCCTCACTTTTACAAGTTCTTATAGCTCTATGTCTTTCTGCTATGTAGCTGTGATCAAAGACAATGGAAACGTATTTGTTTGTGTGATCATTTTATTTATGACATTCTATCTCACTGTCTTTGTTCCTTGAAAGTGGGGTCTAGGTCAATTTTTGCTCAGTATTGTATTCTCAGGACATAGCCCAAAGCTGGCACATGATAGGCACATGATTGACTTTATTGGATGAACGCATGGTCAAATGAATGCTGTAGCTCTAAGTAGGGGAGGTGGAAGCATTTTTAATTTCTAGAAAGAAGCTTACTGTAATTAAAAGAGTTTGAACTCAGACGCCCAGAGTTTTGAATTCAGAACCTTCTGTTTTCCAGTTATGTGGCTTAAGCAAAATCAGATTAGCTGACCTTTGGAGGCTTGGTTTTCACTGCTATAGAGTGAGATAATTACTTTTTTATAGATGATACCATCTACCTGACTGAGTCTGATACATTTTCTTCTTACAGCAATTATATCTTGCCAAGAGCTGACAATCAGACATACAAAACAAGTGATACCTATGAATTTTGCAAAAGTATTAGTTTGGGAAAACAGAAACCAAAACAAATTGAGAGAGAAGTGGGGGAACTAGGAGGCAGGGCGAGAGACATAGATATAGAAAGACAGGGAGAGAAGGGAGAAGAGCATGTACTGGCTGCTTCATAAATCCCATCCTTTGGTTGTGTTAGGTTTAATTTTGTCCTTAGCAAGTTGTGGTTGGGCTGTTGTAGCTACATGAGGAATGACTGCCTAATTAGAGAAGTTGTCTTGGTGGAAGCTTGTACCTGCTGATGTAGATGAGGGCTCAACATGTCTGAGCAGAGAGGTGAGGCTAGGAGGGCTTAGTTCTCCTGCATGGGGGCCTCACATTCCCCTTTCCTGATGCCTTTCCAGCTGGGCACCTGGCAAAGGAAACCCAAGCATTTTCCCTTCTGTGCCCACACCTCTGAGATCACACTCGAAGATGGGCTGCCTGCTGGAAATCTGGAGTAATTCCAGTTTATTAATTTGGGCCCGTGTAATTACACAGTCATATTAATTAGCATTTCTGCTTCTGTACCTTCCTTTTTCATGTTAGAGCTGAGACTCCAAGTAATTATTTATATGATTTTTCAATTTGTTTTGGTTTCTGTTTTCCCAAAGTGATACTTTTGCAAAATTCATATATAGCACTTGTTTTGCATGTCTGATTGTCAGCTCTTGACAAGACAGAACTGCCGTGTGAACAAAATGAATCAAATGGTTTCTGTGTTCTGGGTAGTAGTAATTCAGAGAACCCATTCCTTCTGAAGAATTTGCAAGGAACTTTACAATCTCCATATGAAGAACACTTAGTAATTCTTGCATTGTTTCATTGTGTTTATGTTTGTGTGTGTATTTTGTTGTACACATGGGAGCGTTACATTTTTTTCTATCTAACTTTTGGGTTCAAGGGGTACACATACAGGTTTGTTACATGGATAAATTGCATGGGGGTTTGGTATACAGATTATTTCATCATCCAGGTAATTAGCATAATACCAATAGGTAGTTTTCCAATCCTCACCCTCCTCCCACCCTCCATTCTCGAACAGACCCTAGCGTCTATTGTTTCCTTCTTTGTGTCCATGTGTACACAATATTTGGCTCCCACTTACAAGTGAGAATATGTGAAATTTGGTTTTCAGTTCCTACATTAATTCACTTAGAATTATAGCCTCTTGTTGCATCCATGTTGCTACAAAGGCCATTATCTCATTTTAAAAAATAGCTGTGGCTGGGCACAGTGGCTCACAACTGTAATCCCAGCACTTTGGGAGGCCAAGGTGGGTGGATCACCTGAGGTCAGGAGTTTGAAACCTGTCTGACCGACATGGTGAAGCCCCGTCTCTACTAAAAATACAAAAAATTAGCCAGGCATTGTGGTGCATGCCTGTAATCCCATCTACTTGGGAGGATGAGGCAGGAGAATCGCTTAAACCCAGGGGGTGGAGGTCGCAGTGAGCTGAGATCGCACCATTGCACTCCAGCTGGACAACAAGAGCAAAACTCCATCTCAAAAAAAAAAAAAAAAAGCTATGTAGTATTCCACAGTGCATATGTGCCATGTGCCACATTTTCATTATCCAGTCAACTGTTGCTGGACATCTAGGTTGATTCCATGTCTTTGCTATTGTGAATAGTACAGCTTGGTTTGGGCACCGTAACAATGAACCACCGTTTTGTCTTCTCAGTATTGTGTTAGAATAATGGGTCCTTGCTGTGATATAACCTATAGCATGGAGAAAGGTGGAGAGTTTTAAGGATTGGTTTGAGGGCCTTCTTTTTGCCAGCAGTTCCCTTTCATTGTTGATGGGAATGATTCCTTCCATGGGCATTTGTGGAACATGTCTAAGCAGCTACTGTCACTTAAGATGAGGTAGGCTTTGGTCCTTGTTGCTGAAGAATTTATTATGTCCCTCCAGAGAGATGAGGTCAAATTAATGAATGGGTCCACACCAGACCCCCACCAAAAACACAAGAACAGGTAGGAGATGGAGCACAGTCCTGGTGGTGACATTCATAAGATGCAGAGGCAGGAAACTGGGAGGTAGAGAGTTGGGAGAGGAAAGAGGAAAAATGAAAGAAAAAGGTGGAAGGGCGGAAGGAAATGAGCATTTATGCTATTCCTGACAACAGTTTCTTTTTCTACCTATGGTGACCTAGCAGCTTTGGTATCTAGACTGTCCCCCACCCCCTATTTTACAGACATGAAATTACAGGCTCCAGAAGGATTGAATGACTTCACCCAGGACCACCCACTAGAAGGTATCATAGCCAAGACTTAAACTCTAGCCTGTCTGATTCCGGAGCCTGTGTACCCTCCATTGTCCTATGTAGCTGCTCTTGACACTAATTAGCATGTTCTTTGGAAAACGTTAGAGAATTTTCCAGCAATTCATGACTTGCTGACCATTATATGCCAAGCTTTTTGCTATGGGCATGAGAAATTATCAGTGCAATACCAGGGAGAGAATGGATTTGGAGTCAGAATGACTTAGCCAGAAACCTTTAAGATACCAACAAATAGTAGTTAACATTTATTGAGCACCGACTGTGGTAGGCTTGTGCAAAAAACATTCTGTATTAATGATCTCATCTGATCTTCATAGCTATTGCCTGAGATAGGTACCATTCTGATCCCATTTTATAGATGAAGAAACTGAGGAACAGCATGGTTAATGGAGAAATGGGAGAAATGAATTTAAGTCAGTGCTGTCATCTAGGTCTGGCTGAGGAAGTCTTGCAGGGATTGAAGATATCATGAGTAAATGGATGCTATTCCAGCTGGAAGCCAGGCAGATGGAGCTGTAGCATCCATGACAAGCTCTGAGATCTATTCCCAGTAGAACCGAGGCATGCTCAGCAAGGTAAGTGAAGCCCAGATAGATAGCATTGAGCTGTGGGTCCAGCAACAGCAGGGTGGCCAGTGGAACAGAAAGGAAAGAGCATGGGCTTTGGAATCAAGTCAAACCTGGTTCAGATCTTGGTCCCATCTCTTACTCAATGTGTGATGTTGAGCAAGATAATTTCCCCAGGCCTAATTCCCTCTTCTCTCAAATAGAGGCAACAAGACTTGTCTTGCAGGGTTGTAATGAAGATTACACAAGCTCCCATCTGTAAAGAGCCCAGAGCGATGCTTGACACATGGGGGGCACTCTATGAATATTTGGGAAAGGATGAAAAGGAAAGATAGAATTCAAGTGAGGGAATCTTGAGATACTTCAAGGAGGAGATAGCATTTGTATTGGGCCCTCAAAGTCAGGTGGGGTTTCTGTGAACGAAGGCCAGAGATGAGTCCAGGATGGGCTGTCTCTTGGAACCTTTTGAGGCAGGCACAGCTGCTCAGGATACTCCATGGTTTCTGAGAGCCCTTGAGACAAGAAGAAGCCTGCCCCAAGGGGTCTGTACCATGGTTGGCGATCCAGTGAAAAGTATTTACTGAGAACCTACTATTAGCCAGACTCTGTGCCTGGTGGGTGCACATATTATTTCCTACCTCCCTGTAAGAGAAACTCAGTTCTAGAGAGGTTAAGTGATTTGCCCAGGGCATACTGCACGCCCTGAGTCATGCAGGGTCATGCTGAGACTGAACGGCAAGGCAGATTTGCAGCCCAAGCCCTTTCATTCCATTACATCCTGCATCTCACAGCTGAGCATTGTAAAGATGAGCCCTCAGAGCTTGTCTGCACTGCTAGACCCATTGTCCTGCTCTAACAAATAGGGGCTTGGGGCTTGACTGTCAGGTGAAGCTGAGCTTGCCAATGAAGATGCGTACATGGTTTACAGAGGCCATAATTTTTGACATGACACCTCTAGCATGAACATTTCAAATTCTAATTGTGAAAATAATTTGGAAGAAGGAGATGAAGGTTATCATTTATTTAGGGGGCTTTATCAACAGAGGGCCTCTCTGGCTTTAATAAATGAGATGTGTTGAATAGAGTGGGATCACTGAGGCATGAGATACTGTGTCTGCCCATAAAGGACTTTGAATAATTTACATCCTGAAAGGATATTTTATGACAGTGCTTATAATCTTCTTATTGGTTCAAAATCAACATTTACAGCACACGTCTTTGAACTGATGCAGCTGATAAGCTTATCTCTTTATTATGTGGCACGAATCAAGTCCTCTCAGGAAAGGGAGGTTTCATAGAAATTGATTCCTCTTTGGGCCTCAATATTTTATTCTCCAAAAACAGCCAATAAATAATAGAGGACAGCCATTAATATTTCATTTTAGATAATATATTAGTAGAGGGAACTCTTTTAATTTGAAGGGGCATGGAAAGGAGGCTTTGGAGTTTTGCAAAGATGCTTTATCTGGTGGCTCCATCTCCCATTAAATAGGTCTTGGGCTTTTCTTTAATGGGAGACTTTTTATTATTGATTCAATCTCCTTACTCATTATTGGTCTGTTTAGATTTCCTACTTCTGTGGCTTTTTTTTTTTTTTTTTTTTTTTTTTGAGATGAGGTCTCACTGTGTCACCCAGGCTGGAGTGCAGTGGCACGATCATGGCTCACTGCAGCCTTGACCTCCTGGGCTCAAGTAATCCTCCCATCTCAGCCTCTGAAGTAGTTGGGACTATGGATGTGCCCCATCACACCTTGCTAAGTTTTTGTAGTTTTAGTAGAGATGAGGTCTCATTCTGTTGCTCAGGCTGGTCTCGGACTTCTGGGCTCAAACAATCCTCCTGCCCCGGCCTCCCAGAATGCTGGGATGTGTTGTTGTATAGTTGTGCGTTGTAGTCTCTTACGAATCTTTTTCTGTGGTATCAGTTGTAATATCTTCTCTTTCTAATTTTGTTTACTTGAGTCTTCTTTTTTTCTTTGTTAGTTTAGCCAAAGGTTTGTTGATTTTATCTTTTCAAAAAGCCAATTTTTAGTTTAGCTGTTTTTTTTTTTTTTCTAGTTTCTATTTTGTTTATTTCTGCTCTGATCTTTTTTATTCCTTTCCCTCTGCTAAGTTTGGCCTTTTTTGCTCTTTTTCTTGTTCCTTGAGTTGTAACGTTAGGTTGCTTGTTTGAGATCTTTCTTTTTTTGATGTGGGCAATTATTGCTATAAGCTTCCCTTTCGGGACTGCTTTTGTTGCATCTCACAAGTTCTGGTATGTTGTGTTTCCATTTTTAAGATATTTTTAAATTTACCTTTTAATTTCTTCTGATGATTTCACTGCTGAATTCTATCAAATATTTAAAGAAAAAACTATTAGCAATCCTTCTCAAACTCTTGCAAAAACTTGAAGAGGAGAAGTACTTCTTAACTCATTTTACAAGGCCAACATTACCTTGATACTAAAGCCAGACAAGAACGCTCTAAGAAAAGAAAATTACAGGGAAATATCCCTGATGAACATAGACATAAAAATCCTCAACAAAATGCTTATAAGCTGAATTCAACAGCACATTAAAAAGATAATTCTCCACGATCAAGTGGAATTTATCCCAAGGGTGCAAGGATGGTTTGACATACATAAATCAATAGATGTGATACACCATATTAACAAAATGAAGAAAAAAACTACGTGGTCGTCTCCATAGATGGAGAAAAAGCACTTGAAAAAATTCAACATCTATTTATGATAAAAACTCTTAGCAAAATAGATATAGAAAGAATGTACCTCAACACAATAAAGGCCATGTATGACAAGCCCGCAACTAACATTCTAAACAGTGAAAAGTTGAAAGCCCTTCTTCTAAGATCAGAAACAAGACAAGGATGCCCACTTTGCCACTTCCTTTCAACATAGTAGTGAAAGTCCTAGTCAGGGCAATTAGGCAAGAAAAAAAAAGGTACTTATATAGGAAAGGAAGAAGTGAAATTGTGTATGTTTGCTGATGATACGACCTTATGTATAGAAAACCATAAATAGTCCATCAAAAAACTGTTAGAAATGACAAACTTATTAAAGTTGCAGGTTACAAAATCAACATACAAAAATTAGTAGTGCTTCTATAGATTAACAACAAACTCTCCTCAGGAGGCTGAGGCAGGAGAATCACTTGAACCAGGAGGTGGAGGTTGGAGTGAGCTGAGATCATGCCACTGTATTCCAGCCTGGCCAACATAGTGAAACTCCATCTCAGAAACAAACAAACAAAAACAAATTCTCTGAATAAGAAATTAAGAAAACAATTCAATTTACCATAGCCTTTAAAAAATAAAATAACTGAAGAGGTAAAACATCTGTACACTGAGAACTATAAAACATTGATGAAAGAAATTGAAGAAGAAAAACAATGGAAAGATATCTCATGTTCATGGATTGGAAGAATTAATATTGTTGAAATTTCCAAACTACCTGAAGAGATTTACAGATTCAATGCAATCTCTATCAAAATTCCAATGTCATTTTTCACAGAAATAGAAAAAACAATTTAAGAATTTGCATGAAACACAAAAGACCCCAAATGGTCAAAGGAATCTTTTGAGGAAAAAAAACAAAGCTGGAAGTATCAAATGCTCTGATTTCAAAATATATCATAAAGCTATTGTAATCAAAAGAGCATGGTACTTGAATAAAAACAGACACATTGACCAATGGCACAGGACAGAAAGCCCAGAAATAAACCCAAGTATTTACTATCGATAATTTAAAAAAAAAATTTTTTCCATAGGTTTTTGGGGAACAGGTGGCGTTTGGTTACGTAAGTTCTTTAGTGGTGATTTCTGAGATTTTGGTGCACTCATTACTCGAGCAGTATATACTGAACCCAATTTGTAGTCTTTTATCCCTCACACCCCTCCCAACCTTTCCCCTGATTCCCCAAAGTCCACTGTATCATTCTTATGCCTTTGCATCCTCATAGCTTAGCTCCCACTTATGAGTGAGAACATAAGATGTTTGGTTTTCCATTCCTGAGTTAGTTACTTAGAATAATAGTCCCCAGTTCCATCCAGATTGCTGCTAAGGCCATTAATTCATTCCTTTTTTTGTGGCCAAGTTGTATCCCTTTATATATATATATATATATATATATATATATATATATATAGTGTATATTTTATATTATATTATATATATTTTATATATATACACACACACACACACACCCCACAATTTCTTTATCTACTTTTTGATTGATGGACATTTGGGCTGAATTTTGACCAAGGTGCCAAGAACACACTATGGAGAAAGGACAATTTTTTAAAATAAATGGTCTTGGGAAAACCGGATATCCACATGCACAAAATGAAATTGGATGCTTATACCATATACAAAAATCAGCTCAGAATAGATAAAAGACTTCAATATAAGACCTGAAACTGTAAGGCTACTAGAAGTAAAAGGAGAAAAGCTCCATGACATTGGCCTGGGCAATGATTTCATGAATAGGACTCCAAAAGCATGGCAACAAAAACAAAAATAGACAAGGAGAGTGCATCAAATGAAAAAGCATCTGCATTACCATAGAAAAAATCCACAGAGTGATGGGTTATACTATGTATTGGGAGAAAATATTAGCAAGTCACACATCTGATAAGTGGCTAATATCCAGAATATATAAGGAGCTCAAACAAATCAGCAGTGAAAAAACAAATAACCCAATACAAAATAGGCAAGGGATCTAAGAGCAGGGACAAGATATTTCTCAAAAGAAGAGATATAAATGGTCAACAGATTTATGAAAAAAATTCTCAACATCTCTAATCATCATGGGAATACGAATTGAAGCCACAGTGAGATATCACTTCATACCTGTTAGAATGGCTGTTATCAAAAATACAAGTGATAACAAGTGTTGGTGTGGATATGAAGAAAAGAGAACTCTTGTACCCTGCTAGCGGGAATGTAAATTAGTATAGCCATTTTGGAAAATAGTATGGAGGTTCTTCAAAAAACTAAAGATGGAGCTCTCATATGATCCAGCAACCCCACTACTGGGAAGACATACAAAGGAATTGAAATCGGTATGCTGAAGGGATATCTGTACTCCCATGCTCATTTCAGCTTTATTCACAATAACCAAGATATGGAAACAACTTAAGTGTCCATCAAGGGATGAATGGATAAAGAAAACTTGGTATATATACACAATGGAATACTATACAGCCTTAAAAAAGAAACAAATGCTGTCATTTGTGACAACTTGGATGGAACTGGGGGATGTTATATTAAGTGAATAAGCCTGGCCCAGAAAGATAAATACGCTATGATCTCACTTATTTGTGGAATCTAAAATTCTGTCTTAGAAATAGTAGATACCAGAGATGGGGCAGGGGTGGGGGTAGCAGGAGAGATGGGCAAAGAGGAGATGTTCATCAAAGAGTACAAAGTTTCAGTTAGACTGGAGGAAGAAGTTTTGCTGATCAGTTGCACTGCATGATGACCGCAGTGAATAATAATGCATATTTCAAAACTGCTAAAAGATTAGATTTTTAATATCCTTGCCACAAAAAAATGTTAAGTGGGCAACGTGATAGATTCATTAATTACCTTGATTGCATCTTTCTACAGTATATACATAGGTCAAAACAGCACATTGTACCACACAAATGTACATAATTGTTATTTGTCAATTAAAGATAAATTAATTTAAAAAACTCAAAAATCCAGCCTCGAGAGATGTGTCTGCTGTTATCAGTCTCTACCCCTCAAAGAAAGGCCTAGAAATCAGTTGTCAGGGGCCGCAGTGGTTATAAGAGGGGGCTTTTCCAGGTGACCTTTTTTTTTTGTCTTGAGCCTAAACAGTCAAGACAAGAAAACCGCATCAGGTCCTCTGCAAAATATGAAAAGAGCATTTTGCTCCCACCAGCTCTGTGATGTTTGGGGCTTGCAGAAGAAAGGGTCATGGAGGGAAATAAATGATATTTTCTAAAAGCCCAAAGGGCTGTCTGTCTGGACATACATATCTAACACTCCTGGGACAATCTTGGCCTATGCACTCCTGCAGGCAGCAGCCTGGGGCAAGGGAAGGGCCCCAGGCTTTAGCATTCAGTACCAGTATTCAGACACTAGCTCTGTGTAATACTGGGAAAATTAGTCTACTTTTCTGAGCCTCCCTTTTCTCATCTATAGACTGGGATAATGAGTGTTAATCTCACAAGATTGTACTGAGAGTTGGATGTGATGATTTATGTAAACAGCATTGCACCATTCCAAACAGAGGTTAGTCCTAATATTTTACAGTGAGAAACGCTGGTGCAATTGAAGGCCAAAACATCTTTTGGATATTTGGGGTTCCTCATGCCATTCAATCAACAAGCAAAGAAGAGTGCCACTGAATTGGCCCCAGGAAGAGGTCCCAATTACCAAGGCGAATTGGGGGAGTGGGCAAAGAGGATTATATTTGTAACTCAGGATATTTGCAGGGACACCTCTTAACTCTTAATACTCCCTTTCCCAAAGTCCTAGTAAATCCAACTGTGGCAACCCAATAAAAACAAGGCTATCAAGGACTCACACCTCACAGAAATAAAGCCTTGGTTCTCTCCCAAGGTAAGGAAGTTCCCCCAAGCAGAGGCTAAGGGGAGTGTGGAATGCACATTGGAAGATGAACTATGATTACAAACTAAAACTTTGTGATCAGAGGACTGGTGTGAGTATGATCAGACTGACATTACCCTGCAACAACTCAGTGGCCGATGGGACATTATGTGTCCTCTTGTACTTAAGATGTGGAATTTTCACCTAGACAAGGGTGGATGCCCCTGGCTTTTTGTCTTGGGATGCTGATCTTTCTGGAATCCCATCTGGCCCCCTTGCCTTCTGGCTTACTATTGGTTTTGGTCAATGGCAAATACAGGAGATCAGAGGTTAAAGTGGGGCCTGGGGGAGAGGGTGCTGGGGTATTTATACTCTATGATATCTTCTTGGGGGTGCCCACGAGCTGGCTGCACCTATTGGCATAAAGCCACAGACCCCTCACCACACAGCCCCCTTGATTCTGCTTCTGGCCATTATCTCCCCTTCCCTCTTCTGGGCTGCAGTGGTGATGGCTCCTTCCTGCCCCAAGCCTTGGGATCCCACCCTGAACAGTCCCAGTGGCTTTTCCTACCCACACATAGGTGAATAGCTTTATCAAACTCTCCTTAAATATCCTTTGGAGTGAGCCATCACCCTTTTCCCACCAGGCCCTGACTAATGCAGCTGGCAACCTCACAGACATAGGGTGGGATCTAGATGGGCAGAATCTGGGCAGGTGGGCAGGTGACTGGATGGTGTGGTGGGAGTCAAGAGGCCAGGATGTGAGTGCTGCGCACCATTTATCTGTGGGTCCTTGGGCAAGTGGTTGAGTCTATCTCTATCTTTGCAACTTTAACTGAAAATGAGAACAATAATAATATCTGGCCCCCAAAATGGAATGAAATTCAAGATAAAGTTCTTTCCTGTGCTAGGTTCTCAGTGAAGCATTAGTTCTTTCCCCCAGCACATGCTATGCATTCAACTAATGTTACATAAATACACACATATGTACGTGTGTGTATATGTGTGTGTGTATACACATACATATATACACATATAGATACACATATGTACACACATATATATACATACACATACACACACACACACACATATATATATATATATGAGACACACATATATATGAGAGAGAGGGAGAATACCCAGGGGTTGGAGGAGGGTTTTACTAGAAAAGAGGTCTGTGGTCTGCCCACAAATGTCTCTGAATCAATGCAGAGATTTAAATTTGGAGAACATTCTGAAACACAGCCGCTTTGGGAGTGAGGGAATGAGGTTAGGGAAGGCCTCAAATACCAAGGTCAGTCTACAAGTCAAGGTCAGGTCATGGAGTGCTAGAGCAGAGGGAATGAGTCTTTGCAGAGGCTTAATTGTCTGCTTGCAGGCTGGGAGGTCAGAGAAGCAGCCAGGGAGGAGGCCAGGAAGGAGCAGGGTCGAGCCAGCAGAGGAAAAGGAGTGGGCCCTGCTGCCTTGTGTCCCTGTGTGAAGATCTGGGGTTCTGGCCCTCCACTCCCTGGGGCTTCCCTTGTAAGATCTGTGGCTGTTCAGACTTGACTCATCCCTCGTAAGCTAGCTGAGGGCTTGTTGGCCTGCCTAACCCCTTCTGAGTTGATCCATAACTCATAGCAAGGTTTAGGGTTTTAGAAGCATGTTGAAATTTCGAGGTGAACTCAGTCTACAGATTTACATAAGAAATCTGGGAACAAGAGCAGAAATCTGGATGTGATGCTACAGACTCACATGTGAACCCACTGCCCCAGGCAGATGGACTGGTGTATCCTTTTCTCAATTCGTTCGGCAGCTCTTGGCTTTTTAACTCCTCTATGCTGGTCAGTGGGCAGGATGGGAGGGCTGGGGGGAAAAGATTCAAACAGGCTTCTGTGGCTGTACTTGAGGAGGTGTTTGCTTCATGTAAATAAGGGAAAGTGGATCGTTGAGAGCTCTTTGCCCACTTTCCAATCAAAAGCATTGCATTAGGCATGCTGTCTTTGAGGCCCTGCTGGACCACTGGCTCAAGATGTGCACTGATTGGAGCTACGGGGAATATTCCTGCCCCAGCCGGTTGATGCTGACTGCCTTAGATGGAAAAGCAGCTCTGTTTCTTGTAGATGTCCCCAGTGGGAATTTGTGTGATGATAGAAATGGCCAGAGGGCAGAGCTCATGGGCATGATGATTAGACAACCTGCAACACCAATGCAAGGTAAACACCAATTTAGGTCTCTTACTCACTCATTCACATTTATATTGAGCATCTCTTCTGGGCTGAGTCCAGCTATGCCCTGAGGATTTATAGATAAATAGCACATGGTTTTGAGGTGCTCTGGTCAAGCTGGGGAGAGCGAGAGGGAAGCACGCCACCCCATCACAAGAGACAGGGAGATACTGGAACCCATGGGAACAATACCGTGAGCTCCATGAGAGCACAAAGTCTCTTTATTCTCCACTGTGTCCTCAGATCCTTGCACTGTGTTGAGCTAAAGAAATTTCTGAGATATTTATGAATTGGATGAATAAGTCAATGAATGAATGCAAAAGAGGCAGCACAAATGCTGAAGAGGTGTCCAGGAAGGCTTATGCAAAGGGTGGGTGACATTGAGTCTTGAAATTCATGCGAAGTTGGCCTGGACTGGGGAGAAGGAGGATGTCATTCCAGAGAGAGAAGCCATCAGAGGAAGGATGGAGGGTGATGAATTTGGCATAGGTGGCACCAAGGTCCCTTGACACAGCCCCAGCTTTCATTTCTAGGCCACCTTTAGGACATAATTGGATCAGATTTGAAACTTACATGGAGCTTCCAAAATGCTGATAGTCCCTATAACTGTGATAGTATTTGATATCTACCAATCTCTTGGATTTTTTGTTTGTTTTTTTATTTTTTGAGATGGAGTTTTACTCTGTTGCCCAGGCTGGAGTGCGATGGCGCAATCTCAGCCCACTGCAACCTCCACCTCCCAGGATCAAGCGATTCTCCTGCCTCAGCCTCCCGAGTAGCTGGGATTATAGGCATGCGCCACCATGCCCAGCTAATTTTTTTTGTATTTAGTAGAGACGGGGTTTCACCATGTTGGCCAGGCTGGTCTTGAACTCCTGACTTCAGGTGATCCATCCGCTTCGGCCTCCCAAAGTGCTGAGATTACAGGTGTGAACACTGCGCCTGGCCGATTTTTTTTTTTTTTTAACCAAAGTAACAATTATGCCACCTAACCTGTTCTTCCAGAAGGTTGGTGCGCTTGGTCTGGGGAGAAGTGGGTTGACAAGTTCGATGAGGCATATTCAGGTCACTCCCTTGTCTATTTTTATTAACGTGAAGAAAGGGATTCAGATGCAAGTGTGTCTTTACTCAGCCAGCCAGCCAACAGTTTACCTGGGTTCTCATCATCCATTAACTCGGTGACGTGTGACGGTTCACCCAGCAGCTCTCAGGTTCGGCTTCCTCATCTCAAAAGTGGAACAGAATGGTTCACCTAATTTATCAGGATAATCCTGTCCAATTCTGTTGCTGTGAAATGCCCCTAAATGAGGAGAGGGTGAACGCAGAGCTCCAGGAGTTTGACAGTATTGCCCAAAGCACAAGTCTGTTGTTTTATCTTTAAAAAGTCACAGGGTTTTTGTATTCCACTTGTCGGTATAACTTGGTTTGCTTTATTTGTGCTTATTTTAAATGACTTACTAGCTTAGTGAGCCAGCCAGGAAAAAGGTGAGGAGAGTGAGGCCCTCACCTTGAGGAACCAAAACAAACAAACAAACAAACAAAAAACAAAACAAAACAAAACAAAAAACTCAGTGATCAAGATAAATAACATTTGGATGCAATATTTTAAAGACTCAGATTGTCAAACTGGCCATTCCTGTTTGTAAATAAAGTTTTATTGGAACCCGCACTGGGATTAGGGGGAAGCAAGTGAGGCAGAGTTGTGCAAATACAGGATGGAATGCCGTTTTTACTTACAGTTTTGATGTTTTGTTCATAATGAATTTTGGGGCATTAATTTGGATTTTTAAAAAGTACTGCATTAAAATATAATTTATTTTGATTACTGATGTTTTGGCATCTTTTAAGTTTTGCTCCGAGGCAGGGGCCTCCCTTGCCTCACCCTAGTGTACTTAACCCTTCTTCACTTTTCTCCTTCAAAGCTTGAAAGACGATAGACCCTCAGGAAGATGCCGCGTGTTATTCCTGTGGCCCCCATGTGGTCACACCTGGCCGGGCACCTGCATTGAAGAGGCACTTAGATGTGTGAGGCATCTGACACAAGGCCAGGTGCCCTCGGGCTCTCTGTAAACGCTGCACCCTGAAGGCCATGGGTTAGATCAGTCTCCCTTCTCACAAACTCATCTTGCAGCTTTTGGGAAGTCCCTTACACAATCTGATTCTCCACTTCCCCATCAGCAGAATGAGGGGATAGGAACAGGTCCTTAGGGGTTCTTCAGGCTCAGTGTTCTGGGGTTCTGGGAAGGCATCCCCCTGCAGGTAGTTGGGGGTAGAGGATAGGACAGGTGCATCCCTGTGCGAAACCTTCCTATGAGTCAGGGACTGAGAAAAGGTCAGCATATAAGATCACTGGTGTTTAAAACAGAAATGCCAAAGCGATGTCGCCAGAGTGGGAGTGAGGGAGGAAATGCTTATCGGTCTCTTAAAACCCCAGAGCACACAGGGCTTGTGCCGGGCGCCGAGGGGGAATGAAGAGAGGCTTGAGAGAGCCTGAGTTCCTTTTGAATGGTTGCAAGAGAGGTTGTGTTCATAGACTGAGGTCTGATAGTGAAAGGGAGAGGGTGATGCAAGCCAAATGGTAGGTGGAAAGTCAGCACAGAGATCTACCTTACGGCTGAGATGGGGACGGTTCTTGGAAAAAGTGGGCCTTGAGAATGTGCTTCCAATAACAGAGAACATTGTGAACCCAGAGAGGAGCCTGGGGTATCCATCAGGATCCCAGAAGGAGACAGATGGTACCCTCAAATGGGGGAATTGAGGAGAGGTCAATAAATAAACCATTTGTAACAGTCTGGGAAGGTGAAGGGAAAATCAGCGAGGGATGGTGAAGCACTTTTGGGGCTAGCAACACTGGGGGCAATGATCATCTCTAGGCCTCAGTAGTAGGGCAAGAAAGGGTTCCCAGAACCTGCCATGGACCTGCAGCTGGAAGGGCGAGCTCCAGAGTGAATGCCTTGCTCCCTTTCCAACCTCTGATCTCTTGTCAGCACCTGCCAGATGGACCCAAGTGAGAGCTCCAGGGCAAGAAGCCTGCCAATGTCGTTCACACGACCCAGCAGCCCAGGGCTCAGATCTGGAGGGCAAATGAGGAGAGGCCGCACACTGAACAGGACAGGCACGGGAACCGAGAGAGACTGTGTCTGTGCAAACATCTGTGTGGTTAAAGAGAAGGGAAAATGAGCTTCTGGGCCAGGCGCGGTGGCTCACGCCTGTAATCCCAGCACTTTGGGAGGCTGAGGCTGGTGGATCACTTGAGGTCAGGAGTTCGAAACCAACCTGGCCAACATGGTGAAATCCTGACTCCACTAAAAATACAAAAATTAGCTGGGTGTGATGGCAGGCACCTGTAATCCCAGCTACTTGGGAGGCTGAGACAGGAGAATTACTTGAATCTGGGAGGCAGAGGTTGCGGTTAACTGAGATTGTGCCTCTGCACTCCAGCCTGGGCCACAGAGCGAGACTCCATCTCAAAAAAAAGAAAATGAACCTGTTTCTGGTGCTTCCAAAGCAGGAAGTGACTTAATTCTCACAATACCTGGCCGTGTAGACATTTTGCAGGAGAGGAAATGGAGGCTAGAGAGACTGACAGCTGGACTTTCCAGTCAATCATTCAGCCAGGTGCAGTCTGTGGGCATTTCCGGTGGGGAGAGGCTCCCCCAGACTCCTGCAATTTGATTCTGCCTTGTCCTGTGATTGAAAGCCTCCAGTGCAGTAAGAAGTAGCTCCTTGCTGACTCCTGAGTGGAAGAAGAACAGGGCTCCAGAAAGGGGCAAGGAGAGGGAGAGGACTCCTGCGCAGAGGAGATGAGTGTTAACTTGTGTCCTGCTAGCAGTAGGGGTTGCTAGCTGTGCTCTGACACTGGCCAGGCCATGACGGGACTTGGGGCCTCTGAGTGAGAAAGGCTGGGGTTGACTCAGGACTGGGCCAGCTGGGGGGCCTCAGACTTTAGACTTGTGTTCCTGCATGCGTGCCTTCAACCAAGCACACTTTCTGAATGCCAGTCAGGTGCTAGGTCTGGCTGCATGTTGAGGTTTCACAGGTGAACGGAAACATCCTGACACCTCTCCCTCGTGGTCCTCATCTGCCTTCTCATCACAGCCACCATTTATTGAGCTCTTGTTAGGTTTCAGGCTTTCTGTTAAGTTCCGCAAGTCAATCAATGCATTTAATCCTTACGACAACACCACAGGGGTGGGTGTCCTCACTACTGTTTTACTCGTAAGGACTTGGGCCATGGAAGGGCTTGCATTTTAGTGAGAGACAGTGACAAGAGGACAGGCAGGCACAATCGGGTGTGGGAGCAGTGCCACCATCACGGACTGTCTCCAGACATTCCACCAGGGAGTTGAGCCCTGCCACCTACTGCTGTGTGTCCTTGGTCAGGTTTCTTTGAGTCCTGGTGATCGTCTCCTAGAAAGCCCCTCTCTGGGCTGTTAGAGGAAGAACGAGATGGCCCACAGGAAGCCTTTAGCACATGCACGGCCCACAGAGGCCCTGGGCAGCTGTTACTCTTCTTGCTCTAACTATCATTGTCACGCCAACTTTTTGTCTTCTTTCTTACTTTTCTCTCCTTCTCTCTCTCTCCTCTCTTTACTCCTTTTCCAGCCCAGGGGCTTTCATTATTGGCTTGGGGGTCCCTTAAGCACAATGTTTTGAAAAGACTCTGCAATCACACCAGGTTTGTTAGGCGTATATCATGTTCATGTTCTTCCCAAGGTCCCACATTGGACCCAGAAGGATGTCTTGAAAGGGTAGAGGAATGTGTCTACTTTTTATCCCAGAGTATGGCCTCCCTCCCTCCCTGCCTCCCTCCTTACCTCCCTCCTTACCTCCCTCCCTCCCCCCTCTCTCCTTTCCTCCCTGTATCTCTCCCTCCCTCTCTCCCTCCCTCTCTCCCTCCCTGCCTCCTTCTCTCCCTCCCTGCCTCTCTCCCTCCCTGCCTCCCTCCCTCCCTCTCTCCCTCCTTTCCTCCCTGTATCTCTCCCTCCCTCTCTCCCTCCCTGCCTCTCTCCCTCCCTGCCTCCCTCTCTCCCTCCCTGCCTCCCTCTCTCCCTCCCTGCCTCTCTCCCTCCCTGCCTCCCTCTCTCCCTCCCTGCCTCTCTCCCTCCCTGCCTCCCTCTCTCCCTCTCTCCCTCCTTTCCTCCCTGTATCTCTCCCTCCCTCTCTCTCTCCCTCCCTCTCTCCCTTGTTTCTCCCTTCCCTCTTTCTCTCCCTTCCTCTCTCCCTTCCTCTCTCCCTCCCTTCCTCTCTCCCTCCCTTCCTCTCTTCCTCCCTGCCTCCCTCCCTCCCTCCCTCTCTCTCTCCCTCCCTGCCTCCCTCCCTTCCTCTCTCCCTCTCTCCCTCCCTGCCTCCCTCCCTTCCTCTCTCCCTCCCTTCCTCTCTCCCTCTCTCCCTCCCTGCCTCCCTCCCTTCCTCTCTCCCTCCCTTCCTCTCTCCCTCTCTCCCTCCCTGCCTCCCTCCCTTCCTCTCTCCCTCCCTTCCTCTCTCCCTCCCTTCCTCTCTCCCTCCCTTCCTCTCTCCCTCCCTTCCTCTCTCCCTCCCTTCCTCTCTCCCTCCCTTCCTCTCTCCCTCCCTTCCTCTCTCCCTCCCTTCCTCTCTCCCTCCCTTCCTCTCTCCCTCCCTTCCTCTCTCCCTCCTTGCCTCCCTCCCTCACTCACTCTCTCCCTCCCTGCCTCCCTCCCTTCCTCTCTCCCTCCCTGCCTCCCTCCCTCCCTGTCTCCCTCCTTTCCTCCCTGTATCTCTCCCTCCCTCTCTCCCTCGTTTCCTCCCTCTCTCCCTCATTTCTTCCCTCTCTCCCTCCCTTCCTCTCTCCCTCCTTGCCTCCCTCCCTCCCTCCCTCTCTCCCTCCCTGCCTCCCTCCCTTCCTCTCTCCCTCCCTTCCTGTCTCCCTCCCTGCCTCCCTCCCTCTCTCTCTCCTTTCCTCCCTGTATCTCTCCCTCCCTTTCTCCCTCCTTTCCTCCCTTTCTCCCTCATTTCCTCACTCTCTCCATCCCTTCCTCTCTCCCTCCCTTCCTCCCTCCCTCTCTCCCTCCCTCCCTCTCTCCCTCCTTTCCTCCCTCTCCCTCCATTCCGCTCTCCCTCCTTTCCTCCCTTTTTCCCTCCCTCTCTCTCCCCCTTCCTTCCTTGTGTAAGGGCCTGGGAAAGCAGCAACATAGCATCAAATATTTTCACAGATCACTGATGGTAGTTTCCTCTAGTTGTACAGATGTGCACATTACACCAAGATACAGGATGTGATTAGGTCATGCAGCTCACTGGAGGGGAGCGGGGACCAGCAGCAAGTCTGAGGTGATGAAATCTTGACCTCACTCCGCTCTCACCCAGTCGCCCTCACAGGTCAGTAAGCTGCTATTGTCTCCTCTTCTGGCCTTGATTTTCTGTTTGGTTTTTCTGAGGGGCCCCTCCCCTTCTCCCCTTTGTCCCTATTTTAAGTCCTTGAGTTGTCCTGAGGCTTCTGCCTGAGGCTGGGCAGGTAGGACATTGTCTCTTCATGGGGATTGCCCTTTGGAAAGTTCCAGATAGAGGCTGCATGGGCATGAGGGTAAGGGAGCGAGACTGTGAGTAAAGAGAACAAGTGAAACAGACAGGACCCCAAGGACAAAGGAAGATCCTGGGAGAGCCAGCAGAAAATGGAGCCTTCATGGGATGTCCACTTGGTTTGGTACCTGGATGCAAGAGTACCCACTTGGGCGCCAGCCTGCCCTCGGTGAGCAAGTGCTTAGGCTAGAAAGAGAGGGCCCCAAACAATCGAGGAGCTCGACAGTGGGTAATAGAGCTCTCAACCCTGTGGCACAGACATTTTTATTAGCTTGTTCATGTACAGATGTAGCAATTTTTAGAACAGGAGAATAGTGACACATACCCTGAGGCTACTGTGGCTTCTGCCTTCTTCAGCAGTAGATTCTGTATCTCAGGCTCCGAGCTGAAGGAAGGCATCGCACCCCATCTTCCAATGCTGGGCCCGGAGCCACAAGAAACCAGCCTCTGGCCTCCAGTGCTATCACGCACGCCAGACCCACGTGGTACATGGTCAAAGCTCCCCAGTTTATTCCACTGTATCAGTCTACAAACACACCATCTCAGTGCCCCCATTCATCCAATAAGCTTCTGATTTTAATGTGGATGGCAAGGTTGAGAATTACTGTCTTTGACCACTGCAGGGGGCAAAAATCCAGCAAAATAAACCTACAAAACAGATATAGCTTTTCTAATTCTTTTGTTTGATTCAACAAGTCAGATGGTAAATATTTTTGAGCATGCCTTGTGTGCCAGGAATTGGGCTGGGCACTAGAGGTGGAAAAATGAAACAGACCACAGACATCACTGTGGTGAGGTTGGGCGGTGGGGAGGCGACATTGTTAGTTGCAGGAGATACTTTCAGAATTAAATGTCTAACATACCTGTGTATATTACCACATAATTTGAGCTCATCCATTCTCAACAAACCCCTCTGCTGTTTGCATAGTGTCCTAGGGTCTTCCTGGGTCTGGCTAAACAGGGGCAATGCAACTAGTCTGCAGACAGGGAGTCGACACTCTGTGAAAGCTGATCAGATAAACAACACTTCTTCAAGATGGGAGAAACCCACCTCCTTCTCCTGTACATACATAAACCTTATACGTGGGTCATACTCCTGTAGTTCCTACACTAAGTGCTATGCTAAGGCCTGCTAGAAAAGAGAAAAAGACCTTTGGGCTTTGTCATATGTGGAAACCCAGCAGGATCAGATGAAGGTTTTGTGACTTTTCCTAGATGATGCAACACAGTCACATTGTCAATAGGAGGCCAAAATCACTAGGTAAAGACAAAGTCAAACTTCAAGTCTTTATGTGGCTCAAACGAAATGTCAGATGTGCATATAATTTGGAAACTGCAAATCCTCTGTACTTTAGTTTTCATGTTTTTTAATTATTATTACTGCATGAAATAAGATGGTCCCGTGAATTAAATCTTAGTCCAGGCTCTCCAGTCCACGCAGTGTGTGGACCCAGCCTAAGTCATAGGAGATTCAGGTGGTAGAATGCCTCCTTTGTAGGGCCTCTGGGAGGGCTGAAGATGGATGAAACATCTGGCACTCTTCCTGGTGTGAAATTATTTCAACACAGGTCAGTGGCCATTTGTCCCCATCCCCTGACTGATGTCACTGACTGTCCCTGAGAAGTCAGCGTGATAATAAAAAACTTGCTTTCTTGAGGGGAAATCTTGGCAAATGCAAACGGGATAAGGCAGAGCCAGATGAGATGATGTGGGATGTGAGCCTGGGGAGCAGGAGCAGGAAACACTGTTCTGAGGTATATTTTGTATATGCATGGCCCTAGGTCCGCAGACAGGGGAGGGACTCAGCTGTCTGTCACTTGGCATATGGTTCCTGTAGATCAGTCAGTTGAAACAAACATGTTGGTTTTCAGAGTTTCCTTGGGCGCAGATTTCTCTACCCACACAGCACTATGAATATAGACTAATTACAAGCAAACTCCAAAAATGTGTGATTATGTGATGGTTGATTTACAGCATTCTTTATTTCATCCTCTGCCTGTGGCTGGAGAATGAAAGAGCTAGGCTTTATCTGATAGACTTCCATGAGCCCCTGGGTCCCTTTGCCTTCCTTGGGCAGAGCTAGAATTCCTGTGAATTGGGTGAAGCTTTCCAGAGATTCCTCTTCGCAAAGCAGGGAGCACCCTTAGTGTCCTAGCTGGAGAGGAAGATAGTGTCTCTTCTCCTAGGTTTTATTTTCTTAGCAGTAAAAACCAGGCCAGGTGTGGTGGCTCATGCCTGTAATCCTAGTACTTTCGGAGGCTGAGGCAGGAAGATTACTTGAGGTCAGAAGTTCAAGAGCAGCCTGGGCAACATGGCAAAACCCTGTCTCTACAAAAAAATACAAAATTAGCTGGGTGTATTGGTTCACGCCTGTAGTCCCAGGTACTCAGGTGACTGAGGTGGGAGTATCACTTGAACCCAGGAGGTTGAGGCTGCAGTGAGCTGAGATCATGCCACTGGCCTGGGCAACAGAGCAAGATGCTATCTTAAAAAACAAAACAACAACAACAACAACAAAAAACCCAAAAAAACAAGAAACTAATGATGACAAATGGCATTCTTCATGTCTGCATGTAAATCAAAGTAAAATTATAAGCCCCTCTGCCCCACAACCGACCAAATGGACCCTCCTCTTGGCCAAGGGGATCCCAAAGAAAACTTAAAAAACTAGTTCAGGCCATAATATGATGGGAAAGGAGGTCATGGGAAAGTTTAGGCACGGCTGACCAGCATTATCATTAGAATAGAGCTCTTGACTGACAAAACAGACTCCTTGTAACAACAAGATACTCAACTACAACCTGACCCTGGAATAGCATTGCATGACAGACAGCAGGCCCTGGAGGAAATCAAAGTATTTTACCCCAAAATATATTTCTTTGACATACTTTGAAACGGTCCTGCAAAGCCTTTTTTTTTTTTTTTTTTTTTTTTTGGTAGGGGAAAGTTGCTTTCTGTAGAGAATCTCCTTCTCTTACTGTCTTTTCTGGAGAATCTTACACCTTTTAAGGTCTAAGGTCTGGTAAGAGACATTTGCCATCTTTTCTCTTTGAAGCCTGTTACTTAGAGGCTTCAACTGCACAACAAGAACCTTGGCTTCCACAACCCCCTTCATCTTAACTCAAGCATGTCTTTATGCTGACTTTAATTCTGCAGGCACTGCTTACCTCTTTCACCCAATTGCCAAGAAGCAATCTTTGAATCCATGCCCTGCTTTGAGATGTCTGGCCTTTCCTGGTAGAACCAATGTATACCTTGCATATATTGACTTATACATGTCTTTTCCTGTAACTTCTCCCTAAAATGCATAAAATCAAAAGGTGTAACCAAACCACATTGGACACATGTTCCCAGGACCTGCTCAGGCTGTGTCATGGGCTATGGCCACTCACATTTGGCTCAGAATAAACCTCATCAATCTATTTTACAGTTTGGCATTTTTCATCAACATGTGTATGTCTGTGTGCTTAAAAATAGACCAAAGCATTAGAAGAATAGACCTTGTAAATAAAAAATAAAATTCGAAGACCCCCTGCCAACCATCTGAATGGACTTCCTCCTCAACCAGGGCTCTTAAAATTTAACCTGAGAGACTGTTTCAAGCTATAATGCAAAGCGGGGGTGCAACATGTCTCATTATACCTCTCTGGCATTAGTCTGATAAGAGACATGGCCGGGTGCAGTGGCTCACGCCTGTAATCCCTACACTTTGAGAGGGTGAGGTGGGCGAATTGCTGAGCTCAGGAATTCGAGACCAGCCTGGGCAACATGGCGAAACCTCATCTCTACAAAAAATAAAAATCAGCCGGGTATGGAGGCATGTGCCTGTAGTCCCAGCTACTTGGGGAACCAAGGCTGGAGAGTTGCCTGAGTCCAGGAGGTTGAGGCTACACTGAGCTGTTTGTGCCAGTGCACTCCAGCCTGGGTGACAGAGCAACACCCCATCTCTTATTTATTTCCTCACGTCATTGCTTTTACACATGGGATTCCTGAGGGTTAGAAAGAGGAGAACAGACTTGTCCTTCACCTCCACTATATATGTCATGAGCCCTGTTATTGGAGACATAAAGTCCTGGGTTCACATCCCATCTCCTTTACTTAATCATCCAGGTAGTATTTTTCTTTCTTTTGAGTCTTAATTTTCTTATTTACAAAATGGGAACGATTGTAATGCCCACCTAGTAGTGTTATTATTGGGACTAAATGAGAACAATTGCCTCTAGCAATCTAGTCAGTGAACCCCTTGAAGGATGGATGAAGTACCCTCCCTGCTGCACCACAGTTCACATTATTCATCTTTATTCCTTAGTTCTCAGTCCAGTGCTGGGCACACAATGAGCACTTATTGATTACTGAATAAATAAACAGTACCTGATTATGGGAAAGGGCTCTCCGGAAGCCGGATGCATGGAATGCACCCAGGAAATGCCACTTTCCCAAGGGACATGATCGGGGAACGGTAGAATGAGAACCATCTTCGCATTTCATCGAGCAGTGCACACCTGCTGCGTGTGCTCATCTTCAAAGCCAGATTGTGCCCTTTCAGTTTTGCTGTGACTTCCATATGCTTTTAAGTTAATTACTTTAGGTGGAGTTCTTTTACTTTTGTATTTTTTTTAAAGAACACTACAAAGAAATGTCTCCCTTGGTTTTATTTCCTGCCAGTCCCTTTAAGTTCAGCATTCTTGGGCACAAACGCTGGGTAAACACCAGGCTGGGAAACACTCATGACATTTTCAATTTCTTAACTCAATGGTGCTGGTGGCCTTGGCCCTGGTCTGGAGAGAGGCCAGGGGTACTACAGAGCGTGGGTCATTTACTGCTCTCTCTTTGCCCAGTGCCTTTCTCCTCTCAGGGTTGTGGACCTGAATTCAGAGAGTCCAAGTTAAAATGGGTTTTGTGAGCTGGCCTGGGAACTCAACCACCAAATATAGGAAGGGTTCTAGAAGAAACACACTTAAACCTGTCCTTTTCTCACTAAAGGGTCCACTTCCTTTCTTGTGGTTTGGTGAGCTGTGTACCTCTCCAGCTTTCTTTATGGTCAGCACTAGAAGAACAACGGATTGGGGGTTTATGCTTTCTCATCTGAAATGGGATTCTAGGTATTAGGTGTGAGCAGCACTCACTTTCCAGGCACTGCACCAGCTGCTTACATATCTTTATAATTTAAACTTTATAACAACCTTGCCAAGTAGTGATTGTACTCGCTTTAGAGATGATGAACCTAAAGTTCAGAAAACATAAGTCCCTTGCTCAAGGACTTCTGGCTAGTATGCTACAAAGCCAGGATTTTGGGGGTTTCTAAGTCCCTGTTTTCCATGATCCCTCATTGGGTACCTGCATCATTTACCTGCAGGATTTCACCCACAGCACTGTTGTGAGGATCAGAGGACCTCCCTGGGACCTGTACCCTTGGAGATGGCCTTCTACTGTCCAGTGAGATGACTGCTGTCTCCAATCCCTTGCTCCCTTAGACAAACAGTAACTCTCAGTTCCTGAGTCCACAATTCAAGATCCTCAGTTCCCAAGTCTGCTATTCGAGGTCTCAGTGACTTCTCCGGCCTTGTCTCCACCCCTCCCTTCACAGCATCCATAATGTACCTGGGCTTCTCCCTTTTCTTTCACCAACCCTGAATTGCTAACACAATTATTATCACACCACCTTTTGGGGACAATGCTTCATTGTCTTCCCATAGACTCTAATTTTAGTTTTATGTTTCTAACTAAATGTTTCCATGCATATTTGGATTCCTCTGTTCTAGAGATTCCCAGTGATAGCATTCATTAGAACGATCTAGTTTCTAGTGGGATGGTTAAAACAGTTTGCCGTGCTCTATCCCTAGAGCCTCTGAATCAGTGCATCTGGAGTGGAGACTGAGAGCTTGTATTTCTAAGAGGTTCCCAGGTGATGTGGTTGGACTGTGTCCCCACCCAATCTCATCTTGAATTGTAGCTCCCATAATTCCCTCATGTTGTGGGAGGGACCCAGTGGGAGATAATTGAATCGTAGGGGGCAGTTTCCCCCATACTGTTTTCATGGTAGTTAGTAAGTCTCATGAGATCTGATGGTTTTATAAAGGGAAACCCGTTTCGTTTGGCCCTCATTCTGTCTTATCGCCATGTAAGACATGACTTTTGCCTTCTGCCATGATTGTGAGGCCTCCCCAGCCATGGGGAACTGTGAGTCCATTAAACCTCTTTCTTTTGTAAATTGCCCAGTTGTGGGTATGTCTTTATCAGAAGCAAGAAAATGGACTAATATACCAGGTGGTGCTGATGATGATTTTTTTTTTTTTTTAGCATTGTTCTAGTCTTTCCCTCAATACACGCTTACTAAGAATCTTCTAAGATCTTGCTACTAACAGAGTAGGGAATGGACACTACCTTTGAGAATCCACAGTCTAGGTAGTAATTCTCAAGCTCAGCTACATGTTATAGAATCATCTAGGGAGCTTTAAAAAATTATATGCCTGGTCCCATCCCAGAGCAATTGATCAAAATCTCTGAAGTGGGGCCTAGTAGTATTATCATTTGTTAGCTCCCCAGGGGATGCTAATGTGTAGCCATCCAAGGTTTAGAACCACTGGTCCAGGAAAGAACAGTCTTATCAACAGAAAATCGCTCTTTTAGAAGCAGCAGGATATTTCAAACAACTTCCTCAGGGAAGTGGCTGGGCTGAGTTAGAGCGAAGGGATTGAATTGGGTGTTAGCAGCCCTGGGTTTTTTGTTCAGTCTCTGCTTTGTGGCCTCAGGCAAATGTCTCAGCCTCTCTGATCTCAGTTTCCTCAGAGGCCCAGTGATATGGCAGTTCTGGAGGATTTCAGTGCCTCTCCCCCTTCTACAGTGATGACTCTAATGACGTGAGGATGAATTCCTATCTCACTGCAGGTATTAATAAACTTGAGGGTTGGCATATTACTGCAAACGATGAAGGAAAAGTAAAAAACCAAACAAAACAATGAACCTGGTTATTTGGGGGCATAACACCCGATGACAACACAGGCTCGATGGCCCATGAACTCCATCTCATCCATCTTGCCTTGGAGAAAGTAGCATGTTTTGCCAATGAAGCTTTCTTTGCCTACAGTAGTGGTTCTCAAACTGTGGTACCCGGTTTGGCAACATCAGCATTCCCTAGAGACTTTTTAGAAATGCAAATTCTTGAGCCCCACCCTAGACCCACTGAATCAGGAACTTTAGGGTTGGGGCCCAGCAATCAGGTGGTTGTGAGAGACCTTCAGTGTGGGAAGCTCTGTGCTGGAGAAATGCTGCTCCCTCCTGGGCAGGGAGCCCCTCCTCAACCTCACTCCCAATTGAGTACAAGGAGTTGACCTTAATTGCAAACTTTGTGTGTCTCTGTAGAATACCTTGTTGTCCAGTTTGGCTTAAAAAAAAGAAAAAAAAAAAAGAGATGGAAGAGAGTTTGGCAGTCTGTGTTTGCTACATTCATTGGCAATTTTTGCCTTGCTCAAATTATACACATTTTCTTCTACTTGTTTTTGGTTTTGAAATAAAGTTGCATATCCTTTGCTTAACATAGATAAAGGGGAAGAGGCACTGTCACCATATAGGATGACTAAGACATTATATAATTTTCTCTAAATGTGTCAATGCTCAGGTTCACTCTTGTGATGATCCTATTGTTGCATGTTCTAGCGGTCTACTTAGATTATGATGGAGAAAAGTCATTATATGGGTGTGTTGTTCTGTGTAAAGAAAGTGCCAGAACATTGGGTAGGAATGTAAATCAGCAACTGGACTCTGATTCTGGCTGGTAAAAGGGTGGGTTTAAAAGGCTTTGGAGGAGAATGGTCACATTGTATCAAAGCAGTTAAAAGGGAAGGTCTCCTTTATTTTCAGCACAAGAGGGCTGCCTATAAGGATTCCAGGTCTGCTTTTATGAATATGAGACTCTAAGAAGTGTTGCAATTGTAAGCCATGGGGGACAATGTCACCTTGATCCACCAATTTACTGCTGCCAGCAGTCAAAAGAGCTAAACATCTTCACACACTTCTCAGTCCACTTTCATTTGATCACCCAAAGAGGTGCCTGGGACAATAGTCCTGGGATGTGACATTGATGTGATATATATTTGCTTCAACTAAAAGGAGCAGGTGCCTTTGAAGAGCTTGAAACTAGGAGAGGATTCTGATTCCCCTCTAGCTCCCTGGCACCCTGAGGAAGTAAAAATAGTGTTTTGCATCAATCTGTCTCTTGCTTGACTGAAGTTTCCCCTAATGACAATCATGTCTGCAAGCCCCAAATTCATCATCGCCTCCTAAACCATCATCACAAAATCCACCTGTTGTCAGGCAGACCCCCAAAACCTTCAGCAGTGCACCCTGCTTCAATGCCTACTCACTTGCAAAGGTTTTTATTGGATTTCATCTCAAGACAATAGCAAAAAAACCAGACATTGGGTGATGGCATTTTGCTGCCTGCTCTATTTAATTGATGTCTGGCTGGTTTCTCCCCCACCCCTCTTCAATTTAGCTCTGGAAACATCTGTCTTTTTTATCCACCAATAGAGTCTCAAAAGGGTAACAAACCTGTTAGATAAAATATCAAAGTTATGAATTCTGATTTAATAAATGTGCATTCAAGAGATGATTCATGGCATGTATGATGACTTTCAATTGCTTTCTCAAACAGTTCATGCTTCATTTCATTAAGTGCTTCAGTCAATGCCAACTGATTAATTATCACAGCACTAGTCATCTTTTGTTTAGAAAACACGTGCATGGGACCCGTCTGGGGCTTGGTCATATAGAAAGTTTACTTAAAATGCAAATAAAAATGTTTTAAAATAAATACTTTTATAAATGTTTATATAATTCCACTAAAATGATGTTGAAAATGATGTGTTTCTTTGCTTGAGAAATGCCTGCCTGGTACTTACAAGGGTCATAGGCACAATGAGACTTTAAGTGCCAGAACATTGGGTGGGATTATAAATCAGCAACTGGACTCTGGCTTCATTACATTTGGCTTCAAACCTCTTCATTGGTTTGCTCTGAATGATACTGTCCCAGGAGTCAATATCTTGCCCTCAGTGAGCTTATTGTCTAACGGCTACCAACTCTATTAGGGAATTGATTTCAGTCTGAGGAATTCTGAGTCCTGATGGTTCAAGATTTATGACTTGGAGTCTCAGTTGGACCACAAAGTGACTATGTGACATTGAACAAGATGTGTCAGCGCTCTAAGACTTGTTTTCTCCTGCTTCAAGTGACATGGTTGGCCTCTGCTGCCTTTTTATTTTTTTGAGACAGAGTTTCAATCTTGTTGCCCAGGTTATAGTGCAACGGCATGATCTCAGCTCACTGCAACTTCTGCCTCCCATGTTCAAGTGATTTTCCTGCCTCAGTCTCTCAAGTAGCTGGAATTATAGGTACCTGCCACCACGCCCAGCTAATTTTTTTGTGTTTTTTAGTAGAGATGGTGTTTCACCATGTTGGTCAGGCTGATCTCGAACTCCTGACCTCTCCTAGGTTTTTCCCGTTTTGCAAGGTTTAAGAACTGAATTTCCAGATCCACCCACCTGAGCCTCCCAAAGTGCTGGGATTACAGGTGTGAGCCACTGCGCCGGTGTCTGCTGTCTTTTATGTCCCTAGTAGCACTAACACTATGTAATCTTAATACTCCATATATATTTTTTGCCTCTCACTTCACTTCTAACAAAAGGGACCCAGTGAATAAAAACATTGAGGTTTAGTGAAGACACTCATACTACCATGTAGAATTATTTTCATTTTGGCAGACTTATTCATCTTTTCTATACACTTGGAATGCTTATACAGTTGCCATAATAGCAAAAGTCAAAGAGAATATCGCATTTTAAGCACTTTAATAGGTGGAAATGGCTTTTTCATTTCATGTGTAGTGTCTTAAGGTTTTTTAAAAATGTTTTAATAAATAAGAACAATTTATTTTTAACCAAATAAATAAGGAAGCTACATCACCATTGGCTCCTGGGGACATGTGTGTTGACTAGTCTGGGAAGAAGTGACCACCCACACAGCTGGTTTCCTTGGCCGAGACTCTAAGAAGTGTTGCAATTGTAAGCTGTGGGGCGCAATGTTACCTTGATCCACCAATTTACTCCCTCCAGAAGTCAAAAGAACTAAACACCTTCATTGGCTTCATCATTGGCTTCATTACATTTGGCTTCAAACATCTTCACTGAATGATATTGTCCCAGGAGTCGTCAAAGCAAGGGTGCCCTCTTGTAATTGCATTTTTCCATGTTTGGTTTCGCTGCTAAATGATAAATTCCATGAAAGCAGGGAGCAAGCCTGTCCCATTCTGAACTGATTTCCCAGTGCCTGGCATAGTGCTGGTGTTGGATACTTGTCTGATAGATGAATAGATCTATCAGACCCCTAAACATGTAGGTCTTTGCTTTATACCCATTTTCCAGGAAGGAAAGACTGAAGTTGAGCTCTGGGCCTCTCAATGTGTACTCAAACAGCTGAGTGGCTCTTGGCTTAAATCCAGCTCTGTGTTGTCTCATCCTGCCAGAAAATATGCCTTTTCTGAGCATACTAGGTTTTTCTCATTTTGCAGGGTTTAAGAACTGAATTTCCAGCTGCCAGCAAGTGTTTATTTGTGTCTCTGTCTGACAACAGGAAAGTTCGCCTTTGCTGTCCCTTCCTGCCTGACCTCATCCTTAATAATCCCACCGCCACACTGCTCCTGCTCCCACCCCTTTATAACAGCCAGTGATACTCGCTTTTCTTTGCTAAGCCTGCCTTGGGTAGACAGCTGTTGTGGGAAATGACTGTGTTTCTGGCACCCTGAAGGGTTTTCAAATAAAGCTCCTTTATTGAAGTTCAAAGACACCTGACCATGTAGTACCAATGGTGTTACTTAACCAAAAATGGGATGCTGGGGTGCTAACCCATTCCATCCCTTTAGCTGACCTGATGAGATGGCTCTCCTTGTAGGCCATGCAAATATTTCTGAGCAGTGCACAGAGACCTTCACCTTCTGCCTATCTACCACTGTCTATGGCACATCGTGCACTGCTGGCTTCCTTTAGACCTGGGGTGGAGGTATAAAGTGCAATATTTCAGGAAACAAGCAGCTCATGAAGAAAACAGACTTGACCTGAAATTCTACTGATCTCATTTCAAGATTGCAGATGCTTTTCCTGCCCACTGTGTGGCCTTGAGAAAGTATCAGAACTTTCCTTGATCTCATCTGAAAACTAAGGTGAAGAGTCTGGAGAAATACAAAGGGCACGTTGAACTGGGGAAGGACTGAGAAGTCCTTCCTATTGGGGAGAATTGCAGGGGAGAGGATACAGCGCATGACTTCAGGAGGCCTTGACTCCAGTCTGGGCTTTGCCACAAGCCTGACCTTAGAGCTCCATCTGTCTTGCATGTCTCATAGCTGTGTCCCTTGGAGAGTGCCCAGCACAGAACAGACCTGCTATAAACATAAGCTTAGTGTTTGCTCTTGTTGGAAGAATCGATCTCTTGAAATTCCTTGGGCTCCGGTGTCCTTACCTAGAAAATGGAGATAATACCTTGTACATCTCAAGATGGTAGGGAAGGATCGAGGTGACGGATGGCAAGTGGTGGCTCCAGAATCTGGCACCTGGTCAGTACTTAAGACTGAGTTACCATTTTCATTGCTTAATTCAGGTCATCTGCTTCATGAGAGAGCACTGTCTGCTTTCTCATATTCTGGTTTTGGCACAAGATGGTGAGCAGAGCTCCACTCCAGGTCTACCTGACTCCAAAGTGGGTGCTCTTTCTACCCTGCCACCTCCTCAGACTGGGGCTGTTTGATTTACCTGTCATTCATTCATTCATTCATTCAAGATGGAATCTTGCTCTGTCACCCAGGCTAGAGTACAGTGGTGCGATCTCAGCTCAGTGCAACCTCCACTTCCTGGGTTCCAACGATTCTCCTGCCTCAGCCTGTGGAGCAGCTGGGATTATAGGCCCCCAACTCCACGCCCTGCTAATTTCTGTATTTTTCTTAGAGGTGGGGTTTCACTGTGTTAGCCAGGCTGGTCTTGAACTCCTGACCTCAAGTGATCCGCCTGCCTCAGCCTCCCAAAGTGCTGGGATTAGAGGTGTGAGCCACCATACCCAGCCTTGATTTACCTGTCAAAGTCCATGCACTCACCTTGACCCCAGAGACATCCTTGTCATGACTAGGCTGTGACCAGGCTATGACCCTTGGGCTTCCCTCATCCCTAACAGAGGATCTTTACTGCCAGATTTGGCATCCCCTGGCAGATGGTATGGATCAGGCCAATGGGTATTGGCAAAGAAATAACCACAGCATCATCACACCCTGTAACTGTGTTTGATCCAATGGCTAATGGGGTCATTAGCAAAGGAGAGTAATTTTAGGTGTGCCCTGCCAATGGTGGCCACCAGATCAATGGCTGTTTATCATCCTCTGGCTTCCCTGCCTGGGGTGCAGGCAATGACATCAGATTGGTACTGACATCAATTTCTGGGAAGGTAAACACACTTTATAACCATCCCCGGTGCTCGTCAGTGCTCTCCAGGGCCTTCCTGTGGTGGGAGCCTGCGGCTGCCTCGTTGGTGTTCCTTTGCCCAGAAATGGTCCTTGGCATCACAGCATTCTCCGCATGTGACACGCCGGGCCCTGGGGACAGATTGGAGATGGCACGTTTGGTCCCGAAGGCACCCAGCAAGCCTCCTTTTTGAAACAGCACCAGCTAGACAGAATCAATTTCCCATTGACTTTCAGCTCCATCTCAGACACTGTAATTCTTGTCTGAGGGTTTATAAAGGCCATTGACTCTCTTATAAAAGATTTAAACACTTACCTTGTGGCATGCGGGAGCTCTATCTGTCATGATGCCTTTTTGACAATTTGTGGGGGTGGGATCGGTTGGGGGAGGAGGGCTGGTTGGCATTCCCACGGCAGGTGTGGCTCAGACAGCTGGTGCCTGCCAGCCCTGCCTGCACAGATAAGGGTTGGGATGCATTGAAAGATCCTACTAATTTATCACCCAAGGGCTCTTTTCCATGGAGAGTCAGGCTCTCCTTGCTCCATTTTGAGAACAAATCGCATGTGACACAAGATAAACTTTACCCCAGCATTGCCTCTGCTGCAACCAAGGACACATCACTGGGTTATAATTGGAACCAGAGGCATCCAGGATTTTATAATTTTTGTAAACAGGGGCACAGGATTTTGCAATTAACAGCAATGAGAACAATAATGATGATCCTCTTCACTTGGACCCCCACCCCCCAAAATCCATAAGGTATGCATATGGGTTCTCTCTCTTTTTAGAGATAGGGTCTTGACTTGTTGCCCAGCCAAGAGTGCAGTGGTATGATCACACCTCACTGCAGCTTCAAACTCCTGGGATCAGGTGATCTGATCCTCCCACCTTTCAGTCTTCTGGTAGCTGAGACTACAGGCACAAGCCACCATGCCAGGCTAATTTTGTTTTTTATTTTTTACGTTTTATAGACTTGGGGTCTTGTTATGTTGGCTAGGCTGGTCTCAAACCCCTAACTCCCAGTGATTCTCCCTCATCAGTCTCCCCAAGGGCTGGGATTATAGATACGAGCCACCAAGCCTGGCCCTAGTCTCTTTTTTGATGTGTAGAATCACTCTGGAATGCAAGTAAAGCCAGGATTGCTATATTCATTTTACATATAGAGAAACTGAGATTCAAAGAGGTTCAGTGTCTTTTTGGCCAAGATAATCTCAATTTTCAGGCAAAGCAGCATTTTTCAACTTAACCTCTACCTAACCTTCTACTGCCTATTCTCCTTCCATCCACCCATTCTTTAGCCAGCCAGGTGGTGCTTCGTAGGACAAAAGAGGCATGAGATGATGGAATTTCTTTCCTGCAGGAGCTCTGTCCAGTGGGTAATATAGCCAGTGAGTAGGGTAATTGCATTCAGTGCATTTAGTGTATAATAACATTATGGTCAAGGAATATGGGAGCATAGGGAGTGTGATGGTCAGGGCTCTGGGCTGGGAAAGGGGGTTGTGGTCAGATAACCATGGCATCAGGACATAGGCACAGCTCTAAGGCATCAGGAAAGCCAGTCTTTGGAGTTGCAGCATTGACAAGTGTTAGAGAAAAGACCCGTGAGGATCAGGCTGGGGAATGACAGAGGACCATGATGTGGCCCTTTCCCTCTGTCATGGCATCTCCTTATCCTTTCCTTCTTGTCCACTTTGGCCACACTGGTTTCTATGCTGTTCCCCCAATATCCCTGCTGAACTCTCAACTCAGGGCTTTTGCATTGGCTTTTCCAATGCAAACTGCCTGGAGTGATCTTTGCTTCGAGAGCCTTGACACTAACAATCCCACTTCTTCCAAGTCTACTCCAGTGTTATTTAGGCTAATTTGGACCAACTAGTTTTGCAGCCCTCCTACCCCATCCCAGTAACTCTAGATCCTTTTTCCCCTGTCCTACTTCTTCCTTTTTCCATAGCACTTACCATCTTCTAACATACTTTGTAATATACATCCTTATAGGGTTATTAATCGTGGCTTTCTCCTTCAGCTGGAATGTAAGCTCCATAAAGGCAAGGATCATCACCTCTGATCTATCCAAGTGCCTAGAACAGCACTGGCATGGAGTAGACACTGAGTGCATATTTGTTGAGTAGATGAATTAATGAATGATTAATGAATTAATGAATGGTTCAATGATGAGCAAGCTGAAGAATTGGACTTCACTGATGTGGCTGATGACATCAGCTTCGGATTTGTTGTTGTGGGCAATGGAGTTGACGAAGTTAAGCAGAGGAGTTATGTGGTCATATTTTGTTTCAGAGATGCTTCTCAAGTGGTTGTGTGGAAGGCAGAAGAGGATCAGGAAGACACAATCCAGGTGAGGGATGAGGAGGAGGTTCTAGGCCAAGGCAGGGAGTGTGGGGATTGGGGAGAGGGAGACATATCAATGGGATTACATAGACTTGCTGCTATGAGATGCGTGGAGAAGAGAACTGAAGCTGAGGAACTCGGTGGAGAATCTGGTCATTAATTGACTCTAAGATCGTGGTTACAGAAAGCATGTTGTGAAAATGTGTGTGTATGTGTGTACATGCACACTAGCAAGGGAAGTGAATCCTTGCTGCACGGCAGACTGTGTAGTGATGTCAATGGTGGTGTACATTTGGCTTGAATGGCAGGGCCAGGAGTTGGCCTGGCCACCAGAGGTCTGAAGTGATTTAGAATGGTTAACTGGCTCAGTAGAATGCTGATGGGAAGGAAACAAAAATGAACGAGTAGTTATTGGACTACCTTCTGCTTGGTGTTCTAGGGCGAGGACCAGATGCACTGGTGAAATTATTTCTGACTCTGAGGCAACACAGTGCTTCCCCTAGTCAGAGCAGTGAGCGCAGGGCTCTGCTTCCTGGTGGGGGCCAAAGTCGAGAGTTCAGCATGTCCTGTTTCCTCTCTGTCCTGGGATTCCTGGGGCTGGGTGCATCTCTTCCCTACTCCTTTTTTTTTTTGGATCCTCTTCTGTTGTCTCCTCTTCCGTCCCGTCCTCCTCATCACATAACTGTATGGTTAACCAGGACTTTGTATCTATCACAGCCTCTGTACTAACACACATGGGGTCCCTAATCCTGAGGGGTTTCTCCTATGGGACCTTGTGGACCCCAGGCTCCTGGGGGCAGACACCCCACCCCACAGTGGTGAAGAACCAGGCTTTGGTCCCAACTCTGCTATGGGCACTATACATGAAACCTAAGGAAAATCCTCTTTTTTTTTTTTTTTTTTTTTTTTTAAATTTCAAGGATCTCATCTGGAAAGGAGGATAATAATGACTGTCCTGTATTTCTAAATCAGCATGCTCGAATTTGAGAGTTGAGGATTGCAACAAATTGTTGGTTATGCTGTGGGCAGAAGGAAAGAAGGACACTTTGATCCTGAGCTTGCAAATACCACATGAGGTAACATCCAGATCATATGAAAATTGCCCCTTATAGCATCTTCTCTGTTGGGTGACACCCTCTGTGGTAGGAAGAACCATCTCGAGAAATAACTACATAAAAATAGTTCCTGAAAAACGGGTATTTATATTATGCCATAAAAATTTCAATTTATACCGTATTTGATAAATTTTCTCTGAAATTTCTGAAAAACTTTTTATCTCCTACTAACAGCATTTTACGAAAGGGGGATATGCCTGTGGCTGAGGGGCAGTTATGTCCAGTTAGATTCTTAGTTATCATACTTCAGTTATTCCTTTGGTGACATGTTCACTACCGCTAGGCCAACAAGGGTCTCCACCATGTAGAGGAGAGCAGACTTTTGTCCTGCGACGCAGTGGGGACTATTTTAGAATGCTGAGCAAGGAGAATCACATTTCTATTTTCTTTCTTTGGCATGGAGTAGGGGCCCGACTGGGGGGTTTTAAGTAGATGTCTTTGGATGAGCTTGGAAGGCCAGAACACATCACTGATGCATGGAGAGATGGAAAGGATTTAAAAGCTATTAAGCAGATAAAGTCTGGATTGATGGAACTTTTAATGATTGGACAGAAGTGAGGAAGAGAAGGGAGTTGAGTGCAACTCCACATTTGTTACTGACCTTAGAGCAATTTTGTGGAAAGAGAGACTGCAGGGCCAGTAGCGGGTGAGGGAGCAGAGAGGGAAGGGGAAGTATAGATAACCATTTGAAGAAGCTTGTCTGTGTGATGGGGCTGGAGGGAGAGAGAAAGCCAAGGGGGATTTTGTTTTGTTTTGTTTTGTTTTATTTTTGAGCTGTAGGAGCTCTGAACATATATGTTTTTATTTTTTTAATTTTAATTTTTTTTTTTTTTTTTTTTTTTTTTGAGATGGAGTCTCCCTCTGTCACCCAGGCTAGAGTGCAGTGGTGCAATCTTGGCTCACTGCAGCTTCCGCTGCCTGGGTTCAAGTGACTCTCCTGCCTCAGCCTCCTGAGTAGCTGGTATTATAGGTGTGCACCACCATGCCCAGCTAGTTTTTGTGTATTTAGTAGAGATGAGGTTTCATCATGTTGGTCAGGCTGGTCTCGACTCCTGACTTCAAGTGATCCACCCACCTTGGCCTCCCAAAGTGCTGGGATTATAGGCGTGGGCCACTGGCCCGGCCTTCTGAGCACACTGATATGCTGAAGGCAAAGGTTCTTCCTGGTGGGGGGAAGCTGAGCCATACAGAATGCGGAAGTGACAATTGATGAGCAAAAGTCCTGAGTGATGCCCAGGCACAGAGAAAGGTGGCAGCAGACACATCTTCCAGTGAGGAGGAGGATATGGTAAGAAGAGATGTGTAGGCTTGTGTGGGCAGTGAAGCAAACTGTTGGAGAAGTTTATAGCCAACCCTTCTAATGATCACTTTGGGGTAGAAAGTGGGGCCGTCTGCTGTGAGCCGGGCATGGAGCTGGGGCTGGAGGCTGGAGGACAGTGGATGGAGCAAGTCTGCTTAGAACAATGGAGGGGATCTGCCTGGAGACCAAGGTGTGCCAATGTCACAGCTGGGATGGGACCCAGGAGAGGGCATGACTGGGTCATTTTCTCCAGCATGAGGAGGGGCTAGTGGGGCAGCAACAGGGGCAGATGGTTGGGTGCTCTTGGGAATCGCAGCAGAGGAGCTACAGAGCAAGAGCTCAGAGAATGACTGAGTGATGGATGATAGCAGCGGCATGAAGGGAGGATTAGGCCGGGAGCTGATGTGTTTACAGAACAACTCAGGGGACTGGACATCATGATAAAGTCAGACAAAGGATGCCTCATGATTAAGGGAGCTGAGAGGAAGTAGGCTGGAGTCAGGCATTAGATTTTAAGATTTTAGAGCCAGAAACTTCTGGGTGACCTTGAGGTCCAGGATGTTGGTGGGTTGGCAGCAGAGTAGAAGTGAAAATGACTATGAACATGGTTCTAAGTATAACACTCAATGATTTAGATGGATTCTCTCCTTAAATCTTATAACAATCCCTATTTTAAAGATAGGACACAGAGGCATAGAGGGAAGATGCAACTTGCTCAGGGCACAATGATTATTCATTGTCAATAGCTGGGATGTGAAGCCCCGTGGTGTCTTCCACTCCCAATTGCTACTCCTAGCACCCTGGCAGCAGTTGGCTAGGTCTACTCTATGCATGTCTGTTAGGATAATGGCAGTGGTTAGACTGGAGAGGAAGGGGATAAAACTGGGACCGAGTCTCATATGACATGTTGAGCTGTACCAAAATGATAGCCAAGCATCAATCTGCCCATGCTGGCCCACTCCCTGTAGGCACTCCATAATGGCCAGTTCCATTCTGGGTTCCAAAGAGCCAGTGAGTCACCTGCTATACATGTCACTCACCCTCATGTGGGAGCTGAGCTTCCTGAGGCTGTGACTGTGTGTCTGGGGACTGGAGATTGGCCTTTGCACAGGATTCAAGTCACAGCCATCAGTGGTACGATGCGGCAGGACTCAGCCTTGACATGGGCTGCTCCTTGTCAGGGGAGGGGAGTGCCTCCCACAGTGAAAGTGCTGTCAAACAGGGCTGCCCGGTGACCCGGGAGGATGGTGGCTTCTGTGTTCTTCTCCACACTGCCTCATCAGACCACCATGTAAAGTTTCCCTGGAGCCCTATTTTCCATGAGGTGTCAGCGCCCAGGACACATTTCAAATGGTGTAGTTGCTTTCCTCAGATAATTCTCCAGGGACAGTCTGGGTCCAGGCAACTGATATTAGGAATACTCTGGTTGTTTCCAAACTTGGTTCAATTATTCCAATTGTTTTTATTCTCTTTCTCATTCTAATGTAGATCCTTCCTCTTCTCTCTCCCCTCCCCTCCCCTCCCCTCCCTCCCTCCCTTCCTACCCACCTACCTACCTACCTACCTACCTACCTTCCTGGGTCTTGCTCTATCACCCAGGTTGGAGTGCGGTGGTGTGATCATAGCTTACTGAAGCCTTGAACTCCTGGGTTCCAGTGATCCTCCCACCTCAGCCTCCAGAGTAGCTAGGACCACATTTGTATGCCACTGTGCCTACCAATTTTTAAGAATTTTTTTTTTTTTTTTTTTTTGGCAGAGACAGGATTTCTCTATGTTGCCCAGGCTGGTCTCAAACTCGTAGCCTCAAGCTGCCCTTCTGCCTTGGCCTCCCAAAGTGCTGAGATTACAGATGTGAGCCACCATACCTGGCCTTTTTCTCCCTGTTTATCTCATCATTAAAAGGTAGCATGGTGTGGTAGAAATATCTTTATTCACTTGTTTATTTGGAAAACACTGGAATGTGGATTTGGTGTGAGGTGGCCTTGGGTTTAATCCCAGCTCTGCGGGGTATGCGTATAGGCATAGGAGGCATAGGTCACATCATCACATCCTATGGAGGACACAAATGAGTGAAGCTTTTAACCTGCAAATGATAGGGGAGCTATGACCATAGACAAATTTATTAAACTCTTGGATCCTCAGTTTCTTTCTCTGCACAGTGGAGCTTTTATCAACTTGGCATGATGTTCATGAGAAGTCAGTAAGAAAATATTAGTAAGGGCCTAGCATGGTACCTGGCATATGGCTGCATCCAAACCTGTTGATTCCTCTTCCCTGAGGTTCCTGATGGAGAAATGTCATTTCCCCAGACGAACAGGCAAGCTAGTTGCAGCGCAGTGGCCAGTGGGAGTGTCTGTTTTGTACTTGCATGGTGGGCACTGAAGGTTGTTGGCAGCCGTGGGTGGCTGTGTGTCCAATTAACCTGGCTGGGAGATGTGGAGATTTTGACTGGAGCAGGATAAGAGTTTGAAAGAGTTCATTTCAAAGCTTGTTCCTTTATTTCATATCAGCAAATCTCTAGCCTGCTTCCTTCCCTGGTTTTGTTGGTCTGGAATGTGCCGTGGTCGGATCTGCCTGACTCGGGCTTTGGACAATAATCCTTGACGTTGTGATTAAACCCAGTGTGAAATAGTCCATGATGCCTTACCATTCAGGGAATGGAAATTGCATTCTTCACAGCAGATACATTTTTTCAGATGATCCAGGCCTGTTCTTCACTGGCAGCTTTTATTTTAGCATTTCTGGACC
Source organism: Macaca fascicularis (assembly GCF_037993035.2). NCBI lineage: Eukaryota > Metazoa > Chordata > Mammalia > Primates > Cercopithecidae > Macaca > Macaca fascicularis. The sequence goes on along the minus strand of NC_088394.1, from coordinate 61,932,778 downwards.
TGGAATAAGGTCACTGTGTCCGAGCGAGAGCCCATCCTTGCTTTGGCTTTGTGGGAAGTCTGTGTTATACCCTGGCCTTGTCTGGTGTTTCACTTGGTTATGATATTGTCTGGCTTCATGTCATGTTTCATCTCACACATGTCGTACCATTTGTTCAAACATAAGAGGTGCAGTGATTCTGTGGAAAGAGCAGAGTTTAGAGTGAGGCTGCCTGAGGTTGTCTTCAGACTTGCAGCCTCTCTGAGTCTTTATGATACCAAGTCCTCAGGAGTTTTGTGAAGGCCAGTGACATAATGCATGTGAAAATGTCATGCAAAATGCAAAGAGTTATATAGATATTATTTACAGTTTTATTTATTACCTTCCAATCTATAGACTAAGACTCACATTTTAATGAAAGGTTTCAAGAGTGTGACAATTCATTTTTGTTAAAATATAATTAATCTTTCAAGTCATTCATAGAGAATAGGAATAAACTTTTTTATTAACCTTTAACGGCATGTTTGGATGGTGTTTGGATGGTGTTTGGATGGTTGGTCCGAGTTTTGAGAATCTATTTTCAGGATTTTTCTTTTTTTAGTTTAAAAAGTCAATGCATCATCCTCAATGACTTTAATGGAGATTAAGTGAATAAAGTTCACAATATTGTCAATGTTAATTTAAAAACTACATCAGCTCTCTCAGACTCAAGGAGTTGGGAATGGTAAGAAAAGTCGATGGTCTGGCTTCAGGGATGCCACTGATAATTGGCTCAAGATTCTTCTTTTTTGTTTCGTCTTGCCCCCTCTCCTCACTCTGACTCCTCTCCTCAAGAATCTGTCATGGCTCCCTGTTGTCCAATGGGCTCTCCAAAGTCTGGCTGGTGTCCTCTTTCTTTAACATTTTTCTCTCAGTCTCTCCTGCTGGTGATCTGTGTTTGGGTCTTTGTGCACTGCATTCTCCTACAGATTTACTGTCAACTTGCACATTAGTTTTTGTAAGATTAGCATCCCCAAGGTGCGCCTCCAGCAGAGTGCTGCCATCGTGACATTCCGTGCCTTTTCTCCTACAAGAAAGATATGCTTTCTATACTTTATTCAGTGCCAGTCTCACTTTCTGCAGGAATTTGTCCTACATAGAACAGAGAAGAGGACCATGCCCCTTAAGGTCGTACATACTCACAGCCAGTCGGAAAGTTCTCACAAGATGGGTTGCTTTTCAAAATGAAGAGATCCTGGTAACTGTGTTCTAACAGATCTCTGTTAGGAACAATTGCCCCCTCTTGTGAACTTGCTTGGCTGCTACCTACATACCTCATCTATCTTATAGGCTGAGCAAGTTGAGACATATTTGACTCTGTAAAATGACATAGCTTCTATCACAGTGTCCACATAGAGTGCACTCTCAATAAAATTCACTAAATGCATTAAAATCATGGGTTCTCATAGATCTTTCGAGGCCCTGGCCATTGAATCAGGAAACTCCCCAAATGCTGGTGAGCTCAGGTATCCCTCCCTGGCACATACGAAATAGGATCAAAGCATGAAGACAGTGATTGGAAGGGATTTGTTTAGAATAGTACCTGTGTTTTCCATTTCTGTAACAGACTACCATACGTTTAGTGACTTAAAACAACACAAATTTATTATCTTATAGTCCTGCAAGTTGGAAATCTGACATAGGTCTCACTAGGCTAATATCAAAGTATGAGCAGAACTGTGTTCCTTTCTAGAGCCCTAGGGGAGAATCCATTTTCTTGACTTTTCCAGTTTATAGAAATTTTCCATGTTCATGGCCTCTTCCTCCCTCTTCAAAACCAGTAATGTTGCCTCTCACTGATCATTCTTCCATATTTATATCTCCCCCGACTGTCTCTTCCACCTCCTTCTTCTGCTTTTAAAGGCCTGTGTAATTACATTGGGTCCCTCTCGATAATCCAGGATACTGTCCCTTTTTTAAGGTCAGCTTATTAGCAATATCAATTCCACCTGCAAACTAATTTGACTTCGCTCTGTAACCTAACATATTCACAGCTTCTAGGGATTAGGGCATGGACATATTTGGGAGAGCCATTATTATGCCTCCCAAAAATAGAAACTAAGATATATGGTTCCTGAATCTACTTTTTCTTCACCCAGAGTGAAGGCATTCATATATTTAAGAGATATCCACATGGAGGTCTCATCTATTGAAAGACTGTGGGCCATGGCCATGATTGAACCATTGATAAATCAGTCAACACAAAACCCATCAATCAGCTACCCAAACAGCACGCACTGACTGATACCTAAAGATTCTGAGGCAATTGATCTCATCACGGGGCATGAGAGGGAAGGGCCTAAAGGGACATGAAACAGTAATGAAGGCTTCTGAGAGGAGTGCACACATCTGCTGACTCTTGAAGGAGACATAGGTCATACAAAGGTTTTCACTGGACAGATAAGGTTGGGAGGACATTTCTAGCAGAGGACACAGAATGTGCAAGGTATAGAGGGGCAGACCAATACAGCATGTTCAAGAATCAGCCAGTAGTTCTCCTTCTGCCATTGAGGAACCTGTGGAGGCCTGCTGGGATCAGGATCTCTAAAATGCCAAATATGCCTGAAAGGATATGGCCCGCAGTCATTTTTGCTGGAAGCGTCTTCCAAACCAGAGGGAACACACAGCTCTTCTTAAAATTGAAGGTGCCTAAGATGCCTGAGATGAAGCCGGATTTTAGTTAGGCAAGAGATATGTTTATGTGTACAAAGCAAAGGATAATACAGTGTGTCCTGGTAGCAAACCAAAGCCTGAGTTATCTGGGAAAAGGTCACTTGCTCCCGTGGAAACAGTAGCGTGGTTGGTCCCAAATCCTGAAGCAACCTCTCTGTGAAGGCCATAGGACACGGAATCTGTGTTGTGTTGTACCCCTTAAGGATTAAAAGCTATTACAAATAAACAAAATTCTGGGGGGAAAAAGAATTAGACAGACGGTGCTCCTCAAAATTCACATGCTGGTCTTAAACCCTGGTATCTCAGAATGCGACTGTGTTTGGAGCTAAGGCCTTTGAAAAGGTAAGTAAGAGTATGCTGGCCACGGTGTCTCATGCCTGTAATCGCAGCACTTTGGGAGTCTGAGGTGGGTGGATCACTTGAGCCCAGAAGTTCGAGACCAGCCTGGGCAACATGGTGAACCCCCATCTGTACTAAAAACACAAAACTTAGCTGGGCATGGTGGCATGCACCTGTAATCCCAGTTACTTGGGAGACTGAGGCAGGGAAATCACTTGAACCCAGGAAGTGTAGGTTGCAATGAGCTGAGATTATGCCACTGAACCCCAGTCTGGGTGACAGTGCAAGATTTGGTCTCAAAACAAACAAGCAAACAAAACACAAAGGTAAGGTAAAATGAGATCATCAGGGTGGGCCCTAATCCAATAGAACTGGTGTCCTTATAAGAAGAAGAGACAAGGACACAGATAGACATAGAGGAAGGACCTTGTGAAGACACAAGAAGAAGATGGTCATTTGCAAGCCAAGGAGAGAGACTTCAGAAGAAATCAACCCTGTCAACACCTTCATCTTGGACTTTTAAATTTCCGTAGGTGTGAGAAGATAAATTTCTGTTGTTTAAGACACCCAGTCTGTGGTACTTTGTTATAGTATCCCTAGAAAATGAACACAGCAGGTCATAAAAAGCTATAAAAATCACTGAATAACATAGATTCTGGATGTGCTGAGGTACCACTCAGATCTCCCTTCAGGACTGATGGCTTATTCCCCTAGCTGCTGGCAGACTTCTCTCAGCTGCTGGTTCTCTTCAGGACTTGTCTTGGATCAAGGATTGCCCTTTCCAAGGCTATGCCTCTGTACCTATGGTAGCCTGAATCTGAGATTTGTTGCATGTGGGTATTAAGGCTTGGTCCTCCTGCCCAGCTTGGGTCAACCCTGAAAGGTCATCTAGCATTAGAGCTTCCTTTGCAGTTGACTGAGGCCTTTGTCGGGACTGCATCACAACCCAGTTTCTTCTCTTCAATCCTACCTCTTTCTGACCCCTTCTCTTCCTCATGAATTGTTAACAAGAGTGCTGATACATTCCTGCATGCTAATATTTGTCTCAGGGTCTATTTCTTGAAGAACTCAGCCTGTGACATTATAATAAAGAAATCAGACTTTATTTGGACAACTTTGGGGAGCTATTGAAGCTCATATTCTGATGTGGTATGATTTGTAGTGTGGCTGCTTTGAAGGGCAAATCAAAGAGGGTCAGACTGGATGCAGGGAGACCAGTTAGACATAGGGAGAGTAGGCAAAGGTAATGGAGGCCTCGTTGTTAATAGTTATTGTTCACTCAAGGCTTCTCTTGAATTCTCTCTTCTCTGGGAAACTCAACATCATTCCAGTATAAGCAATGCATGGTCCTAGCTTGACTGGCATTTACTTCTTGTTCAGAGCATTTGAAGGAAGTTCATGTCAGATCTGTTTTCCAAGATGGGAGAGCCGATCAAGACCACAGATGAATGTATCATGGGTGAATGATGATGGCTTAATGCGCTTGTACATCTCCAGGGATCCAGACAGAAATCAGAAAATAAGGGATGCACTTTCTCCTTCCAGCCTGCAAGTGTCACATGAGCTTATTTCTGGCTGGATGCAAGCTCTCACACACCAGCCCCGATTAGCTGTGACTCTCCCCTCCAAGCATGCCCTGGTCAGCCCCTGAGCATTTGCTCGTGCCATTGCCTGTGACTGGACTGTATCTCCCTCTGCTCCTTGACCTTCATTTAACTTATTCATCCACTGATCTATCTTTTCTGCACTCAGTGCTTCCAGGAAACCTTTCCTGATGGCCTCCTTCAAGCCGGATTATGTATATTTTTACAATATCTTTTTTTCCTTTAATCACAAGACCACAAACTCTAGACCATGTTTTCTTAGAGATTTGGGCAAAATAAATACTCTTCTTCCCATTCAAGGTTCTGACCATTAAAGAATACATATACAAAGAACTGATGGCCAAATGGGGATCCCTTTATCTATTCTAACAATGGTTGCAGAACACTTAGTGACCACCAAACCTGGAGACTGTAGTAAACTGTCTCCAAGCTTATGGCTTAGACCTGGGAATGAGAGGTAGCTACTACTTGCCTTTCTGTGTTTAAACCTCAGGACACACAGACTTGCACAAACCACAGGCAATAGAGCATAGCTTGTAGAGTGAGTTCCAAATCCCTTAGCTATCCAACTTTGTAAAAAAGGACTGCAGTTATACCATCATCAACCAAAGACGTCAACAGGGAGCAGATTAGAGAGAGAGGGAGAATGGTGGGCTTTTCCCCAGAAACAGGGAAGTCCTGCCCTGCTGGGATCATAATAGGAAGGTGGGGAAGGGAAGGAGATGTGTAGCACCAGAGTCTGGATGGCAAAGGGAAGAGGGAGAGTCTTTGAGGCAGCATCCCTGACCACTAGGAAAATGGAGCTCATTAAATTTAAACTGACCAATTGGATTAGATGGAAGGAGGAAACAGGGAGTGGCAAGTGAGAAGGTGGAGAATCAGAGTTCCCACCATGACATTTCCCTACATAAGGAAAATGGGTGGATAAAGGCAAAAGTTTCCACCGTTAGGAGATGAAGTGGGAACATGGGGGAAAGAGCACACGGGGCTTTTCATCCAGGCCTGTTGGCTTTTATGTCCCTAGCCACTGGCATGAAACCAGCCCAACATAGGTATCAGTTAGTGCTTGCTGACAGAATGGGTGAATGGACCATGGAATACTACTCAGTCGTGAAAAAGAATGAAATCATATTCTTTCCAGCAGCCTGGATGGAACTGGAGGCCACTATCCTAACTGAAATAACTCATAAAGTCCAATGCCATATGTTCTCACTTAAAAGTGGGAGGTAAACAAAGGGTACAGATGGACATAGACAGTAGAATAATAGACACTGGATACAACAAAAGGTGGGAGGGTGGGAGGAATGTGAGGGTTGAAAACTACCTATTGGGTACAGTGTTCATTCTTCAGGTGATGGGTACACTAAGAGCCCAGATTTTACCACTATGTGATATATGCATGGAAGGAACCTGCACTTGTAACCCCCCAAATATATGAAAATACATTGATTTAAAAATCAAAATAAAAGCATAAAAATAAATAAATTACCATAGACTTATGACAACAGGAAAAAAAAAAAAGGAATGGATGAATGGGTGAGGAGTGACAGTGGCTGATGAATTTGTGGTCATGCCCTTCTTTCCATTTCTCCCAGTTACTAATTAGTATCGCTGGGCTTTGTGGTATAAATGGAACTCATTCTCAACGTCACAAGCCTGTCACTGAAAGCCCCTCAGAATCTTTTGCAACCTCACCTTTTGTCACATCCATCATGAAGTTGTGTTGTCATCTAAGATGAGCTCCTGCTAGGTGGGCACTGGGAGGTGGACAGAACGTAGGACCAAGAGCCTGACTGTGCCGCTGCCCCAGGCCTCAGTGGCTCCTTGTTAACCTAATGAAGTGAGCGCTGTGTAGAGCTAAGCAGGCCTTGTTATCTGACAAGGGACAACACAGTAGAGAAGTTGGATGCTGGGAGTGGGTGGGGATCTGTGCTTCAACCACCTGTGGTGGAGGAGAAGCAGGGCAGATGCCTCAGTAAGGACTCAAAAGACTGACCAGGGCTTATGGTCCTCTGGAATCAGGGAGGTGTCAGAACCAACTGCAGCCTCAGTGGAGAACTAAAAAGCTGGGACAGGGAACTGGAGGCCATCACCCCATTGTAGGAGTTAGCCCACCCAGACAGGGATTACGAGTGGTCTCTCAGAAGGCAAGTCTCCTTATCTGAGTCCACGGATTCCAGCCCTGATACATGTTGGTTGCTCCGGGTTGGGCGTGAGGGGCATGCTGTTTTCCCACACTGGTGGAGACAGGCTTACTTCTTGTTGCACTGTGGTGGATGCTGTGATGTGCTGCTGAAGTCTCCCTTCAGTAAGGTCTGATGATCTCAGCTGTAGAGGGTAGTGTCGGCAGACAAATTTGAAGTCTGTCAACCTCTTTAAGGATGCTGTCAGAAACTACCCACTTAAGATCACATCCCTTCTTGGGGTGGCCTGTCCAATGAATAGTAGATATGGGAGTATAAAGTTTCTTGGCTCAACTTGAGGCAAAGATGAAAGGTCATTCTAATGCTGGAGCTCCCCATAGCGTCAGCTGAGTCTGGTATTTGGTGTGCATCATGCTTGATTTTCTCCTTTTGTTAACCAATTTCCCTCCCCTCCTCTCCTTTCCCCTCCCTTCTGTTTTAGTCCATTTTCACGGTGCTGATAAAGACATACCTGAGAGTGGGCAATTTACAAACGAAAGAGGTTTATTGGACTCACAGTTCCACGTGGCTGGGGAGGTTTCACAATCATGGCTGAAGGTGAAAGGCACGTCTCACCTGGCGGCAGACAAGAGATGAGAGCTTGTGCAGGGAAAGTCCCATTTTTAAAACCAAGAGACCTCATGAGACTTATTCACTATCATGAGAACAGCACAGAAAAGACCCACCCCCATGATTCAGTTATCTTCCACTGTGTCTCTCCCACAACACGTGGGAATCATAGGAGCTACAAGATGAGATTTGGGTGGGGACACAGAGCCAAACCATATCACCTTCCCTTCCACGGGCTTTGATCTGATCAATACTCTTAAACATACTACATGCTAGACACCTCCTGGGGAACCCAATGTGGGACAAACTGAAAACTGTCAAATGTCTAAACAAATTCCAGTAAGGAGGAATGACTTTCTCTCAAGCTCAATGGTCCCATTCTGTGGTCATCTTGATTGTAGAAAATCCTCCCTGAGCAGACACCTTCATCCATTGGTTCCTATTCTTTCTCTCAGTGTTAGCAGAGTGAACCAGAATTTGTGACGCTTGAGGACTGTTTTAGCTGAAATTAGTAATCAATAAAATCTACGGTCGATAGGCACAGGGCAAAATAAATAGTCACACGAAGGTGACCAACCCTAATTTAATGAGAGTGATTCATCACTTTAAGCAAAGTGGTATTGGCCCCAGAAATTGGAATTGGATCCTTTAGGAGGGATACTAGGAGGGCCTGGGGAAGAGGAAAGGAGGGCAGCGCATACGTGGGATCGCAGGCCTGTTCGTTCTATTGATGCCCCCGCACACAATAAATGGACCTTTCCGCAGCAAAGCTGTCACAGAGCAACATTTATAGTTACATTTAGATGGGAAAATTATTAGCATAAATATGTTTGGTGTCCCAAAACACAAGTACTGATTAGCTAGTGAGGACAGCATTAGGAGACTCATTAAGAAATATGTTTTTGTCCTTGCACTGGCCTGAGCATCACAATTACCATCCACACCCACACAAAATGCAAATATAGTTGTAAAACAAATTTTGAAAATTGAGTCCCTCAAGCTTCCTGGTTTCCATGCCAATCGTGTACATCTGATGTCAGTTGGATTCTGACTGCATGAAAAACACATCTTGTTCTAGCCCTTCCATAGCTTCCTAAAACATGTGGCTGACAATTTTTACTGTGTGTGTAAAAAATAAGGCTGTATTGTTAAGGCCCCTTTCGTGGGACATTTCACTACTTGGAACTGAAAGCATCTGTGCTGTTCTTTCAGTGACTTGCCTTTTGTGGGATCTCCCTTTCAGTAGATCTTTCCTTTCCTGCTGGTTTAAGTTTCAGCCTAAAAAACAGCTACAACCCTTTTTCATCCCACTTCTTTTCAACCTACCACTTCTTTTCACTTCCAAACTTCTTGTGTGTGTGTTCCAGTAAGACTTTATTCACAGACACTAAAATTTAAATTTCATATCGTTTTTCACATGTCACAAAATATTCTTCCCCCACCCCAAACCCTTTACAAGTGGGAAAACCATTCTTAGCTCACAGGCCATACAGTAACAGACTGTTGACCTCTGCACTGTAGTGACCAAGAGCACAGCTTCTGGAGCCGGATTGCTTGAGGTTGAATTGGTTCTGTTGTTTGCTAGCTGTGTGACCTTGGGCAAGTTACTTGATGTTTTTGCACCTCAAATCCCCATCTGTGAAATGGGGAAGTGGCACCATTCTGTATGATTTTTTAATTATTTATTTATTTATTTTTTGAGACAGAGTCTTGCTCTGTCACCCGGGCTGGAGTACAGTGGCGAAATCAGCCCACTGCAACCTCTGCCTCCTGGCTTCAAGCGATTCTCCTGCCTCAGTCTCCCGAGTAGCTAGGATTACAGGCACCCACCACCACGCCTGGCTAATTTTTTGTATTTTTAGTAGTGACGGGGTTTCACTGTATTAGTCAAGATGGTCTTGATCTCCTGACCTCGTGATGTGCCCGCCTCAGCCTCACAAAATATTGGGATCACAGGCGTGAGCCACATTTTGTATGATGATCTTCTCCTTCTCCCTCTCCTTCTCCTTCTCTACATGTGAACAACGTGTAGATTTGTTACATGGGTATACATGTGCCATGTTGGTTTGCTGCACCCATTAATGCATCATTTACACTAGGTATTTCTCCTAATGCCATCACTCCGCCAGCCCCCACCCTGAAAAACCCCAGTTTGTGATGTTCCCTGCCCTGCGTCCAAGTGTTCTCATTGTTCAATTCCCACCTATGAATGAGAACATGTGGTGTTTGGTTTTCTGTCCTAGTGGTAGGTTGCTGAGAATGATGGTTTCCAGCTTCATCCAAATCCCTGCAAACGACATGAACTCATTCTATTTTATGGCTGCATAATATTCCATGGTGCATATGTGCCACATTTTCTTAATCCAGTTTATTATTTATGGGCATTTGGGTTGGTTACAAGTCTTAGATATTGTGAATACTGCCACAATAAACATACATGTGCATGTGTCTTTATAGTAGCATGATTTATAATCACTTGGATACATACCCAGCAATGGGATCGCTGGGTCAAATGGTATTTCTAGTTCTAGATCCTTAAGAAGTTGCCACACTGTCTTCCACAAGAGTTTAGCTCATTTACACTCCAACCAACAGTGTAAAAGCGTTCTTGTTTCTCCACATCCTCTCCAGCATCTGTTGTTTCCTGACTTTTGAATGATCACTATTCTAACTGGCGTGAAATGGTATCTCATTGTGGTTTTGATTTGCATTTCTCTGATAACCAGTGATGATGAGCATTTTTTCATGTGTCTATTGGCTGCATAAATGTCTTCTTTTGAGAAGTGTCTGTTCATATCCTTTGCCCACTTTTTGATGGGGTTGTTTTTTTCTTGTAAATTTGTTTCTTTGTAGATTCTGGGTATTAGCCCTTTGTCAGACGGGTAGATTGCAAAGATTTTCTCCTGTTCTGTGGGTTGCCTGTTCACTCTGATGATAGTTTCTTTTGCCGTGCAGAATATCTGTAGTTTAACTAGATCCGGTTTATCTATTTTGGCTTTTGTTGCCATTGCTTTTGGTGTTTTGTTGCCCATGCCTATGTCCTGAATGGTATTGCCTAGGTTTTCTTCTAAGGATTTTATGGTTTTAGGTCTAACATTTAAATCTTTAATCCATCTTGAATTAATTTTTGTATAAGGTGTAAGGAAGTGATCCAGTTTCAGCTTTCTACATATGACTAGCCAGTTTTCCCAGCACCATTTATTAAATAGAGAATCTTTTCCCTATTGCTTGTTTTTGTCAGGTTTGTCAAAGATCAGATGGTTGTAGATGTGTGGTGTTATTTCTGAGGACTCTGTTCTGTTCCATTGGTCTATATATCTTTTTTGGTACCAGTACCATGCTGTTTTGGTTACTGTAGCCTTGTAGTGTAGTTTGAAGTCAGGTAGAGTGATGCTTCCAGCTTTGTTCTTTTTGGTTAGGATTGTCTTGGCAATGCAGGCACTTTTTTGGTTCCATATGAACTTTAAAGTAGTTTTTTTCAATTCTGTGAAGAAAGTCATTGGTAGCTTGATGGGGATGGCATTGAATCTATAAATTACCTTGGGCAATATGGCCATTTTCACGATATTGATTCTTCCTATCCATGAGCATGGAATATTCTTCCATTTGTATGTGTCCTCTTTTATTTCATTGAGCAGTGGTTTGTAGTTCTCCTTGAAGAGGCCCTTCACATGCCTTGTAAGTTGGATTCCTAGGTATTTTATTCTCTCTGTAGCAATTGTGAATGGGAATTCACTCGTGATTTGGCTGTCTGTTATTGGTGTATAGGAATGCTTGTGATTTTTGCACATTGATTTTTTATCCTGAGACTTTGCTGAAGTTGCTTATCAGCTTAAGGAGATTTTGGGCGGTGATGGTGGGGTTTTCTAAATATACAATCATGTTATCTGCAAGCAGGGATAATTTGACTTCCTCTTTTCCTAATTAAACACCGTTTATTTATTTCTCTTGCCTGATTGCCCTGGCCAGAACTTCCAACACTATGTTGAATAGGAGTGATGAGAGAGAGAATCCCTGTCTTGTGCCAGTTTTCAAAGGGAATGCTTCCAATGTTTGCCCATTCAGTATGATATTGGCTGTGGATTTGTCATAAATACCTCTTATTATTTTGAGATACGTTCCATCAATAACTAGTTTATTGAGAGTTTTCAGTATGAAGGGCTGTGGAATTTTGTCGAAGGCCTTTTCTGCATCTATTGTGATAATCATGTGGTTTTTGTCATTGGTTCTGTTTATGGGATGAATTACGTTTATTGATTTGCGTATGTTGAACCAGCCTTGCATCCCAGGGATGAAGTCTACTTGATCGTGGTGGATAAGCTTTTAGATGTGCTGCTGGATTTGGTTTGCCAGTATTTTATTGAGGATTTTTGCATCGATGTTCATCAGGGATATTGGTCTAATCTCTTTTCTTGTTGTGTCTCTGCCAGGTTTTGGTATGAGCATGATGCTGGTCTCACAGAATGAGTTAGGGAGGATTCCCTTTTTTTATACTGATTGGAATAATTTCAGAAGGAATGGTACCTGCTCCTCTTTGTACCTCTGGTAGAATTCGACTGTGAATCTGTCTGGTCCTGGGCTTTTTTTGGTTGGTAGGCTATTAATTATTGCCTCAATTTCAGAGACTGTTATTGGTCTGTTCAGAGATTCAACTTCTTCCTAGTTTAGTCTTGGAGGGTGTATGTGTCCAGGAATTTATCCATTTCTTCGAGATTTTCCAGTTTATTTTCGTAGAGGTGTTTATAGTATTCTCTGATGGTAGTTTGTATTTCTGTGGGATCGGTGGTGATATCCCCTTTATCATTTTTTATTGCATCTATTTGATTCTTCTCTTTTCTTCTTCATTAGTTTTGCTAGCGGTCTATCAATTTTTTGATGTTTTTTCAAAAAAACAGCTCCTAGATTCATTGATTTTTTGAAGGGTTTTTTTGTGTCTCTATCTCCTTCAGTTCTGCTCTGATCTTAGTTGTTTCTTGCCTTCTGCTAGCTTTTGAATGTGTTTGCTCTTGTTTCTCTAGTTCTTTTAAATGTGATGTTAGGGTATCGATTTTAGATCTTTCCTGATTTCTCTTGTGGGCATTTAGTGCTATAAATTTCCTTCTACACACTGCTTTAAATGTGTCCCAGAGATTCTGATATGTTGTGTCTTTGTTCTCATTGGTTTCAAAGAACATCTTTATTTCTGCCTTCATTTTGTTATTTACCCAGTAGTCATTCAGGACCAGGTTGTTCAGTTTCCATGTAGTTGTGCAGTTTTGAGTGAGTTTCTTAATCCTGAGTTCTAATTTGATTGCACTGTGGTCTGAGAGACAGTTTGTTATAATTTCTGTTCTTTTACATTTGCTGAGAAGTGCTTTACTTCCAGCTCTGTGGTCAATTTTGGAATAAGTGTGATGTGGTGCTGAGAAGAATGTATATTCTATTGATTTGGGGTGGAGAGTTCTGTAGATGTCTATTAGGTCTGCCTGGTGCAGAGCTGAGTTCAATTCCTGGATATCCTTGTTAACTTTCTGTCTCATTGATCTGTCTAATATTGACAGTGGAGTGTTAAAGTCTCCCATTATTATTGTGTGGGAGTCTAAGTCTCTTTGTAGGTCTCTTAGGACTTGCTCTATGAATCTGGGTGCTCCTATATTGGGTGCATATATATTTAGGATAGTTAGCTTTTCTTGTTGAATTGATCCCTTTATCATTATGTAATGACCTTCTTTGTCTCTTTTGATCTTTGTTGGTTTAAAGTCTGTTTCATCGGAGACTAGGATTGCAACCCTTGCTTCTTTATGTTTTCCATTTGCTTGGTAGATCTTTCTCCATCCCTTTATTTTGAGCCTATGTGTGTCTCTGCACGTGAGATGGGTCTCCTGAACACAGCACACTGATGGGCCTTGATTCTTTATCCAATTTGCCATTCTATGTCTTTTAATTGGGGCATTTAACCCATTTACATTTAAGGTTAATATTGTTATGTGTGAATTTGATCCTGTCATTATGAGATTAGCTGGTTATTTTGCCCATTAATTGATGCAGTTTCTTCATGGCATCAGTGGTCTTTACAATTTGGCATGTTTTTGCAGTGGCTGGTACCAGTTGTTCCTTTCCATGTTTACTGCTTCCTTCCTGAGCTCTTGTAAGGCAGGCCTGGTGGTGACAAAATCTCTCAGCATTTGCTTGTCTGTAAAGGATTTTATTTCTTCTTCACTTATGAAGCTTAGTTTGGCTGGATATGAGATTCTGGGTTGAAAATTCTTTTCTTTAAGAATGTTGAATATTGGCCCCCACTCTCTTCTGGCTTATAGCGTTTCTGCTGAGAAATCCACTGTTAGTCTGATTGTCTTCCCTTTATGGGTAACCTGACCTTTCTCTCTGGCTGCCCTTAACATTTTTTCCTTCATTTCAACCTTGGTGAATCTGACAATTATGTGTCTTGGGGTTGCTCTTCTCGAGGAGTATCTTTGTGGTGTTCTCTGTATATCCTGAATTTGAATATTGGCCTGCCTTGCTAGGCTGAGGAAGTTCTCCTGGATAATATCCTGAAGAATGTTTTCCAACTTGGTTCCATTCTTCCTGTCACTTTCAGGTACACCAATCAAATGTAGATTTGGTCTTTTCACATAGTCCCATATTTCTTGGAGGCTTTGTTCATTTCTTTTTACTCTTTTTTTCTCTAACCTTGTCTTCTCACTTTATTTCATTAATTTGATCTTCAATCACTGAAGCCCTTTCTTCCACTTGATTGAATCAGCTATTGAAGCTTGTGCATGCGTCATGAAGTTCTCGTGCCATGGTTTTCAGGTCCATCAGGTCATTTAAGGTCTTCTCTATACTGTTTATTCTAGTTAGCCATTCGTCTAATCTTTTTTCAAGGTTTTTAGCTTCCTTGTGATGGGTTAGAACATGCTCCTTTAGCTCAGAGAGGTTTATTATTACCGATCTTCTGAAGCCTACTTCTGTCAACTTGTCAAAATCATTCTCGGTCCAGCTTTGTTCTGTTGCTGGCGAGGAGCTGTGATCCTTTGGAGGAGAAAAGGTGCTCTGGTTTTTAGAATTATCAGCTTTTCTGCTCTGGCTTCTCCCCCATCTTTGTGGTTTTATCTACCTTTGGTCTTTGATGTTGGTGACCTACAGATGGGACTTTGGTGTCAATGTCTTTTTTGTTTATGCTGATGCTATTCCTTTCTGTTAGTTTTCCTTCTAACAGTCAGATCCCTCAGCTGCAGGTCTGTTGGAGTTTGCTGGAGGTCCACTCCAGACCCTGTTTTTCTGGGTATCACCAGTGAAGGCTGCAGAACAGCAAATATTGTTGCCGGATCCTTCCTCTGGAAATTTCATCCCAGAGGGGCACCTGCCTGTATGTGGTATCTGTTGGCCCCTACTGAGAGGTGTCTGTAAGTTAGGCTATAAGGGGTGTCAGAGACCCATTGGAGGAGGCAGTCTGTCTGTTCTCAGAGCTCAAACGCCATGCTGGAAGGACCACTGGTCTCTTCAGAGCTCAGTTGGAAATGCAGAAATAACTTGTCTTCTGCATCAATCACACTGGGATCTGCAGACTGGAGCTGTTCCTCTTCAGCCATCTTGGAATGGAGCTGCCACATTCTGTATGATTTTGAAGGGAGTAACTTGATCAGTGAAGAATACCTAATAAGTATTTAATAAATATTAACTGTCGTAATATTACGTTGTCATATTTTCATGTAATTCTCATCATGACTCTACAAGCCATGGTACCAGTGTTTTAGTGGAGAAGGACATGGTCAGTGGTTCAGCTGGACCTGACTCCATGGTATTTGCGGGGTGGACTCATCTGCTACTTTTGCCCCATTCACTCCCAAACTTCTTGGAATGACTTGCATACCTGCATCCTTGGCCTTCTAATACCTTGCCCTTTTTCCTCTTGTAACATGAACTCCATCCCTCTGTTAAGAAATCTCTTGAAAGTCTTTAGAAACATCTAAATTGCCAAGCCCAATGGATCCATTTTAGTCCCCAGATATAGTGTCTTTCACTTGTGCTCTTTTGCTCAAAGCTGCTGCTTCTGTGGCCTTCATGAACTATTCATGCTGTCTACCATATTGAAGCTTTCTCTTCTTTCCCCCTCCTTCACTCACTTGTAAGTTTCCTCTGAATGCCTTTGTCCTCTTCTTCTCTTTATCTGCACTATTTGTTTTTTCAATCTCATCTGTGTGTGTCAAGAAAGACTCCATGTAGGTGGTCTCCACATCTCCATGCTGGTCCTTACCTCCAGAACTAGGTCTTGCAACTAACTGTACACCCCTAGCCTCCATGTCTGAATGTACCTCAAATGTGGTATATCTGAAATAAAACTCTTGGCATTCTCTCACAAGCCTATATTTTTTAGGACCTGGTAATGGAGCTCTGGCTTGGTTTAGAGGCCAGATTTATAGCAAGTGTCTCAGTTTTTCTACCAAATTCCTTCCCCTGAGATAGCATATTGATCATGTACCAACAACTGTAGACTCTGGAGGAAATCAGACTTTCAGGTACTGGGAAGGAGATCTTTCCCACACAAAGTCAGTTTGAAAGGTGCATGGAGTTTCTATGTAGAAAATTCCCAGTTGCCATGAATGCCACCTCCATTCCTCCAGCCATCGAGGTGTGGAAAACTTGAGTTGTTGGTGTTTTACCATGTATCTTACCCTCATATTTGTTGGTTTTCCATCCCTGCCCCTTCTACCTGAGCAGTATTTGGACACTTCTTTCCACATTTGTTTCCCTAGTTTGCTCCCCTTTCAATTCTTGCTCAGTTTTTTTGCAACTCACTCTTAAATGGTCTTCCTGCCTCTATTCTCTCCCTTAGCCAATCTGTCACATATTCAGTCACCAAATTCATCCTCTTAAATGGCATTTACAAATTTTCAGTAATGTTCTCAGAACCTTCCATGATTTCCATTGCCTATGAAATAAGGTTTGAACTTTATGGCCTGACATTCAAAACTTTCCCTATCTGTATACAAGCCTTTCACCTTCTTGGTTAGGTTTATTCTCCAAAATTTTATTTTATTTTTGGTGTTATTGGCAGTCTATTATTCTATTCTATTGGCAAATTATTCTATTTGGTGTAATCTTTAGTGTTTTCTACATACAAGATGATGCCAGTTGCAGGCAGAGATAATTTACGTCTTCCTTTCAATCTGGATGCCTCTTATTCTTTTTCTTCCCTAATTGTTCTGGCCAGCACTTTCAGTAAAATGGTGACTAGAAGTGGCAACACTGAAGAAGGAAATTAAGACAGGCACAAATAAATGGAAAGATATACTGTGGTCATAGATTGATCATGTTACAATATCTATACTTCCTAAAGCAATCTATAAATTCAATTCAGTTCCTATGAAAACATCGAAGACATTTCTTACAGAAATTTAAAAAATTCTGAAAATCATTTGGAATCACAAAAGACTTTGAATAGCTCAAGTTATTGAGCTAAACTTGAGCAAGAAGAACAAAGCTGCTGGCATCCCATTTCTTGATTTCAAAATATATTATGAAGCTATAGTAATCAAAACAGTATGGTACTGTCATAAAAATAGACATATAGAACAATGGAACAAAATGGATACCACAGAAATAAACCCATGAATATATGGTCAACAGGTCATCAACAAGGGTGCCAAAAACATAGAATAGGATAACGAGAGTCTCTTCAAAAAGTAATGTTGGGAAAACTGGATATCTGCAAGAAAAAGAGTGAAATCAAACTCTTATCTTACACCATATGCAAAAATCAATGCAAATTGGATTAACAATTTAAACCTAAGATCTGAAATTGTAAAACTCCTAGAACAAAACAGGGAAAAAACTTCTTGACATTGGTCTTGGCAATCTTTTTTTTTTTTTTTTTTTAAATATGACAACAAAATACAGGTAACTATAGCAAAAATAGACAAAAGGAACTACATCAAACTAAAAAGCTTCTGTATATCGGCCAGGTGCCCTGGCTCAAGCCTGTAATCCCTGCACTTCAGGAGGCTGAGGCGAGTGGATCACCTGAGGTCAGGAGTTTGAGACCAGCCTGGCCAACATGGCGAAACTCCGTCTCTACTAAAAATACAAAAATTAGCCAGGCATGGTGACACACACCTATAATCCCAGCTACTTGGGAGGCTGAGGCAGGGAATACTTGAACCTGGGAGAGCCTGGGAGAGTGAGGCTCTATCTCAAAAAAATAAAAAGCTTCTGTATATCAAAGGAAACAATGAACAGAATGAATGAAAACACAGCCTCCTGAATATAAGAAAATATTTGCAAACCAGCTATCTAATAAGGGATTAATTTCCAAGATATATAAACATTTCCTACAACCAAATAGCAAAACAACCCAAAATAACTTAATTTAAAAATGTGCAAAGGACTTGAACAGTCATTCTCCAAAGAAGATATACAAATGGTTGACAAAGATATGAAAAAGTGCTCAAAATCATAAATTCAATAGAGTATTATTCACCCTTAAAAAGAAGGAACCTACGATTTGTAACCTCACAGATGAAACTTGAAGACATTATGCTAAGTGAAATCAATCAGTCATAGAAAGACAAATACTCTATTATTCTTTGCAGATGCCAAGAGTCATCTAAAATAGTCAAATGTATAGAAGCAGGCAACAGAATGATGGTTACTAGGAGATGGTGGAAGGAGTATATGGAGAGCTGTTTAATGGGTATAAAGTTACATTATACAAGGTGAGTAAGTTCCAGAGATCTGCTGTGTAACATCGTGCCTGTAATTAAAAAATAAGGTATTGTGCCCTTAAAAATTTGTTAAGAGGGGAGATCTCATGTTTAAGTGTTCTTACCATGGAAAATCTAAAAAGGGACCTAAGGAAACTTTTAGAGGTCATAAGTGTGCTTATTACTTTGTGGCAATGGTAACAGGAGAGTATGCATATTTCCAAACTCATGAAATTGTACACCTTAGTTATGTTCAATTTTTTGCATACCATGTATACTTCAACAAAGCTGGGAGAAAAAAAGCCCTTTCCAGTCTGTTCCTGAGATCTTTTCATAATTATTCCCCATTCATGAATTTCCTGCTGCATTCAAACTGAGCTTCTGCATGAAACAAATCCTTCCAAATAGTCTAGGGAGAAACTGAGGGCCTCCTTTCTCCAGGGTCTGAGTTTGTTGGTGAATTATCAGTTCTTTATCTCAGGGGAAGGAGTGTGGTAGCAAAACTGAGACAGGTGCTATAGATTTGACCCCTACACCAAGCCAGGGTCCTGTTACTAGGCCCTACATTGTCAGAGCAAGGCTGAAGTCAGGCTGCCTGGATGCAGAGACCTTTGGGGGCCTCTATGTGGGGTCCAACTGAGGCCAGTGACTCTTAGGGTCTTGAATGGAGCTACAGAAGCAAGTGATGGTCATGCATCTTTCACCATGAGCCACAGAGATGAAGAGGTGGAGACACGGGCAAGATATGAAACTTTTTTTGTTTGTTTGTTTGTTTTTTGAGACGGAGTCTTGCTCTGTCGCCCAGGCTGGAGTGCAGGGGTGCGATCTTGTTGGATCACTGCAACCTCTGCCTCCCAGGATCAAGCAATTATCCAGCCTCAGCCCCCTCAATAGCTGCGACTACATACAGGTACATGCCACCATGCTCAGCTAAATTTTGTATTTTTAGTGGAGATGGGGTTTTTATGTGCATCACCTCTGTCCTCCCCCTACTGAAGTGCAGTAACTATACAGGCAAGGTTGTTTTCTTTGGTTCACTGCTTAACCTCCAGCACCCAGAACAGGGTCTGATGAGAATTCAATACACATTTTATGAATGGATACATTGAATTTGTCAAATAAATTCTCAACAGATTCAAATATAGAAATGCATTCCAGCAGATGGTTAATTTCTGTTTAGTTGAGGTGTTCTATTTTAGCCCTTTGATCCTGGAAAGTCACTCAAGTGAGCACCAGGAAAGAAGGGGCCAGTGGCTTCTTCAACAACGAAGCCCTTGAATAGCCTCTGGCCAAATAATATTGGAAAAACCTGAAAATATGCATGTCCAGTGTGAACAGCATGCAGTCACCATAAGCAACTTTGTTTACAAATCTGCACTTATTCTTTTAGTATCAAGAGAACATGAGAAAACCGCACACCTCATTGAGGGACAGGACAAGGAAGTTGCAAAGATCTGTGGCTCTTTGGCACCTTGAAATCACTCCCAAATTGTCTTCTATTGCCAAAATAAAGTTTTTATCTGTTTTAGAAGATAATTTTTAAGAGAAATGTGTTAAGTTCAGTGACACTGGGTTTTCTAGATGTTACTTATTTTTGGTGACCAGGTGCACTGCTGGGACCGCAGGCTGGCAGCTGGAAAGGCACTAACTGGCCCTTCAAGAAGTCCCTACATAATGGAATGTTGCTGCACACAGCAATGAGGGCCCTTGGGTTTGGAGTTCTTATGGAGCTCTCAGGGAGTGCTATCCTGTTCTCCCCACTCAGCCCCTAGAATCTACATAAAGCCAGCTTGGTTTTGTGCTTTATGGTATTCCCAAGGTTTTCCTTTACCTCATGACAACACAGGGACTGGATAAGGTTGCCTGGATTCCACCAAGGCATGTTTGTTTGTTTGTTTGTTTTGAGACAGGGTTTCACTCTGTCACCCAGGCTGGAGTGCAGTGGTACAATCTTGGCTCGGGTCACTGCAGCCTCCACCTCCTGGGTTCAAACGATTCATGTACCTCAGCCTCCCAAGTAGCTGGGATTACAGGCACATGCCACCAAGCACAGGTAACTTTTTTTGTATTTTTAATAGAGATGGGGTTTCACCATGTTGGCCAGGCTGGTCTCAAACTCCTGGTCTCAAGCAGTTCTCCTGCCTCGATCTTCCAAAGTGCTGGGATTACAGGCATGAACCACCACACCTGGCCCACCAATGCATATTCTTGCTAGGAACTCTCTGTTACTCTAATTCCACAATGATAGGTAGCCTTCAGAGTGGCTCTGATCTTTATTCTGATCCCTCTTCACAGGGCACTTGGTAAAACCTGCAGGCAAAGTGGCTCTGAGAAATGTCACTTCCAGGATTAGTCACTTACCTAGATTGGAAGGTCCTCTTCTTTCATTGTTCAAGCCTCTTCTCATTCCTGAGTTTTTTATTCCCCAGGTCTTATGTTGGAATATCACTTTCTCATCTTGGGTGATCCCCAGACTTTCTGTCTGCAATTATACAAACAACAAAACTCTTTACTGAAGACATCATTAAGTGGGTCAAATAAATAATTTCTAGGATATTAATATACACCCCAAATTGCAGTATGTGCCCATCTATTTTTGACTCATCGATAAATAACTGTCTCATCACAGCCTTACCAGTTTTGAGTATTATTACTTTTTATTAGGCTTTGCCAAATTAAAAGACAAACCATGATAAAATTTCATTAGTGGTTCAGTTTTATTCCTTTAATTATCCAAGAGACTGAGCAGTTCCTCATGTTGATTGGTCATTTGCATTTCTCCTTTTGGGATTTATCTTTAACCTCAATAAATTAATGTTTTTGCATTTTCTTCTGCCCCCAGAAATGCAAATCTATTTTTTGGTTTTTCTTCTGGGTGAACTCACAAATCAAAACAGCCAACACTCAGACTCATGCTAGTATATCTGTGTTGCATTACAATTATAGAACATGCTGTTCTTATTCACCATGTGCAGAATTAAACCCAGACTCAAAAATCAACAGGAGTTTTCAACTGGACTATCTTCTGTTATTTCATTCATATATGTGTGTGCCTGTGTGTATACATACACATGCATATATATATATTACATACACATATATATTCAATTATGTTTGTTTATATATATGTCTATGTATTCAACACAGATATACAGTTGACCCTTGAACAACATAGGGATGTAGGGAACTGACCCCCCACATGGTTAAAAATCCATGTATAACATTGACTCCTCCAGAAATAAACTAATAGCCTACTGTTGACTGAAAGCGTTATTGATAGCATAAATAGCTGATTAACACATATTTTGTATGTGTATTATATATTGTATTCTCATAATAAAGTAAGCTAGAGAAATGAAAATGTTACCAAGAAAATCTTAAATAAGAGAAACTTATTTACTATTCATTATGTGGAAATAAATGATCCTAAAGGTCTTCATCTTCCTCATCTTCACATTGAGTAGGCTCAAGAGGAGGAGGACGAGGAGGAGGAAGAGGAGAGGTTGGTTTTGCTGTCTCAGGGGTGGCAGAGGCAGAAGACAATCCATGTGTAAGTGGACACTCATAGTTCAAGGCCGTATTGTTCAAGGGTGAACTGCATATTCAATTTAAAGTATGTCAGACTTTAATGGAGAAGGTTGGGAGCTATAGATTTAGTAAGAGTATTCTCAAATTGAGCCGAAATGAAAGCCTGTGAATCAAAATATATTTTTTACAGTTCCTTTATAACCCCTGAGAATTAGCCTCTGGATTCAGCATAACAGAAAATGGACTGGTCTTTAAGGGTAACCCCTGGTGTGCTTCTTGTCTCTATGCCCTCGGCCTGCTCCTTCTGCTGTTAGATGTAAGGGTAGAAACCAGTATTTTGGTGTTTAAGTGATGTGTTCCTGTGTGTTTCTTCAAAATCCATAATGCTATATTGATGCCACTTCCTAAAGTGGTGGGTTTGCTCAGCTAAAATAGGAAGATGTGATGCATGCTTTTTTCCTCCACGGAAGTTTGTGTCTATTTCTAGGGTTTGCTCCAAGGGCTTGTTCTGGGCAGGAAGGGGGTTCTCAGGAAGCAGCCAGGCTTTCAGGCAATAGTTCTGGAAGAGCTCTCTGGGTTTCTAGTGAAGCCACCGGAACCTGCGGATTTATGAGGTGCATATTACGGTGGCAATGCTGCTGTGTTTATCAGGCCGCAGAACCAGGACACTGCGGGGAGGGAAATGCAAATCTATTTTATGGTAAGATGACTTATTCAATAAACCCAGTTTATCAGAGTGCTCACAAGGTTGATGTTTAATATTTGAATATGCCATAGATCTTCTTCTAGTCCAACTTATCTGCTGCCCTATTTTTTCTACTCTCACCCTTGTGTGCTCTCTCTCTCTTCCTCCTCCTTTCCTCACTTGTTCTCTCTCTCCCCTGTCTTCTTATTGAAGCACAGGTGGGTGTCTTCCACAGACTAAGTTCATATGCCTCTTTACCTTTGCAAGCATAACTGGCCACAACCAGCAGACATAATCCATCAGAAGTCCATCCCTGTCCCAATTATTGATTCGGGTTTTCCCTCCAACTTGCACACTTGACTTTCACCTCTTCCCTCTCTGTCCCAGCTCTTTGACCCTGTCCCCATGAGCCCTGTGAGCTCACCACCCCCTACTCCACCCAGGGGTTCTGGCATCAGCCTTCCTGCTAAGGACTCTGCCTTAAGCCGCCTCCAGGGGCCAGACACCCAGCAGTCTCTGGCTAGCAGACCTTGCTGTTGCACTCTTGCATCCTGGTTTTGCACACTCCTAGGTGAGAGATGCTCAAACGCTTGGTTTCTGTCCCACAGGACCCATTCCAGTTTGGCCTGTCACTTGGCTTTTCCTGCAAGACAAATACATTAGCAATCACATAACCTTTATAATAGAAGGAGGAAGGTAATATCTATTTAGGAAACATTCACTCAACCATACTTTCTTGGATTTTTTTTTTTTCTAAACTGGATCTCACTTTGTCACCTAGGCTGGAGTGCAGTGGCAGAATCGTAGCTTACTGCATCCTCTACCTCCCAGGCTCAAGCAGTCTTCCCAGCTCAGCCTCCTGAGTAGCTGGGACCACAGGAGCATGCCACCATGCCCAGTTAAATTGTTTGTATTTTTTTGTAGCGATGGGGTTTAGCCATGTTACCCAGGCTGGTCTCAACCTGCTGAGCTTAAGCAGTGTGCCCACCTTAGCCTCCCAAAGTGTTGGGATTACAGGCGTGAGCCACTATGCCCGGCCTCTTCCTGGATATTTACTGTATATTAGAGTATCTCTCTAAACTGGTCAGACTGTGTGTGGAGTTGGGGCTCAGCTCTAGGGCCTGTACTTGTGGAGGGGAACCCATAGTGGAGCAATGGAGAGGAGAGCCGAGTCACTGCAGACACTTGTAAACAGGGCCATTAGTTCTTCACTCCCTGGGCCCATCGTTTTCCAGCACTGTCCTCCTAGCATCCAGTGCGGGCCTGATCCAGCTGCACACATAATTGGTGCTTGCTGAGTTGGTAAGTGAATGAACCATATCATAAGCATAACAGTTGAAGGACTAGTGTTGTGTAGCCAGTGAAAGAGGAAGACGGGAGAATCTAATGGGACACTTGTGGCCCTGTCACATCAAAGTGTTTCCTGTGATGCCAAAGGCCTGAATTAGGATTAAAGGGTGGCAGTTATGGAGACATAGATTTCAGCTTCCCATCAGGAACTTATCACTGTTTAATGAGGAAATGGGCTAAATCCTGGGATGATGAGCTTCTTCACATGAGAGATATTCATGTAGAATAGGCCACATGACCTCCTCATTTTGATGCCGTGGGAGTGAATTTCTGTGTGGTGTGATTGATGTAATAATTGTTAATAGGATGCCTGTTATCTGCAAGGGACTATACTGGCCTCTGGAAAGAAGAGACAATTAAGTCTTCTGTCCTCAAGAAGGGCTCTAGTGGTTTCTTGAGCTTGTGGTCCCTATCAAATAGAAGATATATACATGAGTCTCATCATGTAAATGGGGAAACTGAGGTCAGGAGAGTGAAGAGTCTTTTTCTATTGGCATCTGGCATGGAGTGCCTGTGGTGCAGCAGGTCCCATGGGAAGGGCTTCCTTACATTTTCTCATTGAGTCTTCACATCTGCCCTGGGATGAAGATAGGACTATTAGTGTTTTAATCCTGCAGCAAGACTCACCAGACTCCTGATGCTCTTCACATTCTAACAATTCACACAGGCACATTCTAGACATGCAGTCACAAAATGCTGGAGCCTCAGAAGCACAGGGCAGGGAATAAGCAGAGATTATAAACAGGCAAAGGGTGATGGGGAAGGAAATTAATGCCTCCTGAGCCTGTGGTGGGCCAGGCAGAGTTTTACCTACAGCATCTGATTTTTTATGGATAAGATCCATGAGAGTTAGATATTTTTACTGCCATTTTACAAGTGATGAGCCTGAGGCTCAGGGTGGTTAAATGACTTGGTTAACATCACAGAGGTAATACGATCTGGAGCTGGAATATTCCTATTATTACTACTGCTATTACTTTTATTGCTACCATCAGTACTCCTACTATTGCTACCATTACTATGAATACTACTTGCTTATACAATTGTTACTACTACTATAACTTTTAAAATTACTGCCATGGTTACTAGTCCTGCTACTCTGACTAGTAGTTTTACAACTACTATTTGTTCCTCTTGTTCCTTCTACTGATGACACAAAGCCTTGAGTTATTGAGTGCATATTCTGTGTGATGTCCTGGACTAAACCCTTTCCAGTTCTATCTTTTTTTTTTTTTTTTTTTTTTTTTAAGACCAGATCTCACTCTGTCACCAGGCTGGAGTGCAGTGGTGTGACCTCTTCCCCCTGAGCTCAAGCCATCCTTCCAACTCAGCCTCCCAAGTAGCTGGGACTACTGGCAAACACCACCACGCTCAGCTAAGTTTTAAATTTTTTGTAGAGATGGGAGCTTCCTATATTTCCCAGGCTGGTGTTGAACTCCTAGGCTGAAGCGATCTCCCCACTAGGTGTCCCAAAGTGCTGGGATTACAGGCATGAACCACCATGCCCAGTTCCAGTTCTATCTTATTTATTTTTTTACAAAAACTCAGGAGATTTATGGTGAGTCTTTTACCCAAAAGCTGATGGTTAATCCCACATTGTGGGGGTAAAGGTGTCCCTAATCTACAGGAAAAAGGAGGTGGAAACCAGGGTACTAGAAGCTCCTTTCCATGGATTATAAAACATACTCATGTGTTTATCTTAAGCTTGGTATTTAAAAAAAAAACAAAAACCTATTTTCATTGGATATTTTGCTTAGATTAGTCTCTCCTGAATCCAAGTCAGGTAAGGTCTCCAAAAGAAGAAAAAACTATGTGACAAAGAGGAGCAGTGTTTATCACCGGGTGTTCATTGGAGCCAGTTTCGTGGCATATGTTCTGTAAATGCTGTCTCACTTAATTCTTGTGCTGCCCTGGGAGGTAGGTTCTATCGTGCCCATTTTACAGATCTGGAAGCTGAGGCTCTGCAAAGGGAATGAGCACCTTTAGGAGGTCCCATCTCCGGGGGGACATGGGCCAGGTTATGAACGGGGTCCTTCCAATCAGGTCTTCATCTCTGGCCCCTCCCACTCCAGCGTGGGGTGTCTGTGGCAGAATTAAAATGTAAATCAAAACATAATTGGCTTTGTGTGTACAGTTTAGATAAGATTTACTTTTGAAGAATGACTTTGTGTTCTAACCCAGCAGGCCCAGCTCCACGTGGCACACTGGCAGTTAATAACAGCCAGGGAGTGCGGCCATAAATATTGCAAACGATGCAGTTTGAACGAAACGCCCTATGAACCGTAATAAAACCCCCCGTGATTAATTCCTGAATGCGCTCTGTTCATATTAGACCTGCAGTGGCTTCCCTGATGAGATCAATACAGCGTGGCGGAGTGATCCTAATAGAAGTGTTATTATCTTTTAATCTTCGGGAAAATGCCAACTTCTCGAATCCCTCACCACGCCGCCTGCTTTATTTTCTCAGTGCAACCTTGAAGGCAGTTGTTTTCCCTGAAATGAAGATACATTAGAGTATTTTCAAGGATTTATCAATAATAGGACCTGGGCCTGCTTTGCAGGGCCCCTCGCTGAAAGGCCTATTTGTATGCGGCGAGTCAGAGCTGGTCGCGGTGACCTTTGCTGTCAGCCGCTATTTTCCCAGCAGACAAATGCCTCTGGAGAGTGAGTGGTAGAGACAGATATTCACGGGAGGGAGACGGGGAAGCGAGAGTGGGGAGCGAAATACACCAACATCAAATAAGCCAGGGACGGCTTCAGGAAGCGAGGCGTGTCCCTTGTTTAGGACTCAGGCGACAGAAATGGGCTTCATGGCCCCTGCAGGCAGAGGCTGGCTTTCCCGCCGCTTCAGCAGGTCTCCAGGGTCTGGAGTGCAGGGGGACTGGCTGTGATTCTCCGTGGAAAGTGAAATGTCACTGCCCTGTCACGAGTGTCCAGGAGGGGAGGAAGGATGACAAGTATCTCTAGCCTGGTGCCTGCAGGGGAGCTGCACCTGCCGGCCCACAGGAGGCCGGAGAGCCGGTGTTTGGAGGCTTTGGTGTCATCTTGGTGAGCTCCTCACCAGGGAGGTGGAGGTAAGTGGGGCATGCCTATTGGAGGTGAAAAATGAACTAACTCGTCAGGGACAATGCTGAGAAAGTCAGGGTAGGTGCCAGTCATGCTGCTGGGTGTATCCAAATCCCTCACCTGGCATGTTCTGCTGAGTTTAAATGGAAGCTCCACACAAGCCCCAGCAGACAATCTCAAAGCCAGCCAGAGCCCATGGAAAGGAAGGAGGAGGAGTCCTCAGCATCTTTCTTCTTCCTCTCCTGCTTAAAGGAGCACACACATCTCTGAATGGCAGCCTTGGAGAAGCCTTGGGCATCATCCAGTGCCACCTGTATCTTGTGCAGAAAGGGAAACTGAGGCTCAGAGTCAGGAAGTGACTGAACACTGGGTCTCACAGCAGGTTATCTTCAGGGCTGTGTCTCTTGGGTTTCTGTAAGGGCTCTGTCTACATCAACATGTTCCATGCTGTCATCCAGGGACCCAGGCTCCTTTGGTCTGTTGGCTCGGCCATTGGCTGGGGCTCCTGAGCCTCACTTTATCATCTTCATCCAGCTTGCAATGGAACAGGGAACTTGGAGGATCTTGTGGGGAAATGTGAAGATCTGGGAGTGTGTATGAAATCTATATACCCTTTTCCCAATTCCACCAAACAAAACTCGATTATGTGGCCCCCTAAAAGCCAGGTATTGAAAAGTGTCACCTATCCAGTATGCCACAGAAAGAGAAAACGTGGAACTATGAGCTACCAGCTTGTTACTGCTATAGCATCCTCATCTGCAGAACAAGAGTACAAACCACCCCCTTACTGGGCCACAGCAGGGGCTACAAAGGAATTAAATGTATGAGTGCTTCTGACAAACAGTAAGTGCTAAATAAATGCTGATCCTACTGCTTGTCTTTGGCAGTCTCTTCTCCCATGAATTGGACTCTTTAACCCAAGTCTGAGTCTCTGTGTCCTTTTGTAGAGATATGGACAAGGCACCTTCCACATTCTGATCTGGCATCGCAGGTGGTTTTGCCTTGCCCAGCTTGTGGGGGCTGCTGAAGAGACTCTCCACTTGTCCCCTGGCCCTTCCCTACTGCCCCTGCCTCCTCTTTACTTGTTCCATTATTCTGAGACGGGCCTATCATCTGAGCCCAACAGATTCCACTTTGCCACACCTGGTGTGTTCCGGGAGTCACACTGAGCTGCCTGATATTCCATGCCCCTAAACAAAAAGCATTGATGGCATTCAAGAGCTACCTTTGGCTCATTTGTTTATGACTTTGTGGCCTTAGGTAAGTGACCTTTCCTCTTTGAGACTCATGTGGATTATATGAACTCTATAAAAAGAACAACCAACACCTAGGCTGTTAGGCGAAAACAAAGTCGTGATTGTGAAGTGCCTAAGCCCAAAGCCAGGCTTGGAGCAATTTGGAGGAAGAATTTGTCTCAGAAAGTGGCAAGACATGCTGATGTCCCTCAGGAGGCCATCCTGATTTTTGCCACTCTGCAGGTGAGGGTGCTCTGTGAGAGCTGATTATAGTGGCAGAATTGATAAGGCAGGGTTGGGGTACAGTACCAGAGTACACCTCTCTTTGGGATAGTGCTGAAAGATGTGACATCCCAGTGCCTCTCATGCTCCCTTCCCAGATCTCAGCTGGATCATTGGTTCTTTGCACTAGTCCAATATTGAGGGATGCCATAGCAGGGCCATTCTCAGCTAAGCACAGATCTGAGGGGAGCTTTTACCTTTCCAGGATGTTACTTCCAAAACCAATCCTCTGCACCCCACAGAGCTTTTAGCACCAAGCAGATGGGCTCTGAATAAACTCATCAGAGATCAAGGCAAACAGCACAGGTGAGAAGCAGTGGTGGAGTGGAGAAATGTAGATTCTTGCCTTGTGATGTAGCTCCTTTCTTATATACCTTGGGCCATCTGTTCTTCCTTTATTGAGGTACTTTCATGTTTATGTCACCTTGAGTTTAGGAGAGCACTCTCAGAGGAGGCCAGGGCTGTGCTGATGGGGAATATCAAGCACATTTCCCAGGCCTTAGCTTTTAGGCACTAGCCTGCCTTGGTGCCTTGACTCTGCTGTTCATCGGGTCAGTCCTGCCTTGCTTGTCTGGTTTACTCTATCTTATCGACGGTCCTAAGGAAATGTCATACTTCTCAGGATGCCTCTGATGGTCCCTGAGTTGGGGGGAGACTTTCTTTCTCTACACACACACACACACACACATATCTTCCTCCTGTCTACCTTGTGGCAGTTCTTACATTCCCTGGTAGATATGTGATATGGTTTGGCTGTGTCCGCACCCAAATCTCATCTTGAATTGTAGCACCTGTAATTCCCATGTGTTGTGGGAGGGACCCGGTGGGAGATAATCAAATCATTGCTGATGTGGGGGTGGTTTCCCCCATACTGTTCTCATGGTATTGAATAAGTCTCACGAGATATGATGGTTTTATAAGGGGTTTCCCCTTTCACTTAGCTCTCATTCTTTCTTGCCTGCCACCATGTAAGACATGCCTTTCACCTTCCACCATGATTGTGAGACCTCCCCAGCCATGTGAAATTGTGAGTCCATTAAACCCCTTTTTCTTTATAAATTACCCAGTCTTAGGTATGTCTTTATCAGCAGCATGAAAACGGACTAATATGTTAGTGTGCATCTTTACCCATTACGTAGCCATAGTAATAATTCTAATATTAGTAACAACCAGTCCTTATTGACTGATCTCTAGGTGCTGGGAAATTTACTGATATCATCACAGTTAATACTCATAGTGACCCCTTGGAGCAGACACCATCAGAATCATTATGATATAGAAGAGGAAACTGAGACATGCAGCTAAATAACTTGCTAAAGTTTTTTAGTTAATGAATGGTGGCTCCAGGTCATGCCTCCAAGTCCATGTTGTTGACCACTACAATTTATCTTCAGTTGAAGTATAGAATTAGTATCTTATAGATAACAGATTTGGCCACAGCATCTCAAGTAGAACACACAGAAGAGAGAATGGGTTTTGGAGTCAGATTCAATTAGAATCACCCTCTTGACTTGGGGATCTTGGGTAATCTACTTGAACTCTTGTTTTTCAATTTTTTCTTCTATAAGATACAGAGAACTGTGTGTACTTCAGGGGTGGATGTGGAGAGCTTTAACTGAAATCAGACATGTAAATCCACTCCAATAGTGTCCTGTAGGTAATAGTATTAGCTAATATTTATTAAACATGTGCCCTTTGCTACATACTTTTCTGTGTGATTCATATAGATTAGCTCATTTAACTTCTCATAAAAATCCAGTGATTGGAATGGCTACATTAATATCAGACTAATTAGATTTTAACAAAAAATGTTACTTGAGTTAAACTTTTTATAATGATACAAAGATCACTCCATCAGAAAGTTACAAGTATGAGTATGTATGCACCTAACAGCAGAGCCACAAAATAAATGAAGCAAAAACAGACAGAATTGAGGGAAGAAACAGATAATTCAAAAACAAAAGTTGGAGATGTTCAATACCCCCACTAAGAAAAAAATAAATAAGACTCAAATTACTAAAATCAGAAATGAGAGCGTGGACATTACTACTGACCTTACAAAAATAGATAAGTCAAGTATAAGGGAATACTATGAACAACTGTGTGCCAACAAATTAGGAAACTTAGATGAAATAGAAAACTTCCTATAAAGATACGAACTACCTAAAAGGACTCAAGGAGAAATAGAAAGGTCCAAATGAACCATTAACAAGTAAAGACATTAAATTAGAATTTTAAAAATTTCTGTAGAGAATACCCAGGGTCTGATGGCTTCACTGGTGAATTCTACCAGACATTTAGTTAATAAGAATTAATGCCAATTATTCCCAAAGTTCTCCAAAAAATAGAAGAGGATACCCCCACTTTCCACTTATTCTGTGAGGTCAGCATTACTCTGCTACCAAAACCAGATAAAGATATTGCCAGGAAATAACACTACAAACCAATCTCTCTTATGATATAGACATAAAAATCCTCAAAAAATACTATCAAATAAAATCCAACAATATCTTAAAAGATTATATGCTATGACCAAATGAGAATGCAAAGTTGGTTTAACATTTAAAAAGTAATGAATGTAATATGCCACCTCAATAGAATAAAGAACAGAAACCACATGATCATCTCAAAAGTTGCAGAAAAAGCATTCAACAAAAATTAAACACTACTTAATAATAAAAATACTCAACAAACTAGAAATAGAAGATAACTAACTCAACCCCATAAATGGCATCTATCAAAACCCACAGCTAACTTACATCATACTTAATAGTGAAAGACTGAATGCTTTTCCCCTTAGAGTAGGGACAAGACAGGAATGTCCACTCTCACTGCTTCCATACAACGTTGTATTTAAGCTAGCACCAAAAGAATAAAATGCTGAAAAATAAGTTTAAAAAATAAGTTCAATATGTTTACTATGAAAACTACAAAATATTTTTGAGAGAAATTAAAGAAGACTTCAGCAAACGGAGAAACAGCTTGTTTGAAAGGATTGGACAACTTAATATTGTTAAGGTGGCAATACTACCCAAAGTAATCATAGATACAATACCATCTCTGTCAAAATCTCAGCTGACTTGTCTGCAGAAATTTATAAATTATCCTACAATTCATATGGAAATTCAAGGGACTCCGAATAGATGGAAGAATCTTTAAAAAGAATAAATATGGAGGAATCATACTTCCCAATTTTAAATCTTACTACAAAGTTGTGGTAATCAAAACAGTATGGAACTTGCACAATAATAGAGATATAGATCAATGGAACAGAATTGGAAGTCCAGAATAAACCATAACATTATGTTCAAAAGGTTTTTGAAATGGGTTCAAGACTATTCAGTGGGGGAAATTATTATCTTTTTAATACATGATTTAGGAAAAATGATATCCTCATGCAAAAGAATGAAGGTGGTCACTCTACACCATTTGCAAAAATTAATTCAAAGAGATCAAATCTCTAATGTGAGAGCTAAAACTATAAAACTCTTTGAAGAAAACACTGGTATAAATCTTCATAACCTTGTTTTAGTCAATGGTTTCTTAGATATACTACTGAAGACACAGTAATGAAAGAAAAAATATTTAAACTGGACACGATCAAAATTAAAAAGGATGTGTACCTAGAAAATATAAAGACCCTATTGCAACTCAATAATTAAAAGAAAACCCAATTAAAAATGGGGAAAGAATATGAACAGACATTTCCCCAAAGAAGAGATATAAATAACCAATTAGCACATGAAAAGATGCCCAACATCATTAGCCATCATGGAAATGCAAATTAAAAATAGCACTGAATACTACTTTACACCCAATAGGATAACTATAATAAAAAAGACAGATAATAACAAGTGTTAGAGAGAATGAGGGTGATTGAACCTTCATACAGTGCAGATGGGAGGTTAAGATGTTATGACCACTTTGGAAAACAATTCCTCAAATGGTTAAATGATAGAGTTACCATATGATCCAGCAATTCCATTCCTAGGTATACACTTAGGAGAAAGGAAAATGTACATTTACACAAAACTTGTATATGAATCTTTGTAGCAGCATTATTCACAACAGCCCAAAAGCTGTAACAACCGAAATGCCCATCAAACAATAAATGGATAAACAACGTGGCATATCCGTACAATGGAACATTATTCAGAAATAAAAAGGAATGAAGTACTGAAACATGATACCACATGAATGAGCCTCATGAATATTATGCTTATTGATAATGAAATAAGCCAGTCACAAAGGACCACATATTGTATAATTCCACTTACATGAAATGCCCAGAATAGGCAAATCTACAGAGACAGTTGATTCATGGTTGACTAGGTTTAGGGGCATGGGAAGAGGGTTGGGGGAGTGATTATTATTAGATATGGGGTTTCTTTTGGGGTTAATGAAAATATTCCAGAATTGATTGTGATGATGGATGCACAATTTTGTGACTATACTAAAAGCCATTGAATTATACAGTATGGATGAATTGTATGGTATGTGAATTATATCTCAAAAAACTTAAAAAACAGTGAGGTAGAACATGATCTCATTCTTTTATATGGCTGCGTAGTGTTCCATGGTGTATCTATGCCACATTTTCTTTATCCAGTCTAGGTACTATGGTTATATCAGAGGAGCAAGCTAAGGTGCAGAGAGATTGAGAAACACCATGGTCACATAGTACTGGGAAATAGTGGAGCCAGGATCTGAGCAGTATTACTGCATTAGCCCAAGAAGCAGCACCTGTTATTGTTGCTATAGATTCACTGAACAAAGATTTATTGAGCACCTACTCTGTAAACGCATGCTCAGACTCCATCTGTGAGGTGTTGATTCAATAATGCTGGGTTTGCATTCAGGGATCCACTTATACCCACTTGCTGGTGACTCTGCACCTCAGCCATGATGGGAGACCATGGTGTGGAGGGGCATCTTAGATGTATGTGTTTGTTGAATTAATGGATGAACAAGTGCGCCATTGAAATTCTGCTGGCACTCAGGGTGAGTCTTCAAGACCATGTCTTGATCATGAATAATGCTGGCCAGCAAAGCTTGAGTCTTCACTGGCAGACTGAGCTGATGTGTGATGGTGGAAAATGCCTGCTCAGGAGACATGAGTAAGGAGAACATTTCTAGGGCCAACCCTTTGGATCAATGGTTGTTCGACTTCAGAAAGTCATGCTTGGACAGGAGTGCCAATATTAGTTGGTGTTCAGTGGTAGGAGGCAGTGACAAAAGTGTTTCAGTGTCAGTTGAATTATTTACGAGTCAACATTAGCTGAATTAACAGCATTAATCAGAGATTGGTTGCACCCTGGTGTGACAGATGCAAAATACTCCTTCACATGCCCTGTACACTGTGATCCTTGTTAAAAGAAAGCAAAATCTCAACTAGGACTTGTCATGCCTAACATCTGTGATGCTATTAAGTTACTACAGTCTGCATTGCTTAATGATAGGAATATGTTCTGAGAAATGCGTTACTAGGCAATTTTGGCATGTGAACATCATCGGGTATATTTACACAGACCTAGGTGGTATAACCTACTGCACACCTAGGTTACATGTTTGGGGTTTCTCTCCTAGGATACAATCTATACCATATGTAACTGAACTGCATACTGTAGGCAGTTGTAACACAATTGTAACTATTTGTTTATTGAAACATAGACAAGGTATAGTAAAATACCCTGTAAAAGATTAAAATTTTTACACCTGTGTAGGGTGTACCTGTATAGGGTATACCTGTAAATACCATAGAGCACTTACCATGAATGGTGCTTCTAGGAGAGGAAGTTGCTTTGGGTGAGTCAGGGAGTGAGTGCTGAGTGAATGTGAAAGGCCTTATTATTGTATACTACTGTAAACTTTATAAACACTGTACACCTACGCTACATGAAATATATACGAAGTTATTTTCTTTATTAATAAATTAAACTTAGTTTACTATAACTTACTTTAGAAACATTCAATTTTTAAACAATTTTTGACTCATGTAATAATAATTAGCTTAAAACATGAATACATTGTACAGGTATACAAAGATATTATAGAATATACTCTTATTCTATAAACTTTTTTGTATTTTAAAAATGTATTTATTTAACTTTCTAAACTTTTTAATTAAAAACTAAGACACACAAACTCACATTAGCATAGGCCTGCACAGGGTCAGGATCATTTAGATGGCACTAAGTGATAGAAATTTTTCAGCACCATAATAATCTTCTGTGACCACCATCCTATATGCAGTCCATCGTTGACCAAAATGTCATTATATGGTGCATGACTGCACTGTAAGATGCAGACCTAAAGGCCACTGAAGTTCCTCAGAGGCAACAGTGGAGTGGTCTAGATCAGTGGAGGCAGCATGGATGCGGGTTAGGAACAATGGATCTGGAGTCAGAAGGGCTAGATTCAATTTTAGCTTGTGCAAAAAAGTGATATAATCACTGGCAAACCATTTAATCCTAAGCTTCAATTACACTGTCTGTCAAATAGAGGGTAATAAGAATACCTTTGACAATTATTTTGCAGACTAAATAAAATAATGCATGGTAAGTCCCCATGCTTGGAAGAACCAGTGTTTGAAAAATATGAGCTGTTGTTATGAGCATTATGATAAAGCCTCATCCAGGTCACTGTCACTATTATGGTCTGTGTCCATCAACAAGGATGCTCGGATGCAGAGGGCATTCTCCACACATGTATATTTCCTTAGGATAGTATCAGCCTCATCTGGTAGAGGAGGCAAAAGGAGCTCGAAGAGATTAGACCATGTCTGCAGTGATCACACAGCAGAACAGTTGTTTGAACATGGTCGTTCTGACCTTCTGCCCTCTTTCCATCCTGCCACCTTCACACCATAGGGAAGGAGCAAGGCATCGCGGTGAGAGCACAGGCTGGCACTGGGGAAGGACTTAATTAGTCAGTCTTCCACAGCAATTAACTGCCTGTTTCCCAGGTGCCTCTGTTCTCTGGGTGGAACTTCTCTCGTCTGTGGATGAGCCAGGAGGAATCTTGGCCAAGTTGCTGGGTAATGGAATTCATAATTGCTTGCGGCTTGCAATGTGGGTGGATAATTCTTCATTAGTTAACGTCATCCATCCTAATGGGGGTAAGGTGAGCTGGAAATGCCAACAGCTAGCACTGTTCTGGATGCCAACTTCTTTGGGCACAGCACAATGATCTTGGTTTTCTTCTGGTTTGCTGGCCACCATGTGCAGGTTAGGGGGCTTTCGTTTTTCATCCTCATCATTATCAAGCTGCTGCCACGCTTCTTGGTAGTTGTGTCCTGATTCTTGAAAGAGAAGTTTTAACTCCTGGCCCCACAATTCAGGCTTGGACAGCAGGGATGCCCCCTGGAAATATTAAATCACCATTACTCATTTTTGCAAACGAACACACTGCAGCTTCAAGAAGTAACTTGTTCAAGGTCACACGGTTAGTGGGAGGCAGGACTTGGTCGCAGCCCATCCTCCTAAGCTGCAATGCTACATGGCCTTGGAGAACAGGGGCTCTTTGGACAAGCCTCCATCACCTCTGTCTTTGGGATTGGCTGTCAGCTCCCTTTCTTGGTTTGGGGTGGGGTTGCACACACAGAGAGAGAGAGGAAGGGAGAGACTTTTCCTACATACTCTGGGGACTCAGACTTGGGGGCTGAAGAATGGATATTCCCCAAGGCACAGGGAGAAGAGCCCTCCAGGCAGAGTGAACAGCTCACTGGGACAACCAAAGGCCTCACAGCATGCTGTTCCAGCATGTTCTCCCCAGACACTGGTGATGCCCACGCTGCATAATGGTCCTGGGGCTGAGACCTCGGAGACAATGAGGGCCCAGTTTCTGCTCAGATCTGAGAGCCCATAGACACCTGGACTTAGCTGAGCCCTGACCCTACCACAGTTTCTGCCTTTGATGTTGCCTCATGCTATTGACTTTGTGAACCACAGCTCCTCACATGTTTTCAGCTCCTGAGAGGACCAAGAGAGACACGTGATGCCAATTGGCAGGAGTGCAGAGGAGGAGGTGTTGATGGGACATGAAACAGTCCTAGAAAAGGAAGTGAATGTGAGGGGGCCTCTGGGGCCGCAGGTAGGATGTAATTCTCACTGATGGCTGCTCTTGGGTCTCTGATGTGATGAGCTATGGTACGTAGAAGACATTTGGGCAGATAGGTGCTTAATAAATATTAGTGGAATGGATGAATTGGATAAATTAAGAAAATGGCAAGGGAAGGAAAGAAGATTATGTGAATGAATGAAAACCTCAAATAGTGATAAGAGTCATCATTAGCTGGGCACTTACTATGTGTCCAGGACTTGACTTCTATTATTTTGTTTAACCTTCCTATCCATCCTGCAAGTGGGTATTTTAGAAATGTTTTCTAGGAGAAGAAAGCAAAGCCAGAGAGGTTAAGATACTTCTCCAAGGTCACAGAGTCAGGACATGAGAGAACCAGGATTCAGTCCTTGGACTGAACACAGTCCAAAGCCTGTGTTCTTTATAGACAAGTTTTCTTTGCTCTCCATTATGACTCTGGTGAAAAGTCAGTTTTCAGTGGTCATGGTTGTTTGCTGAAAAGAGCAATTCCCTTTCCTCCATCTCCAATTTTCCTCCAACTAATTGCAAATTAGTGGTAATTTTCAAATGAAAAGAGGGATCCTGCATGCCATCCATTTGTGCTTACCCAGCAAGACCTTGGGCCTGTGACAGCTCTGTTGCCATGGTAACCCTGCATCCAGGCCTTCCTGAGATCCTTGGCAGTGTTGCCCTGGGCTCCGGAGGTGGGGCCGCTCACCCTCTGGGTCAGCCTCTTCCTTTGCTCCAATGTCCTAGAATTTTAGGTTTAGCAAAGCTCCAGTCTTCCTACTTACTGCTCACTTTGATGCTCTCTACTTTTGGGAGTTCAGAATGAAAATAATAATAATACAAACAAAAAGAAGGAAAGGAGAAAAGAACCAAAGAAATCTATCCATGTGAACTGGGGATGACGTGAGAACCTGTCTCCCCTCTGCCACCTAAAACTCGGAGAGGGCATTATCCTTCTCAATTCAACTGGAAGAGGCTCCCTGCTCCGAGGCCGAGTACACGCAGGTGTCCTGCCTTCAGCAGTGCTGGCAGTTCTGGTGGATGGAAGAGGTGTGGTGGGAGAACATCATTTCAGCCCAACTCCCACCCAGAAGGGCCTCTCTGGCCAGGAGTCCCAGACCCAGAAGGTGGGGATCTTTGCAGTGCACTGTTTTATTTATTTATTTGTGGGTAGGTATTTGCTCTCAGTCCATAACGGACATGTGCTGATTACCTACTGTGTACTGAGCTCTGAGGATGAGACAGTGAAGGATTCCTATTCCCTGTTATTAACAGGCTGTGACCAGTGAGGGAGACTGATGCTCAGTGCAGTCCTGCCAAGGCTGTGACTTAGGAGTGGGGTCAGCACGATCTGCTGCATTTGCAGACTGAGGGACATGAGCCGAATCTTGAGAGGAATTAGCAAATTGCTGGAAAGATGAAGTAGGAAGAAACAAATCCCAGGTAGAGAGAATAGTGGAGGATGTAAAAGTGTGGAGGTGAGATAGAGCTTAATATATTTTGATAACTCCCACTGGTAAGAATGGCTGGGATGCAGGTAACTGGGGGAGGGGTTTGGGAACGGAGAACAACGTTTATTAAATAATTTTTTAAAAAATTATAAAAATAAATTGAGTGCTCAAGATCCTGGGCTTCAATGGATTGAGAGACAAGCCTCTATAAGGTTATAAGGTTTTTAGATCACACAATTAATGATGGGGTATGGAGACTGACATCAACACCAACTCATCTCAGTATCACCGGCAAACACCCCCACCACCATTACCCAGAGAGGTGGAGTCAAGACTCTGAAGTTTTTGGTCATGTTGCTGCAGAAAAGATTGGTGGCTCACCTTGCCCCATCTTCAGCGTCAGTTTCAAGGGCGCCCCTCCGATGAAGATGGGCATAACAGAGGGAGACAGGGTGGATTTGCAGGGGATCCATGCACTGGGTGTCTTTTGATGGGGGGTGCTCAGGATTTGCAGTTGTTTGAAGAGGAAGTTCCGTTCAATTTCTTCCAAGGGGATGTGAGTTGAGGTAGGACCATAGGGTGAAAGATGAGGGCACTGGTATAGTAGCCCTTTGGGGGTCCCTGAGAGACCCCCAAAACTCAGACCATGCACATATGAGGGACGGATGGCTGAGAACACTGGCTCTGGCTCTCTTCACTAGCAGTGCCTCCTGAACCACAGCCACACATGGCCCCAGGCTCTGTACCCTGCACCACTGCCAATGGTTTCCTACCACCCTACCGCCAGTTCTACTCTACCCTTCTCTGCCTTGCATGTTTTAAAGAGGTATTATTAGTTGAGGTTAAAATTCATGTACAGTGTCACACAATACTACAGTTTTTGACAAATGCATCCTCATGTAACCAAACCCCAACAAGATAAAGAAGAACAATCACATCTCCCAGAAAGTTTTCCCAAACCCTATAGGCAATCATTGATGATGCTTATCCTGATTTTGAAGAGGGACGGCAGGTCAGAGGACTTCAGGAAGCAGCACCTCTGAGACAGTCTGCAGAGCCCAGAGGCTCGCGTTCTGGCCCAGGTCACCTCTCTGTGCCTCCTCTGTAGAATGCAGACCACAGGGTTACACCTTCCTCTGGGAGCTATAGTGAGATGAGGCTTGTAAAATTTGTAACAGGTGCCTGGCACTTAGGAAGGGCTCAGGCTTCGTTTTTAGTATAACAGGTGGAGGAGCACAGAAATAGATGCCAGGTGTTTAAGAGAAGATCTTGACAAACTGCAAAGGAGAACACATCAGCTATCTCCTCCCATTTCACAAGGACGGTGATCATGCTAGCTAACATCTGTTGCGGGTTTGATAGACAACGGGCACTAAGTGCTCTTTATAAATATTTTCTTTAAAGTCTCATAACTCTGACAATAAGTGACTGGAGCACAGAGAGGTAGCAACTTGTCAACCATCACACAAGTAGCCCATAGCCCAGTCAGCTACTATCCTAAAAGAACTGGCCTCACAAACCTGGCTTTTTGTCATTGGCCTATACTGGGGGACATTTCTTTAAAGTATGCCCCGAATCGGCCAGGCACAGTGGCTCATGCCTGTAATCCCAGCACTTTGGGAGGCCGAGGTGGGCGGAGTTTGAGACCAGCCTGACCAACATGGAGAAACCCTGTCTCTACTAAAAATACAAAATTAGCCGGGTGTGGTGGGTCATGCCTGTAATCCCAGCTACTCGGGAGGCTGAGGCAGGAGAATCACTTGAACCTGGGAGGTGGAGGTTGCGGTGAGCCGAGATTGCGCCATTGCACTCCAGCCTGGGCAACAAGAGCGAAACTCTGTCTCAAAAAAAAAAAAAAGGTATACCCCAAATCTGAGAGGCTTGAAATAAGGTGTGGGTTACCCAGGAAATGGATCAATATGTAAGAGACAAGATTCTCTACTTCAAAATATTCTTAACAATCAGAGGTCTGAACTTGGTTCTTTTAAGTAACAAGGGAGAGAAAGAAAATCAGGGATGAGATTTGTAGCCAAGCAATCAGCTGAAACAAATCTTTCTTCACAAATGGGGTTTATACTTAAGGAGAAGAATAGTACACATGCTGAATAGCCACATTTAGGATTAATCAGAGACAAAGTGTTCCTTGAGTGTGACATTCAGGGTACTTGTCTTACATTTGCATTAAAAAAAAAAAAAAAAAAAACCACACAAAAAAAAACAGGATCAGGTTTTGCTAAGAGCAGATGACAATTGCTGTCTGTAAAGTCTTAGATGGGGCAGCTTTATTCCTGAATATTCTCATTCGTGATTTAGGATTTAGGATGCACGGCTGCGGGGAGCAACAGGCAGGTGGTACTTTGGTGTTTCAAGTCTCTGTCCCATTCAAGGGGCCTCCCAAGGAGGTTGACAGGTTCCAGCTGTTTCCTGCTTTCTAAATGGGGATTTTCTTACCTGTGCTTGGGTAAGTGTTTTTCTCCCTAGATCGGGGGTCAGGGTCTTTATACACCCTGAGAATCTTTATGCTGGACTCACACACCCCTTGGGACTTGCCATTAGACTTTGGGGGTCATATGTCCCCACAGGTTCTTCCCAAATGTATTAGTTTATAATTGAAGACCTTTTTTTCCTCTTATTTGTATTTCTTTGCATTTAGTCTCTTGGACTGTCAATTACATTGCCACTTCCATGGAAATAACAATAGTGAACTCAGCAGAATGACTGCAGGGAGTCAGTGATGTGGCTTAAGTGCATCTCTAGCAAAGAGCCTGGCATGGGAGACCCTCAGCTCATGTCAGTTCTTCCTCCTTAGTAATTCTGTTTGAAGCAAGAGAGAAGCTTCCTTTGTTTCTTTTTCCCCCTTGCTGAACAGCAATACTAGTCTCCTGGGGGTTTCCTACTTACTGGCAGCTTTCTACCTTCTCCCAGTATCATATTTCTCTTCTGGTCCTCTAACTCCCTAAGCAATAAACTTGCTACAGGATAAAATTTGCAAGGAGTAAATTTCCAATAATCACCCTAATGCCAGTTATTATTGTGAATAACAAATCAAATATAATGTGATAGTCACCATTTGTTTCATGTCTGCCAGATGCCTGGTACTATGTTAAATGCTAGATCTCTGGGATCTGGATGATAATTAATAAGCACCTATCCGATGAATGAAGTGACTGTTTACACTCACAACTACTGTGTATAGAAGCTCCACCCCACCCACCCAGTTTACAGATTAGGAAGACAGAGACTCATGAAGGATAAATGACTTCCAAGTGAAGAATATCAGAGTTAGCATTTAAAACCTGGCCTATGAACATTCGGATCCTTTAAGGAAGTCAGACCACAAAACCCCCAATTTCCCCAGACCCTGGAAAAGGTCTGCTCTTGAAAGGGTTTGACTTGACTTGTAATTTATTTGCAGATCTCAGCCTGTGGGATTGATTCTGAATTTATGATGCATGCTCAGGTCTTTCGTGACTTGTACTCTTCGAATTTCATTAGGCTGACCTGTAATTGTTGTGGTAAATGTTTACACATCTATAAATTATTATTAGGCAAGTGGGGCAAGGTCAACCTTTATCTTTTAAGGCGCTGGGAGCAGACTTCGGAGATTTCCCAGCAGACAAAAGGGGTTGGGATCTGATTAATTACGGACTGTGTTGGTGTCATATTGACAACACTGTTACTGCTAATATTGAAGCCCCAAACGGGTCATCGTTTCTGAGCATGAAAAATTATCACCCTTTTACTGATTGTTTTGTAAGTGATTCAATTTTAAATCATTAATGACTATTGGTAGCGGATCTTTTTACTCAGGAAGCAAAGCCCAAGATACCTTTGGGGTCTCGGGCTGAACTTTATTTTACTGTATTTCCTGCTACCTGTTTAAACTAATACCTTTATTGCCAACTAATGGCATGATATACTAATTATTAGAAAATGGATTGCAATAGTAACATTAAAGAAATACTTACGAATGAAAAAGAATTAACGTAACTACACATCTACTATGTGTTAGATACTTTTGTATTACGTCATCTAATGCAACAAACACATGAGGTAGGTTTCATTCCTATTTTTAAGTTATGAAACTGAGATTCAGAGTTTACATTATTCTAGGATAATGTGAAGGATATGATGTCTGGGATAATGTGAAGTAAGGTTTATGAGGTTACAAACCTAGTTCTTTCTGCCACACATTCAGGATTAACACCATGAGTCCTCTTTCCAGGTTCTGAGAACTGGGTTGAAAGGTAGAAAAAGTAGTTGTATTTCTGTTGAGTTTGGGATCATACTGGCAGCTTATACATCAGCCTTGGTGGTAGCAAAATTACCAGAAGTGATACAGCATGACCTCAATCTCAATACAACTTTCTTCCATTTTGGGAACATAGGAAAGAGCCGTGTGAGCTTTGTCACTTCTGGAAACACTCAAGGGTTATCCTCCCAATATTAACCTGCTCAAATTTCCTTTTTTTTTTTTCTAATCCCTTTCTTATTTTCACTTCTAATCTGAAACTTTCTGTAGGTCAGGTACTATTTCTTTTTCATCTCTGAAGCCTTTGTAGATAGCATAATAGCTGAGATATAGTAGGTATATTAGGATTCTCCAGAGAAACAAAACTAATTGTTTGGATGAATAGAAAAACATCTTTCTAAAGGCAGGGTTTCACTCTGTCACTCATGCTGGAATGCAGTGACATGATTATAGTTCACTGCAGCCTTGAACTCCTGGGCTCAAGTGATTAGGTGCAGGCAACCACACCAGGATAAGTTTTTAAAAATATGATTTGTAGAGATGTGGTCTTGCTATGTTGCCCAGGCTGGTCTCAAACTCCTGGTCTCAAGCAATCCTCCTGCCTTGGCTTGTCAGTGTGCTGGGATTACAGGCATGAGCCACCACATGAATCCTGAAAAACATTTTTTTTTAAATGAGGGATTGACACACATAAATATGGAGGCTAAGAAGTCCCAGAGTCTGGTGTGTTCAAGCTGGGGGCCTGGGAAGCTGGTGGTGTGGCTCTGGTTAAAGCTCTAAGGCTTGAGGAACAGAGGAAGAATTTGTGTCAGTCCCAGCTTGAGTCTGCAGGCCCAGGAACCAGGAGCACTGATGTCCAAGGGCAGGAAAAGATGGATGTTCCAGCTCAAGCTGAGAGAGAGGCAGAGAGAGAAAGAGAGAGTGAGAGAGAGCAAATCTGCCCTTCTTCACCTTTCTGTTCTATGTAGACTCTCAACAGAATGGGTAATAAGCACCTGAAATTGTGAGGGTGAGTGATCCTCTCTATTCAGTCTATTGATTCAAATGCTGATCCCTTCCAGAAACACCCTCACAGATGCACGCAGGGATAATGTCATACCAGCTTTCTGGACTCCCTTAGCCCTGTCAAGGTGACACATAAAATTGACCATCACAGTAGGTCCTTAACCAAATCTGCTGAAAGAATACATGAGTGCAAGAATCCCTATCTCCACTGTGAAGAAGTTTACAAATACAGCCATACCAGAATGTAATATCCTGTGTGTGTGTGTATGTGTATGTGTGTGTATATATATCTTCCATGTTTCTAAATTCTCTTTGTTTCCTTTTTACATAATTTCATCACTGATAGGAGGAAAGAAGTGAGTAAGAGAATTGCTCTGCCCTCTGGAAAACTAAATTGGAACCCAGTATTTTCTGAAGCCCCAAAAAGAGTGAAATAGAACCTCTGACAAGTATAACCTCAAAGTCTGTAATTCAAACCCAAAGTGTCCCTCTGTACTTTGGAAAAGTCTGGGATATGCTCCCTTGGCTCCGTTAGTGAGACCGAGGACATTAAGTCTCCAGAGGGTAATTACTGGCATTTAAGTTTTTCTCTCTGGAAGCACTGAGGCAAGCTCTTTCTACTGTTCTGCCTGCCTTGTGGGGCTTCTCCCTTATTAGTGAGAGAATTTCAAAGTTGGGCTCATTATTCTGGCTTCCTTTTTCCTCTTCCTGTCTACCCCCTC
The DNA here is from genome assembly GCF_037993035.2 of Macaca fascicularis. Lineage (NCBI taxonomy): Eukaryota > Metazoa > Chordata > Mammalia > Primates > Cercopithecidae > Macaca > Macaca fascicularis. The sequence goes on along the minus strand of NC_088394.1, from coordinate 61,889,045 downwards.
TTTGTCCAGGTTACCTCTAATAGTATAAATGCCCTTTATAGCCCAAAACGTAAGGACTCCATCAGCAAATGAATACTCAAGTTCAATTCCCAGTGACCGATTACCCACTGTGTACAGGGTCATTTAATCTCCCAGCAAATAAATTTTACCCAACCCAGCTCCTACTGTGTGTCCATCCCTTTGTCAAATGGGATGACAATGAGATTAGCAATGAATGAATGGCCTGGAATCAGCTCTCAAGACCATGTAGTCTGATGGGGACAGGGGTAGGCAGGATCTTCTAGGAATGGTGAAGGCCAAGAAGATATCACAAGACTGTAGAACGTCATTTAATGTCTTCTTATATAATTTCCAAATAAGCCAGGATCCTCATCTTTGAAGGTGTTGCAGTCTCAGTGTGTTGGTTAGAATGAACAACATTAAATTGCTTATAAAGACCTTTCTTCGCCACCTTCTTTTTGCTGTATGTAAGAGCATCCCACTTGAAAACAGGAAAGGCTGTATTTAGAATCCATCCTGGAACAGGTTGCTTGACTTGCAAACCCTGCTCACCAGCATTTTGACTCCAAATGCCCGAACTGTCTACCTTTCTCAGAAATACCTACAGATGCTCTTTAATTAGGATCTTCTCAATGCAATGCAAATATTAGTTGAGAGGATTCAATTTACTTTATGAAATTTTCCAATAAGCTTAAGCATATTTATCTCTGTCTGGTCAGTTTACTACAAACAGGTTGAAGGTGGGGCTGGTTTTGTGACCCTTGTCTTTGGACTCCATGGTTTCCTTTAGGAGCAATGATAATGAGAACATCCAGGTTCTGAGTTGCTTCCTGACTTTATCCCATTACATGGTTCTTCATTGTCTGTTGGTCCCTGACTGCAGCCTAACACTAATGGTGAGAAAAAGAGTGGAGGAAGTTAAAACAAAAGCTAAAATGAGATTTGCATTTCTAATCCATGGGCTGCAAATGTGCAGATTCTCCTTAGTATCGTGGGTGATTGAAAACCAAATGTGCCATCACTTACAGGGCAAGCTATTGTTTTTTTCTTGGCCCCATTTCCTTAACTGTTCTACAGCAAACTCCATTCCTCAACTCTCCCCTCTGGACCTTAGAGCTCTCATCTCTAAAAGTGTAGTGATAGGAGGTCTCTAAATATCCTGAGTTCTTAAATGCCATGGCATTTTGGAAGATTCAACCAACTCTACCTCAGGGATTGTTGCACCTGTTGAGAGGCATTTATACCTATCCTGTGAAGGTTTTAAAACATGGATGCAGATTCTTTAACATTTTTCCCATCTGGAGATAGGGCCTATGTCTTTGACCTTAGAATCTGGGTGAGTTTGTGACTACTTCAACCAACAGAATATGATGAAAATGATACTATGCGCCCTCCAAGGTTAGATCATAAAGGCTTTGTTCTTTCGTCTTCTTTCCTGGAATATAATGTCTGAAGCTCTGAGACCACCATGCTGGAGAAGCCATCTGTTCCTAGAGTCCGTCCTAGTGGAGCTCAGCCTTCCAGCTATTCGTCAAGGTGCAGACATGTGAACAAGGAAGCCTTCAGATGATTCCAACTCTCAGATATTCAAGTCACCCCTGGCCATTTGAGTCTTCCCAACTGGGGTCCTAGGAATTTTGGAGCAGAAACATGCCATTCCCTCTGTGCCCTATCTGAATTCCTTACTCTCAAAGTCTGTGTTCATGTTAAGCAGCTGTTGGTTATGCTGTTGGTTTGAAGTGGTTTGTTACACTCCGATAGAATGAGAATGTCTGTTAAGCAATAGAAAAACAGATATTCTCAGAGGGACACCTGGCTGGCCCTTTCGGATGAAGCTTAGAAGTGTTGTTGGTGGCCAGGCGTGGTGGCTCATGCCTGTAATCCCAGCACTTCGGGAGGCTGAGGTGGGCAGATCACGAGGTCAGGAGATCGAGACTATCCTGGCTAACATGGTGAAGCCCCATCTCTACTAAAAATACAAAAAAAAAAAAAAAAAATTTAGCCGGGCGCGGTGGCAGGCGCCTGTAGTCCCAGCTACATTGGAGGCTGAGGCAGGAGAATGGCATGAGCCCAGGAGGTGGGGCTTGCAGTGAGCCAGGATTGCGCCACTGCACTCCAGCCTGGGAGACAGAGCGAGACTCCGTCACAAAAAAAAAAAAAAGTGTTGTTGGTAAAAACGGAAATTCTTGGCTTTTAACTTGTTTGTGTGTCTGCATGAAAGTGTGTTGGGAGTCTTTGCCTCTTCTTTCCTGAGAGGGTGAGTTTCGGAGGAGACCTAGAAAGTCACCTTTTAAAAGAGAGTTGCTCTCCTCCCCTGTGCTGACACCTTCTCTCTGCTGCATCCCTTCTCGTGCTTCTGCATCCACCCTGCTGTGCGAAGTGCTGCATGGGAGCAGACCCCATCATCCCTGCATATGGAATTCCTTAGAGCAGGGTCCTCCTCGCTTCCTGTGAAAACTGTGTTCATCCTGAATGAAGTCGGCTTTCCATCAGATAGACTATAGAAGGGACTGCAAACAATGAGAGGCAATGCTCAGCCGTTTTTGCTATACATGAGGTGCTGTAGTACGAGCTTTCTTTACATGCTTCATCCCATTGACTCGTCATAGCCACTCTGTGAGAAAGGGAGGCAGGCATGAGTGTGGCCCCATTTAAGAGGTATGAGAGGGGTGGCTTAGAGGAGTTGAGTCACTTGCCAGGATTTTGATTCTAACATGACTTATGCACTTAACCTCTCTGTTATCCTGCTTCTCAGAAAGACCCCAATCTGGAAGCCTGTCTCTAATGGTTAGGAATAAGGCCTTGAGCAACTCATACCATCTAGACCTCCTCATATGTCACTTGGGGGTGAAACTTTCTGTCCTGCAAGATCAAAGCACTTTTGAGGGTCCTCATGATGCCCCATTTGTGCAAAAGCATTTATAACCTCTTGGGGTTTGTGCATTTCCAGGAAGCACTTTGCACTTTCTTCCTTAGATGCCATTATATTTTGAGATGCATAGTTTTCATGTTTAAAAAAGAAGTTCATTCCAATTTTGGTTCAACACTAGGTACACCTCTTTCTTTTGTCTTTGACAAAAGCCTAAAGCAGTCAGATTGCATGAATCTTAATCCCAAAGTAACCTCCACCTTCTCATTGCAATGAGTGCCCCGCATCTCAGAGGTCAGGCCAATCAGAACAATAAGCCCAAGATGTATTGAACTGCAGCTTGGTGATAATTATTTCTTCTTCTTTTCAGCAGATTCCTATTAGTCAGTTTAAAGCTTGCATTTGCAGAGGGCTCTGTGCTCTGCATATAACTGAGCTCACCTCCTATGCCCCAGGTCCAATTCTGAATGCAGCCACCAAGTCTATCATTACCACCAGTTCCTTCTGTGTGCTTCCTTCCTCCCACCCCTGGCAACCAGTCACCAAGGGCTTTTCACTCTTTGTAAAATCTTTTTGATATTTCCTGCCTCCTTTGCCCCACTCCTCCAACTTTATCTTTGCTGTGTCTCTTTTTGTTTGGTGTCTCATCTGCTTTCACCTGCCATGTTCTCTCACCATCCTTACTGGCTTGACAGCTGGCACCTCTTGTGTCCACAGTAATCCATTGTCTACAGCAGAGCCAGTGAGATATTTTACAAATGCAAATACCCCACCTCCCACCTGGGAAGTAGCGGGGATTATTTGAAGTGATAGAAGCAGTGGGGGAAAGGGGTTAGAGGTCACTGCCCTGTGATCATCTCTCAAGTTTGTGTCTCCCATAGAAAGCAAGCTTCTTGAGGGCAGATATTCTTTGTTCTTTATCTTCATGCTCTCAACAACCCACACAGTGCCTGCTGCAGAGGTTTAATTCTGAATGAATGAGGAGCAGTTAGGTATGGAAAGCTGTGAAGAGTAAACCTGGGAAATCACGGGAGATGGAGAAAGATGCCACCTGCTCCTAGATCTGAACTCAAGGAAAGAAGCCACACATACAGCTATCCCAGCCCAAGAGGTCAAGGAATAATGCAGGTTAATGAAAGTGGAGAATAGTTTGATGGCAGAGATCTGTCGGACTTAGTGATGTGGCAGACAGAGAGAGAAGCAGATAAGAAGGCACTAGCAAGGGTCTCACTGAGGACTTACTTGAAGACCTGGGTCTGTGGGAGCCCTCCAACTTGGATTCCATTCATGTTCTTAATCCTGATAACTCTGTAACCTGGGAAGCTTGCTTAATCTTTACAATACTCAGTTTCCCAATCCGGGAATTGAACCATATCAAGGAGGGAGAACCCTTCCTTCTCTGACAGGGTAGGAGTGGTCTAAGTGTGTGCTGTCTGGAATCGGAGCATGCTTGAATCCCAGTTGTGCCCCTCTTGTGAGTACTTGGGCAAGTTACTTAACATCTAAAAGCTTCAGTTCCATGTTCCATAAAATGGGTAATACTGATTTCACATGGGTTTCAAGAAGATTAAATGAGTATTAAAAAGTTCACACATGGTAAGTGGTCTCTGAAAAATAACTGCTTCCACTTTATCTGGGGCAAACCCAAGCTTGCCCCTTAGTGGCCCCACCCCCATCTCCTACCCTGGGCTCTGCATTCATGGTATCCACCATTCCCCAAGCCCTCTCTGCTTACTGAAGATTTTTTTCCTTCTGGATCTCCCCTGGCATTGTGAACTGCCCTCTCTCTTCTTCCTTTGAAAAGTGATTTTACATCCTTGGCTTTGTGTGGGCTCTCGACATATGTTAATGTTCGGAATATCAGCCTAGAACAGAGCAGGGAGCCCTTCCAAACATGAGCCTGGAGGCAACACATAAATTACTTTGCAGAGATGGTTCTGTCTGTTGCAAGTTAAAACTGAACGCAGAAAACAATTCCCTTCTGTTGTGGGTGCCCTGGAAGCTGTGGGTGTCCTTGCATCTGGGTCAGGAGTCCACTTGTTCTGCGGCCAGGGATGGAATCATCAAAGGTATCTTGTACTGTGTGCCCGGCATTGTGTGAGACCCTTAACACGCATATGACAGATGAGAAGCAGCCTGTTTAACAGGGTTCATTAACTTGTTCAAACTCATCTATAAAATAAATAGTTGAAGTCAGATTTGGAAGCAGACCTGTAGATTCCAAAGTCTATGTGTTCACCACTAAACTTCATAGCTTCTTAGTACGTAAAAAGTAGAGGGCATCCCTTTTTTTCAGAGGAAAAAAAGAGCATTTTGGAACGTTTCCTCTGGATGCACCATGGATTGCTGATAGGAGTTAGTGAGACTAGAGACAGCAACCAGGTAAAAGGCCTTGGTGACTGGTCATGTAGAGGCAGGTAGCCTGAGGATGCCTCATTCTTCTCAGCAGGGCGTGGCTTATCAGGCACTCAGAGACCCAGGCCTTCTCCTAGGTGCACTAGCAGCAGGTCTCTGGTAGCAGAAGGACTAACCTCAGGCTCTGTCCAAGTCCACCATAGGTTTCTGCCCTGGGTCATTCAAAGTGGTCTCTGTGCCTTGTTGTCTCTAGCTCTAGCATAATGTGATACATTGTTTACAAAATTTCCTCTCAACCTTTTGCAGTGTGACTTTGTGTTTTCTCTGATTAAGTAATGTAGTCTCTTTCTCCATCCCTTGAATCTGGATTTAGTTTAACATAAGGAACATTGCAGAATGTGATGTGAACAAAGGCTTCAAAAGCACCCTTACAATGGGGCTCACCCTCTCTCATGACTCTTTGGAGGCCTGAGACTATCAAATGAAGGAGCCTGAGCTAGCCTGCTGGAGGATGAGGCGCCATGTGGAGAGCCAAGAGGAACAAATCCAGCTGAGACCCTCTTAGAACAGCCCGACTGCCAGCCACCAGCAATGTGAGCAAGTTGCCTATCCCATGCAGCATAGTTGAGATGCCAGCTGACTCTAGAAATCAACTGAGCCAGTCCAGCCCAGGAAACCTGCCTAGCTGACCCACAGAATGTAAGAAATAATAGATGTTTGCTGTTTTAAGCCACTAAAGTTTAGAGTTGTTTGTTTTTAAGCAAAAATAACAGATAATGTCTGAGTCAATAGGCAGGATAATTTTGGGGTGCCTCTTGTTTCTGAGCTCTCACAACTTCTAGTACCCCCAGTTCAGCACATATATGTTACACCTGCCTTGAATTAGAGCCTGACCTCCCTGGCTCCATATCCTAGTGAACTGGGAGAATTCCCTGATACCCCTTGCAGGATGTACAACAGTGGTGTGGCTCTCCTATTTGGTCACTGCTGCTGCTCAAACCCCGAGGGAGGGTTAGCATGCAGATGGACAGGTACAGGAGCCCAAGTGGGCATGTGTTACAGTGTGCCCTTTTAGCCTTGCTGTCTGTGGACGGCATGAGTGTTAACCAGGTCAGTGGACCATCTGCCTTTCTGCAGGGCGGAGGGCCAGTGTGACAACTTTCCATATCTTGAGTTCTTGTCCAGTGTCCTGGAAAAATTGGGTCGCACATGAACTCAAAGGATGAATGTGGGAGTGTTATTGAGTGGCGAAAGTGGCTCTCAGTGGGATGGATGGGGAGCTGGGGAGCTGAAAGTGGGGATGGAGTGGGAAGATGATCTTCCTCTGGAGACTGGCTGTCCAGCAGCCGAATTCCTCTCTGACCGCCCCCAGTCGAACTTCCCTTGGCATTCAGACATTCCTCATCCTCTTTCTTTCTCTGTTGTGTCATTCCGCCATTCATCTGTTTGTCTCCTTGTCTCCTCTTCTGCTTGTCTGCTCTGGAGCCCGGGGTTTGGGATTTGTGTGGGTACAGGATGGGGGCATGGCAGGCCAAAATGCAACTATTTTGGCACGAAAACAGAAATGCCTATTCCCACTTAGAGCTGTGGGCTTCCAGGCTTGAGGGGCCTTTGCTGGGGAACAGCCCTCTTCTACCCAGTGTTTCCGTGTCTCCTGTCTGTATCACTAGGTCAGAGTTGAAGCGGAAGGTCACCACATCAACCTCCTTTATTCCCCAACTGGGCTTAGGCTCAGGGCAAAAAGCAGATCATGGAGGATATGATATCCCCTGGCAAAGGGCCCAGACTACATCCTGAAGGTGTTTGGGGGCCTTGAAAGTTTTTGTTTGTTCATTTGTTTTGAAACCAGAATTGAAAGTATTCTGTGTTCTGTTCATGATGGTAGGTTATGCCACCATATGTGCTTGTCAAAACTCACAGAACTCTACACCAAAAAATATAAACTTTACTGTATGTATATTATGCTTTAATACAATATTTAAAAATAAAGAAATAATTTTGAGTATGGAGACACATGAGAATTTGAATGAAATTGTGGATTCTTCAGTCCCATTATGAAGACCATACTGTTACTATGACTACATTTTGTCATACATAATTCATTAAGAAAAATTCTTTATCACTTTCATTCTTAATGCATGTTTCAGTTAAAGAAACTGTATCATGATAGAATTACAAAAATCAGCTTAGAAACAAATGCATATTCACTGTTAAAGACAGTGTGGTAATATTCTACTCATGGGGAAGGGAAGTAGATGTGCTTTTCCCTATTCCTCTTGCAAGGACTGTTAAAACTCTGGATATTATATGTGAAACAAACATAAGACGACTCTGAAAGGTAGAAAAAAGCAGACCAACGAGGGCCATTGGGACCTGAGGAACTACCCAGAGGTATGTTCCCTGGATGATGATTTTTTTTGCCTCATCTATCCCAGGCTTGGAGCTGAAGGAAACAGCAACCTAGAAACACCAGCTGGTGCAGGTTTTTTTTTTTTTTTTAAGCCTGACACAAGCATGTTCTCTTTAGGCAAAGGACCAGGTAAAGGGGTAGCCTATTGTATAAACTTTTATACAATAACCACTCTAGATAAACACCACAGAAAACACAGTAGCTCCGCCCCAAGCCATTGCAGCAAAGACCAAGTTGGGTTCCTAGACTTTCACCTTCACCAGAATATGACAGGGGCACAACAAAATCCTTGCTAGGCAATGTCAGAAAAGTCCAAATGGTGAACTGGGACTTTATCCCTGCTGGGTGGTAATAAGGAGGCTCCTCTGCATTACAGCAGCGATCACGGGGGGAATCTGGACCTCCACCCATCATGGGAATGATGAAGTGCTCCTCTTCCTCCCTGCTGGGAGGTGTCAGGGGATGTCTCATGAAAAGTCAGCACTCTGACCCCTGCCCATTTATAACAAGGCCACACACTCCTATGGTGTCACTGGAGGCCAACTGGGTAGGAGTAATGAATCCCTTCCACCCTCCCAGCCTGCGAGGTATCAACTGAGGTATATGAAGTAGAACTCTGACCTCACCCAGCAGTAATGAGGAGACCCCCTCACTTGGTTGTCAACAAAGGCCATGTGGGAAATTTGAAATTTCTACCCCCACCTAAAAGTAATGAGGTAGTGACTTCCCTTCCTCTGCCAGAGCAGTGTCAGAAAAAGTCAGCTAAAACAGGTTAAAAGAAGAGCCATAGAGTCATAACGTAATACCCAGTATATGTCCAGGTTTCAATAGAAAATCACTTATCACACAAATAACCAGAAGGACCTCAAACTGAATAAGAAAAGATGATTAATTGATGTCAATATTGAGATGACAGGGATGTTACAATTATCTGATAAAGATTTTAGGCTGGGAGTTTTAAAATTTCCATTTTTGGGCTGGCTGTGCACCTGTTATCCCAGCTACTCCAGAGGCTGAGGTGGGAGGATCACTTAAGCCCAGGAGTTCTAGACCAGCCTGGGCAATATAGCAAGACCCTATCTTTAAACATGTAAGTAAGTAAACAAATAAATAAATAAATAAGGCCAGGCATGGTGACTCACACCTGTAATCCCAGCACTGTGTGAGGCTGAGTGGGCAGATCACCTGAGGTCAGGAGTTTGAGACCAGCCTGGCCAACATGGTGAAACCCCATCTCTACAAAAAATATAAAAATTAGCTGGGCACAGTGGTGAGCACCTGTAGTCCCACCTACTCAGGAGGCTGAGGCATTAGAATCACTTGAACCAGGAGGCGGAGGTTGCAGTGAGCCAAGATCATACCACTGCACTCCAGCCTGGGTAACAGAGCGAGACTCTGTCTCAAAAAAAAAAAAAAAAAAAAAAAAAAAAAAAAAAAAATCCATCTTCCACTCCCCAAGATTTGAAGTATTCCTTTAACATGTATTATTGACCCTTGAACAATTTAGGAGTTGGGAATATCAAACTCCTGTGCTGTCAAAAATCCACAGGTAACTTTTGACTCCCCCCAAAATTAGCAGCTGTCATAAAAATGCTTCAACAAGCAATTATTAAAATACTTGAAACAAATGAATAAATAGAAAGCCTCAGCAAAGGAATAGAAGATATAAAAAAGAACCAAATTGAAATTTTATTAATTAATTAATTTATTTATTGACAGGGTTTTTATCTGTCACCCAGGCTGGAGTGTAGCAGTGTGAACTTGGCTCACTGCAGCCTCTGCCTCCTGGGCCCAAGAAACCCTCTCGCCTTAGACCCCTGAGTATCTGGGAATACAGGCACACACCACCATGCCCAGCTAATTTTTGCATTTTATTTTTGTAGAGATGGGGGTCTCACTGTGTTGCCCAGGCTTGTCTCAAACTCCTGGGCTCAAGTGATCTGCCTGCCTCAGTCTCCCAAAGTGCTGGGACTCTAGGCATGAGTCAGCATGCCTGGCCTTATTTATTTATTATTTCTTTACCTACATTTTTAAAGACAGAGTCTTGCTATGTTGCCCAGGCTAGTCTTGACTCCTGGGCTTAAGTGATCCTTCTGCCTCAGCCTCTGGAGTAGCTGGGGTAACAGGTGCACAGTCAGCCCAAATGGAAGTTTTAAAACTGAAAAAATTAAATAACTGAAATGAAAAGGTCAATGATGTACTCAATAGTAGAATGGAAGTAACAGAGGAAGGAATCAGTGAACTTGAACATAGAAAAATGGCAATTTCCTAATATGAATAACAGAGAAAAAACAGGCTAGAAAACAAAATAACAGTGTTTCATACCCCTGTGGAATTTTAGAAGAGATCACATATTTGTGTAGCTGAAGTCCTCGAAGGAGAGGAGGAGAAGGAGAAAGAGTCTGAAAAAATATTCAAAGAAATAATGGCTGGAAATTCCCTAAATTTGCCTAAAATACACATAAGCCTAGAAAGTCATGAAGCTGAGTGAATCCCAAACAGGATAAACTCAAAGAAATCCCCACCAAGGCACGTAATACTCACACTTCTGAAAACTGAAGACAAATATAAAATCTTAAAAGCAGCAAGAAAAAAATGACATCTTACCTATAGGGAAATACAATCTGAATGACAAAGAACTTCTCCTGAGACATCAGGATGCCAATAAATAAGAACAAGATCATATCCTTTGCAGCAACATGAATAGAGCTGGAGGTCATTATCCCTAGCAAACTAACCCAGGAACAGAAAACCAAAAACCGCATGTTCTCACTTGTAAGTGGGAGCTTGTAAGTGATGAGAACTCTGTGTGTTCCTGAGAACACATGGAGGGGAATGACACACACTGGGGCCTGCTTGAAGGTGGAGGGTGGGAGGAGGGAGAGGATCAGAAAAAATAAATACTGGGTTCTAGGCTTAGTACCTGGGTGATGAAATAATCTGTACAACAAACCCCTGTGACACAATTTTACCTATAAACAAACCTACACATGTATCTCTGAACCTAAAATAAAAGCTGCTATAAAGACACATTGCAAGGACAGAAAACCAAACACTGCGTGTTCTCACTCATAGGTGGGAATTGAACAATGAGAACACTTGGACACAGGAAGGGGAACATCACACACTGGGGCCTGTTGTGGGGTGGGAGGAGTGGGGAGGGATAGCATTAGGAGATATGCCTAATGTACATGACGAGTTAATGGATGCAGCACACCAACATGGCACATGTACACATATGTAACAAACCTGCAGGTTGTGCATATGTACCCTAGAACATAAAGTATAAAAAAAAAAAAAAAAAAAAGGAACGCAGGAGGTCAGAAGTAGTGGCACAACATTTTCAGGTGCTGAAAGAAAAGAACTGGCAAGATAGACTTCTATATCCAGCAAAACACTTCAGGAATCGAGAGAAATCAAGGCATTCTCAGATGATGGGAAAATAAGCAAATTGGCCACCAATAGACCTACTCTAAAATAATGGAGAAAGGGAGTTCTATAAACAGAAAGGAAATTAGGCAGAAAAAAGAGATTCCTGGAACATCAGGTAAAAAGAAAAAAGACAGTAAGAAAAATATGGGTAGGTACAAAACTTTTCTTCTTCTCTGAAGTTTTCCTAAATTTTTTAAAGGTTGGAGCAAAAATTATAACACTGTCTGATGTGGTTATAAATGCATATAGAGGAAATATATGAAGACAATTATAAATGAGGCATGGCGAAAGGATATACAAGGAGCTGAGGTTTCAATACTTCATTCAAACTGGACAGCACAGCCTGGTGCAACATTGGGTCACATTTGTAAGTTTCACATGTAGATTCAGCCAATATTTTTTGAACAGTTTCTATGTTAGTGGTTTCCAATCCTAACTGCAAGCCAGAACCACCCAAGTGGCTTTTATAAAATACTGCTGCCTAGGCCTCACACTGATGGAATCAGATTCTCTGGAGATTGGCCCAAATATTAGTGTGTTTTAAAAGCTCCCCAGGTGATATTTATCAAAATTTTCATGTTCTTTTGCATAATGTGTTAGGCCTCTTCCCACACGTTGTCTGGTTAATGTTCCCAGAAATTCCATACAATTAGTATTTTCCCCCCATTTTATGGATAAGGAGACTGAGGCTCAGAAAGGTTAAGAAAGTTTTCTTTCTGTATAGCCTGTAAAGAGCGAGTCAGAATTTAAAGCTAGTGTGGACTCCAAGGCCTTTGCTCGAAATCACTGCTCCCAAATGGGATAAAGATAAGAGGCTACATGGGGGAGAGAGGGCTGGTGAGGTGAATGGAGATTTCTCAAAGGGGTTCAGACACTTTCCTGAAGGTAATAGGGAGCCACGGAAGGGTTTTAAGCTCTGGAGTGAACAGGTGGTATCTGCACTAAAGAAAAAACTCTGTGGTGGCAGCACTTTTGCGTGTTTCTGAATCTGCTAGCCAGCACAGTAAAAAGTAAGCTAGCGTCCTCAAGGAATTAACCAGTTCCTAAGCGTCCGGAGAAATTAAGAATTGATCATGGTTCAGAGATAGTCGGGGAATCCTGGCTCCGGCTCCGCCGTTACCTGCCGCCCTCCCCATGAGACGTGAGCCTGGTGAAGGCAGAAACTGTGTCTTGCTCTTCCTGCTGTCCCTCCTGCTCAGCACAGGACCTGGCAAGGAGCGGGAGACCAACAACAGGGGCTCGCGAATTGAAACGCACAAGGCCCTCCTGCAGCTCCTTCCCAGCTGCAATTAGCAGATGGTCAAATTCCTCTCCAGGTGGTTCCTGACCTAACAGGTGCATATGTGGAAGGCCTCCCCCCTTTGCAGAGCGTTTCAGTGTCTGATTTATTATTAACAGGAAGTGCTGAGCCTGGACCAGATCCAGAAAACAGTCAGAGCCATGAGTAAAGAGGTAACAGCTCCTAGGAGGAAAGTTTAAAGTAAATACAGTCCCTTAGTCTGAGCCAGGAAAAACAGGTCATAATGTATGAGGTGCCAAACTTGTGAGGAGTCTTTGGGGAAAAGGCTCCCTCTCTCCTTCGCTGGCATCCTCCCTCCTTTCTGCCTGCCTGTAGCAAACATTGTTCTAGGTCCTACCATGTGCTAGGTGCTGTGTTAGGGGCTGGAAAGACAGAGTGGTTTATAGTGAATATTCTATGTTTTCAAAACACAATAGGGTTGGAGACAGAAAATGAACAACTGTAATAAAACATCAAGATTAAGTGGTATGAGAGGTCAAAGGGAGGAATCAGAGATCACTTCTAGCTTGAATGTTTGAAGCAAGCTACATGAAGGTAGAGGTAAACTTGAACTTGAGGGAAGGTTTGAATCGAAGCAGCAAGAATCATTGAGAATGCAGACTTTATCCAGCAGACATGGTCTGAATCCTGATCCACAGACCACTAGCTGTGCGACCTTAGTGAACTCACTTCACCTCTCTGAATATTAGCCACCTCTGTAAAAGTGGGTAAAACATTCTCCTGTAATTGTCCTTTCTCCTGCATGATAGGTCCATCTCTCTCTACTTGGATATTTTCATCAGTGCACATACATGTTGTAATAATTCCCATGGGAAAAAAACATCCTTTGAAACCACCTTCCCCATATGTCTTGCTCATCCTGTTGTCCCTCCTGCTCAGCACAGGATCTGGTAAGGAGCGGGAGACCAACAGGGGCTCATGAATTGAAATGCACAAGGTCCTCCTGCAGCTCCTTTCCAGCTGCAATTAGCAAATGGTCAAACTCCTCTCCAGGTGGTTCCTGACCTAACAGGTGCATATGTGGAAGGCCTCCCCCTTTGCAGAGTATTTCAGTTTTCGCTGCCTTCCTTTAGAAGAAATTCCTCACACTAGTTGTCTACACTTGTCTCTCCATCCTCACTCTCCATTCTCTCTTGCGCCCACTCCAATCAGGCTGTTGCCCCTATCATCCCATGGCAACTGCTAGATCACGGTCACCAATGACCTACACGATGCAGATCCCAAAGGTCGTTACTCGTCCAAATCTCACTTGACTCGGCAGCAGCACTTGACACAAATGACCTTTTTTTCCGCCTTCACGTGGCTTCCAAGATGCCACACTCCACTGGTCTTCCTTGAAGCTCCAGGTTTTGCCTTCTGAGTCTGGCTGTTCCTTCTTCATTTCCCCAAGCTTTACTAAGTGCTGGACCAGCTGAGGTTCAGTTCTAGGACCTCTTCTCTGTCTACTTGCACACTTTTGATGAACTCATTTAATAATGTCCTGACCTACAAGCCCTGACTTACCAGGTGGTTTAAGTGGCTGGAATAATGCCAACTTACGTTTCTCTTCCAGACTCTCCCAGACTCAGACACCCGCGGTCTACTGGACACATTCCCCTGGGTATGTCTCATCGGCATCTGACTCCAATATGTCCAAAACCAAACTCTTCACCATCTCCACCCACTCAGACTCCTTCAGAAGCTCCTCTTGTCTCAATTATTGACAATTCCATCATGTGCATTGCTGAGGATAAAAACTTTGTGTCATCCTCAACCCTTCTTTCTTTCCTATCCCATATGAAATCCACAGCCAATTTCATGGGCTCTACATTCAAAATACTTCCTGAATGTGACCATTTCTCACCACCTCCACTGTTCTTACCCTGGTCCAAACTACCATCTTACTCACCTAGGTTGTGAAACAGCCTCCTAAATGCCGTCTTGCTTCCACCGTTGACCAACAGCCAGAATGATCCTTTCATAATGTTTCAAATCATGTTATTCTTCTCCTCGCTGAGCCCTCCAGTGACTTCTCAATGCTCTCAGAGTGAAAGTTGAAGTCTTATTATGCCTACAAGGCCCCCATGATCTGCCCCCACCCCGTCCCTCATCTCCCATTCCAACTGTATCTCCTTTCGATCCCCCTGCTTTAACCTGTTCCAGCCATACTGGCTTCTTAGGTGTTCCTCAAATCCACAATGCATGCCCCCACTGCAAAGTGGGTTTTTGCCACAGCCTCTCTTGTCCAGAAATCTGCAAGATTTAGTGGATAGTCAGGTAGCCAAAGCAAAATTCCATAGACTGGGTGGTTTAAACAAACAGAGATTCCCCCTTTCTCCCAGTTCTGGAGGCAGGAAAGGCCAAGATCAAGGTCATGCGGAGTTTGGTTTCTGGTGCGGGCCTCCTTCCTTGCTTGTAGACAGCTACCTTCTTGCTATGTCCTTCACATGGCCTTTCCTCTATGCATGTACATGAAGAGAGATCTCTCTTTCTCTTCTTAAAAGGCCACCAGTCTTATCAGATTAGGGTCCCACCCTTACAACCTCATTTAATCTTAATTACCTCCTCAAGGTAGGGCCCCATCTCCAAATATAGTCACGGGGGGGTTAGGGCTTCAACATACAAATTTTGGAGGGTGGAGGGAGAAACACAATTCAGTCCAACTATATATATATACTTGTTATTTATTAACTGTCCCCTACTCATCTTCCTCACTTAGAAAAGAGCTTATCTGCTCTATTCACTGCTACACCACCAGTATTTGGACAAATGTCCCAACGTGTTAGGTACTCTACATAATAGCAGTGCTTCATGTTTTTGTTTGATGTATGTAAGTGCCATATTTGGTGGTACTTACATATTTACACACTTACATACTTAATGACAGTAAGTGCTGTTACCTAGTGCCTGGCACATGGAAGCATTCAATGATGGAATGCATTCAATGATGGAAGCATTCAATGAAGCATTATTAGAACGTAGCGAGAGGAAAGAACTTTGCATGGGGAGGGATCTCTAAAGCATGGACCAATTTGCAGAAGTGGGAACATATGGCTTACTTAAAGGGAATAGCAAAGAGCAAAGACTTTTTTGTTTGTTTGTTTTTTCGAGATAGGGGAGTGCAATGGCATGATCCTGGCTCACCACAACCTCTGCCTCTTGGGTTCAAGTGATTCTTCTGCCTCAGCCTCCTGAGTAGCTGGGATTACAGGCATGCAGCACAACTCCTCTGGCTAATTTTGTAGTTTTAGTAGATAGGAGGTTTCTCCATGTTGGTCAGGCTGGCGAACTCCCAACCTCTGATGATCCACCTGCCTCGGCCTCCCAAAGTTCTGGGATTACAGGCGTGAGCCACTGCACCCAGCAGGAATAACAAAGGGTTGTGTGGAACTTGGGCAACCTTTGCTCAGTTGTAGGAGGGTCTTCAGTGCCATCCTCAGGTGCTAGGAACTCAGTGGCAATTGGAAGCCATTTAATGCTTTCAAGCAGGAGAGTGGCATAGTTAGAGCGGCATTAATTCAATTCATAAAAGGATTCATTCAATTCATAGAGGATTGATTGGGGAAAAGTGAGCCTTGGGGACAGAAAACCCCAAGGAGAATTCTTCAAGTGAATCAGTTTGGCTCATGAGTTTTCACTGTTATACCATCTGCTACCCTCTGCCCTTTATATTTTATTTCAATAATGTGTTTTCACTTAAAAGTAATTATTATTTTTATTATACTTTAAGTTCTAGGGTACATGTGCACAACGTGCAGGCCTGTTACATATGTATACATGTGCCATACTGGTGTGCTGCACCCATCAACTCGCCATCTACATTAGGTATATCTCCCAATGCTATCCCTCCCCTCTCCCCTCCCCACAACAGGCCCTGGTGTGTGATGTTCCCCCTCCTGTGTCCAAGTGATCCCATTGTTCAATTCCCACCTATGAGTGAGAACATGCGGTGTTTGGTTTTCTGTTCTTGCGATAGTTTGCTGAGAATGATGGTTTCCAGCTGCATCCATGTCCCTTATTATTATTTTAGATGGAGTCTCGCTCTGTTGCCAGGCTGGAGTGTAGTGACATGATGTTGGCTCACTGCAACCTCTGCATTCCTGGTTCAAGCAATTCTTGTGCCTCAGCCACCAGAGTAGCTGGGACTATAGGTGTGTGCCACCAAACCCAGCTAATTTTTGTATTTTTTGTAGAGACAGGGTTTTGCCATGTTGGACACACTGGTCTTGAACTCCTGACCTCAAGTGATCCACCTGCCTCAGCCTCCCGAAGTGCTGGGATTACAGTCATGAGCCACCACACCCAGCCTAAAAGTAGTCCATTTTGATCTTTTTTCATATGAGTCACATAATTGCTAACCTATTTATTTAATATATAAATTAGATGATTTATTGAATTCTCTTTTTCTCGTTCTGTCTTTTGATGTTGTCTGTAACATTGCTGTGATGCCTCAGAATGATTCCTCTCTTACAAACTACTGAATGTTCTCAGAAGTCCAGTGATTTCTCTTTTATTTCTCATTCTTTTGGAGAGAAGATCTATTTGCCCATTACTGGGAGAGTAATGAGTTCTGGTAGAGTTTGAATGGGTTCTTCTTCAAATACTTGGGTCCTAGAAAAATGGGAACCGCTGCATTTCTTGAGGTTGATGTGAACTTGCTTGGGGACCTGGCTTCTGTGCAGGTGGTGGATCAGTAACATCTAGTGGTGGACATTGGGGTTGGTTGCTTTCCCAGGGGCAGTATTCTTCACCTCTATCCCTCCCACTCTAGACAGACAGAGTCCCTCGCTGGCCCCCAAATGTCTTCACCTAACTTGTAGCCTGCTCTGTGTCAGGGAAGGCTGAGGGTAAAGCTGATCTCAGCCACCCCCTTTGCTGCCCATCCATTCATCTCTACCCTTTGTCTCTGATTTTCAGATTTTCACTTACATCACATCCCTGCCACTTCCTTAGGTAGGCACTGAACCCCACCCAAAATTTTTCTTTATCTCACTGTTGTCCCAACTGTGATCTGAAGACCACCTGAATCAGAATCATCTGGAGAGATTGGTGTACATGCAGAGTTCCTGGCCTCCACCTGGGACCCTGAGCATGAAAACCTGCATTCTATTTTTTAACCCTGTCTGCAGGATTTCTTGCAGAAATAGCACATAATGTTTTACTTCTCCATGGTACTGTTGTCTGTATTATTTAGGTATTATTTATTCTATTGAAATATACAATATTCTAATTACATATATTCTAGTTATGTATTTATTGGTCATTTCAAAGGGAAAATTTGAAGCATGGGGAATGACGTCTATTGAAACATTGAAACACTTGCCACCTATTTCATCACTTCATAGATGAAATAGGATTTTTATATTCTTTATAAGGTTTTATTAGGACAATAAAACCATATTGCAGAAAACTGGAAAAATAGGGAGAAAAAACATAATTTCCCCAATTTGATGCAACGACTGTTTTCATGTGGGTATAGTCCCTTTGGGTCTCTGTACAGAAATATTCATAAATGTGTGCGGCATCATTGTTAGTGTTGGTGCCATTTGGTGTGATGTATAGTCAAAAAGAAGAGGCCAAGAGCACTGAGTCTATTCTGGGCTTCCTCCTTCCAGGAAATAGCCCAATGGACTCACGGAGAAACCCACTTACAAAAGACCCATCCCAGGGCACCCTGCAAGACCAGGTGCAAAATGTCCTAAGAGCAGATTTCCAGCTTGCCAATGTGTTGAGCATCCTGAGCCGGTGCCCATGGGGTTCTCCAATTCAGACTGTGTTTATTGTCACCTCCTATGTGCCAGTGCAATGAAGAAGACCCTGTTGCTGCCCTGGGGCTCCCAGGCCTATGGGGGAGACAGACACATAAACAGCAATTACTGCACAGTGACACACACATCACTCTGGAGGATGGTTACTTTGGGCCCTGGAGGACAGAGCACAGTCACCCACTGACCAGCCTCTGTTCTATGCCCAGACTTGTTTCAAGTGGAGCCAAGGGGCTTTAAAAAATGAAATACTGAAACTCTGAAGTGTGTAAGTCGTCACATTAGGCAGTGTCATCACTGCAGGGAGTGGCATATTCTCTCTTTTCAATTTTATTGTATTTTTATTGGAATTCTGAAATATTTACAGTATATAGAAATGGACAGAAAATGATGAAACAGACACACATATGTACATCAGACAGATTTCAACAAAGAGCTTATTTGACCACATTTGATTCATATTTTCTTTAAAAGAAATAAAACACCTCACTGTTGAAGTCACCTTTTCAATTCTTCTGGATCACACTTCCCTCCCTTCCTCTCTCCTTGCCTAGAGGAAAACACTGTTTTGAAGCTGGTCTGTGTTCTCCCCATACCTGTTTTTCTTTCATTACCTAGGTATGTGCTACATGCTTTAAGTGTATATACATTGTATCATACATGTGTTCTTCTGCAACTTACTTTTCTCCACCTCTCAATATTAAGTTCTTGAGATTCAGCCATGTGGATCGTGTAAAACCTAGTTCCCTTATTTCAACTGCTATAGCGTATATTCCAGTGTTCAGTAATAACACAATTTATTTATCCATTGTCTCTGGGATGGACATTTGGATTCCTACAGAAAACATTCTTAGGCTGGGGATGCTGTTATATGCCTATAATCCCAGCACTTTGGGAGGCTGAGGCGGGAGGATCCCTTGGTTCCAGGAGTTCAAGACCAGAAAATACTCTTCCTTATATCTCCTTATTCATACGTGTAAGAATATCTCCAGTATGAGTTCCTAGAGATAGATTACCTAGGTCCTCAGAAATGTGTATTTTCAGTTTCACTACATATTTCCAAATTGCTCTCCAAAATGTTTGTACACATTTTCACTCCTACGAGCAATGTAACACATCCCATTTTCTAATATTTGCATTATTGCACATGGCAATTTTTGACAGTTTTATGGATTCAAAACAGTATTCCACTAAGTTTTTTTTAACATATTTATCTGATTAATAGAGAAGATGATTATATTTTCATATATTCATATGTAGTTCTTTATGTATTCTGGATACCAACGTTTTTTTGCTTATATGCATTAAAAATATTTTCTTCTAATGTCTGGCTATCTTTTCTTTCTCTTTCTCTCTCTCTCTCTTTTTTTTTGAGACAGGGTCTTGTTCTGCCACCCAGGCTAGAGGGTAGTGGTACAAACACTGCTCACTCAGCCTTGACCTCCCTGGGCTCAGGTGATCCTCACCTCAGCCTCTTGAGTAGCTGGGACCACAGGTATACACCATCATGCCCAGCTTAGTTTTTTGTATTTTTTGTAGAGACAGGGTTTCACCGTGTCGCCCAGGCTGGTCTAAAACTGCTGGGCTCAAGCAAGTCTCACACTTGGCCTCCCGAAGTGCCGGGATTATAGGTGTGAGCCACCACCCCCAGCCTCTGTTTATCTTTTAATGCTGTTTTCAGCAACTTCTTTCTTATAGATATTTGTAAACCTTTCCTTTGGTGTAGTTGTGCATTGTACATTTTGTTTAAGGAATCATCTCTGTCCTGAGGCCATACATACGGTCTCCAATATTTTCTTCCAAAAGAGTCAAGGTTTTGTTTCTACATTTAAATCCATAACGCAAGTGAACTAAAGTGGTCCTTTTCTAAAACTGTGAAAAGTTCACAACATTAAAATGAACAGCTCCATTATTATAAAACAAACATAACTACAGTCTATGTCAAGACATAAAACCTCAGGGCCAGAGAAACCCTTCATGTGTCCCCTGTCAATTATAACCCCTTTCTCTTGCCCAGATTAACCATTATCCTAACTATGATGGCAGTCGTATTGTTGCTTTTCATTGTAGTTTTACTATGTATTTAAGCATCCTTAAGTAAACAATTCAAGATAGTATTTACTGTCTAATTAATTATTGAAGCATCCTTATTGTTTAGTTCTGCTTGTATTTTTAAACTATGTGTAAATGAAGTAATACAGCACATAAGCTTTCATGTCTGACTTCTTTTTCTTCAACATTCAGCCTGTGACATTCGTCCAGGTGAGGTGCAGGATCATTTGTTCATTCCCATGATGCTATGTTGTGCCCTTGGACGAATACTCCACGGTGCATTTATCCAGTCTAGGACTGGATGTTTGGAATGGGCTTATTCCCAGTCTGGGGATACAGAGGTCAGTTTAATTTCTTTCTGTATCAAAACCAGTTCTTCCACAATCATCCATTGAAAAGCCTCTCTTTTCACCACTACTTTGTGGCGGCATCTTTATCATAAATCAAATGTCCCCTTTTTGTATGGTCCCCTTTCTGGTGTCTGTTTTGTTACATTGGTCTATTTGTCTATTCTTGCATCAATACCACACTACTTTAATTAGTTAAGCTTATCATCAGTCTTGAGGCTCAGTGGAGCAAATTCTCTCCTTTATTTTTCTTCAAAGATATCTTCCATCTTCCTGGATCTTCATAATTCTAGTTTATAATTAACTTGTCAACACACACACACACACGCACAGAAACTCACACCTTTTGGACTTTTAGTTGAAAACCATCTGATTTAATTTTGTGTGTTGTGAAGTTGAGGTCTAGTTTTATTCTAGTCTATTCTATTGGGATGACCAGTTGTCCCAGCCTCATTTATTGGCTATTCATTGGTAGATTAATATAGCTGCACCATTTTTCTTTTCACTAATACAGTTGATCTTCATTATTCATAGGAATATAATTACTTGCTAGCATTTATCTGTAGCCCCAAAATCAATCCTCACGGCATTTCCATGATCATTTATGGACATGCGCAGCATTGACAAAGTTGAGTCATCTGACGGGCACGTTCCCAGCTGAAGTCAAACACGGGTACTCTGTGCCTACTTGTTTCAGCTCTTACATGTCAACAAGTGTCCTTTTCAAGGTCATTTTAATTCCATGTTTTTCACATTTTGGTGCCATTTTTTCCTGGTGGTTTTGCAGTTTAAAATATTCCCTGGCCGGGCGTGGTGGCTCACGCCTGTAATCCCAGCACTTTGGAAGGCCAAGGCGGGCAGATCACGAGGTCAAGAGTTCAAGTGAAACCTGGTCTCTACTAAAGATACAAAAAAATTAGCCGAGCGTGGTGGTACACACCTGTAATCCCAGCTACTCGGGAGGCTGAGGCAGAGAATTGCTTAAACCCGGGAGGCAGAGGTTGCAGTGAGCCGAGGTTGCACCACTGCACTCCAGCCTGGGCAACAGAGCAAGACTCTGTCTCAAAGAAAAAAAAAAAAAAAAAAAAAGTTCCCCAAGCACAGTGCTGAAGTGCTATCCAGTGTTTCTAAGCCCAAGAAAGCTGTGATGTTCTTTGTGGAGAAAATATGAATGTTATGTAAGTCTTGTTCAGGCATGAGCTACAGTTAAATGTTAAGGAATCAACACTATATATTAAGTGAATTATCTCTAAACAGACACACACATAAACAAAACATTGTCACGTATTGATCAGTTGATAAAAATGTTGTGACCAGAGGCTTATAGTAACCTAACCCTGTATTTCCCCTAGGAACAATGGTTCAGTATTTTCTAATTCAGTTTTCATGGTGAATTTATGAAACATAACTACCACGAGTAAAGAGAATTGACTTCATTTGGCTAAGATGCATTTTTCTATAACTTTACTTTCAGATTTTCTGTGTGACTCTCATAAACAGCATACAGCTGGATTCCACCCCCACCCCCCAATCTAATTTGAGAATGCCTGTCTTTTTAAAAGAATTAGTTTATTCATGAACACTAGTATATATTGGCTTATTTCTACCATTTGATTGTGTATGTTACATTTACCCTGTTTTTTGTGTATTTTTCTCTCTTTTTTTTGCTTTGTATTGAATTTCTCAAATTCTATGTATTTATGTATTTATGTTTACCCTCCAGGTTTATAAATTATACATGCTATTTTAATTCTTTTGGTAGATACACTACCGTTAAGTTGTTAACATGTGTGTTTAATCAACAAAGACTAAGGTTAAACTGTATATCTTTCCTTCTTCCACACACATAAGGATCTCAGAATATTTTTCCTTTAAAAGATTTAACTTATATTGTACATGTGATGACATCTCTTGGTCCTTAAATTTGAGTGCTCTTTCAGAGTTGAACAAGGTCTCAGTTTGCAGTTCTGAAGAATAAGGAAGGTCTAGTGTTCAAATTAGTTTGTCTGCCCCACCTGCCACTCTGTCTGAAAACATGGAGCTGGTGCTAACTGCAAAGTCCATTGTAGTATCTCATCAGGGAGATAAACAGGAAGTTATCCTCCCATGTCCCTGCTCTGAATTCAGGTTTGTGCATCAGCTTATGGCTTTGTTGGGGAGAGTTTGAACCTTGGACATGTTAAACAATTTTTAAAATGTGAAAGAGGAAAACAAAATCATAACCGAGATACCTGGGGGTCATATTGACCTTCACCTTCATACTAATGTTACAATTTAGAAATGATTGGATATTGCTACCAAATATGAGGCTTTTCTTTCCTCTTCTTTCCTTTTTATCTCTGTGAAATATTGGTTAAATGGGCTCTTGAACTCCTGCTAGATCCTGCTTAGGGCTTTATAAGTCAAAGGCCACCTCCCTTATTTTCAAGGTGGCTCCTATCAGTTGAATGTCTGTTTTGTGCTAAGCCTTGGGCTCACTGATTTTTTATCTGCAGACTCACTTCAGTCATGCACAGAATCGCCCTTTAGAGTAGACTCATTGGCTGCATTTGTAGACTAGGAAACAGAAGCCCAGTGTGGGGTCCAAGGCCAGGAACTAGAAAGACATTGACACATGTTTTAACCCAGAGGATCAGCTCCCTGTCCTGTGCTCTTTTCTCTCTAGAACAGGGGCCTTACTCTCTAGGGTATCTCAGAATCACCTGGGGAGCTGGTAAAACTGCACCTTCCCAAACGCCACTCTCCATTCATGTATTCAGTGGCTCCAAGGTGAGGCCCAGGAATCTGCCTGCGTATCCAGCCCCCTAGATGACATGGAAACACTGGTTTCAGGGCGCCAAGAACTCTGAAGGACAAGCCAAGAAAAGGTCAAAGGTCACCCCAGACAGAATGTGACCCCCTAAATGGCTATCCTGGAATCTTCTGTCAATTTCTTCTCTCTGCTCTGGTTTCTCAGCCTCAGGACTTCCTCCCTCTCTGGTTTCTCAGGATCTCATCTCCCTGACCTGGTTTTGCCTCTGGATCCTACGCCTTTCTCCTGACTCAGGAGCTACTCTGTGTCAGGCCCTTCCTGGAAAAAGACACTGTGTCTGGGGTTGAAGAACAAGCAGGTCCAGGAGGAGAGAAAAGCATTCAGATCCAGGAAAAGAGGGAGCAAAAGGATCAGTCATGATGAGGTTGACAACCGTGCCTTTCGCTCTAAGAAGCTGGAGCTGAGAGCATTTGCAGGAAGTGTAATAAGACAGAATCTGAAGAGAGACTTTGTCCTTCCCTCTCCCCTGGACCAGCAAGAGACAGAACCCACTTCCCTTATTTTGAATAGAGATTAATTTTCTCCCCAGAACACTTTAGAGAGAAAGAGAAGTAGCCAGGGTGAGAGGTAGGCACAGAATGTGTAGGCACAGGTGGGTTTGCAGGGAGCAGACATTTTATTCTAAGATAACTGTGATCCAACCAAAAATAGGTGCTTCCAGAGCCACCTGTCCGTTTCTCCCAGCAGCCACCTTACTTCTTTCTTGCTCTTCATTTGCCCCCTCTCACATTCATGGGCAGCGGCCTGAAGGCCAATTCGGGATTCAGAATGACATCACCCAGGAGGATGTTGGATTAGTATAGGTTCCCTCTCCATTGCTCAGAAGATCTTAAGGCTCCAGCTGTGCACAGGACTTGCTCCTGGGACAAAGGCACAGAAGCCTGACTGGCTGCCTCTCCTGGCTCCTAGTTCAAGCTTTCACTGGCCCAAGACTTAATGGAACCCCCATCTGTGTCTACCATAGAAAAGGAATGGAAAAATGTAGTTGAAACGGGGAGAGAGATTTGGGGACGAAATAATTCAGTCTGGAATCCTGGGGGAGCTGCATGCCAGGCCCTGCTCCAGGTGCTGGGGAATCCCAATGTGGCTTGGTTTTTCAAGGCAGACAGGAATTTCACCATGTCTCCTTTGCTTTAGAATTCACTGTTTTTTAGAGATTTAAAACCCATTAGGGAATGGCTTGAGAAGTTAATAACCTGTTACCATTCTGGAGAATTACATTTGATGTTGTTTATAGCTATTTGGCTTATGAAAATAAATACATTAAGATTGGGAGCCAATTCTTATTCATGCCACTTATTGAAGGCAGATCATACAATAATAAATAAATGTCATTAATCTTAAACCCACACGGGGAGAATTTCATTTTTAAGAATTAATTGTACTTGTGGGATTGTTTTTAAACTAGAAACTAAAAAAAAAGTGCAATAATACATTAAACTTTGCATCTCTGGTACAGAATTCGATTTGTGTGGGAAAAACAAATTAACTGTGAAATGTAACCAGGAAAAGTAATGTTGATTACAAGGAGCACATAATTAGGGCAGCTCAGATATGCACTGGATTCCTCTACCAAGGCCCCTACCAAGCCTGAACACTAGTGAATAGGTATTCAATTTGGCTTTAATGATCATGTTAGTGTCGGTCATAATTTCCATAAATGACTTTTAAGCCACAGGAATAGATACTAGAGTTAAAAGGCTTGTTCTTTCTTTTTAAGCATTTGAACATTTTATTTTTCCAAATACCAGGGCCCCCTGTGTGGGGGAGAAGAAGTCACACAAAGATGGTCATTTCTCAATGCAATAGTTCCAGTCTTTTTCTGAACCATGTTATTAGCTTCATTTCATTGGCTACAGCTTATTCCCTCACCATTAATTAGACACATTTCTTTAAATATGAGTGTGCTAGGAGCTTAGAAATTTGTCTTTTTCCTTGTATTACAGTTTTGCAGGGGAGATATACCTACATGAAAACTGTGTTTTAAATAATTAAACTGTCTCAAGATATGTAACAATCACATATATTAAGGTTGATGACGATATAAGGTGATAGAAACACAAAGAAGAGGGAGAATGAACCCTTCCAGGGATGAGGGTATGGAAAGGGGATATTTGTGTCAGGTTCTGACAGATAAATAGGAGTTTGCCAAGGCAAGAAGGGAGAAATGGCTTGAGTCAGGAAAGGGCAAGAGGCATTCGGAAGACAGAGTCAAGCTCGGGAGGCTGGAGAAATGGTTAGCAGAAGCATGGCACTGGAGAGGCAAAGTGCTCATCAGCTCGTCCCCACACCTGACTACCTGTTCCGCTCCCTGCAGTCATCTTTCACCTCAACCAGAGCAGAAGCCCCAGCACCAGTCTCTCTGCTTCCACCCTTGTCCTTCTATCATCTGTCTTCCACGTTGCAGCCAAAGGGAAACTTTGAGGAGGCTACTGTGATAATCTAGTTAAGAAACAAAGCATCCATGGCAGCAGGAATGCCCTGGCCCTGGAAGAAAATGCAGGCGATGCCCTTCCTCACTGTAGCCTGTACATTCTGGGCCCTCGTGTTAAACCCTGAAACTCCAATATTATGTCATCTCCCTTGGCCCCTGAGCTAAAGTCCAGACTTGTGTGATCCATAGAGAAGCTTTCTGAACTGGAGTCTGCTGACCTCTTAGACCTCAGGTCCTGTCAGTCACCCTCTGTCTCATTCCCTCCTCTGAGCCTTTGCACATACTCTTCCTACTGCTTGGCAAAAAAACACTGTTTTCTAAAATACTCCTCTTCCTTTTCCCCATTCCACTCTCCTCCCAGTTATTCTCTGAGACCTTTATTTTCTTGTTTCATAGCCCATTACAGTCTGTAATTATTTCTTTCATTTGATATCCGTGTGTGATTTGTCTGTCTTCCTGATTAGAATGCAAACTCCGTGTGAGGAGGGATGGTGTTGGTCTTGCTCACAGCTGTATACCCAACACCTGGCACTGGGACAAACACCTCCTACATTCTGAAAAATTACTTCTCGAGAAAATGGATGAGAGCACCATATTCCAGAAGGCCTTGAGTGCCAGGCAATAAGCTTTAGGTCTTAGTCTGTGAACAATAGGAAGCCAAGAGAGGTATTTAACCAGGCCTACAATGACTACAGTGTGAGTCTGCCTGACACAGAAAATTAAGTCTAAAATATTTTCAGTAATTTCGCTCATACTATGACTTCACTGACATCCCTCCGTGGTGATGTGGCGATGAGAGCAAAAAGCGATTTTCATTTCTAGAGTAAAACATAAAATCTATTCCTGCAGGGCCTCATGCATTCAGAATGAAAACTGCAGTGACTGGCCTTGGTCAGACAGGCAAGAGAGCTGGTTAGCAGGAGGGGTGGTGGGTCACTGACAGCAGAGGGGCCTCTGGTTTGCAATTTTAAGGGGACATAAAATGCTGGCTGGCTTTCACAGAACACTGGGCTGAGCTGCAGAAAACTGTAAAATCTCCCCGTTGCAGTATAAATATGGGATGAAAGTTGATTAACCAATTTTATGTTGTTATCTGAGCCTTCAATCCATTTGCACTTGAATTAAAAGGACAGAAATTGAATTTTGGCTGGACAGGCATTTTCCAACAGGCAACGTCGGTAAAAGAAAAGAGGCTTAAATTTCTTTTTCATCTGAAATCTTTATCTGGCAGAAGATTTTCTACCATGTCACTCTACTTGATTTCTGTGGAATGAGTGCCAGGGTTTAACACGAGGGCCCAGAATGTACAGGCTAGTGAGGAAGGGCATCGCCTGCATTTTCTTCCAGGGCCAGGGCATTCCTGCTGCCATGGATGCTTTGTTTCTTAACTAGATTATCACAGTAGCCTCCTCACTGGATTATTTGGGGGCAGCCCTGATGCATCTCTGCCCAACTCCCATGACCTCTCAGCAAACAGCCGCAGGAATGCCCTTCCATTGCAAATCTGCAGATATGACTCTCCTGCCTCCAGACTCCCCCACTGATTCCTCATTAAGCACACAGCATAATTTTTTGGTATTGATCACCAAGGCCTTCGGCAGTCTGCCTACACATGACACATTTCTAAACTGCCTCCTTTCCATTTTGACATGCCCAACTCTATTCTGTTTTTCAGGCTGGTCTATCTATTGACTTAGCCCAGAAACCATTAGGTGCTTCCACATCACCTTGCCTTGTTCCTATTGGAGAAACACCAGCCTTGCACGCCTCCATTCCCACCACTCTCACTTCTGGCTCAAATTCTGCACATTCTTTGAAACCCAGTCCAGAGACATGAGCAGTCCATTTCCTAGGAACCAACTCAGAAAGCACAGAATTAATTCTCCAGCTTTCTTGGTGGTAAGATTCAGAGGGACAGGTGCCAGGTCAGGAAGGGCCACATTTGCCAGGTGAAATAAAGAAATTTTACCCAGGGAGAGGTGTGCCCACCCATGGTCACAGTTCTAGATGACACCAATGCCCTCTCCAGCTTGGGTCCTACGGCCTTGAGCATCATGTCATAGAGGGGTCCTAGGAGGGTGTCTTCCACCTACGTATTCACAAAGACCTGAGGCCTGCTGGGGCTGAGAGTCTACACTGGGCTTCCATTCAGAGTTCTGCTTAGGTAGCTTAGACTGAATCTCCATCTCTGCTTACCACACTGTTTCCATATCCCTAGCCCCTTGATGGCTCAAATACCCTGGAAAGGCCTGTAAACAGCAGAGAAACTACTCTTGGCTTATGTACATTCAGTCTGTTCTGGAACTCTTGACCAGTTAGCCTGGCTTCATAACCCATAGCCAACAGCTAATAAGAAGGGCAGATAGTGCCTTCACCTCATTGATGGCTGACGTCCTGAGCTTTCATCTCAAGTCTCCTTTGTGGTCCACTTCTGTAATGGCCCTGCCCATCCTGTTCAGTTCTCCAGTTTTGTCTCTCATCTGTGGCCTGACCTCTATGCTTCAGCCTCCAATCTTGATTTGAATCTCTGGTTCTAACCTCTGGCTTTGGCTTTGACATTTAAGACCCACCAGAGTAATCCTCCCTGCCCTCCCTGTCCTGAATGCTGTCTTCTCATCAGGGATAGTCCTGGGCTCTGGGCTCGCCTCAACCCCAGGAGGGGACTCGCTGCATGTAAGTGTATGACTCCCTGTTGCTCCCGGCATCAAGACAAAACCTTCTGTGTCATCAAGATTATTTGTGATGCAGCATTTCTTAAAATAATCCTTAAAAGAACCAAAAAGTCACATTTTCTAGGTGATTAATCTGGCTTTGCAATTATGTAGTGCATGTCTACTATTGATGTCTGCTTTTGGAATATTGCTATTTTGAAATATTTCTGATTCACAACCTCTGCCACCCTGTCTCCACAATCATTTGATTCCTAGAGACTAAAAATAAAAAAATTAAAAAAAAACTGTGCTATTGTTTCTATGATTTTCTTTCAAGCTGCTGACACCCATTCTGTGAGTTTTGACATGGGTTCATGCAAAGACAATGATGAGTACATCATAACACCGCATGGCCAACAGTAATTATAAGACAACATCAATTATAAGGCTCAGTCTAATTTTGAGATATTAATGAATGAAAAACTGTGCATCTTGAAATTGATGAATGATAGTACTTTATGGAATTGTTCTTAGAATGAAAGCATGACTTTCTTGAAAAGCCTCTAGGGTAGCAGTACCTTGCACATGGTAGAAACTAGAATTATGGTTTTGGTTTTTTGCTTTTTTTTTTTTCTTTCCTTTTTCTTTACTCCCAGCCTGTAAATGTTGCCTCTCTGATAGTAAGTCTCCTGACTACAATGAGTGGCTGATGGATGGGAAGGGGGGTTCCAATACACAGAATGAGCATCTAATGGGGAATGGGAAAAAACTAGAGGCCATATGAAGCCCTGTGTTTCTCAGTATACATCTACAGTGATCACATAACTTATCATCCAAACCAGGACAATTTTGAGAGTAAAAGAAGTTGCTTTTAATAATTTAACTGGAATCAGGGACATCAACTGGGGCCAACCCAGATGAGCCAGGGTGTATAACAACCTACAAAAGTCCATCTTCCATCTGGCAAGTATAACTGAAATCAGATGCAAATTTCTCTATGCTTAGACTTGGAGTGTCTTCATCCAAAACCAGGAAGGCCATGAGATAAATGATGGGCATGCAGGTACTCTTGGCTCCCATCACAAGAAGGCTTAACACTATATTCCAAAATAGGTTAAAGTTCGATGCCACTGTATTGTGGGAGATGCTCCCCTTCCTCAGCTGTTATTTATGGTGCAGAGAAAAGGAACCACATTGATGATGGATCTGCTTTTATCAGATAAAAATGGGAGGAACAGTGAAAGACCATGGTGAGATATTGTGCAGGATTTCAGTAGGACACTTTAAAAATATGTATTAGAGAAAATGAATTTTTCACTGGCTAAAACGTATCCATTTACAGTCGGAGCATCCATATATTTATGAGTGTTTTAGCCCTCAAAATAGTAACCCAAGACAGAATAACAAACAGTCTCTTAATAGCCCTAATTTATCAGGCTCAGCAGTTTAAGAAAAATAAATAAAAAGAAACAGGAATGCAAGGGGCGGGGGTGGAGGGGTGGGGAAATGAAAGCTGGAATCTGAAATACTGGATATGGTACAGCCCAAAAGATTATTCCAAGTCTGTCTTAAGAGAATGCATCCTTAGCTCAGAGAAAGCCTTTTGAAAGTGGCTTTAAAAGCATCTGAGCCTGGACCCTGGGTGGGTGAGGAAAGGTAAGGATAAACAAAGCAGCTTGGCCGGGCACGGTGGCTCACGCTTATAACGACAGCACTTTGGGAGGCTGAGGCAGGCAGATCACCTAACGTCAGGAGTTCAAGACCAGCCTGGCCAACATGGTAAAACCCTGTCTCTACTAAAAATACAAAATTAGCTGGGCATGGTGGTGCGTGCCTGTAATCTCAGCTACTTGGGTGGATGAGGCAGGAGAATCGCTTGAACCCAGGAGGCGGAGGTTGCAGTGAGCTGAGATCATGCCATTGCACTCCAGCCTGGGAAACAAGAGCAAAACTCCATCTCAAAAACAAAAACAAAAACAAAAGCAGCTTAACCCTTGTGAAGGTTTATTTGATTTGGTTAAACATTATTCTGGGGGGGGGGGCGGAGCAAGATGGCCAAATAGGAACAGCTCCAGTCTCCAACTCCCAGCACCAGCGACACAGAAGACCGGTGATTTCTGCATTTTCAACTGAGGTACTGGGTTCATCTCACTAGGGAGTGCCGGACAATCGGTGCTGGTCAGCTGCTGCAGCCTGACCAGCGAGAGCTGAAGCAGGGCAAGGCATCGCCTCACCTGGGAAGCGCAAGGGGAAAGGGAATCCCTTTTCCTAGCCGGGGGAACTGAGACACACAACACCTGGAAAATCGGGTAACTCCCACCCCAATACTGCGCTTTAAGCAAACAGGCACACCAGGAGATTATATCCCACACCTGGCTGGGAGGGTCCCACACCCACGGAGCCTCCCTCATTGCTAGCACAGCAGTCTGCGATCTCGCGGTAAGGCAGCAGCGAGGCTGGGGGAGGGGCATCCGCCATTGCTGAGGCTTAAGTAGGTAAACAAAGCCGCTGGGAAGCTCGAACTGGGTGGAGCTCACAGCAGCTCAAGGAAACCTGCCTGTCTCTGTAGACTCCACCTCTGGGGACAGGGCACAGTAAACAATAACAAACGCAGCAGAAACCTCTGCAGACGCAAATGACTCTGTCTGACAGCTTTGAAGAGAGCAGTGGATCTCCCAACACGGAGGTTGAGATCTGAGAAGGGACAGACTGCCTGCTCAAGTGGGTCCCTTACCCCTGAGTAGCCTAACTGGGAGACATCCCCCACTAGGGGCAGTCTGATACCCCACACCTCACAGGGTGGAGTACCCCCCTGAGAGGAAGCCTCCAAAGCAAGAATCAGACAGGTACACTCGCTGTTCAGCAATATTCTCTCTTCTGCAGCCTCTGCCGCTGACACCCAGGCAAACAGGGTCTGGAGTGGACCTCAAGCAATCTCCAACAGACCTGCAGCTGAGGGTCCTGACTGTTAGAAGGAAAACTATCAAACAGGAAGGACACCTACACCAAAACCCCATCAGTACGTCACCATCATCATCAAAGACCAGAGGCAGATAAAACCACAAAGATGGGGAAAAAGCAGGGCAGAAAAGCTGGAAATTCAAAAAATAAGAGCACATCTCCCCCGGCAAAGGAGCGCAGCTCATCGCCAGCAACGGATCAAAGCTTGACGGAGAATGACTTTGACAAGACGAGAGAAGAAGGCTTCAGTACATCAAACTTCTCAGAGCTAAAGGAGGAATTACGTACCCAGCGCAAAGAAACTAAAAATCTTGAAAAAAAAGTGGAAGAATTGATGGCTAGAGTAATTAATGCAGAGAAGGTCATAAACGAAATGAAAGAGATGAAAACCATGACACGAGAAATACGTGACAAATGCACAAGCTTCAGTAACCGACTCAATCAACTGGAAGAAAGAGTATCAGCGATTGAGGATCAAATGAACAAAATGAAACGAGAAGAGAAACCAAAAGAAAAAAGAACAAAAAGAAATGAACAAAGCCTGCAAGAAGTATGGGATTATGTAAAAAGACCAAATCTACGTCTGATTGGGGTGCCTGAAAGTGAGGGGGAAAATGGAACCAAGTTGGAGAACACTCTTCAGGATATTATCCAGGAGAACTTCCCCAACCTAGTAGGGCAGGCCAACATTCAAATCCAGGAAATACAGAGAACACCACAAAGATACTCCTCGAGAAGAGCAACTCCAAGACACATAATTGTCAGATTCACCAAAGTTGAAATGAAGGAAAAAATCTTAAGGGCAGCCAGAGAGAAAGGTCGGGTCACCCACAAAGGGAAGCCCATCAGACTAACAGCAGATCTCTCGGCAGAAACTCTACAAGCCAGAAGAGAGTGGGGGCCAATATTCAACATTCTTAAAGAAAAGAATTTTCAACCCAGAATTTCATATCCAGCCAAACTAAGTTTCATAAGTGAAAGAGAAATAAAATCCTTTACAGATAAGCAAATGCTTAGAGATTTTGTCACCACTAGGCCTGCCTTACAAGAGACCCTGAAGGAAGCACTCAACATGGAAAGGAACAACCGGTACCAGCCATTGCAAAACCATGCCAGAATGTAAAGACCATTTAGGCTAGGAAGAAACTGCATCAACTAATGAGCAAAATAACCAGTTAATATCATAATGGTAGGATCAAGTTCACACATAACAATATTAACCTTAAATGTAAATGGACTAAATGCTCCAATTAAAAGACACAGACTGGCAAACTGGATAAAGAGTCAAGACCCATCAGTCTGCTGTATTCAGGAGACCCATCTCACATGCAGAGACATACATAGGCTCAAAATAAAGGGATGGAGGAAGATTTACCAAGCAAATGGAGAACAAAAAAAAAGCAGGGGTTGCAATACTAGTCTCTGATAAAACAGACTTTAAACCATCAAAGATCAAAAGAGACAAAGAAGGCCATTACAAAATGGTAAAAGGATCAATTCAACAGGAAGAGCTAACTATCCTAAATATATATGCACCCAATACAGGAGCACCCAGATTCATAAAGCAAGTCCTTAGAGACTTACAAAGAGACTTAGACTCCCATACAATAATAATGGGAGACTTCAACACTCCACTGTCAACATTAGACAGATCAACGAGACAGAAAGTTAATAAGGATATCCAGGAATTGAACTCATCTCTGCAGCAAGCAGACCTAATAGACATCTATAGAACTCTCCACCGCAAATCAACAGAATATACATTCTTCTCAGCACCACATCGCACTTATTCCAAAATTGACCACATAATTGGAAGTAAAGCACTCCTCAGCAAATGTACAAGAACAGAAATTATAACAAACTGTCTCTCAGACCACAGTGCAATCAAACTAGAACTCAGGACTAAGAAACTCAATCAAAACTGCTCAACTACATGGAAAGTGAACAACCTGCTCCTGAATGACTACTGGGTACATAACGAAATGAAGGCAGAAATAAAGATGTTCTTTGAAACCAATGAGAACAAAGACACAACATACCAGAATCTGTGGGACATGTTTAAAGCAGTGTGTAGAGGGAAATTTACAGAACTAAATGCCCACAAGAGAAAGCTGGAAAGATCTAAAACTGACACCCTAACATCACAATTAAAAGAACTAGAGAAGCAAGAGCAAATGCATTCAAAAGCTAGCAGAAGGCAAGAAATAACTAAAATCAGAGCAGAACTGAAGGAGATAGAGACACAAAAAACCCTCCAAAAAATCAATGAATCCAGGAGTTGGTTTTTTGAAAAGATCAACAAAATTGACAGACCGCTAGCAAGACTAATGAAGAAGAAAAGAGAGAAGAATCACATAGACGCAATAAAAAATGATAAAGGGGATATCACCACCGACCCCACAGAAATACAAACTACCATCAGAGAATACTATAAACACCTGTATGCAAATAAACTAGAAAATCTAGAAGAAATGGATAATTTCCTGGACACTTACACTCTTCCAAGACTAAACCAGGAAGAAGTTGAATCCCTGAATAGACCAATAGCAGGCTCTGAAATTGAGGCAATAATTAATAGCCTACCAACCAAAAAAAGTCCAGGACCAGATGGATTCACAGCTGAATTCTACCAGAGGTACAAGGAGGAGCTGGTACCATTCCTTCTGAAACTATTCCAATCAATAGAAAAAGAGGGAATCCTCCCTAACTCATTTTATGAGGCCAACATCATCCTGATACCAAAGCCTGGCAGAGACACAACAAAAAAAGAGAATTTTAGACCAATATCCCTGATGAACATTGATGCAAAAATCCTCAATAAAATACTGGCAAACCGGATTCAGCAACACATCAAAAAGCTTATCCACCATGATCAAGTGGGCTTCATCCCTGGGATGCAAGGCTGGTTCAACATTTGCAAATCAATAAACATAATCCAGCATATAAACAGAACCAAAGACAAGAACCACATGATTATCTCAATAGATGCAGAAAAGGCTTTTGACAAAATTCCACAGCCCTTCATGCTAAAAATGCTCAATAAATTCGGTATTGATGGAACGTACCTCAAAATAATAAGAGCTATTTATGACAAACCCACAGCCAATATCATACTGAATGGGCAAAAACTGGAAAAATTCCCTTTGAAAACTGGCACAAGACAGGGATGCCCTCTCTCACCACTCCTATTCAACATAGTGTTGGAAGTTCTGGCTAGGGCAATCAGACAAGAGAAAGAAATCAAGGGTATTCAGTTAGGAAAAGAAGAAGTCAAATTGTCCCTCTTTGCAGATGACATGATTGTATATTTAGAAAACCCCATTGTCTCAGCCCAAAATCTCCTTAAGCTGATAAGCAACTTCAGCAAAGTCTCAGGATACAAAATTAATGTGCAAAAATCACAAGCATTCTTATACACCAGTAACAGACAAACAGAGAGCCAAATCATGAATGAACTTCCATTCACAATTGCTTCAAAGAGAATAAAATACCTAGGAATCCAACTTACAAGGGATGTAAAGGACCTCTTCAAGGAGAACTACAAACCACTGCTCAGTGAAATAAAAGAGGACACAAACAAATGGAAGAACATACCATGCTCATGGATAGGAAGAATCAATATCGTGAAAATGGCCATACTGCCCAAGGTTATTTATAGATTCAATGCCATCCCCATCAAGCTACCAATGACTTTCTTCACAGAATTGGAAAAAACTGCTTTAAAGTTCATATGGAACCAAAAAAGAGCCCGCATCTCCAAGACAATCCTAAGTCAAAAGAACAAAGCTGGAGGCATCACGCTACCTGACTTCAAACTATACTACAAGGCTACAGTAACCAAAACAGCATGGTACTGGTACCAAAACAGAGATATAGACCAATGGAACAGAACAGAGTCCTCAGAAATAATACCACACATCTATAGCCATCTGATCTTTGACAAACCTGAGAGAAACAAGAAATGGGGAAAGGATTCCCTATTTAATAAATGGTGCTGGGAAAATTGGCTAGCCATAAGTAGAAAGCTGAAACTGGATCCTTTCCTTACTCCTTATACGAAAATTAATTCAAGATGGATTAGAGACTTAAATGTTAGACCTAATACTATAAAAATCCTAGAGGAAAACCTAGGTAGTACCATTCAGGACATAGGCATGGGCAAAGACTTCATGTCTAAAACACCAAAAGCAACAGCAGCAAAAGCCAAAATTGACAAATGGGATCTAATTAAACTAAAGAGCTTCTGCACAGCAAAAGAAACTACCATCAGAGTGAACAGGCAACCTACAGAATGGGAGAAAATTTTTGCAATCTACTCATCTGACAAAGGGCTAATATCCAGAACCTACAAAGAACTCAAACAAATTTACAAGAAAAAAACAAACAACCCCATCAAAAAGTGGGCAAAGGATATGAACAGACATTTCTCAAAAGAAGACATTCATACAGCCAACAGACACATGAAAAAATGCTCATCATCACTGGCCATCAGAGAAATGCAAATCAAAACCACAATGAGATACCATCTCACACCAGTTAGAATGGCGATCATTAAAAAGTCAGGAAACAACAGGTGCTGGAGAGGATGTGGAGAAACAGGAACACTTTTACACTGTTGGTGGGATTGTAAACTAGTTCAACTATTATGGAAAACAGTATGGCGATTCCTCAAGGATCTAGAACTAGATGTACCATATGACCCAGCCATCCCATTACTGGGTATATACCCAAAGGATTATAAATCATGCTGCTATAAAGACACATGCACACGTATGTTTATTGCGGCACTATTCACAATAGCAAAGACTTGGAATCAACCCAAATGTCCATCAGTGACAGACTGGATTAAGAAAATGTGGCACATATACACCATGGAATACTATGCAGCCATCAAAAAGGATGAGTTTGTGTCCTTTGTAGGGACATGGATGCAGCTGGAAACCATCATTCTTAGCAAACTATCACAAGAACAGAAAACCAAACACCGCATGTTCTCACTCATAGGTGGAAACTGAACAATGAGATCACTTGGACTCAGGAAGGGGAACATCACACACCGGGGCCTATCATGGGGAGGGGGAGGGGGGAGGAATTGCACTGGGAGTTATACCTGATGTAAATGACGAGTTGATGGGTGCTGACGAGTTGATGGGTGCAGCACAGCAACATGACACAAGTATACATATGTAACAAACCTGCACGTTATGCACATGTACCCTGGAACTTAAAGTATAATAATAATAATAAATAAATTAATTAATTAATTAATTAATTTTAAAAAACATTATTCTGGGTGTTTCTGGATGAGATTAACATTTGAACTGGTAGACTGAGTAGAGCAGGTTATCCTCTGGAATGGGGGTGGGCTGGAATGGAACAAAAAGCTGAATAAGGGAGAAGTCACTCTCTCTGCCTGAGTGTCTTCAAGCTGGGACATTTGTCTCTTCCTGCCTTTGGACTTGGACTCAAACTGGAACTCTTCCATCAGCTGTCTTGGGTTTCTAGCTTGCTTACTGTAGATCCTTGGGTTCTCAGTCTACGTAGTCACATGAGCCAAATTCCTTATAAATCTATATTTGAGAGATCTTTCTCTCTCTCTTTTTGGGATATCTATCTTTCTGAGAAAGAGAGAGAAAGAAAGATCTCCTATTGGCTCTGTCTCTCTAGAGAACCCAGACTAATACATATTTTAGTACGAGAAATAGTTCTAGAGGAAGCGAATTTTAAGCATGTGAGTTTTCTGAATTGGATCTGGGGTTTCCAGAATTGGTTCTCTAATCTAATTAGATTTCAAGATTCGAATGGCTCTATTTCCAGTAGCAAAGAGAGCATAAATAGTCCATGGCATGATCTGGCAATAGAGGTACACAAAATATTTCACCAGTGCGACCCTGTAACACCATCGTCCTTTTATGAATGAAGGCCTTTGCTTTTACTTTTTCACCTTCATTTCTTTGAATTTGAGGACTCCAAATCCCAGTCTCATAAGTGTTTTCTTCATTCTCCTGTCCCTCTCCTTGTCTGATGTCTTCTGTGACCAGAAACTGATTTATATCAGCAGCACTGGTCTGATCATTGCCTTTCTCTGGGACACAAAGATGCCACACAGTAGAAAGAACACAGAAGTTGGAGATAGATGGACATGGGTTGAAATCTCACTTCTGACACTTTTTGCTGTGTGACCCATGGCAAGTTATTGGACCTCTCTGAGTCTTGGTTTACCTTTCCAAGAAATTGCGTTGTTTACGAGGCCACCAACCCCATCCTCATATAACTTTCACTCATTATTAGAAATTTCTTTTTAACAACGGGCTGAAGTCTTCCTTCCTATAAGCTCCACCACCAACTAAAAATATGACTCACGGTGTTTTCAACTCATGATTTCAGCCTAATGAAAAACATTATTTGCAATGTAAGTATTAGTTTCCTTAATATATAAGTGCTTCTAAGAAATGAATATCAAAAACATAGCCCAATTAAAATAATAATAATAATAATAATATTAGTCAAATGTCATGATCAAGAAATGGACAAAAGTAGAAACAAAAATGACCAACAAAAAATGAATATTTACAAAAAGATGATAACCTAAATGGATAATTAAAGAAATTGAAATTAAAACAGTGCATGTGAAATTTTAAAAGGTCAAAACATAGTTGTTCAAGGGGATGGGGGGACTTCGAAATTAGTAAAACTTTTCTAGATGGCAGTTTAGAATATCTATCTTAAATATGTAGAAACATTCTGACTCTGAAATTTCACTCAAGAAACTTATCTCAAGGATGGTATTTTTAAAGTGCACAAAGATTTCTGTATAATGATGTTTATCATGTTATTTAAATTTCAGAAAATGTTAAAACATTCTAAATGCCCAACAACAAGAGATGGGTGATGTAAAGAAAGATAAAATGTAATTCTTCACAGACGTTTAATATTACGCTTTGAGGAAAATGTGGTAACAGGCAAATGTGCATAAAACAATTACTAGAAGCAAATACACAGTAGTTATCTCTGGATGGTGGGATTACAGGTCATTGTTCTCTTTTATTTGAATATTTCTATATTTTGAAACTTTCATTTTCAAGGATGAAAGGAGGAAAGAACAGAAGTTGGAAGGAGAAAGGAAGATAGACCTTGGCAAAGTAAAGTTTTGTTTCCACCATGCTTCTCTGGTGAATGCCAACTCAAATATTAGAAATAGTCACAAAAAAGGAGGCAGAATTGGATGACTGGCTCACTCACTGGCTTGCTGTGTAAGTTTCTGCTCTATCCTTAACCTCCCTGCACCTTGGTTTCCTTCCTTGTCGAATAAGGATAAAAATTGCCAGCCGGGCGTGTGAATTGGGTTGCCGAGATGATCAGAAGGGATACCATGCATGAAAGTGCTCATAAAACTGCAAAGTGCTCTACAAGTCCTGAATGGTGTAATTATTGCCTTCGTTAGTGTGATCATTCTCTCTTACTGTATTATCCTTGGCTGGAGAGCTGCTCGTCAGACTATGAAGTGCACTCGGTATTTCTACACACACAAAGTGAACTGCATGAGGCTTCCCAGACCTATTTGAATAGATCTGGCATCAAGAGAGAGCCAAACAGACAAGGAAGATCTCTGTGGCCA
This sequence comes from Macaca fascicularis, assembly GCF_037993035.2. NCBI lineage: Eukaryota > Metazoa > Chordata > Mammalia > Primates > Cercopithecidae > Macaca > Macaca fascicularis. The sequence continues at coordinate 61,850,060 of NC_088394.1, read as the reverse complement.
CATGGCAGGAGCACACGTGGTTCTGAGAGAACCAGCTTGACACTGGATGACCTAGGCCAGAATCCAACTTGCCCACGGTGCGCTCAGACACCTCACTCTACCCCGCTGAGTCCCAAGCATTCATCTGTCACACAGAGAGAGTGATGCCAGTCCTGATTCTATCACATGATTATCTGGGAGAATACATCCACAGCATGTGTGTGAATCCTAACAACCACCAATCCATGCAAATAGACCCAGCATTGAGACCGTTATGTCATCTCAACCATGGTCCCGAAAATGCAGACACTACAGAATGTAGTTCTTGAAGTTACTAAGCAGTATGGAGCAGATAGGCTCTGTGGACAAAGTTTTCAGAATCACTGGATTTTATATCATAAAATTATTATTATATATTATTAATATGTCTGTAAGACTTCTCAAAGGTTTTAATACCCTCTTATATATATTAATCTCCAATAACTGGTTACATTTCCCGAACACCTTTGGACCATGGAACCCTCTTTTGATGAAGCATCTAGCTCATGATCCTTGGCACAAACTTGGTAAATGTTGACAAAGCCAGGGCAGCTGCATCTCAACCTTGTTTCTCTGCTGCCTGGCACTCCAAGGCCCTTTCATCCTAAATGAGATATGGCACCTTATTCCCTTGAAAGCAACTTTTTTTTTTTTTTTTTTTTGAGACGGAGTCTAGGTCTGTCGCCCAGGCTGGAGTGCAGTGGCCGGATCTCAGCTCACTGCAAGCTCCGCCTCCCAAGCTCCGCCTCCCAGGTTTACGCTATTCTCCTGCCTCAGCCTCCCGAGTAGCTGGGACTACAGGTGCCCGCCACCTCGCCCGGCTAGTTTTTTGTACTTTTTAGTAGAGATGGGGTTTCACCGTGTTAGCCAGGATGGTCTCGATCTCCTGACCTCGTGATCCGCCTGTCTCGGCCTCCCAAAGTGCTGGGATTACAGGCTTGAGCCACCGCGCCCGGCCGAAAGCAACTATTACTCTTACCCATTTATGCACATTAATGCCAATGTGCCTTAGCCTCTCGCCTACCTTCACATTAATGATTTGATTTGAATTAATTCATCCATCTCTCTTTCCATTCATCCATGTTTCAGTCTGTTCATCCATACGTTTATTGCTATTTAACAGACTGAAAAACTGAGGGTCCGGAATATAAGGTATTTTGTCTCAAGTTAAGTAGAGCTTAGATTCCAACCTAGATAGATATGATTCCAAAGTCGACTGTCTCTTTATTGTATCACAGCCCTCCACTTCCCACCACCACCACTAGGCCCTATAGCCGAAAGAGTCAGGAAGTCAAATAAAAAAGAAGAGAAGGAAACCATGTCAAGACAATGATATCCAAGAGCGTCAGAGTCCCGGAGTAGTAGAGAGAAATCTGGCAAGTGGAGGGGAGCTGACAGTCCCCTTAACACTGAAGGTGAGAGCTGACCTTGGGAAATGATGCTAATCCCTCTACTGTACCAGAATGATCATTAGACCTTGACCTTTGGAGCCAACAAGATTTAAGTTTAGATCTGAGATCAAAAATGTGCTAGCCACATACCATCACTGAGGCTGGTTTTCTTCTCAATAACTTTTTTTTTTTTTTTTTTTTTTTGAGATGGAGACTGGCTCTGTGGCCCAGGCTGGAGTGCAGTGGCCAGATCTCAGCTCACTGCAAGCTCCGCCTCCCGGGTTTACGCCATTCTCCTGCCTCAGCCTCCCGAGTAGCTGGGACTACAGGTGCCCGCCACCTCGCCCGGCTAGTTTTTTGTACTTTTTAGTAGAGACGGGGTTTCACCGTGTTAGCCAGGATGGTCTCGATCTCCTGACCTCGTGATCCGCCCATCTCGGCCTCCCAAAGTGCTGGGATTACAGGCTTGAGCCACCGCGCCCGGCCTCTTCTCAATAACTTCTGATAATACCAGAAGGTTTTGAGCATTCGATGAACTAATAATGTGTCCTTTATAGGCCTTAGTGAAGCTCCTGATCAAATATATTCAGTAAACGGTACCTTGTTTGATGCATTCTATCCCCAAGCTGATACTGTCTGGATAAATACCCATTCCCACTTATTGAGTCACCATGAATGGGGGGCTCACCATAGCCAAGGTGTTTTCTGGAAAAATAAAAAGGAGGAGGAGATCAGAGTCTATTTGATCTCGTTTACATTTCTACTTCTCTTAGCAGAACTTGGTGCATTAAGAGACATTTTTAAGCGCTCTGCAAAATCAGCTGAAATTTCTAAGGCTCGCCCATGTCTGAGGAAGACTGTAAAGACTGTGAATTTCTTCAGACTTGGTTGTTCTTTCCACAGAGATGAGTTTGTGTAAAGAAAGACCAAGTCTGAACAAATATTACCATGACTAATGATACCAGTAACAACAATGGTAACAGCAACCACCGCTTTGACCAAAACCACATGAAATGCTTCCTTATGTTATATTTTCTCAAATCTGCTTTTTATTTGTTACTGATACCAAATCAGCAGCCTTTCTGAGGCAGCCCTGGAAGATCCTGCACATGTTTCCCTTTTGTCTCTTTGTCCATTATAAAAAAGAAGAAAGCATTCCTTGTCATAGCTTGTCCTGCACTGCAAAGGGCACTGTACATAAAGACTGTGTTTTAGCTGAGGACACGGGGAGCAGAAAAGCTTGACTAATTATGTTACTAATCACTTGAAGCATCTTCCATGTGACAACGTAATTATGTCCGAGTAAGGTGAAATGTCTCAATTACTTAGGAAAAATAAAGGAGAAGCCCCTTCCTCACCACTCCTCCCCTTTCTGTTATCCTGGCCTCATTTTGAAACTTTCTCTCAACTCACAGGTTATTTACGAAAAATGAGGCCACAGTTGTCTCTTTCTCTCTTCAGCCATGAAGGGCCGTCTAATGTCTGTTAGATTCCTCCCCCGACCCTCCATGGCAGGATTTTGGTGAATAAATGAAGTTTGCTCAAAGGAAATAGACCTTTCAAGTGTTTACTGGCTCACTCTATTGTCCTTGGTTAAGGTTCAGTTCTCAGAGGGGTGTGACCTCCAGCAGGATCTTTAAGGATGTCACAGAAGACTCAGACATGTTAAAGCAAATAATAGTTCTTTCTTGTGGTCAGAGCCTGAACATGCCAGATCTGGAGTAGACATCAGTTCTGAGATGCCTAAGATTAATCAGCCTGGTAGATGGAAGACTGACATGGAAGCAAGGAAGTCGACAGACGTTTATAGAAAGATGTGCAGAAGGATGAGCCAGGTTAATAGAATCTTCACTCCAAGCGACTTGCACAGCTGATGGTGAAACAGACCTCACTCTCTTTCCCTTGACCTCTTGGAACTACAGTTTCCTAAATGGTACAACAACCAGTCGGATGAGCATCTTGATACACAGTGGATGGTCTAGAGACCAGCCACATCGGCATCACCCAGAAGCTTGTTAGAACTGCAGAATCTCAGGTCCCTCCTAGACCTACTGCAGTTTAGAAAGATCTCCCCACCAAGGCAATTCATGTACACATTAAAGTTTGAGAAGCCCAGAAACAGTCTATATTCCTGACATACTTTCTTTTTTCCTTTCTTTAAAGACAGTTTCAAATTAACAGGGACCACTGGTAGCCTCACATTCTGCTCCAAAATACTCACCAGCATTCTTCTCGTCTTAACTATCACCCAAGAAACCACATTCTAGCCAGGTGTAGTGGTTCATGCCTATAATCTCAGCACTTTGAGAGACCAAGGAGGGAAGATCGTTTGAGCTCAGCAACTCAAGACCAGCCTGAGCAACACAGTGAGACCCTGTCTCTATTAAAATTAAAAAGAAAAGAAAGAAAAGAAAATTAGTCAGGCATAGTGGTGCAGGCCTATAGTCCCAGATACTTGGGGCCCTGAGTGGGGAGGAGGATCCCTTGAGCCTGGGAGGTAGAGGCTGCCGTGGGTAGAGATTGCACCACTGCACTCCAACCTGAGGGGGGGAAAAAGAGAGAGAGAGAGAGAGAAAGAAAAAAGAAACCACATTCCCCCAGGTCCTTGCTTCCATCCATTTCTAGAAAGATTCTGACAGAACAAGTTTCTAGCAGGTGTGGCAAATACATGTCATCTTGGATTGATTGGCTCTGCCTACCCAGAGTGCTATTTGGATAAAGGATCATTAGACAGCATCAAGGTCCAGCAGGAAAGAGTTCTGTGATCAATTAGTGATGTCTGCTATAGGTGTACGCTGGGGATCTCAGATGTGTTCAATTCTATCTTGATGAATTAACATTTTAAAAAGAGGACTCAGAGGCAGCGCAGTGAAGAGGAAAGCCCTGAGAATCAACCAACCAGGGCTCATTGACTCCATTCTCAATTTCAGACCTTTCTTCATCTTTAAAACAAACGTGTTGAACATGGACCACAAAAGGCCCCTCCTGCCCTGAGGTTTTCTGATCCCATGGGTCTGTGATCATATGTGTATACGTCACATCCCACATGTTCATGTTCCCGGGAGAGCAGATTTTGTTCCTGTGTCACAACAATCCTAACTTCCCTTAAACCAGAGCACTCCTCTTAAATAATAATCTGGTGGTGTTTGTGGGGTAGGGAGGACAAGAGGGGAGGTTAAGAGATATGGGAGGAGAAGCTGCCAAGCACGCTGGCCTGAAACAGGGCCCCAGCCCTCTACCTCTGCCAGGCATCTGTTTCCAATGAAACTAAGGAAATTCCTGACCCACTCCTGCATGCTCTCGTTGCTGCCCTGCTCTCGCCTCCACATTGGCCTCTCCCCTCTGTGGGCTCTAAGCCAAGTCCAAAATCCCCATGGGCTCTCAGAGGCCAGGAAACAAGACAAAACCTAGAGCTGTGACTCCCCTGGGGGTGGCTAGCTGCCAGCTTTGATTATCTAAGGTCGTTTAAGGGTATCTAAGAGGAAACTTTGCCCTTGAAGGGTATATGAAGCCTGCCAGAGGTGATCCAGGACTCTAAACATGGCTGTTGCTGAGAAGAGAATTCTGAACTGAACCAGATCTCAGTGATGTGGCTTTTCTGGAGAAATCCACCCACCTGTATCAAAAATGAATGTTACTGCCCAATACTGCAAAACAGAAGGTGGAAATGTACCCAGAAATTCATAAGTGAAAGGCAGTAAGTCTCAACTGGGGGTAATTTTGCTCCTCTGGGGGAAATTGGCAATATCAGGGGATGGTTTGGGTTGTCAAAAGTAGAGAGGGGGGTGCTACTGGCATCTAGTTGGCAAAGAATGGCAAGAGATGCTGATAAACTTCCTATAACATACAGTGAGCCCCCCACACCAAAGAATTATCCAACCCTAAATGTCAATAGCTTGAGAAATTCTGACGGTAAGATAAGTTTGGATGACCAAGTACATGCCCCTAGTTTATAGATTAGGAAGCTTCAGTCCAGAGAAGGATAGAGACTTGCTTCAGGTAGCACAGTGAGCTAAATCAGATTCTCTGGCTCCATCCACCTAGCTGTATGCCCAGGGAAGGTAGAAAAGGGAAAAAAAAACCGGCCCCAAGAATAGGCCCAGCTCTAGCTTATAGCAAGTGACTGAAGAGAGTGAATCCAATATGGGAGTGATGAGCTTTAAATAGAGTCACCACACCCACTAGCAAAACATGTTTCAACGATGCTCCTGGGCTCATTCAGTTGACAACTCCTTCCTCCTCGTTGGTAATAAAGGAGTGGGGCCAGGTGTGGTGGCTCATGCCTGGAATCCCAGCACTGTGGGAGGCTGAGGTGGGTTGATCACTTGTGGTCAGGAGTTTGAGACCATCCTGGCCAAAATGGTGAAACCTCATCTCTACTAAAAATACAAAAATTAGCCGGGCGTTGTGGCAGGCCCCTATAATCCCAGCTACTCGGGAGGCTGAGGCAGGGGAATCGCTTGAACCCAGGAGGGATCTTGGGAGGAAGAAGTTCCAGTGAGCCAAGATCATGCCACTGCACTGCAGCGTGGGTGACAGACAGAAACCATGTCTCAATAAATAAATAAAGGCAGTGGGAAGCTGGGAACAGTGGATAAGCATTAAGCATGGAGGGAGGGGGCTGAGGGGACATCTTCCCTCCTATACTTACTTTTGGCCACAAAGAAGCTCAAACAACATATTTGAGCTTGGCAGAGGAACTACCCTGTTTCTTCCTCTAAAAAGTGTCTCCTGGAACACTGTTTTGAGATGTGTAAGGCACCATCATTTGCTGGTCTCAGGAAGTAAGTACACTATCATTCTGCCTGTAATTTACAATCTCCATCATGAAGAGTGGAGATCTGGCCCATGTTAATCCCAATTCAGAAAAGCAGTACTGAAGTCTGAAGGCTGGGTAAGAGCCATTTCCTTATGGTCTTCCTTCAAAATTATTCTGATGACTCACCTGTCAGGACAGCAGTACCTTCCAAAATAGATGAAGCAGATGGAAGCATTGACATGAGCCTCTGTCCCATAATCTCCATTTGGTTAAGACTGTCCTTAGTTAGTCCATCAAATCTAACCAAGTATCTCATGTCATCCAAGGGGATTTTTTTTAAATCACAACCTGCCTCAGCTTTACATACACAGATGCATTGAAATGTCCATCTCTAAATGGCCCCAAATTATGTCAAGGTCAGGACTTACTCTGCAGGGACTTTCTGAAGCCTGTAGACTCAACACCTCTTACATGGTTCTGCCAACCAAATCTTCACCACTGACATTCCTACAGCATATACAGAAGTCAGTCTCATTCTTTAAATCAATACATATTCTGATTTTAAAAGCAATTTCCTGCCGGGTGCGGTGGCTCACGCCTGTAATCCCAGCACTTGGGGAGGCCAAGACAGGTGGATCATGAGGTCAGGAGATCAAGACCATCCTGGCTAACACGGTGAAACCCTGTCTCTACTAAAAATACAAAAAATTAGCCGGGCGCGGTGGTGGGCACCTGTAGTCCCAGCTACTTGGGAGGCTGAGGCAGGAGAAAGGTGCGAACCTGGGAGGTGGAGCTTGCAGTGAGCTGAGATCACACCACTGCACTCCAGTCTGGGCAACAGAGCAAGACTCCGTTGCAAAAAAAAAAAAAAAAAAAAAAAAAAAAAGCAATTTCCTTAAAATGCAGATTATATTCACAAAAAGGTTACTTGAAATAACCCTACCAAGAAATGACCAGTGTTAAATAGTAGCATATATTCTTTCATATTTTTTCAATACATGTGTGTGCATTCATCTATATCTACCATAGATAGGATATACAAACCACAAATATTTTAAGTTTAGTCTCATTGCCTACAGAATTTCATCATCTGTTATTTTATTAAACTATGTATCACAAGTTTCTTTTCTTGTCATTAAGTTCTTTTATACATCATTGCTCCATGGTGTTCCATCATATCAATTTACCATAATTCCTATCTTACAATTAGATGACTTTTTCCTATTAATACTCTAAAAAACACTGTAATGAACATCCTTCTTGAGGATCTCAAATCTTATAGGAGAAACAGAATTGTGAATAATCATTTATCACAATGATGCAATAAGTACTATACTATTGGTATATTATGACTTTGAGTGCATCTATGGTTTACTAAGGTGAATTATTTCAAGAGAAACTTCTGGGACAGAAGTGCATGTTCCATTTTTATGACTTTTGAGACATGCCTTCAAGTCAAAAGGTCAATTTTTTTGAAAATATTGAGAGCCTCTGTTTCAGAATGCAGGCATATGAGCACTCACATTGGAAAACTAAATGGAATAGCTCCTTTGCCAAGAATTTGGTAAGTAAAGGTCTAATTCTAGTCTCAAATCCTTGTAGCTAACTTCTCATTGCTTTTATACCTGCAATTCAGTGAGTGACCACCAGTTGCCACTCTTCGGAGGATGACTGAAAACAGTCACAGAGGTATTCAATAACTGTAAATACACCAATATTATAGTACTTATTGCATCATTGTGATAAATGCTTGTTCACAATTCTGTTTCTCCACTCAGATTTGGGATCCTTAAGAAATGGAGTCACATATCCTTAATCTCAGAAAACCTGAAAATAATCAAATTGTCTTCCATAGAATGCCTATTTATTTTTGGAGTTTAAAAGTTGTCATCAATATCTAAACAAAAGCCACAATAACATCTACATAATGAGGATTCCATGAAGGCCATAGTGAAATTTTGCTGAATAAAATAGTAGACACCATTGCTAGTGTGGATCCTAGTGTCACCCTAGAAATAAATGTACTTTTAAATTCTCCCATAGAGAGGAATATATTTAAATGAAACTATTTCTTAGAAGGGAATATATAATTTATAATAAAGAAAAAAACTTAAAAATATAAAAAAGGTTGTTAGTGATATCTTAGGGTAACCAGCCAAAGGATGACATTTCTTTCCTGGTTTCCAATGCATACTTCTCAGAACAGATTAGGCTGCAAATGGAAATAAAAGTGTATATCATTCCAGGTCCTAGAAAACAGACGGTGAGAGGCAAGTTCATTCATTTCAAAAACAGAGGGGCTGACTTTTAACTGCTTGATGGTGAACAAACCAACCTTCCCTGTGATGTCTGGCTAAGGATTCTTTCTACACTGAGTGCCAAGGACATTTAATGTATGATATTTGATTTGCTAGGTGCAAAGCTCAGATGGGGCCTGGAAAATCCATCTGTACTCTCAAAGCTTTTCAAAAGGAAACAAGGTTACTAACATTTATGCAGGCTTTAGTATCATGTGTCAGGCAGAGGGAGTGAAAGAACTCATCGAGTCAAGGGGATGGATCTGGCTGACAGGCTCTCAGAACAATAAAGATAGTGGTGAATTTTGACCAGGACTCAAAGGTACATTAGAATCATACTCTTTAAGTGGCAGAAAGTAAGCCTCACAGAAAGAAAGTAACACATCCAAGATCACACAGCTTGTTAGAAACTGAGCCAAAACAAAGAAATGAAAATACATGGTTAATTGACTTGCAGGTTAACATTCTTTCTCTCTTCTCAATTCTGTTTTGCTCTTTTATCTCCCATGTGTTTCATTTCACTGAAACATGAATGTCGGTGAGAAAGTAAAGCCTTCATGTCTGACTTGGGATCATTTTCTGTAGGCTGAATGACATGCTAGAAGGGGCTTTAAAAGACCAGTGATATTTGAGACCTCGTGGACATTATTCCAAATGGTGGCAATGTTATAATGACAAAAAAAAAAAAAAAAAAAAAAAAAAAAAACATTTTGGGGTAAGAGGACAAGGCCTTGCAATTCTGAGTAGGATTTTTATTAAGAATACCCCCAATCCTTCTCCTCTTCTTTAACCCTGTGGCTTTCACATCTTTTACCTATACAGCTTCAATGGACTGCTCTCTCAGTCAATGTCCAAGTAGAATTATATAAATTATTCTAAGTATTTACACAGGAGGAATTGAATACAGGAATTTAGGTTACACTAGTGAAGGAAGAGCTGAGAATCCAAATAAGTGAGAGAATATAGAGATTCACAGCATCAGAAAGCTGTGAACCTCCTTAGATTTCAAAGGCAATGGGATGAGTTGGCATTACTAGAGTATAGGATCTGGAATCATCTAGTGGAAGCTAAAGCCACGGTAGATCTATTTAGAGAGGAATGGAAGGGGAGGAGGGAAAGAAAGAGTGAAAAAATAGAAAGAGAAATAAAACAAGTACCCTGGCTTCTCCCTGAAGCTCTGGAGCAAAGATCAAAGAAAAGGCAAAGGATGGTCCTGAGTGCCAACAGATCCAAACCCAATTCACTCCTAAATTGTTTCATTGCCTCATTTCTACCTTACACCATCTGTCCACTAGAACACTGCTTGAGTGATCTAACATGCAAGTCCAATACTATCACCCCAGGCTTTAAATTCTTCTGTGGCTCCTATTGCACTTTGGGAAAATGACCCTCACCCCAGCACAACATACAAGATTAACCTCTATCTGGGTGAATTCATTTAATTATTTCTTTTTAATTGATACATAATCATTGTACATATTTATGGAGTACATAGTAATGTCTCAATACATACAGTGTGATAAGATCAGCATATTAACAGTCAGACCAAAGCTACTGCGATGTTTTTACTCTGAAATGGGCCATCTATCAGCTTCAGGAGGGAGATGGCATGTTGTGAGTTGTACCAGGCTGACACATGATGATGAAAGATGTGAGTAGAGACCATTCCAGCTGGAAGATGATGATCATGGCAAAGAGGTGAGGGTGCACAATGTGAGAGCTCAGAGAAAGCTAGAGCTGGTCTTCAGGCCATAGGCACCCTGGTTCCAAAACCTGCCCTTGAGAAAATGGAGGTATGTGGCTCAGGAAGAGGAAACTCTTTCTTCACACCTCCCATGTGGATGTATCAAGCACCTTGTACACTCTAGGCATGTGATAGAGACAGTGTGAGGACAAAGCTAAATATGCAACTAAGGCCAAAGGACCTTGAGTACCATGCCTAGGAGCCTGAATTTCATTTGTGGGTAGGTGATGCAAGATCATCTAGGGTAGTGAAAGCCATTCTCACCCCACTGGGAAGCAAGACCTGGAGGGAAGGAAGTTGGAAGGAGGCCTTCTGTGGGAATGACTACAGCCCCCATCCAGCCCAACAGAGCACATTCTCTTCCAGCTCCAACTCAAGCTGTGTCCACGCTCCCTGCAAAGAGAGCTGTACTTTGTGCTCTTCAGAGGCAGACAAGTCAATAAATTCATTTTTTTCAAGAAAGAATATGTCACCTAGAAGGCCCTGGGGAGTTTGCCTGCAAAGTTTAATTTCTATTGAAAGATCCTGAGTAGGCAAAGAATACAGAAGGGTAGGGGGAGTATGAGAACAAAAAAAAAATGAAGGAACTAACATTTGTTTACTGAGAACTTACCTGGCACCAGAACTCTTATGTCCATAATCTCATTCAGTGCTTGCAACGGTGGAGAGATAATGAAGGCACGAGTAGAAATTGTAAGGGATCAGGGAAGTCTCTCTGATCTCTAATTCTTAATTAATTCAACAAATAATCATTGAGTGACTCCGGATACTCAACATTGAGTCAGTGGCTGGGAAGCCAGCATGGACATGACATCATCCCTTTCCTGGAGAACCTTTCAGTCTGTGTTGGAAGCAGACACGTTCACAAGCCCACAAAACTCTTTTCCAGTGAGTTGACCTCCATCCACTGTCTGCCTGATCACTCCAGGAACAAGGGAGTCTTGGTCTCCCACAGAATTCACCAAACATTCTTAAATATATGACAACATTTGTTTTCTGTTTTTATGATGTTTTGGAAATCTGGATGCATCTTGTAATCAATGCAGAAATTTAATGTAGTTAATTATTTTTCCTCAGAAAACAAACAAATCAAGCCAAAACAAAACCCACAGTGTTGTTCAATCAGTGGTGTGGCTCGATACTGTCTTAAATCTCAGTAAGCATAGAAATTGTTTATAATCAAGATATTAATACCTCCCACTTGGGAGGCACTATATAGCGTGTTTAGGGAGGAGGCAATGGGGGTAAGACTAATATCTCCTCTCTCTCTAATGATGCATTGATGCATGACTCTTTCATAACCATGATCTTTGCTATATACTCACTGTCCCATTTGAGTCCATTATGGTCCCCCTCAAAACCATGCAAAAAAGGAAACCTTCTCCTTATTGTTACTTAATCTAAACATGCAACAAATCCTTTACAGTCTTTGAAGGAGAGAGGTTGCAGATTAGCTCAGACTGGAATCTCTGACCAATGGCTCAGTCAAGATAGGAACATGGATACAAATGAGAAACTCTATCAATGTTTCTCTCAGCAATGGAATGACAGGGACCATGACAAAATATGCTGTTTTCTCATTTGCAAAGCCTGAAAACATTTCAACTTTTTCTTTGTTGAACCAACACTCAATTCTGTGTAACTTACACAAATTTCCCAAATCTCCTTGAGTCTGAAGATTGAGAACCATGTAGGCTTAAAAAGGACGAAGAAATTGTTTCAATTCCCCTTTTAAGTGGTTTTAAATTAAGTGCAATGGAAGGAAATTTAGATGAAACGCATTTTGCATACATTTGTAAGATGTTATCTACAAGGCTGGATGCTTGCTTGGAGATGAGGTGTCGTCAGAAACAAAGTGGGTTCATCAGAAAGTGAACTCACCTGGGCCAGTAAGAGGAGAGCCCTGGGCTTGGAGGGTTCATGGCAGACTTTCCTCTCTCCTCTTCAAAATGGGATAATAGAAAATGTAACAAAAGAAAAAAAAAAAAAAAACCAAACAAACAACAACAAAAAAAGCGTTCTCTTCAGCTCTGGGAGTCTCCAGGGGATGTTTGTTTTGATGAGATTTCGAGCCTGATTTTCAAGAATAAGGAGGTGCCAACTGTTTGTAAAAGCTCCTAAAACAGCATGATCTCTGGCCCTTAGGAGATTTAACTTTTATTTATACAGAGTAATTTTGAATGCCTGTTACTGAGACAAAGAAGTGACTGAGAGGCTTCATGTAAAAGGCAACACAATGTTTTTAGAGCCTACATCTAAAGAAAATATGTACATAATATTATAATTCAAATGAGTTGAAGGATAAGTAGGTTTTAGTTGTTCATTTAAACATAACTTTAATTCAGCACTATTAGGCATGGGGGAGATGAATCCAAACACAAGACTTGTTTCCTGTTATAGGGAAATGTACAGTCTAAAGAAGGAAACTGACTTGTAAAATTACAAACTTCAGTTTTAAGTGACATATGGTAGGAGAAAGGAGCCAGGACACAGAGGAAGAAGGAACAACTCCCTCCCTGGTAGACTCCATTAAGACTTTCCTGAGGAGGTTGCAAGAGTTTGGTCCAAAAAAATTGCATCCTCTTAATATAGCAATCATACTAATATTTTATGTATTGCTATATGATAAAGTATTGTGAAACTTAGTGGCATAAAATAGAAATAGACATTTATTATCACATATTGTTTCTTTGGGTGCAACTTTTCTAATTGGTTCTGGTTCATGGATTCTCACAAAGTTATAATCAAGATTCGGATCTGGGCTACAATTCTCTAGGGGCTTGACTGGATTGGAGAATCTGCTTCCAAGGTAGCTCACTTCTATGGCTGGCAAGTTGGTGCTGGTTGCTGGTGGGAGGTCTCGGTACCACCCTATGTGGAACTGTCCATAGTGCTGCTTGAGTATCCTTACAACATGGCAGCTGGCTTCCCTGGAGCTAGTGATTCAAGAAAGAGCTTACCAGGAACTGCAATAATTTTTGGGACTTAGCCTCATCAAAAGTCATTCTCTATCATATCCCCAATATCCACACTATACAATTTACTACACAAGTCAGCCTTATTCAGTGTGGAAGGGAACAAGGGTAGAATACTAGGAGGTAAGAATCATTAGGAGACATCTTGAAGGCTAGTTACCACAACCAATGATAACACCTAAAATGGTGGCATTATTACTATATTTGGTCTTTAGTGATTGGGAGTGTAATGGTGGCGGTTTAGTTCTGTGGTTAGTTGACATCAGACTTTAGAATTACATAAGTCTTGGTTCAAATATTATTCCTATCATTTACTGGCTCTTTGGCTTCTTGGCTGGTTGGGAGATGACATGACCTGGAAATGCCACAGTGGATGGAGGGATGGAAACCACATGTTGTGACAGACCCAGCTATACTTGGCCATCCTACATCACCTTCCTATGGAAGTCAAAGGAGTAAACTTTTCCTGTATTCAAGCCATTGTGTTTTAGAGTCTCTTTGTTGTAAGACTTTCACCCATACCTTAATATACTCATTGGTACAAAAATCTTAAAGTCAAAATTGACTTTCCCTCATCTATAAAGTACAGATAGAAATACCAATCTCATAGGGTTCTTGTAAAGAAAAATAAAATGATGCATAAAAGTGTGTGTCTATTGTCTGGCCCAGAGTTCACACACTCCTTGTCATCTTTGCCCTGCTTGAGTTTATGATCAGTGTCAACACACTTAATGAAATAAACATTCTGCGAATTTGGCAAATGTGTGTACCCATCCACAATGTTGCTCTAGGAAACTTAAAACAATTTGCTCTGGAAACTCCTTTTATAGGAACTTGAGGGTTTTAAATAAATAAAGTAGTGGTTTCACAGAAAAATCATTCAGTGGATTGCTTGTGGACCAAGATATTCCATGGACATCTTGCCCTATCTAGTCCTCAGTTTCTAATGCTGGAAAATAAAAGGAAAAAAAAAAAAGAAGAAGAAAGAGAAAGAAGGAGGGGAGGAAGGAGATAGAGAAAGGAAGGAAGAAAGAGAAAGAAAAAAGAAAGGAGGAAGAAAGGAAGGAGAGAGAGAAAAGAAGAAAGAGAAAGAAAAGGGAAAGAAGGAGGGAGGGAGGGAGGGAAGGAAGGAAGGAAGGACGGACGGACGGACAGACAGAAGGAAGGAAGGAAGGAAGGAAGGAAGGAAGGAAGGAAGGAAGGAAGGTCAATATTTCCCAATTCCTAAGGGTTTCAGAAAGCAACTTCAATAGTTCTGCCATTACTTGCATTACTTTTTCAGCTCTGCATTACTGGCTTTTGCTGAGGAAGGTGTTCTATTGCTTCAAACAAGTTTGTAAACCACAAGATGAACAAGAGAATCTACAAGGTGCCCTCTGGCTCTGTGAATTTTTCCTAATCCAGTTGCAGACATTTTTCCTCCAGCAATAACTCCTGCTTCAAATCAGAGAATCCCGATTCCCTCTACTCTTAGGGGCCCACAGTTTGTCATAAATGAATTAACAAAGGCAGTGGGTATTTGACTGAAGGTGCTCAGGACTTTCTTAGCCCAGCTGAATCTGTGCAAATCAGTGGGTCTGAGCCATGCCATCTAGTGAACAGATGAAGCAGTGAAGCATCTTCCAGCTCACGCACGTTCCAAGATGAACCAAGTATTCTCTATCTGGACGCAGTGGCAATTTTTATAAAAGAATCAAAATGAGGAAATGGGTTAGAAAACTAAAATGTCATCTTCATCCAATGCCCTGGGCCTGAAGTGGCTGAAATAATCAAAGCTGTCATTTTATTTTCTCCTCTCTTGGAATTACTACTTTTAATTTAATTTCTCTACTGAAGTTTCTCTGGCCAACTCATCAAATTTTCTATCAAAATTACCCACAGAATTAATTTGTATGCACTGGCTGACAAGATGGGCCACATTAGGGGTCTGGGTAGGGGTGGGGAGAGAAGCCTCCCACTCGCCCTAGGAATGTAGTAGATGCCTTCCATGGAGTGCATGCTGGATGTCCAAAATGCCCTGCACGTGTTAGCTGAATCCTTGGCTTCCTGCCTGCTGATTAATGTTGCAGACCTACAGCCTCAAGCAACGGCCAGGTCTCCTTGCTGGAGATTTTCCCTGGAGGACCAGGGCCTGACGCCAACACTACTGCGTCCCCTGGATTTCCCTCTGTAGGTAGACTCTGGCTTACAGAGGAACACCTAAGACAGCGTCGGATGTGTCAGGAAGTCCCAGAAGGTATGATGACAAAAACAAATGATGGCAGAAGAAATAAAGAGTTACACCTGCTGACATCACCTTGGTGATGAATTATGGGGAACTCGGGAGCTCCTAACTCTCCCCCTGACTCATACAGGCCACAGGCACCTGGACCCCAGGCCTGGCGATGGACTGAGAAGTCACCAGGCATGGCCGGCATGCAGAATCCATTTCCCAGCAATAGGGACAGCTGCCTCCTAGATTCTGTCCATTGTCCTCCATGTTAGAGAATTTATCTTAAGAAACCACGTGCGGCCAGGCATGGTGACTCACGCCTGTAATCCCAGCACTTTGGGAGGCCGAGGCAGGCGGATCACCTGAGGTCGGGAGTTCGAGACCAGCCTGACCAACATGGTGAAACCCCATCTCTACTCAACATACAAAAATTAGCTGGGCGTGGTAGTGCATGCCTGTCATCCCAGCTACTTGGGAGGCTGAGGCAGGAGAGTCGCTTGAACCCGGGAGGTGGATGTTGCAGTGAGCAGAGATAGCACCACTGCACTCTAGTCTGGGCAACAAGAGCAAAACTCCGTCTCAAGAAAAAGAAAAGAAACCACATGCTTTCTGAGTTCACCCCCATGATTAGGATTTTATACAAAAAAGAAAACCATAAAAACCTATGGCTGAATGTTCTTCTTTTGCCTCTGCCCATCTCAACTTCAGTTGGTTTTCATTTATTTCAATGTGTACTTTGGAATCCGAACCCTCCACATTCCCAGTTAACTCCCACCACCTGGGTTATGTTATTTTGAGGGGGACAGGAACACTGTTTCTTCCCCTGCTCCCACTCTTTTTTCGCATTGTAAAAGCAAATTGTTAAAAAGGTGGCCTCTGTCTGCAGAGAGAGAAGGGGGGAGAGAGTGCGGGAGCTCTTCCTGCTGGGCTGAGTTACAGAGCAAAGGGCTTGTGGGGGCAGTGACCACTTTCAGCCAGGAACTGCAAATCCCAGAGTCAGGCAGGGTGATGGTTCACTGAAGCAACCCCCTCTGTTTGGATCACTTTTGGGGTGAGTCTAATCAACACGGGATGTGTGACTTCAAAACAGCTGGGAAGCATTAGAGGTCAAAAGTTTAAATCAAGTTAAGAACCATCGGAATGTGCAAGCCCCGATGTTTTAATCTCTGTTTCTTCCTTTAATCTACACAACGTTCTTTGTGGGATAAAATGTCTTGGTCAGGGTTTGTGTTGACACATGGGTCCATGAAAATACATTCATGAAGCCAGAGTTGAGAGGCGGGTAGGAGGGGTATTGTATTTGCTGGTAAAATAAAGCAGCCAGCCATTTCTTTATGTATAAGAAAGAAACCAATCCCTTCTTTAAATATAAAAAAGAGACATGTAGAATCAGAGAATACTAAAGCTGAAAAAAATCATTACAAACTTTCAAACCCTTTCATTACCATGGTGGAAAATAGGGCCAGAGAGATTAATGCCTGGCTCAAATTAGTGTTTAGTGGCTAACCCACTGAAGGGGTAAACACATTTAGATTGTGCCACACTTCTGCCCAAAACCATAAAAACCAAGGGCTGAATTTTTTTCTTTTGCCTCGGCCCATCTCAACTTCAGCTGTTTTTCATTTACTTCAATGTGTACTTTGGTTTGTGCTCATCATTAGGATGAAACGACAGTTCTCTGGCCTATCAGGACTTGGGTGATGTGGTACGACTCACAGCTCAGTTTGCTGGGGCCACACCCCTGCTGCCTTCCCCCATCCCACTATGCTCTGGCACTTTGTTTTCTTGGTTTCATCAACTTGTGAAGTCCTATCCCACTTCTGAGTTTAGGGACTTGTTATCCCTGCTTTATGGAAAGTGTGTCTTCCCCCTCTGTCCTTCTCTTTACAGGGAGCTGAAAGACCACTTCCTCATCACTGCCTCCCTCATGAGTCTGTCCAGTGTGGCCTCCCTGACACCCTATGTCTCACCAGCTCACTCATGTTCTCACTGTCACCCAGGCTCTGATTACCCTCTCCCTGTGTTGCTCATTCACTATTATCCGTCCCATTAGAGTGTGAGTACCAGGGGCTGGAACCCGCAGGTACTGTCTTTCTAACCATTATACCCTTCTGTCCACCACAGGCAGTTGTTTAGTATCTATTTGGTAAACCAATTAATCAATCAATCATTTAAACAATCAATGGGTTCAAAGGTAGTCTCTTACTGTCTCCTTAATGACTAAGTGTTGAGACATGGGATAGATTCAAGATGATCACAAATCGTTAGAGTGGGGGTAGCATATGTCCCTTTCCTTGATTCTGGGTGGATTCTGTGGCCATTGAGTAAACAGAAAAATGTCAGAAGTGGCTTCTGCCACTTTCCATGTGTAGGCTTTAAGAGACCAGCAGCTTCTACTCAGGCCTCTTGTAAATGTCTCTGGAGCCCTGAGCTGCCGTGGAAATAGTTTAACTACCTTGAGATGACCACTACCCTGAAGAGGCCCCACCAAGGCATTCCAGTCACTAGCCCAGCTCAGCCCACCCTCCCAGCCATCCCCCACCCAGTACTAAGGAAGTGAATGAAAACATCTTGGACCCTCACTCTCCTGTGAGACAAGCCCAACCACCAGCTAAATACCACTGAGTGACCTCAGCCAATGCCCCAAGAAGCAGAATCAATCCCCACTGGGCTCTGCCTGAATTCCCAATCCACAACGTCCTTCCAAGTAATCAAATGGGGGTTGCTTTAAGCTGCTGAATTTCAAGTGATTTGTTACACAACAGCAGGTAACTGTAATGGGACTGTAATATTGTGAAATACATATTTGGTTTTTGTCTCTGTTTCCTGATGTACAGCTCCTAAAAATCCTTGGGCTTTCTTGAGTGATAAGTGTTTTTTTTTTTTTTTGTATGCTGAGTTGATGGCTGTGGGCCCTGGTCACCTGAAAGACCAAGGCTTGATTAGAGGGTTGAAATTCAGCCCTACCTCCCAGCCTCCAGGGAGGAGCCATTCTAAGTCGATCACCAATGATCAATGGCTTAGTCAATCAAGCCTATGATGTACTGAACATTCTATAAAATCAAAAAAGGACTGGGTTCAGAGAGCTTCTGAATAGCTGAAAACATGGAGGTTCCTGGAGGGTGGTGCACCCAGGGAAGGCTTGGAAACTCCACATCTTTTCCCACAGAATCTCACGCTGTGCATCTCTTCATCCATATCCTTTGTAATATTCTTTATAATAACCAGTCAAAGTAAATATTTCCTTGACTTCTACTTCTGTGAGCTACCCTAGCAAATTAATTGAACCCAAAGAGGGTTGTGGGGACCCCAATTTATAGCCCATTGCAACTGGTATCTGAAGTGAGGGACAGTCTCATGGGACTGAGCCCTCAACCTGTGGGATGTGATGCTATGTCCGGGTAGATAGATGGTGTCAGAATTGAATCGCACTAGAAGACACCTCACCGATATCCACTGCAGAATCTGCTGGAGGATTGCTTGGTGGGGAGAAATTCCCACACATTTTGGTGATGAGAGGTCACAGAAGTGTTGATTGTTGAGTGAGAGACTAGGAAAATCACTTTAGTTTACCTGCCTCCCCATCCCCAACACAGGGTTCCAGAGCCAGATGGTTTGGGTTTAAATCTTAATTCCATCCTTTGTTAGCTAGCTGGGTGACCTTCTGCCTGTTGATTTCTTTTCTTTAAGCATCAGTAACTAGATCATCTGCAAGAGGGGAATAATGGGATTCATTGCCCGAAGAGTTGTTAGAAGATTAAACAAAGTATGTCAAGTACTTAGCACAGTGCCTGACCAGCAATTACAAATGACCAATAGGTCTTCAGTTACTATTGTTTGTACCCTGCCAACTAAGTAGAGCTCCTCTTTCATGTATAAGTCAGAAGAAGAAGGGTTCCACGGACTCACACGTACCACTCCCTTGCCATTAATTCATCCATGCACCCTATCACCAAGGAAAAATCCAAAATTTATCAAGTCTGAAAAACCCTCACCCCTGCTTATGTTCAGAGCATTATCTCTCAGCCCTCCTCCTCTCAAATCCTGTTCTTAGCCCTACAGGCACAAGCACAGTTGTGCACCCTCCCAAAAATGGCAGGATGGATAAATATTTCCACAGTGAGTATTTCTGGTTAGGAGGATTCTAACATATTCGCTTCCTTCCTTGTGAATCCTTCCTGTATTTTCTAAATCTTCTACAGCAAACACTTTATTTTCATAAAATGTCATAAAGATTACAAAACACAGGAAGGAAGAATTTCTTCTACTTGAAAACTGAGACACTCTTTTATTTCTTTGTCTTTCTCATAGCATCTGTTCCAACATCTCTTGTGCTGTTGAATGAATGAACGAGCTAAGAGTAGAGAGGGGTTTATGGTGCAGGTATAGGAAGGGCAGCCTGGGTTTATATCTTATGTATATTTTTAAAATATAAAGTGTAAAAGTTCTGTTATTTTTAGTTCATTTGTTTGTTTGTTTTTATAATGATGCTCATGATGAAGCCTTTGTTTTAAATGAAAAAAAAAATCCTTTTATGAAGTGAATAGTCATGCTGTCATTTATTTTCTTAAGGCCAAAATGCCAGAGTTTCTTAAAATGAGTTTCTCCTTCTGCATCTATGTTTATAAACTAATGACAGGCTCTTAAACATCCATTTAGCAATGAGAAAGTTCCAGGACAGTGTGCTATATTCTGGTTAGAAAAATTCAGTTTCACTGAATAAGTGTAAATTGCTCACACCAAAGGAAGATGAGGTCTCTGGGAATACTAACCTAGCAAGCACAGGTTTGCAGCCACACACATTTCTTATCTCGGGACAGCAAGTGGGTGGACTCTGGCAGAGCCCCAGGCACAGCGGATAAGCACCCATTTTTTCCAGAAGTCCATCTCTGCCTGTGTGTTCCTTTCAGCTGCCTAGCTCGCCGCACTCAAGGCCCTTCCATCTCTGAGTCGTTCACAAATTTTCTAAATAGGTTACTAGTTCATGTGCTGGATTTTTGTGCTCTCATCAATTCACCAGCTCAGTGTAACCCAAATCAGCCCAGCCTGTGTGAGCTGAATTCAATGAACGTGGAAATTGCCTCCAAGTCCTTCATGCCTCTGATTCAGTGCGCAGGCTTCCCCAGAGCTCCTGTTTGGAATGCCTTCTGCATCAGCAGCTGAGGCGCATCTCTTCTAACTCACTAGCACCACCCTTACCCACTTCTCACCTGTGTTATCTCAGGGGCTTTTCAACTTTATGTCATCCCAACAGGCTTCTTTCTTGGTCATTTCTCATCACTTGGATCTAGAAATATTAATTACAGGCCTCATATTTTAAAGCCTCTTTGAGCATATTAACCATTTAGCCACATAAATCAATCCTAAACTAATCTTAGTGGTTCATCATACTTTCACAAGTTACAGAACTTTCCATTTCAGCTACCACTCTTCACTGTTTTTGCCAGCAACATTATTTAATGACTTTTCAATCTGCTGGGCTCTTCTTTAGATAAAGGGAACAGAAAGGGAAGCATGAAGGGAGGTATGAAGGGAGAGAAAAAGGGGGAAGAAGAAAAGGGGGGAGGAGGTAAAGGAAAAAAAAAAAAGAAACCAGGTGGAGGGAAGGAGGGAGAAAACACAGGCAAGAGGGATTAACCCAGGTCTTTCCAGTGCTGTTCTCATGATAGTGAATAAGTCTCACAAGATATATGATGGTTTTTTTTGTTTGTTTTTTTTTTGTTTTTTTTTTTTTGAGACTGAGTCTCGCTCTGTTGCCAGGCTGGAGTGCAATAGCGCAATCTCAGCTGACTGCAACCTCTGCCTCCCGGGTTCAAGCAATTCTCCTGCCTCAGCCTCCTGAGTAGCTGGGACTACAGGCTCATGCCACTATGCCCAGCTAATTTTTTTTTGTATTTTTAGTAGAAATGGGGTTTCACCATGTTGGCCAGGATGATCTCGATCTCTTCATCTCATGATCTACTCGCCTCTGCCTCCCAAAGTGCTGGGATTACAGGTGTGAGCCACCGCGCCTGGCCCCATCTGATGGTTTTATAAAGTTCTGTAAGTTCCCTTACACAAGCTTCCTCTTGCCTGCCACCATTTACTATGTGCCTTTCTCCTCCTCTGCCTTCTGCCATGATTGTGAGGCCTCCACAGCCATGTGGAACTGTGAGTCCATTAAACCTCTTTTTCTTTATAAATCACCTAGTCTCTGGTATGTCTTTATTAGCAGCATGAGAACTGACTAATAAACTGACCAAGATGGTTTCCCCAGTTCTCACTTCAAAATTCACGGAGGACAGGGTGACTTCGTCAACAATAATTTATTATGTATGTACACGTTTTTAAATACCTAAAATAGTATAATTAGATTGTTCATCACAAAGGACAAATGCTTGAGATGATGGATACCCCATTTACCCTGATGTGATTATTACTCATTGCATGCCTGTTTCAAAATATCTCAGGTACCCCATAAACATATACAACCACTACATATGCACACAAATAAGGCCGAGCACGGTGACTCTTGCCGGTAATTCCAGCACTTTGGGAGGCCGAGGCGGGTGGATCACTTGAGGTCAAGAGTTCGAGACAAGCCTGGCCAACATGGTGAAACCCTATCTTTACTAAAAAAAAATAAAAAATAAAAAAATCAAAACATTAGCCAGGCATGGTGGCACACAACTGTAATCCTAGCTACTCAGGAAGCTGAGAGAGGAGAATCACTTGAACCTGGGAGGTGAACGTTGCATTGAGCCGAGATGGCACCACTGCATTCCAGCTTGGGCAACAGAGTGAGACTCCATCTCAAAAATATATGTATATAATAATAAAATAATAAAGATTCATTGGTAGACACAGGCTCTGTGGGTGGTGCTTTTGCTGTGTGTTTCTACGCAGTTCATGCACAATCTATTAGTTCTTGGTGTATACCTCCTAGTTATATGAAAACAATGTAGCTTCCCTAGGAGCACCTGAAAAATCTTAATAGTATAGTTACTTTGCACCAGTTACCCCTAGAGGGCACCAGGACTCAGGGAGGCAGGGTCAGATCTGCCAGGGTTCAAATATTGGCTACTCCAGGTGCTGAACATTAAACCGGGGACCTCACCTCCCTGGGATGCAGTTCCCTCACCTATAGAGATTCTTCTACATAGTGCCTGTGGTTGTTATCCAGAATAAAAGAGACAATGCTACAACACAAAGTGCTCAGAGCCTGACTCATAGTTAGCGTTCGATAAATGTGAGCTTTTATTATTACCATATTTCCTCCATTCTGAGACAGCATCGATCGGAAGCCAAAGCATCAATTTAATAACTTCTCAGGGGGAAAAACAATATATTAAATACAAATTCCCATTTTAAGACATCACAATTTTAACAATATTAAAAGGTGAAAAGAAATGTGTCTTAAAAATCAATGACATATGGTCTTATTACCATTACATTTTGGAATCATTTTAAGTCATTTGCTTGTTCACTTGCCTTTTTTGTTTTATCTGGCTGCCCCAGGGGACACATAGGTTCCATGAGAGTAAGGAAGTAGGTATTTGTTCACTATTGTGCACTCAGTGCCAGACACAGGTGTCAAGCAAATGTTTGTTTGATAAGATGGTTGAATATCATCTCAATATGAAAGGCTATTGATTAAAACCCCACTAATATTGCCATTGGTTCATATATTGAAACTTCCCCTCATGTTCTTCTCAGTCCCTGCAATTGACTTTCCCACCAGTCTTGGGAGAAGGGTTGGTTTGTTTGAGTGTGTGTTTGTTGAGGATTAGAATCTTCCTTGAGCTGTAGACAAAGGAGTGAGGATGGAAGCAGGCAAGAAATGTGGAGAATCCACCATAACCCCTGACACGAGGGAAGTGGTCAGAAATCATCCTTGAAACTGAATGCAAAGAAAGGGTAGGGTATAGGCCCCCATCAGCGTCAAATGCACTGCTACTTGGAATGTCCTTAGGACTGTAGCTAGACATTAAACATCAATAATTATCCCTTTAAAGAGTCAAGTACTCAAGCCTGTAATCCCAGCACTTTGGGAGGCCGAGACAGGTGGATCACGAGGTCAGGAGATCGAGACCATCCTGGCTAACACAGTGAAACCCCGTCACTACTAAAAAATACAAAAAACTAGCCAGGCGAGGTGGCAGGTGCCTGTAGTCCCAGCTACTCGGCAGGCTGAGGCAGGAGAATGGCGTAAACCCGGGAGGCGGAGCTTGCAGTGAGCTGAGATCCAGCCACTGCACTCCAGCCTGGGTGACAGAGGGAGACTCCGTCTCAGAAAAAAAAAAAGAGTCAATTAAATGTTGTCCCTTCAATTTACAAAGCAGAAAAATAAACATTGAAGTCATCTCCGAAGTGCAAAAGACTTTTAGTTTCCCATTCAGAAATCAAAATATTAATTCAATCAGTAAACATGTATTGAGGGTCTCAGGTGTGTGCTAGGTTCTTGGAGTGGGAAGCCAGGTGGGACAGCCTGTAGGACAGAGCAGACTAATGAGGAAGACACCTGTATGTGCAGATAATTGCTCCAAGTCAGGTAGGAAGAGACAATGACTAAGGGACAGGGGAACCCCAAGGTGAGAAGCAGAGAGGAGTTCAGAGAGAAGAGAGTATCTGTCTCATCAGAATGACTGGGATGGGGAATCTCTAGTTTTGCACTGCACCAGCCCTTTCAGAAAATTCCCTGCAACCTGAACTAAATCCAAGGCCAGGGAACCTGTCAGACTTTAGGTGATACTCTAGGGACGTGTTAAATATGAAATGGCTTCTTGTGAAAAACAAAGCAAATTTTAGTCATTCCACTGCCTGGGGGAGGGGGATAATTACATAAATAACGGTTGCTTTTAACTTATCACACAACAGCAATTCTCAAATAATTAGCATCAGCAAGAAATTAGGTCCACTTACCCCAATAGCAAAGGAAAATTGTTTGACAAGAGACAGCTCCAGGGTGCACTCTTCTTTGATGAGGATGAGGACAATTTATCAGAGGACCCTGAAAGCAGCCTCATGATCAGAACAGGACACAAGAGGGACTGAGAAAAGAAGAAATCTGCAAGCCCAGTTCTCAGACCCAGCGCTCAACAGGTCAGCACTGGACTGAATGGCTTGGACCACATGATGCATCCCAGGTCATTGAGCTAAGCTTCTTGGAGACTGGAGCAGGAAGTGGTGTTGGAACACTATGGCTCTTAGCTGGTCTTCAACCACGAGAAGAAATTCAATATTAGCAGAAAGGAAGGAAGGTCACTCCAGGCTGAGAGAGCACCCAAACAACAAAGAAGCTAATCCAATATGACACCCAGACACAGAGATAAAGTCGGTGATGAAGTGGGAGCTATTGGCAGGGATTGTTCAAGGTGGATGCTGATTGTATAAGAAACTCAGAGGTGTGTTTTCTTTTTTTCCACTGACACTGAGGATCCTGAAAGTTTTGAGCAGCAAAGGGATTTCTGATGTGTGTTTCAGGGAGACAATTCAGGTGGTGCTGAGGCTTAACTGGGAGAATGAGAAACAGGGGAAGGAAAAACAATGATTGCAAAAGTTCAGACAATGAATGGCAGGGTCGGGCATCAAACAAGGAGGTGGATGTATGGGTGTTCAAGATCAATTGGATGAGGAGCAAGAGGGTATGGAGAAACATCCTGGCCTCCTAATTGTTAGAATTAAGAACGTCATCCCTTTATGTTCACCTAAGGAATATACTGAAACACTCACAGCAGTGCTCTTCCTAATGGTCACCTGAAAAGTGCTCAGTGTCCATGACACAACAAAATACCACATGGCTACATGAAGAAGGATCTCCAGCAGAATGCGTCAGCTTGGGTGAATTGCACAATGCTGAGTGAAAGAAACAGGAATGTTCCATGTACCCACCAAGAAAAGTATATATAGCATCATTCCATTTATGTTCTGTGATCCAGGGAACACAGGGAGCACCTCTAGGATGAGTTCTGATGACCCAGGTCCAAATTCTGCTTGCTCAAATGTGTCCACTATATGAAATCCATCCAGCCATATACGTATTACTTATGGGCACTTCTATCAAAATATATTATGCTTGAGCTTTTTAAAAGAAAACTGTCCTGATAGTGTCCTTTATGCAACATTAAAGCAATTTTAATCATAACAACAATAATGCCTCCCATTTTGGAATGTGCTAGAAAGTAGTAGGTGCTGACAGCAACCTTGTGCAACAGATTTTCTTCTTTTTTTTTTTTTTTTTTTGAGACAGGGTCTCACTCTGTTGCCCAAGCCGGAGTGCAGAGGCACAATCACAGTTCATTGCAGCCTCAGCCTCTCTGGCTCAAGTGATCCTCCTACTTCAGCCTTCTGCGTAGCTGGGGACCACAGGCATGTGCCACCATACCCTGCTATTTTTTTTTTTTTTTTTTTTTCAGTGATCGAAGTCTCGCTTGGTTGCCCAAACTGACCTCAAACTCCTGGGCTCAGCAATCCTCCTGCCTCAGCCTCCCAAAGTGCTAGAATTACAGGTGTGGGCCACTGTGCCTGGTGCGAGATAGATTTTAAACCTTCATGTTATAGATAAGGACAGGAGGGCACTGAGATGTTAAATAATGTACTCTAAAGCCACTATCATTCTTCAGGAACAGAACAAGATTAGAACCCAGGAACTCCTACATTATACTGACTGAAGATTCCACAGGAGTATTCCAATAAATGTGGCCGTGATGACTCTACTTCAGACATTGCATTGGCTATGTCTACATGGCCCTGCTTTTCTGGAATAAGCTGAATCTGTCACTCATGCATTTCCAAACATTTGAGTTATTGATGGGCTCAGCACTCAGCTTCTTTCCACAATCCCAGACCTCTCCAATACATGCCTTCTTTATAAAATGTTCAATCAAACAAATGAATTTAACCCAGAAAAGCAAACACATTTTGGCTAGAACAGTCATCTTTTTAAATCAGTTTTTGTGTTTCCTATATAAACCAGCAGCCCAGAGGTACTATTTCTGAAAGCATTTTGTAATGGAAGGTTTTACCTGAGTGCTATTTAGTATTATCATTATTATCCTTGTTATTAATAATCATGATTTATGGAGTAGATTGAGGAGGCACTTCTATTTAGAGACTAGGAACACAAGCCTGACTTGATACTTAAGTCAGCAAATGTAATAGGAAGAGGAAAAGGCAAGGGGAGAAATTAAAACAGATGGCTCTATCTTGGGCAGACATCTACCTTCAGGGACCAAGAAGCAGGTAATATGAAGGAAAGATTCAGCAAAAACAAAACCCAAGGACAAACATTTCTCCACTGTGTCTGCAGGAGATACATTCTGCTGAAACTCACTAACCTCAGCCAAGTGCTGTCTGTAGCACCCTGACGGGTTAATTTCCAACATATAGATGTTCTAGGAGTATTTTCAAAACAGTTTTACAAATAAGATTATATCACACATGACCTTCACAAGAATGCGGTGAGCTAGACATGGTGGCATGGCTTTTTATCGCTGCCCCATCATGCTGATAAAAGTATCGCAATCTGTATGAGCACAACACTGTGTGACCACATCACAGAAGGGCACCCTGGCCACTCTACCATGTAAACATGCTACAGCAGGAAAATGATCCTAGGGCCTATCTTGTCCAGCAACCCACAGATGTCATTGACCCTGGACCTGGGTGGGACCCAGGAGTTTATATTCTAAAAATAACACTTCCTGAAAAAATAATTATAGGATATAAAAGAAGAACTCGCATCTTCAAAATGATAGACTCACTTGGAGTGTTGCAGAGGATGAATAACCCAAAAATTCTCTCACTAACATCCTGGGGAGAGTCCAAAATAGCAAAGATGAAGAGAAAAATCCTAAAAGCTTAGAGAGAAGAAGGGTGTTATCTTCAATGGGATAGTAATC
Source organism: Macaca fascicularis (assembly GCF_037993035.2). Lineage (NCBI taxonomy): Eukaryota > Metazoa > Chordata > Mammalia > Primates > Cercopithecidae > Macaca > Macaca fascicularis. The sequence goes on along the minus strand of NC_088394.1, from coordinate 61,822,785 downwards.
AGATTCACATCAGTTTTCACCCTTTGAGGAAAAACGTATTTCAATTATACACACCTAGCCAACATACATATAAGTACACTAATGTGTCTGCAAAGACCATTTTCTGCAAAACAACGATAAAATTGACACTACAGTCAACTGAAAAAGAAATCCAAGAAAAATAGAAAAAGAGTCCAGGAAATCCAAGGAAAAATGGAAACTAAATCTAGGAGGGGAATCAAGTGAAATCTCAAGATGAGGAGTGTGCAGCAGAAAGCAATCAGTCCAAATGGGGCAGGAAATCGACCTGTGCCAGAAATAACATCTTCAAGAGAAAGCAGACTTTGTCATTTAATTTGTGTGATGAAGAAGCTGCAACTTCTTAATGGGAAAATGAAGGCTTAGACTTTTTTCTATCAAAAAAACTAAAGGAACCCCATGGAAAAACAAAAACATCCACATGAAAGGCATGAGCTGAATATGAAATATTAAAATGTAGCATATTTTTGAGGAATTAATTAGGTATAAGTAAGGGAAGAGTTTGAGTTTTATTTTTTGTTTTTTTTTGTTGTTGTTGTTGTTTCATGTTTTACCCACATTCCTTTGAGTGGTATGAGTTGAAAGAAACAGCCTTTCAGTCCCTCTTTGAGTCCAGGCAGACACGTGACTCTGCTGTGGGTAACGTGGACCCTGGAGGCCACAGAGCTGACGGGCTCTGAGAAGAGCTCCAAGGTCCTGGACTGCGCGCATACTGCCTCTGCCACTTGCTAGCTCTGTGACCTTGGGCAAATTAGTTCACCTCTCTGTGCCTCTATCCTCTCATCTCTAAATTGTCATCTCCTTCATAGGACTGTTGCAGAGATTAAATGAGCTACTATATGAAATGCATGTGGAATGGTAAGTACCCAAAGATTCTGTGTTATTACTATTATTATTACAAAATCAAAATATAGAAATAGTTGATTTCCCATGCAAAGGCTATTATTAAAATTACCCTCTTAACGAAAAAAATGAAAGATTAAATCAGAATTAAATAACACAAAAGAAATATAAAAATCAGAAAGGGAAAAATAATGGCATAACTAATGAAGTAGAGAGGTTGCTGGTGAGGAGGGAGATTGCTCATTCCTTTATCGAAAGTGTAAGTAACTGGATACTGTGAAAAGTGAATACATCAAGCAAGAAAAGATTTTGTGTCTGTCTATATAATTTCAAATATTTTCATTAATAATTATAATTCATTTTATTATTTTTTTCATTAGTAATATAAATGTATTCATATATTTGATGTACATATGAATATTTATATAGTTTGTATATTTGTAACTACTTACAATAATCAATATATTTAACTGTAATTTTAAAATGTAAAATAAGCACTTAACATAGTATTTATCAGTAACAGAAAGCAGGTGGTGGAGAGAGAAGGCAAATTAAGAATGAGTACTGACATCTGCAGAGTGCTTACTATGTGCCAGACACTGTTCCAAGAGGTCTACATATATTATTTCATTTAATCTTCTAACAAGCCTAAAAGTTAAGCATGATTATTATTATTGCAGCCATTTTACTGATAAGGTATTTGAGGCAGAGAAACTAAGTCTTTCCCCAGGTTCTATGAGTAGTGAAAGAGAAGTGCCTCTTGGCCACTATCTCTAACAGTGTTCCTCTCTCAGAGAGGGGAGTTTCTAAGAATGGTTTATATATAGGATTTAGCCTCAGGGTGGCCAATACCAGAGGGAAAAACAACAACTATATTGGGATAATACAGTTCCTCAAATGTTCCTCAAAATGTTCACGTCTACTCAAAACCACAGAATGTGACCTTACATTGAAATACAGTCTTTGCAGATTTTATTAGTTAAGATGATGTCATACTAGATTATGGAAAACCCAATGATGGGTGTTGATATGGTTTGGCTGTGTCCTCACCCAAATCTCATCCTGAATTGTAGTTCCCATAATCCCTATGTGTCATGGGAGGGACCCAGTGGGAAGTAATTAAATCATGGGGTGGGTTTTCCCTGGGCTGTTCTCATGATAGTAAGTCTCACAAGATCTGATGGTTTTATAAAGGGGAGTTTCCCTGCACAGGCTCTCTTGCCTGCCGCCATATAAAATGTGTCTTTGCTCCTCCTTCACCTTCTGCCATGATTGTGAGGCCTCCCCAGTCATGTGGAACTGTGAGTCCATTAAACCTCTTTTTCTTTATAAATTGCCCAGTCTCAGGTATTTCTACATAGCAGTATGAAAATGGACTAATACAGGTGCCCTTATAAGAAAAGGAGGAGACAAAGAAACAAATAGGGGAAGACCCATGGGACAACCACAGCAGAGACTGAAGTGACGCAGCTACAGGCCAAGGGTCAGGGATTGCTGGGAGCCACCAGACTGTAGGAAGAGGTGAGGGGAAATTCTTCCCCAGAGCTGTAAAGGCTGTATGGCCCTGCAGACACCAAGCCTCCAAAACTGAAGAAATCATTTTCTACTGTTACATGTTACTCAGTTTGGGTAATCAGCTACACCAGCTCTAGGAGACTGCAACAACAACCATCCCAAAACTTTACATTGAAATGGTCCAAATTAGAGGAAGAAAAGAGAATGTTACGTTATGCTTCAACTCTCCTGTGTTCCTTTCTGCGGGGGGTGGACTCCAGGGTGGCCCCAGAATCCCCACCTCTTAGTGTTCTCATATTGTCTGATACTCAAAAAGCAGAGGACTCAGTTAAGCTGCACACAAATCCTTGACCCACAGAAGTTGATATAAAAACATCAGGCTGTTTTAAGCTACTAAATTTGTGATAATATTGCCATGTATCAATAGCTAACTAATATTCTCCTATAATTAAAAAGAGCAGTAGTAAGCATTTCAATTAGCAACGGTTTTCCAGAATTAAAAGTAAATTTAAGATGACAAATTACTGTGATGAACAAAGTCATTTGGGAACAAGTCCCTCATTAAACAAATAAGGAAACCAAGGCACAGAGAAGTTAGGCAAGTGGGCAGGTGCACACAGGTGATTAAGAACTGAAATGTCACTGAGGCACACACATCCCCACTGACCTACCATTTTCCACCTCATTGCTGCCTGCAGAATGACAACTGGAATGAATCTATAGACAGATATATATCTATAGAGATATATATATATAGAGAGAGAGAGAGAAGAGGAAGAGGAGGAGGAGGAGAAAGAAGAAGAAGAAGAAGAAAAGTAGCCAAAAGCAATATAATTGCTCAAATCAAAGGCAAAGATCCAGTTTTGTCTCAGATTATATTCATGGTAAGCACTGTTCCCAACATTTCCCCCCAGTTTCTGGGAGGGTAGATGTGTTAAACAGGCACTTATTAAACAGTTTTTTTGACAACTGCTGCATTTGCAATTACTGTAATATGATTTTTTTTTCTTCTGAATAGCTGCAGATTTGTTTTTGTCTGAGCTGAGGTGGAAAATTGAGAAATAGCGGATTCAACAATAATTGACTTTATTAGGAATATGAATGTGTTACACCCATCATATATTAAAAACTCATTGCTTTTATATTGGCCTGGAACACTGTACACTACTTTTATGGTTCCCTAGTCTCCCCGTTCCCCCTACTTTACTGTTCCCATCAGCTTTATGTTCCTCATTCCCTGTCACACGGAGGAAATAAATGGTTAAAAAGCTAAGTGCTCATCAGACACAAACCAGAGTTCATAAATGAAAGTGGGCATCCTTGGGTAATTTAAGATATTGCTGTGAGCTGGTGTTGCCAAAAACGATGCACTTATTGAACCATAAACAAAAGCAATTAAGATGAGATGTTGATTACTGTGAAGGGAAGTTCCCCAGTAGTGTAGAAAACACAGGCCACAGAGGGAGTCTCATTTGCATAAGCAACTCTGGAACCCTGGGATATCCAAGAAGGTCTGTGGAGGCTCGTCTGCAAAAGGATCCTTAGGATTTCCCAGGAGAAATCCTAAGAAGGCTCCCTGGAACATTCTGCACAGGGAATCACAACTACTAGGCAAAGACAGGAGACAACGGCTATTTCTTTGTGGCACAGCCAGGAAGTAAGGCAAGTCCCTCTGAAGTACATGAAAGGCATAAAGACACATGCAAACTGCAGTTGGAATGTAATGCTGTTGAAAGCTACCTGGCAAAGTATTGCCCATGCCCAATGACAAAGAACTCATTGGAGAAGGTCTTGCTTCAGGGAAAGCTGAGGAGACCTTCTGGAGCCATTCTTAATGGCTGGACCCTCCAGGCTTGGCCAAAAGGCAACTGTGCTAGCAAGATCCCAGGAACTTAAGTCTAAATCAACAGCTGGTAGAGCACTGGTGATGACGCCTCACGACAGAAGTTGCAAGAACCACAGAAGCGAAAAGGCATCTGAGTTGTTACAAAGGAAGAAAGGAAAGGATGCAGGGACGTTTTTAAACCTGAAAACAAAACTAGGCAACAGGTCAGGGCAAATGCCATAGCAACAACCAACCTCCCACCCCACCCGGGCCTAGGTGCTCCACCACCCCAACAGCTGGAGCAGCTGCACAGTTGATGATCAGAGTGGAAATCCGTGAACACACTGGGTCTCTAAGATTCTCTTTCTGGGGTGGAAAGGCAATCCTGATTATGGAGAATCATGCCTAAAAATCCCCAAGAGCCAGGCACACGGTAGGTGCACAGCAATTTTTTATAGAAGGAAAAAACAGAAAACAAGGAATGGCTGGATGCACCGATGGAGTGAATAAGTGTGTGCATCACTGAGTCTCATCACTGAGACTGAAGTTAAGCTGGGACTGACATTTAGAGCCGCCTGGAGGAGGCAGAGAGGGTGGAAAGAGCACGCCAGGGCAAAGCGCCCTGAGACATGTCTTAAGCATTGAGCAGGAACAAGACAGGCAGGAGAAGAAAAATGAGCGTCCAGCCAGACAGATGATGTTGGGTCAACTGAATCCTTCCCCGTCTGTCTGGAGCAACTCTGCAGGCACACATTCCAGCATGCCGAACAGCCAAAGGGAGCAGTGATTGGCATCTCTGAGCCAGCACCTGTGAGCAGACTGACATTCAGGGAGACAGGTCCAAATGCCACTGGTCAAAGGCCAGAGCACCTTGCAGCCTGACTGGGGCCACTCAGACAGGTGGGGTGACAGCCGATCCCATGCAATCACCCTGAGCAGTGGTTTGAATTTCACTGTGAGTGGCCAGTTCATTTAACCAGGAGGTATATCTGTGTTCCTCTAGATTTAAAAGGTGTGGAAACCCAGAGAAAGCAAACTAACATGTAAAGACCACCTACTTTGTGCCAGGCTCTCTGCTAACAGCACAATGCTATCCCTTTGAATAGTCAGCAAAATTCTAAGTAGGGGGTTGTTAGCCGTATTTTATAGATAGAGAACCTCAGGCTCTGATTAATCAAATGGTCTTTAAACATTCACACAGGCCACGAGATAGGACCCAGATCAAATCTTCATTTCCTGCCCCATGGAAGTCTTGTTCTTTCTTCCACTCTGACATTGACACTGAGACATACAGAGATATATGCAAGGCAGGATATTTTTCAAGACAAAGAGACGGAGGTGGAAGAATTTTAAGTGTTTCCTTGACCACTGTTGTTACTATTCTGCAAGTGAAAGAATCCATGGGGCAGATGGAAAAATAAGATGGCACGCAGGGGTAGCCAGAAGAGACAGTAGTGTCGTTTCTGGTGTGGAGCTTGTACTTCATCCAGAATTCCATGATAGAAGGGATGAGGTTGGTTACGAGATGGAGGCTGAGGCTTGGGTCATTGTTTCTGACAAAACTATGGTCCCAGGGCAGACTCCAAAAGATCACCAGGAAGGTAAAAATAGGTTATATACAGAGAAAACTCTGATACCCTGTGCCAGCCTTGAAAGGGACTCAGTCACTGAGTGATGACCACTGCTCTCATCCCTGTGGATACAAAAGCCCATGGGAGGAAGATATACATTGGCAAGGTCACAAGATGAAGCTCTCTTTAGGGAGACGTAGCTTCCGAGACCATGTTTATAGGATTCTGTGATTTAATTCATTTATTCAATAAACACCTATAGGAGTAGCTCCCTTGGAATGAACTATTGTAGGTTCTAGGAATAGATCAGCAAACAAAATGGATAATAAAATCTCCGATCCCCTTGGGGTCCTATTATAGGGCCATGTATTCTGTTTACATCCAGTATTACCATGTTTCTTCTCCAGGTTTCTATCGGAATAGTCCTGTTGCCTTCCTTCACAAAGAAGTGAGCAGTGAAGATGTAGGGTGGGGTTTTTACATACAGGATGCCTTAGATTTGAATCCTAGATTTGTCACAACCTAACTAAAACATCCTCAAAAATAACAAGCTGCAAGGGTATTTCTTATACTATTGGGGAAAATAATATTTTTCTTGAGGGGTGTTGGAAGAGTTCATTTACATATGCTAAGTCATTTAGGCTGCTACATAAACACTGAAAATACAAACATCTCTTCTTTAGTTCTGATCTCTCTCTCCCCAAGCCTGAGTGCTGTATCAGATAGTAAATCATGTATTCCAGCTTCCAGTCCTAACCCTGTTCCCACAGCAGCTTCTGCACACAGAGGGCATATGCATTGTTTGCAAATGCCACTTATGTTCTACAATCATAGAACAGAGGAAACCCCAAATCTTTCATGGCCAGGGGAGACAGAGGAAGGAAGGAGAGGCAGGGAGACCAAAATGAGGCATTTCTCTGGTACGAGGCAATGAGCCTCTTCACCAGGAGTGTGATCCAGTAGACAAGGAGGAAATGTGTTGGAAAGATTTTTAGGAAGTCTTTATCTATAGGTCATGCCTACTGATGAGATGTTAGGGCTGAGAGAAAGGGCAGCATCTAGCATTTCCCAGTTTCTGATTGGAGCTACTGAGTGGGGAATAGTGCTAAAGACTCAGCGGGAGCAAGGCAGAGTTATGAACTGCAGATATGTTGAAATTGACATGCCCAGTGGGTATTCAGGAGGTGATGACAACTAGGGGTTAAATAGAAGATCCTGGACTTTGTAGGAGAAGTCTGGGCAGGAAGTTGAGATGTGGGGTTCCCTGGCATGTAGGTGGCACTTGTTACAAGGAGGGCAAATGAGATGATTGGGAGAGGGTTAGTAGAGTGTGAGAAGGGAGTTGAGTAAGAAGACCAGGGGTAGTGCTGTTTACAAGTGGCCAAGCATGTGAAGTCAATGAAGTGACTATGAAGAGGCACACAGAGCTGGAGACTTAGAAACTACAACTGAACTTGTCACCCACTGTGATGGGGGCTAAAGACACAGCAATCCTGCCACATTCAACCCCCCAACCCCACCACCACCAGCTCACAGCAGCAGGCAGGCTGCCCTTGCCAATAGGTCCCTGGGACACACCTTTCTGCAAGGAGTGCAGAGGGAGGGCTCTGAGAATAACACAAACAGCCATAAGTTCTGCCCAAAGAAATGTCACATTGAAAGAGCCCCAGCCCCAGAAAGGTAGGATGTTGGGGCAATGACCGAAATTGTAGCTGAGATGGGAAGCTCTAGAGATGAAGAACATTCATTTGGTTTCCTAGGACTTCCTGAATGATTCATTCTTCTTCTCCTCGGTGAGGTGGAAATGCGTTAGAAAGAAATCTTCTACGGTTATAAGTTCTCTCGGTTCCTTCTTAACCAGTCAGGCAAGATTGATGGACTAAGCTGGTTGACACAGAAGCAATTGGGAATATCGTTATTTGCCTTGTATTTATCTGCATTTATGTTAATGGCTTTGTTCTTGATCAGAGCAGCCAGGAAACTAGGGGAAATGTTTATTGCACTCAAAGTTTTCCTGTGATGAATTATGTGGGAGTCGTAGAATAGCCAATGCACATAACGTGTTGAAAATATTTCCCTTTTCTGCTTCTGATCCCAACAGCACAGACCTCCTGCATACTTGAGACCAAACCGACTCAATTTTTTATATTCTGCTTTGTCATCTGATTGATTTAATGCTTCTTGTGTTCAGATTTTGCAGAGAAAGTGATACCCATACAATTTCTCTCTCTGGCAAGCTCTTGCTTGCTTGCTCCTTTTTCAAAGGGCAATTTCATAAAAATCACAGGACCAGGAGGGACCTTTGTCCACATTTCTTCCCAACTCCTCACTGTACAGAAGCACTTGGGAAAAAAAGGATGAGAAGGAAAGAAGCCACTTTTTAAAAATCTTTTGGAGGTCAGGCTATGTGCTCAGATGCTTTACTTGTATTAACCTATTTAATCTTTATGAAACTCTATTATCCCCATGCTGAAGATGAATAAATTGAGGCTTGGAGAAAGTCAGACACAAGCTGGCAAACCACTCTATGTTGTCCAAATCAAGCTCAGCTTCTGATTTTGTAAATAAAGTTTTCTTGGAACACAACCAAGCTCACTTGTTTACATATTGTTTATGGCTGCTTTCAAGTCACAATGGCAAAGTTGAGTGGCCGCAGCCAAAATCATGTGGCCCACAAACCCAAAAATGTTTACTATTTGGTCCTTTATAGAAGAAGTTTACTGACCCTTCATTTAGGAAAATTGTCATGGTCACAGATAGCATATCACCTGTGCATTGTAAGACCTTGTTCTGTCTCACTCCAAACCTCTGCTCTTTCCTACCACGGTACTGTTACCCCAATTCACAGTGTCCACCACATACAGGAAGAATTCACTCAATTGGTCCCTCTGTGCATTTTCAGATCAAAAAGTCACCTTCTTGAAAACCTGTAAGGCTTCTTGCAGGCAATTATAGGCAGCAGCAAGGGTACGTGTGCTTGTGAGGCATTTGAGGAACAGGTCTTCCCTAACCCTTCATGCCACAGTGGGTTCCATTTTCTGTTTCGCAAAAAGGAAACCAAAATGGAGACTAGTTTAAGTAGAACCTTTCTTCCTTTACTGGGGAAGGTTTCCTGGAAGAAGTGGAATTTAAGTTCTTCATGTCACAGGTCATGCAAATTTCTCCAAAAGATTCTGAGGGAAATGAGAAGGGGTGAAAAATGCTTTTGAAGACTGTAAACCATTCCAAATGGTGATGCTGAGGAAGGCGAGTGAAGGCGGTAATGCCAGAAGCAGCCATTTGCTGAACGTGTCATGGGATTTACATAAAGTTCAAGTTTACATGAAGTTTCTCCAATCTGCACTGCCCTTGAAAAGGTAGGTAATTTTGTGACAGGAGGAAAGAGAGACCCAGAAATGCGAAGAGACTTACCCAAGATTCCACATTTAGTAAATAATGCAGATAGGACTTGAATCCCAGTATACATGCAAAGCCCACTCTTTCCCCATGTGCCAATTCTTAAATGAAGCCAGCAGAATGAAGAGGTCACTTTGAGAACTGGCTCTAAGGATCGTGTTCAAGCTTTCTCAGGGTTAGCTTTTCTTAGAAGTGAAGTAAATATGAATTAACGGAAGCCAACCAAAGGCAGATATTTGTGGTCCTCATTGGAGTTGGAAGTCTGAAGATGAGAGAGAAGGGGATATGGTCTAAGACGGTGTTGAGGGGAGAGCTGAAGGGAAACTAAAATAAAGAAACAAAACTTTCCATGGAGGCTCCCTGGACTGGGAGACCTGTGGGTATCAGAGCTAGAAGGAGATCCACAAGAGACCAAATGTGCAAAACAAAATGTTAACAGCAAATAAGAAGGTGGAAGAGATGCCCATCCATGGAGGCAAAGTCTATAAGGCATCTGAAGTGTGATATCTGACCCTGGGAATCTGATCCGAGGTGAGATCTTTACACAATTAGAGGGTCTGTTTAATCAGAGAATTGTAGAACATCAGGTGCAGAGGGAATTTATGGGACATTTGGTCTGATCCTCATCTAATCCTGATGGTGCAGGACAGGCATGCCCCAAAGTGGGGCTCAGCCTGTGAGGGTTCTTGGCTTCACCCAGGAAGGACTTCAAGGGTGAGCTGGTGGTAGGGTAAAAGAAAACATCTTTAATGAAGGGGCAGTGTTACAACTTTGGCAGTGTTAGAGCTCCATGACTGCTCCTGCAGAACAGGGATATCCCACAGGCAGTGCTCAGGGCACTTTTGCAGTCATGTTTACACCTATACTTAATGTAGATTACAAGGTGGGGGTGGTTTATGCAGAAATTTCTAGGGAAGGGGCAGTAACTTTTGGGTTATTGGGTCATTGCCATGGAAAGGGGCAATAACTCCTGGGTGTTTACCATTGCCGTGGCACACTGGCAGGCGTGTCTTATAGAAAGCTGCTTTTGCCCCATCCCTGTTTTAGCTAGTCCTCAATTTGGTCTGGTGTCTGAGCCCCACCTCCCGAGTTGAGTCTGGCATCCTCTACCTCACTGACACTCCATGATGGCCACCACTGAGGATGCACAGACCCCACTTGATCACCTTTAGAGACCAGGAATCAGCCGGGCACAGTGGCTCAAGTCTGTAATCCCAGCACTTTAGGAGGCTGAGGCAGGCGGATCATAAAGTCAGGAGATCAAGACCATCCTGGCTAACATGGTGAAACCCTGTCTCTACTAAAAATATTTTTAAAATTAGCTGGGTGTGGTGGTGGGCACCTGTAGTCTCAGCTACTCGGGAGGCTGAAGAGGTAGAAGAATGGTGTGAACCCAGGAGGCGGAGTTTTCAGTGAGCCAGGATCATGCCACTGTACTCCAGCCTGGACGATAGAGCGAGACTCTGTCTCAAAAAAATAATAATAATAATAAATAGAGACCGGGAATCTAGTTCCTACAGCACCAGGCGGCTCCAATTCAAACAGGTGATTTCCCTGTGACTTATATCAATCAATCCCAATTCTGCCTGCAGGATGGTAGATAGGACAAACCTAACTACTGCTTTTCTACATACAATTTATTAAAATATGCAGACAGCTAGCATATACCCGCAGGACCATCCTTTCCAAGTTAAACACAAAAATCACCACCAACAGATGCCTTCTGTGCATGATCAGCCTGCTAGGAGCATTATATGTTATCTTACATCCATAAGAGGTCTTCATTACCACCTGCACTTTATAGAAGAGAAAACTGAGGCTCAGAGAATGTAAGTAACTTCCCCATGATTCACTTGTAAAAGAGATGGATTTCTAACATAGATCATTCTTTGAATCCCCTGTGGTTTCTGACACCAAGATTTTGAGCTCCCTCACCAATATGGTAATTTTAGACTTAAAAAAAAAAAAAAGCAGAAAAGAATAAGTGGGCATGTTTTATTTTTTTCATTCAATTGACATGGAGGAGAAAAAGTAAATTATAAGTAGACTTGAGTCAGAGTTGTATAAGAAAAACAATTCACTAGTTGAAAAATGACTTCCTATAAAATGCTTTCTTAGGTTGTTTTTAATGTTTAAAATAAAAATCAGTGGTATGTGTCTCTGTAAATCCAGGGGAGAAATTCACCCAGTTTCCCAGGAATAGTCAATAAAATCATCTTCCCTTACATTTATCAAACAATGGGAATATATATTTGATAATTAGGTAAACTTCCTCTCTTTGTCATTTTAAAATAAATAGCACCTTTAAAATGTATTTTCATAATAATCTCTTCTAATAAAAAGTGTCAGAAGAGGCAGTTTCATGGACTATAACTTTATAGACAATGAGGTTAATCAAGGTGGATACGTTTTCAAAAATTGTTATGAGTTCTCAAGCCTCCAAGGTCGAAAGACAAAAATCAACTATAAAATTTTGGTGTTTAAATGGCACCATAAAGGCCAATGCCAGTTACAATTTCCAGCCTTTTTTCCTTCAATGCTTATGCCCAACACCATTTCTAATTAGGAAACTGGCCTTCTGTGGGCACCTTAATGAAGTTGTAACTCCTGCGAATTCTTCCGTCTGGAACATCTTCCATGTGTTACAGATGAAACCATCCACAGCCATATCAGCCGAAAGTTTGACTTCCAAAGGCCCAGGGCACCTACTGCCTGACAAGCACTTACTTTCTGAATATTTTAAAGACAAGGGGATTAAACACTTCAAAAATAACAGATTCTTCTTTGCATGAAAATATAATATGTTTCCATCTTAATGATGTAAAAGAATAGCTTGTTATCACGGTACATCTGAAGAAAAAAACAAATTACACATGCAAATGTTTTTTTAGCTAATTAATTCAATTCTGAAGATAAAATTGGGACAGTACAGAATTTCAAGCAGATTCCTAATAAGATGTGGAATCTAGCAATTTCAACTAAGGTACCAGAACATCTATTTCCAGGAGACAAAGCTTCTCATGGCCGCTTAGGTTGGTCATTCCAGACCAAGCTTTGCAAAAAGCATTAATATACTGATTAGATATTTGTCCCATCACTCCTGCAAATGTAAAAATCTCAGGATCAAAATTTAGACTTAATTGGTGGAAACTCTCATAACTTTGTACAAATTAAAATACCACCCAGGAGAATGGAATTCACCTATAATAGTGATATAAAGATGACATTATAAAACCTACATCAGTTACACAATTAAATCGGTCTTTGAATTTTTAAATTTGTGGAAAGGACATGGGTTTGAAGTCATACATATCCAGATTTTGATAATTAATCTGCCAGCTATTTGCTATGTGAGAGAACAAAACATCATTAAAAATCCCTAATATGTACTCAATTTTTTTTAAAATCTGTGAAGTGGAATTAAAAATATCCACCTCAGGGTTTTGTCACTGTTGTTATAAGAATTAGAACCAAAATGCATTGGTGTTTAAGAAAAAAACATAAATCATTGTAACCCCCAGCTGCCTTTTATACATGTTTGCTCCTAATAAAAAGAAGAATCCTTTTGTTTTGTCATGAAACCAAGATCTTTTGAACATCACAAAAATCTCAAGGAAGTCTTTAGACTGCGAGAAGGCATCAATAGAGGAGGTGATTAAGGTTGTTTCATCCAGAATTCCAGCATCTAGAAAGATTCTAGATCAGGGGTTCCCAACCCCAGGGCCGCGGACCAGTCCATGGCCTGTTAGGTATCAGGCCCAACAGCAGGAGTTGAGCACCAGGCAAGCCAGCATTATTGCCTGAGCTCCGCCTCCTCCCAGATCAGCAGCAGCATCAGATTCTCACAGCAGCGGGAACAGTATTGTGAACTGAGCATGCAAGGGATCTAGGTTGTACACTTCTTATGAGAATCTGACTCATGCCTCATGATCTGAGGTGGAACAGTTTCAACCCAAAACCATCCCCCACACCCCACCTGCCCGTCCATGGAAAAATTGTCTTTCCACGAAATCTCTCCCTGATGCCAAAAAGGCTGGTGACCTCTGCTCTAGATGACACAGTAAATAAACTATCTCAGAGCCTGGTATATAGTAGATGCTCAAGAAACTCTTTCTTTCTTGTCTGGAAGCATTGTTTCTGTGCTAGAATATCTTTGTTTTTGAGAAGTACCACCAAGTTTTCTATTTTCTTTTTCATTTTTTTTTTTTAACTTTTATTTTAAGTTCAGGGATTCATGTACAAGTTTGTTATATAGGTAAATTGCATGTCACAGGTGTTTGGTGTGCAGATTTTCTCATCACCCGGGTATTAAACATAGCACTCAGCTGCCACTCTCCCTCCAGCCTCAAGTGGGTCCTGGTGTCTGTTGTTTCCTTCGTGGTGTCCGTGTGTACTCAACATTTAGCTCCCACTTATAAGTGAGAACATGCAGTATTTTGTTTTCTATTCCTGTGCTAGTTCACTTAGGAAAATGGTCTCTAGCTCCATCCACGAAGCACCAAATCCCTCCAGCCCTGCAGCAAGGAGACAGAATTTTTACTCTGTCTCTGGTGAAAAAAGTATACAAAAGGGGCATAAAGTAGAGCCATACAGTCCACCATACCCTGCCCTGTGGCCAGGAAAGACATCGCTGGTCTGTCGCAGAGCTGCATGAGAGATCAAGTAAATTTCTATTATTCACATGTACCAGTAAAAGAGAGACTTTCTGGTATCTTGACCCAAGGTCATGACTCTGAGTGTCCCTAGCAGTGAGAAAAGAAAAATGCTGAGGGTCCCTGAGTTGGAAGAACCCTCCTGGGTTGCACCAGATAGACTTGTCCAGACCAAAGACGTCAGAGCTTTAGCCTGGAGTCCAGAGAAATAAGGACAACCTGAGCGAATTGTCCCAGAAAAAAAGCTGAAAGCAAGGCAAAGAGACAACAGCACCAGGTAAAGGGCCCAGTCAGGAAGAAATAATGGAGTTTGGATAGAGAGCTAAAGTGGGACACTGAGTCCAGAAAATGCTGGCAGGGGCAGTAGATCAGGCTGGAATTTTGGAATTTCCCACATTTCCCATACCTAAAAGGACTTGGAACAGTATTGTGAACTGAGCATGAGGAAGAGACCCAGAGCAGGGGATACCAGGGGAAGGTGGGAGTCTGGAAAACTGAGAAGAGGTCACAGGCAGGACCACCCATGACTCGGAGCTTGGTCCCAGGGATGGGGACCCATGGAACTCATAGAACAGCTGTCATTGTCAAAATAATTTTTATCTCCAAGGAACACCCTAGACCCTATACTTCATCCAGGAGAATCCCAAAGACAAGGAAACATTTATTCCTAGTCAAGGCGGTTGAGGCCACTTTGATCTTCCTGCCTGTGTGAATGAATCACAAATCCCTCCAAATCCTGTTGAATGAATTCAACATGAGTAGAGATGCTTCCTTTTCTTTTCTCTAAAATATACCACCAACATCTCTTTTCTTAAATGCTCCTGAGGTTCTCCCACTGGCCATTGACTTCTCTGAACCTCAGTCTTCTCATCTATCAAATGGTGAGAATAATATTGAGATGGTGACAAGGCTTAAGAGGGAATTTCAATAGGAATCAGGGAAGCCATCCTAGGCTCTCTGGTTAAACAGTGAGAATTCTGGAGTTAAATGTCTCAGTATCATGGCCCTTGTTTGATGTTCTCTGAAATTCAATTCTGAAAGAGCCATATCTAGAAAACAAAGCCACCCATAGATGACCTGAATGCTCTCTTGCTTTGAACCTTTTGTCTTCATCTCAAGATAGTACAGGAGTCCACTTCATGCAATCTTGCTGAGTATCAGCAGCACGCTGCCTCACTTGGGAAAGACCCCAGTGATATCAGCAATGTCAGGAGTTCAGGAAAGTCCAGATGTGTACAAAAACTGTTCAGGGATTGCAGGTGATTGCAGTGTGTCCCTAGAAGGTACAATTATTTGGGAAAAGCTCAGGAAGTTATTTGAGTCTCCATCGTCTCCATTCTTTACTTATCAACATAGGTGTGGGTCTTTATGGTAATGGCAATAATATCTACAATTTATTAAGTATTTATATCGGGGATGGTTAAGTATATTATATGCATTGTCTCTTTATAACTACCCTATGAGATGAGTAATGTCATTTATCTTCATTTTAGCAGTAAGGCAACTGAGGCACAGCAGGATGAAATAACTTGCCCAAGGTTACCCAAACATAAACTGGTAAAGCTAGTATTTCAACTCAGGCTGGTGATCCAGAACCCAACTTATAAGCTTCTGCCTCTACTGCATTCTGAGTTGGGGGAAGTAGATGATCTTGGAAGAGATTTTTAAATTGGACAGGGAGGGTTGATTTCTATAAATATTGGTGGCAACATTCCCCTTGATGCTGAGATTTACACACCATAATGCTAGGGGCTTGATGAATTAATAGGGTTGACTTTATGTGAGTCAGACCTGTTCTTATCTTCTGTGTGTGACTCCAGCCCCAAAGGGGAAGTGAGAGAAGACAGAAAAGCAGAAGACAAGAATACTGACCACCTGACCCACCCACCAGGCACAGCCAGGGTCAGGGTTGCCCAACTCCAGGTCTCTCCCCAACTAACCTTCTAATTTTGTTGATTTCCAAATCCCAAATGCCCCACCCATGCAGGATTGTGGGGAGAAGAGAAGCATGTCATCCTTGCTTTTTAATTCCTTTTTTCATCTTCTTATCACAAGTTCCTTGGTAATTTTCCAATTTCAAAGGAAATATTTGGAAGGATATCTGAGGACTGAATGCGTTCATGTTTTACACCAAATGCTTTCAACATGAGAATCCGCCCAGTCGTATCTAATAAAAATATCCTTCCTGAGCTGGTACCAGGAGGTTTCATTAAAATAGCAGTCGATAAGCAGAGCTGATTTGGCACCAAGGAAAAAAATCACAGGCATATCATGCCTTTGGAATTCAAGAGTACAGCTGAATCAAGACCCTTTTTAGTTGTCTTAGGACCATATTCTAAGTTTTGCCTTATCAGATACTGAGGAACACACTGTGGGGGAGAAGAAAAAGCTTTTCTTCCCATCTCAGGCTCATGGCTGAAACCCCTATAACAAAAGACAGATTAACAGGAGAAAAGCATACAAATTTATTTAATGCAAGTTTTATGTGACACAAGAACCTTTGGAAATGAAGATCCAAAGAAAAGGGGAAATCTGCATATTTCTGTGCTAAGTTTGGGGTTACATGTCTGAACCCAATCAGTACTATGTCAAATTATACTGAACTGTCAAATTGAGAGAAGTTTCAGAAATCTTTTCTCTATCCATCATGCCAGAGGCAGAGAAACCTGCCATGGACCATTGCTGATGCCCTAGAAATCAGGTCCCCTCCTGCCTGTGACTCAAAGCCTCTGCGAGCATTCTGAGAGATTTATTCCCAGGGTTTCATTCTCCTGAACACAATTGCCCAATTAACAAAAAAGCCAGAATAGGGGCCCAGACAAACGGTTCCTAATATGTTCATTAATACGTTTTCAAAGTTATTGCATGTCACAAACTTATTGCATATCACCATGGGCTTGGTCCTCTGTGAGTGTTGGGGACTCCCAATTGAACAGGGATCTCACCTACAAGGAGCTTACCATCAAACAAGGGAGGTAAGATGTACACAATGCAAGATAGGAAGTAATCATTGCTACAAGGGAATGAAAAGGAGGAAAGAATTATTCCCAGCTAGGAGGAGGCATCTGAACCAAGTTTTGATTGTAGGTGAGAAGTGGGTATCAAGGATGGGAGGGAGCATTCTCCAAGCATGCTTGGAGGAACCAAGCATAAGAGGATAAAAGACCAGAGCTGTGTGCAAACAAAGGGAACACTTAGACATTCAGGCTGCCTGGACTTAAAGGTGTATGGTTGGCTTTAATGGAAAAAAATGGTCAAACTATAGTAATTGGCTTCTGTTTTCTGTATATAAGTTTGCTCATTAATCCAATGCACATACTGAGGTCCTTTCCAGTACAGTTAATTTCTACTTCTAACTCCATCATTTTGATACAGCAGAAACCTTGGGGTTTTTATAAAGGTGAGAGGTATGGAGAGGCATGAGCTAAAACTCTGGAAAGCAAAAGCATCCTTAAAGCCCTCTAATTTTTGTCACTCTGGTCTAATTCGGATGCCTTTGCCTATTATGATTCCCTGATGGACATACCTTTCTCCTTTATCTTTCTCTGGGGTTCTAGAAATTCAATTCAAATATCATCTCTTCTGTGAATGAAGGCTGCCCTCTTCCTGGCCAACTAGCAGTTCTGAGCTCCAGGTTCTCTCTTCTGCTTCCCCATCACACTCCACCCAACCATTCAGCCCTTGTCACACTCTGCTACATTTATCTGTGTAAGTAACAACAGCAATGGTAAGGACAGACACCGTTTCCTGAGCGCTCAGGATGTGCTGGGTTTTCCCTGCACCATCCATCACTTCCTCAGAGAGACTGGAACTTATTACGGACAGGGACCTTATCCTATAGTGAAGGGTATTGACCTCGAACCAGACTGCCTGGGTTGGCATCCTGGTTTTGCCACTTCTTTAGCTGTGTGAACTTGGGGAACTTGCCAGCCTCTCTGTGCTTTGGTATTTCTCCTCTGAAATGTAGGGATAGCAATAACACATATGTCATGAGTATTATTGAAATGGCCATGAATCATAAGAGAAAACAGAGGCCCCCACAGTTTTAGTGGAGGGTGGTATGTAATGTACCCAGTAGGCACCCTATACAGAAATGTTTATTTTTAAACTCAGAGTTCTCTATGCTTAGGAACTGTGTTAACCCATTTATGCCTAAGGTTGCAATTTTTTGAATATTTGCCATCAGACCTTGGCTATGACCTTGAGCAGTAAGAGTAAATAACTCCCTCATGCTCAGCGTCCCAATAATGGAACACTAGGCATAAACGGGTTTTAAGCACATGAGCGAATTTCCCAAGGTCCCTCCCACCTCCAGTATTTCCTAGTCCCAGCTGCCATTCAGTAGCCTTGGTGTCACTTGGGAATGTCGTGTCATCCCGACGCATCAGGGTAGTGTCCCCCTAGGGGTAGACCCTCCTAGCCAGGGCAGGGCACCCAGTACACAGATGTTTCAGTTTATGCCCGAGACTTACAGCTATGGAAATACCACCCTTCAAAACATGATGCCTTTTTTGTTTCTAATACATGAATTAGGTCTCAAAAAGAAGAAAAGAAAAGGAAAGGAAAAAAAAAAAAGAAACGTAACAGATCTGTTTTGCGCCAGAGCTGTCTGGTCCCTCCAAACACTTAATCCAGCCGTTCTCATTGTCTGGGATCAAAGCGCCTTCCCAACACTGTAGCTTTGTTCTACTTGGAGCAGATGAACAGGCTGAAAGGAGAACCCCTTCAGGCTTCCTGCCCCCTCCCTTCCCCTGAACTTTGAGAGAACAAAGAGATTTACAAGGCAAGGATCCCAACTACAAGGTGCTAATGATCAGAATCACATGCATCTGAGGTCTGGACAAGTGTTCTTAAGTCAGAAGGCTTCCAGGAGTGGGAGGCGCTTAAGGGAGAAGAAAGGCAGTTGGGAACTAGGAACCAGGAATCAGGAGCTTGGAATTGCCTGGAGATGACAACAAAACCTCGATCCAGGAGTGTTCAGGAATCGCCTTGTAGAATACAAAGCACTCCCAGGCATAAGTGCAACTCACCCAGGAAGGATACCCTCCCTCCGAAGGACCCCTGCCCCTGAGAATGAGGCAGGCTCCACTGGGCCCTCCCTGTTCCTCCCCTGCCCCAGCACCTGAAAGTAGCTGTTTAGTCTCAGCCTGTGCTGAGAATGACAAAAGGGTTTGCTAAGAGTGGCAGAGCACAAGCTCTAGGAGACCAGTTTAGCGTGAATCAGCATCACCTCAAGGGTTTGTTAAAATATAGATTGCTAAGCCCCAGGCTGTGAGTTTCTGATTCAGTAGGTCTAGGTAGAGCTCCAGAATTTGCATTTCTAACAAACTCCCAGATGCTGCTGGTTCAGGGACAATCCTTTGAGAACCTCTATTCTGAACAATTAACTCTCCAGGTTCATACACAATAAACCATTCGGAGCCAACATAGTCTCCAATCTCGGCTTCCAGCTGCCTCTCCCAAGGATCTGGAGATACCATATGCAATGAGCAGAGTGAGCAGTGATTGCCCAAGTTAGATCTCGGTCCTTTCGTGTGCATCCCAGCATGGTTTGGTCGAGATGAAAACATGCACGTCCAACTCTAAAACTCTTAATATAAACCACAGAGATGCACTGGATAATGCTGTGAAAAGCAGAGTAACCTGTGTCATAGCAGAGTGGGTGAGAGAGGAGATTTCTAAGGCAGACTCCCTGGATCCTGCAAGCCCACTTACTAACTGGGTGATATGAACAAGATGCTTAAACTGTTAGCCTCTGTCTTCTTCCTTGAAAATTGTGGAGCAAAATGAACTTCCCATCACAGGGTTGTTGGAAAGATTAAACAATATAACCTCACATCAGGCTCTGTGGACAGTGATAGTTTTAAAAACCAACTTAAACTATTAACCTGCCTCCAATCAAACTCTGCCTTTTTGTGGGCTCAGCTTCTGCCTGCTACCTGTGGCAGTAGGTAGGATGATTTCAACATCAGTGAGTGAAATAAATGCCTTCTCACCTGAAGTCCCAACAGCTGATAGATACCTCACTGAGCAGAGACAGGGGCACTGATATTTCACATATGTACCTCATTACTCACCCCCACCCCTGGCAGCAAGAACATGTGGCATTCCTGTTTAACTTGGCCATGCCCAAGTTTCTGACATTTACATTTACATTCCAGCCCACACTGCCAGGGCAATGCCTGTTTCATGGGAAATGACCTTTGCTGGGGAAAGGGTCTCATTACATTTGCAGATAAGCGCTGGAACTTATGGAATTTCTGAGCGATTCTTTAAAGACAACCTCTAGGAACAGAATGTTAGCTCAAGTCGTCAGAACAAATAAATCCCCAAACATTTTGTCTTAGTCCATTTTGTGCTGCTATAACAGAGTGCCTAAGATTGGATAGTGGGTAAAGAAATGAAATTTATTTGACTCACAGTTCTGGAGGCTGTAAAGTCCAAAGGCATGCACCAACATCTGTTCAGCATCCATTGAAGGTCTTCTTGCTACATTATCCCACAGCAGAAGGTGGAAGGGCAAGAGAGCATGCAGGCACACGCTTGCTAACCTATAGTTAGGGAAGAAAGGGGGGTGAACTCACTCTTTAATCACGAGCCTACTCCTGAAGTTATGGCATTAATCCATCCGTAAGGGTTCTGGTCACCTCTAAAATGTGCTACCTCTCAACACTGTTGCATTGGGGATTAAGTTTTCAACACATGAAATTTGGGAGACATTTTTGGACCATTGCACATTTTCTATTTGAAATAAAAAGAGCAAAAAACATTATGGTGATTTTTTTCTCTTTGTCTTGTGAACCTTGATAGTAGATGCATCAGGACTGACTCCCTCAGGACTCTGCTTAAGGAAGTGTTGAAAGGGAAGAACATCAGCTTCAGTTTAGCTGTAAGCACTTTCTGTCCATGGGCTAATTTTCTGAAGTTCTCTGTGAGAAAGTTAAGACTTTCTGTGTGGTCTCAAAATAATCAAATCAATGACCAGATACCTTCGATGTCACACAGCTGAAGCAACTGTGAGGGGCAAGATAGTTCCCACAGGCTGCCAGCTGGGCTCACAGTCACTACATAATCATGGACATGGTACAAAAGGCAGACTCGGGTCCCCAACTGCTCAGAGAATCGAACAAGAGGTGTCCATGTCAAGACAGAAACTGGAGAGTTTAATAGATGCACTGTACCTTGTGAGCAAAAACTGTACCAAAAAAATAGTACACAAGGTGGTAGAACATGCCCATTAGTGCAAATAGTTCTCAAATCACTTTCTCAAGTGCCAGTAAGATAAACGGTATTTTTGAGAATGTATGTCATCAAGTCAAGCTGTCTACAACCAACCAAAGTGGCTCTTCCTTGGCGAATCCAACCAAGTACTGTTTTGAGTGTTTAACTTTGGGGTTTGGGACAAGGCAGTGTTGCCTGTACCTGGAAAGGAAAGCCTTATCTCTCTGGGCCAGATTCCCACATTTCAGACTCACTGAGATAAACAAGCAAAGTAGTAATATATTCACTCCTCTCCAGAAATTCAGTTGTTACATAAGCCAGTCCTTTCTTCTTCATGGTTTGTCTGTTCTGCCATGTTTCATATACACTAGGGAAAAGGTCTCCTGAGGAGTCTCAGATCAGAGCATGAGCCAAGCTGAAGATCCACAGTAGATGAAGGTCAACAAGGAGGCCCAATACACTCATTGGTCAGAGCTCCTGAGCCTCCAGTTATAGTTGCTGAACTAGTGTGGTAGACTGAATAACAGTACCAAAGACATCCACGTTCTTATCCCTAGAAGCCATAAATGCCTTAAATGGCAAAGGGGGTTTTGCAGTGGTGATTGCATTAAGGATCTTGAGAAGCATAGATTATTTTGAATTATCGAAGTGGGCTCTAAATGTAATCATAAGTGTTCTTATAAGGGAAAGGCAAAAAGAGATTTGACCGCACAGACAGGAATTCATGATGAGATGACTGCAGCAAGATGCTATAGGGCTAGCCTTGAAGATGGGGAAGGGGTCGGGAGCCCAAGATGGGAAGAAATGCAGCTGTAGAAGCTAGAAAAGGCAGAAGATCACATTCTCCCTTGGAGCCTTCCGAGGGTGTGCAGTCTTGGACCTTGATTTTGGCCCAGTGATTTTGGACTTCTGACTTCCAGAAGTGTGAGAAAATAAACATGTGTTGTTTTCAAGCATCAAATTTGGAATAATTTGTTACAGCAGCCACAGGAAACTAATACAACTGACCACTACCAAAATGCTGCTTCACTGAACTGCCCTTTGCTCTGTTCCCTATAGGCTCTTCCCATATTCTCCTTTTAACACCATCTTTCCCAGTGAGTCACCCACAACTCCCTGGCCTTCCACACCTGTTAATCATGCGTGGCAACCACCAGGTCACTTCGACAGGAGTTGAGACTGGGTGGAGTTGTATTGGGTTGTCTGTGTGTGTCTAAGGCCTGGCAGGCATCCAAGGTGTGTCCAAAGATGTGAGTCCTATGTCCTTGACTGTGACATTTAATCACTTAGGGCACAGGGTGTAAGATCTTAATGAGCTTTTTGACTCTACATTTCTATTTTAAACTGCAGGGATTTTTCACTTTTTCTTAAAAAAATGACAATAACTTTGTAAGATTTTGGTGAGCATCAAATATATTTTTTTTCCACATTCTCACAAATGCTTGCCTTTTTACTTTAACTTTTAAGTTCAGGGATACATATGCAGGTTTGTTACACAGGTAAGTCTGTGTCTTGGGGGTTTGTTGTACAAACTATTTCACTACCCAGATATTAAGCCTAGTACCCATTAGTTACTTTTCCTGATCCTCTCCCTCCTCCCACCCTCCACCTTCGAATCAGCCCCAGTATATGTTGTTCCCCTCTATGGGTCCATGTGCTGTCATCATTTGTAATTTTATAGGTGAATTCTTTCTATAAACAACCAGTAATGGTTAACCGCTATGGAGTCTAATTTTCCATGTCACACGTAAGGGTGTGACACATACAAGGGTGACTCTATGACTGAACACACAATAGCCCTGTGCCATGGGGTACTCTTATTATGCCCATTGTACAGATGAGAAAACTGAGTTCTAGAAAGTTTAGGGAATGTGTGCAAGGTTACATGGCTGATCAAGGTCACATAGGCAGTCAAGCTGGCACTGGAGCCTAAGCATTCTGACTCCAGGGGTCTGTCCACTTAACTGTCTCATACCACCACACTGAATGTATATGAGAATGACTGTAACAGTCATTATAGATACCTTGGATCCTGAGGTAGTCCTGACCATTGCCGCTGCCCGGTGTGCCTTTACCAGGTCCTGTCACCCCCCAGAGGCTGAGACCCGTGTCTTCCCAATTCAGGAGACATGAACAGAAGCCATAGCTCAGTACTGATGCTAATCACCTCCAAGTCTGTATGTTCCATAATGAGACCACCTAGCAAGCAATGGGCTGCCCACTGGCAAGAAAACATCCTTGTCCCACTTCCAAAGCTTATGATTTGAGGGAGATGAAGCTCAGGTGGAGCTCCAGGGCTAAGTCTGAGCCTTGTCAACCGCAACTGAAATTTTGGTTGAAGTGTGAGGCACTCTGTTACCGACATTCAAGAGCAGTTTAAACACATTGAGTCCCTTGAAGAGAGAAGCTCCCAATGTGCCTCCCCGTGTTTTATTCCAGCCTTCTGCACTGATCCATTTCATAAATATTCATTAAGCATCTAGTACTCTCTTCTGGACACGGGGGCTGGAACAAGGAAGGTAGCTCCACTCTATGCATAAAAGAAACATGCAACATGGGGCACAGGCCATTCCAGTCATGAGGATCTGGTGCTGGGGCCCAGGGAGACAGTGGCTAAATTGACCCAGAAGAATTGAGGAAGGATTCAGAAAGACATTAATGTTTACTGGAATTGTTAAGTCTTGCCAAACACGGAGGGAAGGCTGCCCTATCAAAGAGAGGGAGAAGCTTACATATACACAAACTTGAATGTGTTAATGAAGAAACATCAGTGTGGCTAGAACACTAGGGATATGGGAGGAGAGTTGGGAGAAGGTTAGGCTTACAGTCCTAAAGGGAAGAGATGCCCTTCCAGACCACAGCCTGATTGGGATTAAGATTATATACCAGGCTTACTGCAGTGAAATCTTACATGGACTGAACATTCAACCTTTCTTCCCTCTCTTGCTTCAAACTCTTGAACCTGAGCTCCAAAACGTGTCACCGCAATGCTCCCATGTTAATGAGCAAACAACGTCAAGGCATCTCATTCATATGCAAATGCTCTGACACAGACGCTATATGAAATGAATTCAGATGGAATATGCCAGCATCCTTTTTTTTTCTTAATCCTTCCAGAGAGTTATGATGTTGCTACATAAGTTAATGAGAGGAATGGAAGAGCAAACACCGCTCTTGAAACCTGTCAACAGTATAACTATTTAGATGGATATTAAAGCCAGACACTGTCATATAATTTGAGGGTATGGCTGAAGACATCTTAAGAATATTTTGTTTCTGACAATTGAATCATAATTTTAATAGACATCTCCAAAAAGAGAAACAATGGTAGCAGCCATGTAACGTTTATTTAGGAGCTAGTGAAGATCTTTGATTCAAAGTGCTGGCTGAAATGACAGAACCCAGCTCTTGGGATGTCAGAGCTGCTAACAGAATTTTATTAGAACAGTAAGTGGCGAAGAAATATCAACACCATGCTCGATAGGTAGGTACTATGCAAAGTGTTTTATGTATATTATCCATTGAATCCTCACAGGAGTTTTAGGTGGCAACTTTTATTGCTCTCCTTTATGGATGAGTAAACTGAGGCAGACAGAGGGCAAGCAGTTTGTCCAAGGTCACACAGCTAATGAGTGAAGGGGTTGAGATGCCAACCTAACAATCTGACTTGACTCTTACCCGCTGTCCTTTACTCCCTGTGGGCAATTAATTCTAGTGCTCTAGTCCCAAAGGTGAGGAAATAGAGCCTAGTTCAGGAAAAAGTGACCTCACCAAGCCTCCTGCAGACACTTAGCAATAAAAATATTAGCCCTTAACCCCAAGTTAAAGTGAGACTTTTATCAAGTACTGCAAAGAGACAGTGTGGATTTCTGAAAGAGGAAGAGTCTTTAGAGAAGCTAAAAGCTGGAGTAGAATCCCGGTTTTGGTGTTCATTAGGTCTGTTGGCTACAGCAAATGTCTAAACTTCCTCTGCCACAGTTTGATCAAACATATCATAGGGAGACACTTACCTACCTTACAGGATTGTCACTGGGAGGAGTTAGGCCCTAAATTAATGTTCATGCAAAAGAACCTGACTTCTGTAATTGTCCCCAAGTTCCACCCAACAGCCACACTGAGCTTCTGGGGAAGTGAGTTTTAGGACAAAAGCTTTTAGCACAAAAGTTGCACAACCATCTCAGAAAATTGACACCACTAGATTGTCAAGGAAACGTATTCAATGTCCATCCACATTAAATGACCATGTGGTTTGTGGTGTAATTACCCAATGGAATAGCATACAGCAATGCAAATAAACAATCTACAACTACTTACAACATTGATGGTTCTTCAAACATAGCAGCAAGTGAAAGAAGCCAGAAGAGAGGACATGTTGTAAGATTCCATTTATATAAGATACAAAGGCAGGGAAAACTATCCCATAGAGGTTCCTCTGACAGGAGACCAGTGACAGGAAGAGACAGTGGAGAGGGGGGATTGTTTGCTGAAACTCTGGCAATGTTTTGCTTGTTATTGTGGGAATTAATGCATAGATTTGTTAATTTTGCAAAAATACAACAAGCTAAAGTCTGACAACATATTCACCTTTCTATATATTCCAATTTTTAAAAGTTTAAGAACTCCAAGGGTTTAAAACTCCTCTCACAAAGAACAAAGTCTCTGATCCCACAAAGAAGGTGCAAGCCATGTCCCACCTAACAAGAGGAAGCCCACTACGTTAATCTGATCTCACGCTGCTAAGAAAGACATAACTGAGGCTGGATACTTTTACAAAGGAAAAGAGGTCTAATTTACTCACAGTTCCACATGGCTGGGGAGGCCTCACACAAAGGAGGAGCAAAGTCACATCTTGCATGGTGGCAGGCAAGAGAGAGCTTGTGCAGAGGAACTCCCCTCGATAAAACCATCAGATCTTGTGAGACTTATTCACTATCATGAGAACAGCACAGAAAAGACCCACCTACATGGTTCAATTACCTCCCACTGGGTCCCTCCCAGGATATGGAATTGTGGGAGCTACAATTCAAGATGAGATCTGGGTGGAGACACAGCCAAACCATATCACCCACCCAGTGCAGCTCCCTAGAAAGGACAAAATGCCTACTCGTGCCCCTCCTAGGAGAGAGTTTTGATGCTAACATGCTAAAAGGCAGGGAACTGGGTCTCGGTTGTGAGTGCAGATGGGGAGAGCCCTAGGAGAAGAAAAAAACCAAGAGATAAGTTGGAGACCAGAAGCCACCACCCCAGTCATACCTGTTCCTGCTGAGGGTGTGCCCATTATGCACACACACACATCCACTGCATTCTGATCACTGCAAGGCATCACGTATTTCATCTGCACAACAACTTTCTAAGATGGGTTTTACTATCCCTCTTTACAAATGGTGGAATCAAGGCTTTGGGTGAATAAGTTACTTGCTCAAATGTAGCAGTAAGCAACAGATCTGGAATTTGAATCCCATTGTTTAGTTGCAAGACTTATCCTTTGACCAAGACCCTGTTCCTCCTCTCCATAGAAAGATAACTTTATATACTTCCTAATCTGTGGCAAAAGTTGGTTAATTATGATCCTATGTGGGTGAAAATGAACCAAAACGCTTTAACCTTCGGCTGATTGATATTTACTGATTCAACCTCTTGTTAGATCCTAATGACATCAAGAAACCGAGAGAGATGCAATGGCAATTCCCATTCAAAGTATCCCAACGGCAGTGTTTCTAAAGACCTGGCCCTTGGTAGGTACTCAATGAATTAATGAATGAAAGGAGTGATGACCAACTTTCCCACGGTTGTGTTGCTGTCAAATTGCCTTTCATCCTCACAATAAACAGGGAAACAGTTTTTTATCCCCATTATACAGATAAGAAAGTGAGAACCCAGAGAGGTTGAAGTGACTGGTCTAAACATCCCCAGAAGGGAGTGGCAGTGCCAGAAACAGCTAGGTCTATTTATATACACTAGGAAAACTTCCGCCAGGATGTTAACACCCGAGCCTTTTGTTTAGACAGTGAATCCTCAAAACCATGTTAAAGAGAAGCCTCTCTTTACTTAATGAAGCCCAATGATCCTTTAAAAATAGTGCTGCTATTTATTGTATTTCTGGAGCTCACAGAAGCTGAGCAGAATATTTTAGTGCCATGTTCTGAGAAAGATGCAGGTTTTAACCAGAGATGCAACTGGCAAACCATAAGAATAGACTTGACTGTGATATTTGGACAAATTCCCCTTTCTGCTTTCTTCTTTGAGGCTTCTCAATGGCATCTTCTCCCTGATTGAGACCAAAGGCAGAATAACAGGGGGTCTGCTTCTCACTTCTGAGTCTATATATCATAGGTAAAATGATTTAGCAATTGCCAACTCCAGTCCAATCTCCATCACCCTCAGGCACTCGATCAATTAATACTGACACTAAGTGGGGTGACTCTGCTGGGGCTTCCTCCTCTAAAGTTCTAAGACAGCAACAAATGGCTAGCACTTTATTAGGTGCCATGGAGAGAAAGAAGACAAGCAAGAGTATGCTCCCTCTTATGCTTTGTTCTTACTGAAGAGATTATATCACAAGCCTAAAGCAGAAATAACCAGGGAGCAAATATAAGACAAAAAGAATCTCCACACAACCCAATGGAGGCCACCTGAAATGGCACCTTCTTTCTGCACAACCCCCTCCAGTGTGAACCAGTTCCTTCTGCTTCAAACACACCAGTCCCCAGAAAGTAACAAGCCAGGAATTTGAATGCAATGTAGACAACAACTATATTTTACATGATTATTTTCCATTCTCATTGAACTGCTGATTAATGTATCCCATTTTTTGTTTTCTTTTTATAATCTTTGCAAAATAAAAAAACAATGTCATCACTGACTTTTAATTTGTACACTGCAGCACACATCCTGCTGCATCAGTTCTGAAGATGGTATCCACCGCTAGAGTCGACTCTCTTGATACTGCCCTCCTCTGTCCCTTAGGCTCTCTCCCTCTCTCTGGGGCCTGCTGTGCTTTCTCAAAGCTGTCTTATCAATATCTCTGCCAGCCTCCACTTTCAGGCACAAGAGTTGAGATCGCTGACAAGACCGGGTTCACTTCTCCAAAGAATCCAGCCCCTGCCTGCCTCCCAGTGAGCAGAAACTGCACAGCTCAGGGCTACTCCTTTGTTAATTAGGATCAAATCTCAATCCCTGATAACCCAAAGAAAGGATAAAGGCAGCCAGTCAGGCTAAGAGGCTGTAAAAGAACTTCCGCTAATCCTCCCAAAGCACTCAAGAAAGGGCTTTCTGCCAAGTCAGGGTCATTTAATGTATTCTGCTTTGGAAAAGATATTAAAAATGATTAAGTTCATTAAAAAAGAAAGAAAAGAAACCTCCTCTAAAGCAATGACCTCTACTCAGCAGCTGTGATAAAACAAGTACCTTTTCTTAGGATCTGAAATGTGCTAGAAATGTCAACAAAACTGTGTAGAAAGGCAAGGTACACCCACACCAGGGAGTGAATATTTCTGGCTACCAACCCAGCAGAAGTCAGAAGCAAACATCACTCTAGGCTTGGTGCTAAAGAGGGATCAGAAGGGGGTAATACAGTCTCTGTCCTCAAATATCTTACAGTCTGGAGAAAGAGATGACACACAGACAGAAGATAAACTACCTGATGGGTGCAGAGGGGACACAGTAAGAGATCCCTGGAGAGGGGACTTGACGTGCTGAACCTTAAATGAGGAGTTGAATTTGGAAGAGCAGAGAGGAAGATGAGACATTCCAGGCAGAGAATATTTTGAGCCAGTGCAGGAAATTTACAATAAGGGAAATGCATGTCTGGCCCAGAGGGAAAGTGGGTAAGACAGATGGAGTCTTTAAGAGCTTAAACACCAACCAACGAGCTGTGAGGTTGCTCTAAACATCAGTATAACTGTATTTTTACATGAAAGAGGATGAACAAGATCACCTCTTGACTGGACTCTTTTCTATTTCTATCTCCAGAGCTCTGAATTCTCAAGTTCCTGTCATGTTCTTTCCTTCCATTATTTTTCCTCTCTGAATTACCTCAAGGAGTTTTCAACTGGGGCAGTACTCATCCACAGGACATTTAGAAATATCTTTGGAGCATTTGGAGCCATAATTATGATTGAGGATAAAAAAGGGCCTTTATGGGTAGAGGGTAAGGTTGCAAAATGCTGTTCGTTGCTCAAGGAAGAGGTGTCCTGACTAAACTGGCAATATCGCCCCTTTGAGTTGCACCTGCTGTGATAACAATGATGATGATAACAAAACAACAATAATAAACTCACAGATCTAATCAGTTCTATGACTGAGATCTAAGCTGGGTCCATATAAGTCAAAATATTCTATTTACACCATGGTGACAGGCTCTGTAAATGTTCATAGGGGACATGGCTGCCTTTCATTTCTGAGTAGACCACAGCCACACCCAACTTGCTGCATCCTCTTCCTGCAACTTTCAACATAACTTTCCTTCATGGATAAACCATAAGAGCCCTTTCTAAAGATAGGAAATCAAAGCAAAGCAGATGGTGTCATCATGTCGTCTCCCAATAGTTCCAAAACTCACAGGGCCATCATGACTTTGTATTTCAAAGAAGGAACTGTGGTTTACTGTCATGGCACAACAAAGAATGAATGTTCTCCTTACAAGTCCGGTTTCCTACATCAACTATAGAAAATACTCAAAACATGACATGGGCATATTGACCATTGCTCCTCTCATAACAGGAAATGGGTTCTGACTCAAGGCTTGCTGAACCTGCCAAAGGGAAGAGGAACAGAAAGAGAAAACTTCTCGTGTGGTGTGCTAGGCATCAATGTAGTAGCCTGAACAACCTGGGTTTCAAGGAAGCAGCCAAGATTAGCATGAGGATTATGCGGTCCTGAATGACCCAATCAGATTAGAATAGGACCTTGGTGGTGTGACTTGATTTTGTGGAAGGAAAACAAGTTAGATTTAGCAATCCTTTAGGGCCCTAACCAAGCATATTGGAACTCCAGGAAAGATCTCCATTCATCAATTCAACACATACCACTGGGCATCTACCATGAGCCAGGATGTCAGGATTTTTCTACATGCTATAGTGACCTGGACAATGCTCCCTACAGTCACAGCAGGAACTGAAGTATTAAGCTAAATCTAAAGCTGAGGTCCTTTTGGAGTCCTCCACAGATTGCGGTGGGGGCAAGAAAGGCTGATATTGAGGATACCAAATAAGGGGACAGTAATAATCACTCCACAGCCATCCGGCCAGGCTTGCCTGAAGCTCAGGGTTGAAGGATGTTGGTGAGAGTAGGATAACCAACCATCCTGATTTTCCAGAAACTGAGGGGTCTCTAGGCACAGGAACTTTGTCCAGGAAAATCCTAGATAAACTGGGATGAATTGGTTGCGGTAGGCAGGAGACACCATCTTTTGTAGCTGGGAAAGACTAAAATAGGCAGAATTCGAGAGCCTGAGCCCAGTCTGGACTTTTTGCTTCATTCCATCTCCGAGCTCTTTCCTGCTTCTTCCCAGTTTCACCATGTTTCTTTCCCTGACTCTGTTCCCCCAGTTTAGGTCTCGAGGCACCACAACGTGCTGTTAATTTGGTGTGTCCAGTTAAAACCCTTGAGTCTTATTTGACCACTACTACTAATCTACTTATACCACTACTACCCCTGACACCAAGATAACTACCATACATTGAGCATCTAATACATGATGGGTGGGGGCTTTGCGCAGTTTAGCTAATGGAACACTCATAACTGTTCTGTAAGAGGAGGAGGATTCCTATGGTAGAGACTGGAAATTGAGACTCAGGGAAATTGACTACCTGAGAGACTCACTTCTAAACCTATTTGCAAGTAGAATAAGCCCTGTTATCATCAGACCTTGGAGTCCTGTAGCCCTTCCCACCCAGTTCATACTCCAACTCCAACCAAGACAAAGGGGATTTTCATAGCGTCATCCACATTTGTATACTTTTCTGATGACTCAGGATGCCCCTGGAAACCAAGCCAGGCAAAGCCACCATATGGTGAAATATTCTCTTCTAGACTAGCAATATTTACTTGTTTATAACCTTCAGTATGAGAAACATCCTTCAGGCCTTTGTAAGTGATATAATCCCTTACAGCAGGTTTCTAGAAATGCAACACTTTTCTAACACTTCAGACCTTTAGGGACAACGTGGAGAATTCCTATTATCAGCTACCCTTTTTACCAGGCATTAAATGTGACAAAACACTTCCAGTGCAGGGATTTCCTTCTTGAGAAGACCCTATAATGAACCTCTTCATTTGTACTTTTATTTTTCCTCCAAAAAGGAGCCAGGAGGCATGGGGCAAAGTTGAAGCTGGACATCAGAAACTCCGTGCCCTTCAGCTCAGTCTTTCCAACAAACCTTCACAGATGAGGAGATGGAGGTGGAGAAAGGATAAGTTCCTTGAGCAAGGCCATAAGGCTAGTTAGTAAAGAGCCTGGGATTTGGGTCCAGGTCTCTGGACCAAACCCATTGCTCTGTCTCTCCTCTTGAACTATTCACTCCTGCTCATGGAGGGGATGTAGAAGCAGGGACAAGAAAATATTCGGGGCTTACGCCTGTAATCCCAGCACTTTGGGAGGCCGAGGCAGGCAGATCACTTGAGGTCAGGAGTTCGAGACCAGCCTGGCCAACATGGTGAAACCCCGTCTCTACAAAAAAATAGTTGGGCATGGCAGTGTACGCCTGTAATCCCAGCTCCTTGGGAGGCTGAGCGAGGAGAATCACTAGAACTCAGGAGGCAGAGGTTGCAGTGAGACGAGATCGTGCCACTTCACCCCAGCCTGGGTGACAGAGTAAGACTCCATCTCAAAAAAAAAAAAAGAAAGAAAAAAAAAAATATATTCCGGCATTTTCCAAAATGCCTAAGTTTAAACACCACCGCAATTCTTTCCTCCTGGAAGGTTCTAGTACTCTGCTTTCATATCACTTGGGGGAAATGTGTATTTTGAAAAGTTTCAGAGGCTGAGGAGGGTGGATCACCTGAGGTCAGGAGTTTGAGACCAGCCTGGCTAACATGGCAAAACCCCATCTCTACTAAAAATACAAAAATTAGTCAGGCGTGGTGGTGGGCGCCTATAATCCCAGCTACTCAGGAGGCTGAGGCAGCAGAATCGCTTGAACCCAGAGGGAGGAGGTTGCAGTGAGCCGAGATCGCACTACTTCACTCCAGCCTGGGCAAAAGAGCAAAACTCCGTCTCAAAAAAAAAAAACTTTCAAAGATATTCTAATAAGACATCTCACATTTGGAGTTTTAAATCTTTACAGACCTTCAAGCCTCCTAGGAGCAGGCATTTAGGACTGAAGCCCACAGATGAACATCTCAAAGAATGTGAACCCCCTGAGAAACATCCAGTATTCTGTGCACATACCATGTGCATTATTCCAGGAGCCAGCCCACAATTTCCATTAGATTCCCAAACCAGTTCCTACTCAAGGCGAGCTTAGAAACTACTACTTTGGAGAAAATGAGTTCCTTCTAAAGCAGTGATGTGAATTCTATCCTTTCCAGCCTCAACAGGCCCTGGACACATGTAATTCTAAGCCATTATTCAGGCCACTCACTTACCTTGCATTTAAGGGAATGATGTTTCCCCAACTTAATGTAATATTGCTATTGGCAAATAGATCACTCTCAGAGTTATCGAGCCCGCCAACTTTTATATCCACCAAGGTAAAAGCATTCGTCAGATTTTTGTCTTTTCATTCTCTTAACTGGCTTTAATAGATTTCTGTCTAGGATCAAAAGGTTGGCTGAACACTGGCCATGCATAAAGTTTTGTGGGTTAATTAAGATGATCATTAGCTGCTCATGCTCACTCTCAGCTTCATGATTTGTTAAGTAGAGACTTTGTTTCTATCAGATGCAGTTGCTCCACTGGGATCAACCTGTGTGTGTGGAATGTTCAAACAGACGAAATCCCCTTGGAGGAAACCTGACTGGTTTCTGATACCAGTCTTGGCACTCACCATCCAGATAGGGTGCTTTTCTCTCTGTTTGACCCTGCTACACCATTGTGGTAGGAAATTTATTTTGTTTTAGAGACAAGGTCTTGCTTTGTTGCCCAGGCTGGAGTGCAGTGCTGTGATCACAGTTCACTGTAACCTCTAACTCCTGGGCTCAAGCATTCCTCCCACCTTACCCTCCCTAGCAGCTCTGACTACAGGTACACGTCACCACACTTGGCTAATTTTTTAAAATTATTATTAGTATTTTAGAGACAGGTTCTGGCTATGTTGACCAGGCTGGTCTCAAACTCCTGGCCTCAAGCAATCCTTCCACATCAGCCTCCCAAAGTGGTTGGATTACATGGGTGAGCCGCCGCGTGTGGCCTAGAGTTTTTGTTTGAACATTTGTGAGCAATCCTATCTCTGTTTCAATCACTTTCTTACATTCTCTGTTGGTGTGTGTCTTTTTCATCAATGGTTATAGCAGTTCATCCACTGTATTTCTGTCTGTGCAGTGAACATTATTATGTTCATGGGTCCAAACATCTAGTAGACATCTACCATGTGCCAGATGGGCTGCTAGGCACTGAAGAATAAAAGTGAGATGGGACATATGATCTGGGTCCTCATGGAGCTCCTCACAGCCTTGTGGAAGAAAGACATGGATCAGCACAGTGAGGTAAGAGCTTAGGTGGGGCTGGATTGCCTGCAGGAGAAAACATTGGATCTTGAAAAGATGAAAGGGTGAATGGGAAGTGCATGGAGAACAGGCTGATTCCAGGCAGAGGAAATAGTACGCACTGGGCCAGGGAGCAGGCAACAATAAGGCATGTCATGGACCAAGCCCATCACAATGGCTGAAATAGAGATTGTCTGTTGATCATGCAGACATCACTATTCCTCTTTTAAAAATGCAAGGAGTTTCGACAAGGTTAGTTGGTTTGCTCAGAAGTAAAGCTGCTGTTATTGGCTAATATTTATGTCCCCAATCTCCCAAATCCATATGTTGAAGCCCTAATCCCCAATGTGATGGTATTGAGATAAGATCATGAGGGTGGGACCCTCATGATGGGATTAGTGCCTTTATAAGAAGAGGAAGACAGATCAAATGCAGTGGCTCACACCTATAATTCCAGCACTTTGGGAGACCAAGACAGGCAGATCACTTGAGGTCAGGAGTTTGAGACCAGCGTGACCAACATGGCAAAACCTGGTCACTACTAAAAATACAACTGGCTGGGCATGGTGGCATGCACTTGTAATCCCAGGTACTGGGGAGGCTGAGGCAGGAGAATCATTTGAACTTGGGAGGTGGAGGTTGCA
Organism: Macaca fascicularis; assembly: GCF_037993035.2. Taxonomy (NCBI): domain Eukaryota; kingdom Metazoa; phylum Chordata; class Mammalia; order Primates; family Cercopithecidae; genus Macaca; species Macaca fascicularis. The sequence continues at coordinate 61,788,455 of NC_088394.1, read as the reverse complement.
GTGAGCCAAGGTCATGCCATTGCACTCCAGCCTAGGTGACAGGGCGAGACTCCATCTCAAAAATAAAGGCGGCGGCAGATCATGAGCGTGCACCGAGGAAAGGCCCTGTGAGCACACAGCAAGGAAGAAACTGTCTACAGGCCTAGCAGCAGTCTTCACCAAGAACCCCATCTGCTGGCACCTTGATCTTGGACTTTTCATCCTCTGGAACTGTGAGAAATAAATGTTTGTTGTTTAAGCCACCCAGACTGTGGTGTTTTATTACAGCAGCCCAAGCTGACTAAGACAGTTGCTACCTCAGGAAGCTTTGAGAACTATGCCTGCAAACCCAAAGGACAGAGGCCTCAGTGACCCATGATATCTGGAGCTGAGCCATCTGGAGGTGTTCAAGGCAGGAGGTATGAGGAGTAGCAAGAGGAAAGGGCCTTCCATTTGCTACCAGATGGCTACATGCCAGATACTCTCCCTGTGTTTTCTTATCTTAGAGATGAGGGCACTGAGGCTCAAGAGATTAAGAATCTTGCCCAAGACTGCATAGTAATTTATTGGTGGCCTCTGCAGTCCCTGTTCCCTGATGATTTTCTGGGCTGTAACTCTTTGCTGGCCAAATCAAAATGCCACCCCTTTGGCTTATTGAGATTCCAGAAAGAACGCAATTAGTTTGTTTTGTTTGCTTTTTGAAAAGCACTATTAGATGCAAATATATAACCTGACAAAAACATTCACCAAGTACCTTTTATGTGTCAAGATGCTATACTGGGCACCTCATAAACAATATGTCTAATTATGGCAATAGCCCAGCCAGCTACCTGTCACTGCTCTCATTTTACATTTAGACAGAATAGCTCAGGGAGGGTGCTGAACCTGCAAAGTCCCACAGTGTTAAAGCCACAGTTGAAACCTTGAAGGGAAAATTCATGGGGACAAGAACTTGTTTTCTTCAAGTGACAAAAAACATGGAAGAAAAGTTTAAGCAGAGAATCTAAGACCCAATATTCAAAAAAGCTTGACCAAACCAGAATAGGCTTAGAATAACCAGATGTTTCTAAGATTCTACATTTAGTTATTTTTAAAATAAAATATATGAGAGTGAGATGTAACCTGGCAGCAGTTGATATAACAGAGACTTAGAAATGGCCGAAGGTCTTAGGGGACCACAAGCTCAATGTAAACCAATAGCATGTTATGGTTACCAACATGAATTTAGGCTGCACTAATAGAATTCGAGTAGCATTGGGAAAGGCTGCTTGCTTTGGTGGCTTTAATTATCCCATTTGCTGAAAATGAGGGGAGTGGAATAAGTGAGTGTTCTCAAGTTCCCATGATGAGAGAATCCCTCCCCATCATTAGCTAGTTCCAGTTCTTACTCACTGGGAAGTGGAAGCAATGTCAGGCACATCCTGTTTGGAATGTAGAGAGAGCATAATGTCAAAGAAAGCATGCACAACCCAAGGCCGATCAATGAAACTGGCTCTTGAAACTAGATCCTTGAAACTGAGGTGCTGTGAGAAGGCTGCATATCACTGCACTCCCGGCAAATGCAGGCCTGGGATCTTTGCAGAGACCAATCCAGGTAATAGCCCAAGACAGACATAGCCACTGCCGATTGCAGAAAACCAGGAATGCGTGCTGAGTACCCATGACCCACAGATCATCTCGGATTTGAACAAAAACAATGTAAAGATGTAAATAAGGTAGACTTTGGGTAGAAGCTCAGGTTGTAACCTTCATTTATAAACAAAGTGAACTTAACGCAATCAATATGGGAGACTTTGCAAATATCCAAAAAAGCTTTCTATCCTAAGAAAAGCCATCATCAGGTGGAAAAGAACACCTTCAGACATCCCTGGGATGGATTAGTGCTCACATCCCAAAAGCTTGGATTATCTTCTCCTACTCCTATGCCCCCACGGCAGTTGGTTTATAGTAGTTTCTCAAGTTCAGATGCAATTAACATTTGACTCTGCTGAAAAAGAACTTATAAGAAAGCCTATTGTCATATCCAGTGGACATGTGTTGGTACACGCTTACTGCAGGGGACTATGCTAGGCTTTGGGGCCACAAGGATCTGTGAGGAGCCAGCCTAGCCTCAAAGAGACTGCCATCCAAAGCCAAGTCGGACACACACCTAGATAACTTGATTTGTGTTATAGCAGAGACCAAAGCCATGCAAAATGTGGGGCTTAAATGCCGGCTCTTGATTTTCTAGAGTGATAATAGCTAATGGAGGTGAAATGACCCTTATTTACTAAATTTTCAACAAAATAAGTCAGCTTCTTTTAGAAAACCCAAGATGATCAACCAAAGAGAGTGATGTGATATGAAGCTTAAACTAGATGACATTTTACACCCAGAGTGAATTTCTTACAACTCTCCTGGCACTTTTCCTAGGACTGCTAATAAACCTCACCCCTTACAAGGCTTGGGGTGTGGATGGGGGTGATGGGGGAAGAGAAGGAATTCCGTAAGGGTGCCCACTTAGGAGAACACTACCTTTCCAAGTGTCTGTACCATATCAAGGGCCCATGGAGTTTAATGGCTCCGGTTGAAGACTATTAGACTATTCGTCTTTTTAATTTTGGTTACCTCAGCATTTTTCAAGGATTTTCACCTCCAATCAGCCTCCACTACACACCTTTTGCATTGTTGTTTTTTCTGGGTTTTGTTGTTTTGTTTTTGCTATTTTGTTCATAACACTATTAATCATCTCAAGAATCCCAATTTAGAAAAATTGTGTAAGACCAGTGCCAAGACCCACATACACATACTTACACATTCACTGGTATAAAAGAAAAGGCTGGTCTGCAAACAGCTGTTATCTTTATGTGATGTGTTTCTATTTTACTTTATTTTTACTGTAATACTTTTCTGTATTTCTAAAGCTTCCAAATTATTTTACTTTCATAATTCAGGAGAAATTATTTCTTGGTTTTAAACCAAATAAATGGCCATTTATGGTATTCAGGGATGCTTTTTATTTACTACTGTGTCAGTTGTAGAAGTTGAAGTTGGTTTTTACAGATAGTTGGGGAATTTTTGAACAGTTTGAAGTTGCTGAGACATGGAAATGGAGGATCTTTAGTTTTTCTGTACCAGTGTTTCTTAAAGTACAGTTCCTGGGCCAGCAGTATCACCTGGGAACTTACAAATACAAACATCTCCCCTCTACACACACACACACACACACAGTTTAAGAACCACGTATTCTAGGCTTCAAGAGTCCTGAGCAGGTCCAGGCATGGTGGCTCACACCTGTAATTCCCAGCATTTTGGGAGGCCGAGCAGGCAGATTGCTTGAGGTCAGAAGTTCAAGACCAGCCTAGCCAACATGGTGAAACCCTGTCTCAAAAAAAAAAAAAGCCCCAAATTAGCTGCATGTGGTGGTACATGCATGTAATCTCAGCTACTCAGGCGACTGAGGTTGGAGAATCGCTTGTACCTGGGAGGCAGAAGTTGCAATGAGCAGAGATTGTGCCACTGCAACACTCCAGCCTGGGCGACAATGTGAGACTCTGTCTCAAAAAAAAAAAAAAAAAAAAAAAAGAGTCCTGGGCAGGCTCTCCATATTACAGGTGGCTTGATGATTCCGATTTTTCTCCTTTCCAACTGTCACCCACCGTCAGCTTGTTCTCAGGTCAGTAGAGGATGGGGAATCAGCCACCGCCTAAGTAAATTCCTGCAGGTGTCTGCGAGGAGTAACAAGTTGCCTCATCTTAATCAGCCTTCAGTGGTTGTTGTTTTCATTAGTCAAACTGCATCAATCAGCAAGCGGGTCCTACAGCTGGAGAGCTCCAGGCACCAGGAGTAGTAATGAGGAACTTCCCTCGACTTTCCCTAAGCGGGGTCTCTCCCACCTCCCCTCATCCCTCCTCAGGGAGCCCAGCCATGCAGGCACGCTGTTCAGCATGCAGTGGGCCCCTCTTCTCTCCAGCTTCACTGTGCCCTTTGCACAGTGACAGTGCTCATCCACAGACAGGAGGGATGTTTCACCCGGGATGCAACCCAGAGACCATCCCTGCCGAACCCCTCATTTAACAGGTGAGAATTCGAGGTCTAAAGAAGGCAAGAATAGGGCATGTCCCACCCTGGAACTCCAGATTTCCACTTCTCAATTCAAATCCCTTTGCGTGACACCCTAATGTGAGCTGAATATTTTTATGAAATAAATACACATAGCAAAGAATAAATCACCATCTTGTTATTGCAACAGATATGATATCAGTATCTATCATCTATCGGTTACCATGTAAAGCTGTACCATCGAGGACAGATTGCAAATTACACAAAATGGCCTTGCATGATGCTCTTTTCCAGGGCTGTTTTTAAGGATCCCAGTCTGCCCTTTACTCAAATTGTAGCAATCAGTAACCATTTCGCCCCTGGTCTTTTCAGGCTCTGCCAACCCATGATTGAGGCAGTGGGAGGTGCTGGGAAAAGATGACTGGCTTCCAGCAGTCCCCAACCTGCTGCTCACCCTCACTGTGACCTTGAACATGTTACTTAGAAACTCTGGCCTCAGTCCTCCCATCTTTGAAACATAGGGGCTAGTTAATGAACTTTAAGGGTCCTCCCATGGACAATAAGGCACACTTCATTCTCACTTCCAATTTGCTGGCACTGGGCAAACAAAAGTGTCTCCTACAAGCCGCCGGAGACAGGCAGTGTCTGCCCCGCCTGGACCTCCTTAGTCACTTCCACTCATCAGCATCCTCGTGGCAAGGTTCAATACAGTTTGTGGCACTTGGGAGTCAGAAGTCCTGACTACTGACAGCACGGCCAGAAAACCAGCCTTAGGCTCATCTGGCATTCCAGTGACATTTGGCTTTGGCTCTGGCAGTAACTGTCCCAGACCCTCTGAATGGCTGTCTTGGATGTTATGAAATTAGAGATTAAAATACAGAACATTGATGCACCCCCTCTCCACCCTGTGAACACTAGAGACTCTTTTGCCTTTTACAGCCCTGAGAAGAGCCAGTCCCCACTCAGGGCAGCTGGAGTCAGTCTTAAATTACCTAAAGATTCTGAGTGCTGGGCCTGGGCCCCATTTGTTTACAAAATAGGCACTTTCAAAGGCCCTTTACTAGGGACTGGCAATTCCCTGGTCCCCTGCTATAGGCTGATGCATAATGCATAAGATGCTGGGAAATGTGTATTCATGAGGGCGGCCTGGCTTTTGTCAAAAAGAACTGTGAAATATTACGATGGAACAATTTTCATTTCTGCCACATTGTTTTTATAGCGCATTCATGACTGGGGATTGAGGGCTTTTTGAGTTTTGTCTGGTGCAGATGTTGCCGTGCTGAGAGCTGCTTCAGACGTCCGTATTTTCCAACTTTGTTGCTGACAATTACATGAAGGTAGGGAGGGGGCTCTCACAGGGAGACAAAGGATATACGTCCTCAAGTGATCTTGCCAGAATTCATCCAGGAGAGTGGAACCAGAGGAGGGAAGGAAGAGGGAGGAAGGGAGAGAAGAGGAAGAAATGAAAGAGGGAGGCAGAGAAGGAGGGAAGAAGAGGAGAGAGGGAGAGAAGGAGGAAGGCAGAAACTAAGGTTTGGTGAAACCTCCTAAGGGCCCAGCTTAGAAGCCCTTGTCTAGGGCTTCCATCCTTATTTCTCAAGCACTGCTGCAAAAGAGCATTATCTCCATTTTACATATGAGGAAACAGGCGCAACAAGGTTGAGCCATTTGTCTGAAATCACACAGCCAGTGAATGATTTTGATCCTCATCTAGATGACCAAGTTTACATTCTTCTATGACCCTAGGCTGCCAGGAGAATGGAAGCCAAGGAGAAACACACTCCATCTGCAATCCATCTGAGAAATGGTTGTGAGACATAAAGGGGAGAGATACAGAAGCTGCCACTGGGTCTCAGAAAGAAAGATGCTGAGGAACCCACATCCAGAGACAAGCTGGGAGTCAGCGACACTGAGCAGATGCCCATGCCAGGCACACTCCCACAGCTTCTCCTGCCCGGGCTGTGGGGCATCCTGGCTGCCACGTATATGAAGGGACTTGTCCAAGCTTCCACTCCTCCTGCCTTTCTGCACTGCATTCTAGCTCGGGTTTCTGGATGGCAGATTCCAGCCTTGTCTCATGGTGCCACTGGGCTGCCTCCTTGTCCCTGAGATTCTGGCCCCTCCTCAGCCAGGAGGCTATGCATTCTGGAAGGCAGGAATTGTGACTTAATTTCCCTGGATGCCCAAGGCTCACATAGCTCCAGGCAAGCTCAGAGTGCAGGCTCCACACATAGACAACAAGTGTATTCCTCCTAACAGAGAGGTCCAGGCTCTTTGCAAACCCCAAGGCAACAGGGAAGGAGAGTAATCTGTTAGAGGGGACAATTAGGGAAGCTAAGCAAAGAAAGGGAGATGATGCCCATGGCCTTGCCCTGGAGCAAGGTGTGGGTGGGCATAAGACTCCTAAGGCCAGTGCATGTTCACAGCATAGAATCCTAGAGAGAGGGCAAAGCAGAGAGCAGAACCAGGACATAAGGAAAGACAGACACACAGGCAGGTCACCTTACACAGGTGAGGCCAAGGCAGAGCCTCAAAGCCCAAGCAGTAGGAAGAAGAGACAGGGCTTTGGCTTGAGGGAGCTCAGGAAGATGAAGTCCCCAAGGCAGCCACTGAGCACCCAAGGCTCTTGCTTAAGATGGGAAAAACCTAAGTGGGTTTGAAAGTCCTAAAAGCAGACACACATGGAGACAATGATTTGTCTCCAGAGAGTTTGTCCGGCTGGGAGTTCATCATCTTCCAATTACATTCAAGTCACTCTGCTTTCTTGTCCATGCCAAAGACTTTGCGGTTCTGAAAAATCTGGGCCAGGCATGATGGCTCACACCTGTAATCCCAGGACTTTGAGGCCAAAGTGAGTAAATCACCTGAGGTCAGGAGTTTGAGACCAGCCTGGCCAACATGGTGAAACCCCTTGTCTATTAAAAATACAAAAAAAAAAAAAAAAATTAGCCAGGTATGGCAGTTCATGCCCGTAATCCCAGCTACTTGGGAGGCTGAGGCAGGAGAATCCCTTGAAACCGGGAGGCAGAGGTTGCAGCAAGCCGAGATTGCACCACTGCACTCCAGCCTGGGCAACAGTGAGACTCTGTCTAAAAAACAAAAGAAAGAAAGAAAATCTGTGCACAGAGGGATTAGCTTGGACTCCTAGTGGTCAGGTACTAGAGTGAGGGTGGTGAATCTCACTGTAAACCCAGCCCCACAAAACTCTCTTCCAGTTTCTAAAGCAGACCAAGTTCTTTCTTGCCTAAGGCTCTTTGCATTGGATGTTCCCTGTGCCTGTCTTGTGCCCCACCTCCCTCTATAGTCATAGAGCTGGTAGTGTCTCACCCTTCAGATCTCTATATGGCTGGGTCTCCCATCCCGTATTTCCCATCAGAGTGCCAGGTTTGGATTTGCTGCTGCTGCTGCAGTTGTCATTGTCTTGCTATTCCCATCTGTCTCCAACTGTAATATACAGTCCATGATAGCAGGAGTCAGGTGTGACTGGTTCATCCTCCCATCCCCAGCCTTAAGTATCACGCCTAGGACATAGACAGGGCTCAGTAAATGTTTGAGAATGAAGGAATGTGTTCACAGTGTGATGTGCAAGAGCATTAATAAGGCGTACCTAAAGGGATTAAAATCCAACAATTTGTTCTCACACTGCATAGGGCGCTCCTGCCTGTTTGGATAAGCAAACCGGGTCACGGGCAAGGAACAAAGCATTGGAAAGAGATCAAAGCTCCCAGCAAGAAAGTCCAAGAGGTCCCTGTCCCTTTTGCCCCTTGGCAGGAAGGCAGTGTCTTGTATAAAATTAGAACAAATGTAGTTTCAAAACTCCACATTCCGAGATACAAATTTTGCAACCATTAACCTCAGTTCCTATATCTGTATAAAGGAGAGTCAAGCCACCTGCCATTAATATTGCCGTGAGTATTGAGTTAGAGCAGAGTTTCAACTGGGGGTGATTTTGCTCCTCGGAGAACACTGGGCAACATCTGAAGCCATTTTTAGTTGTCACAATTGGGGAGATGCTGGGGATGCTGTTAATCCCCCTACAATACACTAGACAGCCCCCCTCCACAAAGAATGATACTCAGCCCAAAATGTCAACAGTTGTGAGGTCCAGAAGTACTGAGTTAGAGAATTGCAGTTGTATAGGAAGCATCTCTAGCTCTCCCTTATCCATGATCAGCTCCACCTGCAAGCCCCTGCAAGAAGTCCGACAGCCTCTTCTGAATACTGACTGAATTATCCTCTGCTAGGACTCAGCCCACCTATATGCCTCATCTGGCTTGCCTGTCTTCTAATTATTAAGGCTCTTTTTGCACATCAGCATCCACCAAGGCGCCTCCACCCATTCTCTCCACTCTTAGTGGTCTTCTTTCTCTTGCACTACGCATCCAGAGCCACAAATGCAGCTGCCCCTTCCTCCAGCCATCCCGATGCTTGGTCACAAAGCATCGCCTCCTAAAGAGACAACTTGATTGATGAAAAAGCAAAGAACTTCCTAGGCGGACACATCTAGAGTCCTAATTATATAGTTTCTTCCGAATTGTCTGGCTTTTCTCATCTGCAAAATGGGCACAATTGAATCCGTGTGTCAGGATCTGCTTGAATATTTGAGGCACCGTATGTGATGTGTTGCATACAGTAGGCAATAAAATGCAACATTCACACGCGGAGCTTCTGATACATTGAATGCAAAATCAAGCTCTCTTTGGCAGAGTAGGGTTTTTAATTCCTTGAGAGCCAAGCACACTGCCAGGTGGGATAGGAAGACGTCAGACTTTAAGGTGTATATTTAGAAGAGAACATTATCTTCCAGAGATTTTTCTGTTTCATCTCTCTACTTATGCAAAATTAAATGGATTCTTTCAGTAGTAGTAGTTTTACAGCGTAAATTCCTCAGCTCTTCTGATCTGATTATACCTCCTAAGTGTGGATCTACCACCTACCACCATGATGCATGCCAAGCTACCTGGGGAAACTGCCATTGCCTGGTCTGCACTCTATCTATAGCTGCTTGAGAAGTGTGCATATGAGGGCAGGGAGGATCTACAATAACCAACTCAAGAAAAGAAGCAGGCTGGCTCTTTATACTCCCAGTTGTAATTTTGTAAGCACCTAGTGAATCTAGAAGCAGAGTGATAAAGGGTCTTGGTGACTTAGAGGAGTGGGCAAGAAAGGATTCACCTCCAGGCTATTTTGGCTAGTCCTGCATAGACAGGGGCATAGATTCAGGCCACCTGTGGGCACTCACAGCTTTCTTTACTTATAGTGTATTAGTCTGTTCTCACTTTGCTAATAAAGACATACCCAAGACTGGATCATGTATAAAGGAGAGAGGTTTAATGGACTCACAGTTCAGCATGGCTGGGGAGGCCTCACAAGCACGGCAGAAGGCAAAGGAGAAGCAAAGATGGGTCTTACATAGCAGCAGACAAGCGAGTGAGAGGCAGGAGGAGGAACACCAGACTCTTATAAAACCACCAGATCTCGTGAGAACTCACTATCACGAGAACAGGATGGGGGAACTGCCCCCGTGATTTAATTATCTCCACCTGGTCCCACCCTTGACACATGGGGATTATTACAATTCAAGGTGAGATTTGGTGGGGACACAGAGCCAAACCATATCAGTGGAGGAGTGCCAAATTCATGTTAAAACCCTAATTCCCTGCCCAGGTGCGGTGGCTTATGTCTGTAATCCCAGCACTTTGGGAGGCCGAGGTGGGTGAATCACGAGGTCAGGAGTTCGAGACCAGCCTGGCCAACATGGTGAAACCCCCATCTCTACTAAAAATACAAAAATTAGCTGGATGTGGTGGTGGGCACCTGTAATCCCAGCTACTCAGGAGGCTGAAGCAGGAGAATCGCTTGAACCCAGGAGGCAGAGGTTGCAGTGAGCTGAGATCACAATGCTGCACTCCAGCCTAGGAAATAGTGTGAGACCACCTCAAAAAAAAAAAAAAGAAAGAAAAAGAAAAAGAAAAAACAACCCTAATTCCCAACATGATAGTACTAGGAGGTGGGACCTTTGGGTAGTGCTATGTCATAACGGTAGAGCCCTCATGATGGGATTAGTGTCCTTATAGAAAGAAACTTGCTGCTCTCTCTTCTCTCTCTGCAGCATGAGGACTCAGCAAGAAGAGTCCTCTGCAAACCAAGAATGGGGCATTTGCCAGGAACTGAGTCAGCTAGCACCTTGATCTTGGACTTCCCACCCTTTAGAACTGTGATAAAGAAATCTTTGTTATTTAAGCCACCCAAGTCTATGGTGTTTTTGTTATGGCAGCCCGAACTGATTAAGACAGAGAATATGATAATCCATCGCTGAAGAAGTCCAACTACTAGCACATGTTTTCAAACTAATTACATATGTCCTATTGTATTACATCATTAGGTTTCAGAAGGTCTCAAGTCCCCCCCACCCCCAAGGAACTCAGGAGAGGAGACCCCCAGAACACGAATGTCTTTCCACCTCATCTCCATTAAGCCTTACTCCAGAACACATATGACCAAACAGAAGATGCTGCCAGAGCTTTATCCGCTTACTCTAAAGAAAGTCTTGATAATGTGTGCAGCTGTCCAAAGATAGAGGACTGCCTCGGGAGGCAGCCAGGTTTCCATCTCTGGAAGCATTCAAGTAGAGGTGAGCTAACAATTTAGTAAAAAAGCAGACGGCTGTAGCAAAGATTTATCTGCAGACACAAGGAGCGGCGACTTGAGGAGGCCAGCTGACAGGAGCAGCTGAAAAATATTTTATTTCAGTGATTCACAGTTAAACTACTTCTGAGAGGCTAGTCACAGCAAAGACTGATCAGACTTAATACGTAAAACATAACCCAGAAACATGCAAACAGACCATTATCCCAAAGCTGATTGATAGCAGGGACATCACAAGAGGCCCGGAGTGCCAGAGGCGGGGCTGGACTTGACTGGCTGCTCGTGTCCAGAGAATGGAAGAATTCCAAAAACAGTGAGACAGACCAGACACGGTGGCTCACGCCTGTAATCTCAGAGCTTTGGGAGGCCGAGATGGGCGGATCACGAGGTCAGGGGTTTGAGACCAGTCTGGCCAACGTGGTGAAACCCCGTCTCTACTAAAAATACAAAAAATTAGCCAGGCGTGGTGATGGGCACCTGTAATCCCAGCTACTCGGGAGACTGAGGCAGGAGAATCGCTTGAACCCAGGAGGCAGAGGTTGCACTGAGCCGAGACTATGCCACTGCACTCCAGCCTGGGTGACAGAGCGAGAGTCTGTCTCAAAAAAAAAAAAAAAAAAAAAAAAAAAAAAGAGATAAACCCTTAACCATTGAAGGGAAGTTTTTATTCTAGAAGCTGCTGCTGTCCTTCCTGACCTCACGAATTCCCACCGTTTCACACCGTCACAGTGCCCTGCTTTGAAACACTTACTATGGCTATCATCTTACAATTTTCCCTGTGGTCCTTCAGTGTTTGTCTCAGACATAATAAGACTGTAAACACTGTGTAGGCAGGTGCCGTATCCTCTTTGCTCTAGCTGTCATTTTTGTGTTTTCTTACCATGGCCTCCCAATTCATGTCTTTATGTTTGTTAAATGACCGAACAAATGAATAAGCCTGAACTCTATGGTGTTTGAAATAAACTGTGCTGCAAACCTCCCCCTCCAGTCACTACGGATATATCATCATGACAGTGTCCTCAGGCTCGAAAATCAAACATACGCCTCTCTTAGAGATCATTATCTCTTCCTGAAATTTAGCAGGTTAATGAAGGTGGCCAGTATTTATTCCATTTCTTGGGGCTATGGAGTCTTTTCTTATCTGCAAATGACTTAAAAATATCGCTCAGACGTCCTGAAACATTTTAGAGATTTTATTAAGTTTTCTCTTAAAGAGAGAGTGAGCAAAACTGGTTTTGCCTGTATGGTTTCCGGCAACCAACCACATGTGTATAAGCAAAGTCTGAAACTGGAACTGTTGGCTGAATTTTAGAAAAAATGTGACTACAGTAGGTTAAATATCACTTTGTACTGGTGGCACAGTGCATGGCAATTATTAATCCTTAATTATGTGGAAATGTAAAGATCTACACCCTTTAATCAAGAGTCCAGTGGTTTCTAATATGTGGACTACAGTTATTATATTTGTTGGAGAAAAAATCAGTAAATGGTGCTCTGCATTCTGCTGCCACTTACGTTATAGCCAACTCCATTTTCTCCGAACTTTTTGAGGATAAAAAAGTTCACAAAAGAGTAATTTTTAAAAATAGGGTTGTTTTTTTTTTTTTTTTCTCCTTGGCCTAGGTTAAATTTCCGCTCTTTTTACAGTGAGCTTTAGCTAATAGCATCATTAACTTGGTTACACACCCGTTTGGCAAGGGAACAGGTGGGCAGAACAGAGATAATGGTGCTAAAATGAAGAGAGTAGCAAAAAAGGAATTGTTCAAAGGTGCCCCAATGACTAAACAATTACTGTCTTTGTAGTTTATATTGTAGATCAAGTAGCATTTACCCTAGACTGCATATTTTGTCTCAGAAACTCATCTGCCTCTTTTGGCTGTATGTCAATCCCCTTTCTCCGCGATGAAATTTCATCTCTCCTGGAGCTCTTTGGTGAGCAGAAGCTTCTACTCTCTGGCCAAATGAACAAGGCTTGGACTCTGTGCTCCTCATCCTGCACCCAGCCCCGATTTCCAAATGGAATATTATCTTCCTGATAGGCTCTTGTGCCCCACTGTGTCTCTCCCCACACTGATTCAGAGGTTGTAACTCCTTCTCTGAATACCCAAGGGTGCAGACGAGATGGCCTCCCACTCAAAGTGGATTTCCAATTTTCAGAGGCCATTATTCAGTTCCACATGCACATATCCTCACAACTTGTGCACGTCTGTTATAATAAAGTAACAGAGCACTCCTGTGAAGCCAAGTCCAGACCCTCTGCCCCTGTATGCTGCAGGGTTAGAAATTGATTAAATTCTAGTATCTGATTGGGAGTTTGCACGTTTGGAGACTACACATGGTCCACACATCACTGAGATGATCCAGTAACTATGATGGATATATATGCTTACATGTATGTGATAACACAGGCACCCGAGGCCTGAAAACAAATGAGTTTTTGTTGAGACAAAAGGAGCAAATCACAGATTGGGGGCTGCTCCTGAAAATACAAGGTGATAAAAGTGTCATAAATTTGGACCAATGTCAAGGTTCCGTGCAACTAGAAACGGTCCCCAAAATCCAGCCAAAGAAGAGTATCAAATTGTGAGAAGGCCGATTCCTGTGATCTCTCTAGGAAAAAGAGTTTTGACTCTAATACTCAGCTGGCTGTGCCTCATCGGGGTCTCTGTCTACACTAAGAGGGGATCTTTATCTCCAGCTCCTTCCTTAAGACGGTAAGTGCATTTATTGAATATGCTGAAGTTCACGCTCTGGAAGGAGAATTTGATCATGTTACTCCACAAATTGAAATAAATAAGCAAAATAGAGAATAGCAGTGGGCTTTGAGTCTAAGCCTCACTGCTGACAGTGAAGATAGGAACCACCAACTTCTGCTTCACCTGGGATTCTGCAGCAGTGCACACTCTTGGGATCCACTCCAGACTTACTGAATCGGAATCTGCACTTTTATCAAGACCTCCATCCAGAAAGCATTTCTGATCATCTGTGACCCAGGTAGGGGAGGCTACAGGTCACTTCTGGCTCACATTTCAGCCCCTAGAATGTGGCTCTATGAGGCAATGATTTTGTCTTTATCTCCACTCTAGTAACCCCTTAATAGATATGTTTGGAGTGAATAAATTGGTATTCCTGAGACTCTTGTCCCCCATGGTCTATATACACTGGACTGTCCACTTCTGGCTTCAGGAACTATGTTTCTAAGTCTTAAAGTTTGCTTACAAGTTGTCAGCTTCTTCTAAGTCTAGCCTCTAAGTTCTAATGTTTTTAGGCTAACCTGAAGATTAGCAGCATTTTGTAGCTCGGTTGTGAACTCTGGGGCAAACCTTTGCTTTTGCCTTTGCCCTGTGTATTTTTAAACCACTGTTACTAGCAAGAATCACTTCCGGTTTGCTATTAGAAGCCCAAAATGCAGAGTCAGGACACATACTGTTTAATATTTTTGAATTTCCCCCTGACAGAGCCATGACCCAGCCTGTGTAACACTATTGAACTTCCCCCTGACAGAGCCATGACCCAGCCTGTGTAACACTGTTGAACTTCCCCCTGACGGAACCATGACCCAGCCGATGTAACAGTATTAAACATCCCCCAGCCAGCATTAACTCCAATCTTGACCATGACTGCTTTGTCCCAAATATCAGTGAAAACAGAATATAAAATAGACTCTCTTGCTTCCTCAGTCACACTTTTCAAAATAGAGTGGATGTGTCTCTTTTTAGTCTGACTTAGCTTTATTGCAAGCAATCATAAAACAAAACAAGAACAATATTGAAAAGGAGGCTGGGAATGTGAAAAGTGAACAATATTCAGGGCAACTTTAATGATTGTTTCACCATCTTTATTTAATTAGTGCAGGGTGAACGGGAATCTCGGAAACAGGACAGTCGTTACCTTTGGTTCAATCTTCTCTACTGTCCCACCTACAGGGTGAGAGGCCTCTTTACTTAACCTCCTGTCCAGATCTGGAGTTCAGCCTCCCCTGGCATTGGCCAAACATGCCCTCCTGAAGGCCCATTTCCTATGTCCCTGACACCCCTCACACAGGCTTGTCACCTTCACATACTGTCCCCTCCCAAGTACAAGCACTCATTTACCATCACCCTCACTTCTTCACATTCCATCAAAATGTGTCTTTACTTTCGCATTGTCCCCAACTAGGAGACATGGTAACCCAATTGAGAAAGTGTGGACTTCGGAGTATGATACCAGTGATTTAAAATCCCGGCCCTAACTTCTGATTGTCTAATGACTTTCAGTAATTCACTGAGCATCTTTATAACTCCATTTCATCTTCTGTAGAATGAAAATAATAGGATAGTGAAGAACCACATAGTGTTGTTCTCCAGGTTTAGAAAGTTAGCTCATGTAAGATACATAGGACAGGCCGGGTGTGGTGGTTCACGCCTGTAATCCCAGCACTTTGGGACGCCAAGGCAGGAGGATCACCTGAGGTCAGGAGTTGGGGACCAGCCTGGCCAACATGGTGAAACCTTGTCTCTACTAAAAATACAAAAATTAGCGGGACGTGGTGGCGGGTGTCTGTAGCCCCAGCTACTTGGAGGCTGAGGCGCAAGAATTGCTTGAAGCTGGGAGGCAGAGGTTGCAGTGAACCAAGATTCCACTGCACTCCAGCCAGGAAGACAGAAAGGAACTCTGTCTGAAAAAAAAAAGATACGTAGATACATAGGAAAATGGTTAGTACCTGATAACTTCTTCCACTTTATTTACCATGCCCTCGTAAACCAAAAACAAAATTCTAAGACCCCTCAACCATCAGAATGGACCGGACCCCTCCTGTCGGCCAAAGGCATTCTGGAGTTAACCTGAAAATCTAGTTTAGATCATGATGAAAAAGGGGGTTGGACATGACTTCTTTTACCCCTCCAGTGTTAACATCAACACAGATGTTAAGTCCTATAAGAAACAGACCTTAAGTCCTATAAGAAACATTTACGATCTGTTCTCTCTGACGCCTGCTACCTGGAGGCTTCGTCTGCATGATAAAACTTTGGCCTCCACAACCCCTTATGGAAAACTAGACATTCCTTTCTACTAATAAGAACTCCTTCAATCAATTGCCAATCAGAAAATTTTTAAATCCACCTATGTTCTGAAAGTCCCCCCTCCATCAAACCAATGTCAATCTTACATATAATGGTTGATGTCTCATGTCTCCCTAAAATGTACAAAAGCAAGCTGTACCCCAACCACCTTAGGCACATGTTGTCATAACCTCCCTAGGCTTTTCAGGGACGTGTCCTTAACCTTGGAAAAATAAACTTTCTAAATTGACTGGGACCTATTTCAGTTATTTGAGGTTCCTGAGGAGTCTACAAATCAGGCCAGCCTAGAGCGGGGATGAGAGGATTCCGGGAGCCCACATCACCTCATATGTGAGATTAGATCCAATCTTTTATCTCTCCAACTGTCACAGAAAATGCAAAAACCAAGACATCTTGAAAACCGGTGAGTGGAATTTGAAAGTCTAGAAAAAAAAATGTATTACAGAGAAAAAAGACACTGATTTTCGAGACACTGGCAATTGAACTCCGCCTCTGACAAGCTGTGTGACCGCAGGTAACTCACTTGAGCTTTCTGAGCTCTCATTTCCTCATCCGTAGAATGGGGATAGTCATGGCTCCACACAGAGCAGGCTGTGAGATTAAATAAATGTGTTAAAACATCGAAAACAGCAGATCCACTCCTGGAGATAAATAAGTAAGAGTCTGTCATCTCTGTTGTCTTTTCAAAAAGGGTCAGGGACTGTCAACACAGAGGAGGCGACATCACAGCCTGCTCCTCAAGCAGACACAGCGACTCATGAGCCATCAGCACAGGAGTGATCACTTGAGCTGTTCATTATAAATATTCCACAACAATGTCATTTTAATGCTCCCAAAAGAGCACCTGTTATCTATGCCACAAATTGGACACTCTGTGGCATAAATCATCAAGATGCACTTCCCATGTGTCTTAAATGAAGGAATGCCATTCCAACCAATAAGGTAAATATTAAACAAAACAAAAACAGACAAAGCACAGAAACACCCCGTGCTGTGACTTTAATAGTTGATCAATTGCAGAGCAAGAGCTTTAATTTCTCTTCAGCTTTGGGTTGACAGCAGGCGCCAAGTTCCCACTCTTTTAGAGATGATTGCTGAAAAACAAAGGCTCCATTCATCAGACCTTGGCCAACAAACACATTCAAACCTGGGACTCTCCCAGAGACATATCCAGAACAGCACCATAACACGGTTAAATGACCCCCACACAGCGGTGGATGGCTGCAGATTTTATAAGAAGGCTTGGGAAGGCAGTGTCTGATTTACCTAGGGCTCACAGGTTGGTTTGACCAGCTGTGACATTTATATAGCGTGTGGGGAAGGCTGGTCACCCCACCCCAATCTTATTATGCAGAAGAGCTTTCCACTTGGCCAGCACCGTCTTGCTGGCTCCTTAACTGTACATGTGGCTACCGAAAAGAGAAGATGGAGCCGCCATTTTGAACATTCCTAGTCCAAGGTAGTATATTCCTATGGGCAGGACTGCTGGTATTCACCTGTGCAAGCATCCAGCTCATTTGTTTATGTCTGCAGCCCAATTTTATGGGCTGCTCTTTGTTAGAAAAGAAAATGATTTGGGGGCTGGTTTTCATTAAAAGGAAAACCTTACCAAGGACTTCCATATCCTCACTATCTGCCTCAGGATTTTCTTTTTAACTCCTATATCATTGCTAATAATAATTATTATAACAATAATAACCTGCATTACTTCCAGTCCCACCTAGAACATTTTCTGGATCACACCCATTTCATCTGACAGCATCTGTGTCCTCAACTGATGATGATGGAGGCATTGCCATCTTCCAATGCTGGGAGAGGATGGGGGTACATAGAGATACTGTGTCCATTGGAATCAAACAGCCCAGACTGGAATCATGGCTCTACCGGGTAATATCTGAATGGCCTTCAGCAAGTGATTTAAATTCTCCACAAAATGGTATAATGAAATGTATCTCATGAGCTATTCATTCATTCTACAAATATTTATGGAGTGCCTTATTTTCCAGACACTGATATAGACACTGGGAATTCTGCAGTGAGCAGAAAACACTATTCCTGATCCTATTCTGGTGAGGTGCAGAGGGCTAGCCTCTTTGAAAATTGGTAGTCTTTAGGAATAACTCAACAAATATACACTTATTTCATTTGTAATGCCCAGAACTATGCTTTGACATAACACCTGCTCCATAAATAATAAGAAAATAAATTAAGTAATTGCTTCTAAATTAGCCAAAGCCAGATGTAGCATACTTTAAGCAACATGACTATTTATCCTGCTAATTAGGTGTAATTCAGTTCAATTGTCATGGCATGTGTCTTCACGGAGTCAAACCTATTGGTTTGGGGAATACCAAAAGGAATAGGTCATATTCTGCTGGGATGGGAGGAAAGTGAGATGTAAACAAGTAAATATAAAAACCATGGAATATGCACATGGAAGACCAATGTACAAGGCTATACAGAGGAAGGAGTGAATGTTCAGGTTAGAGGTGGCCTCCCTGAAGAGATCACATCTGACCAGGCTGGGGTAGTGGGGGCAGGGAAGTTTCGTTACTAGATATTCAGCTGCTCCCTACTCATCTGATACATACTTATTGAATAGCTCTGTGTGTCCAACCCCATGCGGGCTTCTAAAGGTCAAGTTTAAGGCTCTGACCCAAAGTGTCTGCAGAGGAAGTAGATCTTTCCCAGAGGAGCTGGTGAGGAGCTCTGTGGTGCTCAGAGATTGGTCTGCCCTGAAGTAGTCAGGGAGGGCCCCTTGGAAGAGGGGCATGTGAACCCTAAAGAGAGAGCAGCGTTGAAGCAAAGTGGGAGGGGACACACCCTCAAATGTGGGCCGCATTTCCTGCATTTCCTCTTCTGGCATTTTTCTCTTAGGCATGACTTCTTCAAGCATGAACCATCACCCTCTATGGAAGAATGAGCCAAAGAGAAAAACTGCCACTGAGAACAATTATTTTTGACTTCAAAGGGCATCTCGGTGGCCTTCAGAGCAGGGTATCACTTCACACTGGGCAGAAAACAGATGCCAGACAGCCTGGTCTGCAGTCACTGGGAGAGCGGGTTACACAAGAGGGCAGACCTCAAACCTCCCCAGCAAAGAGAAGCTGTGAGAGGCCCTGTGTGGCCCTAGAGCTGGTGGGAGGCACAGGTGGTGGTGGTTCCTGGCTCTCTTTTCTTGCCTGAATCTATGAATTACAAACTGCCTGACCACCACCAGCAGTCAGTGCTGAGCTCAGCAAAGCGAGCAACCCAGGCCTAGGCTAAAGTTCGGCTGCTTTCTGCCTTTCTCTACTGGTCAAAGTCCTTTCCACTCACAAGAGCTGCACGTTTAAGAGAGATGACAAGAGCCAGGCAGAAGGAGTGATGGATGGAGGATCAGAATTGTAAGACGGAATGTTGAATAGCCCTAACCTCCTCCAGAGCCCTTATATTTTTCTCTTCCTTCCTCATTGTTTCTGTCAGGTGTCACTAATAAAATCTTGATGCACACATTATCAACAATAGAGTGAAATTCAACAGCTGACAGTCTTGCGAGCCTCTGTGCTGGCAGGAGAAACAGAGAAAGCCTGGGCTGGTACAGGGAGTGTCCTCTAATGTCTGGCCCTGTGGGAATGACACTCACCAAAGGGGTACATAGAGTGGGTTAAAGGACCTGAGGCCTGCAGAAAAGGAAAAACCAGGTGTCCATCTGTCTCTTCCTGGAGCATCTTTGTCCAGTCTCTTCGAATGCTTTCAATTACTCTCCAACTTTGGCCAACCTGCACTTGGTCACGTGAAGGGAAATTACTTGATCATCGTTATGGGCTGAATTGTGTCCTCAAAATTAATAGATTGAAGCTCTATTCCCCAGGACCTCGGAACATGGATCTTGAAGACCCTGGTAGACGAGGACTACAAAGAGGTGATTAAGTCAAATGAAAGTCATTTGGGCAGGCCCAAATCCAATCTGACTGGTCTCCTTATAAGAAGAGGAGATTAGGACATAGTCACACCCAGATCGAGGGTCTACTATGTAAGGACACAGGGAGAAGGCAGCCACCTGCCACCAAGAAGAGGAGCCTCAGGAGAAAACCACCTGCTGACACCTTGATCTCACACTTCCAGCCTCCGGGACTGTCAGAGGCATTTGAACCAGAATGACTCTAGAATAGGACCTGGGTAAAATGAGGGGGAGACCTACTGGGCTGCATTCCCAGGAAGTTAGGCATTCTTAGTCACAGGATGAGCTAGGAGGTCAACACAAGATACAGGTCACGAAGACCTTGCTGATAAAACAGCATGCGGTAAAGAAGCATGCGGTAAAGAAGGTGGCAAAATCCCACCAAAACCAAGACAGTGATGAAAATGACCTCTGGTCATCCTCACTGATCATTAAACGCTAATTATAATACATTAGCATGCTAAAAGACACTCCCACCAGTGCCATGACAGTTTACAAATGCCTTGGCAACATCAGGAAGTTACCCTATATGGTCTAAAAAGGAGGTGAACACTTAGGTCTGGGAATTGCCCACCCCCTTCCTGGAAAAC
The DNA here is from genome assembly GCF_037993035.2 of Macaca fascicularis. Taxonomy (NCBI): domain Eukaryota; kingdom Metazoa; phylum Chordata; class Mammalia; order Primates; family Cercopithecidae; genus Macaca; species Macaca fascicularis. The sequence goes on along the minus strand of NC_088394.1, from coordinate 61,768,191 downwards.
TCATGAATAACCCATCCCTTGTTTAGCATACAATCAAGAAATAACCATAAAAATAGCCAACCAGCAGCCCATGCTGCTTCTTTGCCTATAGAGTAGCCATTATTTGTTATTTATTTTATTATACTTTAAGTTCTGGGGTACATGTGCAGAACGTGCAGGTTTGTTACATAGGTATACACGTGCCATGGTGGTTTGCTGCACCCATCAATCCATCATCTACATTAGGTATTTCTCCTAATGCTATCCCTCCCCTAGCAGCCTACCCCCGACAGGCTCCAGTGTGTGATGTTCCCCTCCGTGATTTTTTTTTTTTTTTTTTTTTTTTTTTTTTTGAGACGCTGTTTCACTCTTGTTACCCAGGCTGGAGTGCAATGGCACTATCTCAGCTCACCGCAACCTCTGCCTCCTGGGTTCAAGCAATTCTCCTGCCTCAGCCTCCCTACTAGCTGGGTTTACAGGCATGCACCACCACACCCGGCTAATTTTGTATTTTTAGTAGAGACAGGTTTTCTCCATGTTGGTCAGTCTCGTCTCGAACTCCCAACCTCAGGTGATCCGCCTGCCTCTGCCTCCCAAAGTGCTGGGATTATAGGCGTGAGCCTCTGTACCCTGCCAGAGTAGCCAGTCTGTTATTCCTTTACTTTTTTTTCTTTTTTGAGACAGAGTCTCACTCCGTTGCCAAGGCTGGAGTGTCTAGTGGCATGATCTCAGCTCACTGTAACCTCTGCCTCCTGGACTCAAGCGATTCTCCTGCCTCAGCTCCCAAGTAGCTAGGATTATAGGCACCTGCCACCACGCCCGGCTAACTTTTGTATTTTGAGTAGAGATGGGGTTTCACCATGTTGGCTAGGCTGGTCTCGAACTCCTGACCTCAGGTGATCCACCTGCCTTGGCCTCCCAAAGTGCTGGGATTACAGGCATGAGCCACCGCCCCCAGCTTATTTCTTTACTTTCTTAACAAACTTGCTTTCACTTTATGGGCGCGCCCCAAATTCTTTCTTGCATGCGATCCAAGAACCCTCTCATGGGGTCTAGATCAGTACCCCTTTCCAGTAACAGAATTATGCGAAAATAAGTCTGTTGTTTAAGCCACTCACTCTACAGTCCTTTGTGATGGCAGCCTGAGCTGACTAAGACAGAGTCTACCGTTACATCTGACATAGACAACTTGAAACATGGCACATTCAGACTGACAAGAAGTGTGCTGGGCCAGAAAGGACCAAGCCCACACACGCACATGAACACACATGACATGTTCACTCACCCCATTTGTGGTTGACATGATGGAATACTCAGAACTTCCAAATGTCCAGTTCTCTCTTTTGAAAGAAGCAAATCCTTTTTTTTTCTTTTTCTTTTTCTTTTCTTTTCTTGTTTGAGACGGAGGTTTGCTCTTGTTGCCCAGGCTGGAGTGCAATGGCGCAATCTTGGCTCACCCCAACCTCTGCCTCATAGGTTCAAGCGATTCTCCTGCCTCAGCCTCCCCAGTAGCTGGGATTACAGGCAGGCGCCACCAAGCCTGGCTAATTTTGTATTTTTAGTACAGACGGGATTTCTGCATGTTGGTCAGGCTGGTTTCGAACTCCCAACCTCAGGTGATCTGCCCGCCTTGGCCTCCCAAAGTGCTGGGAGCCTCAGCCTCCCAAAGTGCAGGTATGAGCCACTGCACCCGGCCTGCAAATCCTTTTTCAGTAGCTTTGGGGTGGTGGGATTGCAGAACTTTCCTTTTTAAAATGTTGTCATTTGCCATTTTGATGGGCTAGTTTAACAAAAAAGAAATTTTTAATCATAGAAAATATTTGCTCACTTTGAGCTAAGTGGTCAAATTGCCCCTTTGAGGCAATGGCTGTTGTAGGTCTAAACCAGGAAGTTTGTCCTTCAGGGCACAGGGGAGTCCCATAAAAAACCACATAGACACAGAGCCACATTTGCTATCTCTGAGCTCAGCTGTCTCTGAGAGTTCGGGACATGTGTGACATCTGTGGTCCTGCTAGGACAATTCCCCACATCCCTTTGTAACCTGATGCCTTTGTCATACTGAAGAGTTCTAGCCGGGAGAAAAGGGACTAATTGAAGGCCCAAGGTTTCCATTCCTTCAGGGAGGAAACTCATTTCATGGCTTTTTCATCTCTGCCTGTCAATCAGCTTGCATGTATTGTCAGCCAACTGAGTGTGGGGCACCAGGGTGGTTGTAGAAAATATACAAATTGGAAGAAACAAATACCCCACTGGCAACATTATTACAAATTACCTCCCCAAAATAACAAGATGTGGGGCAAAAGCCATCATTCCTTCCAGGGAATCCTAAAATGTAATATTCTCTGCATTAACACAGCACCTTACTCTGTAATGATGAGCTTATGTTCTCTCCTAACTTAGCCCACAATACTTTGGCCTTTATTTCCTGCCTACTGCCTACTTCCTACCTAGTTAATTCTGATGGAGCACGTGGGGCATGAAACACACAATGCACCAGCACACAAGTGCACACACCTACCTAAGTTAATTTCCCCGCAGTGGCTGTGGTCTCAGATATCTCCACCACCTCTCCTTCCAATCTTTTCTTCAATTACCACAAAGCATCTAGGTGTTGAATTAAGGCTGCACGTTAAGTGGACATTTTCCCTTAGATGGATGTCTATTTAACCCCTCCCTGTAGCTAATCGTGCCAGAGGATGCGATTTCAGCTGTTCCTTTCACATGCACACACACTGCTTGAAATTTGCCAGCAGGTCCTCAATAAAGAAATAGCCGTGATTGCTCATTAAAAGCAGGAGAGAAAGCAATTAAAATACAAAAGGCAGAGCAAAGCTTAGTGCTCCAAAGTTGAAAGTTGAGCAAGCATTGTGGAAGGTGTGGAGTGAGTTCTGCAGCAGGTGGGAGGAGGAGAGAGGATTGAGGTCTGTACTCAGTGAAGTCAGTAAAATCACAAATGCAACAGACACAGCCTTCCTGGCCCTGGAGGAGAAAGAGAGCAGGCAGCACAGCCCCAGCAGGCCTGGTGCTAAGTATTCAGTGTTTTCATTAATTTTATTTAAATATACTAATTTTGTTCATTGAAATGAGCTACACAAGAAATATTTCTTTTTTCTAATTTTTTCTCCCTTTTTTTTCCTCTGTAAGGCTCACATTCTACTACTAGACAGAGCCAGCTTCATAAGCATGTTTGCAGGAAAACAAAAGTCACACTTAGAAGGGCCCCACATGGGCTTTAATGTTCTACTATTGTTGTCTTGTGAGAGAAATAAAAACAAAATTCTAAGCTTCCCCAAACAACTTAACGGACCCCCTCTTAACCAATGGGACCCCAGAAAAACCTTGAAAACTGAACTGCTGGCCATATGGGCTGGGAGGTTGGACATACCTCATTATGCCGTCTCCCTTGCTAACCACCATTAGGCTTTGTTTCCTAAGGGCTAACCAGAAACCACCCCTATGGAAAGACTTGTTCCAGTTCTGATTTCAACCACCCTTGTGACTGCCCCTCCCTTTGTGGTTTTGTTATGGTCTCACCAATGCACCACAACATAGCAGTCTCTCATAGCCCGAGGTATCACCCGAAGTTCTTTGTCTCACAGCTGAGAAAGTTAAGGAGCGTGGACATCAAGGGTGAGGTTGGAGGAAAAGTTTAATAAGCGAAAGAAAGAGAAAGCTCTCTGTCGCAGAGAGGGGTCCCAAAAAAGGGTTGCATTTCACAGTTGAATACAGAGGCTTTTATAAGAAACTGATGAGGGCTGGATGTCTCATTTGCATAAGGTGTGAATTTCTGGTAGCTCCACCTCTTTCTCCTAGTGCACATGGGATGTGGGCCCTTAGCTTGAGTTACTCCACATTGCTTTGTTCCCTTTACTGTGCATGTGTCAGGGGACAGAATTTTCCATCACGAGCATGTCTGGGCAAGTCTCCTGTGTAGCCTTTCTTATCTGTGTGGCTCTAGGCATGTCTTAGGCAAGCCCCCTGTGCAAGTTCCCTCATCTGTGCCTACAGGCTATTCTTTTGTTTGAAAGAACTCAACTGAGGATCTTACTGCCTGCCTGACTGGTTTCTTCCTTCCTCCTCTCTCAGTTTCAACATAGCAACCATCCAATATTCCTTCCTGATAAGAGACCACCACCAACAGAGTGGTTCTGGCCAACGAATGGAGGATGTGCAGTGAGTGTTTTCATTTCCTCTGATTCTCTTTTTGACATCAGAAGGCCAAAAACTCCATCCCTGGATCATACTATTCCACAATTTTTTGAACATGGAACCCATGAAGAAGAATAAAGCTCAATTTCCCATGTGCATTTTTGTCCTTTCATGAATATCCTCCTGTAACCTATTGAATATGTATATTTGACCACTCCATTAGTATGATCCAAGGATGGAGTTTTTGGCCCTCTGATGCCAAAAAGAGAATCAGAGGAAATGAAAACACTCAGTGCACATCCTCCATTCATTGGCCAGAACCACTCTGTTGTGTTCTCTGAGAGAAAAGGAAGAAGCTGGTAAGGCAGGCAGTTAGGGTGGGTCCTCAGTTGAGTTCTTTCAAACAAAAGAACAGCCTGTAGGCACAGATAAGGGTTTGACCACATGAATTCCAGTCTGATTCTTCCCACCCTCAAAGCACTTGTTTCTGGCTTCTGACTGATGGCTAGGCTTCCCAGACTGTCAGAATGGCCACCCTGCAGGTGCAATACTTTATGAGAAACAAAGTTCTCCTTTCCAAATTTATAAAGCTCACCATTCTTGAGTTGACACTTGAAATTAATTTTTGAACAAGGAACTCTACATTTTCATCTTGTACTGGACCCAACAAATTGTTGACAAAGATTCATTTTTTGGCCAAACTTTGGTCAGGCTCCTGAGCCTTCTCCTAGGATCATCTGTGCCCTTGGCAGATTTTGCAAGGAGCCCAGAAAAATCAGGTTAGCCAGAAATCCCCACTCTTGGTATCTGATCACCTTCTATACCTAATCAGGTTCCTCACCCTCCACCATTCCCCGTCTGGTGTCTGATCACCCTGGCCTTTCTTCAGCAAGAATCTTGTTAGGTCAGTTTAGCCAAAAATCCTTCCCCTTATCTCTGATGTTTCCTCTCAGTAATTTTCCATCCACTGGCCCCAACCCTGCACCTTGGCTATAGATTTTTGGCTTGTCCATACACGTTTTGACTTGAATCCAGTCTCTCTCTCTGATTGCAAAACCCCATTACAGTGGTCCCTATGCCTATTGACATGATCCTGAGTAGTCTACTTTACCAAGAGTTAACAAGTATTGAATTTTTTTTTAACATTATGTAGCCGGTCCTGCTTGTAGAATAAATTATTGTCCAACCCAGGTTTAATCCTTTATAAACCCTATTCTAGAACCCTGGAAAGGAAAACTTCCCTTTCCTACAGCTCCCTCTCAGCCCTGCATCGTCTGTTCTGTTCTTCTCTGGCCTTTCCTGCAGATCTGTTGGTATCACTTTGAAAGAGGAGGAAGGAAGAAACCAGTCAGGCAGGCAGTTAGGGTAAGTCCTCAGTTGAATTCTTTCAAACAAAAGAATAGCCTGAAGGCACAGGTAAAGGAACTTGCACAGCCAGGCTTGCATAAGACATGTCCACAGCCACACAGATAAGAAAGGCTACAAAGGTGAGTTGCTCAGACATGCCCCAAATGGAAAATTCTGTACCCTGATACATGTGCAGTAAGGGCAACAAAGCAATATGGGGTAACTCAAGCTAAGGGGTTGCATATGCCCTAGGAGGACAAGATGGAGCTACCAGAAATTCATGCTTTTTGCAAATGAGACACCCAGCCCTCATCGGTTTCTTATAAAAGCCTTTGCATTCAACTGGAAAAATGGCAACCCTCCTCTGGGTCCCCTCTCCATAGCAGAGAACTTTCTTCTTTTGCTTATTAAACTTTTCCTCCAACCTTATCCTTGGTGTCCATGCTCCTCAACTTTCTTGGTCATGAGACAAAGGACTCCAGGTACCACCCTGGGCAATGAGAGAACTGCTACATTATGGTGCTTCCAAGATCGACTATAAATTAAAATAAGAATCCTGGAGAGCATTTCCTGGGAGGATTTTTGGTTGGCCTGAATTATTTGTGGGGAAGTGATTCTCCCTTCAAATTGTTCCACTTCTGTGTAAGAAACAGAGGACTACTATCACCATAGAACAATTGTACCAAGCAATGAAAATTCATCTGAGGTGTTAATTAGCTCAATATTTATCTCATCTAATATGCAAATTAAGACACTGTGGTCTCATTAGTGTCATCTGTGTTTCCTTTAAGCAAAACGAAATCTCTTGCCAATGCAGAAAAAGAAAAAAAACCCAGTATTTCTCTTTGAAGCTAATGAGGGTGTGATTTGGCTCTTCCTTTGTTATGAGGTAGCAAGTTAGGAAAAACATGTTTTAAATATGCAAAGTATGGCCTGACCTCATCTATCAGAGGCAAGATCACAGCCTTGATGATGTGTGGTTATTAGGTTATCCGCATCACACTTGTCCAAAGAACCAGGTCTAAGGAGCAGGTGGGTGAGTTTGCAGTGAATCACCAATGAGGAGATGAACAAAAAAAGGAGATGCAGCCTTCAAGAGGCTGCTCAGCAAACAGATGCGGTATTACTTCAATGATAAGAGGGGTAGGAAATTAATTTATTTAATACCATGAATCTTAAAATCAGAAAATGTATCTCAAACTGAAAAAGAGCGAAGAGAGTTCAGCTCAAAATTTCTTCCAGCTTCCAATTTTCAGATTTCAGAATTTATACAGGCAATAATCAAACAGTCATCAAATACCCACATTGTCCCCCAAAATGCAAGCTATATGTGCTGGAGATATAACAACTCTACAAAGCACCAACGTCAGTAACTCCAACATTCTGGATCTTTGGCCAGCTACCAGGAATTCCACATTGATGGGGTTCAAAATATGACTGTAGGAGACCAGCACATGCCACCTCAAAATATGCCTCTTTGGCATAAGGATAATTTCGACCAGTTATTTTGAGAAACTGCAGACACAGAAGAAGCCCTGAGAAAGTGAACTCTTTTGTCAGAGAAATTTACATTTAGAAAGGAAATCTCCATTTGTAAGGGTGTCTCCCTCTCTGTACCAGGGAGAGAGGGAAAACTAAATCACTAAAGACTTAATCAATAGAGAAGGCACTGAATTACTTAAAACTGCATAACAAATTTTACCTTTGTTTTACTGTGATTTGGTGAATTCCTAGCCATCTTGTCTTAATCAGGCTCCCCTCTACCCTTCCCACACCTTTCTTTGTTTCAGAAAGTTTTTGGTTGTTTTTTTTGTTTTGTTGATTTGTTTTGCTTTGTTTTGTTTTTGTTTTTGTTTTTTTTTGAGATGGACTCTCTGTCGCCCAGGTTGGAGTGCAGTGGCATGATCTCAGCTCACTGCAACCTCCGCCTGCCAGGCTCAAGCAATTCTCCTGCCTCAGCCTCCCAAGTAGCTGGGACTACAGGCGCGCGCCACCATGCCTGGTTACTTTTTTTGTATTTTTAGTAGAGACAGGGTTTCACCATGCTGGTCAGGTTGGTCTCAAACTCCTGACCTCGTGATCCTCCTGCCTTGGACTCCCAAAGTGCTGGGATTACAGGCGTGAAGCACTGTGCCCAGCCTTGTTTCAGAAAGTATTTAAACCTGAAGTCTAAGACAACTCTTGGAGATCTAATCTAGAGATGTATTCATTTCACTTTGTTAACTCCCATAGATACAGGATGTATACATGTTCTTATTAAACTTCTGTTTGGTTTTCTCTTGCTAATATGTCTTTTGTTACAAGGAGTCCCAGCTAAGAACTCATGAAGGGCAGAGAAGAGCATTATTTTTCCACCCCTACAGCATGCATTAACTCTCATCTTCAAAATAACTCAGCAGGGCGTGGTTTCCTTCTTTTATACAGATGACGACATTGTGATTCAGGGCAGTTAGGTCACTTGGCCAAGGTCATGCAGCTAAAACTTGGCCCAGGTGGGGCCAACAGATCAAAGGAATGTGACCAGCCACAGGGAAGGCAGCTTAATTAGCGAGGTGTCCTGCAGGCAGTGACAGGAGGGTTGAAAAGGGGCCTGCCTCGGTCTCACCCTGAAGACACCTTGTGGATTTTCCCTTTCCTAAGGCCACAAGTCCCAAGTGACTCCTTGCTGTCCCCATTTCCCAGTTTTGACAAGTTATTTGAGACCTGTGTTGTGAACACAGCCTGCTCTCTAGGGCAGTAGAGAGACCGGTCTGCATTCCGACACCTTCTGGGACCTGGAAACTGAAAACCACTCCACAGGTAGACGGAGGCTGATTTCCATATGTTGCAAATCATGTCAAGTGTCACAGCCAAGATGCAAGGACTCCCGGCTGTGGCGACCAGGGACAGGCAATGGGAGTCGGAGGAGCTGCCTTCGGCTCCAAGACAAAGCAGGAGAAAGAGACCATGACCTCCTTGTGACCCTTGGCCCACGAATGACAGATTCCCCCAGGGCACTTTCATCTTGTCAGATTCCACGCCTGCGGGCTCAGCCTTCACCTGGAACACAAGCAGCTGAGCAGAAGGGAAGGTAAAAGAATGATTGGGGCTGGGCATGGCGGCTCATGCCTGTAATCCCACCACTTTTGGAGGCCGAGACAGGCGGATCACTTGAGGTCAGGAGTTCCAGACCAGCCTGACCAACATGGTGAAAACTTGTCTCTATTAAAAATACAAAAAAATCAGCCAAGTCTGGTGGTGGGTGCCTGTAATTCCAGCTACTCGGGAGGCTGAGGCAGGAGAATCGCTTGAACCTAAGAGGCAAAGGTTGCAGTGAGCCGAGATCACACCAATGCATTCCACCCTGGGTGACAGAGCGAGACTCCATCTCAAAAAACAAACAAACAAACAAACAAACAAAAAAGGATGACTGGGCTGACGGGGAGGTGGGCTTGTGAAGCTGCTACTGTCATGACCAGTGACTCTATAACCTACGAGGAACACGTGGGCTATCAGAAAGCTGCATGGACAGATGCTTCAAAACTCTGCAGACATTTACACCCCACCACTGGAACTTCAGGAGGATGCTTTCCACCCGTCCCAGCACTTCCCTTTCCATCTCTGCCTCTGAGGCCCACAAATAGGCAGAAATGGATATGCCCACTTGATAGATGAGAATACTGAGGCCCCCAAAGGACAAAATGGCCCTCTCATGCAGGAGAGCTAGGGTAGCCTGGGAAATAAATCTGTCTCTGCACTGTCTCCTCTGTACCCGTTCCCATGCTGGGGGTGACCACATTTGCTTTCTGGAATTATCACAATGTCCTTCTGAAGTAGGTGCTGGGGCTCTCATTTCAGGGCTGGAGAAACTGAGCGTGAGCCTGTCAAAAACAGGAAAAAGGAAATGAATCCTTGTGAGTCCTTGTTGAGTGCCTTGTGCTGGAGGTGTTACATAGATATAAAGACCACATGAAATAGAAACAGGTAGCAGAGAGAGAGGTGGCCTGGGAGTTCCATGTACTAAAAGACCCTGTGAGGAGATGTGCTGTCCTTCCTCCTTAGATGAAAAAAGCAAGAAGGAAAGATCGATAATGACCTCCCCGCCAAAGTAAAACACTCCCCATTCCCATACTCCCCCTGCCCCAGGGCCAGCATTGCTGGGAGCAACAAGCTGAGTGCTAAGTTGTGCACAGGTGGGAGAGGTGGACACAGAAGTCCCATCCCATGGCCTGCCACACCTGGGGAGGAAGGGAAGAAAGCCACACCTGCTGAGTGCAAATGGAATGGGTTTTGAAACTTAGTGTTGCCTAGAGTTTCTGTGTCTTTTTGCTGTCTCTACATCTGATGATCGATATCGGTCTTGGATTTTTTTTTTTTTTTTTTTTTTACCATTCAATAAACCTCTTAACATAAACTTACTTTCAGAGTGGTTGCCTTGGGTTTCTTTAAATTTTGTAAATTTTATATAAAACGAAGTACATATTTGGTATATACAAGTTATAAAGCAAAATCATAAAACTCATACCCATGCGCAGAACCCTTGGCCTGAGAAGTAGAGTGTCACTAAAGTGCTAAGGACCCCTGAAGCCTTCCCTCTCAGAATTTGGCCCCTAGAAATATATTCTATTCAACTAATTTTAACAAGAACTCATGAAAAAAATTCTCTTACAGTGGGTGCTATAGATCCTGTTGGTTCATTTAATCCTGTCCCCATTTTACAAATGGCGATGTCAAATGTAGAGGGATTCAGTAACTTAGTCCCTCAACCGGTGCCCCATGGAGCCAAGATATATCCCTGGAACTGCCTAACACCCCCTAGATGCAGAGCATTGCACAAATCCAGGAGGCTCCTTTTGCTGGCAGTATATGGGACTGGTGCCTTCCCTTGAGGGCTGTGTGATGTTGGTGTCCTGCCAAATCTCCTGCTTTTACCCCTTCACTTTGCATCCAGAGTGGGGCTGATATTTTAACTTCTGCCAGGACAGACTAGCTAGTTTTTAAGAAATTTGACACTGCTGGTGTACTGGGTGTACTGCCTCAGTCTTATTTGTTTTATTTCCTATTTATTCTATTTGTGACAGTGAACCAACTAAAAATTCCTTTCAACTCAGATGGCCTCCCCATGCAATATCATCCTGGGAAAATCACATTTTGGATTACTGTGAAAACGTCTTGCCTGCTTTATTGTCCCCAGCAACCAGAAAGAAACGTAAGCACTGAATGATATGACAGTTTGGAAGAAGATGATGAGAAACTCTAAATGAGATTTTGGCTGTTAACCAGGGTTACTGTACAGCTGTATTAATCAGACTAGGAGTTAAAATGCAGCAAGGAAAAGAAAGGAACTGTGTCTCTTGAGCATGGACAACATGCCAGGTACTGACAAGAAGGTTTTTCATACACGTTACCATGTTCAATTGTCACAGCAGCCCTGGAGGCAAAACGCTTTTAATCCCCATTTTACAGGTGAGCAAACTGAGGCTAAGTGTCCCACCAAAGGGCAGCATCTGGTCAGCTTGTTGACCTGCAATTAAACTATTTTCTTCTGATCCAACCTCCTGGTTCTTCCAGCATTATAACTTGATGACTTATGCTTGCTTGGAGCCGAAACTCATTAAGCATCTATTGAGTGTGAAATTCACAGATGCATGAGGAATTTTGAGTCAGAGGACTTTCTAATAGAGCAAACAACTCTATCTCCAAAATGTAGAAGGAGCTTCAGAGATCATCTTGTACTTGTTCCTCTGTTTTGTGCAGCAAGAACCAAATTGGTGAGGAGACTTGGCGAAGTCACACACTTCAAACGGCCCCTCTCTTCTGGGACATATTCACTGTTGTCCCAGAGGAACTCATAATTGCATATTCATTGTCACATTAACTTTGCATGTTAATTTTTTAAGTTTAAATAAACTTTTTATCCCTAAGTAATGTTAGATTAACTGAAATTTCCAAAAATAATATGAGGAGTTCCCATAGGGTCTTTATCCATCTTCCCCCAATGTTAACACCTTCCATAGTCATGAAACTGTCCTTATAAACTATAAAATTAATAAATTAATCAGGGAAAAAGGTAGAGAGAAAAATGAAAATAGGCCAGGCTTGCGGCTCACTCAGCATTAATCCTAAGCCTGCTCCCTGACCTGCTTCCTAATAGTTGTTTGGTGCCTGTTGTCCTAGAATCACATAGACCCTGCTACAAGGTTATTGTCCCCCTTAACTGCTCTATAGATAACAACTTGAACATTATAAAACATTGTTTTCCCTTTTAGACATTCTTTTAGGTCCTGTGGTACCAGTGAAATTACAGATGTCAGCCGGTCTGAAGGAACCACAGGAGCTTATTCACCAAATAACTCAATTTCTGCATCTTGATGATTTTATCCCCCTTGCCCCAACAAATCAACAACCCCAGGTTTCCAGTCCCTCATCATCCACTATCCCCTCAAAAATTCCATCCCAGAACTCCTCAGGGAGATGGATTTGAGGATCTCCTCCCATCTCCCCACTCAGCACTTTGCAATCATTAAACTCTTTCTCTGCTGCAGACTCTGCTGTCTCAGTATAATTGGTATATGTTACTATACAGAGGGCATACAAACTTACTGGTCCTATAACAATCATAGCAGATTTGTCAGAACTAAGACAGTAACATTGGTATAATACCATTAACTAAACTACAGGCTGTATTTGGATAACATCGGTTTTGTTACTAATGTCTTTTTCTCTTCCAGGATCCAATCCAGGATTTTAGATGCTAATTCAATTATTTCTAAGTCTCTTAACTTTAAAACCAACCTGTGTGTGCCTATTCACTAGGCAATGAGACTTCCCAAAAGGCAAAGACTCCAGGTAACAACCACAAGATACGCACTTACTAAACATGCACAAGCAATATAGACTTAGCAAACGTTTCTTATGCTGCTGATCAATGCAAAGACCTCAAAAGTGGCACCAACGCCACAGTCTTTTCCATCTCCCCATATTTCCATTAAAATTATGTGCAGATAATCCAGATACACAGATAATACACACATCTGTGTGTAATGCATAGCTACACATACACATTTTACAAACACATATAGGCACATGTTCCATGACTAAGAAGTCATTTCAAATCAATTGGGAAATGTTGGGCAATTCAATAAATGGTATGAGAACAACTGGCTATTCATATGACATAAGCAACTAAATAGACGACTATCTACTCCTGACCTAATATCATTTCCAAAAATAAGTCTCAGAATTATTAAAGTGTCAAATATTGAACAAGTAAAAATATCAAATGATTAAAAGAAAACCCAAATAAATATACTTATCATGTGGTAAATCAGGGCTTTTCAAACACAAATGCTGTGAAAAGAAAGAGTAAAACATTGGATTACAAAATTGGGTGAAAAATATTTTCAAAATATATAGCAGACAAAAGATTAACGATGAGAACACATAAAAATGTCTACAAATCAATAAATAAAAGACTTAAACCAACAGAATAATGACCTAAGGATTTATATCGGCAATTCACAGAAACAGAAGTACACACAGCCCATGCATATTAAAGAATATTTGCCTTCATGTTAATCAGGAAAAAAAATTGAAGCAATGACAAGATGTCATTTTCACCCACAGGGTTGCCACTGGTTAAACAAATGTGTGTAAATGTGGAGTTTGGGTGAGGGTGAGGGTGAGGGTGAGGGGACTCCAGCCTTGAATGACTTGAATGAGTTGAGCTGTTGGAAGAACTGCCAGCAGGAGCAAGCTGACCTGAGGGTGATTTGTCCTGAACCACCAAAGACAAACCCCACATCTGTGGATAACAATTGCTGCATTTTCAGCCTCTAATCTGGGCCTAGGTGGTACCTGAGAGATGGGCATGGCACAGACGTCACTGCAGACTCAAACCAGAGTACCAGGGCCTAGAGCCCAGGTAGGAACTTATTTAGTTCAGGAGAAACATAGAAAATGTTCCTGGTGGGTGCTGAGTCACTGCATCCAGGTGCCCCTGGCCCATCCTCACTCCACTGACATCTCTACCCCCAAATCAACACCCTAAAATCTTCTGATGCGAGTTTAGGAAGAAAGGCAGGAGACCCTCAGCTGCAAGGATGGCTGAGGATGCTGCTAGTGGCTCCCTCAGACTCCCCGGCTCTTCTGTAATTTACACCCAGGCCTTAGAGCCCTGTCAGAGGAGAGCCTCATCACTGCCTTCCTCAGGGCCAGCCATCGGGTTCTGCTTTCTCAGGAAGAATCCCAAAAATGCTTTCTAAAAGAACCACCCTCATTTACTGCCCTAGACTCCCTCCCTTCTCTATGAAGTTTTATTTAGAGCCTTAATACCGAGAGGCCCTTGACGCCACACCCAACAGGGCTCCTATTTACTATGCTCCTCGTGAACCATTTTTGCTGCCCTAGAGAAAGGCCAAACATTTCAGGCTCTTTCTGGGAGCATTTGCATGACTTATGAGGTTTGTTTAGGGCCTAAGAGTGTCTCCCTTGAGATGGAGAGAGGCTGGGCCTCCTCCTGGCCAGAGGCCAGGTCAGTAATATGCCTGAAAATGTGCTGGTGAGAAGCTGTGATGCTCTCCCCACTTGGCAAGGCAATTTGTTCTGGAGTCTAAAGATCTGGGGCAGGTGTGGGGTGGGAGAGCGCTGTACAAGTGAGGAGTGGGGACCTGAAAAATACTATTGAGGAAACAGCTTAAAAGTCCCCAAATCCAGACTTTGCAGCCTGCTAAACAGGGGCGTTTCCAGGGCTTCAACTAGTAAAGTACAAGACCTTCTAAATGGCATTAGCTTAAATTAGTCAGTAAGCTTGGCAGCTGGATGTACAAACCCAAAAACCAAGGACATTTTGGCAGAGAGAGCATTCTGTTGTGTTGCTGGGTTTAAATGCTCTGCAGACACCACTCCCCATTATGGTCTACACCCAGTGTGCACTGTCCTCACCACCCTGCCTGTGTTATGCTGCGTTTGAGACCTGGTATTTAAAAATGTGACTGCTGGGCCGGGTGCGGTGGCTCATGCCTGTAATCCCAGCACTTTGGGAGGCCGAGGCGGGTGGATCACGAAGTCAGGAGATCGAGACCATCCTGGCTAACACGGTGAAACCCGGTCTCTACTAAAAATACAAAAAAAATTAGCCAGGCATGGTGGCGGGCGCCTGTAGTCCCAGCTACTTGGAAGGCTGAGGCAGGAGAATGGCATGAACCCAGGAGCAGAGGTTACAGTGAACTGAGATCGCGCCACTGCACTCCAGCCTGGGGGACAGAGCGAGGCTCCGTCTCAAAAAAAAAAAAAAAAAAAAAGAAATTTATATATATACACATATATATATTTTTATATATGACTGCCTATTTATTTTATTTTATTTTTTGAGATGGAGTCTTGCTCTTATCACCCAGGCTAGAGTTCAGTGACATCATCTCAGCTCACCACAACCTCCACCTCCCAGGTTCAAGTGATTCTCCTGCCTCAGCCTCCCAAGTAGCTGGGATTACAGGCACCTGCCACCATGCCCGGCTAATTTTTGCATTTTTAGTAGAGACGGAGTTTCACCATGTTGGCCAGGCTGGTCTAGAACTCCTGACTTCAGGCGATTTGCCCACAGCAGCCTCCCAAAGTGCTGGGATTACAGATGTGAGCCACCGTGCCTGGCCTGACTGCTTATTTAAGGTATGGAAAAAGACTTTCAAAGACGTAGCTATCAAATCTTTTTTAGTTGTGCATTTAGTGGCTCATTCTTGGTGGAAAGAAGAAAATTATGTGAAATTCAGACCGCGATCTGCATTCTGCGGCCAAGCAGGCTGGAGACACTAAAGTTGACCTCAACCTTCCCTACAATCCTCCCGGTATCTGGCCACACCCTCGCTCACTTCTACCCCTCAGGTGCATGGCCCTTTCCACAACAGTCTCAGTTCTGCTCTGTCACTCTTCCAGGCATCCCCTGGTCTAGGGCAGGGATCTCCTGTCTGGTTCTCCCTCCTTCCCTGGGGGGCCCTCCAATCCATCCTTCTACGCTGCAGAGGCAGAAGATTTTCTGCACGTGCATTTATTAACACCATTCTTTCAGTGTCTGACCCCTTCCCACCACTGAGGATGCATCTACTGCCTCTGCTCCAAAGCCAGCCCGCTCCCCCAGATCCAAGCTACTGCCGGGCTCCAGATGTGCTGTTTGACCCTTCCACCCCTTTAGCTAAGCTGTTTCTGCTGAAAGCCTAGCCTCTTGTCTTCCTCAGTTTAACCTGCTTCACCCTTCCAAATCCATCCCATTGTTCCTTTTCTGGAGGGTCCTTCCAGTACTTCCAATTTTGCACTATCAGTGGCCCTACCTCAGTAAGCTGTTTATACACCTGTCCCCAACTAGATGTTATATTGCTTTTGGATTCCTATCTCTAGATGCTTCCTGGCTTCTAGGTCATGCTCAGTGGAAGAGGGGAAAACAAATTAGTGAATTCATGGTGTGGGATCTCTAATCCCTGCAGACAGCTAAAAGACTTGGGAATTCAAAGACATTGGTTGTGACGGTTTGTAGATGGGATTTCATAGAAGATGGGGATGGATTCTGGGGGCCCGGGCCTCTCAAAACGGCAGCCCCTCTCCAGAGTGTTAAACAGATGGGATTATCCACCCCTTGAATCTTAGAGCAGAATGAGTGCAGGAGCCCCTCACCCTGAGCACAGCACACAGGATGCCCCAGGACAAGCCAGTCTCTGCTGTGGCCCAGCTTGATGTGCCATGGGAAAAAGTGTGGGCGAGTAGAAACTGAGCAGAAGCAGCCCCATCCATCCTCCAGGTCCGGAAATAACTTCTACTGTGTGACAAACAGCAGAGCCAGCTAGCCAGGTTGCTGCTGAACATTAGAGTTCATGATCTGGTTCTGCTGAAGAGCACACATGCCAGAGCTAGCCAGAGATCCTAGCCAGGCCAGCCAGGCCCTGCCTCATGTCAGAATGTCACCTGAGCCTTTGGCCTGTGCAGGAAGCTGCATCTGGTAGGAACCCCAGGACCTGCTCATGAGGCTTGGGTTCAAATTCCAGTCTTATCTTTTACTTCTTCTGTTACGCTGGGTGAGTCACTCTCATTTCTCTTCCTTAGTTTCCTTCCCTATTAAAATGACAAGACAAGACAAGAAACAGCCAATAAGATTCCCACAGTTCCTCCTAGCAGTGACTTTCTTGAGGGCACTTCTCCCCTGCCCCTGACCATGGAACCCCTACCTACCCACAAAGGCTTCAGAGACAAGTGGAAGGATGAGATTGAATGGTCATGGGCAAGAGGTATCATGCACTTTCCAAAATGAGTTTGGCAGGATGTAGGTAGGTTAATAGGAATTGGAGGTAGTGAGGGTTTTGTTTGTTTGTTTGTTTGTTTTCATGTAAGTTTGCAGGACTTCTCATAGCCTTTAGTAAGCAAATAAATACTGCAAGCAAATTGTGAATTGTCAATTATAAGACATGAATCTCACCATATTTCAGTTTTATCTGAGCATGTATCTTTTTATTCTCTCTAACAGAGATTTTCCTAGGACCAAGTATTATGTAGAACATACCTTCAGAAACCCTAGTAGGGCAGAAATCACTATAAAATCTGAGCCAAATTCTAGCTCACCATTTATCTATGTTAACATGGGTACATTTCAGGCTTAGTTTACTGGATGAAAATGGAAATGTTTATCATCTCTAACTAGTGGTTTTTCTTTTCTTTTTCACCTTTGTTTTCCAAAATTTCTATAGTAAGCATTTTTAGTAACCACTCCTTACAGTTATGAATGATATGTTTAGAGTGCAGAGTAAAATTTCAAAGCCGCCTCCTAAGTCCCAAGCTCCATGTCTTAAGAAAATTGTAACATTTGTTTTGCATAAACCTTTAGTACTTCCACATGAGCATTTTCCTTTTTTTTGAATAACTAAGTTTTGTTTTAAAATCATAGTTTCAATGACCTCCAGCTCTGGTGGTTGCTGTGAAGAAGGAGAGCCTGGCTATGCACATTGACAAGCCCAGCCCAGAGCTTGGCACGTGACAGGCACCTATAAATATGGGTTAGAAGCAGACTTCTGCCCTGGGATTGGAGCACTCAGTCAGGGAGCCCTGTGCCAGCTGCTTCCAGAGTTGATGACTTCCAGAAGTTGCTGCTCTGTGCAAATTCAGAAAGAAATTTACACCTTCCTGGCTGGAGCCTCTGGAGCTTCTGAAAGCGCACAACTGGAAAGAGACCTGTCCTGCCCCTCAGAAGGGCCACGGGGCTCCACAGGAGGCCCCTTGTCTGCCAGGGGCACTCACACTTTCCTGATGGTGATGCTGAGAAATCTCTCTGTCCAGGGGAGTGTGTGGTGGAGCAGGGAGAAGGCAGGGGATGGGGTGTCTGCTCCACCAGCAAAGAGCTCACTCTCCTCTCTCTTGAGTTCTCTCCAAGCCCTTCACCGGCCAAGCTGAGGAAAGCTCCTTGTGGATTTTTATCATGGTCAAATTACTCATTTACAAAAAATGCTGCCGCAGATGGGCAAGTCCCCATGAAACCGTGCCAGGGACTCTTTAGGGCAGATCCTGCTGCTTGGCATAATGAAGCTCTGGTTACTGCAGCACTGAGGGGTGTTGGGCTTGCCAGAGGCCCGCTTTTAATGAACTTTCCCATCCAAAGTTGGCCGAGACAACGCAAGTCAGATTTTGCCAATCAATTGGAATTGATTACTTCTCGAAATCCATGCCTTAGCTTGCAGGAAACACGCGCAAACACACCCAACATGTGAGGGTTCATTCGATTTCTTGGAGAAAAAGGAGTTCTTTGCAGCCTGAGATAATGACGGATCAGCATTTTCCAGATTCCCAGGACACTGGAAAGAACTGGTGTGTCTTGAAGGAACCTGGGAAAGATGGAATATGCTTTGGTGGCTTCAGAGTTCAGATTATGCCTGGAGCTCCTTTATTTTAGTTACGTATTTATTTATTTTTATTCATCTGCTCATCCTTCCACCCATGCATCTCTGTCTATCAGAACTTACCGACTGAGAGTTGATTATGTTCCAGGTTTGGTGTCAAGTTCTGGGATACTAGAGATGAGATGGCTCCTGTCCATTGAAGGGACTAGACCCACTGAGATGCAGTAATGGAGGCTCTTTCTGGAGGACTACGAGAAGGAGCTATAGGGACTTGAAGGACCAAGGTTCAAGGCTGGGCTGAGTCTGGAAGGATAAAGCTATATTCTCCTGGGGAACAAGGAGAAATGTTCTCCTTGACCTCTAAGGTTTCACAGCAACTGTTCCTTTTGCTTGGACAATTTCCAACTCTCCTTCCTCTCTCCCAGGCTCCACAACAAATACACCACCCCTTTACCAGGAAAATCTAATCATATACATCCTTCAGCATCGCAGCTTGAGAGAGCACGTGCCCAGGGCAGGCTTTCCTAAGCTGTGCTGGCTTGGCTGTGCCTCCCACTGACTCAGGCCCTCAGGAGTCTCATGCACTCTCCCCAGAGCCTGTACCCCTTATATTTTCCTGGCAGGGAGATGCCATGATCACAGAGCCTGCACCCCGACATCATCAGCTATCATCTGTCTGATTTTGCCCATAGAACAGGAGCCCTGTGATGACAGGAGTCATGCCTGGCTTGTTCCCCACTGTATAGGGGTTGGATGGCACCTGGCACAATGCCAGGCACTTCATGGGTACTCCATGGATGCTCGCTAAATGCAGAGTGAATGAACACATGAGACCATAAAGGGCTGCCCCCAGGACAGAAGATGAGGACACAGAAGAACGGCATTTGTGGAGAACCCATTGTGTGGATGGCAGGTTCTCCAAGGCTCCTCACACACACGATGGAGGAGGTAGGTGGATTTGGGTGGAGTCCTCTGGAAGGGAGGCCTACAGGTGGCTGAGGGCAGAGGCAAGGTCAAGCTCACACAGCTTGACTTCTTGCTTCTTGACTCCCTCCACTCTCAGAGTAATAGCCCCCCATCTTGTGGGGTGAGGGGATTTCATCAACATGTCCAGGCTGAGAGGACCTCCTAGAGGGGTTGGGGGCAAATGGTCTGGCTCAGAGAGGGAGGGGGAGGCCCTCATTAGGGCCAGGGACTGAGCCATCAGGCAGCATCACCCAGGGATTTAGACATCCAGGGCAAGACAGACCCAAGCTAGGGTGGGTGGTGGCTTCTGACAGAGGCCTAGTGGACCCAGCCAAGCCTGTAAAGGCAGAAACAGAGTGGAAAGGGGCCAGTGAGGGCAACTGGGAGAATCAGGGAAGAGACAGCCAGGACAGAAAGAGGCATGGCCAGAGAGGGGAGCAAGGGAGGGGAGGCAGGTGGGATGGGCAATGTGTAGAGAGGAGGGAAGAGAAAAAGAAACTCAAAAGCAAATGGAGTCACAAGGGAAAAAATGAACTGAAGGAAAAAATGTCAGAGGGGCCGGCATAGAATAGGAGAGAACTGGAGACAAAGGCAGGAGAAAATGACCTGCGGTCATGAAAGGCAGTCTGGGAAAGCCAGGCAATGCCTCTAACCCCTATGGGAACATGGCCCAGCCCTCCCCTGGGGTCTTGGCTCCTCAGCCCTCCTGCTCTCATCCAGGCTATCAATAGCTGCCTGTCTAGTATTGAACTCGATTCTGTTCTAATTCTTAGACATCTAGCTCCCCTGTGACATCCCAGGTCCTTTGTGGGGCATGCTGGAAGATAGGACGATGGAAAGAAGGTGAGATGTAGGAAGGAGGGGTGAGACCCCAGGGCTGTGTGCTCCAGACAGCAGACCCATGTCAGATGCCATGAGGATGGGCTCCTGACCGCTCGGCTTGCTCCTGCCTGACCGCTGAATGTGAAGCAACCTGACTGACCCATGACTGGCCCAAGGTGAGTACATGGCAGGTCCCACTCAGACCTTTCCATGGGGCCTGAGGAAGGGATCCTGGGGGCTTTCTAACCCCAGCCCTGGCTGGGTGTCAGGGCTGAGCTCCTTCATTATTCTGAACCTCTGCTTCCTCAACTACACAATCGAATACCAAGTAATCATCTAATAAATGGTGTTTAATGGTAAAAGTGGTCATGAACGTGTAAACGTAATAAGCCTGCTGCCCAAAGCACACAGTGAGTCAATACACTGAGACACTGGGATGCAGCAGAGCCAGAGGTCTAATCAGAGGGTCACTGAACGAGGAGACGGGAGGGAACCTCAAATATATCTCCCCAAGGAGTTGGGGGCTAGGGTTTTTAAGGGTTTTGGAGGGGGCCGAAGTGTGGAGATTATCAATTGGTTGAAGAGTGCAGGATGAAGTGTGAAGTTGTGAGATGGAGAGAGGAAGAAGCTGTGTTCTCATACTCATCCTGTTCCTCTGTGGGGGTCTTCAAACTGGTTGTTGGAATTCAGGGTCTGTAAAACATGTGAAGCCATCCTTAAACAGAAGCCTCATGATTTCAATGTCAGAAATTCTGTCTCTAGAAACGACGAGGATGGAAATGGTCAGTATCTAGTGCTGCCTGAATTTTAGCAACAAGGAAGCAGGCCAGAGTGCAGCCTGATGAATGCTTAATTCTAACTACATATCTGTCCAGAACCCGGCATGCAATTCTTGTCAACCCTGCGGGGATGGTTTCCCCACCTATCCCCATCCACATGGCTCCAGCTCGTCCTTCCTGCTGGACAAGCTGGGCAGCTTGAAGAATGTTCATTCCCGTCTGTAGTCTTCTCTGAAGAAAGCACGGCACTGACCCAAGTAGGGCAGCCAGTCTTACTTATTTTTCATTTTCCCTTAGCCAGGGAAAGCCTGCCATTACCCTCCCTTCTGTTTAACCTATAGATATCTATAGGGTTTCTCCAGAGCCTGCCAAAAGAGCCCTGTTTCAATTAACTTAAAATTCTTTTTTAATGAGCAGTAGCATGAGATAATAGACATGTAAAGTTGGAATGGGACTTTGGAGATCTTCTAATCCAACCAGAAAATTCTATAGCCCAGGACACCAGGCCCAGAGAGGCACAGTGACAAGGAACAAAGTCACCCAACTGAATAGAGACATTGCAATTTGAACTTAGTTATCCTAATTCCCAAGCCAAGGCTCTTTGCATAAAACTACTGTCTTTCATTTGTTTGCTGATTAATTCATTTATTAATAAGTGTCTGGACTTGCAATATACATCTCTCTGTTTTGACTTCTCATGGATCCTCCCCTTTCCCCTGGTGCAAACAGTCCCTTTCCATCGGATAACTGTCCCTGCCCCATATCATGTGGTCCTGGGAGAACAAGCACCTCTACTGTCCACCCTCACTCCAGAAAGCTAGGATGAGAGGCAATGGAAGCCGATGCTGTAGCATGTATTAATGCTATACCATCTCCCTTACATGACCTGCAGGCAGAAATGTGACCCAGGCATGTCAATCAGTCCTCCTGGAGACTAAGGCTCAAGGAAGCCTTAGCAGGGGAGAAAGAATCCTCAGTCCCCTTCCAGCTGCCCCCACTGGAGTGCTAAGCTATGCGGATGTGATTCTGCTTTGGAATTGCCACCTTCCATCTTTCTAACCACTGAGAGAAAGCCTGCCTGAAGCAGAAAGCCAGCACACAGGGGCCGGCAGAGCCAGGAGTCCAGAAGAAAGGCAGAGTCCTGGCAGCAACACTGGAGCTGTGGGTCCAGCTGGCTCCTCAAGGAGCCCCATCTTCTAGGGAAGAAAGCCACCAAAAATTGCATACGGCAAAGCCGCAAAAAGAAAAACAGCACCTGTCTTTCATTCTGATGCTGACATTACCTCATTTAACCCACAAAACAATTCCATGAAGTCAGTATGGTTAAATCCACTTGACAGGTGAAATAATTAAGCCTTTGAGAAGTGAAATGTCTTGTCCTAAATCATATATCATGTACTCAAGATGAACGCCCAGACCAACTTCAAAGCCAGGATGTTGCCCACTTTTCCACACTTACTTTTCTGTGATAGAGAGAAGTACAGGGTAGTGGCAGTGGGAACACAAAGGAGGTAACCTTGCCCAGTCCAGGGCTGGAAGGAAGAGGGGAAAGTTTACCCTCATTAGGAATATAGGCAGTGAACTCTTCAACTGTATCTTCAAGAACGAGCCAAAGTGAATGGGGCTAGGGAACGGGAGACGGATGCTTTTGAGAGAGGCCTACAGATTGTGTCTGACATACACATTCTGGTTTATCATTTCCATTTCCAAAGCAAAGAGGCTTCTCTGTGTTCAGATAGTGGCAGCCATCAAAACCATGCAGAAGTTACTTCTTAAAAGAGACCTCTCTCTGCCTCTCTTTTACCCCTCTCTCTCTTTATCTCTGCTCAATTTCTGCTAAAGCCATTGGGAGTTTGGAGTCTACGTTCCCGGGTGATCCGAGGTGACAGGAAGACTCAGGCAGGCATCCCATCTGTATTCCAGAAAGCCTCGCTGCGGCATTACTTAAAAGGCATTCCGCAACCTTTTGCTGCTGCTTTCTTTAAAGGCTTCAGCAATCTCGATATTTTGGTTCAGTGTCACTATAGAAAAGCTTTACAATTCCAGCTCGGGAATTAGAAGATATACTTGTAATAAGAATTGCTAACCACTGTCAGCTGGTAGGCCCGTGTCCATGCATGAAAATGATGCCATTAGCTTTCATGACTGTGGGCAAAATGTAAAGATCATGGATCATATAAGAGACTGAGGAGAGAAAGAGGGAAACATTAAAGAAAAAGAAAAACCAAACCCACACTCAGGGGATTTCTGGCAGATACGGCTAACACGTATGCATTTAGCCCTTTGATGAGGTACAAAGCTCAATACTACTTGTCTTTGCAAATACTAATTTCTCCCCCTTTATTTTATCTAACAGGTTTCTCCAATAGTGTTGACGAATCACGCAACTGCATTTTAATGAGGCGATGGAAAAGTCTGAGAGAGAGAGAGGAGGAAGAAGAACAGAAGAGCAAAGGAAGAGGGGGGTGGTCCCTCAGCACCCAGGTCCCTGTGCATTCAGGGCACTGAGTGACACCCAGCCTACCCCTGACAGGAGAGCAGGGCTGGTCACACGGATAAGTGTGTCCAAATCAGGCTGCAGAACCAGGTAAGCTGGAGCTGGGCTCCTGCTCTGCCATTTCCAGGCTATGAGAGCTTTGGTAGTTTGCAGGTATTATCAGGGCCTTCATTTCCAGCAGAATTAATTCCCTTCCAATGACAGAAAACATGGCTGCCTATCTGCTATGTTGTAGGTGTTGGGGATACTCTAGTGAATACAATGGCCAAACATTCCTGCATTCCTGATGCTTCGAATTTGAGATGAGAACCTTCATAAACCCACTGGCATGCACTTGGATGGGGATCATGTGGGACAACAGCCAAAAGGTCAGGAGTGCAGCTATCTGATTTCACAGCACACACTCTTGAACCCTAGACTAGGAAGTCCTTTGTCTCCATCTA
Source organism: Macaca fascicularis (assembly GCF_037993035.2). NCBI lineage: Eukaryota > Metazoa > Chordata > Mammalia > Primates > Cercopithecidae > Macaca > Macaca fascicularis. The sequence goes on along the minus strand of NC_088394.1, from coordinate 61,744,358 downwards.
AGCTCACTAAACAAGCAGACCCTAAATATCAAACTCATGGGCTTGATGTCTTTTGGAAGTGTGTGTAGCTCATTAACGGTTTCCCATAAAGAGACAATGTTAATACCTATAACCTAATATAACAATGTAGTAATCGTTATAACAGTGATCAACATCACCAGAACACTTTAATGAATTACTGATGACTTTCCATCACCTTAAAGAAAAACACATTTGAGCAGCCAATCCCATGAGAAAACAAAAGAGACACATAATGATTAATAAACTAATCTATGGTAAATGGGTTATTGTGCTTGGGGGGAGGCCTCATGCACTGAATGTTCAGATTTCTATCAAAAGGCCTGGTGCAAGTCAGCTGGGCCCTTAACTGGCTGGCAGCTGAGAGTTTCAGAAATGAATATCAGACATGGATTTAGAAGATCAACTATGTCAGTCCTTCCTTCGAATTCACTCCTTCCTCTCTTACATATCCATTCTTCTTTCATTCCTTAATCAGTCAGGGTTCACTTAGAAGACAGAAACCAACCCGGTTATTTGAACACAGAGAATTTAATATAAAGAATTGTTCACTAGGAATAAAGTTGATAACTAGATAGTTGGAAAAGGGTAAAAAGAGAACACTGCGGTATCATAGTTCAATCAACTGCAAGAAACAGCTACCACTGCTAGGGTTGGAAAAACAAAGAAAAGAGGTTGGAATTATGACACTCTCAGGGAATGGCCCCATGGAGCTGGGACTCAGACTTCTGAGGAGGTAATGCCCACCAGCTCCAGCAGGCATCTGGAGGGGGTGTGATGGGACTGGTTCTGCAAGTGTTAGAAAAACTGCAAAGTGCAATCAATTGTGCATGAAGGAACTGCTCCTGCCAGGGAGAAGAAGCAAGGCCAGGGTGCTACCCTCAGGTCCTCCCACAGGACTGAGAACTGACAGGAAGCCCAGAGAAAGTGATCATGAAGGAAGAAGGCTGCCACTATATATGTGCTTTTATTTATTAATTTTTGTTTGTTTGTTTGTTGTTTTTGTTTTGTTTTGGTTTTTTTTTTTTTAGAGAAACAGGGTTTCACTCTGTCACCAGGGCTAAAGCACAGTCGCTACTTACAGGTGTAATCATTGTTCACTACAGCCTTAAACTCCTGGGCTCACGTGATCCTCTTACCTCAGCCTCTAGAGTAGCTGGGACTAAGATGTGAACTGCCATGCCGGCAAAATGGAAGGAAGCTGCTGTATTTCCTCCTCCAAAAACATTCCCATATCAAGTCTTACCTATCTCCCTAACAAATGAATGAATTTGAACATCAGAAAACACAGGAAGTTTTGGTTTTCTCAGATACTTTACACTGTACCAAGACTCAAACCATAAATTAATATTGTTTTAACACATGTGGGCATCTTATCTATGCCAGCACATCCATTATCTCATTCAGTTTTCCTCAAAGTTCCTGAAAATCAGGTATTATTATTTCCACTGTAGAGTGGGCAGTCCAACACCTACAAAGGATGAGTAGGTTGGTTGTCCAGAGTCACCCAAACCCATCAGACCCAGGCCTGAAAACTTACAAACAGCACTCTCCTGGGAGGCTGCACACCTTTCCCACATTCATCCTGTTAGCATTCACCATTTAGAAGTTCTCATGGAGCTTCTGCCACTTGCAATGCCCTAATGCCCTCTATGTGGGGAATATGCCCAGAGCATAAGGGAAATAAGACACAGAGTGGTCCCCCAACAAAAACCATTCCAGGGAGAGCATGAGACAGCTGCCAAACTGCATCCCTGTTGCATGCACCATCTTCCATGGTGTGGTGGTCTAAAGAGATGCTTTAGGGAAAAAGTCTTGTCTCATCAAATGTGTTTGGAAAAACGCTGCTCACTCAATCCTCTCTTGGAAGGTCACCATGCAGGGTGGCATAACAAAAAAAAGAAATAGGCTGTAATGAGAAAATATTTGGTTCAACCAAGTGTCTGGCTAACTGACGTCATGAGTCTGATCTGCACACAAAATTTATTAATATTCCATGGACACAGTGTTTTCTATTGAGCACTTGGGGATGCTGCTGTGAGGAATGAGGGGTTTTTATGGGTCAATAGGAATATGAGGAAATAGGGCACTGTTGTACTTCTCTTGAGCAGGCATAGGCCATGGCCTCTGAGCCTAGAGGCAAGGAGGAGGAGGAGGAGGAGGCCTAAATGAAATGCTGGAGACCCAGGAGTTCATAGGAAGACAACTTCAGAATGTCAAAAGTGTAATTGGAAGTAAATGCCCAGTTCCCTAATGGGGAAAGCAGAGACAAGGAGATGGGAAGTACAGCTTGGAAAAGCTCACTAATTATCTCAGACAGCAGCTTTTTAACCTGATGCCCTTTGAAATGCTTACTATGTGGCATCTTCAAGTCTCTTCTTATGCAATGTGTAAAACTGACACAGAATTAATATGCAGAACACATTTAAAAATCATACAAATCAATAAGGAAAAGACAAACAGCCCAATACAGAAACAGGTATAAGAAAGGAACTAGCAAATCTCAAAAGAAAATGAAAGAAGGTCAATAAATATAAGAAAATATACTCATCTTGACAGTGTCAGTAGAATGCAAATTAAATCAAGATATCTTTTTTTTTTTTTTTTTTTTTTTTTGCTTTTCATCAGATTGCAAGAAATTTTAAATTTGATGTTACTGAATTTTATAGTAACGTAAAATGGTCTGGCCACATTGGAGAGCAACCTGATATCTTCTACTAAATTTAAAATGTGCATACCCTCTGTTCCAGCAATTTCATTTCTTACTATCTATTGCAGATAAATGTACAGTGAGATGTAAGGCTGTTCACTGCAATATTGTTTGCGATAACCCCAACTTTGAAATAACCAAAGTCCTAATACTGTGGAATGCCAAGTAACCATTAAAAATATTTATCTGGCAGGATGTGGTTGCTCACACCTGTAATCCCAGCACTTTGGGAGGCTGAGGCAGGTGGATCACCTAAGGTCAGGAGTTCAAGACCAGCCTGACCAACATGATGAAACCCCATCTCTACTAAAAATACAAAAAGTAGCCAGGTATGATGGTGGGCGCCTGTAATCCCAGCTACTCAGGAGGCTGAGGCAGGAGAATTGCTTGAACCTGGGAAGCAGAGGTTGCAGTGAGCTGAGATTGTGCCACTGCACTCCTGTCTGAGCAACAAGAGTGAAGCTTCATTTCAAACAAACAAACAAACAAACAAAAAACAAACAATGATCTAGGTCTGTATGCACTAACAGTATATGCCATAAAAAGGTAACACATCATCATGTATAAAGCCAAAACATGTATGTTTATCCACACAAAATGATGATTACATAAAAACAAGAGGAAAGATCTGAGAGGAAATACCTCAAACTGATGTCAGCAGGTGCCTCTGGGGATAGGGACAGCCTTGGCATAGAAAGTCAATGTATTAGTCCATTTTCACACTCCTATAAAGTAGTACCTGAGACTGGGTAATTTATAAAGGAAAGAGGTTTAATTGACTCACAACTCTGCGTGGCTGGGGAAGCCTCAGGAAACTTACAGTCATGTCAGAAGGTGAAGGAGAAGCAAGTATCTTCTTCACAAGCCACAAGTGGCAAGGAAGACAGAGCAATCGGGGGAACTGCCACTGGTAAAATCATCAGATCCCATTCACTATCATGAGAACAGCATGGAGGAATCTGGCTCCATGATTCGTTCACCTCCCACCTGGTCCCTTCCTTGACACATGGGGATTAAGGGAATTACAATTCAAGATGAGATTTGGGTAGGGACACAGAGCCAAACCATGTCAGTTAAGGCAGATCCAAGATTTATCTGTAGGGTTTGAAGTTTTACAATGAGACTGTGTGACTGTGTTTATATGTTTCTTACACAATTTTTTTTTTTTTTTGGAGACAGAGTTTTGCTCTTGTCCCCCAGGCTGGAGGGCAATGGCATGATCTCAGCTCACTGCAACCTCTGCCTCTTGGGTTCAAGTGATTCTCCTGCCTCAGCCTCCCGAGTAGCTGGGATTACAGGCATCTGCCACCATGCCTGGCTAATTTTTGTATTTTTCACCATGTTGTCCAGGCTGGTCTCAAACTCCTGACCTCGGGTGATCCACATGCCTCAGCCTCCCAAAGTGCTGGGATTACAGGCGTGAACCACCGGGCCCAGCCTCTTAATTTTTAAATAAAGGCAATTTTATGTGAAACAATGAACTAGTACATGGTATGAAACAAAGACAGACATCTCTTTCAGTTGACACAGAGCAAAGAGGGTAGAAACATCTGTCAATGAATGGAATAACTTTTTTTTTTTTTTAAATGGAGTCTCACTCTGTCACCCAGGCTGGAGTGCTGTGGCGCAGTCTTGGCTCACTGCAACCTCTGTCTCCCGGGTTCAAGCGATTCTCCTGCCTCAGCCTCCCGAGTAGCTGGAAGGGCACCCACCACCACACCTGGCTAATTTTTTATATTTTTGGTAGAGACGGGGTTTCACCGTGTTGACTAGGCTGGTCTCGAACTCCTGACCTCAAATGATCCACCCACCTCAGCCTTCCCAGATTACAGGCTGAGCCACTGCACCCAGCCGAATGGAATGACTTTTGTTTCTAGTGCCACTATCAGTCTATTTGGCACTAACAGCTCCTGCATGTGGGAAGAAAATGGCTTTCTTAGAGTACCTGCTCTGCACCAAGCTCAGTGGAGAGCCCTTTGCAAGCATTTGCTCATCTAGTCTTCACCAAAACCTTATGAGGTCAACATTGCTAGGCTCTGTAGATAAGGAAGTATCCCAGAGCTTCTTTTGGAAAGAGCCCAGTCTGAAATCCAGATGTGCTTGAAGATACATCACATGGTCTTTCCAAAATCACAACCTTCATATTGTTGAGCTATGCATAGGTGCCCATGTATATTTATCTACAACTTATCTACCTACTTACCATACCTACCTATTTATCATCTATCCATCTATCTAATTTCATAACCATAAGTAGTTGTGTTTATACTACTGGTTCCTAATTAATAGTAATTTTCCCCCAAGGGACATTTAGCAAAATCTGGAGACATTTTAAAACATCACAACCGAAGAGAGAGGGGTACTACTGGCATCTAGTGGGTAGAGGCCAGGGATGCTGTTAAACATTCTACAATGCTCCAGACAGCTCCTCACAACAAAGAGTTATTCAGCCCCAAATGTTAAAACTGCCAAGGTTGAGGAGCCCTGGTCAACACCTATAAGAATTGCTTAAAATTAGACACTTTCAAGATGGGCTGGCAAGGTCAGTGTAAAATGCCCAACTTCTGTTTTGTCTCTGAACCCAGATTTAGCTAGCTCCCACAACCAGATAATATATGACAATGAAAAAGTGTTGCTCACTGCCCTTTGGACAAAAGTCGGTCAAGCTTTTTCTGTAGCTTTTTGGGAAACCGAATAGGAGAGCCCAACTAGCAGAGTCCAGCTGAGTAAGAGATAATGCAGCTGATGCCAATGTGAAGGTGAAGGAACAGGTGAACACAGCCTCTTCGATTTTTCTCATCCAGGGAAAAGCTTATGGAAGTCCCAGCCCATTACATCATGAAAGTATGAAGAATATTAATAAGTAAACAGAAATAGCGAATTTCACATTTGGATCCTATCTCTTTTTTTTTCTGATCAGACAGCATTTTCAATTGAAGATGTGTATGGCTAAGTCATCTTTCTGAGTATTTATCAATCTCAGTATAAATTCTTCCCATTTTCTGTCTTTTCAAGTCTATGTCTAATAGTGAAAAGGTGCCAGTGATAATTAAAATCTAATTCTATCTCTGCATACATAAAAAAAACAGAATATGATCTCCTGTAAAGCTCTCAGAAATAATAAAGTCTCCACATCTGCCAAGGATAACAGTGATTTTAAATAGATAAGGCATGGAGAAGACATACCCAGAAATGCAGGGAAATTGTTGTTTTTTAAACAGCTGCTTTAAAACGCAGTAACTAATTGACCTACTGTTGGAGATGGTTTCCCTATAGTTAATAGCCACTGTTCCCAGTCATGGGAAAGACAGATTGCTTCCATTTGGAAACGGTCTCCACTAAAACCAAATGATGGAAGAGATCACCGTGTTGTCTGGTGTGTGCACCACAACCAGATGGGGTTTCATGAGTTGTCGTTACTCTTTCACCTCAGTGAGGGGAACATGCTATCAGTGACCCTGAAAAAAGTGCATCTGTGCTTTACTAAGTCTGACACATCTGTTAGTCAGTGGATTGGTGTGTACCTGGAGAGTACTTCCTCTTGGGGATTGATGTCTTGTCCCAGGGCAGGCTGCATTGTACTGGGGCCAACACTTGTTTTCCCTCTTTGGCTAATGGGTAAAGTAGGAAAGGGAATTCTCTGTTCCCTCCTCTTTCCCCTTACCATCCCTGTAAATTGTAGGCACAATGATGCAAGAGAGACAGCACTTGGGTCAAAGTCAGGGCTTCTCCAGACTTTCACAGTCCTCTTCCTTAGAGCTGTGCATCACTTCATCCCCCTGCCCAAGTCCACACCTCACTCTCCTCTCTCCTGCCTCTATTCTGGAAGCTTGACCTGCATGGACTGCATCAAAGGACTCCCTTGGCTCATCATATCTTTATGATGTGGCCAATGCAGAGCCCCAGCCAGAGACTCTAGAGAGGAAGAAGAATGAGATCAGGGTACTTAGCCCTCAACTTCTTCCCTGCAGGTTTCTGTGAGCTGGCTGTAACCTGACAGGACTCCTGCCATGGCATCCCTCTCCTTGCCATTCTCTCCTTCCAGGTGCTGGTGACCTGCTTCTCTCTGCCCTTATTGGCCTAGGCATAATAATGCCTCCTCCACTGTTCCTGGCCTCTGGGTGCAGCACTGCCCTTGGGAGTGCCCTATACCCTACTCGCTGTTTTATCAACTTTCCTCCAGGTGTGCAATTTGAGTGTGCCATCCACTTCCCATTAGGGCCAGACTGGTTTTCTCATGTCTTTCTCGACTTGATGTTATCGAGCGGGTTTGCTTGGCCTTCGTCTTGGAGCACCTTGCAAGCAATTTCACTTCAAAAGCCTTTCCACTCCCAAATTGCACTCAGGACTGATGCATTATCTAAAGTCATTGTCCCAGCCTTCTCTCTGCAGTGGGAAAGAGAACTACAAACCAGGGGAAAGAGAAGCTAGAACACAATCTGCGTTGTTCATGCGGCAGGTGAGAGAGTGGAGAAAAACAAAGTAGACCTGAGTGAGGCAGTGAATTTTGACTCCCTGCTCCGGGTCAGATTGAGACAAATTTGTGCAAAGAGCGAGTTATTTGTCAAAGGGTTTCTTCAATGTGTCTTTCTCATGGAGCTGGGAGTTGAATGCAAAGCTCTCCAAACTCGCCACTAATTTAAAATCCGAACTCTGTGCACCATATCCCTTGAGCCAGGATTCATGGCTCGGAGTTAAGTTGACTTTCCATCTCTCAGTCCCCAGAGAGACAAACTAACTAGTTATGTTTATGTGTCTGTCTGTTTTGTTTTATTTTCTCTTCAGTCTTTGGCTGAGGCATGGAAACAAACGCTTTTTGTCTTTTACTTAGGGCAGATGCTGAATCATGGTGGATCCTTATATCCAAATTTCTCTCAAGAAAGAAGTAATGCATGTGTTTTGGTTCTTTTTTCCTCCCCCCCCCCCCATCTCCCTCCCTCTCCTCCTCCTCCTGCTCCCTATCTTCCTCTTCCTCCCTCTCCTATTCCTCCTCCCACTTCTCCACCCCTTCCCTTTCCTCCTCCTCTTGCACTGTCTCCCCTCCTTCTCATCGTCTTTCTTTTTCTCCTCTCTTTCCTCCTCCTCCTCCTTATTCTCTTTCTTTTTCTTCATTGTGCAAAGAAAGTCAATGATATGACCCCAGTGATACCCTACTACCCAATAAGCCACTAAATCAAAGCAGTAAAATGCATGAGTCCAAGAGCAACTTCAGTCTCTCCTGCTATTCAATAGATCAGGCTATTTTATTTAAAACATATAACTCTCATGCATCTCAATTTGAGCTACCAAAAAAAAAAACAAAAAAACAAAAAAACAAAAAAAACTGTCCATAAAGGGACGTGCTAATTCTTGGGTTGTCAGAGAGCAAGTGATCATCTCACAAGCAGATCCTCAGCCCACACTGTGCAGGTTTAGAGAGCAAGCTGATTGAAACACAGTTGGGAAGTCCCCCACATAAACAGAATCAAGCAGCCTGGCTTCAGGAAGCTGTTGCACTGCAGTAACCGACATGTCCTCTGCAGAAGTCTTCCTACTCCTCCTCCCACTGTGGCTATTCTATATAAACTACATTTCAAGGCACGGTAACAACTGAAGAGCGATGTGCCACCAGCATCCCTAAAACTGCTTTTGGCTGAAGGAAAAAAAGCTTGGAAAGCGGTACAAGCCCAGGTTTTCCCCGGATTCAAGAACAATTCGGACTTGCGTTGGAGGGGTCATTTCAGCTTCCAGGAATGTTTTTTAAAATGTCCTACTGATACAGGAAGAGCAGGGAAGTGCTGGATAGAGAAGGGTGACGTCCTTGGTGAGGGCTCCACCCTCAGGCCTGTTGTGCCCACGGACCTATGTGAGGACGAGCATTCCTATTTTCACACGCAAAAAGTTGCCTTTTGACCCACTACACCCCCGATCCTGTGCTCATATAAACCCAAGACCTTAAGTGGACGCACACAAGCGGCTGGGCGTCGAGAGGAACACCAGCAGAAAAATACACAGACAGATGCTAGCAGGCCATCGATGGTAGAACAACATGAATGCTGAGGTAAATTTGGCTGGGGATGGTCAGAGGAGAGTCTAGCTGCTGAGCAGCCTGACTCCAGGGGTAGGCCACCTTCCCATTCCATCCCCCTTCTGGCTCCCCATCCATCTGCTGAGAGCTACTTCCACCATTCAATGAAACCTTGCACTCATTCTCCAAGCCCACGTGTGATCCAGTTTTTCCAGTACGCCAGGGCAAGCACCCGGGATACAGAAAGCCCTCTGTCCCTGCGGTAAGGCAGAAGATCTAATTTAACTGATTTATACAAGCCGCTTACAGACAGCAAAACTGAAAGAGCATATTGTAACACACGCCCAGTGGGACTTTGGGAGCTGTAAACACTTAACTGTAGACACTGCTATGGGGTCGCAGTCCACATTCCCCTTGACCTGCCCAGCTGCATGCTCCCCGTAGGGGTTTGAGCAGCAGAGCACCCAAGACTCCAGCCACACCCCTGTCACATGCCCTGCGAGGAGGATAAGGGAAAACTCCTCCCACGTCACTACTTTAATATCCAGTCCTTCCAACTATTCCTACAAACTGAGACATTAGTTACTAGGGCTGCTACAACAACAGTCACCCCCATCTTTGTGAACCATTCCAAAAGACCCAATGGCCTTACCATATTGGTATTCTACAGAACACCTGCAAAGCTCTCATGCAAACATGTGCCTCAGTCAATACTCAATAAGATGATTTTACACACAGGAACACCTAAATAACTAAATCAATCTACTATGTAGAAGGAGAGGGCGTCATGATGGAGAAATGAAGAAAAATCAGTGAAGGAGTTTAAATGAGGATCATAATGCCTCTTAACTGACTCTCAAAGAAAAATTCTTCATGGCCTTATGCAGCATCATTTTAAAAATTTATTGTCTGTTGGCAATTCTTTTTCACATACATCAAATAAAATTAGTTGGTTGCTTTTCTAGTCATAACTGACTAGAACATGTACACTTAATGGGTAAAACTTGAAGGGAAAAAAGAGGGACAGACCTAGCTCAGAAAGAAATTATGGGGTTAGGAGAGTAGGTGAGAGGATGTTAAATAAGAGAAGTTTTAAGAATGACTCAAAAACTGTGCAGCAGGCTGGAGCACTTATGCAAAGAAGCAAAAGGCTACATATACTCAGAAGTTTCTAAGGAAATATATTCCTTTCCTATATATTGGAGCAGGTTAAAAAATGGGAAATTAAAAGAAGAATCCTAAATTATCAAAAATAAAATAAAATAAATATTTTCCAAATTTCCAAAGAAACACATTCCTTTCTTATACATTGGAGAAGGGTGAAAAATTGGAAATTAAAAGGAGAATCCCAAATTACCAAAAAAAGGAATAAAACAAATATGTTCCAGATCCTCTAGTAAGAAAGTATAGAAGATTACAATATGTCTTTATCATATTCCCCTCCCCATATCAATTCCAGTTTCTGTGATATTGGTTCTATTCTCTGTTACCTCTAATGCAAATCTGAAATTTCACCATGACTTTTTGAAATATCTTATCTTCTGTTCTTATCCCAACAGGCTCTCTTTGTATCTCTGCATTCACCTTAATTTCTTGCCCCTCCTGTACCACTCATGATTTTGTTTCAAACAGGCTGTTTTTGACATGCAAGTGGGAAGTCTTATATTTGGAAAATATAATTTCCAGAACTTTAATTTTTTCTTTAAATCGCCAGAGCAATGGTTTGTTTTGTTTTGTTTTTCTATTAAGTACAGATTCGCATTTTGATGCTATTGATTTCTGTATCTAACTCATTCAAAATTACAAGGAATAAAACTAAGCTCTGTGCTTTCTAAGAGCCAGGATAAATAGTATCCCTAGTCATCACCCAGTTTCCCTGGAACACTGGTCACAGTTTTTCGCCTGATGGGCTTGGGTTTAAGCTTCTCCTGCTCCAACAAATGGATTCTCTGCCATTTCTTTTCATGCAAGAAAATAATCCAGAATAAAACACCTTTGCCATTACTTTTATTTCTGCATCTCTCTGGGTTATTATTTGCATCCCTTTGGAAGTAAGTAGTAATAAGGAAGTTAACTGAAACCCAAGCAATGAGTAGGGCTCTGGAACTGTTTGGTTCCTAATGAATTTCTCAGTGTTTGTGGATAGTTACCTATTATTCTCATCAGCTGAAACTACAGGGACTTCAAGTTAAGGTTAGACGGTGAAGGTCAGTCTCAAAACTGTGTGTGTGGGTGCGCGCGTGTGCACGCACACACATATGCACACGAGAGAAAGATGGAGAAATAATATGAAAATGTATATATTCATGCACACGTACATATGCATGAGCATATGAAGCCCTCTGTGGAAAAGAGAAACAAAGAGGGTGCTTGTTAAATGCAGAGACTGTTTTTCCTCTAGGTTTGCTAAGCTATATGGCCTGTCTGGTTTTGAGAACATGCTTCTCAATCCATTCCATAAACCTGGTAGCATAAGGTCCTACACTCTTCTCTTAACTTTATACTGTTTTCCTAGTTTGTCTTTTTGCATCTTCAAAGGCATATCAGACATAAATAGTCTGTGACATTACTAACTTATTCATATTTCACCTACTGGAAGAATGTATTAATTATAGAAAGTATCTGATTTTCGATAGTTTAAGAGAATCTTTCAATGATATTGCCTGCCATATGAGACAGTACATTTTAATTTTCTTCTGTGTTTACTGGTCTGCTTAATTAATTAGTTGTTTTGCTTTGCATTGTTTTGAGTCCATTTCAATTATTTCTATCTCTCCCTTAAATAATTAACTTTATCAATGATTTTGTCAATGTATTAACCTAGAGTTGGCCATTGTAACTACATTATCTTCTTTATAAATTATCTGTATATCTGGAATTATTTGGTCTCTCTTATTTCTCATTTTTCTTAAGGGTAAATGGTGATTGGTGATTCCCTATTTTTTTTTTTTCCATTAGATTACCATAAAGTTGATCTAATTGATCTACTTTATCTATTTTGAGACATAGGGAGGGGGTTAGTTTGGATATAACTTCCTGGAATAATTTATTCCATTTTCTAATTATTTTCTATTTCAATTTATTTCAGTTCTTATCTTCATAATTTGCATTTACCTAGTTCCCCAGGTTGGTTTTGGAGTCTCAGTCTAGTATCTTAAATGGATTGAATAATTTAATGTTATTATTATTTCTTGTTTAATAAAAAATTGACTTACTGTTATGAGCTTGCCTACGAGTATAGCTTTGTCACTATAACATGTTTATGATGAAATTTTCTTAGGTTTCTTTCTAAATAATCAGGAATTTAGAGCCTATTATTCTAATCATTTAGAAATTTTAATCTTCATTATTGTTTTTACAGGGATTTTAAATTTGTATTTAATTGATATTAAATTTGAAGAGTTGATCTTATAATCTTTATTTTAAAAGATTTAAAACTTTATTGTGCTAACTTGCAACTGCAAAAATATGAAACCAACCTAAATGCCCATCAATCAACGAATGATAAAGAAAATGTGGTATGTATACACCACAGAATACTACTCAGTCATAAAAAGGAACAAAATAATGGTATTTGCAGCAACTTAGATGGAGTTGGAGACCATTATTCTTTTTTTTTTAACTGGAGATCATTATTCTACGTGAAATGACTCAGGAATGGAAAACCAAACATTGTACATCCTCAATTATAAATAGAAGCTAGGCTATGAGAATGCAAACACATACAAATTATGTAATGGATTTTGGGTACTAAGGGGGAAAGGGTCGGAAGGGCTGAGGGATAGAAGACCACACATTGGGTACAGTGTACACTGCTCGGGTGACCTGTACGCCAAAATCTCAGAAATCACCACTAAAGAACTTATTCATGTAAGGAAAAACTACCTGTTCCCCAAAAGCTGTTTGAAATAAAATAAAATAAAATAAAGTAAAAATTTAAAAATAAAGTCTACACTTAAAAGAAGAAAAAAATAAAACTTTATTGGGCTAATTTTTGTGGCCTTAGAATAAGGTAAAAATTTTTATATCTTTCATGAAAGCTTAAAGAACATATTTTATTTTAAAATATTCATATTCTTATTATTTTATTTAAATTTATCTATGTATGATATATTTATGTTTTTTAGTCTATTTTAACTGCCAAGAGGTATGTTACTTTCTCCCAAAGCAAACGTGTTTCTGTAAATTTCCCACTTTATTTCTAACATTTTTAGCTTTATATATTTTGATGTTATGTTATTCAGCAAATAAATTTTCATGACATTTTATCTTCACTGTGGATTGTAAAGTGACACTCTTTGTCTCCTTTAATAGTATTTGGTCTGGAATAAAATTTGTCTGAACTAACGTCGCCAGTGCTGCTTTTTTTATTTCTGTATTTCCCCACTGATATTTTTAACCACTTTTTCAACTTTGTCTTTTTGTTTTATGTGGTATTTACGACATTGAGGTAGAGATGTAGTGTTGAATACAATAAGAAAAGTTTGGCCTTTTCGATTGTTGGGAAATATCATTAATTATACAGAATCTTTAAAAATTATCTGAAAAGTGCCCAGTAGAAACCTTTTGTTGGCAGACACTGCACCATCTCTGTGTGGTTTCCTCCAGGAGGCCAAGCTGTGAATTGTCAGTCCCTGGCCTCATCTCACTCCTGGCTATGTGCCTTGGCTAAACCAGCATGCCTCTAGGCTAGAGAGTCAGTTTTGGTACTCAGAATACAAGTAAAATAAGACAGGTAAATAAGATGTAACTACTAGGTAAAATCTACATGTTTACAGTAGTAATATTAGGTACTTTTCCATGTGTACCTGGTAGATACCCACTGCCATTTTCTCCTGTACTCTCAGAATACCAGTAGAGGTATCACTGATATCTACTGATGACAGTAGAGTTATCAGAGTTGTGTTGTATGGGAAATAAAATTGCAGAAAACTAGAGAAACTCATATTATAGATTTTAAGTGGCATCCTCTCTGCCAAGGCAGGCTTAGACAGGGACCTTGTCTACAGTGCCATGGGAGGTGTCAAGCATCAATGCTATATGTGAAGAGATCTGCTCTAAGCTCTTTGCATGTACTTAAAATCTCTGTACCTCAATATCCTCATCTGTAAAATAAGATTACATGAAGCAATAGAGTGTGCATAAAGTGCTTAGAGCAAATCTGTTGATATGCAGTAACTGACAGGCAGGGGTTAGCTAACATTGTTACCGACTTGGCCGTCTTGTTTCGTATCTGCTTTGCATACTGATTTGCTATTTCTTCTATTGAATATTTTGTTTATTATTTGTATTTATTATTTTGGTCTGCATTTTGCTTTTCCTCATTTTATCCCAGTAGTTTGGAAGGAATCTTTTCAAAATTTTACTTTGGTTTCATTTTACATCTTTGAATCGCTTTTTCTCTGGTTTTCAAGACTTCATGTCAACTCTCATCCGCTTTATAAGATGAACAATTTATTGTGTTTATGTTTTTCATGCCTCTCTATAAACCCATTTTCTATTCAGTTAGCACTGCATAATTGAGAACTATCTCTTGAGAATTATATTGACATTTGCATTCAAATTGGAAGGGTATTTACAGTTTTTGACTTAAGATCAATTGTTTTCTCAAAATCACTTTTAATACCATGGTTCCCCCATTCTTGAGTCGTTCATCTCAGTCAGTCCTAGTAGGATGTAGATCACATTCAAGTTCCTTCTCCCTCAAATGAGAGTTTAAGCCTTTTTTTTTGTTTTATTTTGTTTTCATGTCCTTTTCTTGCTTTTTTTTTTTTTTAACCTTTACCCACGAGTGGCCATTTGGCTGATGACAACGCTCTTGGGTTGCACACATTTCCCTGAAAATACCGTACAAGTTGCCCCATTTTCTGGCATTTACTACTTTCTTCTAGGTGTGAATCCTTTTTCCCTTATCTTTTCTTAAAATACAGTAGGATTTTTGATCTCCATATTTAGATCTTTTCAGTTTCAGAAAATTGTGTCTAATTATACCTTTGATGATTGTTTTCTTTCACTCACTTTTAATCTTTAGAAACATCTACAATTTATGTATATTGTATCAGTTCTCCGTCTCCCTATTCCTTTTATCATCTTTTACTTTGTATTCCTCTGATGTCTACTGGATGCTTAATAAATATTTCTTTTAGTAAGACAGAAAAGAATGAAGAGAGAAAGGAAAAAAGGAAGGAAGGAAGGCAGGAATCTGGGGACATGTTTTCAAGTTTATCCTACTCAGCTTTGATTTAACTTTCTAATCATTTCTGTCTTAATTGTGGGAAGTTAGCATTTTGCCTCCTATGGTCGAATAGTAAGTTCCGTGCAAACTTTTCTTGTACCAGGCAGTTTCATTTATTTTTATATTCATCTGTGTTGTGGTTGTTGTTTTCAAAATGGTTTTTAAATAGTGTTTTAGGGCCTCAACTTTTGGTATCTTACCAAGCATTCTACATGCTCTCCCCACACCTAGCATATACAATAAATCATTTTCAGTATAATGATGTTTTTATTTTTGTTCTCTAGTATTTCCCAGTCACCCCCATTGACTTCCGTTTTTTGATAGACACTCCCAAGTGATAACACATGAAATTGCTAGTTTGTAACAGGTGTGCCTCTGCTCAGGCACTCCTAGAGCAAGGTGGGAATCATCTCCTAATCTATCTATTTGGTTCTCGAAACTTTAAACCAATGACTCAATATAACATAGAAATAGCCTTCATTGTATACACTGTTTCCAGCCCCAACACAGCCCTCTCCCTGTTATGGGTTATGGCCCTGGAGATACAGGGGGTCCTGCCCACCCTCACTGCATGCTTTTATTTCCTATGAGTGGATGTCAGTGGGATAGAACAAGACGCAGGAGTCAACTGCCCCTTTCAAGAACAAGAGATGCTTTAAATAAATAAAACTACTTTTATGATTGGTATAAAACCCAAGTCTCTGGGACAGATGGAGACAGTGTGACAGTGTATGTGTGTGCATCTATGGGTATGAGATAAAGAGGGGAACACATTTTCATCCTACATTCTCTCATGGGTGAAAAATATTGTTCTGTTGTCTACTGTTTTTCTTTTTTCTTTTCTTTCTTTTTTTTTTTTTTGAGATAGGATTTCACTCTAGCTCATACTGGAGTGCAGTAGCACAATCACAACTCACTGTAGCCTCAATCTCCCAGGTTAAAGCCTCTTCCAAAGTATCTTGGACTACAGGTGCACACCACCACACACAGCTATTTTTTAAAATTATTTTTCTAGAGATGGGGTCTCACCATGTTGTCCAGGCTGGTCTTGAAGTCCTGTGCTCTTCCTCCTGCCTCGGCCTACCAAAGTGCTGGGATTACAGGGATAAGCCACCTCGCCTAGCCACCACTGCCGCCGCCTCCTCCTCCTCCTCCTCCTCCTTTTCCTGCTCTTCGTCTTCCTCTTCTTCTTCTTCTCCTCCTCCTTCTTCTTCTTCTCCTCCTCCTCCTCCTCCTTCTTCTCCTCCTCCTCCTTCCTTCTCCTTCTTCCTTCTCCTCTTCCTCTTCTTCTTCCTCTTCTTTGGAAAAGGAGTGGAATTTATAGTTCTGCTGCTAAGACATTACTTTTATTCTTTGTTAACTTCCCATTTTGAAAAATAATCACTTCTTCCTAAAAACCCTTCACAGCTCCACACCCAAAGGCAATCAAAGAAAAATTCCAACCATTCAAGGGGACAGAAATAAGAATGAGCGGCTCATAGCAAACCAGAGGGGTGGCTACATGTGGTGGAACATGTTGGGGGAAAGCAGAATGCCCTTTAAACCTGACTTTATAATAATTCTATCATTCACATTTTTAAAATTAAACAACTTCCAGGAACAGAAACCTAGAAAATCCTGCAGTTCACAGTCATAGGCCTGACCCATGGAATTGCTATCATGGGCAAATCTACATGCATCCAAAATTATATAGAAAGAAAACATGGCTGGCAAAAACAAAACAAACAAACAAACAAAAACCCTAAGTAAAAACAAACAATCCTCTATAAGCTAAACATTTTACCATGTCTGAGTTACAAAAAAAGTGGAGGCTGTCATTATAGTTCTGCTTTGTAATACTCAAAGGTTACATAAATTATGGGTAAGCCAACTGTTTAAAAAAATTCTCTATAAAGTTGTCGTTTCAGATTAGGTTCAACCATAGTAACCCCATCTTCTGATTACCTTCATTAAATCCTAAATGAGATCCCACCTTTCACTCACAGCTCACATGCCACCTGTTCTGTTAATTACAGATACCCGAATCAAGCCTAAACCAATGGGATTCTGAGACCCAACAAGGACAGAGTAGATAAAAGACCTACTACCCACCTCACAGATGAGGCCACTTTGCGTATGCGTTCTGGGATGAGAGTGCTACATTTTAAACACTATTAGTCATAATTAGGAGTGCCTTTTTATTTTTAAAACATATTAATGTGAGGTTTATAACATATAACATTGTGCATCTTTTTTTCACTTAATGTGATATAACTTGCAAATATCTCCATATTACATGGCCGTCATAACCCATCATTTAAATAGCTGTATGATACCTCACACAATGCGTACACCATCATCTATTTCTTCCATCATTGGAGATCTGGAATGAGAAAGTTACTTTACAAAATCCCAAGGTGAAATATTTCTCTGGAAAAGTTTAATGATTCAGGCCCAGGGTTTAGGCTTTTTGACAACGTATAAAGACAGATGTTTCCCATTGAGAAAGGAGATGTACCATTCAGAGTTTGGCTTCTTGTTGCTCTTCTTGTTTTTGTTTTTAGCACAACTAACCAACTTTCTGTTCTTCTGTTCATATAAAGTAGTTACTTATAAAGTATAGTTACTTAGTTATATAAGCAGCTACTTTATATAAAGATGCCAGGGATTGAGTACCACTTCAGAAAGGAGTGGGGAATAATAAAACGGATGGACCCAGTCAAGCATACTTTTCCTGTTACTAGTTGTTGCACATTTTGATTCCTAACTCATAGTAAGAATGTTTTTTGGCCCTAGGAGCCAGCTGGAGAGGTTGAGGACGTTTGGGATAAAAGTGGAAGGCTCTCACCAGAGACCTCTAGGCCTCCTCTTTCCAAAACAACAATAAATGAGGATTATTCTCAATCATATGTGATTTATGTGAAGTTTGGCAATTTCTGGGACAAAATGAATAAAAAAAAAAGATGTGCAGCCATATGAAATACCTCTGGTTAGGCTTTTTTGAGAATGACTAAATTCAAGATACAGATGTGAGTATGTGTGACTGTGTGTGCATGACAGAGATGGAAGGGAAAAAAGAAGGAGACAGGAAGAGAAAGAGTGGAGGGGAGGGGAAGAAAGAAGGAGACAGGAAGAGAAAGAGTGGAGGAGAGAGGAAGAAAGACACAGAGAGAGAGACATTCAGAGGTAGAAGGAGAGACAGGAAAACAGAAAGAAAGAGAGAACACAATATGGTGTGTTCTGTAGTTCCACGCAAGGGAGGAGGTGCTGGCAGTGAGAGCCACCTGCTCTGTCAAGGAGTATTTCACCACTGACATCATTGTAAAAGTCAGTTGTGTTACTACTTTCACCTTCTCTGTAGACAACACACCCACTGTGGCTTTCATTTAGGACAGACCACTTCCATTTATCCAGCTCTAGTATGCCACTGGCTTCCACATATAGTACCCGATCCCTACAAAACAAAATCAGCTGGGGTAGTTGTTGCTAACATCATTGTAAGAATGAGGAACATGAGACAGAATTTAAATAACTTGCCCTTAGCCATACAAAAATGAGAGGTCAAGTCAGGATTTGAACTCAGAACATACTAATTCAAAAGCCTGTATTCTGCCAAATATGCTAGCTCCATAGAGATGGCAATAGAGCTTTTATTCAAAGAGAAAAAGAGGAGAAGCAAGAAGAATCAGAGGTTATATATATAGAGAAAACTACAGAGTGGTTGCTTTTACATTGTTTGTTCTGAGATCTTTCCCTTCTTATCTCATTATGCATTGATTTTGTACTATGTTATTTTGGCTACCATCTGTTATGAGCTGAGTGGTGTCTGCCCAAAATTCCTATGCTGAAGTCCTAACCCCCAGTACCTCAGAGTGTAACTGTATTTGGAGATAAGGCCTTTAAAGAGGTAATTAAGGTAAAATGAGGCCATATGGCTGGGCCCTAATCCAGTATGACTGATGTTTCCATAAGAAGAGGAAATTTGGACACAGAAAGTGCAGAAGGAAGACCATGTGAGGACACAGGGAGAAGGAAGCCATCTACACGCCAAGGGGAGAGGCCTCAGAAGAAACCAGCGGTGCCAACACCTTGATCTCAAACTTCCTGCCTCCAGTACTTTGAGAAAGTTAAGTCTGTTGTTTCAGCCACCCAGTCTGTGGTATTTTGTTATTGCAGCCCTAAGAAACTAATCCACCATCATTAGACTTACACCGAGGCTGCACTTCTTGGGGTCTGCCCCACACTGAGACCCTTCAAAGCCACTCACCCAGGGTAACCCATTAGTTGTTTGTTTGTTTGTTTTTTGAGACAGAGTTTCGCTCTTGTTGCCCAGGCTGGAGTGCAATGGCATCATCTTGGCTCAATGCAAACTCTGCCTCCCAGGTTCAAGCGATTCTCCTGCCTCAGCCTCCTGAGTAGCTGGGATTACAGGAATGCACCATCACATCTGGCTAATTTTTGTATTTTTAGAAGAGATGGGGTTTCACCATGTTGGCCAGGCTGTCTCAAACTCCTGACCTCAGGTGATCTGTCCACCTTGGCCTCCCAAAGTGCTGGGATTACAGGCGTGAGCCACCTCGCCCAGCCTAGCTGTTCTTTTAGTGTCACAAGAGCAGGTCAACAGGGCCAAGCCCAGGATGTTGTTATCTGTGTCCAAGGCAGACATGGAGCTGGCCCCAAATCAACATTCCTATAAGGGCTCCACCCTACCTTTCTCTTTTGTCTTTGTCAAGTGGATATTCCCATAAATTTGTAGTAAAACATATACTGGCTGCCGTTGGCAAAGATGAGCTCTCAGTTTGGGAGCCACTGAATCAGGTCCTTAACCAAACATGAAATGACAGAACTGTTTCCAGCGGAGGATTAATTGAGCCAACTCAAGGCAAACACAACGTATTTTGGCATTGCTTTTGACAGATGGAAATAAAACAAACATTAGCAACCGGATTGCAGCTAACAATATGCAAAATTAAAGAAGGTACCTTTTTAACTTTGTCTGGGAGCCCACTGGCTTTTCTTATAAAATCTGCAGCAGGAAAAAAAGACAGAGCTGTTAATCTCGTTATGCAACCAGTTAGCACATGCAAACAAGGGGAATTAAAAGTCTTTGCATTCAGGGGAGGAAACAGATATTTGACACATATATTTATTAAGGAGACTGGACTGGAAAATAGCACTGCTGTATTAATCAGAAATGGTGTAGAAAATACTTAAATAATACAACAGCATGTGCACAGACAGCATAAGCTGCTTACGAATGGAAGCGTAAGGTCTGAGTATTTTTATTTAAAGGTTAAATTTTCAATTAATTTTTTTTCAGCTTGTTGCCATCCTTTCAAAGCATCACTGTTAATTGCTATAAAACAATGTCTGCCCCTGTTTGAATTCTGGACATGAAGACCTGAAGCTGTCAGCCATCTAATGGACATCAGGGTATTGGAGCAGAAATCAAAATTACTGTGTAAAAGCTGAACCAAAATGTCAGACTCTGAGAAGCCAGCGGATCAGTTAAAAGTCCCTTTTTTCATGTGTTGAGTGTCTTAATCTGGATGTGCCACTGTAACAAAATACTGAAGACTGGATAATTTATAATAATTTAAATGGATTTATTTCTAATACGATAATAATAGAATAATAGAATAATAGAAATGTCTTGTTTATTTCTATGACTAAGTTGAAGATCAAGGTTCTGGCAGGTTCCGGGTCTGGTGAGGGCCAGGACTCTGCTTCCAAGATGGGGCCTTGAGCACCATGTCCTCATGTGACAGAAGAAATAGAAGAGGATGAACCCACTCCTTCAGTCTCCTTTATAAGGGCCCTAATCCTATCTCGGAGTTCTGCTCTCATGATTTCACTGCCTCCTGAAGGCCCCCCTCTTAATGCTACCACACTGGCAGTTGAGTTTCAACATACAAAATTTGGGGGACACAATCAGGCCATAGAGCTCAGTTTCTTAGAAGTTAAATTTATAAGTTCCAGCCCATCATGGAAAAGTGCACATAGATATATTCTATTATTAGAATTTCCAGATAACCCAACTTCAGGGGGTTTGTGGCAGGCCAACCTCTATATGCATACTTACTCAGTGGATCGGCAGAGGTGAAGAAACCCACCACCTCATTTACAGTGGAACTGTATACCTGGGAAACCATGTCCCTGGCTGTAAGTGAGCTCATCAACTTCTGCTGGGTTAACTGGCATTTCAGGACTCCCTCTTCTCTGCTAACATCCTCATGGTCTGGGATCATAGGAAACAAAATTGAGAAAGCAATTGTGTCACTAAGAATTGGGATTGGAAATAGGGTTAAGTCTTGAGTGGAGGATAGGATTTTATAAAATAGTCACTATTTGAGTGATGAGTACTTAAAGCCCAAACTCCACCATTGTGCCATATACCCATGGAACCTGCATGTGTGCTTCTGAATCTAAAATAAATTTTTTTACAAAGAGGGTTTGGGGTTTAAATACATTTACATATGTTTTGGCTGGAAGACATATGTTTCTCGAGAGTCAGAATTAAGTGTGAGGATGATTTTAAATTGAGAATAAAGGAGAATGATGGCATTGATGATAAAATATAGCATTATGTTTAATTTAAAATAGCCTAGTATAGAAAGGACATGGATTTTTTTTTGATAAGGAAAATCTACTTTTGCAATTCTGTGCCATCTCTTAATATTTATGTAACTGTGTGCCAGTCACCAAAACTCTCAGTCTCAGTTTCTTCATCTGCAAGATGGGAATAATAATTTCTACTCTGTGCTTTCTGAACATTTTTACATTTATCCAGGAAAAATAAATGAACAGATGATAAATTAGATCAGTCCCTCCCCACCTCACAGGGACATCTGGCATTGTTTGGAGATATTTGTGATTGTCACAATTTGGAGCGGGGGGAATATCGCTACCAAAATCTAGTAGATAGAGGCCCAGGATGCTGCTATATACCCTAAAATACACAGGATGGTATCCTCACCCCCAGAATTATTCAGTTCAAAATGCCAGCAGTACTGACACCTGATACTGATACTGAAAAACTCTAAATTAGATATAGGTAGGTAGATGATACAAGATACATACACAGCAAATGGAGAAAGTGATGATTTATGTCATATATCTCCATCATATTTATGTTTCCATCATATTTATTTATTTATCTATTTATGTATTTATGTATTTATTTATTTATTTATCATAGATGTTAGCTGATTGCTAAGTAGATGAGAGATCATTCTTACATGAGACACACTAGGCATCAACAAATGGAAGTGATTTTAAAATTAAACCTAAAGATAGGATTAATACCGTGAGGGTTGGGATAAAATAAAGGAAGTTGCTAAAGGTGAAATAATAATCTTAGAAGTGAAACAGTGCCAGCCATCATGCTAAGTGCATTTTAGATTGGTGTTCATTCAAGTCTAAGACAAGGATTCATGATAGATCTATGGTTTGGGCTAAGGTGGGGATTAAGGGTAGAGCTGTGAGACAACTCTGTCAGTAGATGTTTTTTTCCAAAGAGCAACCAAAGCCCAGCAATTGTATAGACAGATGCAAACAGCCCAGCCACCATCCAGTCCGAGTTCCTGCAGTTCAAGGAGGGGACAGAATTGATGTAACATTTACAAGTGAGGAAGGCCCACTCTACAATTGCTTTCAAATGTTTTCACGGGAACATTTTGTATAAATGGAATGATATCTTATGTAGTCTTCTGCATCTGGTTTTTCTCAGTTAGCATAATGTTTTTTTAGATTCATCCATGTTGTAACATACGTCAGTACTTCATTTCTTTATATGCCCAAATAATATTCCATTGTACAAATACACCACATTCTGTTTGCCCATTCACTTGTTGAAGGATGTTTGTGTTGTTTACTCTTTTGGCCATAATAAATAATGCTGCTATGAACTTTTATGTACAAGCATTTTGAACATATGTTTTTGTTTTTCTTTTTTAATTTTTTATTTCCATAGTGTTTTGGAGACAGGTTACGTGAGTAAGTTCTTTAGTGGTGATTTGTGAGATTTTGGTGCACCCATCACCTGAGCAGTATGCACTGAACCCAATTTGTAGTCTTTTACCCCTCACCCCCTACCACCCTTTCCCCAAAGTCCCCAAAATCCATTGTATCAGCCCAAATGTCCATCAATCCACGAGTGGATAAAGAAATTGTGGTATATATATATACAATGGAATAATACTCAGTCATAAAAAGGAATGAATTAATGGCATTTGCAGTAACCTCGATGGACAGAAGACTACTATTCTGTGCTAAGTAACTCAGGAATGGAAAACCAAACATTGTATGTTCTCACTCATAAGTGGGAGCTAGCTGTAAGGATGCAAAGGCATATGAACAAATGTTTTTATTTATCTTGGGTAGACACCTAGGAGTGGAATTGCTAGATCACTTGGTAAATTTGTTTCCACTGGTGGGATCTTGACCAGTCACAGATCCAGCCTCCTCCTCAGCATTGGACAGGGTTATAATGGGATAGCAAGAACCTACCTGCTAAATATCTACATCATTTGTTCCTTGGGAGATTTCCTATGAAAACATTTGAAACTCCACCTACCTTTACATGGAGGACAGCCTTTTAGTCACTACCTGAGGTTATGATTTCAATAAGATGATCCTCTAAAATACAAAAGATGAGAAAGTATCTTGGAGAGTTGACAACATGAAAGATGATAATGTGATATTACTGCCATCATTAGGGTTATTCACTTGTCATCTGCGACTTAAAGTGATGGTGATTTCAGCTTTGCCTGGTAGGATCAGGGAGCAGCTAAGATCTAATTCAAAGAGCCCTTGACTCTGATGTTTGTTCCCATCACTCCCACTTCCTAGTTATGGGAATTTCTGCAAAGCGATTTGCCTCCCCAAGCATTAGTTGCTTCCCTTACAAAATGGGGCCATCAACATCATTTCTCAGGGTTTCCACAGGATTAAATAAATGGCAGCACATTGAATCCAGTCCCTTGGGCAGTTGGGTAGGTGTTACCAAACCCTAATTTCTTTTCTTTTCTTTCTTTTCCTTTTATCTTTTTTTTTTTTTTTTTTTTTTTTTTTTTTTTTTGAGACAGGATCTTGCTCTGTCACTCAGACTGGAGTGCAGTCCTGTGATCTTGACTCACTGTAGCCTCAACTTCCCTGGGCTCAAGTGATCCTCCCTCCTCAGCCTTGTAAATAGCTGGGGCAATAGGCATGCACCACAATGCTCAGCTAATTTTGTTTATTATTTGTAGAGACAGGGTCTCACTATGTTGCACAGGCTGGTTTTGAAATCCTGGACTCAAGCAGTCCTCTCACCTTGGCCTTCCCCAAGTGCTGGGATTATAGGAATGAGCCACTGCATCCAGCCAGGACCCTAATTTCAATCTCGGAAGGTTGTATATCTCAAGGGAAACCTCAAAGAACCAAAATGTGCTGGAGAATAGGCTGCTTCATTTTGCTCTCTTGTTTTTTGTTTTTTTTTTTTTCAAATTTTACTTGGGATTTATTTGTATAGAATTTTGATATTTTTATTTTAAATAGAAATACCAACAAAAATAATAGGACAACACATTGATATGGCCCTTTTTAAAGGTGCATTCATATTGATGATATCATTTAGTCTATTTCATCTTGTGACTTTTGAGCCTCGTGGCTCACTAAAATTACCTGGGGAGCATTTAGTAACAGTCAGTGCCTGGGCCCCAACCCCAGAGGCTCTGATTCAATGGATTTTGGGAGAAGCTCAGGAGCCTGAATTCTTTTTACATCCCTGGTTATTCCCATGTAAAACCAGAACTCAGATCTGTTGCAATGGGCTGTGGAAGATGAGGCAGAGACTGCCTTCGCTAGTGTTCAGCTGGGAAGCTGGGAGAAAGGTTAAAGGACTGCTATCAGGATTTGAATCCAGGTCTCTCGACTCAGTTCAGTGCTCTGTTTCCTACACCGCATTTTCTAGGGATAAAATTGAACTAAAATGGAGGAGGTCCTGGAGAGAGAAAGGACAATGTTAAGTCCTCTTGGAAGAAATGTGCCAACGGCTGGCAATAATACATTCACCCAGAATAACTCCACAGGAGGGCCTTATCCTGCCTCGCCTTGCATATGTTGAAACCAGGGCATGGTTTCTTATAAAAATGCTTACTGTGCAGAAGTTCAGTGAGAGGTAGGGATTCTAAGGGGATAGATAAATCTATGAGCAAGACCAGTGAGTTGGTAAAACACTCAGCTCAGCAGTTCAGAGCCAAAAACAGAAAGGCTTTGTGAGCAGGTAGGTACCTTTATTATGGTAATCAACTCTGGGCCCAAGAAACAATGAGGTCATCAGAGTTCCTGGGATGCTCCAGAAAGGTGGTAGTAGTAGGTGTCCTGGTAGGCACAGAAATCTGTGACCTAGTGTATAGCACTGAGGTGGGGCTACCAACTTCAGGCCTCTCTGCATCCAGGGCCACCAACTTCAGGCCTCTCTGCACCCAAGACTTCGTTAAGTTTTAGCCCACCAGTGAATCAATGTGAATTGATAGGGAAAATGCTGAACTGGAAGAAATACACTAAAAAAACATAAAATTTGAGAACAAAATGGAATTCAGATTATCAAGTTAAAGCCCTCATTTTACAGATTACAGAAAATGAAGCTCAGGGTAGAGAAATGATTTGCTTCAAGGCTACAGAGCTAAGCGGAGTGGCAGATCCAGGAGCCTCCCTGCTTGGTGGTTCTTCTGCCATTAAAAACCAACGAATCAAGAAACCATGGGCAAAACACAGGCACGCCCCAGTTACTGTTACGAGGAAACAGTCTTCGCTCTCTCTTGTGGCACCCTTCCCTCTGCCTGCGGAGTGAGCCATCACTTTGGCTTCTACTCTGTGTTAAGGGGATCGAGGGACATCATGGAAATCTGGACTCTGGCCCTGGCTTTGCTGTGTGTCTTGGGGCAAGTCACTTTACTTTTCTGGGTCTCACATCTCCATAGGCAAAATACTGAGTGTGAAAAAATAATTCTAATGATACACTACCTGGTTTACCCTCTAAACCAGGGATTGGCAAACTAAGGACCAACTCTGGCCCATCACCTGTGTTTGTAAATAAAGTTTTACTGGAACACAGCCACACCCAGTCTTTAATGTACTGTCTAGGGCTGCTTTCATGCTATAATGGCAGAGTTGGGTAGATGCAACAGAGATCACCTTATGCCCCACCAAGTTGAACATATCCACTATCTAGACCTTTACAGAAATGTTTGCTCATCTCCATAAAAGAACATTCTATCTACTACCTCTGAGATACACACACACACACACACACACACACACACACACACACACACGTACACCTACCACATATTAATATATTTCCTGGACCATGTAATGTTGCTGCTTCTGTATTTGCTTTTAGTAGGAAAATATTTCAGACACATAGCTAATGCAGAACCAAATTCAATGAATGATATTTATAGCCCTCTAGGTTTAACAGATATTATTAATATTCAGTCAGATTGTATGTTTGCAAAACACTATGCCATAGGAATCCATATTTATAAAGAATCTTGATTTCTCTTACAATAAGGAAGAAAAGACAGACATGCATACATGCATAGGCATATATGTAAATGACCTGAAAAGTTCAACACTACTGTAGCATGACTGTCCTCACTTGATTTTGGTGTTCCAGTTTCTGATTTTTCATATGAGTAGCAAGGTGTTACTTATGAGATGCATAGTCTAAATTGCAAAACATACATTTTACCAGATATTCAGAAATAAGCATGAGTTTTTAAATCAACTATGTGGTTTAATTTAAAAGTAAAAGTGTAATTTTCAGTTATGAAATTTAGTTATAATTATCTTAAGTGGCAATACTTAGAGGTACTACTTAGACACTAATAAAACAGGGCAGGATTTGAAGAAAAAAAACTGAGGCTGAGTTGAGTACCTTTTTCCATTTCTTTTTAACCTTAAACCACTTGGTGAAATCTCAATTTTAGGAATCAGTCTTAATTAGAATGTCCTTTAATAATCTTTACATATTTCTTTCATTAAGAAAACCAAAATGTTTAAGACTTCTCTGGTCTCCAAGATTTGTACAACTTCATTTTAAGTCAAAGCCACTATAGTCATTTAGTTCCCCCATGACCTGGTCCCTCACATGAAACCAAGAACAGATTTTGGTTTCATCTTCTTCAGCCTTGACAAGGAATAAAAGAGGAATTTCTACCTCTGTCATTCGGCTTCATCAGCATCAATATGTGCCTTCTACAACCCTGTAATATTTCTTCACTGTATGAATTATTTGCCTATTTGAGGCTTTTGTGTGTGTGTGTGTGTGTGTGTGCGTGCATGCATGCACACATGCACAAATATGCACACATACCTGCATTCTAATCCTCTCTCTTGCTTCTTCCAATCAGTAATTGGGCTGGTTATCAAGTGAACACAAATTGGCATCAAGAGCTCACCTTTGAAAAGTCTCCCTTTCCAATATTCCTCTGGTACAGAATTTGGAGTTAAAGATATTTTTGCTAAAGCCAGAAGATTTTTTTTCTTTAAAGACCAGGAAGTCTACTAGGCTAGCACATGGTTAAATAGTCATTGGAATAAATTCTTAAGACAGAGATATGCATTACTTTTATTACAGCTATTTTAGTTGTGCTAATGGCTCCATCGGGCAAGGAGGGGGTGCCGTGGGCTACTCAAAATCTAATGTTTCCATCTGTCTTCCAAGTTCCACCCTGAAGTGGGCATTTGTCTCACGTGTGTGTTCCTCTCTCCAGATTAAGAGGACAATATTTTTAAGCTTTGGGATTTAATGTCTTTGCTGTAGCCTTCAGAAAAACTCTCCCTAAAACCAATGACAGAGCTCCAACTGTATATTAGGCATCCCAGTCTCCACAAGGCAGGAGCCAGAAGAGTGCTGGAAACAGAACCAAGGGGGCTTTGGAATGGTTAATAAGAAAAGATCCTTAAATATATCATAAATATCTATTACCAGGAAGATTAATAATGATAAGAGTGTCCTTTACTTAGTGCAAGACTTTTCTCTCTTGATACTTAACCTACCCAC
Organism: Macaca fascicularis; assembly: GCF_037993035.2. Taxonomy (NCBI): domain Eukaryota; kingdom Metazoa; phylum Chordata; class Mammalia; order Primates; family Cercopithecidae; genus Macaca; species Macaca fascicularis. Next base: position 61,716,358 of record NC_088394.1, on the reverse strand, counting down.
GTAGGTGAGGTTAAGCTATGCACCTTAATGGGGGACTATTAAGACATCTATAATTAAAATGACTTTTCTTTGGAGTGCTCAAGGAAAATTACACTTTTTTTCCTCCTCACAATTGTGAAAACATAATAACAAAATAACTATAGCAAATTTGAAAAGATAATATCCCTAGTAATTCTATGCCCCTCAAAAAGGCATAAAAGCAACAGTTTCAATACAGGGCAGTCATACTTGGGAGCACAAGGACACCTGGAGAATGTATTCAAAATGCAGGTTCCCAGGCCCAACTCACATAAAGTATTTCTTGAGATTTGAGGTCAGGGTCAAAATTATACTTGTTAATAATGCCCCAGATATCTGGATGTTGTTAGAAGACAAAGCTTTGAGAAGCATCGAGATAGAATAGTCCCCCTTAACAGCAGGACACACATTTTAAGACCCCCAGTAGATGCTTGAAACCATGGGTAGTACTGAACCATATCTACACTATGTTTTTTTTCTATACATACATGGCCTAGGAAAAAGTGTAATTTAGAAATTAGGCACAGTAAGAGATTAACACTAACTCATAATAAAATAGAACATGTATAACAATAAGCCAACATCACTACTCTTGCACTTTGGGGCCAATATTAAGTAAAATAGGATTACCTGAACACAAGCACGGTAATATGGTGGCAGTTGGCCTTGTTACCTAGACAGCTCCTACGTGACTCACGGGTGGGAGGCATCTATAGCACGGATATGCTGAGCAGTGGCGTCCATAGCGTGGATGTACTAGACAAAGGACTGATGCACATCCCGGGCAGGACAGAGCAGGACAGCACAAGAGCTCATCACATGACTTAGAATGGTGTGCAAATTAAAACTTATGAATTGTTCATTTCTAGAATTTTCCTAATATTTCCAGACCAAGGTTGACCATGGGTAACTGAAACCAGAGAAAGTGAAATCGAGGACAAGGGGGACTACGGTAGAATGTTCAATTCCAGTTGCTTTTCTAATGCAATACATAGCTGTCAATATTCCAGTTCTATGCTCCAGCTTTTTGTTATCCACTACATATTTATGGACACTACATACATGGTTTTCAGCCTGGTGGAATTTAAGATATCATAATTTAAATCTTGAATCTTCTCTTAGACAAATTTATTCAGATAGATTCTCATAATACCATTGATGAGCCAAAGGGCAAGAACACATTTGTGGCTTCCACTGTGTTGCCATATTGCTTTCTCCTAGTGTTAAGAAATTTATATTTAAATCAGCAGATTAAGAGGGCCCAATATGCACCATAATGTCACCAGTAATGTGTATTTGAATATATTTTTACTTTGTTCTGCTAATTTAGTCAGTGCAAAATGGTATCTCAAGGTGAATTTAATTCACACTTCTTGCATTTCTGGTAAAGATTAATATATTTCTTTGTGTTTCTTTTCTATTTAAAAGTTTCCCAGAGATACAGTTAAATTTCTGAATCTCTCTTTGTGCTTAGGGCAAGAGTTATTGCTTCTTTCTTTATTGTCCAGGCAACTGGTACCTGACAAAGACTGAAACCCAGGGATGGAGGAGAGACTGCAGCTTGATTGAGCATCCAAGGACAGAGCTCTTGGCCAAACTACCTTGTGTCTTGAGGGTCTTAAGGTAAAACTTCTAGGTGGAAGACAAGGAGGAAGAAAGCATTCCAAGTCTGGTTCCCTGGGAAATAAGATTTGCATACAGGAGATTCTTGGGGCTTCCCTCAAGATCAAGACCTGGAGGTGGTGAAGAACTCTGGAGCTGGAAAACAGAGGTGTTTAACAGTTGCCAACTCACCAATGGCCCTGGGGAACTCTATAACTGGGGTGGCTCTTTATTATTGTCCTGTTTTGAGGCAAGGGCCTTTCTTCTCAACTACATGGACCAGTCATTGGAGGCGGCTGCCCCAGGGAAAGGACAGTGAATTTAGGTGAGGCAACTATCTTCAGCTAAAAGCAAATCTTAGCAAGGCACTCAGCTGTGAACTGTCAGCTGCTAATATTATCAGCTGCTGATGGGATGAGAGCCTCAGTCCTGAAGAGTGCATCTCAGTGATACACCACAGCATTCGTTGCAGAAGGAATCTAATGTTTATTGAGGCCTCACAGTTTCTTTAAGGTATGCTCTTTTAGTTATCTACTGATGTGTAACAAACCACTCCAAAGTTGGTTTAAGACAATGACAACAACAAACATTTAAATTCTGTTCATGTTTCTAAAAACTGGGCTGGGCTCAGCTGAACAGTTCTTCTGCAGGTCTTGCTGCTGATCACTTACTGGCTGCATTCATCTGGTGAGACAGCTGTGGGCTGGGCTTAGCTGGGACAGTGGGATGGCTGGGCTTCTGTTGTTCTCTCCAAGGAGTTTCAGGGCCTCTTTCTCTCGATATGACCTTGTCGCCTACAGGCAGCCCCTTCACACCATCTCTCCTGCAAACTAACTGTTTTCCTACATGGAGAATTAGGACCAGGACCCAGCCTAATATTTAGAACAGGGTTTCTCACCTCCATGATGTTGACATTTTGGGCTGCATACTTATTTGTTGGAGGGAGGAGGTGGTAGATACCCAGGCTGTGCATTGTAGAATATTTAGCAATATTCCTGGCCTTCATTCACTGGATGCCAGTAGCACTTCCCTAATTGTGATAATAAAAGTGTGTCTCTCAACACTGCCAAATGTCCCCTTGTGGGGAAAATTATCCCCGTTGAGAATTAGGGCTTTAGAAGGACTTGCACTTTAGCACTCTTAGAAGTTCCACCACATCCTATTAACTAAAGCAAGCCATAGACACAGTCCAGTTTCAAAGCACAAGAATACCAGGATGCACAATTCACTGGGGCCACCAATGTTGCAGACTACCATAGTTCTATGAGGTTAATATTTATATCCCCATATTCTAATGTCAAACTAAGGCTCGTTCTTTCAAGGCCATGCAGAAAGTCACAGGACCAAGATTCAATCCCAGGTCTGCCTGACAGCAAAGTCTATACTGCCCCTGCTACCTTGAGCCACTTACAGCAGGTTCCAAAGGGTTACTTTTAGAAGTGAACTACCCTCAATCTCCTGAAAAAATGTGTTAGAGAAAAGAGAGAGGCTTTGCTCAGGCTTAGTTACGGTTAATAAAGAAAACATTAATCACTTGAAGTGCTATTTTGGAGCTCATGAAACTGAAATGAAGCGCAATATGAAATGTTCATTTATTTCTGAGGGGTTTATTTTGTTAACATTCAATCACTCAATCCTCTTTGCCTTATTTATAAAGTTTGAGGGAAAGAACACTTTTTAAAAAAATATGTAAAGTTCTGTTCTGAATGATATAATAACAGCCTCCTTCTATTAGAGATGCAGAGGTCATAGATCATAGGTGGAGCTGGGACATCGCTCCCCTGCCCACTAGGGCAGTTCTTTTAAGGGAGGTCCACACCAGTGCTGTGTATTATAGCCTCCTGTAGGCTCTTATGAGACTTCAATTTCTGTTGGAGCATGAACTGCCTGGATTTAAAGCTCCTCTCCACTGCTCACTGGCTATATTGCTATTGATGCGTCACTTAAATTTCTGGAGCCTCAGTGTCTTTATCTATAACTTGGGTAAAATGACTCCTACTCTGTGGGATTTGTGTTGAGGAAATGAAATAATGCATGTGCATTTGGTTCCTTCACTGTCCCATCTTGAGAAAGGCAGGATCTGCAGTAGATAATAGATACAACCAAGAGAAGGTCATGGGCCGATTAACTCAAGTCTTCTCTTTGCCAGGCAGGACAACCAGTGTGAGAGTGAAAGGTACCAGAGGGCTGGAGCACATTCTATTACCACCGTGACTTGTGGGTCTTGGGCCACCTCCTCTCCCACACATCAAGGCAGCAGACACATAAAGAGCAAAAGTGAAGCAGAGACAGTGATCCTCCTTCATTCCACTCCCAATCTCCCAGACAGGTGATGGAAATTGGACAGAAAAGAGCAGAAAAGAGCAAAGAAGTCAATTATCATCCACTATTTGGTATAGTCCCACTACTTCCAAAGTGTTTCTCAAAACACAGCCTGTGAGTTCTTCTCCATGTTGTATTTATTACACATTTGTAAAGAAAACTTTTTTATCTGGAATGCTCAGGAACTTGATGTCCTTATTAACCAAATGTTCTATTTAACTGGAAGGCACCAGATATTGCATAGTTTTCAACATTGAAACATGGCAACTGGTTTTTTTAAACAAAATTTTAATCAAACATAACTTAATATTTATCGGAGAATTTGTAAGTCATGGTAGGTTTTTGTATTGTCTCCAAGGCAGAACAAGAAGCATCCCTTTTTCAAGATTTATACAGGTGAACATGTGGATTATTAGAGGTTTCTTACTGATTTAGTAAAAACGACATGGATTTCCTTCATAGTTAAGCAGATCTAGGTTGAGTCCTAGTTTAAACATATGAGCTGTGGGCTGTTAATCTCCACAAGCCTTAGGTTTTTAATCTGTAAATTTGATACAATGGCATTGCTTTAAGGAAGTAATCAGATCATGATTATAAAGCCCTTTGCTCAATGCCTGACTCATAGTTAAGTCAACTTTGTTTTGTCCATTCTCTTCTTTCGGGTTCTACTCCAGCTACATGGAAAATAAACGTGCAGAGAAAGTGTCAGGAAACACTGCAGACCACCTAACTGTTCTCATATAGGAAATGTTGACAGGGCAAGAACATTAAGATACGATAAATTTTGCATTTCTGCAGTGCATACTACACACAGCCATTTCAGCTAATCATCATGGCCATCCTGTGGTTGGGAACACAGGCTTGGAGAGGATGGTTCAGGATGCCAGTCTTACTTGTGAGTAAAATTTTTTATGTGCATGTTTAGTAAAACAGCTGTTTGGATGAAAGATTCTTATAGTTGCAAAGTCAGAGGTGCATTGCCAGTGCTTTGGTTAAAGTTCTTGCAGTTCATCCCCAAATTGCCTTCCTGCAGCGAGTTAGGAAAAGGCATTATAAAGTTCTTGCCTGTGCCTCCTTATGTGGTCCCAGAGATACACACAGTGGCTTTTCTCTGTCATCAGTCATCCTTGGGCATCAACTGTCTATAAGAAATTTTGCCTCAGATACAGAGCCTAATCACTGAACCAGTTTTTATTTGGCTAATTATTTCTCAATGATAGCTAAAGGCTCCATTTTATTTGCTGGCCCATCGTTTGTCTAATTATTAATGTCCCTCAAATTCAATTAGGTCAACTGATGACAGGTCTTGGCTCAGACAGGTGGACTCACCAGTGGGGACCCTCTTGCCTGTGTCTCAGCCACCTGAAGGGTTTTTCCATGACAATTTGCTCAAGCAAGATGGGGTCAGCTGTCCAGGGAGCACTCGGGAAGCAAAAGGTTGTCTTGAAGTGTGAACAGAAAAGCTCAATGGGCATCAGTGATGCAAGAAAGCTCTGGCAAAAGCAAATAGGGTCATGCCAGGCAGCACTGGGGGTAGCTCCCCCAAATCCCGGAAAAGCTGCAAAGTAAAGGTTCGCAAGACATGTGGTTTCTTAAGAGCCAAAAATGGAGAGGGCTTTTCTTTTGAAAGACCTGCTCCAGCAGAGCCTGCTGTGTTTTTACTTGCTCTGCATGAGATGCTTCCTGTTGGGTGTACTTGCCCAGGTACCAGGATAGTGTGAGGGCTGAGGGCAGCACTGTTCCCACAGCTCTGAAAGGGAAGAGGCGAAGAGGCCAGGGGAAAACAGTCTATGTCCTGCCAGGTTAAACACAACTTCTTGCAGTCAAGCTGGACAGCAGAAAAACAGGGAGAAGTGGGATTTTCTATCTGCTGGGTTGGTCTGCAGTCCCCCACACATTCAAGACGAGGCAGCGGTGGAAGGAGGGTGCATGGACTCATCATCCAGTGTCCGTGGTTCAGTTTCACCTCTGCCTCCTATCCGTTGTGTGATCTTGGGTCCCCGTTTTATCAAAGTGAAATGAGAATAAGACTACTGACCTCGTATGGTGGCTGTGAAGATAAACGGAACAATATACAAATAGGGTACACAATGGTACTTCGTAAACTGTTCTTTCCCCTTCTCTCTAACTTCCTTCTTTTGGTTCCAAAGCCTTATCCAACTGTGACTGACTCCTCACTAAAATACCAGCCCCCTTTCTCCCTAGAAACAGAACCCTGACTTAATTTGGAGGCTGCCATGAGCCCAGCTGAACAATGACATCTATCAGCCTGCCTTGCAGAAAGGGGCGGCCAATGAGACATAAGTAGAAGGTACTGAGTGGGGTTTGGGAGGAAGCATCTTCCGTTTCTTGCCGCCTCTTCTCCTATCCAAGAACCATGCCTAAGCTCAGATGGAGCTGGCACAAGCGTAGTGCCAGGAAGATGTTTGCTGCCTAAATAACCTGAAAAATAAAAATAGAAACAATGAACACTTATGGGCTTGAACATTGCCTGTCAATACACTAAGGCCTTTATTTGTTTTATTTAATTCAATCCTACGAAATTTTGTTTTACTAGTATTAATTTCTATTTAAAAATTAGGAACCTATGGTACAAAGTACATGAATAAATATACGTAGGCATGAGTGAATGAGTCAGTGCATGAACAACAGGGCCCATTGGAATTCAAGGAGAATTAGGGGTAAAGGGTAGGGATATTGGTTTTCTATTACTACTATGCCAAATTACGCTAAACTTGGTAGCTTCAAATAACACAAATGTATCATCTTACAGTTCAACAAGTTAGAAGCTCAACATGGGTCTCACTGGGCTAAAATCAAGGTATCAGAAGGGCTGGGTTTTTTTCTGGAGGCTGTAAGGGAGAATTTGTTTCCTTGTCTTTTCCAGCTTCTAGAGGCCACCCACGTTCCATTCCTCCACTCATGACCCCTTCCTCCATCTTCACAGCAGCAAGGTCAGGTCAGGTCTTTCTCATGCTGCTTTACTACCCAGTGTCTCTGATCTCTTCCCCTTTGAAGGACCCTGAGATTACACTGGGCCCACCCAAATAATTCGGGATAACCTCCCTTTCTTAAGGGCAGCTGATTAGCAGCCTTAATTCCATCCACAATTTTTATCTTCCTTTCGCCATGAGAGGTAAGGGATTTGCAAGTTCCAGAGATTCAGACGTGGACGTCTTAGGGGGCCATTATTCCATCCACCACTGTATGTTTCTGCAGAAGCTTCTTTGTTATTTATGAAAACATTTTTACAACAGGAGCAGTTTCAGCATGACCCTCACTCCATGGCAGGGTGTCAGATCTCAGTTCAAAGGTTACAGGATGGTGGGATGTTGCATGCACAGGATGCTGTGGCCACAGCATCTCATGCTGTCATCCTCTCCAGAGGACTCCCAGGCATCCCTCTGGGGGAAGGAGGCAGGTAACACTGGCCAGTCATACACAGGGGCTATCTGAGGGCTCTGGAACGTTCCTTATCTTATTCATTGGCCTTTGGCCATGTGGAATTGATTTTCAGACATTTCAGAAGAAAGAGGGAGGAGAGCTTTCCTCCCTCTTGAACCAGGGCCAGTCTTCACATTCACTTTACCACTGCAGGTCTTTAATTAGACATGAAATTCAGGTTTTAAGTAGGAAACTGATGTCCTGAAAGGGAGAGCAACTAGTCCCAGGTGACTCAGCTACTAATTGACAAAGCAGAAAACTGGAGTCTGGGACTTTCTACCCCGCTGACCCTGAGCAAGTCTGACTGTGAGCCCACCAGTGCCCATGACCAGACCCCTCTCTGAATCAGCGCCTTTCATGCCAAAACAACCTCTTCATGCCCTTACAGATGTTTATATCCTTTTTCTCTATCAAAACCCATGCTGCCCCTAGGAAGTACTTCTCCTGCCTCCCCGAGGAGCCCATTTGACTTCTTGTCCTTCCTCTTGTGCAGGTCAGTCTTGGTCATTTCATGTCAACTGGTATTTCTATTTTGTCCATGATGCGTCTCTCTCACTTGACCTTGAGCTCCCGAAGGACAATTCCATCTCAATTATCCTTTACTTTTCCATTGCCACTTCCGCTCCTTCCAGAATATCTTTCCCACTATAGAGCAGCGCTAAATCTTTGCTACTTAGATGCTTTGAGTTGATCCTACTTTAAAAATTTGTTCCTTTTCACATTTCACCTTAGTGCAGCAGCCCCAAAGAAAATCAGCTACCTTTCCTCCAATACAGCCATGATTTTTAAAAATTATTGTCATCTTTAGGATCCACTCTGTTCCTACTCAAGTTTCTATCCAGGAATGTTTTGCAAGAAATGCCTCACTACTCTTCCATTAAAAAACAGAAGACAAATTAGTTGGTCCTTGAGCCATCACTGGTGTTTCTGCAAGGTGAACCACTCAAGGTAGCAAAAAAGCAAAGCACATTCGTGAGGCTGAAAGGTGATATCCTCCTCCCCACAAGGCTCTGCCCACTGAAAACTCAAGGAGCAGATGGAGCTTTTATGCCTAGCTGAGCATTGCTAAACACCATTGTTTGAACAGAAACAGAGGTCAAATCTTAGAGATAAACAGGTAATACAATTAATCCCTTTTCACTTCCATCTTCCTCCTGCCTAGCACACTGAAAACAAACTTTGCTCATTCTTTCCAGGGTCTTGAGTGGTGCCACGGGTTACCATGCTGCCTGTGGAGCTCTCTAGATAAAAGGCCCATGTGTCCGTTTTGTGGATGGAAAGACTGAGAACAGACAAGGCACATGTTTCCAGAGTTGCTGGGGTGGCAGGAACACCCCGTCACATCTGCATTTCTCCATTTTCAGTACAGCTAAACAAAGAGGATCAGACACCTGTGAACCGATGAGCACAGAACTAATCTAAAGGACTTTGCCCAGACCTACAATGACTTTGGGAAGCTGCACTTAGTACCTACATTATACTAAGAACCAAACTGGGTACTTTCACATTTCATTTAATCTTCACAACAACTTTGTGTAGTACACATGTCACTTTGTAGCTGACAAATCTCAGACTCAAGGAAATAAAACTTGCCCAAGGCCCCTCCATGTAAAAAGTAATAAAACAAAAAATTAAATAGTTTATTCATTCATTTTGATTCACTCTTCAACAGATATTTATTATAAAATGACCTGGTGCCAGGCACTGTGCCCATAAACAAAGCAGGCCACTAGAAGAAGCCAGTGTTCCTGCAGGGCTGGGCTTTGATCTGAAGATAGCCTGGTGTGTCCTAACCAGACACAACATACTGCGTAGCTGGGGCTGGGTCCAAGGAGGAACCTATGCCCTGGAAAAATCTGTCTCATCTTGGCATTATCCTCTTTCCAAGGGTGAAGGTAATTACAGGATTACTAAATGCAATTTTGCAACAAGACCCTTCATTTCTCCCAAACCTGACAGAAATGCCCCAGCAGAGCACACTAACTCACAGTCACTTCTTTGGCAGCAGTACTAGACCAGAGCAGGGATGGCCAAAAGTCAGTTGGGCATGTTGGGTAGACACTGGACTTACAGTATAATTCTAGGGTTCAAGTACTTACCCTGACACTCTCTGGCTTTACAGAGGTTATGTCACCTCTCAAACACTTCATTTCCATAAAGTCAAATAGTAATTCCTTTCTTGCACGCTTAGGGTGAAAACTAGAGGAAATGACATATCTGGCACAGAGCAGGTACTTTTTAAGACAAATGAGAAAAAAGATCCACCAGGCTGGCCAGACACTGTGGGAAGTTTGCAGAGACAGAAGAAAGCAGTGTGTGCACTTGGGGGAGAAACCAGGAGAGACCTCAGGAGAGCCTCGACCTCAACCAGGAGAAAGCACCTAGGTTCCAGCTGTGGGTCACTTGGTTTATACCATTTGCTAGGAAGAGTGGATGGAGCTCCTTGAAAGCTCCTGCCTGTCCTAGGCAAGCCCACTCAGGCTAGGACCATTTTAGACATACCCATATTTAGAAATCTTTTCCTGGAACTTCTGGACCAGTTTTGCAAAAAGACAATGATACCCAAAGCCCCAGAATACAACTAAAAGTGTTGTACAGAGATAGATGGTGGACAAGTCATGGGTCAGCCTAGGAGAGAACTATGGTCGTTGATGTTTGGGACATTCTTTGAGGTGTTCTGGGGTTTGAAGACCAGTATCCTCTCTCTCTTTGGGAGAGAAAGGAGGAGGAATCCCCAGTGAGAGGTGAGTTTGCCCAATTCTAAACAAGATCTCCTCCTTTCCCCATATTGTGTTTTGTCCCCATGGGACGCAGCAAGCATCAGAACCACCCACACATGATTTTAGACATAGGGAGAAACCAGGCCTGGAACACACAGTTAAAAATGCTGTCATGCTAGCCATAGCCCAAAGAACTTACACAGCAGCAAAGAGCAGGATTCTCTATGAGATCTCTTTGTCTTGAGCCCCACCTCTTCCTCCCTGCTCGCCCCTTTGAGCCTTTGCTTTTGTTATTCCTTCGTTGAGAAATGTCCTCCCGCTTTTTTGTTTTCTAAAAAATTCCTACTCACCTTTTAAAATCACTTTGTGCCATCTCCCCATGGAGCATCCTCCATCTCTCCAGGCCAATGCATAGATGGACAATGACAGAAAAGCCATTATCCCTTCAGATCCCATAAGTCCATGTCTCCCTTCTCTGTGCACCTGCAGCTGCAGGCTCTTGTCTATAAGAGGACACTCACAAACTCACACAAGGCAAATTCTTTTAGGGCATGGATGGGAATACTTAGTGCTATATGATAGGGCCCAGCTCCGTAACAAGCATATAGTAGGTACTTAATAGTTAAATGAATCTGTTGGGCAAGAACACTCCTGCATGGGAGGCAAACCCAGGAGCGAGCTCAGACCTCCTGACTTCTAGTTCAGCATCCTCACTTGTCAGTCTGGTCCAGAGTGGACCAAAAATTAAGGCCTTATTCTTTGTTTTTTTCATCAAGGTCCAATTTTTTTCCAGATATAGTCCTAAGAATCAGAATTACCAAAAAAATAAATAAGTAAATACAGTCAGGCATGCTCAGCTACTCAGGAGGCTGAGGTGGAAGAATTCCTTGAGCACCAAGTTTGAGGTTACAGTGAGCTATGGTCATACCACTGCACTCCAGTCAGGGTGACAGAGTGAGACTCTGTCTCTAAATAATAATAATAATAATAATAATAGATAGATAGACAGATACATAGATAAATTCAAACTAACAACATGACCATGTTGGGGAACAAGTAACTCAGGACGGCATCCCTTTTGGCCCTCAACCCCAAGAACATCCAAGCAAGGTGGGACCTTATGGGTCATCTCATCCTCCTCCTCCACTGCCTCCAAAACCCCTGGTTAAGCGAGGACAGGGAAGGGCATCCACTCAGCTGAGTTCTTCCGGGGACAGCATGCTCATCACCTGCTTCCTAAGCATCCCCTTGACTTTAGTAATAATAAGAATTATTGATGTGTTTTCAGCTCTTGTCACGTGCCTCCTGTGCCACAAATATCTACCTTAGCTCTTTGACAAAACAACTTTTGAAAGTCAGGTGTGACCATTCTCACTTTCCTAGATGTGGAAACTGAAGTCAAGAGGTGTTTATAATTTTATCTGATTGCAGACCTCAGACAACCAGGCCACAAAATAAGGTCCCGGTAGTTCCAAAGCCGTTGTGTTTCATCGCCATGGCTCACCATGACATAAGAAATGGATATATTTAGTCTCTGCCCCTGTTTCCTGGAACACAGCTCCTAAGTTTCTTGAGATCTCCAAAGTGATATGTGTCTTTTTATATGCCAGTGACATGACAGTGGCTGGGGGCTCCTGGATAGTCTCAGGATTCTGGGCTGGTTGTCAGGGGAACCAACCAAGTCATTACACGGTTGGAATTTTCAGCTCCAGCCTCTCCCATTCAGCCTCCTGGGAGGAGAGAGAAGGAGCTAAAGATTGAGTTGATCACCAATAACCAATGATTTCATTAATCATCATGGCTCACACAGATGGTACAAACACAGGCAGAAGAGGCCAGGACAAGCTGGTTTCCCCACTGACAGCCTCTACCAAGCTCAGCAGTTGCCTGGACTGCGCAGTAACACTTATGCTGGATTCTGTGTGGCTGAGGCTGCTAGCCGACTTCCTGCACCAGCCAGGCCTGGGTAGCCTCAGACCCTTTTCTGGACAGCTCTGAGGGATGTCAGCTTGCGCCCTCCCCTGCCTTACGCTCAGGCCCAGGCTTGGTGACACATGTCCATTACCACCTGCCTCTGCCTGAGCTACCATTAGTGTCTAAAATATTGTCAGATCCAGCATAAGCCATGACAGGCTACAATTAATTAATTAATCAGTTATACTCTATCAGCAACTGCAGACCAGAAATGTTAAATAAACAAATTAAAGGCTGTGTTTCACTAAAGCTCAGCCCAATGAAATAATAATGAGGCAAAGTTAACTGCTCTGAACAGAGAAAGGAAGAGTATTATAAGGAAATATACCAGCGCAGTAATATCCTTTAAAAATACAGAGGGTATACTGCTGCAAAAGCAGCTATGACTGTCCCATGCTCTGCTCAGGGAAGGTGGTAGGAATGCAGCAGGTGCTGCAGAAAGAGCAGGGCTCTGTAGACAAAAGTGGACTTGAAGCCCAGCTTCACTGCTTATCAGCAAAAATCCATCCCAGCTTTGCCACTTATCAGTAACTCCCTTCACTGCTTTGAGCCTCAGTTACCTAACTTATTAAAAGGAAGAGGAGGAGAATACTATCAGTAATTGTTTGGATTTTTTTTTTTTTTTTTTTGCCAGAGCCCAAGGGCACTTTTTCAGACACACTATTAGGACTGGGCCAGAGTCTTTCTCAGGTTGCAACAGGGTAGTTCTGGGGCCAGACACAGTGGCTCACGCCTAATCCCAGCACTTTCGGAGACTGAGGCAGGAGGATGGCTTGAGCCCAAGAGTTCAAGACCAGCCTGGGCAACCTAGGGAGACCCCATCTCTACAAAAATAAAAAAAATTAGCCAGGCATGTTGGCCTGCACCTGTAGTCTCAGCCACTGAGGAGGATGAGGTGGGAGGGTCGTTTGAGCCCAGGAGGTCAAGGCTGCAGTGAGCTGTGATTGCACCACTGCACCCCAGCATGGGAAGCACAGTGAGACTCTGTTAAAAAAGAAAAGAAAGAAAAGAAAAGAGAGAGAAAGAGAGAATGAGAGGGAGGAAAGGAAAGGAAAGGAAAGGAAACAAGCCAAGAGCTCTGGAATCTTTGAGAAAATGGGTCCATCATTATTGCAGGATCTGTGGTTACTCATCTAGGAATTGCTATCTGGGCAGTTTTCCAGCATTCTTGTTGGATGATAACGTTCTTTCCCAAGGCTTTATCCATATAGATCAGCATCTGTGGGACCATGATAGAAGGTTAGCTATTTTTCTTCTAAGGCCTTCTGTTTAGAACCTGACTGTGGCCCCCAAGGAAGGCACCCTCACTTTTACCTGGGGCAGCAGCATCTTAATCCTCTGCTAATGATACCATCATGCTGGCATCTTGTGGGATTTTTTTTCCCCCCCTACATTGAAGCCTCCAGTCCCTGTTCTGGCATAAACAGGCAGACAGGGATTCTGAAAGCCAAGGAGAAAAGATCCCAGAGAATGTTCTGGAAGTTGGAGAAGAGGAAGCCAGAGGGCAAGAGCTACACCATGGGTCGGTGACAGAGGCAGTCCCACACTTCCCTCCACCCGCCACAGTGTGGCTTTGAGGGGTCAAAGGGAGGATTCCAGTCCTGCTCAAACCAAGGAAATGGTCATTATCTTAGGGCATTGCTTCCAATTAAGGTCCTTCTAAGGGTGATGGGTTTTCCCTGCCAGATACAGGTAGAGAATTTAGGTGACAAATGGTTTGTATTATTCTGCTGACACCCTTTTTATCTTCCCAGTAATTCCGGAAGATCATAGCACTCTATAAGGTCAATGGATAGCTGTGGGCTGGTATTTGTGTGACCCACAAGGGTCTCCTGGAATTCTACCCCTCACACATATCTTTACAGCTGGGACCTGGATGCTGAACTTGGTTATGCCCAAAGATAACTAGTAGTAAAACTACTAAACTACTAATAACACTAATGATAGGCCGGGCATGGTGGGCCACGCCTGCAGTCCCAACACTTTGGGAGGTCAAGCCTGGTGGATCACTTGAGGTCAGGAGTTCGAGATCAGCTTAGCCAACATGGTGAAACCCCGTCTCTATGAAAAATACAGAAATTAGCCAAGCGTGGTGGTGGGTACCTGTAATCCCAGCTAATCAGAGGCTGAAGAAGGAGAATTGCTTGAAACTGGGAGGTAGAGGTTGCAATGAGCAAAGATGGAGCCAGTGCACTCCAGCCTGGGTAACAGAGTGACACTCTGTCTCAAAACAAAACAAAACAAACAAAAAAACTAATGATAGCGGTGGCACCATTTATTCATGACTTACCTTGTGCCAGGCCCTCTGCTAAGTGCTTTACATGCATTAATTCAGGGATTAGCAAACGAAGGCCACTGGTTATCTAAAGTGTTATTGGTACAGCCACACCCATTCATGTGTGTGTTGGCTATGGCTGCTTTAGCACTACAATGGCAGAGTTGAATGATTAAGACTGAGCACATATAGCCCACAAAGCCTAAAATATTTCCTCTCTAGCCTTTTTGAGAAAATTTTTGCCAACCTATGAATTAAAATTATTGCATTCTTACTCAAGCACAGTAACCTGGGGATCATTGTGACCATTTTATATAAAAATAAACTGGGATTTGGAAAGATTAAATACTTGGCCCAATGAGACATAGTTTATAAGTGGCAGAGCTGGGGACTGAAACCTTGGGCATCAGAGTTCAAGTCTGGGAATCCTAGGATCTATCCACACCTTATTTTGAAAGTGAATCAGAAATGACCAACATATTGGCATGAACTTGCTAAGGCCTCAGAAGCCCTGGCCCACAGGAGTGTTAGGAGATTGGGGGCCACTGATCAATTGCAATAACCAAAGCCCCAGAGCCTAGGAAGGACAAGAGTGTTACAGGTATTACTCTGACTCTGGAAAGGAGTCGGGCCACTTCCTTTCCCAATCTCTGTGAATGCTGAGGGGTTGGTACCTGCAGGATTGATAATATGATTCCGCATCATACAGAACAATTTGTTACCTCACATCATGAACGTTGCAGGCCTTATACCCGTGCATGGTGTGTAGCATATACTTAAACTTATTTGCAAAGGTCACCCTCTCTTTTTTAAGTCTCTTTTCCACACTGAGTGGAGAATAAATGGGAAAACAACCTGTCATAGTCCTACAACTTCGTAATTTCAAAAGTGCATTAGGAGCTGAGTAGTCAACCTCTCTTTGGGACCCTCATCCTCCCAGGACCATCCTCCTGCCTGGTTCTCTTGGACCCCAGGTTAAGCATCCCTGCCTGCTTCCAGGGCTCTTCATAGGATAAGGTGGCCACACTCCTTGGGTCCAGGGATTTCCTATTCTGGCTGGCTTCAAAGTTTGCCAAGGCGAGGCACAGTAGCTCATGACTGTAATCCCATCACATTGAGAGGCTGACGCAGGAGGATTGCTTGAGTCCAAGAGTTCCAGACCAGCCTGAGCAACATAGTGACACCCTCATCTCTACAAACAATTTTTTTTAATTAGCCAGGCATAGTGGTGTGTGCCTATAGTCCCAGCTACTCAGAAGGCTGAGGTAGCAGGATAGTTTGAGCCTGAGAGTTCGAGGCTGCCATGAGCCATGGTTGCACCACAGTATTCAGCCTGAGAAACAGAGTAAGAGCCTGTCTAAAAAAAGAAAAGAAAAAAACTTGCTCATTTGTCTGCAAATACAGATGACCCAGCCCATCCCAAAGAGTACGCTGTGCCAGGTCTGAGGTGGAGCTCAGGATCTGTTAAAGTCCCACAGGACCAGTGGGCCTGAGGACTGGTGCTCTGTCTGGTCCCATATGTCTCAGCTAAGTTCTTGATATGCTTGCAAACCCTAGTTTACCTGGAGGGTCTGCTCCATGTTGTCGGTATCCTCCTTACAAAAAAAAAAGAAGTCAAAGGCATGTCACAGCCCCAGGGCTGTGAAGGCTTCTGATTAGAAATTTCCTCCAGTCAAAAATCACGGCTGAGCAGGTTGGTTGCACAGGTATTCATTAACATAATGAAAACCTGACATTAAAAGGATAACCTCACAGTCTAAGAGGTTTGCCAGAATATCTCTCAGTCTGTTCAAATTGTCATTATTTAACTCCTATATCTACAACAATTTCAGTAAAACTGATAATGATATTTAAATGGGAGATGAAGTTGGATTTTCATTATTGCAAAGAAATAGGATTTGGAAACCTGGTGATGGAATGCACAGCAAATTTCTGTCAAAAACAAAAAAAAAGAGAGAAACTTAAAGCTTGAATGATGATACAAAGCTTGCAGTTTTATCTAGGTGAAAATTCAGGTCCTGCCATCTTCTAAATATCACTATCTTGGGCAAATCCTGTAATGTCCCTAATCCCAGTATCTTCTTTAATAAAACGAGGATATTAATACCCTCTTTTCCCCACTCCAGAGTGATGGGAGAACAAAATATTTATGCAAGTTGCTTGGAACATGGATGGTCCTCAATGAACACTTTCTTGGAACAAGATTATTTCTTCTGTTGAGAAGTTTGCAGCCTGGTAGGAGGGAAAATTCACACACAGAAATTATGATCAAAGGGGGTAAAACAGGAGGGTAGGTAGGAAGGTCAACAGAAGAAAACAGGCAAAAAAGGAAGAGTTCAGGAAGAAGGAAGTATGCAATCTTGGTCTTGGAGGGTGGATATAGTAGGAGGGTGCAACATTTAAGAGAGTCAAGGCAAGCCTAGTTGAAGAATGGCAGAGTTGCACACACTGGTCAGCTGCACAAGCCCTGAGGTTTCAGCCGTAAATGAGGAAACTCTCTGCTGATGGAGCAAGAAACTCAGGGTGCATTTATTTTCCAACCAGGATAAACAGCAGCATCCTACCCAAAGCGGGAAGAGGCTTTATCTCCAAGACCAGCTGGGAACTGAATAACTCAGTTATTTATGCCTTCTCTGCAACCAGCCACGGGGAGGGGCACTCCAAAGCCTAAAGCTGCTGTGGCCTTCTCTTAGGAGGCAAAGAGAGCCAGGATAAGGAGGCTTGGAGAGCCAGAAAACAATGAGTACAGCCCAGGCAAATGGGAGTTTCACCAACACCAGAAAATACTCAGCAAGTAGAGAAAACCCGAGCCAGCCCATCAGTCTGACGCATAAGGCCTTCTATTTTTATACAACATACACTATTTTTATCTCCTTATAGAAAGGGAAACTCAAGGGGTGTGGAGAATGGGTTTTTCTAGAGTTTGGGGTTGTGCAACATTTTCTAAGATGAGTTGCCTCAGCCTTTGCATAAAAATGCCGTCTGTTCCTTTGTAAGAAATGGCCCCTGTTGCCCAGCAAGGAGGCTGTGACCAGCAATGCCGTTGGCCCAGTATTCCAAAACTGTGGCCAGTAGATCCTGAGAAGTCTCTGAGGTCAAAATGCTTTGAAAAAGGCTGAGCAAAACTTTATTTGCAGCTGTGGGACTTAAGAGAGGTTGAGATGCTGACACGCAATCTACAGAGGAGAAAAGAGAATGAAGTGCTTCCCAGGCTCATGTCACCATACCTAACACTTGCCTTCCCAACACACACACACACACACACACACACACACACACACACACACACACACACACACACACACACACACACACACACACACACACACACACACACACACACACACACACACACACACACACACACACACACACACACACCCTTTTTCCCCTAGGAAGCCCTCTGAACAGCTGCTACTGGCAATCCATGGAGTAATTTAGGATGGAATGGAGATTGCACTATAACAGCCATCCCGACTAGGTATGCACAACCGTGCTCAGGTGACAGAATGAGCTTTCAGTCTGTCTCCTCTAATCACTCTGCTCTTGGCTGATTGGATGCTCCTGGAGAACCAATATTCACCACTGCCTCCCACGTGCCTAGCACTGTGCTTCCTTATTTAATTTAGTGCTCATGGCATTCATTCCCACGTCAGCTGTAGGAGGTAGTTATCATCAATGCCATTGTATTAAGAAGAAGCTAAGGCAGCACAGGGAAAGTGAGACTCCTGCTCAAAGGACCTGCAGCTGTGAAAGGAAGAGCTGGGATTTGAATCACATCTTCCTACCTTAGGGTGGGTATTTCAGCCCCATGACAGGGAGAGACCCAGGGATAAAGGTTCATGGTTTCCATGCAGTTAAGGAGAACAGAAAACATGGGTGCAAAAGGTGGGGTCTTTGTAACACAAAAGCCAGAACTCAAACCACAGAGCCACTGTCTGCCTGCCCACCTGCTGACAGGATGCAAGCAGATCACGCAGGCTTGGGGCAGGTGGAGTCTGCAGAGCCAGTGGGTTCTGCATCCTATAGCTGTATCCTTGGTGCATGTAACTGCCCCACTGGATCTGAGGCCTGCAGGTGATCTCCAGTAGGCTCCTGGCTTAATTTGAGTGATCAGATAATTCTTCATTTCCGCAAATTTAAAACAAGGAAAGTTGAATCATTCACAGACTCATCAACAGAACAGAAGGAAGTGTTCGGTTTATTTTTCCTTAATGTCATAATTTTATCTCCTGCTCCCTCCTTTGTTTCTGACTTTGGGACTAAACTCCGGAACCTTTTATCCTGGAAATGACTGAGACAGAGGGAGTGGGGGTGACAGGCTGAGCTGTTCAGCGCTGTCATCATCTCTGACTCCTCCCTCCCTGTGTCTCCACCACCTTGCACCTCTTTTCCTGAGCCAAGCATCAAGTCCTGATGCCTCTACCAGCTGCTTCTCGGTGTGGGTCAAGTTCCTGATCTCTCGAATCCTCAAGATCCCCACATGGCACTGGAGGCAGCATAATGGCTTCCCAAAGATGTCCACATTTTAAATCTCAAAAATTGTGAATATGTCACCTTCCATGTCAAAAGGGACTCTGGAAATGTGATTAAGCATCCGGAGATTATGCTGGATTATCTGGGTGGGCTCCATGTGATCACAAAGGAGTGGGGAAGAAACCCAGATGGATGGCCACACATGAGTTCTCAGCCCTAAATTGCTGGCGTTGAGGGTGGAGAGGAAGGGGCCATGAGCCAAGGAATGTGGGTGGCCTCTAGAAGCTGGAAGAGGCAAGGAAACAGATTCTCCTATAGAAGCTCTGGAAGGAACCAGCCCTAGTGACACCTTGATGTTGGCCCAATGAGACCCATGTCAGACTTCTCACCTACAGAACTGTATCATAAACCTGTGTTGTTTGAAGCCACTCCTTTTGTGGTATGTTGTTTCAGCAGCAGTAGAAAACTAACACACTTGGATATAGAGGGGGTGGAGTTTATCACCTCTCAGGTTCCCTTCAGTTAGAAAAAGTCCAGTGATCTCCAATTATTGGAATGGCATCTATGCTACAAGAGCATCCAACAGTAACTGTACTTCCAGGACTCTCTGCCAGTCATAACATCTTCCATCAGGAGATTATGACAGAGGCCTGACAGAGGCCACAACCACTAGAAGGTGGCCCATCTGCTGGCCTGGGTCTAGGGTCACAGCAAACTAGATGAGCATTGCTCAAAAACAATATTTTTAAAACAAATACTTGCTGAGCACCTACCTACTGTCCAGTGTTTTGTTAGGCAATTTTGCAAGTGTTATTTCATTATTACATTCATATCCTAAAGAGATACCCAATTATTTTTATTCTCATGTTACATCGGAAGAATAAAAGAAAGACAGTTTAAGCACCTTGCCTAGAGTCACACAGGTAGCAAATGGCACAACTTGAACTTGAACCAAGAAGGTACCATCTATGAACCAAGGAAACAGGCCCTCACCAGACACTGAGTCTGCCAGTGCCTTGATGTTGGACTTACCAGACTCCAGAACCCTGAGAAATAAATGTATGTTGTTTATAAGCCACCCAGTGTATGGCATTTTGTTACAGCAGTTGGAATGGACTAAGACAATGGCCCTCTACAAGCTAAGTTTAGAACAGATCCTTCCCTCACAACCCTCAGAAGGAATCAAGCCTGTGGACAATTTGATTTGGACTTCCAGCTTCCGGCTCTGTGGGGCAATTACTTTCCATTGTTTAAGCCACTGAGTCTATGGGGCTCCTTTATGGCATCTCCAGCAAACTAATACAAGGGACAAAGTGGCAAGGGAAAAGGTGGACAGACTTGGTAGAAGGACAACAGCTTCAAAAGGAGGAGCTTCTCCGACGTAGTCAGAGAGGACCTTTGAAGATCCTCAGAAGTGGATGGACACAGAGGCAGAGAAGGAACAGATAAACAGACGAAATCCTCATTGCCAGATAAAGGAGCTTCTGCCCCATGAGAGGTGGTTCAGGGAAGGCCTGGCATAAAATCCGCATTATGCCCTGCGATGGGTTCAGCCCCCAGGGAGCACACAGGCTAGCGGGAACCACCAAGTCACTTCACTTACTCACACCTGTGGTTATTTACAAATTCACCATGTGTCTCTATTACTCCTTGCCTGTCTCCCCTCAGTTACCCTGTGTTTAAATGTGACCAGGAGAGCTATAGTCATGGACCATTTAAGAATGACTCCCCCTGGTCCTCTCATTTACCATAACTTAAAAAAAATTTTTTTTTAGGGGGCCGAGCACGGTGGTTCACACCTTTAATCCCAGCACTTTGGGAGGCTGAGACAGGAGGATCACCTGCGGTCAGGAGTTCGAGACCAGCCTGGGCAACATGGCAATACACCATCTCTACTAAAAATACAAAAATTAGCCAGGTGTGGTGGCGGGCACCTGTAATCCCAGCTACTCAGGAGGCTAAGGCAGGAGAATCGCTTGAACCCAGGAGGCAGAGGTTGCAGTGAGCTGAGATTGTGCCACTACACTCCAGCCTGAGTGACAGAGTGAGACTCTGTCTCAAAACAAAAAAGATTTATGGGGTTCAAGTGCAGATTTCTCACATGCATATACTGCATAGTGGTGGAGTCTGGGCTGTACTAGTGTAGCCATCGCCCACATAGTGAGCATTGTACCCAATAGCTAGTTTTTCAGCCCTTATCCCCTTTACCCCCTCCCACCTTTTGCTGTGTCCAGAGTCTGTTATTCCACTCTGTATGTCCACATGTGCCCTTTGTTTAGTTCCCACTTATAAGTGAAAACATGCAGTATTTGACTTTCTGTTTCTGAATTATTTCACTTAGGGTAATGGCCTACAAAGACTTTTTTATAGCAAAATTGCTTTGGGTGTTGTTACAGGTTGGGTCTCTGGGAAGCAGACTCTGAGACAGAGATTAATAAGCTTATGAGGGTGTTCTCTTGGGATCAACACCCATAGAAGGGAAGGGAAGGAGGCAGGAGAGGGCAGAGGGAGAAGCTGAGGTGCAGTGTGGCCTCCATGGAAGCCTGAGCCAACTCCATGGGGAATTCGTGAGACAGAATGACGCATCACAGCTGTCTGAGTTGGAGTGAGAGGGACAGACCTTTAGACCCCCACAGTGATCAGCCACAATGTGACCACCCTAGGAAGAGGGTGAGACTTGATGAGGGAGCTCTCTTCAGCCAAGGAAATCCCTGCAGCAGGGAGGAGTCTGGGTGGTGGATCAGGGCCCACCATGGATGTACAAAATTTAGGTTGTGCAGGTTTTTCAAGAACCTACCCCTCAATTATGTCAAAGAGTGCCTAGGCTCACCAGGAAGCTGCCAACTCCAATCTGCTGTTTACACCTGCTCCCCTGCTGCTGTACCAGGTGCCTTTGATGGAGTCCTCAGTCATCCATTCTCTCTTGACCCTGTGCTCAGAGACCTGATTAGTTTAGCTGAAGGAGCTAGCGTTCCATTCTACATCAGATGCACGGGTGCTTTCAGAACCTCTACTTATCTGTTTGATTTCCCAAAGTATTAGAATCCCAGGAGTTGATGGGGGAGATAGACGGATGTGGTAATCTGAATGCGATCTGAGCTTTCTTCCCCCAGAGTCAGGTTTCCATGGTGAGAAGCATCTGCAGCCACACCTCTGTGCTGAATCCATTTCACAGCGATGCCACTGTGCAGAGCAAAGATATGCGTGAGGTAGCAGCTGCAGGCACCTCTGTGGCCCCACCACATGACTCTCAGTAACAGGGCACACCTGAGCTCAGAGCGCCTCACCTCTGGTCTTCAGAATAAGCCTCCAGCCCAGAAGGGATGGGAGCCCTCTGCTTGGGGGTCTCTCAATAGCAGCAGTCCTGCTGAAGCGGGCATAGCTAGGCACAGAACATAAGTCCCTTAATTAGTATTTAGTGGCATAGACATCCACTCTGTGTCCAGTGCAACTCTGATCCAGGGCGCACGAGTCCTTGTTTCAAGGTCAGACAATGCCATTTATGCATGTGGGAAGTAACAGTGCATCTCTGGGGTTGGGTTTCCACAGTATATGTGTTTCCTTTGCCCCCATCCTTCTGCAGTGCTGTCCCCCTGTCCCAAATGGCTGCTCTTCCTTTCTTCTCATTTTCTATTTCTCACTCTTAGCGTCTCCTCCCTGGGTACTTTTTCTAAACACTCAATACAAACAGATGATCCCTCTTCTGTGCCCCTTAGAATCACATACATCTTTCTCATAGAACTTCTCTCTGCCTGCATGCCCTGCTGTCCTAAGGGCAAGGACCTCACTGTCCCCATCTCAATCTCCCCAGCACACTACTTAGGGTCTGCAGCAGAGCAAACACTCAGGAGGGGCTTGCTTCATACATCAAAGGACCAGTGCCATGTTGGGAGCAGGGAAATGCTGATATCTAAAAGTCCATGATGGCTATGGGAGGTGCACACATTCTCCTTTGGGAAGCTGAATGAAACAAGTTGAATAGACCTTTCTCCAAAGAAGATACAGCCATGCACTGTATAATAATGTTTTGGATCATGATGGTCACGTATGTAACAGTGATCCCATAAGATTATAATGGAGCTGAAAAAGCCTTATCAGCTAGTGATGTCATAGCTATTGGAATACCATAGTGCAATTACTTCATTTTAAAAATAAATTTCTATAGATTATTTATAAAGTCTACAGTAGTATACAGTAATGTCCCAGGCATTCACATTCATTCACCACTCACTCACTGACTCAGCCAGAGCGACTTCCAGTCCTGCAAGCTCCATTCAGGGTAAGAGCTCTATATCCAGGTGTACCATTTTTAATCTTTTGTACCGTATTTTTATTGTATCTTTGTTTAGATATATTTAGACACATAAATATTCACCATTGTGTTGTAATTGCCTACAGTATTCAGTACAGTAAGAAGCTATAAAGGTTGAGAGCCAAGGAGCAACAGGCTGTACCTCATAGCCTATCCGTGTAGTAGGCAACATCATCTAGATTTGGGTAAGTGCATTCTGTGATATTCGCACAGCAACAAAATTGCCTGACAACACATTTCCCAGAAAGCATCCCCATCTCAAGCAATGCATGACTGTATACAAATGGTCAATAAGCACATGAAAAGATGTTCAACATCACTAATTGTTAGGGAAATGCAAATCAAAGTCACAATGAGATACCACTTCACACCCATTAAGATGATTATTATTTAAAAAAAACAGAAAATAAATGTCTGCAAGGATGTAGAGAAATTGGAACTTTTGTGCACAGCTGGTGGGAATGTAAAATTGTGCAACCAATGTGGAAAACAGTTTGACAATTCCTCAAAAAGTTAAACATAGAACTGCCATATGATACAGCAATCCCAATTCTGGGTATATATCAAAAAGAATTGAGAGCAGGGACTGAAGTGGGTATTTTTACACCCATGTTCATAGCAGCATTATTCACAATAACCAAAAGGTGGAAACAACTCAAATATCCATTGATAGATGAATGAATAAAGAAAATGTTTATCCATTCATATATTCAAAATATATCCATCCAACAGAATATTATTCAACCTTAAAAAGGAATGAAATACTGATACATGCAACAACATGGGTGAACCTTGAAGACACTGTGCTAAGTGAGATAAGCTAAGCAAAACAAATGTTGTAAGAATCCACTTACGGAAGGTACCTAGAAGAGTAAAATTCATAGAGACAGAAAGTAGAACAGGCGTTACCAGGGACAGTGTGGAGTTTATGTTTAATGGGTGCAGAGTTTCAGTTTGGGAAGATGAAAACATCCTGGAGATGGATGGTGGTGATAGCTACACAACATTGTGAATGTACTTAATACCACTGAATTTTAAAAGGTCACTACAAAATGGCTGAAATGGTAAGTTTTGTGTATGTATATTTTATAACAATTAAAAAAGAAGACATAAAGTGAGGCACTTTTCTGGGGTAATAATTATAGCCCAGCCACCCTGTAGCTAGCACTTCTGCGTGGGTGAATGATGCCCTTGATGGAGGCATTGCTGTTTCCATTTCAAGATGTGGAAGCTGAGACACCTGAGTATGTGATTTGCCAAAGCCCTACATCAACTGAGCCTGGTATTGAATCCTGCTCTTTCTGACTCCAAACCCACAAGGGTCCATGTTGCTGACATCAGTGCAGATCATGTCACCACCCCCCAACCCGTCGCTCACCCCCTTCCCAGGGAAGGCTTTGGGGCAGTGTCCACTTACCATCCTCAAAGCAAAGGAACTGATGAGAAAACTGTTGAGATCCTATGTTATTGATCAAAATCCAATATGAGTTTTTTCAGTGCACACTTAGCAAAAGAAGGAAGATATTCCTTTTCCCAAATATTAAATGTTGATGAAGCAAGACAATTGTGCACAGAGAACAGCATGCGTTAGCAATTGGAGACAGAGAAAGCCCAGAGAGGAACATTAGAGTTGCCTTCCAATACATGGAAATTTTCTCCCAACTCAACAGCCAGCAGGAAGTTAGGCAGAAGTCCCAATGGGTGCCCCTGGGCTGGGAGCATTTCTGGAAGCACAAGCCCAGGAGACTCCATAGACCCTGCTTCTGTGATTGCCAGCCTGCTCAAAGCCAGCTGGGAGGCCTGGGACTCACCAGCAGCTGGCTGTGCAGCAGCGCATGGTGGATAACAAGTTGCAGTCTTGGCATCCACACTTATGATGAAGTGAGAAAACAAATTAATATCACAGCCATCTTCTTATAATGAGAGGAAAAAGTTGCTCCTGCACCTCCTGCACCCCAGAATCTCAGCAAGGCCCAAAGGAGGAATTAAACAGTCCCGTTAAAAGCAATAGCCAGATATAATGTCATGCACCTGTGGTCCCAGGTACTCGGGAGGCTGAGGCAGGAAGATCGCTTAAGCCCAGGAGTTAGAGGCTACAGCGAGCTGTGATTGTGCCACTGCACTCCAGCCTGAGTGACAGAGTGAGACCTTGGCTCTAAAAGTAAATAAGTCAAAATAAATTATGAAATTACAAAAGCAGTAAAAACAGCAGGTAAACCTCCTAGAGGCATGCAATGCACCAGCCAAGTGTTAATCCCTTTCAGCCTCCCAACAAACCTGTGCGCAGGGCACTGCATTTGGAATTTGAGACTTGGGGCTCATGGGGGTCAAGGAGCTTATCCAGGGTCACATAATTAATAGGGTACAGGATGAGGAAGGAAGCCCATGTTTTCCCAGCCTGCAAAATCTTCCTCTTATTATGGCTGGACTTCGCATCTGACTGCACATATTTGGGGTTGAATGACAGCTCTAGTATTTATTAAACTTGTGTTTTGGGGCAAATTTCTGTGACTTTCCATCCCTCTTGCTCTAAAAGTGGTCATGGTGGCATCAGTCTTTCAGAGTGGCTGCAAGGAGGCAAAGTGGTAGGGATGGCTGGGGACAAAAGAAGGAGATATTACAGGGAAAGGATCCAGACCCAGGTCTGACCTGGCTGATCTAAAGATTTCGTAAAATGAACTCAATCTTCACAGGCAGAGTGGACATTTGACCCATAATTTTTGCACATCTGTTATTCAAACCTCTACCCCTTTCTGTGCATTGCCAGCGCTCAATAGATCTCCACGCCTTTTCTCTACAGGGAAGGTTGGAGTCAGATTTTGAGTCTTCAGACAGGAACTGTTATGTCCAGGGAAGATTCAGGACTCACTGGTGCGTTCAGTGGATTCAAAGAGATAACAGAGGTATGGCACCTAGGTGGCGTCTGGCATGGAGCAGGTGAATGATACAAATGGGGTGAAAATGAAAATAAACGGAAGATTGCCATGCGGCTGTGTTTTTAGGGAGACAGGCTGGGCTGTTCTGTCTCCATTTACCAAACCTTTTTAGTGACGGATCTGGAACCCAGGTTGGAGGCTGATTAGTATTTAGTTGGATGCACTTGGTGTCTCTTGGCAGGCTCCCTCTACCTACACAGTTACATGAGCCCAGCACCCAGATCGTGTAAGCTTATGAATCCTTTTCCCTGGAAGATCTGAGAAAGGGAGGCCAGTGGTCACCTTCTCAATTAGAAATAACCCAGAATTGTTTGTCATCTCAACCGCTGAAAGTCAGTTTCCTTTAGATTTCCTGTTCGTAGACACTCAGCTAAAAAGCCCTAGAGTTTAGCCTCAGTTGAATAGGAGTCCTGAGAGAAGCCAGAGGTCTCGGATTCTCTTGTGATGGCCTGGGGGAGGCTGTGCCTCCTGCAGATGCACCTGGTAGGGAAGCCAGCGCTGGATGTGAAAACATCATCTCTTCTCTGTGTTGGTCCCTGGCAGTGCAAAGATAAGAACTCAAATAGCTGTGGACCAGAAAGAGGCCTGCTGAGCAAATGCAGTAGAAGCTTATGTGCATTGGAAGGATGAAGGAGCTCTGAGTCAGACACAGAAGCAAAAAGCCTCCAATAACATAAGCAGAGACTGGAATGCCAAGGGCATGTGGACTTGGGAGCTGCTAGGGGTGGTCTGGTGGGAACCCTGAGTTGGGGGAGGTGAGGCCAGATTGGCACAAACCTTAAATTTCACACTAAATTTAGCTTTTGTTCTAAAGGCAGATAATAGCCACTGAAGATAGTAGAGCCAAGGTTGACATGATTGGATTCTTTTGACAATCTGATGAGTCATTTGGCCTGGAGACAGAGAGAGAATTCCAGAGACTGTGTTGGGAGAACAAGTATTTTTTCAAAGCTTAAGTCCCTGAGTTTTTTGTTTTTGTTTTTGTTTACCTATTTATATGGACCCACGTGTTTTTGATACCCTGTCACCTTTGTAAGAAAAAGTATTCTCTGGACTGGATGGTGGCCCAAAATGCCCCACCCTGCAGTCTGTGCCACACACAACTGTCACACAGTTTCTCTCTCTGCTCAAGGAACCTCTAACAGCTCTCTATTGCCAAAGGATAAATTCCAGCCTCCACTACTGCCTCACATTCATACATCCCCTTAGCTGTTTTTCATACTTCCTTTTTAATCTTAGTGGTCATGAACCTTTGTCCTGTAGGGTCAAATTATGTTCCTTATTTTTCCTGTGACCTGGCCCTGGTTCCTCATCTCCAAGCCACTTCTCTTGCTGTTCTCTCTACATGTAAGGCTCTCTAAACCCACTTTCTCACATCCAAATTTTACCACCCTAGGCCTAGTTCAAACGACACCCCTGTCACAAAGTCTGTCCCAATTTCCCCAGTCAGCAGTGGAATTGGACACCCCCACCATGTCATTGTGTGTTAAAATTACTGAATTATATTAAAATTGCTGGTGAACAGGTTATCAGTCCACTATTAGTCTGTGAATAGCTAGAGGACAATAAGCCATCCTTATCGTCCCTGCTTCATTAACACGGCCTTTTGCATAACAGATTTTTAATAAATGGTCTTCTTTGAATGCTGCATTCTCAGGCTTTGACTTCATTTCTACTCTTAATTCTATTCTCCTACAATGGCTCACAGTTAGACATCTTGCTTCTCCCCTAAGAGTAAGTCGCTTTGACTGTTACAGGTCACGAAATAACCGGAAACCACAGATATGACCAAAATCCACATTTATTGACAATTATAGGCTCATGTAGTCAGTTTCCCTGAAGGCCGTATATTTAATGTGTACTGATTTCATGTAGCCCTCTTTGAATTATCATGTCATTAAAATCACCCCAAAGTGAGGTTCTTGGATAGATCATGCATTTGATCTTGGTTTTAGATAATGATCATACATCCCTGTTTCTCCCCATCAGACTGGACACATGCACATTTTCAATAAATGTTTTCTGAATTGAGCTGCTTTGGACAGAAATCAATGGAAAGGAGATTAAACAGCATTCTCAGCACCAAATTTTAGAGTCCGACTCTGTAGGCAGAAAACCAAGAACGCTCTTGGGAAACAGGAGAAGAATCAGAGCTCTGGGTGATATGATGCAATGGTGATTTTTATGATAATTCCGATTTAAGGTAAAGAAAAGCGACTTGCTCTCATATGGGAATTCTCCCTTCAATCTTCTATTGCATTTAGGTGGAGACAAAATGAGATGCAGAAATGTATGTGTTCCACTGATAAATGTAGCAAGTTCTTACTTGGTTATAAAATCCAGAGTATTTTCCATCCCGAAGGTTCAGGCATGGGTGATGGAACTCTCATTCTCCGGGCTCAGTAGTAGGATATAAGGAAGAGAACAGTGCTTTGCAGTCATGATGGTCTGGAGAGGAAGCATGTAAAGAATAGAAAATCTCAGCCCAGCTACTTGCCAGCAAGCTGATACTGAGGGAGTTACTGACGTATGCTGATTCCAAGGCTAGCCCAAGTGCTCATCTCTCTCTGAACTGCTCCACCCTTAAATTCACGAACTGTGTAAGCAACTCTTCCACCTGGCTTCTCAAATCCAATGATTCTCAAGCCAATCCTTTGGTCCCACCTTAAGCCCACTTACCTCCTAGGTCTCTCAGTTCTAAATGACAATGCCACCCACCATGTTCTTGGGCCCAATTTCAGGATTTAATGTTTATCACTCTTTCTCTGTCCATTCTGTCCACTCTGTCATCCTCCTTAAGACCCTGTTTCATAATAGGTTAAACTGGGATAATAGCTCCATTCCTGAGATGAGGTGAGGATGAGAGATAATATATATAAAATCCCAGGCACATAGTAAGTGGTCAAACGGTATCTATTGTCGGTATTGTGCCCTGCTCACCAGACAAAAGTCCCCACTTTCCTGATTAGATACATAGGCTCTGAATATGTGCATTAAACAGTCAATTGGGCCAATACATGTGCTAGAGTCTAGGTTTGGAGGAGACAAATACCGAAGAAGGCTTCAGGGTGAGTGTATAAGAGCATGAGGGTGAGCGTCATGATGCATGAAATGAGAGCTCTCTCATTTTTGTGTGCTCCTAAGCAGCCCTTAATAAGCTGTGATCATAACAGATAAATGAAGATTTAACAGAAAGAAGAAGGAAAGAAAGAAAGAAAAGGAAAACAAATGTGAAAGGCATTTTGCTGCAGTTATGCAATTTCAAGTTCAGGATCAGGCATTATGCTTATTTTCATCTCTGATAACTAATACATTAGTTTGCTGCTCGATGCAACTATTATGGAAAAACAAAATTCAATTCACCTGCATTTGTCACCAGAGTATTGTATCTGCTACACAAAGGCAGGAGATTGAAATGAAAGGTGCCTGTTATTGAATTTTAATTTGGAGAAAATGGGACCAATTTCTGGGCCTTTCAGACACAGTCAGCCAGATGGTCTGAGGAAGGCTCAGCGCTTAGCTTACACTCCATTTCTATGGCATCAAAACACATTCTCTATGTAGGTGCATCCACACCTGGGCCTTGCCTTTTTTCATATTTATACTCATGAACAGTAGATCTTCAGCCTATCTCATCTGTGTGCTGTTGCAGCAGATGTTTACTCAGAATGATCTGAAGAGCCCCCAAAGTCTCAAATAAGACATTTTTCTTTACCATCACAGTGTCTGAAGCCACCTCCCACATGAGCGCTGGCTTTGGGAAAACGCCTACTCCTACGTAGCTCTCTATTCCATACAATATCCGGGACTGTTGGTTACCTCGTTGGCTTTATTAAAACCAAATACTCTATCAGATGATTTTGCTGCAACACAACAATGGAAAAGATCACCTTTTCTTTACGTTTTCCTCGTAGCAAAGATGAAGCACGCACTAGAAAGAAACATGTCTATTGATAGTGGCGAACCAATAGAAGAGATGGACGCATATATGGTACATGGATCTCTTTGATTTTGTCTGGAAATTTTTCAGAAATAACAACTTGGAATAAAGGAGATCTGAATTCTGATCTTTGAGTGGCTTCTGGCTTATCTGGTGGCAGGGAGCAAGTCTAGCTCTTTGTCACTCATACAGTCAGAGTGAGAACATTGACCCCTCCAGGAGCAAGGGGTTGGGCTGGGCAGAGGGGGTAGAATGAAGGAGATGCTGTATGCAAAGGGTCAGTGCAGGGTCTAACCAATACTCAGGATCTTGCAGAAAGGGTTCAGTCTTTATAGGCATGACTGGAATTTGGCTCTTAATTTTTGGCTGGCTGTTTTTTGAAATCCTCCACTTGAGGATCTCCTGCTTGAGAAATCCCCCACTTTTACGAGGCAGAAACAGCCTCTCAATATAGATGGTAAAAAATGCAGTTGGGTGCGGTGGCTCAAGCCTGTAATCCCAGCACTTTGGGAGGCCAAGACAGGCGGATCACTAGGTTAGGAGATCGAGACCATCCTGGTTAACACGGTGAAACCCCGTCTCTACTAAAAAACACAAAAAACTAGCCAGGCGAGGTGACGGGCGCCTGTAGTGCCAGCTACTCGGAGGCTGAGGCAGGAGAATGGTGTAAACCCAGGAGGTGGAGCTTGCAGTGAGCTGAGATCTGGCCACTGCACTCCAGCCTGGGTGACAGAGCGAGACTCCATCTCAAAAAAAAAAAAAAAAAAATGCAAGGTGCCCCCTTCCCCAACCTCCTTTGTGTCTAGAGTGATGGGTGTAACCGGGGCTCTGCCAATGGGTGAACCTGAATGCAGTAGGGAGATGAGGACACGAAGACTCTGGAACTGTGGAGGCTCTACTCTGGTGGTGGGTGGCAACTGTATTGGGGCCAGCATTGAGCTTCTGGGGACAGTGGTGGCCAAGGGGGTATCTAGGGCCCAGGGTCTGGTGGTGGCAGGGGGTTCCTCCCAAGCTCATGGGCTGACTTTGGAGCATCACTCTGGGCATGACTCTGGGTGCTGCCCAGGCTCCCCCGCTCCTGTCCCTCCCTCCCATCCTCCCTCCCTTCCATCCTCCCTTCCTTCTCCCACTTACAAAATATTTTCAAGATACCATAAAGTACTGAGATAATAAAATATACACCAGGTTCACAACAACCCATGTTGATAAAAATCTTAGCATTTGTCTGTATTTGCTTAAGATTTGTAGTACGAAATAAAATATTACAGATAATTTTGAAGCCACTATGTATCCCTCCTTAATTTTCTTTTCTTTTCTGCCTTCCAGAAGTAACTTCTATCCTGAATATGATATTAATTGTGCGGACATGTTTTTAGTATACAGAATTTAATATTTTATATATGTATGTATATACATACACACACACAAGCGTGCGCACACACACACACATAATACATGGGCAACTTCTGCTCCAGATAATTTGGAAAGCAGATATTCTAAAACTGCTCCCATCTATTATAAAACACTTAGAATGAAGAAGGTTTTCAATAAACAGGTGACCTCATGAACAAGGGAAATCCACAGGGGTTAAGAGCAAAATGAAAGCAGCAAACAAGAGTGGTGAGAGAAACTAAAATCCAGGCTGCCTTGAGGGCACTTGCCACAAAGGAAAAGGAGGAAGAGGAGGAAACAGAAAAAGGAGGACAGAAAAAGAGAAGAAGAGGGAGACAGGGGAAAAAGGTCAAGGCAGGGAGCCAGGGCCTTGGGCCTGTAGAAAACTGAGACCTCTGCGTAGTAAAGTCAACAACCTTAAGGAGCTGTACCTGGAATGAAAGATTGGGTTAGATGGGAAAAAAATCCCTGCTCTGGCAAAGGAAAATGATAATGTATTTGTCTCCATTTAGGCTTGCAGGTGTGAGAGGAGGGGCACCCAAAACAAACTCTCTCCCTCAAATATATCTTCCCCAAGAAGTTGTAACTACTGTCTTATTCTAATGCAAGAGTAGGGTTTGAGTGTATTCTACTTATGTGGTACATAAAATTTGAAGCTGAGGAATTAGAGTTCCTAGTTTGACACTGCCTTTGAGTACCTAGCTAAGAAAATGCAAAACCTTTCTGAAGAAATGTATTCCAATGAGGTCCCTTAGTCCTAAAATTAAGATCAGCCAAACAAGAGAAAGCTATAAAAACTAACAGCAATGTAAGGAAGTAATACACCATGAAAGAGAGTCAGCAGAAACTGAAAGAAACAGCAGAAATAGACAACTCTTCTCTACCCCAAAGTCCCTAGATATTAAGATGATCAAATATAGAATATATATTATATATATATATATGCACACCTGCACATGTATCTAATATTTAAAGGAATAGAAAAGGGGAAGTTGAAAATACCTTGGAAAATAACAAAAGACCATAAAAAATGACCACGCAGATGCTTAAGTGAACTAAATAGAAATTCTAGGAAAAAAAAATATAACCATTGAAATTTAAAACTCGAGAATTGGCAGTAGATAGGAGTATTTATACACCTGAAGGCAATAAGGATAATAGGATATAAACATAAAAAAATTATAGCATTATTTTCTACATTTTAATTATCATATAAATTATATCATACTGCATACATCTGCTATAACTTGCTTTTTGGTTGTTATGAAACGGTATCTGTTACAATTTATCTATGATGTTATATACTAGGCTTCCACCATGTGTAGACCATAAATTACTTATCCATCTTCCTTTTAGTGAATATTGTTTAGGTAGTCACCAGTTTTTGCTGCTATAAACAATGCTATGATGTCCATTCTTGTTCCAATGGTGCATATACCTAGAAGTGGAATTGCAAGGTTGAAGTATAACCTCTTCTAAATTTGGCCAAATTGCTCTCAAATGTGATTGTACCAATTTATGCTCTAACAGTGCAAGACATTTTCCATTGCAGGTCCTCAGCCTTGCCAATGTTTGATATTAACATCAATAATTGTTTTAATTTTACCAATTTGATGGGTGTGCAATATCTGTTGAGTGTCCTATCGTGTGTTTATTAGTCTATTCTCACACTGCTATAAAGACATACCTGAGACTGGGTAATTTATAAAGAAAATAGGTTTGAATTAACTTAGAGTTCCACAGCCTATACAGGAGGCATGGCTGGGGGTGGGGGGTGCTCAGGAAAGGGAAAGTGAGCATATCTTCACATGGCAGCAGGAGAGAGAGAAAAAGTGAAGAGAGAGGTGCTACACACTTCCAAACAACCACATCTCATGAGAACTGTATCATGAGACAGCATTAGGGGAACGATGCTAAACCATTAGAAACCATCCTCATGATCTAATCACCTTCCACCAGGTCCCACCTCCAATACTGGGAATTACAATTCAACATGAGATTTGGGTGGAGACACAGAGCCAAACCATATCAACCTATCCTGAATCCTAGAATTTATTTTCATGAACTGCCTGCATATGTCCTTTGCCTACCATGGTGCAGATTCCTTGTGCTCTCCCATACCCAGTTATCCTCTCCCCTTCCCGGGTACAGGTGAGGATTATACTGCTCCAACCCCACTGCACAGTTAATCAAAGGTTCTGGGACTAGTTTTGACTAATGGGTTGTAGGTAGAAGTGAAGCATGTAATTGCCAGTATAAGAAACTCCAGCTCAATCATTCCTTACTGCCCATGGAAGCAACCTCTATCTCTAAGCTTCTGAGGACTCATTGTCCTAAAAAGTGGATTTCACAGTGGACTTCACAAGACAAGAAATAAACATGTGTTGTGTTAGTCCACCTCAATTTGTGGGCTGTTTCTTTGAGACAGGGTCTCACTCTGTAGTTTTTTTTCTTATTGATTTGTAGAAATTTTAAATATATACTGGTTATAAGTCTTTTATTGGTTGCATTTAATACACTATGGAATGTCTTTTAACTTCAATTATGTAACTTTTGCTTTTGCTTCCCAAGTCCTCAACATGCCCAATATCTTTTTTAAAAATCTTCCCTGATTAAATCATCAGGGAATGGTGTCTATTGTTTACAATTAAGAACCCTGGAGGGCTCAGCACCCTTCTGTGTTACGTCTGATATGTGTGATGGTGATCTGGTTTGACTATGTCCCCACCCAAATCTCACCTTGAATTGTAATAATCCCCATGTGTCAAGGGCAGGCCCAGGTGGAGATAATTGAATCATGGGGGCAGTTTAACCCATACTGTTCTTGTGGTAGGGAATAAGTCTCAAAAGATCTGATGGTTTTATAAATGGGCATTCCCCTGCAAAAGCTCCCTTAACTGCCACCATGTAAGACATGCCTTTGCTTTTCCTTCGCCTTCTGCCATGAATGTGAGGCCTCACCAGTCATGTGGAACTGTGAGTCTATTAAATCTCTTTTCTTTATAAATTACCCAGTCTCAGGTAAGTATTTATTAGCAGCATGAGAACAGACTAATACAGATGGATACTTTATTTTGTGTGGGACATGGAGTGACAGACATTTGGCCATTCCTCTGAGCTGTATGTGGGAGTATTTCTGGATGAGATTAACATGTGCATGGGTGCACTGAGTAAAGCAGACTGCCCTTCTTAAGGTGGGTAGGCCCCATTCAATCCACTGAAGACCTGAATACGACCAAAAGGCTGAGTGATGGGGAACTTTGCTTGCCTGACTGCTTGAACTGGGCACTGGTCTTCTCCTGCCCTCAGACTGGAACTTACACCACTGGCTCTCCCCGTTCTTAGGCCTTCACACTCAGACTGGAACTAAACCACTGGCTTTCAGGTCTCCAGCTTGCTGAACCCTGACTAATACAGATTTTCATACCAAGAGTGATTCTAGAGGAACATAATTTAAACATGTGAGTTTCCTGAATTGGTTCTTGGGTTTCTGGAATTGGTTCTTCAGTCTGATCAAAGATGCTAATGGCTCTATTTCCAGTAGTAAAGAGAGGACTGATAGTCCATGGCATGCCATGGTACTACAGATACACAAAATATCACCATTGTATGCTCCTAATCAACCATTTGAAAGGCAAGGAGCTGGGTGACTATGTATAGGACACTGTAACATTTTTGGAAAACTAGTGAATATCTTGAGATTGGCTGGTTGCTCCTAATGTCACTGGACAAAGAGAAGAGAGAAAAAGCTGAACTGAGGGATTTGACTTCTCAGCTCAGGAGCTGCATGGATGAGAGGCCTGGCTAGCACAGTCTGTGAGAGGTGAGGACAGACAGCAGTCATGGAAATGTCTGGTGGAGGCTCTGGGGTCACGGTGGGAGCAGGGGAGTGGTGGGGATGGCATGTGGCATGGGAGGAAGAAGATATGGCTGTGGAACAAAAATTGGCCAAGGGCCTTGGTACTGCTGGTCCAAAGACCCAGAATCAAAGGCTATCCTCCTCCTTTTTATTACCATCTTGTATCTTGCTTTATTTTTGATAATTAAACGAAGTAAATTATGTAAAGCCCCTGGGTTCAAGAGAATAGCATTTTTTTTTTTCTACTGAGAAAGAAGAAATAAGGATAGAGCAAAAAAGGAGGATGAAGTGTCTGAGGTGTGGGTCTGAGGCAGAATCAGAAATAGCTATCTGCTCCAGGGAAGTCATATATTGTATCTGGATGGAAAAAAACTTTTTGTTCAAATATTATTCTTATAAAGTTATATAGACTCGTTGACAAAAACGTTCAGTATAAAGAAAAGGAAATTAGAGATAGAAAAATCATCTACAGACTCAGCACCCGAAGACATTAACTCTCACTAACATTTCAGGGTGTTACTTTTCAGATAAAGAATGTAACTTTGCCAGGTATGGTGGTTCACATCTGTAAACCCAGCACTTTAGGAGGCTGAGGAGGCAGGATTGCTTGAGCCCAGGAGTTTAAGACCAGCCTGGATGACAAAGTGAGACCTCATCTCTACAAGAAAACAAAATTAGCTGGACATGATTGTGCATGCCTGTACTCCTAGCCATTCAGGAGGCTGAGGCAGGAGTATCGTTTGAGTCCAGGAGTTCAAGCTTGCAGTACAGTCCAGGCAAGAGAGCAAGACTCGAAGGAAGGAAAGAAGGAAGGAAGGAAGGAAGGGAGGGCGGGCGGGCAAGACAGAAGGAAAGAAAGAAAGAAAGAAAGAGAGAGAGAGAAAGAAAGAAAGAGGAAGGAAGGAAGGAAGGAAGGAGAGAGAGAGAAAGAAAGAGAAAGAAAGAGAGAGAAAGAAAGAAAGGAGGGAGGGAGGGAGGGAGGCAAGAAAGGAAGGAAGGAAGGAAAGAAGGTAGGTAGGTTTTGGGATGTGAAGTCAGTCAACAGAGAACTGTGACCACAGGTGTCATTGAGAAGCAGGGGCAGCCCATCCTGCTCCCTAGCTGCACTCACCCTGAAGATTGTCCATTCCCTGGGCTGTGGCTGTGGAGCTGGGATACCCAGACCTCCCCGACAAGCTCCAGACATAGCCTCCTATAACCCCCAGGACTAGGCCCCTAGGCGACCTTTGCAGGTGTGGTGGAGCCTGGCCAAGTACCTCCCTGGAGCTCTCTGCATTCTCAGGCCCTACAACACGCTGAGCTTCTGTTCCATCTCACATTTCTGCCCTAAACACCCTGGCCCCGAGCTTCAAAATGAAGAGTTTGTTTAGCGTGGTTTGCTCCCTTGTAAGGAGGCCAGGTGTGGAGCAGGGCCAGGTGGCAGGGAGGTGTGGTTATAAAGAGTGTGAAGGTCCTGTCACTAGGGTGGGCCTCATCTCCTCCCACCCGGCTCCCAGCCCTGCATGCTGGGCAAGATCACCAGTGGCTGGTGCCTGTGTGTGTCGCCCAGAGCCAACACAGTCACTGCCAGCCTCCGCTCTTACCTGCAGCTGCTGATCTCCCTGGCAGGAGGAAAGCCAGATGTCCAGCTCTTGCCTCTGAGAACTCACTGCTGATTGGGAGGGACAGTGACGGGGGCAGGTGATGGACTTGGAAATGAGAAACTCACTCCCAACTAGACCACGGTCACATCAGTGGCCCTTTTCCTGGTTCGAGGTCAGTGCTCAATAAATCTTGGTTTTATTGTTTGATTAATGGGTAGACAGAAGAGTAGCCCATTCTCCCCTGGCCCCAGAGGACTCAGACTATCTTTCTCTCCATGAAATTCCATTTACAAGGAAACTACTGGTAATAAACAGTTGACCACAGGACCTTCAACAAGCCTCTGCCTCTCTCTGGGTCCCATCCGAGAAACAGGGAGGAGGTGTTGTATCGGAGAACTAGGTCTCTGCCAGCATTATTACCAAGGGTTCAACATCGCATAAGGAATGAGTATTTGCCCATGATCTAGGTTTGAATCCTGACTACCTCCTGTGACTTGAGGCCAGAGACCTGACTTTCCATACATGTGACTTACAAAATTAGGACAAGAGGTTCTACTTCACCAGAATGACATGGTGAAACCGAATAAGGGCTCTGGGTGGACAGAAACATTGTCACACCTGAACATGGAACCATTTTCTCCCTTCCTAGGAGAGGGCTTGAGCTCTTCCTATTATACACATACACTTAGGCTGTGCACCTAACTGGAGTCCAACATCTATGTCCAATGGTAATGAGTTATAGAGGTTTCCAGAAGTCTTGGCCTTCAGGCCCATCTGCAGACTTTTACATAGAGAGCTGGGCTGGGCTGTGGCCAGGCTGGCCCTGCTGGTGTCCTGGCCACAGCAGGGCCATGAGCAGCACTCTCCAGCAGAAACAGAAGGTGAACTGTTTTTGTAATTTTTAATGTTCTACTAGTTGGCTCACACCTGTAATCCCAGCACTTTGGGAGGCCAAGAGAGATGGATCACTTGAGCTCAGGAGTTCAACACCAGCCTGGTCAACATGTTGAAACCCTGTCTCTACTAAAAATTAGCCGGGCATGGTGGTACATGCCTATAATCCCAGCTTCTCGGGAGGCTGAGACAGGAGAATCATTTGAACCCAGGAGGTGGAGGTTGCAGTGAGCCAAGATTGTGCCACTGCACTCCAGCTTGGGTGACAGAGTGAGACTCAGTCTCAAAAAAAAAAAAAAAAAAAAAAGAAATGTTCTAGTAGTTAAATTTTTTTAAGCATAAGAAAGAATGGGTGCAATTAATTGCAATCAATGTTAACATATCCCAGTTAACCCAATGTATCAAAAATATTATGATTTCAAGACATAATGAATATCGAAAGTGTAATTGAGACTTTTTTTCTCTCTTCTTTTTTTCATTCTAAGTTTTCAAAATCCAGAGTGCTTTTACAATTACAGAATATCTCAGTTCAGGTGGTAAATTTTTATTAGGAATACCTGATCTATCTTTAGATTTCTTTTCCCTCCAAACCCATTTATGTAATGACTTCTCAGAACTCAGGAGACCAACCCCACTGTTGAGGATGCCAAGGACAGAGTGGAATAATGACTGTCCTGAGGATGCTGAGGACAGAGTGGAATAATGACTGTCCTCCCACCTTCCCAGGAGCATTGTTAGTCTTGGCCACCAGGTCCCACCTCTGAACCTTTGCTTGTTCTGTACCTCCTGCCGGGAGCACCCTCCTACCACTGCCACCTACCCAAAGCTCACAAGTCCTTGGCCTCTAAGTGCTATGGTTTCTTTCTCTAAGGCATCTTCCTCATTCACTTGGTCTTCACCCACTGTTCTCCCACATGAATCACTTATTCAGCCCTGACAATGACTCAACTCCTGTCTTCATCATTGAATTTTTCCTTTCCAACTAAATGCACTGAAAACCAGGACCTGTTTAGTGCTTCCATCTCCCAAGGGGCCTACAATACCTCAGATTCTCACCAAAGCCTCCGACGTGCCTGACATGGAGCAAAGACCCAATGGGAAACAACTGAGACTCAGTGTCTATTCTCCAGGGGACTGAATCCTAGCCAAGTGTCTTGCCCATGAGAACATGGATATTAATAACAACTCACTTTCATAGCACTTGAGGGTTTAAAAAGCACTTGTGTGTGTCCGTTTTAGTAATAATCTCCCTGGCAATAGTAACTCCTCACCTCCTCAGACAGCCTTCCTCGAGGAAGCCCCACCTGGCTAACATCTCCTCTCCAATACGTTTTTTCTCAGACCCTTATTTTTCTCTCCCACAGCAGGCACCATGCTTTTGCATTACCTTTTCTATGCACTTGTTTCGTCTGTGTCTCTCCCTGGAATCTTGTGAGGTTAGGGCATGCCTGTATTTTCCTCTATGAACACTGTGTGCATCCATAGAAAGCATCCAGTACATTTACGAAGGATGAACGAATTAGTTCATTAATATGTGCCAAGCTTGGTGCAAGGCTTTTTCTATTTTTTTAATATTTTTGTAGAGGCATGGTCTCATGCTATCGCTCAGGATGAAGTTCAGTGGCATGATCACGACTCATTGCAGCTTACACCTCCCTGGCTCGAGCAATCCTCCCGCCTCAGTCTCCTCGGTAACTGGGACCACAGGTGCATGCCACCATGCCTGGCCAACTCTTTAATTGTTTTTATTTTTTGGAGAAATGGAGTCTCCCTATGTTGCTCAGGCTGGTCTCGAACTCCTGGGCTCAAGCAATCCTCCCATCTCATCCTCCCAAAGTGCTAGGATTACAGGTGTGAGTCACCACATACAGCAAAGGCTTTTTCTATATCACCACCCTCCAATGTGAGTAGAATGTGGGCCAGATCTATAATGTTAAATTTTCTACTAGTTACGCTTTTAAAAAGGTAAAAAGAAACAGGTACAATTAATGTCACTATATTTTATTGAACCTGATATATTCAAAATATTATTTCAATATGTGATAAATATAAAAATATAATTGAGTTTTTTTCTAACCTTAATGTTTTCATCCTAAATTCTTGAAATCTGGAAAATGTTTTAGAATTACAACATCTCAATTTGGATGACAAATTTTTATCATAAATAACTCATCTTTATTAAGACCTCATAAATTTATAGTTGAAAAAGCAGATTCACATATCCAAGCCGTTCCAAACACAGAAGTTTTCTAGTAACTAAATCAAGTAATAATTTTTAAATGTAAGTTAATGCCATAAAGTAGCAAATTTGGCATCTCACTCTCACTAGCCACATTCTCAGGGACCCATAGCTCTCTCATGGGGTAGCTTGAGTCTAGACAATGCTGTTTAGCCTAAGTCAGATTATTCGGGTGCTGCACTCATAATTCTCCACTGATTCCCCCTTACATTCAAGGTAAAAGCCAAAATCCCCCCAGGACCCAGGACGCCTCTCACGTCTACCCCTGCTCACCCTTCTCTCCTCATTTCCTGCCTCTCTCCCCATCAGTGACTCCCCTCCAGCCACCGTGGCCCTGTCCTGGTTTTTCAGACTCCCCAGGCCCACTGGCACCTGGAGTCCTTTCCCCTCCTCTTCTCTGCCCGCATGCTCTCTCCCACCCCAACATCACCATGAGTTGGTCTGTGATTTTCTCCAGATCTTCACTCCAAGGCCACCTTCTTGGTCAGTCCTTCCTGGCCACTCTACTTTAAATAGGTGACCCCCACCTTGTACTGAACTCAAAATCCTCCTCTGATTTATTTCACTCCTTGGCAATCAGGTATCACTGTATTAGTGAGGGTTCTCTAGAGGGACAGAACTAATAGGATATATATACACATACACACACACACATATGTATACACACACATACATATATATGGAGTTTATTAAGTATTAACTTACACAATCACAAGGTCCCACAACAGGCTATCTGCAAGCTGAGGAGCAAGGAGAGCCAGTCCGAGTTCCAAACCTGAAGAACTTGATATCCGACGTTTGAGGCCGGGAAGGATCCAGCATGGGAGAAAGATGAAGACTGGAAGACTAGGCTAGTCTCTCTGCTTTTCAAGTTTTTCTGCCTGCTTTACATTCACTAGCAGTTGATTAGATTGTGCCCACCAGATTAAGGGTGGGTCTGCCTTCCTCAGCCCACTACTCAAATGTGAATTTCCTTTGGCAACACCCTCACAGACACACCTTTGGCAACACCCTCACAGACATACAAAGGATCAATACTTTGTATCCTTCAATCCAATCAAGTTGATGCTCAGTATTAATAATCACAATCACTATCTAACAATCTCTGTATTTTACTCTTCTGATATTTTAACTACCTCACCTCCTCATCCAATAAAATGGAAACTCTACAAGGACTAAATGTTTGTCCTTTGTGTTCACTGCCGGATCCCCAGCCCTCAGCACTTCATTTGTTGAATGGACAGATATTAACGCCACATGGTGACATTATTATCTCCATCTTACACATACAGAAGCCGGTTCCAGGTGGTGCAAAGATGCACCCAAAGGAAAATAAATAGAAAAAGTCAAAATGACTAGTTGCAGAAGGTTTTACTCCAAATTCCATGTATTACCATCATGCATACTGCCTTCAAAAATGACGGCTCATCATATACTTTCAGGGAGAGATTAGAATCCTATAGAACTCTTGACAAACGTAAATGTTTCAAATATCAAGCCAACTAGCCAATCAACAACTGTGGTATCCATGTGGAGGCCAGAGTAATTCCCTGGGTCTTGCACATTCCACGCATGCACTTTGCAATCATGAAGGTGAGGGCTTTGCTTTGAGTGCCATGTGTATGTCCCCACTACTGTCCCTCCTGGATGCCACCTGCAGCAGATATGGTACTGGGCAACTGTACCACCCACCCTCCCCCTCAACTACGTCTACCCCCAACCTTACATCTGTAGCCACACATTTAACTTTGTAAATATGGGTGCGAATGGCAAATTTCTTTTTTTCTGCGATAGCAACAAGCGAAAGACAGTTTAAAATGAAATAATTACTACAAATTATCAAATGTCATGAAATAATTACTATGAATTATCAAAAGCCAGCTTTCTAGATACACATGATCAAATTTGATCCTTGAACAACCCTATGAACTCAACAATATTATCATGCCCATTTGACAGATGAGGAAATTGAGACTCAGGAAAGTGATTGGGCCATGCCGCATCATCACTACAGGACAGAGCCAAGATTTAAAGCCAGGCCCATCTGTCTGTGACCTTGTCAATAGTAAACTGCTTCCATATGCTTGTCAGCTCTTAGAAACCCCTCGCCAGGACATCTCCTGGAAACAGCAAAATAAAATTAGTCCAATAAGCCAAGTTAAAACCCATTCATTTCCCAAATAAACTCACAAATTCATTTGCAAATATGTAGAATCTTATAGCAATTACATTGCCTCAAATTCGCTTAATGGAATGACAACTCAGCAAAGCAGAAATGTAGCTCGAAGAACCTTCTATTAACATTTTTCTCTATATAAATCCACCCAGTGTGCCAAGTTAATGGTAACAAATCATTAGTGAAAAAGCATCTTCCTGAATCTGCACATTTTGATCCTGACCTTGGGATCTATAAAGTCTGGCACAGATGCATTGCCTTAGCTTCCCTCTGCATCAGGTGTGAAAACCTGAGGGAGAATAATTCAGCCCAAGCACTGTATGGACAATCATTTGTTTCTAAGTGA
This sequence comes from Macaca fascicularis, assembly GCF_037993035.2. Taxonomy (NCBI): domain Eukaryota; kingdom Metazoa; phylum Chordata; class Mammalia; order Primates; family Cercopithecidae; genus Macaca; species Macaca fascicularis. The sequence goes on along the minus strand of NC_088394.1, from coordinate 61,673,850 downwards.
CATGCATATTTCATATTCTCAGTGCACGATCGACCTGCTTAAGTACTGCCATTAATATTCACAATGTGGCTGTGACAAAGAGAAGCATGCTGAGAGGGCCATCCGCATTTCAAGTTTTTCAAGGAAAAAAACTAGACATTGCTTAGTAAAGACCCTATTGGTGACACATAACAGGGCCTCCTTCAAATAGGCTGAAGGAGGGGAAAGAAAAATCACTGGGATGACATACTCCTAACTCTATGACAGGCTGATAGCCAGACCTCAGTTAGTGCTGAAGTGATCAATCTGTGAGAAGTTAGGAACCTAGGAAGTTAGGAATACCTCTCCATCTTTGCTCTTTTCTACATAAAGACAGTTCCCAGCTTAGGATGGTTTCACTTAAGATGGTTGCAAAGCAATACGCATTCGGTAGAAACCATATTTCAAGTACCCATACAACCATTCTGTTTTTCACTTTTAGTATAGTTTTCAATGAATTACATGAGCTATTAAATATTTTATTGTAAAATAGGCTTTGTGTTAGATGATTTTGCCCAAATGTAAGCTTATCTAACTGTTCTGAGCACACTGAAAGTAGGCTAGGCTAAGCTATGATGTTCAGTAGGTTAGGTGTATTAAATGTATTTTCAACTTAGAATATTTTCAATGTCATGCAACTTTGTGATGGTTTATTGGGACATTGAGGAATATCTGTTACCCAATGCCCTTCACTTCTCTCCCTCTCTTTCTTCAGAACTGCTTCCATTGCTCCCATTTGCTCATACACAAAACGGCCACCAGAGCTCTGCAGTTTATATTTCTGCAGTTTGAATAAACTTCTAACAACTCCTAAATTCAAATCCTCAGAGAATGAGTCAGGTCGGCCCAGTTTTGTTCATGTGAATTTAAGTGGTCCCAGGAGACAGTATCACAGAGAACATGGGTAGGGTATGGTCAGTATAAGGGACATGTTTACACCATAGATGGATTGGCACCTGAAAAGGTATCTACTATCAGTGTGACTGCATTCGGGAAATTCTTAGTCAACAACTGCTTTCACAAAATGCATTCTATTTCTCAGTACTCATTTACTCAAGAAACACTGAATGCACGCTAAGTGCCATGAAGCCAGCCCTGCCCAAAGGAACATGCAGTCTACAGGGAGAGACACGCAGGGGACTCTAAGGCTGTATGAAAGTCAATATAATAGGAAAAAAACATGGGATATCATAGGGTGAATGTATAACTCAGCCCAAGGGAGGGTGGAGTGGGATGAGGTATGGTGGGGATAGGATAAGATTTCCCAGAGGAGAGAAAACTGACCTGAGATTCAAATAATGAATAAGAATTAACCAGGGCTATGAAAGAAGAGGATGGTTGACTTCAGATAAAGGAAAGCAGGTATATAGGAACCAAATTGTCAGGAAGCAAGGACTTGGGAGAAATGTAGAGACTTGTGCTGGAGAAATAAGCAGGGGTCAGATTATGAAGAAACTTGTCTCCCAGACTAAGGGACTTGGAAATACTTCAAAAATTCTAAACCTCAACTAATGGAACCAAAGATAGTCTGCCAAGAAAGCAAGTTTTGTAAATGTCAATTTTATATCACTCTTGTGATGAGATTCACAATTCGCATCAGCATATTAAAGGCTCTGAGAAATCCTACAACAAACCACAAGAATACCTGGTTAACTATGTTTAATCCAGGGTTTCCCAAATATGTTAAACTATGTTCTCATTCCTAGCCCACATCCTATGGAACACTCACTCATTAATCCAGTCTGAGAAATTTTGCTTTGAGGCAATGGGGAGCCTACTGGAGGGTTTTAAAAAGCATGGCGAAATGATTTAGTTTGTACTTTAGAAATGGCCTACTGTCTGCTACAGAGAATGGAATAGAGGAGTGTATGCCAAAATGCTAGGAAACTTGTTAGGGGTTGTTGTAATTATCCAGGGGAGAAATGATAGGGGTCTGAACTAAGGCAGCAGCATTAGGGATGCTGTGGCTGGGAACAGTCATGGTTGCCTAAGATTTTAATACAAATGGCTGCTCCATGGCAGGCTCCATTTAAGAAGATAAAAAATGAGCATGAGACTGAACTTTATTGTAAGAACCAAGAATGGAAGCACTAGCAGGGGGCAGGGCAATTACCAAACAGTGACTGTAACTCTCCAGCTTATAAAGGATCTGGCATTTCAGAAAGGACAATGCCTCCTTTGCTATAGAACTGTACAGTTTGCCCTCCTGGAAGGCCTCCCTGAGCCAGGATTACTGGCCTGGTTTGCAGATGAATCCAGTTCAACAGGGATGTTGGTTCTCTTCTTAAAGTGGAAGGCTGTAGTGAGCAAAAAGGGAATCTGAATGCCAAGTGACAGAATTGACCCCTTCTTCTTCATAGACATTTTAATTAAGCATCTACTATGTGCTATGATGATACTTTAAAATTTTCCTGGTGCTTTAAAGTTTTCAGGTCTGACATACTGGTCATCTCTTGCTGGTTAACAAACCATCCCAAAACTTAGTGCTTTGAAACTACAAAGATTTATTATTTCTCATGATTCTATGGGTTGACTTGGCTCAATAGATGATTCTTTTCTTTGCATGGAGTCAACAAAAATTACTAACACTGCTGTGATTTTCTGGAGGCTTTACAGGGGCTGGATAATCCTAAACAATCCCTCCATATTGTGAGCTGGGACATCATCAGAGCTCTTTTCTGGGAAGCCTCAATTCTCTTCTCTGTGGCCTCTCTGATAGTGGCAGGAGGTAGACAAATGCATAGGCAGATAGGGGTGGGTCCCTGATGAAACCCCATCTCCAAGCCAAAGACAGTTTAAGCCTGAAAGCCAAACTATAAGTCAAACCCACAGACCAGACTGAGAATCTGTCTTCCCGTTGGGCATGCATTCTTCTGATTGATCCTCACTATTCACCTATTTTACATATACCTACCCTTCCCTAATTGGTTTATTTACACTGTCATGCCCACATTTGAGTGGTGCCTTTGTTTTAACCATTTTTGCATACTCACAAACCAATCAGCATGCACTCCCCTATTCTGAGCCCATAAAAGCCTCAAATTCAGCTACACTAGAAGAGAAACCACCCAAGTTCAGGTGGGGGACTACCCCCACATCCCCTCTCTGCTGAGAGCTGTTCCATCACTCAAAAAATTATTCTCTGCTCTCCTCACCCTTCAGTTGTCAGCATATCCTTATTCTTCTTGGATGCAGGACAAGAACTCAAGAACCACTGAACACAGGTATGAGCTATAACACAGGTGAGCTGGAGCATGCCCAGCCCAGCTGTGGGCTGAGCCGGTTCACAATTCAGGTGTGGCCCGGGTGGGCTGAGTGGACAGGCCACCTTCTGCAACAGGTAGCATGCTCAACTGAGTCCCGGGCGGGGTCACTGCCAGCTGGAGGTCCACAGCTGGCAAAGGGACCAAGAAAAATCCTGCATCATTTCCATGCAGTTAGCTTGGGTGTCCTGACAGCATGGTGACTAGTTTCTAACAGGACAAACCTTAACTCACAAGTACTTATGAAGTTCTTATTTCAAGATTGCCAATGACCCATTGGCCAAAACACATCACATCACATAGCCAAGTCGAGTGCCTCTGTGAAACGGGACTACACAAAACTGTGAATACTGGGAGGTGGTTGTTGGAGCTAACAGTGTAACAATCTAGCACATTTTAATTATAAAATGTATGTAGTACACATAATAAGTATTTTTAGGTATTTATTTATCCATCTTCATTGTTGTAATATAAAATAAGGTTTTATTGGAAATGAGTTATCAAGAGAAACCAACATCAAATGTATACACACAGGAAAGTAATTTGTGAATAATTTTAAAAAGCAAAGATTTGGGGGCCAGTGGGTCAAGGTTCATTTGAAGACTTGTGATAACTTTTGTCAGATATGTGATTTAGTAAAATATTGGCACCTGTTTTCTCAAGGTACTAAAACCTGCCTTGCAGAACTATTAGGAAGATTTTAAAAAGTAGACACACACACACACACACATATATATGTATATGTATATATACATATATGTATATATATATGTATACATATATGTATATATGTATATGTATATATGTATATGTATATATACATATATGTATATATGTATATATGTATATATGTATATACATATATGTATATATGTATATACGTATATATGTATATGTGTATATACATATACGTATATATGTATATGTGTATATATGTATATGTATATACACGTATATGTATATATGTGTGTGTGTCTACTTTTAGATATATATGTGTGTGTATAAATAAATTTTATATAAAATATTTAAAAAATATATAAAAATATAATCTATAAATATATATAATATATAGATTTAAAAATATATAAAAATATAAAATATTTATATATACATATATGTACATAAAGGTATATATACATATACATATATAGATATACACATATACATACACACATATGTACATACAAATACACATATAAGTGTATATACACATTTATGTACATATACATATTTATATATACATACATGTATATATTCAAGTATGTATATATTTACATAAATGTATCCATATATACACATATACACATATATACATATATGCATGTATACACACATATATAATATGTATAAAATAAATTTAATTTCACTAATATAACAAAGCAAACATGTTCATGTCTTTGTTCTTTTCTTCATGCCTATAAGTAAATATATCATTTTGAATCATTTTAATCAAAGTATACATAAAATTATATTTTACCATTACACTTATTATTTTCAGTCACTAAATGTTTCTACCTGGGATTTGTCTTTAGCCTTCTTAATTGTTGTGAGATATTTCATTACATTGTTGCACTGTAATTTATGTAACCTTGCTCCTATTCATGTGCATTTAGGTTACTTTTTGTTTTCACTTTTGTAAATTACACTGATGCCTAAATTTAACTTGTTCCTAAAAATCATTCTCCTGTAGTAATTCTTAGAACTGGTATGTGGTGGTAAAAGTATATGAAAATATTTATGACTCCTGGTAAGCACTGCTAAACAGGCCTCCAAAATAAGTGTGCCTGTTCCATCACAAATGTCACCAACAACGGGTTTTTATAATGTCTTTTGTTTTAATTTTTGTTTGGCAGGAATAAAATATATGCTCTGCCTTCCATCTATGTCTCAAGTTATCTGTATTATACCATGCAGCTACAATTTATCCAGTGCTTGCTTTGTGTGTTCAATGTGACAAATATTTTTTTCAGAGATTTTTAGAGATGTGCAAAGTTGTTATTATTATTTCCATTTTTAATATTAAGGAAGCCGATGCTCAGAGACTCTGAGTAGTGAAGGTGTCTGGGCAAGTCTGGAGTAGCCTTAAGATAAAGATACTAATGTTTTTTTTTAAACATAGAAGCACACATTTTCCCCTTTACAGTTCACACCCTGAGAAGTTAATAATTTTATTAATTTAGAAAAAATACTTAGAGAAGGTAATCATGCATAAGGCACTGGAGTAATTGCTTGGGTAATTAAAAAAGAGTAAGATAGTCCTTTGGTGGGAGTGCGATAATATACGTGCACAACACATATTTGCTCACATTCATTGCAACAAGATGGTAATTCCTATTAACATCTCTGAGGCTTATGTAGGAATCCAAAATATTAACTGACCTTGTGCTATGTGCAACCCACTGTTTTCCATGGTAGGAATGTTCAAGGTGGATAAGACGCCCTCCCTAGAAGAGGATGTAGGAAGCAAAGAGCAATACTATGTACCTAATATCATGTCAGGCCAGGAGCTTTCCTGAAGCCCTCTGTCTGTGAAAGACAGAAATTCAGGTAAATTCATATCAGAAGGATCCACAGACCCATGGGCTTATATCTAGCTGAAGGTAATGGAGTCAGTTCTTGGAATAAGAGAGCCTTGAGCTGGTCTTTAAGCAAGAGGAAGGACCTGGCCTTGCAGAGATGAGGGATAAGAGCAGACATCAAGCTGGGGAGGTGCAGAAGCCCAGGTATTAGCTTTGCAAGGAGCTTCCAGAATTTCCACTTCAGACATGCCTCTCTTCCTAACGCAGATGCAGTCAGTTTTCCATAATGCCAGTCACCTACCCAGCACCACGCCAGCTCTCAGGACAATGCTGAATTAAGTGCTGTTGTCTAGGCCTCCAAGGAGCTTAATTGATGCAGAAGAACTAATTGGGGAAGAAGATAAAGCAGGATACAATTAAGTGCTAATTGGATGGGCCTGACTCTCAGTCAGCTTTCCCAAACTTGCCAGATGATAAAAACCCCCTGAGGCGCTTAGTTAGCTAGCGATTCCCAGGCCCACCCCCACTCCACACCTCCCCACCCCCACACCTGGAAATTTCCATTCCCATTCCGCAGGTCTGGGGAGGGGGCTGGCTTCCTAGGAGCCTCAGGGAGGCAATCTTCAGTTATGCCACTATGTGCACCTCTTAAGGCAATGGTTCTCAAATGGCTACAGGACCAGCCATAAAACCAGTCACCAGGGACCGTTGGCGAACCATACACAGATGTTTGTTCCCCATCGCAGAACATCTGCCAAACAGTCCCTGGTAATGTACATGCACCCTGAAGTTTGAGAACTACTGTTCTGAACATCTGGTGTGCTCCTGGGAAAGCAAGCACACCACGGCAGAGTAGAATAGACACAGCTATGGGGGCTGCAGCCCCTTCCTCCTGGGGCAGTACCTGGCCTCTCTGAACCTGTTTTCTCATCGACAAAATGGAGGAAATGATTCCAACGTAGGCTAAAATGATGAATGTTTAAGTTCTAATATTGTGCAAATACTCAGGTAGCGGAGGGCATGAGTAGATAGGGGAGAGCTTCCCGAAAGAGGGGGCTTGAGATGGCCTTGAAGGTGTGTAATATTTTAGCAAGAAAAAGGGGGTACCCGGGGCATTCCCCAGGCAGGGAGTGCAGGGAGCCAGAGCTGAAGCAAAGATCTGGGATTAGAAATGAGCAGAGGATGTTCCAGGCATAGGGAAGGGAAGAAGAATGTTTGAAGTAGTAAGAAATGAAACGGGATCATGAAGATGAGACCAGGCAAACTGATGGTGGTGGTGGTGGTGGGGGTGATGTTGGTGGTGGTGGTGGTGGTGGGGGTGATGTTGGTGGTGGTGGTGGTGGGGGTGATGTTGGTGGTGGTGATGGTGGTGGTGGGGGTGATGTTCGTGGTGGTGGGGGTGATGGTGGTGGTGGGGGTGATGGTGGTGGTGGTGGTGGTGGGGGTGATGTTGGTGGTGGTGGTGGGGGTGATGGTGGTGGTGGTGGTGGGGTTGATATTGGTGATGGTGGTGGTGGTGGTGGAGGTGATGTTGGTGATGGTGGTGGTGGTGGTGGGGGCGGGGGTGATGGTGGTGTTGGTGGTGATGGTGGTGGTGATGTTGGTGGTGGTGGTGGGGGTGATGGTGGTGGTGGTGGTGGTGATGGTGGTGGTGGTGGTGGGGTTGATATTGGTGATGATGGTGGTGATGGTGGTGGTGGAGGTGATGTTGGTGATGGTGGTGGTGGTGGTGGTGGGGGTGATGGTGGTGTTGGTGGTGATAGTGGTGATGATGTTGGTGGTGGTGGTGGGGGTGATGGTGGTGGTGGTGGTTGTGGCGGTGGTGGTGGTGATGCTGGGGGTGATGTTGGTGATGGTGGTGGTGGTGGTGGTGGGGGTGAGGGTGATGGTGGTGGTGGTGGTGGTGGTGGGGGTGATATTGGTGGTGGTGATGGTGGTGATGGTGGTGGTGGTGGTGGTGTTGGTGGTGGTGGTGGTGATGGTGGTGGGGGTGGTGGTGGTGGGGGGGGTGGTGGTGATGGTGGTGGTAGTGTTGGTGGTGGTGGTGGGGGTGATGGTGGTGGTGGTGGTGGTGGTGGTGGTGGTAGATGATGATGATGATGATGACAGTAATTCTCAAAGACCCAACACATTATGATGATGATTATTACTATAATGGTGGTTCCCAAAGACCCAACATATTATGAAGAGAAAATAAGGATACTGGAAAAGAACCGTGTTGCATAGCATCTTGCTAAGGCCCATGGAGATACACTGTGGATGCTGCAGGTGGAAGTTCTCGCTGCATGCCAGTAGTACCTCCAAGGACAGGCAGCCAAGCCCAGAGGAGACAGCTATTTGACTGATGGTGCACAACGCAATCCTTTCCTTCTTGGTTTCAGTTCAGGTTGGCTACATGTGTTTGTCCTTCTTGAACTGTGCTTTCTTCTTCAGGTTCAAATGACAGCCCAAGGAAGCATTCACTTGGAAGTCTGCAAGTCCATATTCTTAAGAGTGCTCACCTATCAGCCTCCTTGGGGCTGTACCCACCTGAGCAGAAGCTTTCTTGCCCACTTGATTTCACACAAGATGTGAGCCTGTCACTTACATGGTGCCTTTCTGCTTACCAACTAAAGCCTCCCTTTTATCATCTTCTTCATCCGTCTGGGGACAAGAATGTGGATGGTGGCTATTTTGTCCACTTCTTGACGGAGGTAGAGACAGAAGAAGGTGCTTGGAGGAAATGACTCCAAGACCCAGCAAGAAACTGAATCACAGAAATCTTCCTAGAATTCAAGTCTTTAGTTCCGAATGGTTCCAAAGCCAGCTTCAGTGTGTGTCCAGCCTGTGATTTTTAAAATCCCCTAGACTCTCAGCTCCATGAGGGCAGAGATTTCCAACAATTTTGACAACTGCTGTGGCCCCAGCATGTAAAGTGAGTTCAAGCATATAATAGGCACTCAATACATTTTATTTATTCTCTGTTACTTTCCATCAAAGTGACCTTATACTGAGTCCCACCAGCAGTATTCCCCAAATTCTTTGTCAGGAGTATTTTTCTATCAGTTCCAAGGGCTAGAAGTAATGTTTCTATCCTCACTCTGTACCTGTGTGGCTTAGAGGCCTTCTGCACATTAATATGGCCAGGAAGTCCCCCATCGTCTGCCACCTCACCTTTGTGTGAAGCCAGTCCACACTGCCAGAAATAACATTCAGGTTCCTCTGTGATGGCATTGGACTGAGAGACCCTGGAAGGGACCCATCCTGCCCTGTGCATCCCTTCTGCCTTCCTGGGCTTTGAAAGAATTCCATTCAGATGGGAAACTGGGAGACTGGGAACTCTATTTCATGTTATTAATATCGAAGCTACGCTCAATAACCCCGACCCTGGCTTCTGGTTTGTGCATGTTTGCTTTTTAATGTTTTTTTGCACAACTGGCTTTAAAACAAATGGGTTTGGGTTTGACACTGAACCTAATCTCAGCACAGGAACTCAGGAATGTCTGCAGGCTCTTTTAGCAGAGAGAGAAGGATGGAGCTGTGTCTATGGGCAATCCCAGCCTGCCCTTTGTTATTTCCTGATTTTAGAAAGGAAGAGAGGATCCTGGCAGGTACTGCCTCTTTGATGCCCGGAGGACAGAGTGAAGCCAGGTTCCTGCTCTCTTGGGCACCACTATCCTGACCACCGAGCAAACACCATTCTTGCAGTCAGCATGGGATGAGCGGAGATGGGCCTGGCACGAGAAGAGGAGCTCAGAGGTTCCTTCCCTAGTGCAGGAGCCTCACTGAACCAGGGATCTCTAGGTTCTGCCCCAGCCAACACAGGCTGGCTCATGTAGGGGCTTCTTCCCTCTCCCCAGACCTAGCAGGACTGACACTTAGAACTCATTAAATGAATTCTGGGAAGAACTGAGAGCACTTAAGGAACTTCGTTTTAAACATGAATAACCTGGGATAGAGAGGTAAAGGGATTCCTCCAAGGGCTCACGGCCAGGGTCCCAACACACAGCCTAGAGCCAACAGCACAGCACCAGTGTCTCTTTCCACAGAATGCAGTTATTAAAGTCCCTGTTAAGGTGTTATCAGGGAAAATGGAACACAGTGATGTTGGAAATTAGGCATGTATTTCATATTTTGAAAAGGGCACATGAACTTTGCCAGCTTGTGGCACCCTAGAGAGCACTGAGGGGAAATCCATGTGTCCTTCCAGCAAGGAGAATGCGGTGGCTCCCAAAGACAGAAGCTTGGCCCTCCCTAAAGGGAAAGGCCATTTCCTGCGGCACGTTTCCCATTAATACCAGATTGGAGCTTTGATGATGTGCTCATCAGGACCTGATAAGCTTATAGCCTTGAGAGACTTCCTGAAAGGAGGGGTTTAATTAAACATGCGATGCACAGAATTCAAGAGGCTGTGTTATACACTGGGTTTGAAGGGTCCCCCTGTGTGTTCTCAGGAGAAGCTGGTTTCCTGGTGATAGAAGCCGACACAGAGGGAGAGGGAAAGGAGGGAGGGAGGAGGAAAGGGACAAAAAGGGACAGGGGAATGGAGGGAAGATGAGAGAAGAGGAGAAAGGAGGAGTGAGGAGGGAGGGACAGGAAAGGGGAAGAGAAAAGCATTCAGGCCAATATTCCTTCTGAGCCAAAGCCCCATTGAGAATTTACTTCCTGCCAAAGGTGAAGAGCCAGTAAACAAAATTTTCTTTTCTAGAATCATCAATTCACTTAACATGCACCTACTGAGCACCCACTGCATACTTGACCTGGTGCTGGGCTTTAAGGATACAGGAGGGTTAAGATGACCATGCACAGATCTATCTTTCTCAGACTCCCTTGCCACCAGAGGTCCAGATGTGACTTTCTTTTTTCTGCTCATCACATGCATGGAGTTGGAATTAAGCCAGGCAAGAGGCAGGCTGCAGGGCAGCATCAGCTTTGCTGGTGTGGACCAGGACCAAGGTGGCTGCAGAGGCTCCATCAGTAGGGATAACTTCCTGACTCCACAGGCAGTTTCCCATATCCAGTTTTCTGACTGTGGCAGAGGCAGCAGCATTATTGTGGCATCAGTTCTGGAGTAGGCAACACACATTATCAGCATCCTATCAGTAGCATCGCACCCCGAAGTGCTAGAAAATGTGTAATCATCATGTTTTTGAAGGGAAAACAAATCCCTGATGGCACATACCCATTTCCATGGTGTAAATATTCCCCAAATGGCTGATTTACATAGGCAACATATTGTATTTTTACCATATAAATATGATAGATGAAAATAACCTCAAGAGCATACAGAATGACAAACGGTAGTAAAATAATTAGATGAGAGTTGAGCATTTGTTACCTTTGTCCTTCGTATAATTTATTTAATTACAAGCTTGTAAAATGTAATTTTTAATCATGGCTATGTTTAACAACCAGCTAGCAAAAAGTGTTGAAAAGCTGACGATCAGCCCTTGGGAGCCCGTGTGAGCTGACTCCAGCATATCACTGATTCTAGCCCACCCCGGAGGTCACTGGTAGGCATTTCCTTCCGTGCTAAGGCCTTCTGTGGCATTCTGCCTAATGATGTTCTCTGGCTGCGGCGGCACGATGGGCCCACACCGGGAGCACTCCAAAGTGCCAGAGAATTAATGCCCAGAAGAGACTCTCTACCACCAATACAGGCATGGAAGGTGGTGAATAAATATGCATCCCCACACCCTAAACATGCAATGGTACATTTTTGAAATGTGCTCCTCAGTTTCTCAGACAGCCCTGTGGGGATTGTGGCACAGGTGCCCACAGAAATCACGTACTAATTAATGTACCTTTTTTTGGTTTTCCTCCCTTTTCTGTCTCACTTCCCCACTCCCTCCCTGTGCCTTCTGCCACCATTCCCCCAGTAAACTACTTGCACCCCATTGCTTGTCTCAGAGTCTGGTTTGGGAAATATCCAAACTAAGGCAGGGTAGAATTCATGCTACAATTGAAGCAAAGCACCCAATATAGGCTAGTCACCAAAAACAAGAGTATACTCAAATATATTATTTATTTATTTATTCATTTATTTTGTCGCCCAGCCTGGAGTGCAATGGTGTGATCTCGGCTCACTGCAACCTCCGCCTCCCGAGTTCAAGCAATTCTCCTGCCTCAGCCTCCCAAGTAGCTGGGATTACAGGTGCCCGCCACCACACCTGGCTAATTTTTTTTGTATCTTTAGTAGAGATGGGGTTTCACCACGTTGGCCAGGCTGGTCTTGAACTCCTGACCTCAAGTGATCCACCTGCCTCGGCCTCCCAAAGTGTTGGGATTACAGGTGTGAGCCACTGCCCCATTCTATTTTTCTATGAACAAATATTTATGCTGCATGGCAATTACAGAGTGCCTTGTTCTGTGAGTTCGTTGTGTCTGGTACTCACTCTGTGTGCTGCATCTCACTTCATCATCATGACAAGGTGTGAAGATAAGGAAGAATGTTCCTCTGGGCTACTTACTGATAAGAAACACACAGTGTAAGCCTTTCAAGGGACCTTAGAGATCTCTTGATCCAGGGCCCTTACTTTTCAATTAAGGAAGCTGAGGCATGAGGAGAGGAAGAGTTTCTCCACTAGTCACTTTGAAAATCAGCAGCAGCCGTGGAATTAGAAACGAGTCTCTTGATTACCAGTGGAGGTCCCTGTCCACCGCAGCCAGTGTGGCCTCCAAGCCCAGGGACACTCTCCTTGGAAGGATATGAAGGGTCCATGTGCTCTCCAGATACTCCTGATCTCCCTTCCCCAGTGCTGTGAAATTGTCTCAGCTCAGGGGTTTGCTAAGTGACAATTCCCTGAGCCCTGTTATTAGAAATTTGAAAGCCAGAATCACAACTGATAGTAAGACTGGGTGCAGTGAGAGCCCCGGGACCATCAGAATTCAGTTGTGAGTCAACAGCTCACAGAGAAGCCCCATGTGGTCTCCAAAGGAGTGAGACCCATGAAATTACGTCAAAGAGGGGCTTCCACCCTCTGAGCCTTAGACTCACTGACTGTATTAGTCAGGGTTCTCTAGAGGGACAGAATAGGATATATGTGTGTATCAAAGGGAGATTATTCAGTGGAATTGACTGACACAATCAGAAGCTAAAGTCCCACGATAGGCCGTCTGCAAATTGAGGGGCAAGGAAGCCAGTGGTGGATCCCAAAACCTCATAAGTAGGGAAACTGAGTCCTCAAACCTCAAAAGTAGAGAAGCTGATAGTGGAGCCTTCGATCTGTGGCCAAAGGCCCAAGAGACCCTGGCAAACCACTGGTGTAAGTCCAAAAGCTGAAGAACTTGGAGTCTGATGTCTGAGGGCAGGACACATTCACCATGGGAGAAAGATGAAAGCCGAAAGACTCAGCAAATCTGCTGTTTCCAACTTCTTCCACCTGCTTTATTCTAGCCGTGCTGGCAGCCGATTAGATGGTGCCCACCCAAACTGAGGATGGGTCTGCCTCTCCCAGTCCACTGACTCAAATATTAATCCCTTTTGGCAACACCCTCACAGACTCACCCAGGAATAACATTTTGCATTCTTCACCTCAATCAAGTTGGCACTCAATATTAACCATCATATTGACTCCCTCGGGGAATCAGCCCTAGGGTACCATCAGCCTTCCTAACGATGACCAAAGTCTGTGACAAGACAGGGAAGGGGCCCTCAGGTTATCTCACCACCTGGGTGGAAATTTGCCAGTTATCGCTTCACGCAGTATCCTCACAACACCCCCATGAAAGTGGAGGTTATTCTGATTTTCAAATAAGTAAATAAAAGCTTATTGGGATTAAATGGTGTGCCCAATTTCACACTTATGCTAGCAGTGATAGGCTTTGAACCCACTTTTGATTTTGGAATCTGAGTTTGAAGGCTTCTTACAGCCCCATAGAGGCTCCACTGCCGAACAACAGAATGCCACTGCCAGGCTGAGAGAAGTCAAGTTCATGGTGGCCTCAAGAACTGCAACTGATCCAGAAGGACTGGGCATAAGGTGCAATGCAAGGCTCTGCGGCAAGGAAGGTCAGGGTATGGAGAGCCTTGAAGGCCAAACTAACGGGTTTTGTATTGTTTGGAAAAACATTTGATTATTTGGCATTGAAAAGTAACTCTGAATATAAAGAAAGTAGGAATACTTCAACCAATTTAATTAATTTATAAATTCTTAGAATACATGCCCAAGAGTAACCTGTGAGTAAAATCTATGCCAATTAAGTCTAAAAGAGCTTTTAAAATTCCAAGAGGTTAAAAACATTGGGTCAAGGTTATTTGGAAGTATCTTTTTCTCTTAGTGGTATTTGAGTGGTCTATCAGATGACGAATGTTCTACAAGGCCAGGACAGGCAGCACCTCAGAGGAAGAGGCTCCCAAACAATGGTGTCAAGAGTGAGAAGCGATTAGCAGTGAAGAAAGGGGAATATGGGAAGTAACGGTGTTCTAGGCAGTAGGAGCAGCCAGTAGAAATACCTGCTGGTTAAATATTATAGGTACTAGTGAGCCCATTTTACAGATGATACTAGAAAGATATCTGGTTTGCTTTGCCTAGGGTCATGCAGTTAGCTAGTGGCAGTGCAGGAGTAAATAGCATTGGAGTGAGTAAAAAATGCGTTAAAATAGCAGTCATGGAGTTGCTACAATGTGCCAGATCTCCAACTGGGGATCCATCAGTGAAGGAAACAGGCACGGTCCCTGTCTTCAGAGTTTCCAGACCTAGGAGTGGTGGGGAGGGAGGATGGGGTGACAGATAAGCAGGTAGTTATGATACATCCTGATGGGCCTAATGAGAGCAGGAGAATCAACCCTTGTCCTGGGGACTCTGGGGCAACATCCAAGAGGAAGCAGCTCCCAAGCTGTCTTATGAAGGGCCAGAAGGGATTATTAGTTATGCAAACAGAAGACAGGGAGGAAGAGTCTTCCAGGAACTGGAGCAGTGAGTATCAGCGCCTGGTCATTTGGTGAGTGTACTACTCTGTCTCCTTGAGACCCTAGTGGCGATGGTTGGTTTGGGCAACTCCCCGTAGTAGACATCAGTCACTCGCCTGTGGAGAACGTGATTAACTTTTCTGGGTCCTGATACTTTGGACCTTGTTTTTCCTAATTCCCATGGAATTAGGGAGTGGCATTAAAACTTCCACTTTAAGGTAAGGAAAAACAAGGTTCAAAGTGCTCCCTTACTGTGCCAAAGGTCATGCAGGTAGCAAATGATGATGGTGAAATATGAAGTCCAAAGGGTCTCACTCAAAGAGAAAGTCTGTGCCACTCTATCAAACTGGGTCCAGCACTTCCCACACCAGAGGAGACTCAGGACCTATCTGATTTAACGACCCCCCAATTTCCCTACCCTTGAGTATCCTGGGATGGGTAGGGGAGGGAAACAGAGACCCAGCAGGTAGACAGTGACCTGTTCAGGTCACATAGCCAAGGACAAGTAAGGCACTGGACTGTCAGAGAGCAGCCTGCTCTCCATTCACTCATATCTTCATTACTTTTATCAACACGTATTTAAGGATCGTCCAAGCAGAGCAAACCACAGCTTTAAAGCAATTACTTGCCGATGATCAGGAGGGGCCAAGGGGATTCTGTTTGCTTATTTGTGTGAACCTAAAATGCCTGCTTCCTTAATTAAGCCTTCACTCTGAGTCTTGCCTCCAGCTTTTAAAGTTTTCTTTTCCCTCTCTTTAACAGGTCTCAGTATTCCACCACGCTGCAGGCACTGGGCCCAGAAGGGCTTTGCCTCTGTTTTCTTTCTCTTTTCTAAGATGCCTCTGCTCCTGTACCACCACTGAGGATACTTCCTTTTCCTAAAATCCCCAATCCCCTGCTGCTTTTAATTTCATAATTATCAGCCATGAGCATTGTGATCCTTGGTGACTCAGGGGCAAAGGATGCAGCTCCCGGCAGCTCCTTCCTCCTACCCAACTCCTTTCAGTAATGCTTATCTTTCTTGAAAACTCATCTCACATCACCTGCTGGTGACAGCCTTCCCTGATTGACACCAAGTCTGTTCTGGTGCTCCCCATCTGTCTATCATGGACCCTGTGACCTTGTGTCTTTTGGCTTTATATCTCCAGCAACTGACGAAGTATCTGGTATGTAGGAGACACTTGACAAATGCTTCTTGAGAAAATGAATGCATGAAATAAAGAATGAACAAATAAATTAGGCATTGTGTTCAGGTGGATGTAAGTGTCTGGGGGAGGGGGTGGTGTCAGGGGTGAGGAGTTGGCAATTGCCTTATTGCATAATTGATTTTCACATATTGAGATGTTGATTGACGTTTAGTGGTTGCATAGTTTACCTCCTCAAACTGGACATAATGTATGCATCTTCCTTCACAATCACCACAGAGAGTTATTTAACCCTACTTGGTGGGACTGTTTTAGAAACTCGTTTCCTGTCCTTGGCTTAACTCTTACCATTAATTAGAATCCCTTTTAGTTGTCCCAGGTGATTTCATCTATCTGTTCATTTGGCCACTCATTTGGGAAATGTTTATTGAGCAATGACTGTGCTCCCTGGTGAAGATACAATGCTAGGCAGACCAGTATGGTTCTCTGCCCTCTGGGGACTTCCAAAGATAGTGGGAGAGAGAAGCTAGCAACCAGGCACATTGAGATGGGAGAGGTACAGATTTCTATGGGCAACAAGAATGGCCTTGTGCCATCAGAAAAGGTTTTCCAGAGGAAATGACATCTCAGCCAAAAGATGCATGTGAGTTAGTTACCCAAAATTAGGAAGAAAAAGGGGTCAGGTGGTCTGTTACTACATAACTAGCTGCCAAAACTTAGTAGTTTAAAACAACAATGATGTTGTTATTTCTCACAATTCTTTGGGCTAGGAGTTTGGATTGGGTTCAGCTGGGTTATTCTTCTGGTCTATGGGTGTCAATCGTCAACTGCGGTCATTTGGGCATATTGCCTTGGTGGGGACTCTTGAGAGGCTGGGCTCTTTTTCTAAGTAGTCTGAGGGACTCTCTTCATGTCCCCTCTTATCTCTTTAGCAAAGCGGTCAGGCTTCTGATATGGCAGCTCCAGGCACAGAGAGAGAGAGAGAGAGAGAGAGAGAAAGAAAGAGAGAGAGAGAAAGGTGGTAGCTGCCAGTCTCTTAAGGCCCGAGGGCCACAAACCACCAGAGTGTTATGTCCCCTGGACCCCACTGGTCACAGAGCCTGTCCAGATTCAAGGGGAGGGGATACATATTCCTACCTGTTGATGGAGAAATGACAATGAATTTGTGACCATCTCTAGTCTGCCATTTTGGAGAGTTGGAAAGAGGGTTTCAGGCAGAGGAGCAGAAGTGAGACCTCAGAGGCTGGAGCTTAGACAGCAGGGGCCATGGTAATGGGTGAGGCTTCAGAGGAGGCAGAAGTCAAGCAGACCAGACCTTACTGAGATGTGTTATTGAGTCTGAAATTTATCCTGAGAGGACAGTGGGGACATACTGAAGGTATTTGATCACGGATGTAACATGATCAGATTTGGGGTTTTGAAAAATCACTCTAGTGGCTGTGTGGAGAGGGTGGGAAAAGGTTTGCAGAAGGTCGGCTTGCAGCCACAGACACTGGTGTGAAGGAAGGGCTTGATATACTCAGGGGAGAGATGCTGATGGCTTCACAAAGAAGGGTCGTGTGTGGCAAGAGCTAGGCAGACAGAACACTAGGGAGATGCATGCACAGGAGGGCTCTATGACCCCCTGTCTCCTGGTATCCGGCCTCAGCTCTTGTATGTCCTGGTCCTGTCCCCAAGGGCTCGAAGACCCCATCTGATGCCACCGTCACCAAGGCAGACATCTGGGCAGCTCTCTGGACTTCCGCCCCTGCACACAGTTGCACAAGCAGCTGCGTTTTCAGCCCAGCATTTCCAATGAGCACCAGCCAGCTTCCCGTATGTGAAAAATGGGAACAAGAATATTAAATGTGACAAACATTTAACCATCTTTGAAGCTGTGATCTTGATAACAGCTGGGAGGAAATGATAAAGTGGCAACAAGGATGGAAATCAGATTTCCTGTTGAAGAAGTTGATAAAAACATTTCATTTTTCTAAACAAAGGGAATTTGGGATTGACCTGATTTATTTCCAGCTTTCAGGGGTTCATTTTGGAATTTCCAGGTCCAGAATTTGAGAAATCCGAGGGCTCTTTTGTCTCAAAATTGGTCCCATACTTTCATAAGAGGCAAATGATGAGTTCTACAGAGCACTGAGTTTGCTTTAGATGTGCTTGGATTTGAAGCCTTCCCCTGCCCTTGTCAGCCAAGCTGCTTCCCCTTCAGAACTTCAGTTTCCTTATGTTAAAAATGAGAATAGCCAATTTCCACTTCACAGAGCTGGCATGAGCATTATATGAGATACTGGGGATGAAAGTTTGGCCATCCCTACCTCTTTGACCCCCACAAACATTCTATGTGTGCAGTTGGGACCTCCCCAGTTTAGATGTGAGAAAATGGGCCCCAAGAGATAAAGCAGCCTATCCAAAGTCACCCCAGAAAAGAGATGTGAAGTTCTGTGGGGGATGGCAAGGGTTAGACTCATTTTTTTTTGACTCTGTAACACGGCACTTGGACCAGTGGATGGACACTGCATGGAAGCAGGTTTGAACTCAGTTCAAAGAGGAATTTTGTTGCAAATGGAGTCACACAAGCATTTGTGTGTGCGGGAATGTTATGGTTCAGATATGGTTTGTTTGTCGCCACCAAAACTCATGTAGAAATGTGATCCCTAGTGTGGTGGTGTTGGAAGGTGGGGCCTGGTGGGAGGTGTTTTGATCATGGGGTATGGATTCCTCCTGAAGGGCTGAGTGCTGTTCTCACGGTATTGAATTCATGCTTGTGGGACTGGATTAGTTCTCTGGGAATGGACTAGCTCCCACAAGAGTAGATTACACAATGAGGATGGCCCTCAGATTTCCCCCCCTTTTTGCATGGGTTTGCTTCCCTTTTGACCCTCTCCACCATGCTGTGCTGCAGCACAAAAGCCAGGAGCCAGGGCCACGCCCCTGATCTTGTCAGCCTGCAGAACTGTAAGCTAAATAAACCTCTTTTCTTCATAAATGACCCAGTCTCAAGTATTCTTTCATATCCCCACAAACAGATTAAGACAGGTAGTGAGCTCCTTATTATGAGAAGTGTTCAAGCGGAGGCTGAAATCACCCGGTTGAAACCATGGTTGAGGCAACTGTTGTTGATAGTTGGGAGCAGAGTGGATGACCTTTAACTTATAGCCTGGCTTTGGGAGTCTACAGGGTCAAAAAACAAAACAAATAAACAAAAAAACCCCATGTATTTTAGGAATACTCTCTAGTTATTGATGGCCAACTTCTCAACAGTGGATCTTTCACTTGGTAGCCAGGTGTCAGAATGAACGGGATCTCTGAGGGCTTCTTGGCCACATCTCTGGACTCAGCTTGGGCCAGCTGCATTTCTCAGAACATCTTGGACTGAATAATCTGAATCCTATCATGTTACCTGTGAAGATGCTGGCTTCTGCCAATTATGACACATCTCTATATTGGAGGCCAAGATGGACTCTACATGGCTTTCTGAAATATATCTGTTTTTTCTGACAACAGGGAATCCTAAGGAGGTCTAATCTACCATCTCGCTGTAAAGATGACTAACCAAAATAAGCTCTCCAGAATCTACAAGGAACTTAACTCAACAACAAAACACAAATAACCTCATTAAAAAGTGGGCAAAAGACAGGAACAGACCTTTATTCAAAAGAAGACATACAAATCGCCAACAAGCATATGAAAAAATGCTCGATATCACTAATAACCAGGGAAAAGCAAATTAAAACACAATGAGATACCACCTTACACCAGTCAGAATGACTAGTATTAAGAAGTCAAAGCATAAATGTTGGTGAAGATGAAGAGAAAAGAAAACCCTCATACATTGTTGGTGGAAATGTGAATTAGCACAATTAGTAAAACTCTACGGAAAACAGTATGGAGATTTCTCAAAGAGCTAAACATAGAACTACCATTTGATTCAGCAACCCCACTACTGGGTATCTACCCAATGGAAAATAAATCATTATATTAAAAAGATACTTGCACTTATATGTTTATCATAGCACTATTCACAATAGCAAAGATGTGGAATCAATCTGAGTGTCCATCAACAGATGATTGGATAAAGAAAATGTGGTACACACACACGTGCGTGCGCAGACACAAAATGAAACATTATTCAGCCATAAAAGAATGAAGTCATGTATTTTGCAATAAGAGGGATGGACCTGGAGACCACTATTTTAAGTGAAATAACCTAGAAAATCAAATACTACATGTTTTCACTTTAAATAATGTGTACACAGGAACACACATTGTGGAATAATGGACATTGGAGACTCAGAAGGGTGGGATGGGAATGAGGGATGAGAAATTATTTAATAGGTACAAGGTACACTATTTGGGTGATTGCTACACTAAAATCCCAGACCTTACCACTATTCAATATATCCGTGTAAGAAACTGCAGTTTTACCCTCTAAATCTGTACAAATTAAAACAAACAAATCAACCAATGAACTCTTCTCAGAAACGAAGCCTCCCTGATAGCCAAGCTGAAAGTCAGCTGGCAGGGTGTTGAGGTTGTGATGTGTGATGCGCCATGTGATGAAGTGTGTTTGATTTCAGATTCAATGTGTTTCTCTCTCCTGTCTCTCCCTCTGATCCCTACCCCCACTCAATACAAGTTGGTCTCACCTTAACTGCTTGGTCATCTAACCTCTTCTTAAAGGACTAGGTAGTAAATATTTCCATCTTTGTAGACAACACAGTCTCTGTCACAACCAGTTGACCCTGTTATGACAGCAACAAAACAGCCAGAGACAATATGTAAATAGTAGATGTGCCTGTGTTCTGACAAAATTTTATTTACAAAGTGAGGCAGCAGGCTGGATTTGGGCTGCAGGCTTTAGTTTGTGGCCCATCATTTCTAGCTGGTCCTCGAAAAACTAAGGGAAAACATCCCTTATGCTAACATTAGGTGCTGCGGGAGTCATAGGCTTTCTTCTCCAAGTGTGGTCCACAGAGCAGCAGCATCTGCCTCACCATAGCAAGCCCCATGGCACCTGTCAGAAATGCAGCATCTCAGCACCTCTTCTCTCCTACTCCCTAAATCTACCTCTCTTCATCAGAATCCCATTTTTAAAAAATTCAGATGATTCACATATACATGGAAATTTGAGAAATACTGAATTATAACAGAAGAGTCTGGGGGGGCAGGGATTAATATTTGTGTTTAAATATCGTGTGTGTTTTTTCTTGTTGCTATTGCTAATTGGACAGTAGAGAAAATGCTACAGAGGTTAAGGCTCCACAGAGAGATGATCAGTGTAGAGGCGGTCATTGTAAAACTTTTTTTGGTAACTATTGTGATGATGACTAATCTTTGCACAGTTTTTGACTTTTTCCAAAGTGGTTTAACAAAATCTAATGAGATTCTTACTGAGATTGGTTGAACTACTGTTCGACAGGTCAAACATTGTTCAGCTCCAGGGGTGCCTGGCACATGTGGCACCTCCAGGAGTTGTGCAGTACACTGCTTGAGCAACTGTCCACGTCGGCCCTGCCTATAAGGCAGCGATCATTGCTTCCTCAGGCTTTCTGATGTGGAAATGGAGGCCAGAAGCCACGAGCCTCCCTGAGTTGCCATTCCTTTCCTCCCAGGTGTGCTGCTCACTCACTTTCTCCTATCAGGAAGGTGAGACTGGAAATGGCTTTCAGGTGCCCTGGGCTGGGGTCTTTGTGTCTCTCTGACCTGATAATCGCCACAGAGAGGGGCTCTGTAGAGCACAGATGAGGCTCTGGGAATTAGGCACAGCAAGTCTTGGCGTGCTTATCTCACAGTGGCCACTGAGGGGCCTAGTGATTCTGTGTGATGAACTTAGAGTTCTTAGCCTCTCCTCAGGGCCTCTTCCTGGAGGACATAAGCATTATGGATAAAAGCCCTCTGAACACTGTGGGTGTGTAAAGGGTGGCGTCTTTCTTTCTTCTAATTACCTGTGGCCATGCTTGCTGTCTTGGGTCGGCTTTCAAAGGCAGCCCCTGAATCTTGTTTCTGTTCATCTCGATGTTAAGAGCCTTACTGTACCATGAGTCTAGTAAATAGTAAATAGTCTAGTAAAGGCGTTTCATGCCTTTTTATCGTCCTAGGGCGAGGAGTAATCCTCCCAGATCGTACAAGGAATAAGCCAAGTCTCCTCTGCTCAACCCAGGGCTGGCTGGTCCTTCTGGGAGAAGTCTGCTTACAGCTGAGGGAAAAACAACGGGCCTGACTCTCTGAGACCTGGGCTCCAGGCCAGCCCACCTACGGCGAACTGTGTGGCTGGAAGCCTCGCTGTTCTTCTTGAGCCCTAGCCCCAGGTGGGCAGATGAGCAATAGCTGGGAGCGGTGATAATGTTCTATAGCTGGTTTGCCGCAGCTCACCGGGTGCCTGGGCCTGTGTGGGCTCTACCACTCCTATCTCCTTGACATTTACCATGAACTTAAGAGTCATCCCACGTTACAGATTTCAAAACTGGGTTCTAGTAGTTCTGTCCTGAGCCCAAGGTCATACAGCAGCTAATGTATGAGCAGAGCTCCATGGGGCTTTCTGAGCCCAGGCCTGACCCTGTACCGACAGAAGAGGCCATTTAGCCGTGGGCTTTGCAGATGTGCTATGATCCTAAGAAACCAGGCGACTTTGGGAGAAGCAGATGCTTTGTTATTATGAGGAACCTGCCGAGCCACTGCTGACTCACATTCCAAAGCTCACGCCCAGCACCCTGACTATTTGCTTAGGGTTTTGCTGTAGCTCTTGCCAAAGATGAGACCATACAGTCTCGAAGTGACAATGCCATTATTCAAGCATCCAAAGCCCTTCATGTTTCTTCAAATGCTCACTGGTGTTTTATGTCATTAAAATATATTGTTGATTAATATTTGAGCAGCTACGCATAGCTTGCGTCTCACCCGGTCTCACATTTCTCATCCATTTGTGCTCCTGCAATGCCCAGATCTCCCTTTGGGTTTCTTTGTACCCTCCCTTCATCCTTCCCCATCTGGTCTACATACCCCCGGTTAAAGCCGACCCAAAGAGCTCCATGCAGTCTGGGTAAACATCACCAGCGGCCCATATGGACAAAGATAAACAATCCGGCTCAGTCCCCTCCCATCCTGGCCCACACTGTCTCTGGCTGCACCCTGGAGGGGTCCTCTGTGAGAGAATCTTCCCCCAGGCCAGCTTGCTGTTTTCCTCTGGTTTGCATTCTGTCCACGTGTGTTCTGTCGGAAAGACTCCTCACTATTTTCTAAGGCAACTTACTTGGCCAGCCCATGAGCTGGAGGCATCATTCCCAAATCTCTCCTTAGGCTGCATTACATTTTGGTCACAAGAGGCGGTAACTCAGCTCCAGAATCCCTCCCTGAGCAACCTTGGCAGGTCGCCTAACCTCGTTCAAACTCTGGATTTGTGTCTGTAAAAGAGGTTGATGGTAATACCGACCTTTAGGTAGCTATTGTGAAGACTGAATATTATAATTTTTTTAAAATAAAAACCGTTCCCAAAGCTTGAGTGTAATTTTGATTTTTGATAATTTCAGAAGCACCCATGCTACACACTTAACAAAAACACATCCTTAGAAAGCTGAAGGATTTCCCTTTCCTAAAAATCTTTAGTTTTGTGCATTTATACATTTTTCATTTTAATTTTTGTTTCACGCTGGGCACAGTGGCTCACGTCTGTAATCCCAGCACTTTGCGAGGCCGAGGCAGGTGGGTCAGCTGAAGTCGGGAGTTTGAGACCAACCTGACTGACAGAGGGAAACCCCATCTCTATTAAAAATACAAAAAAAAAAAAAAGTGCTGGATGTGGTGGCATGTGCCTGTAATGCCAACTACTTGGGAGACTGAGGCAGGAGAATAGCTTGAACCTGGGAGGCAGAAGTTGCAGTGAGCCAAGATTGTGCCATTGCACTTCAGCCTCAGCGACAAGAGCGAAAATCTATCTCAAAAAAAAAGAATTCTTTTTGTTTCAGTCAATATTTGCTATGTTCAGTCAGAGGGGCGGAAAAAATTTAAAGACTTGTTTTTTAAAATTCACAGAATCAAATAAATGTAAAAAAAACCCCCATAATTTCAAATACTGTTTTTGTTTATTTATAGCATTTATCTCTCTGAAGTTATTAAAACTTAAAGTTACACTGAGCCTAAGCAAGTGCTATGTAAAGAAGTCTTCTCCTTTGATTATTTTTTATCACAGTAACCATTATCTCATCATCATTTGGTCAATGCAGTCATAAAGGAAGACCTTCTTCAACAGATATTAACTAGTATAGATCAAGAAACTCTGTCCTGTTCCTGTCATTCCTCCCCTGCCACTGCCTTCTGCCTATGCTCTGTCCCAAAGGGCCCTTCTTCAAGCTCTGGTGGTTGCTGTGCTATTATGGGATTGCATCCCTTGATGAGTGTCATTTTCTCATCCCACCACTAGCTCACCCACTGAGATTTAGACTTTGGCAGGAAACCAGGGGTGGGGGATTGCTGGGGGCGGAGCAATGCCACCGTGGCAGCTCTACAGACACCTCGCACCCATATTCCACTTTGACACCGGACTTCAATTTGTCCCATCTAAATCCTTCCCCACATATATCCCAGTCTGCCCTTGGCCCTACTCATCACCACCACCACTTAAAGGGCAAGTCTTCTCGGACCCACAGCTCTCATGTCCTTCCTGTGACCTAAACAACCCCATCCCCTCACACCCTTTTGTGTTCATTGTGCATTGTGGAACCTCCACTCAAATATAGAGTTCCCTCCAGAGCATTACTTCTCCAAGGGCACCTTGACCTCACGATTGCCCTGATAGACTTTTCCTCTCTGCAGTCACCTCCACTCAGCAGGAAATCTCCCAAGTCTCAGAATGTGGGGTCCTATAGGATATCAGGGATGGAGGGAGAAGTTCAGGAGAAAATTTCCTGCTACAGCAACTAGGTTTATAGTTGTTTCAGCTACATGAGATAGAGTAGGAAATGACTGAGTTTGTTCTTGAATGTTGAATTTCAGGGGTCTCTGTGAAATCCAGGAGGTGGTTGCATACATGGGTCCGAGTCATCAAGAAGAATTCCAAGTGGGCATTAAACATGAGCACCCTCAGTCTGGAGGGGCTGGAGGGGTGGCCTGGGAACACCATGCCATATGAGTGGGGCAGGAAAAGGACTGAGCCCAGTAGAGATGCGCGGAGTGCTTGCCTGGCAGTGATCTGGAAGGGCAGTATCGTGGATTACAGGAGCTAAAGGGGTCAGGGATTCAATGCAGTTGCAAACAGGGGCTGGTGCTGGAAAGATGCCAAGCAAAACAGGTGGGTCTTAGAAGGCCAATAGTTACTCTGGGAAGGGAGTTTTAGGGGGATGGTGGCGATGGCAGGATTTTGAGGAGGGAGGAAGTAGGATGGTGACAATGACCAGCCATTTTAGCAAGAGGGGCCAAAACAGAAAGGAGCAAAGCAGTTCAGAAGCGAGAGAAGTAAAGGCTGTTGGTTGGAGAAGCAGAGATGTTAGAATAGTTTCTGCTGAAGGGGAGGATTGAGAGAAGCAGTAGTTTGTAGCATTTGTAGCTCTGCCTACCTCTGAACATCTGACGCAACTCCGAGGGATCTACCCTCTGTAAACATAACTGCCACACAGATTTTGCATTTTGTGGTGCAGAGTTCACAGACCCTCTGAAGCCCACCCACGGACCCCAGCAGAAGCCAGTAGGGTTAGGGAAGACAAAAGGAGCTGGAGGCCACTGAACTGGGGCTTTTGGACATTTCATTAGCTCCTTGGCTTCCTTTTATGTCTTTTTTTTTTTTTTTTTTTGATATGGAGTCTGGCTCTGTCTCCCAGGCTGGAGTGGAGTGGTGCGATCTCGGCTCACTACAACCTCCGCTTCCCAGGTTCAAGCAATTCTCCCTACCTTAGCCTCTCTAGTAGCTGGGATTACCTGCACATGCCACCGTACCCGGCTAATTTTTGGATTTTTCTTTTCTCTTTTTTTTTGAGATGGGATCTTGCTCTGTTACCCAGGTTGGAGTGCGGTGGCGCGATCTCGCTCATTGCAAGCTTCACCTCCTGGGTTCACGCCATTCTCCTGCCTAAGCCTCCCGAGTAGTTGGGACCACAGGCGCCTGCCACCACACCCAACCAATTCTTTGCATTTTTTTTTAGTAGAGACGTGGTTTCACCGTGTTAGCCAGGATGGTCTCGATCTCCTGACCTTGTATCCGCCCGCCTCGGCCTCCCAAAGTGCCGGGATTACAGGTGTGAGCCACCGCACCCGGCCTGGATTGGGGTTTCATCATGTCGGCCAGGCTGGTCTCCTACTCCTGACCTCAGGTAATCCGCCTGCTTTGGCCTCTCAAAGTGCTGGGATCACAGGCATGAGCCACTGTGCCTGGCACCTTTTTTGTCTTATTCGAGATCCTTTACTTCCCTCACAAAGACTATCCCCATCTTAAGGTGGGGAAACTAAGACAGAGGGGCAGGAATTTCGGGTTGCTTTGCTTAAGTTCCCTTCAGCAGAGGCAGATAGCCAACCGAGGCCTCCTGAGTCGCCTGGTCTAATTAGGCTCTAATTGAGTTCTCTCTCCTTCCTCTCAGGCGTCACAGTGACATTAAATTACAGGATTCAAACATATAGTTTCCTAAACTTAAATGTGATTTATCTTAATAGGACTTTGTATCAGGTCACTTTATCATGCACAGTGTCGGGGAGCAGATCTATTATTCACAGGGGCTATTATTGAATCAGAGGATCTGGAGCCAGGAGAGACCTTGAGAGGTCAGCTGTGCTCAAGTCAACTGCCCGGCTGCAGAAAGCCCCTTGGACCATGCTGGCTGCCTGTGGGTGAATGGAGTTGGAGCTGGGTTTAAATGGGAAGAGAAAAAGGAGAGGCTTAACATTCACAGACCTCACATTGCTCTTTGGGTCTAAAGTCCTGGTGCTTTAAATCACCCTCTCAATTAAAGAGAGATTGTGGGTATAATGTGAAACTGAGATGCCGGTCCTACTGCAGATGATTGGGGTTCTGGCTTAGCCAACAGAATGAGCTCTGCTTTAGAAAAATATTTTAGAGTCATAGTTTCTTAGAGCAGGAAAACGGCTGGTTGAACTGTATCATTCATTCATTCATTCATTCATTCATCAGTTCATTTATTCAGTCAACTTAGTTGTTCATGGAACCCACATTTGCTTTCCAGACGGAGAAACAAAGGCCAAAAGAGGAGATGTGGCTCGCCGAAGGTCACATGGCAGGGTAGTAGCAGAGACTGGATTCAAACCCAGGCCCCCTAGTCTCAGTCCCAGGCCTCCTTGTCCTGCCACCAGCTGCCAACCAGCTGAAATGTGCTCTTTGATGGTGGCATTGGGGAAGTAGATAGCTGATGTTTATCTCCTTGATGAATGGAATTCCAGTTGGCAACTTGATCTCCCACCTTTGCAACTTCGGGAAGAGAGAGGGTGATCAAAAGAAAATATTTTTTCTAATGAAAGATGCCTTTGGAAATCCAATATACCACTCTGTCAGCCACATGAGTCAGGGGAGGAGGGATGAAAACGATCTGTTGTGAACGAGCCCTGCCGCTGACAAGTTGATCTAAGTGTGTACAGGCTGTGCAACCTCTCTGAGCTCCAACAGAATCCAAATACGTGCCGAAGAAATCCCAATGGAGAGAGGTAGGGATAGCATGGCAGTCTCGAGCTCTAGCTCTGGACCCAGGCTGCTGGAGCCTGCAAGCCAGCATGATGATCTAGCATTCTCCTGACCTGGCCAGGCAGAGACCTAAACTCTCATTGTCTGTTTCCTGCTCTGTAGATGAGAGCAATTGAACTTAGCTCATCAGGTTGTTGTGAGGCGTAGAAGAGATAAGGAATGTAGAACAATCAGCAGGGGGGCTTGGTAGATGCTGCAAATCCACCATGATGCTGGCTTTATGAAACGTAGTGTACCTCCTTTTCCCAAATCCAAAATGGCAGGAGATGGTTGCATTTGGACGCAATCAATTTGGGGCAGTATTTGCCTTGCTCTTTGATCATTGAAGACATGTGCTCCTGAAGAGAGTGCAGGGGGAGAAGTAAAGGCTATGGTACCTTCAGCCAGAGCAAGCCTCTTCTTCTTGATAAAGTTGCCAACTCATAAAAGTAGGAGAAGGAAGCTCTTTTACTTTATTGTTCATTTCAGAGTGTGCTAAGTTTCCGTGTGTTGGGAGCTATGCAGATACCAGGGATATTAAGGGTGGTTTAGGCCCAGCTGAGCTAGATGCTTATTCATTCACTTGGGTACATGCTTGGGGGCAAACTGCTGCTGGGGCAAGGGGGAGATGTGAGGGGCACCAGGGGCCAAGGGGCACAGGTAGAGGGGAGAACAGCTTTGCAGGTCCTGGTCAGGGGAGGCTTCTGGGAAGAAGTGATATTTGAGCTGATTTTTAAAGGAGGCTGAGGAGGAGGCTTTAATTCTTTAATTCAGTTCGACAAAGGTAAGGATGTCCCGTGGGGCGCTGCAGGGACAGTGGCTCAGACAAGAGAAGGATCTTGGCAGGCTCAGGGAAGAGGGACTCACCAGTTTGGCAGAAGCCCCAGATGTGAGTGTGTATTGGGGAGCTTGGCTAATGCAGCAGGGGAAGATGCCTGGGCCAGGATGAGGTTGGAGAGAAAGGTGGCACTGAGCATGTGAAAGGCTTGGCATTTATTGCCTGGAATCAACATGTCACTGCAGAAAAGGCAGCTAATCCATACCGGGGATCAAGGGAGCTTCCTGGAGGGTGTGATGATGAAGCTCAGCACTGAAAGCCTGGCGAATGACTGAGCCAGGTCCAGCGAATGGCAAGTGAGGTATCCCGGGGTTTCTGGAGGATGAAGGGAGGAGGACAGGATGCTGCAATCCCTGAGTTGGGATGAGAATGGAAGGGGGGTGGTAGGATCATGCACAGGCAGCAGCTGGTACCAGGTCACCCAGGGCCTTGCAAGCCATGTAGTCACTGGGATCCAGGGCAGGTCACAAGCAGGGTCTGACATGAACAAGATTTCAGCTCTAAGTCCCCAGCTGACTGCAGCTGCCCGAGCTAATGGCCTGCGTTCTCCCCGCTGCACAGGCCCAGCAGAATGTCACTCAGGGTTGGTGCTGTTTGGTTGATAGGCTCTTGGCTGTGAAATCTGTTTACCTGGGCACAGAGGATGCCAGTCAGCCCTTAGATCTTTAAACGCTTGCAGAAAGCCCCCCTTGCTGGTCTAATGCAGATTTGTGGCCCGTTCTGTGGAATTCATTCTGCACTACAGGAGTATGATATTACCCAATGTTTATGGATGGCTGAGTCTAAAATATCCATTCTAAAGTCCACTGAAGGGTGAAATTCCTTGTTACTTTCATAGATTCTCTTGTCTTATTTTTCCCCCCATGGAGGAACATAAAGCATTTGTATTTTTAGCTCAGAGTCTGGTCATTTTAAAAATCATACCTGAAGAAGAAGGAAGGGCATTCCGGGGGGAGATGGGCAGTTTGAGGAAGACAGTCTCAGCCTAGGAGGGGTCCCGTGAAGCAATCCCCTCCCCAAGGAAGGTCTCTATTTGTCATGTTTCAGCCACAGCAGGAAGCAGAAGGCTGCATTTGTCTCAGAAACTGTCAATGATAACAGTACTCACCCAAACTCGGGATTTAAACATTAGGCAGAGGTTACAGCGCAGCCCAACCTAAACTCCCAACCAAGAAGGAAACAGGGCAGGGACGAAGTTTTGAGTCCATCCCTCTGCACTTTCTCCATGGTCAAGATGTCAGTGTTCTTGGGGCTTTGGTAAAATGTGTGAAAATGCTATAATTCTTGAACTGAATTGCTTTAAATTTCACTAACTGCTCCCCTGTCCTTCTTTTATAATGATTCTCCAATGTCCAGAAAGTCCCACCTTCTTATTTGTCAGACAAGCCTTTCCTGC
This sequence comes from Macaca fascicularis, assembly GCF_037993035.2. Classification (NCBI taxonomy): domain Eukaryota; kingdom Metazoa; phylum Chordata; class Mammalia; order Primates; family Cercopithecidae; genus Macaca; species Macaca fascicularis. The sequence continues at coordinate 61,644,134 of NC_088394.1, read as the reverse complement.
TGGTTCCAGGTAAAATGATCCACACTTGGCCTTTGAGTTCCCAGGATACCCTGTCCCACCAGCGAATCACCTGCCACTTGTTGTGGTATCACCTGGCACTTGTTGGATTTTTTGTGTATAGCAGTGCCTGGTGCCAAAAATGCACAAATAAATGAATCAGTTCAGAAGCATGTACATCAACAGCTTATATCCTACAACACTGCAAAGGACTGCAGCTGGCCCACCTCCATCATCACTCCTTACCCATGTGCACATCATCATGCAGTGTCCTGAGGATTTCACACGTCATCTCCTTTAATGATGAAATCATTGGGTACTGATATTAACAACACTGTATGGTAGCAAGACAGACACAGTCCTTGTCCCCTTGGAGCTTAGAGCCTGGGCAGAAGGCAGCCAATCAGATAGAGAGTAGGTCTGTAGGACAGGCAGAATGCAGGACGTTATGAGAGCCCAGGACCAAGTATCTCATCCACATTGGATATTCCAGTAAGGATTCAGGGAAGTGCATGTTACACAAGAAACCTCCAGTACAGGTAGGAACTGGCCAAACCAAAGGAAGTCAAGAGTGTTCCAGGCACAGGGAATGGAACGCAGGAAGGGCTAGAGACTTGGCTAGACTCTGGAAGAGGGCTGAGCTGGAATGTGCAGGCTTTTTGATCTGGATCGTTCTGGCAGACCTAGCTGCATCTACCTAACCTCCAGATGGCTTCCCTTGCTGTTGTCTGCTCCAAGCAGCGGGCTGTGGGAATGAGGAACTGCCTGAAAGCCTGCTCATGAGGCTTCCGGGTTTGTCCTGGACGGGTGTCCTGACTCGGTGAGTCAGCCCCATTTTCTCATTTCCTGTCTCCTTTGAAGGTTGTCCAGGCAGCAGTCCAGCCCACCTGCGAATTCCCAGTCCTCCTGCAGCATCCCCAGTATGCTGGCAAAAAGAGGTGCTCTGGATGAGCATGTGGCTGCACATCCTTTGCAATTGATGGAGATTTCAATCTGTCACTTAATCTCTCTGAGCCTTTCAGTCATCTCCATTAGAATGGCAATAATGGCTGGGAGCGGTGGTTCACGCCTATAATCCCAGCACTTTGGAAGGCTGATGCAGGGGGATCACGAGGTCAGGAGTTTGAGACCAGCCTGGCCAACATGGTGAAATCCTGTCTTTACTGAAAATACAAAAAATTAGCCAGTGTGGTGGTGTGTGCCTGTAATCCCAGCTACTTGGGAGGCTGAGGCAGGAGAATCACTTGAACCCAGGAGGCAGAGGTTGCAGTGAGCCGAGATCGCATCCCTGCACTCCAGCCTGGGCGACAGAGCAAATCTCCATCTCGGGAGGGAAAAAAGAATGGCAATAATGTACCCGCGTCTTTGGCTTGTTTTGAGGGTTAAATACAACAGCATATGTAAAAGAAGTGGCACAGAGTAGGTGCTTTCTCTTGCCATTGCCTTCCCTCCATTTCCATTACAGATCACCCCAGAGCTCATGTACTGCTCATTCAACTCCAGTAAATTGTAATGTTGCTCAGCATTGTGCAATGTCAGCACCATGCCATTCACTTTGCCGCACTGCCATCTCCCGTAATATTATAATGCCCATTTTACAGATGAAGAAATAGAGGCTCAAAAGAGATAAAGTTACTTGCCCAGAGTCCCAAACTAGTAAGCTGGAAATCAAGCCCCAGCAGTCAGATCTCAGAGCCTGAATTCTTCCACACCACCCTGCACTTCTTCTCAGTCCCTGCCCTCTGCTGTCCTTCCTTCCAGTTCTTCCTTAATAGGATGCTATTAGCGGCTGACAAGCAGCACTGGGAGAAACACACAGTTGTAAATAACCCATTGTAGGAGAACAGGAGGGCAGTTCTTGACCCCACATCCTGACAAAAGTCATTTGCTCCCCAGGCTCCCATTTAATTTGGAGGAACATATGCACGTTGTCGGAAGTGAGCCTGTGTGTCGGGATTCAGCTCATAGGCATGGGCAATAGTTGATTACATCAAACACATCCCCAGGCCTGTGAAGGAGGCAGACTCGGCTGTGTTGCTGGCATGTGTGGCTCCCTTTGGGAAAAGCACCTGAAGTCTTTTCCTGGGGAAATCCCCGGGGTGGTCTTGGATCAAAGCCGGGTGGCCCTGCCTGCTTTTCCAGAAGACAGGACAGGCAGGAGCACAGGACTCTTTTCAATACCTACAAGCGCCACGTGTGTTTCCTATGTCATCTCGTTCCATTATCCCACGAAACCCACAGGAGAGGCTTTATAGAGGAACAAACGGAGGCTCCGGGGGGTTAAGTGATTTTGCTCTAAGTCACACAGATAATAAGCGAGCTTAGATTCTCACTTAAGTCTGTCTGGACTCAAATCTAGGCTTGTCTGCCTGTCTCCAGCTGGGCAATGTCTTAGGGGCACATTGTGTGCTCCGGGATTGAAGTGGGAGCTGGGGGCAAGGGACACACGGCTGCCAAATCTGCCCTCAACAAGAGCAAAACACCAGCAACAACAATGGTTCCCACCATGGACACGTGCGGGCGTCGAGGCACTGCTCTACCTCTCCATCTCACTGCAGCCTCCCAGCCACCCTGTGGACAGGACCATTGAGGTACTTGAGGAATCAGGAAGCCTGATCATGGGTAGTGGGGCTCAGGTGAGCAGTCAGCTTTGGGAGGCCCCCTTGGTTTTAGGGTGGTGTCAGGGCAGGTTGCCAGGCAAGGAGACTTCAGGAGGAGACTGCTGTCTGTGACTTGGACTGGGGAACTGAGGCAGCAGGAACAGGGACTCCTGAATGGGGCCAATGAGTAGGGGTTAGATGCATTTCCTACACAGAGGACAATGAAGTCAAAAGAGAGAAAGGGCTTTATCTCTAGGTAGGCAGACGTCTAGGGACTCAGTTATCTAGGACATAGGTTGCAGTTGTCATGGGCATGAGGAAGAAACTGAGTTCTCAGGAGGAGGCTTAGGATCAGGGTCAATGACAATGGTGAAGTTCTAGGTTGATAAGTAGGAAGTCATGCCCTCTGGGAGGGGCCAGCTCTTCTTCCAGGGACTGGGCTGAACCTCTTGGTTGAGTCCATCAGTCCCAGCTGCAGGGATGGGAGGCAGGTGGCTGCAGCCAGCAGCCAGAGTGTACCACCCACTGTTTCTCTAGTTGAGGGTTCGATTTCTCCCGTCTCCTGCAGAGCAGGTGGCTGCTGACTTCTTTGAAGAATGGAGCCTCACTTCACAGCTGGCCACTGCCTGAACTTAAGAACCATTAGTGCTTTCAGGAACGTACCCCCTGGGGGACAAGGGAAGGGGAGGGGATAAAGAGATGGCCCTCCCTGTGCCTGGCCAAGCACTGCTCAGCTACCCCTGCTGTGGGGAAGAAAGGTTCTGCCTTCCTTTTTAATTAAGGACTGTGGATTTTTCCAGCACATTACAGAATGACCCAGTGTCTCTGTCCTTAGGAGGAGAAATGCACAAGAGATATGAGAGTTTGAGGTTAAATGGGAAGGAGAGAAGCACAGAAGGGGACTCAGAGAATGGCAGACATAGCTGGGGCTGGAGCGTCTGCTGTCCATGCTGGAGTGAACTGTTTCAACACACCCAGGCCTCCAAAGAGGAGTTCATGCAGAATTTGTTTCTGAGCCATGCAGAGCATCATCTCTCTTCTTGTTCTCTACAAATAATTGCTCTGCACACATCCTGCACATGACCCTGCAACAGTGAGGAAAGGGATTGGCATTAGGTGAGCTGAGGTCTAGATGGAGGACTCTGTGGAAGAAGCAGAATTGAGCCTGGTGCACTTTTTCTATGTAAAAGGGTTTTTCTCCTATTTGGTGTGTTCCTGGTTCTGGCTTTCACCAATCACCACCCTAGGAATCTTCCCTCCTCGGATCACATTTTTAATTCCTGAGTCTTGAATTTATCCTCATTCTCATTCTCTCTTTCTCTTCCTCTCTCTTGCTCTCTCTCAAAATTACTCCATTTATAAAAGTCACTTTCAACAGCAGATACCACAAGAAGCACCTCCAAACCTTGGATCCATTCATCTCCCTTGGAGACTACTCTTCTTTGAGATGTCTCATTCATTTCCTGGTCAATTGTCTTAAGAGAATTATCCACATTTATTTGCTTCATTGTACTGCATTCTACTTATGTGTCACTATCACTTTTACCACCCCAACTCTAAGGCAATGATTTTCTAAAATCCAAGGAACCTCCCAAGCATCACATCTGAAGGACTCATTACGTCTCATCTTACTTGGCAACATTAGATGCTGTTGACCATCATTTTCTGCTCCAGAGTCTTGTCCTTTAAATTTGGTAATTCCCTCCTGTCTCTTCTGGTCCTTCTATTTCTCTGCCCACTTCTTTGGGTTCTGGGGATCTTCAAGGCTCCCTCCTCACCCCTCCTGTGGTCTCAGTATCTGTATTCTTGAGCAGTTATCTACTGATCATGATGACATCCAGATCTCTTCCCCATAACCTGTTCATGAAACTCCACAGAAATGTGTGGCTGCGGCAGAGCAAGAGTAATAATTTTGGTGAGACAGGATAAGGGATGACTAGGGTGGGTGTTTTGAAACATAGATAAATACAGGAATTAAATGAGTTGTTGAGGATGTAGGAAAAACAATAACCTTTTGATCCAGTTTGGTTAGGAAATAGAATTAAATTAGAAACGTATGGCCATGTAGTTTTATGTACCTGTTTCCTAGCCTACTGTAGGAGCTTAATAAATGTCAGCAGAATCTAAAGTTGATTACTTAGTTGTACATGCATGTCTTTTTTTCCCCAGGCTTTGAAACTGGATGAAGAAATGAAAGTATCTCTCTTACTGTTCCAAGATTTTAAAAAAGGTCGATAAGCAAAATATTATTTATTAAATGACTACAAAAATAAATGGACAAGATAATTAACTAATAGAAAGGATGGTAGATCTTCCTTTCCAGCTATTCATTTGGTGTTACCTTCTTGAAAGTCATTCATGCCACAGCGCCTCAGTTCTGTTTTGTGCTTACCCTGACAGGCACCCTTAATTCTTTTTTTTTTTTTTTTTTTTGACCAAATTTTGCTCTTTATGCCCAAGCTGGAGTGCAATGGCACTATCTCAGCTCACTGCAACCTCTGCCTCCTGGGTTCAAGCAATTCCCCTGCCTCAGCCTCCCGAGTAGCTGGGATTATAGGCACCTGCCACCATACCTGGCTAATTTTTGTATTTTTAGTAGAGTCGGAGTTTCACCACATTGGCCAGGCTGGTCTCGAACTCCTGACCTCAGGTGATCCACCTGCCTCAGCCTCCCAAAGTGCTGGGATTACAGGCGTGAGCCACCATGCCTGGCCAATTCTTAATCTGAATGGCAAAGACTCACTGGAGTAGTGAGTTTGGTTGTTTAAACATAAAAGTTAGTTGAAAAAAATCAGTTTAAATTATTTAATGTAGAATCTCATGTGTCTCTAACAAGGTCGAGAAAATAACTTGTAGTTTAGATACCTATTGGTGGGCTCTGGAACCAGGCTGAAAAGTCAAAATCATTGTTGAAATACACTCAACATTTTGAATCAAAAAAATTAATTGTGGTAAAATACATATAGGATAAAATTTACAATCTTAGCCACTTTTTCAGTGTTAAGATGGTTAACCCATAATCATTTTAAAGTGACTTCAGTGAAACTGTACCTATTCAATAGTAATTCCCAATTTCTCCCTCTCCACCAGCCCCTAGCAATCATCATTCTCCTTTCTGTCTCTATGAATTTGACTGCTCTAAGTACCTTATTTAAGTGGAATCATATAGTATTTGTTTTTTTCTGACTGCCTTATTTTTGCTCAGCATAATGTCCTCAAGGTTCATCCATGTTGTAGAATGTATCAGAATTTCCTTCCTTTTTCAAGGCTGAATAATATTCTGTGGTATCTATACATTATGCATCCAAGTTTTAACTGATGGGCTTCAAGTTGGAACTTGGCATAAGGTCTTCTTTTGTGCCACTGCTTAAAGGAGTTTCACAAGAGAGAAACATGCAGGTAAAAACAGATTCCCTTACCCCCCAGATCCATGCTCACATCTTAATGGCCTTTATGTTCACTGAGTTTATGTTCCATTTTTCATCTTTTAGGGTTCAATAAAGTCTTCTGGAAAAGACAGGCTATCTTAACTATATGAAAAGGAACAAAGGAAGAGATGAATGCCTGGACAGAGATCTTAAATAGAAAACAAGACACCACAGCCTAGGGTCTGTTGTAATGGTGTCAGTGGGAAGCAAATTGGGTTGCCCCAAAGGGAAAATAAAAAGCTAGAGTCAGAACATGGGGTCACTGAGTTCTGACATGCCAGCCACCCACAGGGACGACTCTTGGAGTTTTGGTCTTAGTCTTCCTTGTACGTTCAGAGTGCTGGAAATTCTGTGCTGGGTTTTTATATTTTCTCACATCATAGCATGCAGGCAGGAAGGGAATACTCAAACCATGCCTAACCTTAGGAGTCTCTCCCCTCATGGGATGAGAACCAAGCCTTTGATATATTGCTGTTTGGAAAAGAATGCGTTGTGTCCCAATTTCTATTTTATGGTGCCCCTTTGTTCTTACAGTGCTGTTGTTCTACAAAGGAGTGTTTCTAGAAATGCTGGATGCAACAGGAAGCTTTGAAATAGGAAAAAGTGAAGATTCCATAAGCCTATTTGGAAACTAAGATTCTGCCTAGAAGTTAAATTTATTTTGGAAGGGCATATATTGATGTTTTCCCGCCCCTCCCATAATCGCTCTTCTCTCTCTCTCTCTCTCATCTCTCTCTCTTTCTCTCTCACACTCACATACATACCACATGGGGAAATGACTCTTGACTCTTGCCCTTTTCCATTGAAAGCATGGCCCGTGCCTGCTGGCTCTCTGGACACCTTTCAGGCTTGCCTCCAGCAGCCCCTGTGAATAGCTGAATTACCATTCCTCACCCTAACCTCAAAGAGAGGTTGTTAACAAAGCCTAAGGAGCACGGAGCTAGGAAAACCAGTTCAGAGGCAGGCAGAGCCACGAGGATTGCAGCAGGAATATAAATGGCTATTTCTGTTTTCTCTAAAGAAGGATTTTAAAGGTTATCAAGTTATTCCCTTTCACATAGAAAGCAGAAATACCAGAGACTAAAGTTATTGAAGGAAAGTTGACCAAAAGTTTAAAATGGTCGGAAGGTTTAAGAGAGGGAGCTATTCCCAGCAAACCGAAAGGGCAGAATCTGAACTCAACCAGAAAAATGGGGTACCTGGATCAAGTTGCAACCCCTCCAGGGTCTGGTGAACTTGAGAAAGTAAGTTGCTTTTTCTAGGTTTCCATGGAAAGATGCTCCATCTGGTTTGAGGGAAACCTGGTCTTACTGAGGTGCAATCACGCTCTAGCTGTGTAACTTTGGGTAAGATGTCTTGCCGTCTTTCTCAGTCTCCTGACCTCAATGTGGAGATTATAAAGCCCCTTCACTTGGCGAGACTTTTTCAAAGAAATCTCAGCTTGCTCAGGTGAATGTCATTCCCAGACCCTGCCAGTGATGATGACAATGATAACTAAATGGCACTTGCTAAAAATCAGAATGCCATCCTCCCTCCAGTGTAGGTACTTTTTGCACTCTGCCATGGTCATTCTTGAAAGAAAGCTCCTAACTAAACCTAAGCTCATCTACATATGGCTCCATATTTTGGCTTGCTTTATTGTAGATGTAAAGGGAATGAAACCTTGCCTGTTCTGGTTTCTTTGAGAGTGTGCTTATATTTACCCAACATGTGTTCTATTTTCTTGTAGCGTATGTCCTTCCCCTCCATTTCAAGGTAGAAGAGTCATTACACCTAATGAGAGTTTCTTTATAGCTCGTGTGCCACTTAGGATGTTCAAGAGCGTGCTTGAATTTTCACCTTTCAATGCGTCTTTGTAATGGCATGTCACCCTTAAAAAATGAGATGTCAGCTTCCCATGGGAAGGAATGGACACTGATTTTCAACCTGAAAACCACCACTTGTCCTTCTAGGTGCCTCATTTAGGCTGACGATGTTATAAAACACTATGAGATGGAAAGGCAGGGTGAATGCTGCTTGTGGAGCTCAGCCATTCTGCTGGGATCCACATTGTGAATTATTAAGTGTGTATGGGTTGACACATTCTCACTGCGTTTAAGCACTGTTCTAGGATACTGAGTCACATCACTATGAAATGCATTGCTGGCAATGCTATTTGTTAAGAAGCTTCAATATCACCTAAGAGAATTAATGCTGCCAGCAAAGGCCTTTTAAGAATTAATGCATTAAAAATAATTGTCTTCTAGGTGTGCACAAAACTCGCTGGATGAATCCTGCTACTTTTTGTTGTTGTTTTCTCTTTTTTCTTTTTCTTTTTCTTTTCTTTTCTTTGAGACAGAGTTTCACTCTTGTCTGCCAGGCTGGAGTGCAGTGGCACAATCTCGGCTCACTGCAACCTCTCCCTCCTGGGTTCAAGTGATTCTCCTGCCTCAGCCTCCCGAGTAGCTGGGATTACAGGCCTGCACCACCACACCCTGCTAATTTTTGTATTTTTAGTAGAGATGGGGTTTTACCATGTTGGCCAGGCTGGTCTCGAACTCCTGACCTCAGGTGATCTGCCCACCTCGGCCTCCCAAACTGCTGGGATTACAGGCATGAGCCACCATGCTCAGCCCATCCTGCTCTTTTGTCCCTGTGGTTAGGCAAGTAGGCTTTTTACCTCTCTTCATTATCAAAACCTTCTTTCTGTCCACATGGAGCCTCCCTTTGCTCCCCTAACACACCAGGCTCTTCGCTGACTGGTGAAACCCTGCTCACCTTTAAAGACCCAGCTCAGGAATCACCTCCTCTCTGAGTTCCTCCTGGGTTCCCTGGGATAGAGAAATTTGCTCCCTCCCTTTTCAGAGATCCTCCAGTATGTCCTCTATAATTCTGCAGCGGCATGCCCCACACTGAGTGGTACTTGGCTGTTTGTATGTCTGGCACTTCTCTTGGACTGTGTGCTCAGCACACTTTGTGCATCTTTTATCAGCAATGCCTACTGAACAGTGCCCAGGATATATTTGACATTTTTTAGAACTTTGATTTAAAAAATCAGAAAAAATGAGAGGCTCCTAAGCAATGTCAAAGCTTGATTCGGGTAGGAAGAGCCAGGAGGTGACTCTGCTAAAAGATAACCAGGGTGAAAAGGGACTTTAAGTTCTTTACACTGAACACTCCCTTTTGCATGGGAGTTGAGAGAGGACTTGAAAGCCAAGCTTGCTTGCCCATGGGTATATGTGATCCAGAGCTGAATCCACCACTCAGAGAATAATGTCTTCTGACTCCTGCAGAGCAGCTTTCCTTCCACAGCAGGACCATTGAGGCATCGTCCTGAAAAACGTGGAGGATGTGAAGCAGTCGCTGCTCAAGGACATGCCAAGAAGTAAAGAGAAATGCAGGCTGGAGGTCATCCCACTTCATGTATCCAGCTTCCTCCATAGCAAGGTCAGACCAAGAACTAAGAATACATGGGCTGGAAAGGAGGGTGTCAGCTCTGGAGCCCCTGTAATAATGATGGTAATGGGGCTGATTGCCTTTCCGACTCCCATTTCCCCTTCTATGTCTCCCAAGCCCTTCGTTTTACCTCATGTCCATGTTCTCCAGGAGGCCCAAAGGGATGATCCCTAGTGATCCAAGTCATCTATGCAGGCTCCGCTTCCCTTGCTGAAGTTTGGAGCCAGCATGGGCATGGGTCTCAGTTGTGATCAATGACACAGGAGCACCCATCTTCTGGTAGAGCGTCCTCACTGTCAAAAAGATACCCATGTAGGGTTGCCAGATTTAGTACATAAAAATACAGGATACTAGGTTACAATGTAATTTTGGATAAATGAAAAAGAATTTTTTAGTATAACTATATTCCATGCAATATATGGATACCCCATGCCACCTTGAGGAGATATCTTCCTCCCATGTCAGCCACACTCTCCAGGTGTTTGTCTGTGAAATGCTGGGTCTGGGAGCAGAGTCACACACAGCATATTGAAACCTCTCAGGTTAAAGGGCTCAGACACTTTGAATAATGACAGATTCATATTCACAAAATATATCTACTTTAGTTTCCCTTTTGTTTTGAAGAACTGCTTGGTCCTAAAAACTGAAGTTTTTTTTTTTTTTTTTTTTTTTTTGGTCTGTTTTTGTTTGTTTTTCCTAATACCAGCCTCTTCTTTCCTCAGCCTCCAGTAATGTTGGCCTTGTAAATAGATATCATGTTTTCTATTGTGCCTGGAAGTAGGGCTTTGAGAAAGTCTTCTTGAGCTGGGTAGAGACATCCTTAGACATCTAGGATGGTGAGTTAGCTGAATGGTGTTGCATAGTCAAGCCACTGATTCGCTGCCTGCCCTAGAGAATTCACTGCCATTATTTCCTCATCCGAAAAATTATTACCTGCCTCACAATGTTCTTGTGAGAATTTTGAAAGGGTAAAATAATAGAGTGATGAGCAGAGTGATGGGACAGGGAAATTTTTTTTTTTTTTTTGAGACAGAGTCTCGCTCTGTGGCCCAGGCTGGAGTGCGGTGGTGCCATCTTGGCTCCCTGCTACCTCCGCCTCACAGGTTCAAGGGATTTGTGCTTCAGCCTCCCAAGTAGCTGGGATTACAGGCGTGAGACACCATGCTGGGCTAATTTTTGTATTTTTTTTTAGTAGAGATGGGGTTTTGTCATGTTGGCCGGACTGGTCTTGAACTCCTGGCCTCAAGTGATCTGTTAGCTTCAGTCTCCTAAAGTGCTGGGATTATAGGCATCAGCCACCACACCCGGCCATGGGACAGGGTAATTGTTTTCTGAGTGATAACTTTCTTCTCACACATTACTTGGGGCCATGGCCTGGCTGTGCGATCCCAGAATCCTCTCTGTGCTCTTGCTATGTTGACCGCTGCAGGTCTCCATCAGGCTAATGGTAAAAATGTTATGAAGGAAGATGAACAGACTTGGAGCCAGGAGGCCTGGATTTCTGCCCAGCCTCCCACTGCTAACTAGATAATGAAGATTGGGGAAACAAATTAAATCCAGGAAACACAGCTATTGAAATGAAGTGAGTGATGATGATGATGATGACGGTAACAAACACTTGTATAATTTTCATCAGTTCACAAGTTTCTTGGGGGAGATCTATATTTGATAATGAGGCATGAATCTGTTGATTTCATTCAATCAAAGCCTATTTGGAGCACCCATGTTGTGCAGAACCCCTTGCTGGGTATAGGGTATGCAGATGTAAATAAGACTTGGTACTTGACCTTACGGAATACCAGGCTAGTAGGGCAGATGGCTGATAAACTTACAATGGCAAGGCCATATATTAAGAATTAACCAGGTGTCATACAGGGAAGTTTGGGGGCACAGGTGAGAATCATGTACTTGAGGCTAGCTGGGGGGAGTTCAAGCAGGGGTTCCCATAGGCCTGGCTCCTTCCATGAGAGCCAAGTGTGATAGGAGGGAGGTTAGCAAATTAGAGGAAAAAGAAGTGGACATAGCTGTCTTCAGGATTTTTCTAAGCACTTGAGAATTGTTAATTTTACTCTGGCAGTCAGAGCAGGCTGCTGATTCGCTAGCAAGATTTTGTTAAGTTTAATTGCTCTGGGCCAGGATCTGGGGCCTTGTAGTTGTTGCATCCTCAGGCTACTCTGACAGATCAAATCCAAAATTGTTAGATTTCAGTGGCTTCCTAATGACGTTTCTGGGAGAATTTTAAAAATATAACGCACTTTGAAAACATATTTGCATCCAACCTGGAGTCAAAAATGAAGGCTTTAATAATTCAGCATACTTTGATCCCATCTCAAAAGTGAATCAATACACAATAGGGGGGTGTTAGCCACGTGAACCACACTAATCAGATTTGTAATCCAGGAGATATCACATGGCATCATTAAACAAGAAAACAGAGGGCACATTTGTGTAGATCTGTCTCTTTTCCTTGTCTGAAGTTTAGTAAGAAAGGAATGTATCAACTCAAGACATCTCCACAACTTAGAGTATGCAAAAAGCCCTACTCAAGAGTTTTCAAGATAGTTGGAAGAAGCTGTCCTACCATGAGAAGTTTCCTGGTTGAGAAAATGGGGGCAGTTTAAAAGCCTATATTCAAGGAAATTAGGGATATATTCCCTTATAAATATTCAAGGAACTATGACAAGGCCAGCTCCCGATGCATGCATTTAAAGAATTAGGTAATTATCTTTCTTTAAGAGTGACTCTTTCACCTTAAAATTAAACATACTTTCTAGAATATTTTAGGTGTTCTTCATTTTTCTTTTTTTAAGAAACAAACCACCCTAAATAGTAGTGGCTTAAGAAAACAACCTTTTATTGCTCTCATAATTCTGTGGGTTGGCTGGTTCTTCTAGTCTGGTATAACTCAGCTGATCTTTCTGAAGCCTCTGCATGCATCTGTCATTAGCTGGTTGGCTGGCTGGTGACTGGCTGACAGAATGGTCTCACTCAAACATCTTGCAGTTGGCAGGATGTCCTTTTGGGTGCCTTGGTTTTCTTCTGCATGGCCTACCATCTTCCAGCAGGCCAGTTTGGACATATTTACATGGAGGTCTCTGTGGGGATAAGTAGATTTGGGTGAGGGTGGAGGTGCTGGTATAAAACGAGGAGTTTGACTTTGGACATCTTAAGATTGGGATACCTGTTAGACCTTGAAGTGAGGATGTAGAAGAGGCAATTAGATATAAGAGTTCAGAGTTCAGGGGAGAGGTCTGGGTTAAAGATACATATTTGGAGGTCATCTGCAAAGATACATTTAAAGTCATGAGACTGGGTGAGCTCAGCATGGGAGTGTGAATAGAAAGGGGGTCTGGGAATGAGTGCTGTGGCTCACTATAGTCTAGATGTTGGGGGAGGTAAGGGCATGATCTAGGAGGGAGATGAAGACAGACTGACCTCCCAGAAGTTGAATGCAGTTGAGTGGAGAAGAAGGAAGTGACCACCTGTGTCATATGCCTGCCCATGTATCAGTATGAGGGTTGGAAGAGTGACCACTGCATTAGCAACACAAAAGTCACTGGAGACTTTGACAAGAAATGGGGATGAAAGACATTGGAGTAGTTTCTGGAGAGAATAGAAAGAAAAGGGTGAGAGGAAATAGAGACAGCTTTACCCCCAATATTTTACTTAGAAAAATTTCAAACATGCAGAAAGCTTGAAAGAAAGAAGTACACAGTGGATACCCACATACACACTACTTAAATTCTATCATTAACCTTTTAATAGATTTGTTTTCTCACATATCTATCTATCTAATCCTATATCCATACGGTCTCACATATCTATCTATCTAATCCTATATCCATACAGAGACCCATCTTTTCTATATTAGAGGAACAGGCAAGTAGGGCAGAACTGGAGGAAGATAGGGGGTCAGAGAAGGTTCACCCACTCTCTCTCTCTGTATGTGTGTGTGTGTGTGTGTGTGTGTGTGTGTGTGTGTGTGTGTGATTGTAAATATAGCAGCATGTTTATATGCTGATGGGGATGTCAAATAGCACAGGCACAATGGATAATGCCGGGAGAGTTAATATTTGGAGCAATGTGTATGGATAAGTGAAGGAGTATGGACTTTGGGTGCATCAGGGGAGAAATTGGCCTTGGGTAGGCTCTTCTGTAATAAGGAGAGAAGGAACAGAAAATAAAGACAGTCAGATGCATACGATTGTTCTTTATAAGACCTTTGACACTTTGGGCAGGGGACTAGACCAAACGGCCTGACATCCAGCACCTCTCTGTACCTGTCTTCTGTCTATGGCTCTCCTGTCAACGTGCTGTTGTGAAACTTTGGGGGAGTTGCCTAACCAACTGCTGAGGCCTTATGGGACCTCGGCAGCAAAATGAGTGTAATTATGAATATCATACTTACACTACAGGGAGCTTTGGAAATTATACACTGGGGAGGTAGATTTTGTTGTTATTTTTATTATCCACACTTATTCAGAACAGCTTTGCAGGCTGTTGCAGCTGTGTCTCCTGCCCCATGCAACATGTTCTCCCAGTCCAGAAACTCAGATACTGAATAAACAACCCAGGACTTCACAGACTTTGTCTCTCCCTCCTTAAGCTCCTTTCACGTTCAGCTGCTGGATCAATATCACACCAGAGGGCAAGGAGCTTAAAGGACGTGCCAGAGAACTGGAGTCCATTTACGCCTGGGGGTGGCGTCTGCTTCCTGCACCTACGGGCAACGCTATTGGATGACAACTGTCTTTTATTCCTTCTGTTTATCCTCTTTCTGGTCTTGGGACTCTAGAGCACACTGAGGCCTGGAATGCGTTGTTGACTTTAGCTCCTGTTTATTCTAACAAATGTGCCATCTTTATGTCAAAGCTCCTTTGTTCTTTCTGCAGCATTCTGCCCCTCCTTCCACTGCCTGGTTTATTTAGGTCTACAGAGAAGATAAGTGGGTGACCTGTCACAAGCAACCATATATCGCAAAGAGCGCCTTACTGTAAAAATATGCTAAATATATTTAGTGCCGCTTAGTTAGAATTAGCTAATTCATTGAATTCATTTCCCTTTCTTTATGATGAGGTTTTGAATTAAAATCCAAACACTCTATGTTTGTGTTTATTGCAGGGCTTGAATTAGGTTGAAATCTGGATTCTCTCACCTTGAACGAGATGGGGTATGACTCAGCCTCAGTTTTCTCATCTGTAATCTCAAGAAAATAATGTTTTGCTCACAGGGATGCTAGAAGGATTGAGAGAGATGATGTATGTAAAAACCTTTAGCACAGTGCCTAGAAAACAGAAAGGTTCACTTGATATTAGTGTAATGAATCAGTGTTAATGAGGACACCACCAGCAATAATGAAATTAAGTAAATAACCATATTGATATTGAGTGCTTTTTACATACTAGACTTGGTGTTCTGTGGTCTTCATGGATTAACCATGACAAAGAGGTTGGGAAGATACTTTTCTCACCTTTGAAAGTTAGCTCTTCTCAAAAATTAACACGTCTAATTAACACTCAGTAAAACTGAGGCCTACAATCTATATTTCATAAAGCCTGCATTTTATTCTATTTCACTTTAAAATTATTGAATGATTCCCAAAACAAAATACATCCAACCAGTTTTGAATTTCAGATAAATAATATATGTATGTCTCATATATTAAGGCATATAATTTTTTAATATATGTCTCATATATTAAGACATACTTATACTAAAAATTTGTTTATCTGAAATTAAAATTTAATTGGAAATCCCGCATTTTCATTTGCAAATCTAGTGACCCAAGACCCTAGGAAATGCAATATCTGATGTATGTGTGTGTATATTTGTGTCCCAAAGGAAACAAAATCTTGAGCATAACATTCAAGGTAGTTGGTGTGACAACAGGTCAGAATGACCTCCTGAGAGAGAGGATTTCCCAAACTCTGATATGTAATTCAGGGCCCGATAGCATCCACCCATCCCTTCTCTCACTTCTGTGTCATCTCCCTCATGGTAGCCGTTTGCTTTCTTCCATATCCTTCAGCCAAGCAATAGTATAGTCTTAGTTGTTACTTCTTCCATTAAATGGTCAGGAACGATATCTGTTTCATTCATTCCTGTATCTCTCTGTCTAGCAGAGGGTCTGGAAGATAGTAGGGGGTCATCAAAATTTGAGCTCCTGTCTATAAAGCCTGCCTCTATAACTCCTTGTGTTGGTATCATATTATAGCCTGCTCTTTATTCATTCCACAAAATTTCATTGACCGTGTGCTATTGCCAGACTCTCTGCCAGGCAGAGGGATACAGGAATGAAAAAACAGTATAGTTTCCAACCATGAAATGGAGAATTAATAGCTAAGGATGCATGATTACTTAGCTGAGGGCTAAGGATGAACACGGGGGGTTTTAGGTTTGTCTTGCTCTGTGCCTGTTTGCACACCTATTAATGAGATGATTGCATCTACCTCAAATGATTATATTAAAGGGAAAATGTATATCCACATCTATGTCTGTGTCTATGTCTAGATCTTTCTATATCTGTAGTGTGTGAATGCATAGGTGTGTGTGGCTTTTGTGCCAGTAAAAGCAAGTGGTAAGCATTAGATTTGCTAAATTAATATCAATTTCTTTCCCTTTCTTTTATATTAGAAAACTACAGCTATCTGTGCTTTGTTTTCAATTTTCCCTGTTTTGTCGGGTGAGGGATAATATATTGACTAGAAAGGGTAGTGAAGGCCAGAATTATTAGCACATGGGCTTTTAAAATTATTTTTTAGAATAAACTTTGGAGAATACATGCCCTTGGCTGCTGAGGGACTTGATCACAGACTCAGGCAAATATTGCCACCTGCACCTTTTAGAGGGCCTATGAAAATAGGGTGCTAATGATTTGACAAATTCTCTCTACCTTTCCCTTGGAGTCCCCAGAGTTTCAGACGGTTTAGGGGGCAGATGGTGATGAGATCGTACAGATGACTGTTGTCTTTCATGAGACACATGATGTGTGAGTCTGGAGTCAATTAAAACTCTGAAACTAAATGTCAAGATCCAGGGAATTTGTACCAATATTAGACTCCCTGCTCCTTGGGAGGACAGAGTCTGACACTCTGAAGGATGGCTAGGGAGTTAATAATAACATCTTCTAACACATTGCTTTTGTTATTTGGAGCTCATTGCTTTTTTAAGGAGTTCAAAGTCATTTACCAGTTCAGTATGAGATGAGGTATTAAATGCAAACCCTAGGGCGACATAATGGTTTGGTTGAGAACGTAAATACCCCAAGGTCATAGAATTCCAAAAGTGAAGCCATGTGGGTGCTCTCCCTGGCTCATATGTACTGCATGCCCCTGGGAAGTGCTAGTTCAATTATTAAGTGTATGAGTGTGGATGCATTAAACTTGCTATGGGAACATTGTCTTTTTTGTTCTGTTAGAGTGTATTGAAGTCTATAGTCCAACTATCTTCGTGTCTTTACAACCCTTCCAGCATCCTTGTGAGCAAAACATTATTTTCTTGAGATTACAGACGAGAAAACTGAGGCTGAGTCGTACCCCATCTCGCTCAAGGTGAGAGAATCCAGATTTCAACCTAATTCAAACCCTGCAATAAACACAAACACAGAGTGTTTGGGTTTTTATTTAAAACCTCATCATAAAGAAAGGGAAATGAATTCAAGATAGCCAACTCTAATTAAGCAGCACTAAATATATCTAGCATATTTTTACAGTAAGGTGCTTTTTGCGGTGTATGGTTGCTTGTGACAGGTCACCCACTTATCTTCTCTGTAGACCTAAATAAACCAGGCAGTGGAAGGAGGGGCAGAATGCTGCAGAAAGAGCAAAGGAGCTTTGACATAAAGATGGCACATTTGTTAGAATAAACAGGAGCTAAAGTCAACACTGTACTCTCTCTACAAGTGAATGAAACCTCACCACTGTAGATTTGTCATTCACTTTTCTCACAGGTTTGTATATGTATGACCAGCTGTACCTTGACTTCAAAGGTCTGAAAGGGAGGAGTCTTTGAATGGTCAGCACAGAAGAACATGGTCAGAAATTCATCCAGATCTACAGTTTCCTGGCCTTCCCTTGCTCCATCTGAGGACTTAAAGCCATGAATTGCCCAGGCCTTTCACAAACTTGCATAGTATAAACTAGATGCATTAAATTAGAGACATTTGTTTCAGACCTACTCATCTCAGGTAATAGCTCAGTTTAGTATAACGTTTCCATTTAATGAGAATGCCTTTTAGAGTTCAGTTCAGCAGCCCTTAATAAACACAGCCCGAATAAGTGCAGATCCAAGATATTAAAATTTGGTTGGTTGAAACAAGAAACACCAACACATGAATTGGATAGCAGAATGGACCCAGAAATAATTCAAACACATAGTGGAAAGCAAATTCATAGAATGTGATAATCCAATAAGTTACTAG
Source organism: Macaca fascicularis (assembly GCF_037993035.2). Taxonomy (NCBI): domain Eukaryota; kingdom Metazoa; phylum Chordata; class Mammalia; order Primates; family Cercopithecidae; genus Macaca; species Macaca fascicularis. The sequence goes on along the minus strand of NC_088394.1, from coordinate 61,626,255 downwards.
GTTGAAAAATATTCTTTCATGTCATGTAGAAAAGAATAAATAAATAATTAAATCCATGCAAGACACTATATGATAAAATCTTGAGTCATTAAAGAAAATTCTGAAAGCTTCTGGAGCAAGGTATGGTGGAGTAGGTGGACAAATTACTTATAAAGTCATGTGAATCAGGTTGACAGCAGACTTCTCAGCAGCAGTGATGAATACAGCAGATAATGGAGCAATATTTTCAAATGTCAGGGAGATAATTAATGTTTATTCTGGATCGCTATACCCAATAAAATCGTGATTTAAGTTTAAGAGTAAAATCAACAGATTTTCTGATATGCAAAGATTTGGAAAATTTGCCATGAGCAGATCTCCTTGAAACTAATTAACAACAAGGGGAAACAATACACCTAAGAGAAAGAAGTCAGATAAAGGAAACAATGGTGAACAAATAAACCAGCAAAAAAAATTCTTAATTTTAAATGTGTTGAGTTTTTAAAACTTAATTTTCCGACTAAAGTATCTCAGCTGATTCCAATATACAATAAGTTGGGGATGGGTAAAGGAGGCAGATGGAATTTACAGCATGCTGAGATTTGTTTTTTTATGTGGAGAATATAGATGCTGATCATCTCTAAAATTATTCAGAATTGCCTACATTTAAGTATTTTTATTAAAAAAGGTAGGGTAAAAATTAGAAAAACAGATCAAGACTGCAAACCCCCAGACTTAGGCCTAGGGAAGAAAAGCAGAGGAACCCCAGGCAATAGAACTTAAGGAAGGAACAAAGGATAAGAAAATGACCAGAAAGAGTGGCAAATAGAGAATGTTGGTTTCAATAAGTCAAAGTACTTATACTGTGAATGAGTTAATTTCACTTAGAAGGCAGTGATTCTCATCTTTAGAGATAAAACCCAATCCTGCTGTGAGGCATTTGCCACAGAAACATAAAACCAAAACAGCAAAAGAAGGTTGATGGTAAAGGGGTGTACATGTTTCCATACATCAGAGGCTAGAGTACATTTAGGGAGGGGACAGAGAGTAGGACCAGGTTCAGATTATGCAGGGGTCTTTAGGGAGTGTAAGAAGCCTGGAATTTATCCTTAAGGGAAATGGACAATGTAAAGGGAAAAGGGGGATATAAATGTAAACATTTTTGTGAGGCTGGGTGTTATGGCTTACGCCTGTAATTTCAGCACTAAGGGAGGGGCCAAGGCAGGTGGATCACTTGAGGTCAGGAGTTCAAGACCAGCCTGGCCAACATGGTGGAATCTTGTCTCTACTAAAAATATGAAAACTAGCCAGGTGCGGTGGTGGGCACCTGTAATCCCAGCTACTTGGGAGACTGAGGCAGGAGAATTGCTTGAACCTGGGAGGTGGAGGTTGCAGTGAGCTGAGATCATGCCACTACACTCCAGCCTGGGTGACAGAGTGAGAGTCTGTCTCCAAAAAAAAAAAAAAAAAAAAAAAAAAAAAATTGTAGTGACTTAAAGATTTACTTTGGAGAAAGTTTACTATGACAACTGGGAAAGATTGGGAAGAGCAGGTAAAGCTTATGATGGGAGAATGCTTTGGAAAAGCTAGTCAAGGAATTTATGCATAAAGTGTTAAGGAGTTGGACCATGTTGTAGCAGTGAGGGTAGACAAAATGTGGTAGGTACAGTATTATTGATCTTAAGAAGATGTATCCAAGAAAACGGGGGATGATGTGAGGGAGAGCTGTAAAATGGCATGCTGGTTTTTGAAGTAAAGGACTGAATGGCAATCTTTACCAACATAAGAGACATAGGGAGGAAGATATGGGAGGGGAGAGATGATAAGACTGGGCCTTGCTGCACTGTGAAGTTCAGTGATAATTGAATTTTAGGATGTGGAGTTTGGTTGCATACAAGTGGTAAGGGGGTGATTCCTTTCCTCTCCATCATAAAAAGTCATAGCTGAAACTCTGATAACAAAAGGCAAATCAACAAGAGAAAAACATAACATTTGTCACATATACACATGTGCATGGGAGTCATGCAAAATGTGAAAACTTCAGAAAAGAACTAAACGGTCGACACTTAAATATGCTATTCATTGGGAACAAGAAAGTAGGGGGCATAGAAGTACGTGATTTTCAGGGGAAGTGAATACACCCACAGACAGACATTTCATTGTAAATGTTTCCCTTTGGAATTTGAATGATTCCGAGGGTTGCACATTTTCCTGTGAGAAAGTCCACCCAGGTGTGGTTGCAGCTCTCTGTCTTCTTTTCTGTGATAGATATTGATATTTCTGGGGGAAGATGGAGGCCAGTTGTCTTCCTCTTTGAGGGTCTTGTTTCCAGGTGGATAAGGGAACTTCAGAGAAGAGCCTCATTCTGTGCTTTGTGAGGGACAAAGGATTGAGAGACTGAAGGTGAAGGGCTGAAAGGTAGGGGAAGAAGGTCTGAGAGACCTTGAGGCTACTTCTTCAGTTTAGCATGTCAAAGTACCATATTTTGGAGTATTAGTTTCTCAGCCTCAGCTGCTGAGATACCCCATATTTTAAAGGTACCCCATATTTTGGGGTAGCTTCAACTGCTATACAGTTGAATATGCAAGTCTTGGAGTCCCCATCTCATGGTGGAAGGAGCCATCATGAATTTCTAAACACAGCTTGCACTACACATCTGGACTTGCCCATAGAGATAACATTCTCTAAATTCACTATATGGAGAGTTAGAACTGTCACAGGTGTTGGGTCTTTCCTTTTACATTCAGTAGAGAGAACAGGCTAGTGAAAATAATCACATCTTGCTAAATCCAGTTAGGACCTATGAAAGCTTGACGAAGCAGAGATGAGCATCTTCCTTCATTCTGCATCTGAATTCTTGTACCCATGTGGTCATGGGAATAGTGTAGATGAGAAGGGGGATGGGATTTTTCTTGATGTCTTCTGGCATCAAATGAAGCACTAGTAGTGAATGTTTATAAAAATTAAGAAAATGGGCCGGGCGCGGTGGCTTAAGCCTGTAATCCCAGCACTTTGGGAGGCCAAGACGGGCGAATCACGAGGTCAGGAGATCGAGACCATCCTGGCTAACACGGTGAAACCCCGTCTCTACTAAAAAATACAAAAAACTAGCCGGGCGAGGTGGCGGGCGCCTGTAGTCCCAGCTACTCGGGAGGCTGAGGCAGGAGAATGGCATAAACCCGGGAGGCGGAGCTTGCAGTGAGCCGAGATCGTGCCACTGCACTCCAGCCTGGGAGACAGAGCGAGACTCCGTCTCAAAAAAAAAAAACAATTAAGAAAATGAAGTGTTTATAAAATTACGAAGTTCCTTGTTGCTCTCTGAAGCCAAGCAGCCTCTGGCTAAAATGGTTGGTAATTATTCTCATCTTGAGTGACTAGCTGAATATCATAATGATTTGATAGGCCACAAATGACCAAGCTTCCGGAGTTTTCTCCAGCAAAGAACCCCCGCTACCACTTGCAACAGAAGTGGAGGTGCATCAGAATGTGATCTGCCTGGAAATTTCCAAGATCATCGAATCTCCCAAAGAGTTGGGGAGTTTCTTGTTTCTATTTGCTATGCTGTGGAAGGGTTTCCTAGAATCTTCTTCCTCGTGCTCAAGGCAACTGTGTTTCCAAATTTGTCAAGAAGAAATTCAGATGAAATCCAGTGACCCTAATCCCAGTCTCTGGAATTTGCTGTACTTTTCTAAAACTTTAAATTGTTAACGGGAAAGGCTTCCCAGAGAAGGTGATTCATGAGCCACAACTTGAAAGAGGAAGACATTTTCTAAGAGTAGAATGACATTGAGTTATTCTTCCTTCAGGAAGACTTGATCTCACCCTTCCCTGTGCTTTCACCACACCATGCAAATACTTCCATTCTGATTCTGGGATCTGCACTGAATTTATTTGCACAACTGCCTGTATCCTTTACTCCTAGAAAATTGCCTGGTATATAAGGCCATGGTAGATTCTTATGGCATAAAGGAATGCAAAGACTGCAGTAGAATGGATAGAAACATCAGCTTTTATCCAACATATCTAATGGAGTTGGAATATTACTTTTTCTTATTAAGTTTCTGTTTTAAAACATTATGATATAATTCTGAAAGAATTCAGAACTTAGAATCTCCTGGGTAGAGTTAAACAATCTATTTGAATAATGAGCTAATAAGTATGGATGAAAGAATGGATATTCTCACCTATGTTAATTAACTACAATAGGGAAATTAGGAAGGGAGAAAGAGCTGGTCAGTAGAGCAGTGGCCCCAATTCTGTCTCTATTTTCTTTGAGAAGACAAGGTTTCCCCAGTGGATTTCAGTGTCTGGAGGGCCAGAGGGATGGGTCATCTTGAAAGCCTTCCCTAGAAGATTAGAGCCTCAAAGTAAGAGAGTTGGGCACATTCGTCTCCTTCAATGTGAACAGCAGTGAGTTTATGTACCTGATGTTGGGTCCTTTCTCTGGTCTGAATGAGAGGGTTATCTTAGTTTCTGAGAAACATGTGGGGAGCCCAGGGCTACTTAACCCTGTGTATGTCCCCCAACCCCCTGCCCAAACCGATCCTTTAATCTTCCACTGCAGCAAGAAGTGGAGATGCTCAAAACACGAGCAACAGACCAGGAGAGCAGCGGATGAGGAGGAAGATGGGGGCTAACATGTTGAGCTTTTATTCTGTACTAGTTACTACTGAGCATTTCATATGCCTAAGACATGACCAACATTGAACCTATAAAGCATCCCATGGAGGGAGGCATGCTTACTGCCCCTTTGACAGGTGAGGAAACACGGGCTTACCAAGCTTCACTAGTGTGCTTAGGTGGAAAAAGTATCCCTTAGCTGTGGTATGTGAGCCTGGGAGTACATTTCAAAACTTTATTTAGCAAAGTGTGCAGTTCAGTGGAAGAAGCTTGTCCTAATAGCTTATCAGACCAAAGGACCTGAGATGAGAACTGGGGAACATGTGGAGGAGCTGAGGTGGGGTAGTAATGGTGGGGGACAGTCAGCATCACAGTGAAGCTGAGAGTAAGAGCTCTCTTAGTCAAATGGGCTCCAGACCAATACTGAAACCTGGGGACCGACAGCATAGCTTCCTTGACAATACTCAAGGAGTGTGTTTCTAGAAAGTTTAAAGGTCCATTAAAAGGAATGGAACGCATGATTTTATTGTGAGGACAAGGAAAGTACACATCAGATGGAGGATGCTGCTTGTTATATTTCAGTGAGGCAATTCTGGGGTAGAATGAGGGCTTTGGAGGCAAAAAGGAAAAGTATGTTGTATAATGGACTAAATATGATCTTTAATCAGGAAGACTCTGAACCCTGTATCCTAACTTAACCTGATACTAGCAGTTTGTCCTTGGATGAGTAATTATCTTTGCTGGACATTTCTTGGCTTGCTTTTACAATGGAGACCATGATATTGACCTTACATGGGAGGGAGGATTCTATGGGATAATGTCGGTGAAATCTGCAAAGTGTGTGCCTCCCTTCTTCAATTTCTCTCCTCCTGGAAACATCACCTTGGCTCATAGAGCATGAAAAGAGGTTCATGGTGCATACCCCAGTGGAGCAAAGGCAACTCTTTGCAGGGATCCATGATTGACACCCTAGTTCCTCCCAGGACTATCTGTGGGGGAAAAAGGGCAGGATGCTGAGATTTGTGCAATATTAAGTTGGTGCACAATGAGCAGAGTTCCCTTTTTTAAGGGTTACTGTGGACTTATTATTCACATGCCCAGGCTGGCATAACCTGGTACACCCAGGCTCTATTTCAATTGGAAAATAAAATACAGGGAAGGATGTGAAACATTTACCTGTTAAACACTTAAGCCCTTTCACTCTGGAAAGGGAGTTAGTTGCACATTGAGACCAGTTCCCAGGAAATAGGAGGGGATATCTGTTGGCTCTTTCCTGGGTCAGAGCCCAGGCTCAATGAGTGCCTCACAGCTGCTGCCACTGGGAGAAGCAATTTGTCAACTTTATACCTTTCTGCTTTATGGTCTGGTGACTTAATAGGATTCGACCTTCCCTGGATTCCATTTCAATTGGGTCAGACACTGCACTTCAAATTAAAACTTGGGCTCTGAGACAGGTGGTGATGAGCTGGTGAGGTGTGTGGCACATGTTCAGAGGGGGCTGTAGCTTCAGGTGCCCTCTAAGCCGGCATGACCAACCCTGCATTCATTAACACCACCCAGTCTGCAACACTGACTTCTCATAATGCCATGACTATCTTGCCTTCCTCCAGGTACTGCTGTGACCCTGAGAGTGCAGGGGGTCTAGCCACCTGTCTACCCATTGAGAGGATGCTTCGATTTTCATGCAACAGTGGAACAAAATTCAAAAATGGGAAGTGACCGTGTCACTGCAGAGGGTTCCTAAGATGGCCTGGTTCACTCAGCCAACATGCATTTGGTACCACTGTATGTCAGTCCTCGTGGCAGACACCAAAGGGGATAGAAAGATTTCACCCATGCTGCCGAGAAACATGCAGTCTGAATGGCAGAATGTCAAGGGCATGCATGACTATAATGTAAGGCAGAAAGTGATAAGTCCAAGGTGGGGGGGGGTGGGCTGCTATGGAGTCAAGCAGGGAGAGAGAAGACTCGGTGGGGAGCACAGGGTAGGTGGGAATACTGGAAGGCTTGATGAGAGGGCACCCTTTGAAATGAGCCTTTGTAGAAGAGAAGGATTCGGGCAAGCAGGCACTGGATTTGGGGAAGGTCAGCCTGAGAAAGGGAGCGGCATAGGCAAAGGTGAAGAGGTTTGACACGACACCATGTGCAGGGGACAGAGATGGCCCAACCTGTCTGAGGCTAGAGCACTGCAGGGAGGCTGGGCCTGATAAACATGGGTATGTAGCCACCAATAAAAGCTAAGGCTTCCTGGGAGATTGCTGTGAGCCACTTCTTTAAGCACCTTATATGTATATAATATATATATGTATATAATATTTACTATACAATACATAATTATTATATAATACAGTATATATTTATAATCAATATCATGTATTTTATATTAATATAATATATAATTATAATTATGTAATTATATGAAAATTCTGTTATATTAATAACTATTATACAATATGCTATAACAATAATATACTAATATAATATAATATATAATAGCATTATATATTAATCTTATCATGAATATTATATAGTATTATATATTTTATAGACATGTGCAAACACACTCATATGGGCACCAGTTTGGGGAGAAAGAAATTATATTTATTTAAAAGTCATATCCCTATGAAGTATTACTATTATTCCCATTTTATTGATGATGAAACTTAGATCAAAAGATCAAAATGTAAGTCACTTGTTTGATGATGCAGCTGGTAGGGAAAAGAGCTAGGATCTGAGCCTGGCAGTTTGGTTCTGAGTCTATGCTTGAGACCCGCCTGCTATTCTGATTCCTGTAGCAGGTATAGTAGGATCCCTTGCAGCCTGCTCAGAGGGATGAGTTGTCAAGGAGGGAGGCAGTGAGGAGGTGTAGAAGGAAGGGTGATAGCTCCCGCAACTGACTTGGTGAATGTGGTCCACGGAAAGCCAGTTTCTGGGCAGTCTGGTTATGCAGTGCAGTGGTCCCCCTGGAGGATGAGTGGGCAGTGGCTGCCCTTGCCCTCCTGTCAGCTCTGTTCAGCTCTGAGCCCTGATCGAGTGACTTTTGTGCTCACAGCAGCATCTGAACCACACACTCTTTCTGTGCCCTGTCTTCCTCCTCCTCTCGTTACTATCATATAGTGAGGTTTTTGGGCTTTTCTCTAAATGCAGTCATCACCAAAAGCCCCAGATCACGAGGGATCATCATCGGGTGTGAGTTAAAGGCAGGACAGGGACGGCTGGGGAGGAGTGTCCTGTGGGGGACCTGGAGGCCCACCATCTGCCTGCCGGGTCCACAGAGGCATCCCAAAGGCTGACTTCAAAAGGCAGAGGTCGTTTTGCTGTCTTTGTTTAAAATAATGGGCAGCAGCATTCAGCATCCGTCCTATCTACTTCAGGTAGGGTTTCCTCTCACCCAAGAACTACAAATAGCAAATAGCATGAGTTTCTCATGAAAAATTGACCAGGTCAACTTTTGAAATACTCTCCTTCAGGAATAAAATAAAAGGATTTTGTTATACATGTTGCAGCATTCCATGTATTGAACAGTCAAAAAATAAAAATAAAACTCTGGAAATAACTAGAATGACACCAATAGGGAATAATTGAATAAACTGTGGTATTTTGGGGCATCTGTCCTGTAGTACATCATGAAGCTACTTAAATAAATGAGAAAGATCAATGTGCATAAATCTGGAAAGTGCATAAATCTAGAAAGATGTCCAGATAAACATAAAGATTACAATCAATGAAATCAAAAGAACTTGCAGAATAATGTATGTAGGATGTTACTATTTTGTGTGTGTGTGTGTGTGTGTGTGTGTGAAAATGGGAAGAAAAGAAAGAAGTCTATATATGTATGTGCATCTGTGAACATAGCTAGTAAGAGAAACAGAATGATAAAATGTTGTATGTTTATTATATTAGGGGACTGATTTAAAGAAAAGTTATTTTATCCTGTATACTCTTGTCTAATTTCAAAACAATATCATGTATCTCTTCCGTAATTAAAAACCCAATAAACTAAGCATTGTTTATGAATAAAATAGAATAAGAAAACAAAAGTAGAATTAAATTATGGAGTTCATTGAATGCCAGAAATTAGATTTTATGTTTTATATTCTACACCAGAATTTTCAGATGCAGATTCCATGTGACATGAGTCCTATAAAGTACTGCTATAAAATAGTTTTTGATAAAAGAACTTTTGGAATGCTGCCTAATATATTATACATGTGGAACTTCACAATACACATTACTTATCAATATCTTATCAAAGGCACTGAAAAGTCCTGCAGTTAAAAAAAAAAACTCAAGTGTGTTAATCTAGTTTCCAAGGTTTTTTTTTTCATAGAACCTCTTTCTGCATTACACTTAGGCTGTGGAATGCTCGATAAAACCCTTGGGAATAAAATCTTTGATTTCATGGCAACGGGAAGCTTCTAGAATTTTTGAGGTAGCAGAGGAATAAAACCTGAGCTGATCTTCATGGAAATGTTCAGCAAGTTCCAGGTGGTTGAAAAAGAAGATACAGGGCCCAAAGGGAGCAGCTAGGGGGATGTTCTAGCAGTTGGCAAAGAGGCAACAGTGGTCTGAAGGAGGGCAAACTATGATGGTGGAGAGTAGGGATGGCTATGATATTGCAAGGATAATGTCACCAAGACTTGATAAATAAGAGGGCAAGAGAGGCTTGAACAAAAGGTTAGGGCAAGTTTATATATTTGGCACCTGGGCGTTCAGTGGTGCTTTGACATGGGGAATGCTAGAGGAGGAGCAGGTGTGGGGTCCAGGAGGCAGGTGATCAGGGGTTGAGTTTAAGGAGTTGGTGAAAGATGCAAAGCAGCTGGATGTGCAAAACTGTAACACACAATTCTTCTGAAACCTCGTGAACCCATTACTTGCTAGGAAGGGGGCTATTGGCCTTATTGGGCTAAATCTTGATCTGATCATCATGTTGACACCATAAAGGGATGAGATAGGATTGGGGTCTCACTTACAGGAGACAGGCACCACAATGGAAGATTCTATCCCTCAGAGAGAAAATTGCATCTTGCTAAGTGGGCACTTGACAGAGCACAGGAAGGGAATTCTTGTGTTTCTGAAATTCATTCTCTTCTCTCTGGACTTCTGAGAGCACAGACATCGAACTGTGGGCTCTTGGGCAGTGTGATTTCAAAGGTACTCAGCTCACAGGGGCATGTCCAGTGCTGGTGTGGATGCACCCTGCAAACTCCAGACATCAAGTCCCCGCTTCTAAGTAAGGCGATCTGATTTTCAACTTCTAAATGATCCTCTGATTTTATTTCTCTTTTGTTATTCCTAAGTCCTTAATCAATCTGAGTTGAAGGTCCCAGCTCTATTTCCATTGTGCCACAAAATTAAGAGGAGGGTCCTTTGTCCACTTCCAGCCAGCGAGTTTATAGGGTGAGAGCATCCCCTGAGGCCAGTGCACAGTTGGCAGCAGAAGTTGGTGAGCAGCCTCTTCAAGGAGGGTGGGTATCAGTGTCAGCCTGTAAGGTCCAGTCACTCCTTCTCACATGGGTGTTCCTTCTCTTTTCACCCTTGGAAGTTGTAGGATTTTATTAAGGGAGAATCTGATGTTCCTTATGAATGCATGATTCTATTCCTCTGGTCATTAACCACCTTTATGTCATAATTGATCGACATCTCTAGGTGAGGAGAAAAGACCCTAAGGGTTTCTCCCATCCTGTTCACAAAACCACTAACTTGCCCTTGTCGTGCCTGCTTCATGAGACAAACAGTATGAACTGGGAGGATGGATGATTGAGGTTTTCATTCATACCCGGGGTAAAGCTGTTTTGTGGCAGGAAGAAAGGTTACTGTCACACCATTAAAACAGAGAGAGGCAAACCTTCACAGCCAAGCCGTGCCTCACACGCCCTCAGTCGCTGCATAAAGATGAAGATGCAGCCACGCAAGATGGCAGGAAACCCTGGGAAGCACCGCTGAGCTACAGTCTGAGGGGAAGTGGCTTTGTTACAATGCAAGATCAATGGGATTGATCCGAAGATGAGCTATCAGGTTGCCAGTGGGCCCTGTTCTTCGGATCAGAAGAATCTGGCTGAGCCTTTGGGGCTTTCTGGTAACTCTGAGTCTAAATCCAGTTGCATCTTTCCAGAGCTTTTCATCCCCTTCCTCACTCCCAGCCATGAAAATACACAGTGGAATACCTAGTTCATTCGAATCATATTGCTGTTAGTAACCCCTGAAAGCATCTACTCCCTAACGCTCTATTTTATCAAGAAAAAATTTGTCTGAGACTGGGAACTGGTTTTGTTTGTGGCAGAGCTAGGTGTCCCGGCTTCCTGGTGAGTGTTAATCATGACATATGTCCCTCCTCAATTGAATATAAGCATAGGGATTGAACGTCTACCAAATGCCGGGCAGCATACTGTGCCCTGGCGAAACACAACATGGAAATTAAATGTTTGCTTGAGGCACAAACACTGCACTGGAGAAAGTGGGTGCTTTAACCTGGCCTTACATGATAGGACAGTTCCTGCTCCAGAACAGAAAATCTCATGAAAGAAGGGGTTTTGCATTTTTGATCCACTGTTGCATCCTCAGGACCTGACACAGGGCCCAGTACATAGTAATTGATGCACAAATATTTTTTGAATGAATGACGATTAGAGGCTTGTACAGGATTGGCAGGGCACGGTGGCTCATGCCTGTAATCCTAGCACTTTGGGAGGCTGAGATGGGCGGATCACCTGAGGTCAGGAATTTGAGACCAGCCTGGCCAACATGGTGAAACCCCGACTCTACTAAAAATACAAAAATTAGCCAGGTGTGGTGGTGTGCACCTGTAATCCCAGCTACTCGGGAGGCTGAGACAGGAGAATCACTTGAACCTGGGAGGCGGAGATTGCAGTGAGCCAAGATCACACCATGGCACTCCAGCCTGGGTGACAAGAGCGAAACTCCATCTCAAAAAAAGATGCTATATTCTCATCACATTCAAAGTGATTCATTTTGCCATCAAAGTCACATAGATTCAGAAAAAGTTCAAGAGAATGTTGTCATGAGATGGAATTTGGAAGATAAGTTCTCAAAGAAACAGAGGGAAGTAGATTTTAGGTAAAGGGAAACAGCACCACCTGAGGTATGGAGGCTTGAATGCTTGCCAAGGACCTGGGAAGAAGGTGGTCAGCCCTGTTTATAATGAGAGCCCACCCCTGTGTAGACTGACATGGTAGAGGAAGAGATCAGAGCTGTAGGAAGATACCAGGGCCCCAATCATGAAGATTTTCCCAGCCTCACAAAGGAAATTTTTTTTGTGTGTGTGTGGCAATGGGAACCCCAGAAGGAGACTTCTTGCTATAGTTAACTACTTCTGACCTGTGGAGAAGGAGAGAAACAAAAATACATCCTTGCTGGTGGCTATGACGTTTGCTGTCTCTGAGATTGTGAATGTTCCAGATGAGATCTTCAAACGAGTGAAGACTAAAATGTCTCAGCATACTCGTGGCAGATGTAGTCTGCTCTGGTGCCTCTGGTCCAATCTGGTCCCTTGGAATCCAAATAGTCCCATATTCCTGTAGTGTTTGCAGGAAGCTTAGCAAGCTCACTTCCATTAAACGCCAGATTTCAGGGAAGGGCTGGGGAAAAGGTGTGAGATGTGGGTTCCAATGATCTTTGCAGTAAGTAGGGAGAAGAGTGTATTGCAGAAAAGAAAGGGAAATGAATATTCTTAAAAAGTTAAGTAACTCTGTTTGGAGTAGCCTTATATGGGGGAGGTATCAGTGTTGGAGTTAAATGAGCATGGACTTAAATTTAGACTTTGTCACATAATACCTAGATGATTAGGGTTTTCGCTTAACCTCTCTGAACTCAAATCCCTCATCTAAAAATATGGATGGTAGAACCTATCATATAGGGTCATTGTGAAATAGAAATGAGATGCTTGTGGAAATACTGGCCAGTAGGTTTAGCTCTTCTTCCAATAACAGGGTGGATTCTGCAGAGCATTAACAGAGGGAAAGCTAGCATTCTTGACTCTCAAAGGAACTAATTTTCAATATGGGAAGGAATTGACCATAGGGTGAGGCTGTCAATAGCTGAGGAGTGAGGAAGGACTAGATGGGGGTCAGTGGGTAATCAGGAAAGGGTGTGCACACCTTCCTGCTGGTGCAGAGGAAGGATGGGTTGGGGCTGGAAGACCTAGGGGCCTGGGAGTGTGCTAATAATTTTGACATTGGGAACTGCAAACAAAAAATGAGGGAGGGAGTTTTTGAGTGAAAGATATTTCTAGTTTGATTACAGTGTAAAGTATGTTGGGGGTGAAGTGGGTTGAGGAAGAGAGGCAGGGTAGTAAGCTATAAAACTTTAGTGATATTAGGGATAATTTTGGAAACCCTAGGGTCTTGAGACAAGAGATACAGATTTTACGGAAGTCTAGAAAACTCGCAGCCAAGAAGAAAGAGGAATGGCACCTCCACCCACCCTTCTTTTATTCTTTCCTCCAGCATTGGGACTTATCAACCTTCTTGGTACCTAGGGTTCAAATCCTCGCCAGAGGATCCCTGTGAGACTTCAGCATTGGGTCTTCCCTGGGTGAAGGAGGCTGAATGTGGGGCAGGTAGTATGGAGAGCACATTCTCCCTCTACCACTTTCTCTTTCATAACAATGGATAGATCTCCCCCTGTTCCCTGCCAGTTCCCTCCCCTCAGTTACACGTGCACACTTCCCTGGGCTGGAGGCTGGATCACCTGTGCCCCAGCATGAGCGTGTTGGGAGTGGGTACCCTGCCATCTCCTCGTGTCCCTTAAAAGCAGTTTCTCTTGTGCCCCATTCTGAGGGTCTGGCCTGTGTTGTCGACCAGATCTTGCCTTGCAGAAGGCTGGGCCAGATTCCCAGTGAAAAACCAATGCTGACATTTAATTTAAAAGCCAAGATGCTACTTAGTAAAAGTTTGTAAAGTTATATCTCAGCTGTTCTTGCAGATAGAACCTACTTCCAAAAAGGAATGGGGTTCTGTGAATTTGAAATACCTTTCTGATGACATTTTAACAGTTGGGGGACACATAGATATCGAGATGCCATTCTACCTGAGTCAAAGTGTGTTAAGATGGATGTCCCAATGTTTCTATTACATATGGGAGTACAAGGATCACATAAAGGGACAGAATCATTTATTCAACAAATATTGATTAAGTGCACTCAGTGTGAATGCTGGGGGTTCAAAGATTAATAAGACATACGAGTAAAGATTGCACATGAAAAATATTGCATCGTTTCTCTGCTTAAGATCCTTTACAACCTTCTGCTATTTTTCAAATAACCTCCTAAATATAGTTGATAAGACCCTATGTGATCTGACCCCTGCTTGTGGCTCCATATTTAACTCATACTTCTTGTGCTTCTTGACTACCCAGTTCCTATAAGAAGTTCAAACATGACAAGCTCTTTCTGGCCTCAGGGCCTTCTCACAGACTGCTCTTTCTTATTGAAAACCCCCTTCCTTCATGCAACTGGATGCTACTTATCCCTCAGGTCCTAGTTAAAAATGTTACCACCCTCAATGGCCTTCTAGAATGATTCTTGCTACTATTCCATCACCATTATTCTTTATTGGAGCACCTAGTTTGTTCCTTCTGTAGCACAGATAATACTTTAAAATCATCTATTTATTTATTGACTTGTACAACACCTTCCCCTCTCCTGGGTTGAGAGCCCCCTCAGAACAGGAACCACACAAGTTTTTTCTATTGATGCGTGTGGACCCTACATCTCATACGTGCTATGCACAGAGAAGATGTTGAGTGCATATTTATTGAATGAATTCATGCATACATGAACACATTTGTCAATGGAGGCTCAGACAATCCTCTCACTCCCCAAATGAATACTGGGCAGCCCAGCATTCCAATATTGAATCCATTCCTGAAAACACATTAAAATACCGTAACAGTTTCAGCTGAGCAGAGCCCAGAGCACTCTGGCCCTGACCAGGGAGGGACTATTTCAGAAATTAGGCAAGGCTGTTCATAAAAGCTTCAATTTGATCTGGTTTTTGAGGATGAGGAGGAGTTTTCCAGGACCCTGTAGAACAGGGTATTTCAGGGCGTGGTGGCTCATGCTTGTAATCCCAGCACTTTGGGAGGCTGAGGTGGGTGGATCACAAGGTCAGGAGATGGAGACCATGCTGGCTAACACAGTGAAACCCCATCTCTACTAAAAATACAAAAAATTAGCTGGGCATGGTGGCATGCACCTGTGGTCCCAGCTACTTGGGAGGCTGAGGCAGGAGAATCGCTTGAACCCAGGAGGCGGAGGTTGCAGTGAACCAAGATCACGCCATTGCACTCCAGCTTGATGACAGAGTGAGACTGCATCTCAAAAAAACAAAAACAAAAACAAAACAAACAAAAAACACAAAACAAACAAAAAAAACAGGGCATTTCAGGCAGCCGAAGTAAACAACATGCCAGATTAGATAACACACAAACACTATTTTAGTATAAGCATGTCCTATGCAGTTTTTGGGTCACACTTATACTAAGCTGTACTTGTTGTTTGTCTCAAATTCCATATTTAACTGAGCACTGTATTTATTTGGTAACATTACGTGTATACCAGTGTGAACCAGCAACAGCACAGCATGCTTGGGCTTTGGGAAAGATCAGGGGTGTATGGAATTCACAGTGCCTTGGGGAGCATTGGATGTCAAGTTCCAAGGCTGGAGAACAGTAGCATGTGTAAGTCCCTAAGCACTGCGCCACGGAGCGTGGCTTTCTTTCTGTGAGCAACGGTTTCTAAGCAGGAGAGTAATCACATCAGATTTTCTCAAACATCTGAGCACAAACACCTACCTTCTTCCACCACAGAGAAAGTCCCCCTTCTAGACTGGTGCTGGTGATGTAAACTCCATGGTAGGCAGGGGACATGCCTTGTCTTTGGTCTGACTGTATTATTTGTGGGAATAGATTTGTGTTTAAATTCTGTGTGATCTGGGTAAGTTGCTTCCCCTCACTGGGTGTTGGTCAACCCACCTCTAAAATGAAAGGGTTGCCCAGATGTCTTCAAGATTCTGTTGCATTTAAACAGCTTTGAGGTCTTGCCTGGAGATCCCATAAAACATTCTAGGGAACTGTCAGGAGGCAAGGACTCTAGTACACACTCTGGATGATTTCTGCCCATGTGGCATTTGCGCCTCCTTCCTTAGACAATGTCTTAGGATGGGTTCTTTAAAAGCAGAGCTGGAGGCAGGGATGGTTCCTTTGCAAGTGATTTATTGGGAGAGCGTTTTATTATTTATTTATTTTTAATGGAGTTTTGCTCTTGTTGCCCAGGCTGGAGTGCAATGGCGTGATCTCAGCTCACCACAACCTCCACCTCCCGGGTTCAAACGATTCTCCTGCCTCAGCCTCCCGAGTAGCTGGGATTACAGGCATGCGCCACCACACCCAGCTAATTTTGTATTTTTAGTAGAGACAGGGTTTCTCCGTGTTGGTCAGGTTGGTCTTGAATTTCCGACCTCAGGTGATCTGCCCACCTCGGCCTCCCAAAGTGCTGGGATTACAGGCATGAGCCACCGCACTCGGCTTTTTTTTTTTTTTCTCCTTAAAAAGAGAGAGAGAGAGAGAGAGAGAGAGAGAGAGAGACTAAAGGGAGTAGAACACAGCAAAAGAAAATAAACTAAGGCAGGATGTTCTCTCAGTTGGAGACTTGTGTTAATCTGATCCACAGGGAGCTCTATACTAGAAAGGATGCCACAGAGTTGCTCCAGCATGAAGGAGGGGGTCCGAGGTTTTATACCCACATATCAGTTACTCATGGGCTGCCTGCTTCCCTGGGAGCATTCTACCTGGCTTAGCCTCATCTGTAGAATGGACCAGCATTCTACAGGTTCTGGGGTATAGAGAAGCAGACAACATCTTGCTGTCCTGGGGAAGGTGGGATTGGCAAGGCTTAGTATTATCAGAGTTCATGATGGGCCCCATTGAAGCTGGAGGGATCAATAGAGAAAGCATGAAATTGGGGTCCCCTTTGTAGGAGGAAGGAGGGGGACTAGGCCTTGAAGGCTCACTCCAGGCATAGTGAGCTCTGGCCTTGAAAAAATAACCCACTTGGTGGTAACAATGGCACACATTCTGCGTGGTTAGTTACTATGAAGATTAACGGGAGAATGTATGTAAGGTGCTGAACATACATTCTCCTGATCTTCTTTCTAACATCAGTCACTCATGCCTTAGTAAGAAGTTTAGAGCACATTGTCCTAATATCTTAACAGCCTCCATCTTTTTCTGATTGAGAAATGAAGGTATATTTTCTTATTAAATGAAGCAGAGATATCTGCAGTCAGCCTGGGGTATTTAGAAGAGGGTTTCAAGGTCTTCCCAGGGCTTACAAAATTTACCCCAAAAGCACTCGCCATTGCTCTAACTCTAGTGATTTCTATGCTTCTTCAGACAATGTTATGGAAGGCTTAAGGGAGTGGGGCAGACCTGGGTGGAACTTGTTTTCGGCATATTGCCTGAGGAAAACCACACGCAGATGGGCTTGTGCTGATTTGAGGAAACAGAAGGAAAATAATTCATGGTTTCAAAACTTGACATTTTTAAGCTTCCCACCAGATATGTCATGTGTACTATATTTGCTGCACTTCTTGGCCTGACTTTCCCAGCTCAAGATTCAGGAATTATACTTGCCATTTCCTCCCAACATGGGTGAGAGAAGCAGGCAAGGAGGGAGGGCACTGTGGCCCGGAGACAGAAGAGAAAGAGGGTGGGCTTTGGAGCCGTCCAGACCAAGGTCCAAATGCTGGCCCCGGAACTAAGTCATGCATTATTGAATCATGTAGTATTGCATGATTGTGCTCAGGGCTCCATTCTCTGAGTCTGACTCCCGCATCTGTGAGATGGGAATACTTACTAGTTCCCAGGCATGATGCAAGGATTAAAGGGGCGCCAATCTACACAGTGCTCATATCTGGCTGCACACAGGTCATCCTATACCATGATAACACCATATCTATTTCTACAGCTCTCATGGAGTTATTATCTTCCCTACAAAACCTGTTAGAGTCTCACAACAGTAAACATTAGAGGCAGAATTCTGACTCGTCAGCTGTTTCACTCTGAAGTGGGGGGCACTTACCACTCTACTCTTCTGCCTCCTGAATCTGTTTGCTGCTTCTCTCCCCAACAAGCTTTGTGGAGCAGTGTCTCATGAATTGTCTTCCTATGGAGAGAAGTCCCAGGGTGAGAGATGGAGGTGGTGTCTAAAAATGGTCTCATGGAAAGTGAATCTGACCTCTGTCAGCCCTGCCAGGTCAATGTTTCTATCAGTGATGAGGAGAAGGACCCAGGAGATGCAAGCTTCTGCCTATGAGTGGCACATCTGGACAGGACGACGGCATACCCCATGCTAGAACCATGTGCTAGAGAGGGAAGGAGGACGGATGTGGGCCATCCACACCTGTGTGACACTGCAGAGCCTGGCGGGGAGAGGGAGGAAGAGAGGCTTAATTGGGACAAGGGCCTGGGTGTGACTGGGTCCCAGATTTGGGTCCCAGGGCAGAACATATGCTGTCCATGGGAGAGAGTGGCTATATCCAGCCAGCATCCATACACAGAGGGGGTTAGCGCCAGGGGATTTGAGACAGTGTCATCATGGCTTCAGGTGCACCTTGGCATTACTGCCCATCATGGTTCCTAGACCAGAACAGTTCCAGGACATTGGGGTGCAGAGAACACCTTGCTCTCCAGTAGGGAGGTGGGCTTCACAGGCTTAGTATTGTCAGAGCTCGTGACGGGTGCCATCAAAGCTGGAGAGATCAATAGAGAAGGCATGAGATTGGGGCCCCCATTCTAGGAGCAGGGAGAGGGCTGGGTCTCAGAGGTTCACTCCAGGCACAGTGAGCTCTGGCCTTAAAGAAATAATGCACTCAGTGGTTAGTGGAAAATGAAATCTGTCTACTCTACACTCCGGTTTCTGCAGTCGTCCATATTTTGCTCAGAATGGCTTGGGGTGACGGGGCTGCTGCTGTGCCTCTGAGCCCTGTCCTATGTCCTCAACCCTTTCCTGGTTCTTGTTTCGTAATATGGTCCTATTCCCTCAAGAACAGGCCCACCTCAGGTGCACACTGGGCTCCCTGGCTCTCTTACCGGAGACTTCCCAGGTGAAGAGGAGGCTGCACCCCATCTCCCTCTCCATGACCTTCTGCTACTTCCACCATCTTTACCGCATCCCTGAGGGAATGACCCTCATGGGGAGAATCCCCCTTCCCCAGCCCTCCCCAGAACCTCACCTCCTCCTCCAGACCTCCCATGTCACACACTGCCTGTATCTATGTCTGCGGATGGTGCCAGTGACCCAGAACTGTCAGCTCCTTCTTTCATGCTCACTTAGAGGGCATTACAGGCATCTTGTGTAGAGAGGCTCCACTTAGAGAAAGCATCTGAGCAGTATCTGGTCTGGGCCCTCTTGCCTTTCACTGACCCAGAGAAAAGGGTATCTAGGTGTTTCTCTTTAGTGTCTATGCAAGGGAATTTGTGTGCAGTTTGTCTCTCTTTCTGAGAAGGGGCCAGTGATGCTCGTCTCAATTACCTACTGCCCAATATAGGGCTTAGCAGAGACTTAAACAGAGCCTTGGACTCTGAGTGTGCACTGGGCTGAGTCCCAGAAGCAACTGTAGGCTCTGCCCAGGACTGCTGGAGCTGGTCTCAGAGCCTCTCTCCTATTCAGAATTCTGGTCACCCAAAGTCCTTGTGACCACCAGGCCCCAGAGTAGCCTGGGTCTGCAAAAAAAGCCTCCATCTCTTGCTCCATATGCCTCCGTGAGCTGTTTCTCACGAGCCCTTCAGCTCCTTGAAAACTGGAACAAAAATATTCTTCCACCCTGGAAGTGCCCCTCAAAACCATGTTCTGCACCCCCCACCCCCATCTATCTGACTGTCTTTCCTGAGCCTGCGTGGCTCTACTTGGATCTCCAGCCCTCTGTGACTACTTGCTTAGGGTGTGCATCTAGAAGGGAGGTTTGGTCCTATTACATCAGAATACTGGAAATGGCCCCACATTTCTCTCCTATGGGACTTAGTTTCCCTCACCTGCCATCACCACACCACTCCCTTCTATGGCTGAGTAAGCCCCTTTCTGAGACTGCTCTACCCTCTCTCACTCCCCTCCTCCCTTTCTTCCACATTCCCTCTCCCTCCCTCGGGGATGACTGGTGTGCAGCCTGAGGACTGACCTGGGATCTCCCTCTGCTCTCCTTACAACGCCTTTGCCTGTGCTGTGCTCTCTCTGCTGCAGTGCTATCTGCACCCTCCTTTCCTTGCCTAATTCCTGCTCATTTTTCAGCCACTGATCTCAGGTATTTATTACCTTTTGCAGGGAGCCTACTCAGACTCTACTTCACCTCTATCCATCTCAGCTTGAGGCCCTCCTCCATGTCCCTGTAACACTCTGTGGTTACCTCTATATGGTAGGATGGCCAGAGCATGGACGACTCTGGCTACACTTAAGCAAAGTTCATGAACATCTTCAAACCTCGATTTCTTCATTTGCAAAATGGAGATGACAGTAGAGCCTGCCTCATAGGTTGGGGTGAGGTCTTGGCTGGGTGAGGCACATGAATGATCTATGAGCTTGCCATGGTACCCAGCACCCGGTGAGTGGGGCTATCTCCACCTGGTATTTTTAGTGTCTACACAAGGGAGGTTGTGTGCAGTTTTTTTCTCTTCCTGAGAAGGGGCCAGTGATGCTCATCTCAATCACCCTACTGCCCAGTACAGGGCTTAGCAGAGACTAAAATAAAGGGAGTAAAGGACAGAGTAAGGAGAGGCACAGCAGCTCCAGCCATCATTACAAATTAGAGTTCATGATTCATTGGAAGTAGTGAGACAAACAGATCTCACCTTTTATCTCACCAGGTTTATCTTTTGTGATTATGTGGTGGTGTTTGGAATAGTAGCTTAAGGGCCCTTCCTTCTTAGTCTGATTCTTAAGCAGATGGATTGATTTATCTTCTGGATGTGAGTATGTGAATGTGTATGTGTTGGGGGGTTCCCTGGACTCATAGCCAGCACTGATAGAAAACCCCTGTCTTCCAAGCATGCAACAGACAGACAGACAGATCCCGGAGGGGTGGGTTTAGCCCTGGGTCAGCTGTGGTGGGGACCTGAGGATCTGCCACGATTCTCGTCCAAGTGACTGCGGCTTGAGAGTAAATGCCAGGGCTGCTGCTGGGGTCCCAGGGTATCTCCGACCTGGAGATTGATGATGGGTTTTGTTATATTTCTGAATAATTAAAGAGCAAGTTCCATTTGTGAGGACTTGCTCTGAGCTATCACAATGTATTAGTGGTCAAATAAGCTGCATGTATGTGATTTTAAAAGGAGAACAAGAAACCTGCAGCTGAGAAGACAGAGTTTAGTGCTATAAATAATCATGTTCCACACATGGTGGCTGTATCATAAGAAATGCCATTTATTGAAGAACCACTGCCTTTCAGGTCCATTTGCATATACACACCATTTCAGTTCTTCAGCACAGTCAGTCTGGAAAGATCTGGAATGGGGTGTGAGCAGATGGGGGCTTGATGTGCTTCTTGGAATCAGACATTTTTCTCAGCCATAGAATCATTCAGACCAGAGCTCTCGGCAGACACTGAAAGAGTGACCCCATGGGCAGGCAAGTCCTCTCTTCCTCTCTCTCTCTCTCTCTCTCTCTCTCTAACTCTCCGAGTCTCAAACTTTTACTGTTTTTGTTTGTTTTTCCATAAAATGGAGTTCAATGTGTCAGACTTGCCCGTATTATGGGGTTGTGATGGTGGTCAGAATTGGCAATGCATGTACTGTAAAAAAGTATTTTGGTTGAGATAAGGAGGTGATACAGTTTGGCTCCATATCCCCACCCAAATCTCATGTCAAATTGTAATCCCCATATGTTGGGGGAGAGACTTGGTGGGAGCTGATTGGATCATGGGGGTGCTTTCTAATGGTTTAGCACCATCCTTCAAGTGCTGGCTCATGATAGAATTCTCACGAGATCTGGCTGTTTAAAAGCATGCAGCATGTTCTTCTTCACTCTGTTTCTCTCCCGTCACCATGTGAAAAAAAGTGCTTGCTTTCCCTTCACCTTTTCCATGATTGTAAGTTTCCTGAAGCCCCCCCAGTCATGCTTCCTATTAAGCCTACAGAACTGTGAGTCAATCAAACCTCTTTTCTTCATAAGTTACTCAGTCTCAGGTAGTTCTTTATAGTAGTGTGAGAACAGACCAATACAAGAGGTATCACTTGTATCAGGAGATGTGACTTCACCCCTCTTTTAATTTGGGGGGTTTGCCTCTGAGTGACCCTATGCATTTCCTCCCTTATAACTTGGTGAACTTGGCAATAGGTCATTTCCTGTAAATCTACCTTGTAAAAGGATGATTTCTAAGAGCTGGAGTAAATCAGAGCCAGAGGCCTGTAGGGTGATTGCTGGGGCTTCTGAGAACCAAACTAGAACGTCCCCTTTTGCTGCACCCAAAATATGTAAATGCAGGCAGCAACTAGAAGTCACTCAGGGCTCAGAAGTAGTGTTTATTTACAGAGAAAAGATAATAAATTATGCCTAGCAAACTATCTTTGGAATATAATTACAGGTAATCCAAAAGAACAAAACTAGCCCAACCTCAAGGGAATGAATAATCCCTAATGCCATGGCATAGAGAGACAGATGTTAGCCATTGTTTACAGAACTGGCATGGACAATTATTACAATAGATAAAAGTCATTTACTGAGGATATCTGAATTTGCTCAAATGAATATTCTTTGGTTTCAAACAGTCACTGATAGATAGGCAGATAGATAAGGATCAAATGAACTGTTTTTTCTTAGCTGTCGACTTTTCTTTTGATCAAAGAAACGTTCACATATTTTTCAAAAACACAGAAAGGGCCTTGTATTCAGAATTGAAGGGTTTGTAATAGAATTCCAGTGGAGCAATTCCTTGAAGCACCTTGAAGCCTCTGGGTGTGTGTGTGTGTCTGCCTACATACTGTGTGTATTTCTTGTAAAATAAAGGGTTTGGTCCAGATTCATGCATAATGCCTATGCCCGCTTCAACAGCCTAAAGTCTACTCATAACAGAGGGGTTTAGCTGGAAAATTCTCAATATCTGGACCAGTGTCATGAAGTGGCTAACGGAGCAGCCATCATACATTTTAATTGTAGCAAGAAAGCAACTTTTTGATCAAATGAGTGAGTGCAAACATTTGGCAACTTCCTGCATGAGTGCAAATGAAAAGCGATTATATTAGAGCTGTTATTTTTTCCTCAAGAATGACTTCCTTTCTGTAGCAATAGGAAGCTTTCAGGAAATTATTCTTTCTGGCACTGCTGGTGTTTAAGCACCAGAATGAACCTGCATTCAATAATTTAAAGTAACTTTGTTTTCCAAGTTAATTAATTGAATGATTCTTGATGTTTGACAATGAAATACAACATGGGAACAGCATGAGGCAGTTTCTCTCTTTCATTTTTAAAAAAAGAATCTTGTCTACTCCATTTCATATTAGGGCCACCATCATTATCCAGAATGAAGGATGAGTGGGGAGAGGCTTGATGAGTCAGACTCTTTCCAGAGACATACAATAATCCAGACCAGTATTTCTCAAATTTTTGCGTGCATGTAAACACTCTGGGGCTCTTTGTACAATGCAGAATCTGATCCAGTAGCTCTGGTATTGGACCTGAGGTCTCTCAGGTAAAACCTATGATGCTCGTCCATAAACCCCACTTTAAGATCTCTATCGCTGTCTCTGTATCTATAGCCATACAGCTGGGGCTGGGATAAGATATTCTCAGTATCCACCTGGACCCTCTGGCCTGTGCTTTAATTAAGGTGGAGGTTCTCAGAGTAAATAGATCTGTCCACCACAGCTGTGGCTGAAATCAGAGGCAGGTCAGGAGGATGTGACACAAGTACCAAAAGTATCAGCTGCACTAGGGCATAGAGGAGCATAAGAAGATTGTATCTGGCACCTACAGTGACCAGACACAGATGTCAACTGCCGGATACATCAGAAACCCACAGCTCCGATTCAGAGCTAGCCCTGAAACAGACCCAGCTCCTCAAGTCAGACCTAGGAACAGATATTCAAAAGTAGGTACCATGAGAGCTGGGTACAGACGTTTCAAAAATTTTAGCCCAGTGAAGGTTCTCAGATCAGAGCCTGGGTATTGATTTGGCATCTGCACCCTTGCTGTCACTCAGCTTCTCAGAAGTGCACTAGCTTCTACATGTGAGGTCAACCTGATCAGTCTGGGGGCTGCAGATGGAGTTTGGGCATGAGAGGGGTGGGCTCCGCATACTCACACATCCTCATTGAATTGGATTGCAATAATCCTCACTGCTATACACTGAGCTAACTGGCCAGGGTTTCAAGAACAACCCCAGCTTCATGGCTGCCTTGCTGTTCTCTTAGGCTTTTAAAAGAGTACTCTAAACACATTTTTTTTCATTACTCACTTATGAACAGCTGTTGGCTGAAGGGGTCCCTTTTGGGATAACAGAGAGTTAAAGACAAAAGAAGAGAAGTGGGGTTGTGGAATATTCTTTGACATTCCAAACATTATAAATACCAGAAAACATCCAAATCAGGAAGAGGATGATTCCCCTGACACAAGGCGGCAGGGCTCACAGGCACTGACAATTCACTCATCAGTTTCAGGACCCATGAAGACAGAGCCACAGATTCCCCTGGTAAGGCTATTTTGTTTATAGTTGTGCAACTACAGGGGCTTGGATGATATGACATTTCTAATGAGCCTAATAGAAGACAATGGCCTCTGTTATTTACCTAGAGGCCAGCTAGGGTAAAAAATGTGTGTGGGCTGGGGATCATTTATGCAATATCTAACTGGGGTCAGGGATGGGAGGGAGCCAGAGTTTGAACCTCAGTGAGGCCTTTCAGGTGGGAATGTCATTTTCCAATCATACATAAGATAGCTGTGTTGTCCAGTCCGGGGTAACCCACATAGTGCAGGAGGAGAGGAAACCAGCACTTATGGAACACTTACCATATGCTAAGAGCTAATTCCTTCACTTCCACTTATCATTTTTTTCTAATGTGATACAACAAGATCAAAAATAGCCATTTTTTAGAACCTCCATTTTATATGAGGTAATGAATGCTCAGTTACTTGAAGAATTATTCTTTCAAAGCCAGAAGTGTGGAACTTTCAAATCTAGATCTGGTGAGAAATAAGACAGAGAACTTCCTACTTAAAGATAATGTTAAAAAATAGTTAATATTGTACCATTAAGTTTGTGGATGAAAGATGAAAGTCATTATTTATAAAACTTGGGCCATTATATTTACTCTAAATGGGAATTAATTTTGGCTTTATGCTTCCTGGAAAGTGTCTTAGATTGGGGCTCCACAACAAACACTATAGACTAGGGGGCTTAAACAATAGAAATGTATTTTCTCACTGTTCTGGGAACTGGAAAGTCCAAGATCAAGGCATGGCAGGGTTCGGCTTCTGGCAAAGGGCTCTCTTCCAGGCTTGGAGATGCCTGCCTTCACACTGTATTTGTGCCAATATAGCGCAAGTTACAAATACAGAGAAAGAGAGCGCTCTGGTGTCTCTTCCTCTTGTTATATGGACATGATGCCCTATTCTTATGACCTCATTTAATCTTAATAACCTCCTAAAAGTCTTGTCTTGAAATATAGTCACATCGGGGGTTGAGGCTTGAACATAAGAATTTGGAGGGAACACAATTCAGTTCATAGCAGAAGTCAAGGACAGAGATGAGAAGTGAAAATATTTGGCCTAACTGATGAGGTCCATAAACTCTGGAAGGTGTTTGACATTTGTCTGGTACTGTCATCTTCAGATTCATGCATCTAACTCTTCAATAAAACATGTAGGCAAAATTATAGGGTCCCCTTGCCTGTATCCTCTTATTATAGCCCTTCATTTAAGGGCTTAAACTCTTCATTTAAGTCCTGGCTGAAGTTCTGCCTGTTTAAAGATCCTTCCTGAACTGCTCCTGTCCTTGGGATATCCCCTGTTTTCTACTCTCCAGTTCAAACCCATGCAACTATCATTGCTCTCTTTGTCTCTTGAGTCTTCTCTCTTTCGTCCTGCTGTTTTCCTTCCTGTGTGGCTGGGGATTTTCTGATGGCAGAGAAAACATCTCATCCTTCTTATGTCTCCATTATGAGGTTCAGTTAAGAGGGATGGCTCACTCACTGTTGGCAAGTTCTGCTCCCCTGTAGAGAAATTGGTATCAGCAAGCAAGTGTAACTTTTGTATGCATAAAGTGTGAATTAAGTTCTTGATGGAATTTTAATCTTCCAAAGAATCCTGTAAGGAAAGCTTGATGAATAAACAAGCCAAGAGGGAAAAAAAAAGTTCCATTCTCCAAATCACAGAGCCAGTAGAGTGTGGATCTAGGAGATGGAGAGGGAAATCTATCCCCTGGACCCTTCATCCTACTGGGAGTGTGGTGAGTCCACCATGAATCTGGGCACTTAAGTTTGCTTTTTCTTCTGCCCTGAATCTATCCCTCCTGTCCTTTGCTGTACTCACCAACTCACTCATGAGGTCTTTGCTCAATGCAATTCCGTCTTAGAGCTCATCCCTGACCACTTGATCTACAATGGTATTTCCTAGCCACCCACTGTATTGCCACTCAATATATATTAATATACTTTTCATAAAAACTTTAAATGATCTGTAATTTTCATTTCAGTTATTTAATTGTTTTCTTGTTTGTTGTCTGGACCTTTTTTAGGATTTAAGTTCCATGAAGTCAGGGATTGTATCTCCTTATTCACTGCAATATCCTCTGTGTTTCAATATATTATTATGTCCTCATAAAATATTACTGGGAGAAAAAAAGATTTGGGGATAATGTTAAGTGTGCTTTAGAGAGCAGTGCATCTAAAAATGTGATCTCTGTATGAGATCATCATCACCTGGGATTGCCAGCATCATATCACTCTTAGAAAAGCAAATTGTCTTCTCAATAGATGCAGAAAATGTATTTAATAAAATCCAACATCCCTTCATGATAAAAACCCTCAGCAGACTAGGCATTGAAGGAGAATGCCTCAAAATAACAAGAGCCATCCATAACAAACTCATCCCAACATCATACTAAATGGGCAAAACTTGGAACCATTCCCCTTGAGAGCTGGAATAGACAAGGATGCCCACTCTCACCACTCCTAGAAGTCCTAGCCAGAGCAATCAGGCAAGAGAAAGAAATAAAAGGCATCCAAGTAGGAAAAGAAGCAATAAAACTATTTTTATTGGCTGTCAATTTGATTCTATACTTAGAAAACCCTAAAGACTCTGCCAAAAGGCTACTAGAGCTAATAAATTATTTCACCAAGGTTTAAGGATACAAAATTAATGCACAAAAATCAGTAGCATTTCTATACACCAATGACATCCGGCTGAGAATCAAATTAAGAACACAACCCCATTTACAACAGCCACAAAGAAAATGAAATACCTAGGAATAAAGCTAACCAAGGAGATGAAAGATCTCTACAAGGAGAATTAGAAAACACTACTGAAAGAAACTGGAGATGACAGAAATAAATGGAAAAAAACATTCCATGCTCATGGACTGGATGACTCAATATTATTAAAATGGCTATACGGCCTAAATCAATTTACAGATTCAACATCATTCCTATCAAACTGCCAACATCACTCTTCATAGATTTAGAAAAAACTATTCTAAAATTTGTATGAAACCAAAAGAGAGCCCAAATAGTCAAAACAATTCTAAGTAAAAGAACAAAGCCAGATATATCACACACCCTGACTTCAGACGACACTATAAGGTACAGTAACCAAAACAGCATGGTACTGGTAGAAAAACGGACTCATAGACCAATAGAACAGAATAGAAAACTCAGAAATAAAGCCACACACCTATACCATCTGATTTTAGATAAGGCCAACAAAAACAAGCAATGGGTAAAGGACTCCCTATTTAATGAATGGTGCTGGGATAGCTGGTTAGCCATATGCAGAAGAATGAAACTAGACCATTACCTTTCACCTTATACAAAAATTAACTCACAATTGATTAATGATTTAGACAGAAGACCTCAAACTATACAAATCCTAAAAGAAAACCTAGGAAATACCCTTCTCCATATTGGCCTTGGCAAATAATTTTTGATGAAGTCCCCAAAAGCAATTGCAACAAAAACAACAATTGACAAGTGGGACCTAATTAAACTAAAGAGCTTCTGCGTAGCAAAAGGAACTATCAACAGAATAAACAGAAAATCTCTAGAATGGGAGAAAATATTTGTAAACTATGCACCCAACAAAGGCCTAATATCCAGAATATGTAAGGAACTTAAATCAACAAGCAAAAACAAATAACCCCATTATAAAATGTGCAAAATACATGAACAGACACGTCTCAAAAGCCGATATACAAATGGAAAAAAACATATGGAAAAATACTTATCATCACTAATCATCAGAGAAATGCAAATTCGAACCACAATGAGATACCATTTCACACCAGTTAGAACGGCTACTATTAAAACAACAAAAACAATAGATGCTGGTGAATCTTCAGAGAAAACAGAACACATATACTGTTTGTGGGAATGTAAATTAGTTCAGCTAATGTGGAAAGCAGTTTAGAGATTTCTTAAAGAACTTAGAACTCCCATTCAACCTGGCAATCTCTTTACTGAGTATATACCCAAAGGAAAACAGATCATCATACCAAAAAGACACATGCACTTGTACGTTTATTGCCAAGTTATTCACCTTAGCAAAGACATAGAATCAACCCAGGTGCCCGTCAATGGTGGACTGGATAAAGAAAATGTGGTACATATACACCATGGAAACATGGAACACTACACAACCATAAAAAGAATGAAATCATCTCCTTTGCTGCAACATGGATGGAGATGGAGGTCATAATCCTAAACAAATTAATGCAGGCACATAAAACCAAACACCATATGTTCTCACTTATAAGTGGGAGCTAAACATTGAGGACATGTGGACATAAACATGGTAACAATAGACACTATGGACCACTAGAGAGGGAAGGAACAGAGGGGGTGTGGGTTGAAAGACTACCTACTGGGTATTACGTTCACCACCTAGATGCAATATACCCACATAGCAAGCCTGGACATGTACCCCTGTATCTAAAATAAAAGTTGAAATTATAATTAAAGAGCAAATTCTCAAGCCTTACTCTAGACCTTGTGATTTAATAACTCTGGGGGTGGGGCCCAGCAATCTGCATTTTAGCAGGCTCTGTAGGTGCTATTCTGAGGCACGCATAAGCTTGAGAACCCTGGTTGGGCTGTGCTTCTTAATCTTTAATACACAGATAAGTCACCTGGGGCAACCTATTAAAATATAGATTCCCTTTCAGTAGGTCTAAAGTGGGGTCAGCAGTTGTGCATTTCGAACACGCTCCAGGTTATGCACATACTGCCGGCCACTAACTTGCCACTCAAGTAGTCTTTGCAGTCATGTGGGAGCTTTAAAAATCACTGATGCTGATCCCATCCTCAAACATTCTGATTTAATTGGTCTGGAGTGCAGCACAACTGGGTGTTTTTAAAAGCTCCACAGACAATTCTAACGTGCAGTCAAGGCTGAGAACCTGCTGCCTTGGAGGGTTTCCAGGTGGATGTATCCTTAGAATGGCACTGCTCTGTGGATAGGTGGGTGCGTTATAGCTCATGGGCTGAGAGTGTCTTTGGGCCAGGTTATGTAGGGAGTTTAGACACCATGATCGCATTGCCGTACAGGTGGGAATACCTAGAAGAGACCTGAGTGTTCTGTAAGAAACCTAAAGAATGATGTAGAAACTAGGGGCAGAGGAAGAAATTCACTCCCCTAGCCTTCTTATCAACCTAGAGGTGCAAACACTTCCATTGCATACAAGGATTTGATGCTCCATCAATACAGATCCAATGAATGCAAAAAAGCCAGTGATGATTTGCTCCTGAAGATAACACTTCTGCAGATGAATGAATGTTCCAGGGATTACATTAGCTGGCCAGGTTAATTAAAAACGACTCCAATAATTAGTTTTGTGCATTCAATTTCTGTTGTTAGTGCAGACTCTTTTCATGGAAGAGACAAAAGTCCCTAAATGAAGCTTCTGCTGACTTCTTTGTGCCTCCTTTGAATTTGTGTCCTAAAAAACACATCATGCATTCAGAAGGTTCTCTAGAATAAAAAAAAAAAAATGATCTGTTCATCTTCTTGGGCCTGGAGTCATTGGGTCACACCTTGAGATGAAGATACATAATAGTGGTTTTTTTTTTCCCCCTGTTAATAGGCCCAGTGCAGCTCCTTAAAGATGAGTGAGATTTATTAGGATGTTTCAAGAAGGCTGCCCAAGATGACCAGTAAGAAAATAAATAAAAATATCCTTCCTGATAAATTAAATTTTAAAAAGAGGAATGTGGAAGAAGACATTATGAATGTACCAGACAAGACACAGGAAGTGGATTGAAGCCCTAGGACTACTACTCTCTTGTTCCACAATCTTGGGCAGAGCTTTTCTTTACTTCTGTTGTCCACTTTATCATCTCAGGCTATTGTGAGAGTCATGAGAGTTGAACAGGGAAGTCCTGGGAGGCATTACATAGACACAAGACAGAATTGTTGAGACACTGGCTTTGATGAGTCTAGGAGGGAACATGACTGTACTCCCATACCCTTTTCACAGAAGATTCCCTTATATCACCTGCCCCAGTGAAGAAGGCCCAGCCAGGCCTGTATTAAATGATTTCATCCTCCTTGATCATAGTGGATTGTTCCAGATGTAGACACAGATCTCAACCTGGCTTATCATATTCTCTCTGCTGAAAATTAGAAAGTTGAAATAATGTGGCAGAGCCTGGGAGTCCAGGATAGAGGCGCTTTGATGGTATCAATGGTGAGAAGTGCTCTACAATAGAACTTTCTGCAATGATGGAAAACGATTTCTAACCTGCACCACCCAACATGGTGACTGATGTGCACTTGAAAGGTGTTTAACATGCTGGAGAAACTGTATTTCAAATTTTATTTCCATTAATTTCCATTACATTACTTTTAACTTTTTTTTCTTTTTCTTTTTCTTTCTTTCTTTTTTTTTTTTTTGAGATAGAGTTTTACTCTGTAGCCCAAGCTGGAGTGCCGTGACGTGATCTCGGCTCACTGCAACCTCTGCCTCCTGGGCTCAAGCGATTCTCGTGCCTCAGCTCCCGAGTAGCTGGAACTATAGGTGTGCACCACTATGCCCTGTTAATTTTTTGTATTTTAGTAGAGACAGGGTTTCACCACATTGCCCAGGGTGGTCTTGAACTCCTGAGCTCAGGCAATCTGCCTACCTTGGCCTCCCAAAGTGCAGGGATTACAGGTGTGAGCCACATTACATTTACTTTTAATTTTGCATTTAAACTTAAGAGTCAGCGGCTACTGTATTGGACAGCACAGCTCCAGAGTCAAGGTTTTATGGCCATCTGCTCCTACTAAGGTAGTCTCAAGAGCTTCCATGGGTCTCTTCCTTGCCAAGTTTCGGCCTAACCATTGCATGAACTTCATGGACTACCCAGGAACTTTTGAATAAATCCCCCAATTTATTTCAGCTTGCCAAATGAGCCTTAATTAACACAGTGTGTCAGTTAGATAATTAGATAAGAGCTTAGATACTGTTCTTTCATGGAGCAATGGTTGCCTATCGCCTTAAAACCATAGAGTTGTGAAGGTGCTGGGCCTCTTCTTGCTCATGGGTGTTCCAGCAATGTAGGAATTGAGGAAGGCCTAATACACTGAGCAAACTATCTTATCAACTCCCAGGGAAATCCTATATGAAATATGAAAGAATGAGTGGTATGACGAAGATGATTTCTTTATGTCAGAGAGTCACTTGGAACCAAGAGCACTAGCCAGGGGATGTGGACAACTTTAGCTCCCATTCCGTCTTTTCCTATCCTCCCAGGTGAGATGTGAGAAGCTATGGAGCCACTCCGAGACTCAATAGCCTCACGATTTTAACAAAGCTTTAAAACTAGAGTATTGGTAAGTTCCTTCTACTAGACTATAATAAACTATAAACATGGCAGTCTTGTGACTAGTTATTTGCTGTTGTACCCTCACACTGCCAGTGTAGTATACACTGTTATTGCCAAAAAAAAAAAAAAAAAAAGGATAGATGATCAAATGAACATGCTTTTCTTAGACCTGGTCTACAAAGCATATGGGTGTTTTGTCCTGAAGCTGGACCAGAATCGGGCCAAAGGCTAACAAACCCAGAGGTGTACAAGTGGTCATTCCATTAGAAGTGACCCACTATGACATTCATGAGCACAGGTTGATTGTGTGACCCTTAGTCACTTCTGCACTCCATGAGCTTTAGTTCCCAGATCATAAATAATAGGATGAACAGAAAATTGTATAGTTTAAAGATTGCAACCATTATACACACATAACAGCTCCTAAGAGTCCCCTAACAAGCTTGTGAGGTAGACATCCTGTTTTCATCATTGTCGCTATTGCCATTGCACCCCTCTACCATCATATCATTGTTATTCCATTGCAGATGGGGACACCAAGGCTCAGAGAGATGAAGCCAGTTGATTCAGATTCCAGTGCTAACAAGTGGGGGAGGCAGAATTCACAACCGGGTCTTCTGACTCTAAATCCAACATTTAGCAGAGAAGAACATCTGTATCTGCTTTAAAATTTTATGCAGACAGATGAAATACCATATGTTTAATACTTTGGAGGAAAAATGTGAAGCAAATAAAGTTTGCATTTTAAGAGACGAGAAGGGCAAGAGTGTCACTCTTTTTTGGGTCTGGATTTCGAGGTGTGTTCCTGAGTGTTTGGTGCTTGGATGATACCTACAGCCTGAAAAGAGTCTAAACTATGGAAGGAGAGGGTCATTGGGTCCTGGAGAAGCTTGAAGGGCTGGCCTCACATGTAAGCCAGATCACTCTTGTTCTATACAGTGTTTAGTAGTAGCTGATTTTCCTAGCATATAGCTTATTCTATTGTCCCCACTGAATTCTTACAACAGCCCAATGTGATAGTACTACAATTCTTAGTTTTCATGTGAAGTTTGTCAGAGAAAGGTTGACTTGCCCAAGATCACAGAAATAGAAGTTGGCCAAGCCAAAACTCATACCCTAAATCTGCCTGACTACAGAGCTTAAGTTTTAAGCTATGATGATATGGTTTTCTTGTTTCCTTCTTGTTAATTATGGATCTTTAATAAAATTTAGCCTCAACAATTCATCTTTCTTTTACTGGCATCACATGAAGAGAAGAAGCCAGTGTCTGTACTGCAGGAATTACAGGACTTGCTGGGGACAATTTAATGGTGGTAGAAGCATCGGCATGAGAAACCCCAAGGCAAAGTGAGCCTCAAGAATACCAGTGTCTTCTAGATATTTCCTCTCTGAGGTTAACATAGGAGTGCCATAGCTTTTCTTAAACAGGGGCCTGCATAACTGCGCTCACAGGCTTCTTAGATAATATCTCTTAAAATGAACCTTATTCATCTTGGTACTACATAACCAAGCTCAGAGCCAGAGTGGAATCTGTTGGAGGCATGAATCATTTTGACTCCTAATATGGTTAATAGGTAAGCACACACAGACTCTTCTCCAGTCTTTGTCTTGTTTTAATCTGTAAAACACCATTTATGTGTTCCATGTGCAGAATGCAAGAAAACAAGTATGAGGCTGAAAAGTATTACATTTTCCTGTTAAAGGCTGCAGTCACTTATTACAGGAACACAGGGATGTGATGTTGGAAGAGCCCTGTATTTGGACTCCTCCAGATGACTCAGCTATATCAAAGACCCTATAGGGAAGCTTTGAAAATTCTGAGACTTTTTAGAATAAGCCAAGCCAGGTAAGCACATGTGAAATGTTGAGGATGAGTGTTGTGAGACTTCAAGGCTCAGGTCAAGGACACCTCACCATGCTCCACTCAGTAACAGGCTATCTTGTAGATGGATGGCCACCCACCAAGGGATTTCAGGGTTTCCAGGTTAATGGTGACTTTACTGATACTACAGAGAATCACTGAGAATTCCTATCTTCTGGCTTTCTTCCAAAGCCAGATCAGTAATTCTCAAAAATCTGAAATTTTGTTAATAGGTAGGAATTAAACTGATGGAAAGAAGCAAAGCAATTCTCAGTAATTACTGATCTGGCTTTGGTTCTAATTCACCTGCCCTACTGTATGATCTATAGCAAGGGATCATTGGATTGGAGAGTTTCTATTGATATCATGGGCTGATATTAATGGAACTCAAGGGCTGAGTTCACTTTATTTTGTTTATAGCTCAGATACTGCAAAGAGAGAGAGGCAACTAAAGACTGGAGGTGACTAGGGGTGTAGAAGAACTCAGACAATGGTGTATTCAGAAGAAATGGAGCTCTGTGATGGTTACCAGGAAAGATGCTGATGGAGAAGGAAAGGATTGTTTTTCAAATTCCTATAGGGATGATTATTCAGTGATAATCAAAATGTTCATTTAGATTGAAGACTTAATGAGGGGGATTCCATAGAGTGAGATTTTACCTAGACTGAAAGTGTCTTGAGGACAAGGGGCCATGCCTTTACCATAATCTTGGTACATGACATTATGTCAACCACACTGTCCAACATCAAGAGCTGTTTGCTGACATGGACTGGGTGAAGCACCTAAGCTTACAAGACAAGGAATTTTATAGGAATCAGAATTGTCTGAACATTACAAAGGCTTCCTAGATATTTATTATCAGAGTCTGTCTAGTCACCTATTAGGTGATCTGTCCATGTGAGAGATGCGACCTTTTCTGAGATGGTCCAGAGCTGTGTACATTAGTAGCTAGTGGCCACATCATAGTATAAATCACTAATCACATCTCAGTGCTTGGAGCTGACTGTATTAATGAAGGGGTTCGGGGGTCTGAATAGTCAAGACCTTGAAGTAGGAGGAAAAACACTAGCTAGGGAAAAAGCTAGTGGTCTTCCCTAGCTAGTGTGGGAGAGTCCAGGTCCTTGAATAAAAGCATCACTTTCTATCACTTAGTTCTGGTGTTGCCCACAGACCTACTGTCTTTCCCATTAGCAGTAGGATAATCTTGGTGGGTTATCTTTTGCTGAATCTGGTTGGGACTAGAGATGAACTTCCATCTCTACCAACTAGACACAGAGTTGTCATCTTCCTGTTCATGAGGGTGTTTTATTTATTCTCTCTCTCCAGAGGGAGGCATCCTCTGCTCCTTGAGTCAAGAGTTTGACAGATACTCCCTTAGAATGCATGCATGTGTGTATCCATCCATCCCTTTGCCTTTTCCTCTCGCCCTCTCTCCCTCATTTCTGGAAAGTGCACCGTAGTGGGTTCCGGATAATCTGAAATGAACTTCATGTGACTGTGGCTAGGTCACTTATCCTTGGTAAATTGAGGAATCTGCTTAGTTTCCTCCTAGAATTCTTCCTTTTCTTATGCATCATTATCTGGTGTTCCCCATAGGCACAGTACAGGATAAAGAAAGGTATAAGGTTTATTTCCCAATCAAAGGGAAATTTGGATTTAGGTGCGGAGAGGTGATAAGGCAACAGTGAAAGCCACATGACTGGGCAGAATATTGCTGTGTCAAAATAAGAGAGGCAGTAGTGTTCTGCTAATGATGAGGAAAGGGAGAAATCCCAGGGAAAACTTTTTAGAAAAATTACGTAGAAATCTGAATTTTTGTTAATAGGTAGGAATTAAACCGATGGAAAGAAGCAAGGCAGAGAGGCTTACCAGAAATGGTAGAGGCAGCATATTGTGTATAAAATCAAGAGTACCTGAGAGGGCAAAGTGTTTTGTTGTGTTTTAGGTGGCTTAGTTGTAAGGCCAGATACCAGGCGCGTTTAAATGCCGGGTTAAGGATGTAGGCCTTCTAATCAAGGTAACTGGAGGCCTTTGAAGGTTGAGCAGGGCAATATCTTATAAATCACTTTTTGGGAAGAAGAGTTTGGCAGCCTGGAGGAATGTGGACTGATTGAATGGGCCAGAGTTAGAAGGCAGAGAGACGAGACAGAAATGTCTTATTCCAAGTTGGCTATTTTTTCTGCTGGAAAAAAAACCTTAGCTTCCAATGAACTGCCTTTTGTTATGACACAAAAGCCATAAAAGTAGTGATGTATATAAAACCAGTGCAGGATGTTTTTACTGTCTTTATGAAATAAAAACAGCAGTAGATAGTTAAAATTGGAATGCCCTGCATCAGGTTATAACCATCTGAGTTTGAGAACTTGCAGCAGCAATGTAATCATATTTTTATAGCTCTAGTTTGGTCTTTTCACTCAGATAACTGAACTCTGGGTGGATGAGAAGGGAAAACCCAGCAAATCAGTGCCATTAAATAGCAAGGGATGAGACTCTTTGAATTTCAATGGCCACAGTTGTTACCAGTTTGATAAAAACATTATTATTTTCCCAAATCAGAAATAGATGTGCTATGAATAAAGACA
This sequence comes from Macaca fascicularis, assembly GCF_037993035.2. NCBI lineage: Eukaryota > Metazoa > Chordata > Mammalia > Primates > Cercopithecidae > Macaca > Macaca fascicularis. The sequence goes on along the minus strand of NC_088394.1, from coordinate 61,590,194 downwards.
AAATTGACACTTTGGAAATGGTGCTCTTACAAAATAATATGGTTAGTAGGAATCAGACATACCAGGTTCTTTGACATCTGTGACTTCATTTAGAGCCCATCCCAATTTGAAGGACAACTTTCACAAATTAATAGATGTGGAACGAAGGTTCACAGGAGTTGCAAATCTTGCCCACATTCAAACAGTTATCACATGGTATCCTCGGATGTATCCTGAGATGGATTCTACATCACATGTCTTACCTACCAATGCCATGTGAAATTTTCCATAAACTTTGATTTTCTTTTCTCTTTGTTGGTCTGTGAAGATTTAGTATCTTTTTGAAGCTGTCACTGTGGGTCCCAGACTGGAGTGTTTCATTTCGTTTGTTCATCTATAGACAAGACACATTCCGCTCAGGGGTTTCAGAAAGGGTTCCTTCCTATTCATCAACAAAGTTATCTCTCTGAGGTCTTTGACAGGCTGGAGGTGGAGGCAGACATCTCTAGTGACTACACAGTCATCGGAAGGGTGGTTTGCTCAAGATCAATGGTTTGCTGAGTGCAATGTGCTCCGAGGGGCCACCTGGGATGCGGGCATTGATGGGTGTTACATTGCATGGTCCACATCCATAAAGATGTGCTTTGATTTTTGTCCCCCACCCCTGCCCCAGTGTGAGGTTAAATAATACTCTAACTTTTTAAGTTATATTATTTTAAAGAATAAAAGAAAGAAAAAATTGATATTTTTATGGTTCAAGAAGGAATCTGAGTCCTGGAGTTGTAATGTCATTGTGCAAAAAAGGTAGCTCTCAGGTTGTAAGTTAGGCTGGGCTAACCTGTAAGCCCATACTTGACTGCTCTTATTAACCCCCCACTGTTCAATTTCATCTCCTTGCTCATATACACAAAGAAGGCTTTGATTTGGGAGCATTTGATTCTGGAGAGGCAAAAATGTTTATGTCTCTTTATGTGTTGACAGAGAAAATATGTAGTTGAAGTCAGCCATGATTTTGAAGCACCTTCAAGAATCTATAAGAGATTGAGAGAGAAATATGAGAGAACAGAAGAGCTGGGATTGAAAGTATAGGCTCCACGGTCAGATGAGTTTTGCCTCTTCACTGTGATTTACTAACTGTGTGAATGGCGGTTGTATCTGCCTTCGGGGTTGTTGTGAGAATAGAATGACGTGATGCATGTGAGCTGTTCAGCTCTGTGCTCAACACCAATGAAAAGTTCAAATCATGATAGATCTCATCATTAGTAATAGTAATAACAAAAAATGATTGATTCCTGTGCGGCAAGCTCTGTCCTAAGTGACTTATGAACATTAATTCAATCAATCCTTACAGCAACACCTTAAGGTAGGTGTTATTATTATTATCTGTATTTAAAGACAAGGAAACCAAGACACGTGGTGCTATGTAATTTATCCAAGCCTTCACAGTTAGTGGTGGAGCCATGGACTATGTTCTTAGCCACTGTGCTATGTGGCATACCACTCTGTAGGAGTGGCAGAAGGCATTGTGCACACAATGGGAGAGGAAGTGCCCAGTTCCTGCAGTAAGAGGTCAAATCTGAAGGCCATTGGAAGCCAAGTCAGAGTGATTTGAGATGTAGAAGAGGGATTCATGTATTATGGAAAGCATCAGTATTCTAAAACTTTTCAGAAATGTCAGAGAGGGATGACATGGGCCTTGAGTGATGAGTCAAAAAAGGTGCAGATGAGCAGACAGGAGTCTATTCAGGTAGAATGACTGTAGAAGGAACAATTTAAACTGTGTTACTTGGGACACTCAATATATACCTACAAAATCTCAGGCATCAGACTGTGGCTCCCTGACTTTCCATGAACCATATATATGATGCTGTGTATAGATAGGGTTCAAACAGACCTGCGTCAAAGTCAGCTCTACCAGTAATGAGTCGTGGCCTTGACTTCTCCATCCCGATCTCTCACTCAGTAAATGAGGTGATAACACCCACCTCACAGCAATGCCAGGAGACGGAATGAGATGCCATGAAGTGCCAGCACGGTGCTGCCCTACAGGTGGGTTTCAGTAAGCATCAGCTTCTAGGTCAGCAACTTGCTCTGGCTTCCAAGTGAGGACCTGTGAGAGTTCAGGGTGAAATTGGCTTAGTGACCCTGAGTTTACCCAGTCGAGGTTATCTGCCCACTGTCAGTTTTGATTTGGATTTCTCACTCTGCACACCTAGACCCGTATCACATTCATGTAGAAAACACATCCTAAATTACCTCTGGAGCTTTCCTTTCCCTATGTTTCTCTAAAAGTCTTTCAGTAGTAAAGAGAATGTTTACATTTATGAATGGCACATTTCCATGAGCACCACCTCAGGTGTCTCTGGAAAAGCCCTGACATACCACTTCTTTTTTTTTTTTTTTTTTTTTTTTTTTAACATTAAAAAGGGGCACCTTTAATTGCGAAGATCAGCAAACAACCCTTGTTAATGTGACACTTTTATACATGAAATTTGGCACTTTTATACATTGGAATACTAAACAATAACAACAACAATTGACTAGTTTATGTAACAACATAAATGAGTTCAAAAGCATTGTGTCAAATGAAAGGAGCCAGACACAAAGGCTGTATACTATATGATTCCATATATATGTGTGTGTGTGTATATATGTGTATATATATATGTGTGTGTATATATATGTGTGTATATATGTATATATATATGTGTGTGTGTGTGTGTGTATATATATATATATGACATTTGGTGAAACGCAAAACAGCAGGGAGAATAATCATATCAGTTGCAGAGGGAGACATTTGACCAGGAAGAAGCAAAAGTGAACTTTTTGGGGTGATAGACTATGTCCACGTCTTGATTGTGGGAGTAGTTACCTGAATATATATGGTTGTCAAAGTGCATTCACCTCTTAAAAGGGTGAATTTTTCTCAAGAAACTCAATAAATTTGACTGAAAAAGTGAATTATGCCATATGTGGTAATAGAGATAAGTAGAATAGGTGAAGAGAAAATAGACAAGGGAAATATAACCTGCAATGGGGTAGTGAAATGCTCTGATATAAATACAGGCTCTATATTTATCATCCACAAGGCACTGAGCTTTGAGTGGTCAAACAAAATACCTGAGCTGCTGAGGCTGAAGAGGTTGTTGGATCACATTATATGAAAGTATCAATACACAATGTTTCTGTCCACTTGACTATACGCTCCCTGAAAGCAGAGATTTGATCTCATTCATTTTGTTATTCCCTGTGCTTAGCACAATGTTTGGAAATTCAGAAGCACGCCACCAACCCTTCTTGATTGACAGACTGAGCTGCTAGTGGGATAATGCTTTTGAGCTTCCAGGCTCCAATAGGAAAGTTACTCTTCTCAAAAGTAGGAGTATAGTTTAATACCCTTAGCCTATTTCCACATCAGGGCCAGATCACAGAGATAATGATCAACAACTACAAACTGTTTCGATTGGAAAAAGGAGAGAAATTTCAAGCAAACTGGGTTATTGACAATAAGTGGTGGCAGAAATTTTGCAAGCAGAATTGCAAAAAAAAAAAAAAAAAAAAAAAAAAAAAAAAAATCATGTCCTTAGTAATCCTGGTAATAAAAAGCATCCTGAGGAGTGCAAATGAAAACTTAGACAATCTGGAGATAAAAACTCTGTACAATTAATTCCTCAGACTCATGTGGAACAAGAACAGTGTGAGACACACAGAAGAGTCTCAGCCAAATTTGAAGATGAAAAAAGGAGAGAAATCTAGACTGCCCCAGAGGAGACTCCTTGCTTATTCAAAGTTATCTGGATAAGGGATTTCATTTATTGGGGGAGAATATGAAATTAATATTAGAACTATATTATATGTCATTACAGTTTTTTTTTTTTTTTCTCTTTGACATAGTGATTTTCTTTTTTTTTTTTTTTTTTTAATTTATTTATTATTATTATACTTTAAGTTGTAGGGTACATGTGCATAACGTGCAGGTTTGTTACATATGTATACTTGTGCCTTGTTGCTGTGCTGCACCCATCAACTCGTCATTTACATCAGGTATAACTCCCAATGCAATCCCTCCCCCCTCCCCCCTCCCCCTTCCCCCCTCCCCCCTCCCCATGATAGGCCCCGGTGTGTGATGTTCCCCTTCCTGAGTCCGAGTGATCTCATTGTTCAGTTCCCACCTATGAGTGAGAACATGCGGTGTTTGGTTTTCTGTTCTTGTGATAGTTTGCTAAGAATGATGGTTTCCAGCTGCATCCATGTCCCTACAAAGGACACAAACTCATCCTTTTTGATGGCTGCATAGTATTCCATGGTGTATATGTGCCACATTTTCTTAATCCAATCTGTCACTGATGGACATTTGGGTTGATTCCAAGTCTTTGCTATTGTGAATAGTGCCGCAATAAACATACGTGTGCATGTGTCTTTATAGCAGCATAATTTATAATCCTTTGGGTATATACCCAGTAATGGGATGGCTGGGTCATATGGTACATGACATACCACTTCTTACATGCTCATGTGACACAAACTTCCTAACAAGGGTTGTCAGATAAAATGAAAGATGCCTAGTTAAATTAACATTTAAGATAGATACATATTTTAAAAGTATCAGTGATATTTGGGCTATACTCATGCTAAAAATATTTGGGGAGTACTTACAGTAAAAATTATTTGTTGCTTATCTGAAATGCAAATTTTTTGGGTATTATACATTTTTATTTACTATCTCTGATAACCATACTTCTAAGACTAAGGGAGTCCTTTAGGGGTAGAATATCAATTTTGAAATCAACCAGATCTTGGGGTTCAAATCCTCATTCAGTGAATTTACTGGCTGTGTGACCTCATCGCTTAATCTCTCTGTAGTTAAAATTCCCCATACATAAAACAAGGATAATGATAGATGCCACCACAAGTTACTAAAAAGTTAAAGTGGAATTCCATAGACCAATATAACTGGTATACCTCGAGGCCAAGTGCCACACCTGTTAAAGTCACTTTCTGTGCTGTTAAAGCACCTTGTAAATAGTGCAACTCTCTAAAACTGTACCGACACACTATTGCTATTATTTCCCAATAATAGCAATATTCCAGTGGGTAGATGGTACATTTGAAATGGTAACTAAACTACTACTCCAGGGCTCTCCCGGATGTCCCACTCTCTCTGGAAGCCTTTCTTGCACGAGTAGTTGTTGTCTTCAGACAACTGCTGGAAGACTCAAAATGAAATTTATTCCCCAAATTTGCAGTGTGGCCCATTGCCATGGTGTGCTCCAAAGCAGGGACCTTAAGAACAGACTTCCTCAGGAATGCACTGTTTTCTCATATGATTTTGTTTCCAAAGATGGAAAATCAATTATAGGGGAAGGAATGAGGGATATGGGGTAGTGGTGGTGGTGATGGAGCCAGGATCACTCTCACACATATGATCTACAACACATGATATACATATGACATGAACATATGATCATCCATATAACCCACAACATATGATCTACAACAGCATTGACTATTGAACATGAACCATGAAGATATTCTCATGGTTGGCATTAAATGAATGAACTGCAGAAATCATATCAAATCTTCAAGGTATGTGTTACGCCCAGTTAAGGAAGGAGGAAATTGAGGCTCAGTGAAGTTACATGGTATTTCCTCAAATCACACTACTTATAAGTGGCAGAGCTAAGATTCCAACCCAAGCCTGGCTCACACCAAAGTATTTTTTCCCCTTACTACCCTGATTCTGTTTGTTTCCCTCAGTTTTTCTGAGCAATGATAAAGAAAGCATCTGGTTCATGAACCAAAAACATGCTTCTTCTGCCTCCTGCCCCACCCTCAAAAATCCCTGAAAGAGGAGAAATAAACAGCATCTTGTGAAATTTATGTGGTCCCCTTAGGGACTGTAGCCAAGAATGCTTGCCTCACTGGACATAGAATGCCTGAAGTGCTCAGCATTTTACCTTCTACATTTCTTCCGCCACAAAAGCCATTCATTTGCACTGAGACCCTAGTATAACTGGTTCCTTGTTCCAAGCCCATGGGACCCCTCAGAATCTTGCTTTGTTGGTTATGTCAGGTCCTGGAGGTACTAGTTATTGAGAGCAACCACGTCTGAGACAGGCCTGTCTCATTTATTTCCATGTGGTGGTCTGGAGAGAGAAAGCTGCTCATTCTGATGATCAATGACCCACCTGTACAGCTAATGGCTAACCTGTCATGCCATGACCTGACCCACACTCAGAGCAGAGGGTACCCTAATGTGGCCACAGCAAAGTAAGAAAGTGCACACTTCTCTCTTGAGGTTCTTGGTTGGTCTGCCATTGGAGGGTACCCAAATTACAACATTGTAATTGTCGTAGTGGTTATTGTCATCAGTAGTCAATATTTATTCATTATGTGCTAAGTTTCAGGTAATATAGAATTGTTTTAAGATGAATAAGACACAATCTTCTCCATCGTTAACCCCCAAAGACTGGTGAGAGATACAGACTGACACAGTATGAGAGGTGCTGAGATGGAGCACAGAGACCACAGAGAGAAGGCTGGCCTTGTGGAACAGACCTCAGAGGAGCTGCTTACAGGAGGCAATATCTAAGTTAATTTAGAAGAATTAGAAACAGTTTTCCAGGTGGAGAGACTGGAAAACACATGCTACAGAGAAAGAATGTGCTCAAAGAACCAGGATTGCAGGAAACACTTAAACCTCTTCATCTTGAAGTCCCATCTCATTTTATACCAAATATAAATACATACATAGCACATCTCACATTAAAATTTTAAGTTTCAATTGTGTCAACACAATTTATATTATTTATTTAATTTAATGTCTATTATATTTATATGGAATCACGAGTTGAATTACAGCTGACTAGTTAGAGTGTATTGTTTTGTGACTATTTAATGTTTATTCATTTTTATTTCACAGTTTTCTTTTCAGATATACTATCCAATACATCTGTGTTTTCTGGCCTTAAATACTTCAGTTAGTTCTTGATGATGTCATTGGCCCTGCATTCTATCTGTACTGCTGAGGGAATGAATCAGCTTGGAAAAGGAGTAGGACATTTTCAGGGAATGGCATGGGACTTGGTTTACCTGCAGTTCAGGGAGTGAGAAGGGAAACACTTCTTGAGAGATGAAGGGAAGTGGCATTGGGCATTCAAGTACTTGTATAGCTAACTGAAGACTTTAGTTCAAAAGAAACGGTGAACTACTGAAAGTTTTTAAACAAGGGAGTGACAGTCACAGTTGCAGTTTAGAAAAATATGACATGGTTTGGAGGATGCCTTGGAGATAGGAGGTAGAGAGGAGGGTGCTTCAAATCTCCAATCCAGGGATCCAGAGACAGACTTAAACAGAACACAAAGGTGAGGATGGAGAGGAGCTGATGGGAAGCGGATGGGGTGGCTGCAGGCCGAAGAGAAGCAGGTCTGGATCTTGAGTCATGCTGATTGGGGGACTGTTGGTGGAAGTGACTAACCATGCGATGTGTGGGAACCTTTGCAAAAACCAGGTTGCTGGGGCAGCTCATTCATCCCAGGCTGTAACCAGAGGCCGAAGATATCCGTTAGCACCATGGGGCTTTTCCTTTTGGAGAAAGGCAAATGTGAAAGCCAGGAATCTGACCTATGGCCCTGGCTGGTCAAAGGCCTGTCAAATGTGCTTGTTGAAATGTCAGCAGCCTTTTCTTCCGTGGGAAACATCTTTCTTTCTCAGCCCCTGGCCTGTGTGTACCCCAGGAGGGAGTCAAGGGGTCATGGGTGATGCCAGAGTCCTCATGTCCCGCTGTTCTTGGGCCTGAAATATGGAGGTTGGAAACTCTAGAATTGATGGTGGACGTAAACAGCACCCAATGGGCTCAGCAGATGCATGAGAAGAGCACGTTATGCTCAGAGAAGAGGACTGTTTTTGTGTCAAGTTGCAGAAATACCATGAGGATGATGTTGATACCAGTTAATGCTGATTGTGTGCTCAGCTCACTGGGTATCTGGCTCTGTGCTAAGCACTTTACATGGGGCCTCCCATTTAATCCTTAAGACTTTGTGGAGTAGGTTTGAAGGTTTAGGGAGGATGGGTATTAAGCCCAAAGTCACAGAGTTAGTAAGAGGCAAACATGGGATTCTTACCCAGCTGCCGACTCTCGAGCCAACTCTCACTTAGTGTTTCTGCAATTCTTGTCTTTCTGAATTATCTAGTTCAGTAACTCTCAACCTTTCCCCCGACTGCCTGTCTCACCTCCAGCACACAGTGGACATTTGGCAAGATCTGACACATATTTGATTGTCACAGCTGGGGATGGGGTGTTGGTACTGGCATCTAGTGGTAGAGGCAGAGATGCTATCAAACACCCCACAATGCATAGGAAAGACCCTCCCTACACAAATAATGATCTGATCCACACTGTTAATAGTTGAAAAATCCTGACTTAGTGCCTGGGACAAGGTGAACATCAAACCAATATTTGCACAGTTTAGGGTTGAACACTTTCCTCCACCCCCTTTCCTTCCTTTCTTCTCCACATATTGTTTATTCATTTGTTCCTTCATTCAAGAAATTGCAGCCCTCCCCTGAAGGTTTTAGTACCTTCCTTGATATAAACAGGTGGCTTGTCTTGGCTTAGTGTAGTGTGTCTTTTAATTGGAAAGGAAATCACACCCTGATGTTTTCACCTGGACGATTACTAGAGTTGGGTAGAGAAAATGTTCTTTCTTAGAATGATTGGATATACTTTGCTACTTCTTAAAAATCACAGTTTGGGGTTTTAGCTGGAAAGTCGAAGGGCAGTGTTGATCTCAAGGCACCGAGTGTATGTGGTGGATGCCCTAAGGAAATCAGTCTGATCCCAGAGAAAACAATTAGAACCATGTGGTTTGTCATTCACCACTGTTTTTAGAAGTCCTGCCAAAACATTTGAGATGAAGACAAAGGGGTCATTCATGCCCTGCAGCTCACAGTGGGGAAAGCAGAGTCCCCTGGATAGGGAAAGGCAGGCAGTCTGTCAGCTCCCACCACTAGGGCTTTATTAGCAGGGCAAACACAATTTAGGGACTCAATGAGGAGGTCAAACACTGCTGCTAGTCAGAGAGGAATCCTCCAATGTAGCCCACCCCCACCCCAACCCGATGTCTGGGGAGCTTGGCATGGAAGGGGTCCCCACCTAATTAGTGTCCTTCTGAATGTGCACAGGCAGAAGCCCACAGGGAATTTCTGTGACTATTTAATTGTGGTTGAGTCTCTTTTGTCTGAAACCAGACTAGGAACTGCCAGTCCAATGCAGTACCAGCGGGGAGCTTTACAAAGTTGTCTAATGAGTTGTCCTTCCATGTTTCTGTCATGCTCTGTTGGGGAGAGAATTGTCCATTTGCCCCGGAACACTGACCAGTGGATATAGCAACCTACTGAACTTCAGGAACCTCTAGAAGTAACGAGAGTCTTATCAATAGAGCAATTCAAACCTAAGTAGAAGAGTCTCCTGACATGGAAATAGAGAATTCAAGAATGAAACTGTGAAAGAAGAGGGAAGAGAGATTCAACAGGATGTACGATGCTCCCCACATCTGTGATTTTGAGCTTATAAATAAGCAAATCCTATATTAAAAAAATGCCTGCCTGGTACAGTGTAGGAGTTTAATGTTTACTAAATGATTAATTGAATGGACAAACAAAAGAATAATTTTGCTGCCTTTAGGCCCAGGGGATATTGAAATATTTTAGCATAAATCACCCATTCTAATGCAAATATTCTTCCATGAATTTAAGTTGTGATCAAATTTTTATTTAAATTTTTTTATTATTATGGAAAGAGTCCTTGACTTCATAGGGCCAATGGCTTTCTTTCCATTTTATATACTCTTGTTTTATACACTCTAAACTTCAGGGAAGATATTTGCAAAACAGTAATCTGAGATCTTAGAAAAAGTATAAGCCAAATAAATTATTGCTATTTTTTCCCTTGGAGAAGGTTACTGGGTAAGTGCTGAGTCGTAACAACTTGTATAGAAAGCAGAATATAAAATCCTAAACAAAGGGCAGTCAAGCCCAGGGAAACACGTAATTCCAAGGAAATTTCACTGACTTTTTATTTAAAACAAAATAGCTCAGTAGGGTGTGTGGAAAGTGAAGTTTAATGATGAGAGGTCCAGGGGTTTGCATATGGGTACCTGTTCTGCCAATGATTTGCAAGGTGCCCTTGAGGAATCACTTCCTATCTGAACCTCCAATTCTTCTTATATAGAATGATAAAAGTAATACTTTTACTTACATTCAGTATAGTGTTCTGGGTGTTTTGGAATATCAGATGAAATATTGCACATGAATGCCATTTAAAAATGTGTAACTTTATAACAAACTATTTTATTGTCATTTTTATGATCATCTTATTTTAACATCTGTATTAGTCTGTTCTCACACTGCTACTAAAGATATACATGAGACTGGGTAATTTAAAAAAAAAAAAGAGATTTAATTGACTCACAGTTCCACATGGCTAGGGAGGCCTCACAATCATGGCGGAAGGCAAAGGAGGTGCAAAGTCATGTCTTACATGGCAGCAGGCAAGAAAGCTTGTGTAGGGGAACTCCCCTTTACAAAATCATCAGATCTCATGAGACTTATTCACTATTATGAGAACTGCACAGGAAAAACCCACCCCCAAGATTCAGTTACCTCCCACAGGGTCCCTCACATGACGCATGGAAATTATGGGAGCTAGAATTCAAGATGAGATTTGGGTGGCCAAATCTCATAGTCAAAGCATATCAACATCCAAACCCAAACACCAGTTTCTGAGCTTGTCAATACCTCTACAATAGCTACTAACTATAGAAATTCTATTACTTCTATATTAGTCTGTTTTCACACTACTGATAAAGATACATCCAAGACTGCACAATTTACAAAAGGAAGGTTTATTGGACTTACAGTTTCCTGTGACTGCGGAGGCCTTGCAATCATGGCAAATGTTGAAAGGCACGTCTCATATGGTGGCAGACAAGAGAGCTTGTGTAGGGAAACTCCCATTTTTAAAACCATCAGATCTCATGAGGCCTATTCACTATCAAAAAAACAGCATGGGAAAGATGTGGCCCCATGATTAAATCACCTCCCACCAGGTTCCTCCCACAACGCATGGGAATTTAAGATGAGATTTGGGTGCGGACACAGCCAAACCATATCAACTTCCATATTAAACATTTTTATTGAATTTGAAGAAAATAATGTGGGAATATTATTTTCATTAACTATTAAAAAACCCACATAGCCACTTGTTTTTTATCTTACTTATTGATATTTGCAGAAATGACCATGAAGTGGGAGGAAGGACTCTGGATCAAGTGATAGGGAACATGAGAGTCAGTCTAGTCTTTACTTCCTATTCTCTCCTTCTTTCCTTTATTCTTCCCTCCCCACTCCCTGCATTTATGTGATAGGCATTTATGTGATAATATATTAATATTATATCCTGTGATATAAAGTTAAGAACACTAATTTCCTGATCTCAATGACTACAAAATTTACTAATGGCAAAGGTCAACAGTAAATCAAAACAAAGTATTCAATATGTACTAACCAGGATGGATGGGATAAGATGTCAAAGGAAGCTTCTTGGAAAAGAAAATGGCTGGTATGGATTTTGAAGAGTTAGTAGAAGTTTGGAGGGAAACAAAGGGTGGGCTGAGGAAACTTCATGTAGTTCCATAGAATTAAAGGGAAAGGTGTTTATCCAGGAAATGAGACAAAAAAGGTAGAGAAACACCTGATCAGGAAGGGTGTTCTCAGCCAAAAGATGTTTGATTTCATTTGAGGGTTACAGTGAACCATGGAAGAGATTAAAATCAGGATGGTGATGTGACCCAAATGGTATTTTGAAAAACCATTTTGTCATTTATTGGAAACACAATTGGCGGTGGGAGGAGACCAGAGGCAGGAAGACCAGTATGAGGCTGCTGTAATGTCCTAAGTGAAAGAAATGGCCAAGATGCAGGCAAGGAAGTGGAGAAAGAGAAGAGGGCACTGAGGACAGGTCTGATGGCACCTCAGACGGGACCAGGTGGATGGCTACATGCAGGGTCAAAGGAGAACAGAGGGCTTCCTTCTTCTGCCCTACCTCAAGATATTGGCCAGGCAAACTATTTTGCCTTTTTTAAGGTTATTTTTCTAATGTATAAAAGCGCAAGTTTATATAGTTCACTTTTAGAAATCAATGTGTCTTTAGGAACCATACGTCTCCATCATCTGTTGGAGAACATTCCAGGTAAAGGGATAGTTTGTTGATTTGTTTTTATAGATGAGACAACATTGTTAAGAAGACGAAGAAGTTGGACATCTTTTGTTTCTAGTTTTCTATGTTCAGAAGCAAGCACCTCCATCATCTTGTGTAAATCTTTGTAGGTCAAGTAAGGAACAGGCTTTAATGGGCCAGTCAGCCTGAAAATTCGTAAACTTTCTGTGATAAACATGTTTGTCATTCTTTATTGGACAATGTACATAATAGGCATAACACCTTGTTTGTAACTTACAATATTATGATACGGCTTTTCCCAATTCACCAGAATTGATACCTTAAATTTATTCTAAATTGATATCTTAAATTTAGTCTAAATGTCATCACAAGAATTAATATGAATTACTAGATACATGCATTTAGATAGACGTGATGCTCTCTTTTGAAAAAATGTAATATCTGAAAAGCAATTCTGAAGAACAATTATCAATGTATAAGCAAGTAAATATCAGTTAACATATAAATTAAAGAAGCAAGACTTTACAATATGCTCCAAAGATCATTCGGTAGACAAGGTAGTAAACAGAAACTCTATATTGAATTTAGAATAAAGTTGAAGAATATTGTTTAAATTTAAGGTATCACTTCTGATGAATTGGGAAGAGCCTCATCAATCTTTTCTTTCCTAGTGTTGTACACTCACCCATGTGAGCTCATCCACTCCTGCGATGCTGTTTTATCACCTACAGTTCAGACAGGTTAGAGGCAGCTGCAGTCCACTGGGATATATTTGCAGTTTCCTCTGTCTTGTTTTCCAGAAATTATCTTTATTTTGAATGTATTTCTTATCTATTTGAAGATAACTCCTCCCCAGCCCTCTGTCTCCACCATAGTCACTCTCATTTGACCTCAACCAGGAGCCCGATCTTAGGGATGTTATGTACAAAGCAAGCCCTAAGATAAATTAGTAAGGGAAGGGAACTTTCCAAGCCTGTGGAAACCCCAAGGTTGCCCTTTGGAAAAAACAACTGATTCTTTCCAGCATCAAACACAAAGACTTGTCTTTCCTTAGAAACATGGATTACTGTCTCATTCACCTCTTTCTGCTCTAACTTACTGTGTGATTTTGGGCATGTTATTGATGACTAAACCTCAAATTCCTCACTTGTAAAATGAAAATAATAAGGTCTGTCTTATAGAGATACTTTGTACATTCAATCTCTAACATAGGGTTTGGTTGGCAGGTCTACCAGTCAGGATAGGTTAGATTCTCAGATAGTAACAACCAAATGGAGCTTCTCAGGGACATAAAACAATTATTTCTTGTGCATGCTACATGGCCAGTCAAGTCTGAGAGGGTCCTCTGCTCTCTGTAGTCCTGCAAGGATCCAATCTGACGGAGGCGCCACTAACTTATGACATCAACATCTCAATATCAGACTTCAAGGTGACTTGGACATTTAGTTACATTTCATTAGATAAAATAAATTGCATGGCCACATTGTACTTCAAAGGTGCAGGGAAGTATAGTCTTTCCGTGTCCATAGATTGATTGGAGAACTAGACCCATTTCTGTGCACAGAAATATCTGAGTATCTAGATAGTTTAGCCACCTTTTGTTTTCCAAAATTTATCAGTATTCACAATACTAGAGAAAAAATGTTTTAATTCAAACACACATGTTAATGAAAATAGTGTCTGATGTGTGAGTGACTGTGTGTCTGTGTTGGGGGGGCATGTACTGTCTACATACATGTGTACTGTGTGTGGCTGAATAGGTGAGGAAAGTGTAAGAAATATATTGACAAAAGTTATTGACTTTGGGTTTTCTTAATGATATGCCAGTTTTCTATAAATTTCTAGAGGTTAATGAAGTAAATAATTAATGATATATTTTGGATATATATCAAAGTAAGCCCAATATAAGCTTCCTAATCCCTAAAGGAACTCATCAACTCCCCAGAAGAGCTAAAATTCTTATGGAGAGAAAGGAAAAAGAAAAACACAAACCCTAATTTTCCTCATGGTCCTCCTCTTTGGTTATCAGCAAATAGATAGTAAAACAACATCTTGGTATTAGAGGGAGTTATCCAGCTTCACTGTTAGCTGTGTGATATTGGATAAATCACATCACCTCTCTGAGAATTATTTTCCTTGAATGTAAAACAACAACGATACCCTGTTTGCCTTTGCAGTCTCCTGCTTAATACATCAATCCCCTTGAGCATTACTTAGGTTCCCAGGAGCCTATTACATTGATGGTGAGACCCATTTTATTTCTGTGTAGTGCTGTGAAGAAAGTTATTTCTTATATTAAGCTGGAACCTGTTCTCCATTGGCCATTCAAGACAGGCATACTTTTTCTACACTACGCCAATTCTTCCAGAAGGCAATATATCCCCTTAATTCTGTGCATATCCTCTGAACTTTTCCATTTTATTTATTCTGCCTTGGTATACACGATGAAACTATTTAAGAACATTTTTCTTTAAATACAACAAGTGAACTGGATACCACATGTGCTCTGAACTACTAGTAATATGCCTTATAAAATAATGAGAAAGGATGAAGAGAAGTGAAATAAAAAGCTCTCTGTGTGTGTGCACATGTGCACATGTGCATGTATGCATGCATTTCAGTCTTCATTTCTGTAGCTGCTCATTAGGCCATGGTTGCTACTTATAACTTCTTTCCTCTACAATTGAATCCATGTTCACTTTCCCCTTATCCATTATCTCCACTAATCAATGTTCTTTACCAGGTAGGCAGCCCCAATCTCCATTCCTATATGGTGTAAATCCTTGGTTGTTTTGCTTTCTATCTTGGTTGCTGCAATTTCCCATTCACTGTTACTATTACACATGGGAATGCTAAAATTTCCCCAAGAGAATCCTCTGGGTTCCCAATCTAGTCCTTCCTGACCTATTTACTATTAAGGAGAACTCAAATTTTCATTGATGATCAAGATCAATCATCTAGCTAGGATGGTAACTTCTTTCCTCCCATGGGTTTAGTGATGTAACAAGCCTGAAATGGCCTCTGCAACTGTCAACTCAGTGGGACAATCATTGTGTCCACTGGTGAAAATATTTCTCCATTGACAACTTAAACTTTCCAATCACAACAGTTCCAAGTTGTAGAGACAGGGAACAAATACTCTGTGAATGGATACAATGGTAAAAATTTATTCCCAGACCCACTATCCTGTGGAAGAAATAGCACCATATATTAGTTGCTTATTTAAAGCATATACTACACATTTTAAAATATAACTTCAAACTTTTCAGAATGATTTTTCCTAATAGGCCCTATCACTGAGCCCTCAGTAAGCCATTCTATCAGTCTAGGATGCTAGATGCTTTTAGAGATGGGCTATATTGTAAGGTCATTGAATTCCAGAGTAAAAGCCAACTGCCACATTTCTTTTGCCATAAAATGAGTTTCCTATGTTCAGAAGTAATGTTGCATGTTATTCCATGGTGGTGAATAGAACATTCTGTCAGTCCATAGATGGCGGTTCTGGCAATAAGTTGTGGGGGCAGGAAAGACAAATCTATATCCAGAATATGCATCTGTTGCAGTGAAGACAAATCACTGTCCCTTCTATGATGAAAATAACTCAACATCACTAGCCTGATATAAGGCTATTTCCCCAAAGAAATGATGTAACTATGATATTAAAATAGACATATCCATTTATTGCCATAAAAATCTTAATAAGATTATATACCTTAACCCATTAAATTTTGTGCTGGGAATTTATTCTCAAGAAACAATCAAATATAAAGAAAGTTCTTTATGCCCAAAGGAATTACATGTTATTAGAAAAACCTGGAGAACAACCTTAGCATCCTACAATGAGAGGCTGGGAATTAAATTATGTGCATAAGTTCAAGAAATTATTACACAGCATTTAATAACAGTCAGTAATACCAAATAAACTCTTACTGTTGAGTCAAAAAAAGCAGGGTAAAATATTTGCATATACAAGGTAACATTATTAAGAAAGAAAAACTTATGTATATGAAAAAAAATAAAAGCCTGGAAAGCACCCTGTGTCCAATCAATTACCATTTGCTCTCCTTAAATGTCTCCTTTATCTGTGGACTCCTCTCCTTCTCCATCATTCCCATCAGTGTCTTGTTGCTGCCTCTCATCTGGATGACAGCAGCAGCTTCCTAATAGCCTCTCCCCAGGAACCCCTGCCTCATTGAGATACACTCTCTACACTACAGTGGGAGGGATTTTAAAATACGAATTTGATTATGGAATTTTTCTCATTTAAACCCTTCAGTGTCTTTTCATTTCTTTTTTTTTTGTGTTTTTTTTTTTTTACGGAGTCTCACTCTGTCACCCAGGCTGGAGTGCAGTGGCGGGATCTCGGCTCATGGCAACCTCTGCTGCCCAGGTTCAAGCGATTCTCTTGCCTCAGCCTCCTAAGTAACTGGGATTACAGGCACCCGCCACCACGCTCGGCTAATTTTTCTATTTTTAGTAGAGATGGGGTTTCACCATCATGGCTAGGCTGGTCTTGAACTCCTGACCTCAGCCTCAGCCTCCCAAAGTGACACCCACCTTAGCCTCCCAAAGTGTTGGGATTACAGGCGTGAGCCACCACGCCCAGCCCCACTTTTCATTTCTTTAAGAGTAAATTCTAAAATATTTAATGTGCCTAAAAAGGCTATCTGTGATTTTCACCACAGGAGACCTCTCCAGCCTCATGATTTCCTGCCCATATACCCCAGCACTGTCGGTCCACATTCAGTCCTGCTTTCTGTCCAGATGCACCTGCTCATGGGCACTAAGCTCTAACCTTGAATGTTATCAGTGGTAAACCTTAGGCACTAGGTTATGCAAATTTCTATGTCTTTCCTCCTATTGTCCTGTTTCATTTTAAAAAATATTCTTCATGGAATAAGAACCTCTGTTAAGTAAAATATAATTAATACTAAAATAATAAAAAAATGCATTCAGGTTGATAATTTTTATTTTCCCACTAGACTAGGAAGATCTACCATAGGCAAATTATTTCAAGAGATGACTAATCAGACTACAAATTTCAGGCAGAATGTCTACCGCTGCACAGAAAGAAAAAGAGGGACTAAGGATCTGTGTCATCCATTCATAATTATTTCATAATTACAGAATAAGTGGAGAAAACATTACCATCAGGCTGACAGGACTCAGAATAAACCTTCATAAAAGAATGTTACTATGACAAGAGTAAAGGAGGGGTGCCCTCTCCCTTTCATGGTTTAAAGTGGAAGTGCTCCTCCCCACCCCAAGATTCACCCTGTAGCCCCCTCCCTTCCACCCCCAGGGGATCTCCACATGAATCCCTCCCTGGTGGTGAATTCCCCAGGCTCCCAGAGAGGAAACAAAATCCTGGGATTTCTCTCTCTCACACAGCTCTGTCGCTTTCAACAGAATTTTTAACCCATAAGGAAAGTTTTCTTTTTAAAAATCCTTTTCTATTTTTTAAAAATAATTCAGTAGAAAGGCAATTCTTAGAACCTGTGTCTTCCATGTCACCTAAGACCATTCACAATTATTCAAAAATGCTGGGGTGGCCAGATGCTCTTGCAGCTGTCTCTGCACTGGATTGGTGTGTCTGGTTGTTCCTCATTTCTCCCTTCTGACTCCCATGACAGCGCTTCTAATTCATGGAATCTACTATACAGAATGCTTTACCAGACAGCTGATATATCCAGGATGAATCCTTGCATCACAGTACCTAGCATATCACTGGACTTCTGCTAGGAGAGACATAAACTGGTCATGGTTTACTGGTCATCTGATTTCAAGGTGATGGTCACGGTCTCAGGAAAGTGTTCTCAGCTTCCAGAACCACAAGAAAACTTCCTGGGTGGTAACAGCAGCTTTAGATGGTGGCTCCATTATGACTTCCTCAGGTATATCTTTCTGGATCTTTTGATCAGTTCAAATTGCCCTGTTATAGACTCTCATAACCATATGCTCTCATTATACATGTATGTATGTGATTTCTTTGTGGGTGTGTCCCTCATTATACTGTAAGTTCCACAAAGATAGGAATTATCACTTTCTTTCTTTCTTCTTTCTCTCTCTCCCTGTGTATTTTTATTCACCGTTATATCTCCAATGTCTAACCCAGTCCAAAGTGTGTGGTGGGGGCTTAGTATACTCTTCCTGAATGAATATAGATAAAGCTTACTCGAGGAGTTCTAATTTAAGTAATAGTGCAGCTTGCATTGGACTAATTATCCCAGAGGAAACAATAAAAATTATGGACACAGTATAAGAAAAAACAACTGAAACAACCGAAGAGTAACAAAGAGAGTACAGAAACCAGTAAGGAATTGATCCTTGAAAAAAGGGAGCCATACTGGGTGAAATGTGCATCTATTTTTCTCTTGAGGATACTGTAATAGTTACAGAGTGTGGCAGCTAGAACTCAGGCCACCTTCTTTTGGGTCTGAGGAGTCAGAACTTCCAGAGATCTTGGAATATTGATATGGAAAATTCTAAGAAAGAGTAGAGCCAGAAAGAATACAGCCCAAAGTCCATGTATAGTCATTCCTCTGTATCTGCAGGAGATTGGTTCTAGGACCTCCTCTGGCAGATAACAAAATCTGTGGATACTCAGGTTGCTTGTACAAAATGATGCAGTATTTGCTTATAACCTAGGCACATTCTCCAATATACTTTAAATCATCTTTAGATACTACTTACAATACCTAATAAAATGTAAATAATTGTTATACTGTATTGGTTTTTTGATTTGTATTTTTTTGGGGGTATTGTTTTCAAGTTTTTGATTTTCTTTTTTTGAGATGGGGTCTCACTCTGTTGCCCAGGCTAGAGTGCAGTGCCATGAGCTCGGCTCACTGCAACCTTTGCCTCCTGGGCTCAAGTGATCCTCCTGACTCAGCCTCCCAAGTAGCTGGAATTACAGGCCAACATCACCACACTAAGCTATTTTTTGTATTTTTTTTAGTAGAGACAGGATTTCTCTATGTTGTCCAGGCTGGTCTAGAACTCCTGGGTTCAAGTGATCCACTTGCCTCTGCCTCCCAAATTGCTGGGATTACAGGCGTGAGCCACCATCCCCCATAATTTTTTGAATATATTTGATTTGCAGATGGTTGAATCAATGAATGGGAAACCATGATACACAGGACCCACTGACTGAATTATTCTCTAATCTTCATGTGACTCGCAAACTATGCATGTTTGGATGAAACTCTGGATCTAGCAGGCAATATGAAGAGCTTGAAGGATAAACAAACTAAGCAGAGTTGTAATCTGCTGCTTGCCATAGAAGAGTAAGAGTTTGGAGTTAGAATACCTCTGTGTGAGAGGGGTTTGTTAAACACCTTTGGTTTTTCACTGAACTTTTAGAAAGGCCATACTTTAGAAGTAAAGACTACTTCTGAGAACTAAGACATTTGCAAAAGCAGCATATGCAAACAAAGGCTAAAGCTAAGTGCTTGAGGATCAAGGTGCTCTTTGAATAATATATTTAACTTCTAGAACAAATAAACAACACTGTTCCAAAAACGTTAACAAAAGAGTCTCTACAATGTATTAAAAACAATACTTAAATCACAATTTAAAAAAGAGGGTTTTAAGAGACAGAGACACAATGCTCAAATTTGTTTCTAGGGTGATTTCTCCTGTGACCCTGGTGAAGGGGGATTTGGAGGGGACCCAGACTACAGACAGGAGGAGATGTCCTGGTCCAGGGAGAATGGCCAAGATTATCTCAGGATTTCATGAAGAGGAGAAATGGAGGTCATTTCCTAGAGATTAATGGAGAATTTGATTGTGAGAAGAAAATTGTTTAAGGAGCAGGGGTGGGTGTGGAGGCAAATGTCACACACTCCAGAAGGTAAAGTGAGCTGGCTCTTCCCCTCTTACTCCCTGGAAAGAGGGAAAGCTCATCAGAGCCAGGACCCTGGAAAAGTGATGTGATGAAGAGAAGGAAGCCCTGAATAGCACCATCTGAAAGGCATTTCCAAGGAAGCCAGGGATGTGACTCTGTCTTGGTTGCAGAGATCAAAAGGTTTTGTGAAGGAAGCAATGGCTCTCTAGCCCCCTTCTGGGTGAATTCTGGGGTAGAGGGATCCGGTTCCTTTGATAACTGGTTAGTTATAGCTATAGGGTGAAGCCAGTTGAGTAATATTGGTCTGGGCTTCCAGAGACACAAGGTCTTCTTGAACCATAAGCTCTCCGAACAATGCCCCACCTAGGCAGAGCAGAGAACCCTGAACTTTTGCCTGGAGAGAACAAAGAAGTGCACGTCTTGGGAGCCACCAGACCTGGGACTACCCATTGGACCCCTAACCTCCACTGTTCTTGGCCTGTCTCTCTTTCCCATTAGATTGTGAGTTCTTTGAGGACAGAGACTACCTCTTCTCCATCCTTGTTTCCCTAGCCTAATACACCATCAAATAATGCTGCGGAAAGAAAAAGTAAAGGAATAAATAAATAAACCTTAGATAAGTGGTCCATCCACTAATCCTCAATTCCTGATTAGTAAAATGAGAATAACAATAGCTACTAACAAAAGTATTGTGTAGACTGTATGACTTAATGAATGTGAAAGCACCTGGTATGGAATTTAACATAAAATAGATAATCAAAAAAAAAAAAAAAATCATCTGTGGGAGGCCGAGGCAAGCAGATCACCTGAGGCTGGGAGTTCGAGACCAGCCTGACCAACATGGAGAAACCCCATCTCTACTAAAAATACAAAATTAGTCAGGCGTGGTGGCGCATGCCTGTAATCCCAGCTACTCGGGAGGCTAAGGCAGAAGAACCAGTTGAACCCAGGAAGCAGAGGTTGCAGTGAGCTGAGATCGTGCCATTGCAATCCAGCCTGGGCAACAAGAGTGAAACTCCATCTCAAACAAACAAACAAACAAACAAAAAATGTGTAAAAAATGACAACATAACTCATCTCCAAGAAGAAACAAATCAATAAAAAACAGACCCACAGATGACCAGAGATTGTATATTGCAGGTAATCACTTTAAAATAACCAATATAAAAAAATTAAAGAAATAGATATAATAAATAAGGGAGAATTTTAGAAGAAATATAGAAACTTAAAAAGGAATCAAATATATATCTTAAAGAAATAAGACAGCTAAAATTAAAAAATTAATTGGATGAGATTAACAGCAGATTGGGTTCAACAAAAGAAAGTATTCATAAATTTAAAGATATATTATTAAAACTTATCCTGAATAAGAACAGAGAGAGAGAGAAAGAAAAGCTGAAATACAAAATAAAACAAAACAAAAACCTGTAATTTAGTCCCAGAGGGAGAGGAGAATGAGAATTACACAGAAAAAAATAATTGAAGAAATATTGACCGAGCTGTTACAAAGTTTGATAAAACAAAAATGTCAACTTACAGACTGAAGCAGCCCAGGAAACTCCAGGAAGAACAAATACAAAAAAAATCACACCTGAACACATTGTAATCAAAGTGTAATCAATCAAAGCAAAAGAAAAAGCATTAAAAGTATTTAGAGCAGGGTAACGACATATACAGGAGAATCTGGAGAAGACTAACAGCATATCAGCATATTTATTATTAAAAAGAAAGAAAAAAGAAAATAATGAAAATTAGAAGATAAAGGAATGACATTTTAAAGTGTCAGGGCAGGGGATGAGGCATGGGAAGACACTGTCACATAGATTGTTTTATCAAATGAAAGTATGTTTTTAAAAATGATGAAAAAATAAAGATAGTTTCCAGATAAGCTGTAGACAGAAGCTAAGAAAATGTATTCAGACTCACACTACCAGAAATGCTCAAGAAAGCTCTTAAGGATGAATGTAAATGATATCAAATGAACATTTGAATCCAAAAGAAAGGAAGGAAGAGCACTATGAATAGTATATATGAAAAGCTATATTTTCCTTTCTCAAATGTTATAAAATGTAATGGACTGTTTAGAGCAAAAATAATAACAAAATGATGGTTTCTAACAAAGGAAAAGTAAAACGTGATGACTGCAGAAATAGAGGATGAGAAGATGCTATTTACAGCTCTTACATGGTATATGAAGTGATATAATGTCAATTCAGTATCGATGTAGACAAGTAAAGTAAGGATGCTTATTGTTATTATTAGAACAACCATTGAAAAAAAGGAATAAAAGCAAAAAAGCCATAGAAGAGATAAGTTGAATAACTAAACCAAAATCCAACAGCATGATTATCCCAAGAGAAGACAGGAAACATGGAATAAAAATACTAAGAACTAAGAGCACAGATAAACAACGAATAGCAAGCTGCTATATTTAATCCAAATTATATTAATACTTACATTAAATGTGAATGAACTAAACATTCCAATGGAAAAGCAGGGGTTGTCACACTGGATATAAATAAAGAATTAAGTACTTTTTTTTTTTCTTTTTTTAAGAGATATACATTATCTATAAAGAAAAAAGTGAATTAAATGCAAAAAGATTTAAAAAAATGCTGAGCAGAACCTCATGACCTGTGTGAAAATAAATATGAAAGAGTTCATATTGCATATTAGGCAAAGTAGATTTCAAGGCAGGGAGTATTACCATTGATAAAGGGCATTATTTCATGATGATTAAATGGTCAATTACTGAAGAATACTTGGAAATTCTAAACGTATGCAACAAATAACAATACTCCAAAATACATAAAGAAAAATTTGACAAAAGTAAAGGGATAAATAGAAAAACGCACAAACATAGTCTATTATTTTAATACCATTCAGTTAGAGTTGATATAACAAATAGATAACATGGCCGGCTGCGGTGGCTCACGTCTATAATCACAGCACTTTGGGAGGCTGAAGCAGGTGGATTGCTTGAGCTCAGGAGTTTGAGACCAGCCTGGGTTACATGGCAAGACCCTGTCTCTACCAAAAATATAAAAAGTAGTCAGGCATGGTGGCTCATGCCTGTGGTCCCAGCTTCTTAGGGTGCTGAGGTGGGAGGATTGCTTTGAGCCTGGGAGGCAGGGATTTCAGTGAGTCAAGATCCTGCCACTGCACTCCAGCCTGGGTGACAGAGTGAGACCCTGTCTCCAAACAAACAAACAAACAAACAGACAACAAACAAAAAAAAACAAAAACAAAAAAACCAAGTAGATAACAATACAGAAAGAATGCAGAAGATTTGAAAATAGTGTTAACCAACTTGATCATACAACATTTGTAGAACATATACCCAGCAATTGCAGGATGCATGTCCTCTTTAAGTGCATATGGGACTTTTATAACAATAGGCCTTTTGCTTACTCTTAAAACAAGTCTCAATAAATGTCAGCTAGTTAGAATCATACAGAGTATTTCTCTGACAGGAGTAGAAAAATATTTGAAATTAATAACAATAAGATATTCAGAAAAGCCCGAAATATTTGGAAATTGAAGAAATAATACAGGAGGTTAAAAGATTTTGAAATGGATGATAATGAAAACACAACATACAAAAATTTGTGAGAGGGAAATAAATGCTTAGAAATATATGTATGAGTTTAAATGCTTATATCAGAAAAATGGTAAGTTTCAAATCAGTGATCTACACCTCTACCATATGAAGCAAGTAAAAGAACAAATTAATCTCAAAATAAGTAAAAATGAGAAAGAATAAAGATCAGAAATTATGAAAATAAACTAATAGAAACAGAACTAACAGAAAGTTTAGAAAATAGACTAATAATGATAAATGTTGGCCAACAGAGAAAGTCAACAAGGTCAAAGTATTTTCTTTAAAAACATTTTGAGACCAACTAAGAAGAGAGAAAATATCAATAACTAATAACAGTATGACAGAGAAATAACTTCTGTGTTGGTAATCCCCAGGCTCTTCCCAGGGTTGAAAATTTGCTAGGAGGACTCCCAGAACTCAGAATTCAGCACACTACCCCTGGCTAAGATTTTTTACAACATGCTATGGATTGAAGAAGCTCCCTCTAAAATTCAGGTGTTGAAACTTAATGGCCAATATGATGGTACTGAGGGAAGACCTTTAAGAGGTAATTAGATTACTAGGGATCCTTCTCTTATAAGTGGAATTAGGTGCCCTTAAAAAAGGACTTGAGGGAGGGAGTTCGTCTCTCTTACCTTTCTACCTTCTGCCATGGGAGGATACAGTGTTTCTTGCCTCCAGAAGATGCAGCAACAAGGTGCCTTCTTGGAAGCACACAGCAGCCCTCACCAGACAGCTGAACCTGCTGGTTCCTTGATTTTGAACTTCTCAACCTCCAAAATTGTGAGTCATAAATATGTGTGTCTTATAAGTTACCCAGTCTGTGGTATACTGGGTATTCTGTTAGAGCAGCACAAAACGGACTAAGACACAACCAAAGGAAACAAAGCAAAATCAGAGAAGGAAAGGGTACATGGAGCAGAGCCCAGAGGAAACCAGATGCAAGGTTTCAAACGTGCTCTCTCCATGGAACCACACAGCATATGCTTAGTTCCCCCACAGTGACTTGTGACAACATGTATGAAGTGTCTAATGACCTTAT
Organism: Macaca fascicularis; assembly: GCF_037993035.2. NCBI lineage: Eukaryota > Metazoa > Chordata > Mammalia > Primates > Cercopithecidae > Macaca > Macaca fascicularis. The sequence continues at coordinate 61,565,485 of NC_088394.1, read as the reverse complement.
CAGAGATCTGTGTCCGGGATTTTTACTGGGAACACATTGGCAGCCTCTGTCCAGCATATACCAAAATTGCAGACTCCCGGAAGGAAAGTAGGTATTCAGCATAAACCATATTTCTTGTGCAGTAGTTAGTGGACTACTCTTATCACATTGGGTGACAAGGACCCTTCCAAAATCAAAGTTTTCAGATGCCAGCCACAGGCCACATTTGAAATGATAGCAAATGATAGCAGTCAGAACTTTGATGTTAACTCTTCTGCACCACTATATGCCCCACAGATATTGCAAAACTAACAGCTTTATGCCAATATCAGAATGATAGAGGACAAATGACTTCAGATCCTATAAATATTACACAACTATGACTTGGTGTCCATATATTTGTCAACTGAAACAAAATGGCAAATTTCTTGAAAGTGACACCATACTAAAACTAACACAAGAAAAAATATGAATAGTAATATATCTTTGAAATAAATTGATTCAGGAAAAAAAAACCTATTGACAAGAAAATTCCAGACTCATATGATCCCTCTGAAAAGTTCTACAAAACGCTTAAAGAAGAAATAACACAAGTGTCACAAACTGCTCCAGAAAATAGATGATTAAGGAACACTTATGACTTATTTTACGAGGTTAATATTACTCTGATACCAAAACCTGCCAGGGAGACAATAAATTACATTCCAAAATCCTTCATGATTATCAATGCAAAAGTTCTTAAAAATATGTCGAAGAATTAATCCAGAAATATATAAGAGGAATTTATCCCAGGTATGCAAGGTGAGGTTAGCATGCCCAAATCAATCAATGTAATTAACTGCAATATATATATAGGAAAAAATACCTTTTCCTTTACTCTCATGGTACTTTTAATACTTCCCCTTATGACACCAGAAATGTGAAGGTTTTTTTTTTTTTTTTTCTACAGCAGTCAATTCTCAGATTTTCTTGGATTACCAATGAGGTGTCTTACAGTTCAATTTCCACACTATCTACATGGAATTAGCATAGATCCCATTAGTTAAGGGCTCAGTCCCATAAGACTGCCCCCCTACTTCAGATACCAATTGCAAGTGGTAAGTCTTTATGTGCCCCACAATTTCTCTCTGACATGGCTACAAAATTGGTGGTTCCTGGAGCTTCTTTTCTGTTCAATCATTTGCTAGAACAGCCACAGAACTCAGGAAAATGCTTCCTTGTTTACTGGTTTATCATAAAATAAAGGATATAATAAAGGCTGCAGATGACCAGCCAGGTAAAGAGACACACAGGATGAGGTCCATAATGGTCCACAGTGCAGGTGCTTCTGTCTCATGGAGTTGAGGTACATCGCCCCTCCTGGTACATGGATGTGTTTACCAACCTGGAAGCTCTCTAAGTCCCTTACTTTAGAGACTGTTATGGAGGCTTCATTATGTAGGCATGATTGGTTATTAACTCAGTCTTTAGCTTCTCCCTCCCTGGAGGGATGGTGGCTGAGGCTAAAAGTTTCATGCTTCTGTTTTCATGACTTGGTTTTCTGGTGACTAGCCCCATCTGGGAGCCCATCAAGAGTCATCTCATTAGAACAAAAGATGTTCCTGTCATGAGGAATTCCAAGGGGTTTAGGAGCTCTGTGTCAGAAACCAAGGCCAAAGACCAAATATGAGAACGAAATATATCCTTAGAAGCCCTATCACAGAATGGAGAGTATGCAAATACACATTTATATGTTCAACCAATTTCAATAAAGGTGCCAGGGTAACTAAATAGAAAAAGAAAAGTCTTCAAGAAAAGTGTTGGACAAACTACATATCTATATGGAAAAAAGGGGTACCTCAAGCCTCACCTCATATCATTCACAACAATTAATTTGAGCTAGATCATAGACCCAGGTATATAAATGAAAACTATAAAACTTCTAGAAGAAATATACAATAATATCTTCATGCTGTAAGGTAGGTGAAAATTTCTTAGGATTAAAGGGGTACTAATCAAAAGAGAAAAAAAGTCTTAAATTGGGCTTTAGCAAAATTAAAATCTGCTCTTGGAAAAAAAAAGCACCATTGATAAAGTCACAGACAGGGAAAAATATTAGCAAAGGGTTAATATTCAGGGTATTAAAATAACTCCTAAAGTTCAATAATAAAAAACAAATAATAGGAAAATGGACAGATTACCTGCAAAAGGAGGCATATAATTAGCCAACAAATATAAGAAAAGAAACATCTTACAATTAGTCTTCAGGGAAGTGCAAATCAAAATCCTATAAGATATTACTTTACAGACATCAGAATGGCTAAAATTAAAGAGACTGGCAATACCAAGGGTTGGTAAGGAGGTAGATTGTTCTGGAACTTTCTTACATTGCTGATGGGAATGTAAAATAGTTCAGCTATAGTGAGAAACAGTTTGGTAGCTCCTTATAAAGCCAAAAATATATCTACCCTATGATTCAGAAATACTACTTTTAGATATTTACCCAAGTAAAATGAATGTATATTTCCACAATAAGATTTATTTTAAAAGTTCTTAATAGCTTTATTCATAATTGCCAGAAACTCTTATCAACCTCAGTGTGTATCTACAGGTAAATGGATAAACAAAGTATAATATATTTTTCTTTTTGTTGTTTTTTGAGGTAAAGTCTCATTGTCACCCAGGCTGAAGTGCAGTGGCGAGAACATAGTTTACTGTAACCTTGAACTCCTGGGCTCAAGCAGTCCTCCCACCTCAGGTAGGAATGTAGAAGGATGACACCATGCCCCACTAATTTTTTATTTTTTGTAGAGACATCGTCTCACTATGTTGCCCAGGCTGGTCTCAAACTCCTGACCTCAAGTGATCCTTCTGCCTCAGCCTCCCAAAGTGCTGGGATTACAGGCATGAGCCACTACACCTGGCCTGATATATTTACATAATGTAAAATGAAGCCAACTTTTACTACACACAACAGAAGAGACAAATTTTTAAAGCATTCTGTTGGGTGAAGAAAGCTGGATATAAAATAGTATACACTGTATGATTTAATTTTTTTGAAGTTTTAGAATAAGCAAACCTTACCTCGTGGTGAGAGAATCCAGAACAGTGATTGCTTCTGGAAGATAAGTAGGGTCAGGTGGGCATTGAATGATAAGGGTGGAGGGAACTTTCTAGGGTGATGAAAATAGTCTATATTTTTATTGGGATGGTGATTACAAGGAAAATACATTTGTCAAACCTCCATGAGCCGCACACTTAAAATTGGAAAATTTTGTTGCCTATAAATAATAATTCAGTTATAAAAACAGAAAACCAAAAGCATTTATCCTGCTGGGGTCAGGGTGGTGAAAACAAGTTGGATTGGGTTCTTCAAGCCAGGAGTCCTGGTTCTAAACCCCACACTCTTTCTTTCTCCTCTGCCACCTCCTGAGCTAAGTCCTTACTTTGAGAAGGGGCAGCCATCAGCTTTGAATTCGTGTCTTCTCGGCCCCATGTCTTACCACGGAGCTCCAGAAGTCCACCCCACTGACGCCCATGGAGGGCCTTTCTCTACTTCTGACTCCACATCATGTTCTTTGATAAAAGCCTCCCTGCCGGAACAATTGCCTTCCTTATGCCCATGTGCTTGTGCAAATTTGTGGCGGATTTCTCCCAGGGGAACAATCTCCACTTAAATTCAAAGCCATCAAGGGGCTCCTGTAATCTCAAAAGCATTTGTAGAGCTGAATGCTGTGTTTTTATTCCCAAGGTGACGTTCCGGGAATCACCAGCCCTCCCCAGTGCGCGCACTCAAACCAACACCACTTTGGTCAAGTATTTCTGTACCTGTTAGGAGATCCTGAACCCCAGCTCACAAGATAACATATTGTCCTGAGTTCCTTGCTCTCTAAGGGATAGAAGAGGCATGCTCTTGCTTCCTGAATACCCATCAGCTGCTGGCTGGGTTGAGGGTTTTATATCCTGATCACTGTCCCCTTAGGCAGACAGTCACCTCCCTTCCCAACCACCCTGTGAGTGTTTTCTCCTTCACAAACAATCGCTAATGATGTTTTCTCTCTGGACTGACACCTGCCTTATTAGGAGCCTGCTCCACTCAGCAGCAGCACCTGAGCAGGGCCCTGGGCCTCCAGCCTGCCTGAGGCAAGCTGAGCCCAATGGGGGAATGACTTACAGAGGCAGTTCAGAAAATCAGAATTGAGATTCAGAGACTTCTGAATGGTTATGTCCCAGAGGGATACATGATGGTGATCTGCGGGTATTTTCAGAGTCACTCTATTTGATTTTATTTTTGGGTTTTGCTGGCCTTCCTATAATGGAATACAACAAGCTTTCTTTCTTTAGGTACACGTGGTTTGCATTTCAGAGAGCTCCCTCCTACAGGCAGATGCATTCACGGGCTGGGGGAGTTTGTAAGTCTAAAAACAAAGTGGAGAGAATGTCCACCTGCATTCCTTTTGTCAGCTCTTTGCAGATGAATGTAGAAGAGCAGAGATTCTATGGCTGCTATATCTGAGGCAAGAGCTGCGAGGACAGGAAATGCCACGTGGAGTTTGCATGAGAAGAACACCGGGCAGGGGGAGTTGAAAGACATCTTGCTATAATGAGAGAAACAGTTGAGCAGACAGAAGTGTCTCCCCAGCCTCGACATCCTGCTACTGGGAAAATTCAAAACATTCTGGGAACCTGACGTCCTTTAACATTTCCCAGGCTGGAAGCTCCAGGGGGTCCGGCCTGTGGATATGGGAGGACATTAAGTGAATGGTTCAGGCAGAAAGCAAACAAATGTCCAGTTCTGACCCTAAAGTGGGTCAGAATGCTGTGCTGATCTGGAGCCCTCGTGCCCAATGCTAGGGACCAGCTTGTGCCACAGATCTCTCTGCTGCCTGCTCTCAGCTTCTGGTTTCTGTTGTCCTTGCTGGCTGGCCACGGGCTTGGCTACAATGGGCTGGCTGTGACCAGAAAGAAGAACAGAATGACAGATGTCACCGGAAGAACACGTTTTCCATCTTTAGAATATGAGGCAGGGGGGCACAGTGACCAGGCCTGGGCAATATAAAGCAGATCAAAGATCAAGCCCAGACTCAGGAATAGACAGTTGTGTATTTGAATCCCAGCTTTGCTTCTTGCTAGCTGTGTGGCTTTGGGAAACATAATCTGCCTTTTTTGAGCCTGTTGTTACTTCCTCAGTGGACTGGGGAAAACATATCTCACACGGTTCTTGTGAGAATCCAAGCACACAGTGGACTGAGTAATAAAGTAGTTAGCTCTGGGCTTGGCACATAGCCGCTGTGATGTAAGTGGTGATCCTTGATTTAGTAAGTTTAATTTTCAGTCATAAACCTGAGTTTGAGACCAGCTTTGGTCATTTAAGAGATACGCTGCTTTGGGCTACCCATCCAGAGCCTGTCAAATATCATTTTCCTTATAAGACAAAGTAACACCCAACTCATGGAAGTGTTACACTTCCAAGAAGGCTTCCCTGATCCCCTGTCATGTGGAGTATGGCTTTTCAGGCTTCATGTGCTCTTGATAAAACACAGATCCTGCTTCTATAGCTGTGGCAGGGCCTGGGCTACTGCATTTTGAATAAGCATCCAGGTGATGCTGATGCTTCAGGTCTGTGGACCATACTTTAAGTAACAAGGATGTAGAATTTGTTACTCCTTTTTTGGTGTCTTTTCATTATCATATTGGTACTCATAAGCATGTTTGGAGATGTGTTTGCGTGTGTGGGGGGTGGTGGAGGGGTGTTTTCTCATGTCTCCCTTGTAACTGGGCACACCTATAGGACAAGGACCATGTCTCCTCTCTCTCTCTCCATTCTTCACAAATGAGTCTTCCATTGACCAGGGCTCAAGACAACTTTCACAAGCAGGAGGGTAGCACCTGCTTCCTCTGTCTACCTTCTGATGCTTTGAATCAAGTCACCCACTGTGATCTGGGATGAGGAAGCCCAGATACGTCTACTGAGTAACTGTGTTGGTCCATCTTGGATACCCTCCACTGCCATTTATTCTCAGAATCCAGTGTCCCTTGGGCCACTTTGCTCATGAACAGAGCTTTCTCTTCACCTCCACCCCCTGCTGTGTTGGCCTCCAGAATTCAGTCCTGGGTTTTGAGCCCAGGGTCCAGTGTCCCTTCAGTCTGATGCCTGCTACTTTCTACTCATGGACCTATAGGCTGACGCCCTGGATGGAGAGTCATTGACCACTCACCTGAAGCCACAGGTTTGGCACTCTTTGTCCCATTCCTGGATCTGTGACCTCAATGCTGGAAATCTGAGTTAGCTCTCAGTGCCCTGGGGAAGCTGGGTCTGACCCCTGAACTGAACCAACAGAGGGTGTTCACTGCTTTCTCACTCACCAAACCCCACTCCCTCTGCTTAGCTCACACCACATTTGGGCTGGTAGCAGCCCCCTCCAAAATGACCTCATGCTTCTCAGTGTGCAGAGTTATGAACCTGGGAATCACCGAATTGTTGACAAAATGGTTGAAATGTGGGAAGAAGCAATGCTTTTCAGGTAAGAGAGAAAGAATAAAGAACACAATCTCCTCTTCAGGCTTATCAAGGTGCTCTGAGTATCTAGGGGTAGACATGAGTGCGTGAATCAGAAGTCAGAGGAAGCTTTTTTTTTTTTTTGAGACAGAGTCTGGCTCTGTCACCCAGGCTGGAGTGCAATGGTACTATCTCAGCTCACTGCAAACTTGGCCTCCTGGGTTCAAGCAATTCTCCTGCCTCGGCCTCCTGAATAGCTGGGATTACAGGCACCTGCCACCACGCCCAGCTAATTTTTGTATTTTTAGTAGAGAGGGGGTTTCACCACATTGGCCAGGCTGGTCTGGAACTCCTGACCTCAGGTGATCTGCCTGCCTCGACCCCGCAAAGTGCTGGGATTACAGGCGTGAGCCACCGCGCCCAGCCAGAGGAAGCTTTTAAATCCTGTGCATTGTCTAAGGCTCCTTCTAGCACCAATAGTGCCCCTCATGCACACACACACGCACATGCACACATTCACACTCACCTCCCTCCAGACCCCTGCCACAGCACTGGGCTCAGTCTGTGGTATAGACGCCACTCATGTCAGTTTCATTTACTTTCTGTCTCACTCTGGGTTTCTCTTTCTCTTTTCTTTCTATTTTTTTTTTTTTTTTTTTTTTGAGACGGAGTCTCGCTCTGTCACCCAGGCTGGAGTGCAGTGGCGCGATCTCGGCTCACCGCAAGCTCCGCCTCCCAGGTTCACGCCATTCTTCTGCCTTAGCCTCACGAGTTGCTGGGACTACAGACGGCCGCCACCAAGCCCGGCTAATTTTTTTGTATTTTTAGTAGAGACGGGGTTTCACCGTGTTAGTCAGGATGATCTCGATCGCCTGACCTCGTGATCCGCCCACCTCCGCCTCCCAAAGTGCTGGGATTACAGGCGTGAGCCACCGTGCCCGGCTCTCTTTCTCTTTTCATCCCTCATTGCCCATCTCTCTCTCTTCCACCCCATTATCCTCTTCCTCTGTGCCTCCCTCCCTCTGTTCCTCTATTCCCTACCCTTCTGGGCCTCTGTCTTGTTCCTCTATCCCGTCCGCCCTCACTCTGTCACTCCTGGCGCTCTATTTGTTTCTCCCCCACACTTGCCTCTGAGCTCCATCTGCTTTCTCTGGTTCTTTCTTCCTTGGACCTTGGAATGGTTTGGCTCTGTGTCTCCACCCAAATCTCATCTCTAGTTTTAATCCTCACGTGTCGAGGGAGGGACCTGGTGGCAGGTGATTGTAATACGGAAGTGGTTTCCGCCATGCTCTTCTCGTGATAGTGAATGAGTTCTCACGAGAACTGATGGTTTAAAAATGTGGCGCTTCCCCTTCGCTCGCTTGCTCGCTGCTGCTGCTGCTGTGAAAGAAGTGTCTCTTTCCCGTTCACCTTCCACCGTGATTGTGAGTTTCCTGAGGCTTTCCCAGACATGCGGAACTGTGAGTCAGTTAAACTTCCTTTCTTTATAAATTACCCAGTCTCAGGTAGTATCTTTATAGCAGTGTGAAAACAGATTAATACCCACTCTTTCTCATCAGATTCCATCTCCTGTGGTCTCTGAAGTTCTCTCTCTTTCCGTCTCTCTCAGGTCATGAGCATAATTTCCATCTTCACACACACTCCAACAAAGCTGGAGCAGGAGAGCGGGGAATGGGCTGGCTCTTTTCCTCTTCCAAAGCCTGAATATCTGGCTTCAAGCCCTGGAGCTGGTCAAGCTTTGTGCTGACCAGTAGGCTGCCTTGCTTTTTGGCAGGAGAGTTGCTGGGAGGCCCCACCCAGCGCATAAGGATTAGACAACATCCATGAGTGATGCTGACCGCTAAGACGGACATACACTCTTTTCAGGTATTAGTTTTCAAACCTCGTGCAAACACATCCTTCCACCCCTCCTAGTGTCCCTCTCTGAGAAAGAAAAATTCTCTTTCTCTGTGGCTTCACCTTCATTCTCTGCACTGCAGGGCTCTCTGGGCTCGTTTCTGTTTTCTTCCCTCTTTCCAGTTAACTTACAATTAACATGAATTCTCTTTGTAACAAGAATAAAAAATTATGAAATAAATTAAACCAGCGTGTTGGGCTAGGCCATCTTTAGGAACCACCTTTTTGGCACCCACATGCTGTGATAGCTCCTGACTTTGCCAACACAAAAACAAAAAAGACACAGCATGTATGGGAAAATTTAGGTTTCTACAAGAAGGAAAGCAATTCTATACAGAAAAGGCCTCTGCTGCTTTGGGGGTTTTGGGGCTTAGAAAGAAGAATCTAAGTTTTGTGATCAATATTTTTGAAATATTTTAAAGTGAGCACAGCCAGTTAGTGGGTGATTGTCACCTGCCCAAGCAATCATTTGGCTGCTCTAAGTTTCTGTCCCAAGGAGCTGAGAAGCTGCAACATCAGGGGTGATAGAGCATTTATGTGGTCTAGCTATGCCCAGAAAAATCACCTAAGTCCTGTGGATTTTGCAGGTGACATCAAGAATACCAAAGATGTTCTGTATATGAGAATCCTTACTTTTATTTCCTGAGTCATTTTAGGAAGAGTGGGACTATGTCTATGACATTTGCTGACATGACACTCTCTCTTATATCCTCTTCATAGCATCACAAAAACAAATGCTCTGTGTAATTCTGTGTGTGTGCCTTAGCTATATATTACATTATCCCACAATTAGCACAACGATGGTTGATCAGGGTGAGCAGAATGATATTGCTGTGAGTGACCTATTATTATCCGTAGATTACATTTTACATGGAAATTAAATGAATTCTGTCAGAGCTCTGCAGCCAGGGAGAGAAGAAAATGCCTCATTGTTCGGTTTCCTGAGCTAGAGAGACTGCACGTGGCGATAAAGAGACCTGTGTTTGTGCAAAAACAAGGCGTGGGCTTCCAGTTTGAAAAAGGCATTTGTTACACCAAAGCTTGAAATAGGAAATGCGTGTGGGCAGAAGCAACGGAGATGAAAGGGGAGAAAACTAATTATTACTACCACCATTTGCGTATTGGGGTATTTATATAATGTGTTAAATTTCTTCTGTTGGGAAAATGTTTGTCATATCGGTGAGAATGAAACTTTACCCTTAGAGGGGGTATTCTTAGGCTTGAACACTTTTAGCTCAGTGAAATTTTTTTTTCCTTGAAATTATCTCCTGCATTCTTTTCTCTGCTCATCTTTCAATGGGCATCATCTTTAGAACACCATCTTTTCCACCTCTCTTTCTCTTTCATGATCTTGCTTGTGCCTTTATTGTCTCAATAAGTGTGCCTTTAGATTTCTTTCTCAGGCATATTGCAGGTATCAATACTAAATAAAAATGAGAGGCAAAATTCTACTACCTAGAGGCAAAGTGATTTGGGGAAAGGACATTACAACTGAAAAATTTACAAAAAATCAGGAACTCACAGAGTTCTTATCTTGGATAGGACAACATAACTTCAACTATGTGCTCTGAAATGTGAAGACAATGGGGGTGACCTTGCCCTATTGGTAAGGGACTTGAGTTCTGGCCAATGATCCTAGTGATGTTTTCTCAATTGTAAAACAAGATAGAGAGGTTTGAATTGCATCTCTCAGTGGTCTCTTGCAGTTCTGATATTCACACATCAAATGATCAGTATCTTGACTCATTCATCTAGTAAATATTTCTGAACGATCTCACCATTAACAAAGCATTGCGCTGGGTAGAGGAGAAGATTAAATTTGGGACTGATATGTACAACTAGTTAGCTAAATCCTAAACAAAGCCTTTCTACCAAGCACCTGACAAAACCCTTCACATTTTTGAAGGGCCTTATTCTCAAGAATATGAAGAGTAGCAACATCTCTTTATGCCGTGGATTTTATGTCTAAATAGGCCTGTGATTGGGAACCCAAATTCTAGGCATTAGTGAGAGGGTTTAGTAACTAAGTACCAAGGTTGCAGGTCAGCCATGTGAGATGTTGGAGAGTGGGCGTCGGAGTCCTGTATGTATGTTTGTATGTTTAAATAAAGACTAGTAAAAGCCAGATTCCTGAGCTCGACATTTTAGTCAAGTGGTGCCACTGACACAGAGTTATTTGTTAATAGTGGTGTTTTTGTTTTGTTTTGTTTTGTTTTGTTTTTTTTCCCCGTGTGGATTTTCTAATATATCATGCAATGTGAAGAATATAACGAATGGAGTTTGGAAAAAGAAGTATATGAAAACCATCCCCCATCCACTGTGAAAATGAAGGGCCATTTGGAGGTTTCAACTTGTTAGAAAATTCGTGAAACACTGTACTGATGCTCAAGGAGGAAGAAAGTGGTGTTTTTCAAATTTCTGTGTGCCAGAATCACAGATTACTTCAGAAAATTGTGAAACTATTAAGATTCTGGAAACAACTGATTCAGTTGATCCTAGCTGGGGCCAGAAAATCTGTGTGTTTGACAAACTCTCCAGGTGATCTTGTAGGTGGTCTTTGGCCAGGCTGAACAAAATACCGTTGCAAGTGTGAAGTGCTTAAACTCTGTCCATATTAGCTGAGTCATTTTATGTAAGGTTTTAAAGTATTTAAGCCTGAAATCTTATAGGAGAGAACAGCCATGAAGATTGGAAATTAATCTATATAAAGCACCTGCATCAGTCTCCGTGTATACTTCGTGCTTAATAATAATTGCTCTGATACTTCCACCCCAGTGAGAAGGTCAGGGCTGGCCCAGAGGTTTCTGAGGTATAGATATCTCTCAAAGATAGTTTCCAGGCTTAACATATAACTGCAGAAACCTGTGGGGTCTGGAGTCCCTGATCAAAACATTCACCCAAGTGGCCAAGGCTTGAAACTGGAATAGGACTTCTTACTTAGAAAGGCTGAGAAAGAGGGTCAGGACATACTGATAGGAGATGGTGTGGAGAAAGTGCAGAAGATAGACACTCTGGTGGCCTCTTATGAGTTCCCAGTGCATCTTGGGCAAGCCTGTAAGGGTCACTTAAAGTGGCTGGAAGATGATGACTTCTATGTTATGTAGTGACTGCAAAGATTCCAGGAAACTCCACATAGACTATCATGAACTCCAAAAGTATCTCACTTGTGAATCAGCCCTAGTATATGCTCTTTCTTTTTTCAGTTGTTAGTCATACTTGTTAGTTGATTTCCCAGAACATCTATAGAAAAAGAATGTTTATGCATTAAGTTTGAGTCAATAATTTGTTCCCAAATTAAAAAATAATGGTAAAAGATCACATTCAACACTGAGTTACATTTGTTTTTGTAACTAGCACATTCTGGAATTTACTAATTTAGGTATCAAGTTTGCAAATGGTATAAAGACATTTTTACATTAACTTCTAATTTCTAAAATTTCAAAACCTGCTTTCCAGCTGTTTCTAGCTATCAGTTTGTAGATAGACATGCCATTTACAATGAGATATTTCCTTATATTCTAAAATAGAATGACAATTTTCATGTGGTGTTAATTTCCATGGAATAAGAAAAGGCTTGACTTTCTGTCCCATTTTTCATGAATATAGAAAGTAGGGAATGAATCTGGAGTTTCATGGGTGAAAAGAGACATTTCCATATTACCAGACCACAAATGTGGGTCAGTCTGATTTATCTTCAGAATTTCGACCCATTCTTTCATGTTTTTGAAATGCTTTATTTAATTATAATTTACATGCTATGTGTCTTTCCCATATAAAGTGTACAAATGAATAGTTTTTAGAATACTCTCAAACTGTGTGAAAATTACCACAATTTAATTTTGGACGTACTTGCCATTCAAAAAAGAAATCCGTTTTCTTTTTATGTCTTTGGGGAACCATTAATATACTTTTTGTCTGTAGAGTTACCTATTCTGGACATTGCCTGTAAGTTGAATCATACAATATTTGGTGTTTTCTGACTTAGACTTAATGTTTTCAACGTTCGTTTAGGTTGTAGCATGTATCAGAACTTCATTTTGTTATATAGCTTTTATCATGAGTCAAGCACACTTTACTTATGCATTGATTTGTTGCTGAAATTTCGGTGGTTTCCATTTTTCTGGCTAGTATAAAAAAGGCTGGTAGTTTACACAATGTTTACATTGTGTACAAACTTCTATGTTGACATATGTTTTCATTCCTCTTAAGTGCAATCCTAGAATTAGAACTGTGGGATCATATGGTAACTCTGTTTAACAATTTGAGGAAGATCTTTGTTTTTACCTGCCATCATTTTATATTCCCACCAGCATTGCATGAGGATTCCAATTTCTCTATATCCTTGCCAGTACTTGCTATTGTGTTTCTTTTTTATGATAACCATTCTACTGGGTATGAAGTGGGGTCTAATTATGGTTTAATTTGCATTTTTCAGTGACTAATGATGTTGAGGATCTTTTCAAGTGCTTATTGATCATTTGCATACCTTCTTTGGAGAAATGTGTATTCAATATTTTGCCTATTTTTAATTGTGTTATTGTCATTTATTATTTAATTGTAAGAGGTCTTTATATATGTTGGATATAGTTATAGTATCAAATATATGATTTATAAATATTTTATCTCATTCTGTATCTTTTTATTTTTTTGATACTGTCATTTGATGCACAAATGTTTTTAATTTTGATGAAATCTTTATTGAAAAGACTTTTCTTGCCCCATCTTATTGTCTTGATATGTTTGTAGAAAATTAATCGATCATCGATATCAGGGTTTATTTCTGGACTCTCAATTCTGTTCCTTATATGGCTATCCTTATAGTAGATGTATTCTGTCTCAGTTCCTGTATATTTATAGTAAGTTTTGAAATTAGAAAGTGTGTGTGCCTGTAACTTTTTTTTTTCTCAAGATTGTTTTGGTTATTCTGGATCCTTTGAATCTTCATGTGAATTTTAGGATCAGCTTGCCAAGTTCCTCAATGAAAAAAAAGCTCAAATTTTGATAGAGATTCTATTGACCTTGTGAAACAACTTGAGGAGTATTGCCGTCTTAACACTATCAAACCTTTTGATTCATAGTCATGGGATAATTACCCATCTACTTATTTTTTTCCCATTTCTATAATTTTTTTTAAAATTTCAGTGCATAAGTCTTGTACTTCTTATGTTAGATGTATTTTTAAGTATTTTTTGATGCCATTATAAGTGTAATTGTTTTCATTAATTTCATTTTCAGATTTTTTATTGCTAATGGACAGAAATACAAAAATATTAGTATATAGAAGTACAAAAAGTGGAAACAACACAAATGTTGACCACAAAATCTTTTATACATTACTCTTATATCCTGCAGCCTTGCTAAACTCATTTATTAGTTCAAATAACTTTTTCTTTTTTTCTTTTAATTTGTGAACTCTCAGAATTTTCTATGTGTAAGATCATCTTCAAATAGAGATCGTTTTACTTTTTTCTTTCTAATTCAGCTGCCTTTATTTCTTTTTTCTTATCTAATTGCGCTGGCTAACACCTCCAATACAATGTTGAGCAGAAGTAATTAGAAGAGACATCCTTTTCCTCTTTTTGATCTTAGGGGAAAGCACTCTGTCTTTTACCACTAAGTGCGATGTTAGCTGTGAGTTTTTTGTAGGTATTCTACATCAGGTGGAGGAAGTTATCTGCTATTCCTAGTGTGTCAAATGTGGTTTGTTGTTGGTAGTGGTGGTGGTCATGAGTGTTATGCTTTTTCTGGATCTACTGAGGTGAACATATGGTTTTTGTCATGTATTCCGTTAATAACCTGTATTGCATTAACTGATTTTTCAGGTGTTAAACCAAACTTGCGTTTTTGTGAGAAATCCTACTTGGTCATGCTGTATAATTTTGTGTGTGTATGTTACTAGGTTTGGTTTGCTAGTATTTGTTTAAGATTTTGCATTTATATTCATAAGAGAGATTAGTCTGTAATTTTCTTATATTTTATTTGATTTTAGTAACAAGGTAATACTGGCTTCATAGGATGAGTTATAAAACATTCCCTCCCCTCCAATTTTTTGAAGAGTTGGTCAAGGTTGATACGAATTCTTTGAATGTTTGGTAAAATGCGTTAGTGAAACCATCTGAGTCTGGGGAAATGTTGGGTCAAATTTTTAGGCTCCTACATCAAAAAATAACCTGAAGAATTAACTAGAATTTGTTAGAGGTATGCACTTTAATTTCCTGAGATATCCATCAGGTACTGTTAAACTAGCAAAGCAATATGCAGGCAACTGTACTATATGATTGCCTTTCTGGGGGCAATTATATAATGTTAACACGTGTATCTGCCTTTGTGTAAGTCTCTGTGGGTGTGTTATCATCTATTCACTTTTATTCCAAATATATTAATATAAAGTAATATTCAAAAATATGATCACATATATATCATCCCTCACTGGAGACTCTTTTAATTGTTTAATTGCATTTTTATTGGTACATAATAATTATGCATATTTACATGGTACATGTGATATTTTGATACACAGGTACAATATATAGTGAGAAAATCAGGATAATTAGGATAGCCATCTCCTTCCTTGAACACTTATCATTTCTATGGAATAGATCCAGGATCAGTATTGCTGGGTTGAAGAGTATGTGTATTTCTAGGCTTAATACATTTTGCTAGGTTGTTCATAATAGAAATGAACAATTGTGATTTCTACAAGTAATATGTGAGAGTACTCATTTTCTTGTATCCCTGCCAAAAATGGCTTTAAAAAATTTTTTAAATTTAAATTTTTATTTTTTGAAAGAGAGAGACTTTCACTGTGTCACCTAGGCCAAAGTGCAGTGGCACGATCACTGTAACCTTTAACTCTTAGGCTCAAGGGATCTGTTAGCCTCAGTCTCCCGAGTAGCTAGGACTGCAGGTTCATGTCACCACACAGGTTTTTATTTTTTATTTTTTGAGATAGAGTCTTACTCTGTTGCCCATGCTGGAGTTCAGTGACATGATCTCAGTTCATTGCAACCTCCATCTCCTGGGGTGAAGCAGTTCTTGTGCTTTTGCCCCTCAAGTAGCTGAGATTACAGGCACCCGCCACTACATCTGGCTAATTTTTATATTTTTAGTAGAGACAGGGTTTTACCATGTTCACCAGGCTGGTCTCAAACTCCCGACCTCAAGTCATCTGCCCACCTCAGCCTCCTAGAGTGCTGAGATTACAGGCATGAGCCACTGCGCCCAGCTTATTTTTTTTATTTTTAATATTTTGGAGAGATAAGGTCTTGCTATGTTGTCCATGTGAGTTTCAAACTCCTGGCCTCAAGCAGTCCTCCTGCCTTGACCTCCCAAAGTGCTGGGATTTCAGGTGTGAGGCACTATGCCTGGTCAACAATGACTAGTTTTAAATTTTAAAAAATTACCATAGGTGTAAATTATTATTTCACTGTTATTTTATTTTGCATGCCTCTCGTTCTGAATGTGGACGTATATAAATGTTTGTGAGCCCTTTTGATTTGTTCTCCTGTGTGCTATTCATAACTTTGCTCATTTTTCCATTGAGGCCTCTTTTTTCTCGTTATGTCAGTTTACTTTAAGTATTAAGTATTATAATATAAGCCCAGTGTCATCTGCATTGCAAAGTCATTAAATCATTTGGGAAATATTATTTTTATATTAACTTTTAGTATACTATATTGTGCTATAAAATATTTTACCTGAACAAATGTGTTTACATTTTATTTCAACATTTCTTGGTTCTCAGGTTTGATCAAGACATGTTCCCTGCAGGACCCTATATTTTGTATGTGTATTCCTGTGTGTATATATATGTTTTACATTGAAGATGTGAGTGTATTTTTAAGTATTTTGTATATACTCTTAAACATTTATTTCTTTTCTTCCAGATGGATAGCCAGTTGTGCCAAAACTATTTTGAATTAATCTATTTTTTTCCCAATGAATTGAAATGAGCCTTTGCCACTTTTGCAGCTTCTCACATACGTTTGTCTTTAGTATATCACTGGTTCAATTAGTCAACATTTGGTTTGATATTTGTGCTTACATTCTTGTAAGTGAAAGTGCTCTGCATTTTTTTATACTATCTTCATCAGATATTGGTATTTTGCTGGCTGCATATAAAACTAGCTAGTTTTCCATTTTTTTCTATGGCCTCAACTAGCATATATAACATTTGAATCATCCATTTTGTAAATGTCACATGAATGAAAGTCAACTTTGACCTAGTCTGTTTTGTTGTCTTTTTCAATGATAAATTTTAAGTTACCTTTCCAAATTACCTAAGCTGATATAGCAATAACTATTCTATTTTTTCTCTTCCTGGATGAATTTTGGTAATTTATATTTTTCTGGGAAGTCATATATCTCCTTTGAGTTTTCAAATCAATTCCATAAAGTTGTATATATGATTCCCTTAATTCTTTAGTCTTCTTTCTGCCTATAGTGTATCTTCTTTCTCATAATCTTGCATCTCTCTCTCTCTCTCTGTCTCTCTCCTCTCTCTTCCTTTTCCCTCTAAAGCTCCTAATTGGTCCATTTTATTGGTCTTTTCAAGGAGACAGTTCTTGGGTTTCATTGTCATTGCTACCTTCAAAATTTTATTAACTATAGACTTTATTAAGTTTTCTTTTGATTTATTTTGTTTCATTATTTTCTAATTTATTTATTTATTTTTATTTCTTTTCTTTTCTTTTTCTTTTTCTTTTTTTTTTTTTTGAGGCGGGTCTCACTTTGTTGCTCAGGCTGGAGTGCAATGGCACGATCGTGGTTCACTGCAACCTCTGCCTCCTGGGTTCAAGTGATTCTCCTGCCTCAGCTTCCTAAGTGGCTGGGATTACAGGTATCCGCCATCATATCCAGCTAATTTTTGTAGAAACGGGGTTTCACCATGTTGGCCAGACTGGTCTTGAACTCTTGACCTCAGGTGATCCACCTGCCTTGGCCTCCCAAAGTGCTGGTGTTAGAGGCGTGAGCCACTGTGCCTGGCCTATTTTCTCATTTATTAAGATGAATAGTAATATTTTCTTAATTTTCTTAATTTTTCCCTGTCCTGCAATTCTGAAATCAATACATTTTTAATCTCTGTATTAATTTGTGGCAATAAGTTTTCCCCTGAATTCAGCTGTCAGTTAACTTCCATCAATTTTGCTATGCGAGTGTTTACCTCTTAATTGCTTCCTGGGTTTATAATTCAGTTATTTAAGAATATGTTTCCTGATTTTCAAGTAATTTTGATTCTTGCTTTTTCTTTGTAATGATTCTAACTTACTGCATTATGACTAGGGAATGTGACCTATATAATTTCTTTGCTTTACATTTTATTAACTTTTTTGAGGTCAAGCACAAAATTTCTTACATTGTTGGTAGTGATAAACTGGCATAGTGATGGGAGAACAATTTGTCAATATCTAATACTGCTGTATACGTACATATTTTATGACACAGCTATTCTACTTACAGATTTATGTGACAGTCATACATAGATATGTATACATGCATGAGAGTGTTTACAAGTGTATATAAACATGTATGTACATATATGTATGTGTATACATGCATACATCCATATGGATTTGTAAAATTGCAATTTCAAAAAAGTTGGAATCAGTCTAACCTACAAGTAAGTGGTCTTATAATGGGATTGAGTAAATAAACTGTGGGCATCTCACACAGTGGATTGCTATGCAACAATTAAAATGAATTAGTATGTGTATCAACATAGATAAATCTCTGTAATGTGAACTACAAACAGTAAGGTGTAAAATGATATGCACAGCATGGAAGCATTTATTTACATTTTAAATGTTCACAACAATATTACATATTATTTGTGGAGACATTCATATATACACAAATGGAAAAACTCTCACAAAAAGTTACGTATCCACTTCCAGGTATTGGTCATCTCTGGGGAGGGATAGAGAAGCGACGGAATATTGTGGTAGGGTTTTAGCCATACTGTGCTGTTTATTCCTTAAAAGAAAATTGAAGCAAATACAGCAAAACAATAACATCTGTTTAATCTGGGAGGAACATACCCAGGTATCTGATTATTGCCAGCTCCCTCTTTTGCTTTATTAGCCAGAAAAGTTATTTGGCTTGTTCTCCACTGTTTCCTCCATGTGAATCCCAGAGATGTGGATAATACTCAGAGTTAAATGATAAGTTCAGAAACAAAGTTGAAGTCAAGTCATACCAGATCCAACTGAAAGACATCTCTTTTTTTTTTTAGCCTAGAAAATAAAAATCTTGACAAGATGAGGATCACTCTCTTTAAGTAATTCCAGGTATTTTTCCTTATGAAAGGAGATAGGCTTCTTCTGTGTGACTAGGGGCCAAATGTAGAAATAGTGGCTTGGAACTGGAAAGATACAGGCTCTAGCCCAAGTCTAGTTGATCTGGCAGATCAACCCAACAGCCAGAGTGGTCTAGAATTGCAATAGAGGGTTCCAGGAGAAAATGATCTCCTTGTCAGATGTTTGAACGATGACAAAAGTACTATTTTTAAGGCAAGTTTAGTAAGGATTCTAGTGATACCATTAATGGATGTTAATGAATATCATTTATTAAGGGCTATTATATGTTTAAAACATTTTATATTTATTTATTTATTCAATTTCCATGATGACACTATATGGTTGTGACTGTTTGAAACTGTTATGATGCTTGCAAAGCACCTACCACATTGCCTGGCACCTGATTATCTCTCAGGGAATTAGGTAGCTAATAATTTTATTTTATTTTATTTTATTTATTTATTTATTTATTTATTTTCAGGCGGGAGTCTCGCTCTGCCGCCCAGACTGGAGTGCAGTGGCGCAATCTCGGCTCATTGCAAGCTCTGCCTCCTGGGTTCGCGCCATTGTCCTGCCTCAGCCTCCTGAGTAGCTGGGACTACAGGTGGCCGCCACTACGTCCGGCTAATTTTTTGGTATTTTTAGTAGAGACGGGGTTTCACTGTGTTAGCCAGGGTGGTCTCGATCTCCTGACCTCGTGATCCGCCCTCCTTGGCCTCCCAAAGTGCTGGGATTACAGGCATGAGCCACCGCGCCAGGCATTAATCGTTTTATTAACTGCTTTGTTAGATTCCCATTTCTTGTAAAAAATGTTGCTAGTCAACTGAAAGGTTATTGCCCGTAGAACAGACACAGAGTCATAACACATTTCTACTCACAGTCTTTTATTTAATACAGATCACTCCTGCAAGAGACAGAGGTAGAATAAAGTACTCCCATGTTTATTGCAGCACTGCTCACAATAGCAAAGAGAAAGAATCAACTGTATGTCCATCAATGGATGAATGGATTAAAAAATGTGGTATATATACAAAATGGAATACTATATGGCTACAAAAAAGAATGAAATCCTTTGGAAAGACACATGCACACGAATGTTTATTGCAGCACTATTTACAATACCAAAGACTTGGAAACAACCCAAATGCCCATCAATGATAGACTGGATAAAGAAAATGTGGCACATGTATACTATGGAATATTATGCAGCCATAAAATAGAATGAGTTCATGCAGGGTCATGGATGAAGCTAGAAGCCATCATTCTCAGCAAACTAACACAGGAACAGATAACCAAACACCGACTGTTCTCACTCACAAGTGAGAGTTGAACAATGAGAACAAGTGGACACAGGGAGGGGAATATCACACACTGGGGCCTATCAGGGGGTGGGGAGCAAGAAGAAGGAGAGCATTAGGACAAATACCTAATGCATGCAGGGCTTAAAATCTAGATGACGGGTTGATGGGTGCAGCAAACCACCATGGCACATGTATACCTACGTAGCAAACCTGCACATTCTGCCATGTATCTGAGAACTTAAAGTAAAATTAAAAAAAAAAAAAAAAGAAATCAAGTCATTTGTAGCAGCATGAATGGAACTGGAGGACAGTTTCATTATCTTAAGTGAAATAAGCCAGGCACGCCCATATAAAAATGTTGCATGTTCTCATTTATACGTAGGAGCTACAAACCCTAATTACATGGAGGAAGAGAGTAGAAACGTAGATAAAATAGAGTGGAAAGGGTGATGAGGGTGAGGAGGGAGGATGAAGAGAAGTGGGTTAAAGGGTACAAGCATACAGTAAGATAGAAGGAATAAATTCAATGTTTGATAGCAGAGTAGAATGACTATACTTAACAAAAATGTATTACACTTGGGTGAAGAACACTCTGAATACCCTGACTGGATTACTACACATTTTAGGCACGTAACAAAATTTCACATGTGCTCTATACATTTGTACAAATAAAAAAAGGAAAAAAATAAAACTGAGAGGCTGAGCGTGGTGGCTCACACCTGTAATCACAGCACTTTGGGAGGCTGAGGCGGGGGGGATCACCTGAGGTCAGGAGTTCGAGACCAGTCTGGCCAATGTGGTGAAACCCCATCTCTACTAGAAATTCAAAAATTAGCCAGGCATGGTGGCGGGCACCTGTAATCCCAGCTATTTAGGAGCCTGAGGCAGGAGAATCGCTTGAACCTGGGAGGCGGAGGTTGCAGTGAGCTGAGATCACACCATTGCACTCCAGCCTGGGCAACAAAAGTGAAACTCCATCTCAAAAAATAAAATAAAATAAAATAAGATAAGATAAAACTGAGACTGGAATGCAAGTGATTGGACTAAGATCACACATCAAGTGAATGGCAAAGGAAAATTTGGATGTTAGAGAAAGGGCCCGAAACTTAGAGACATGTAAGCTTGAACTAGAAGTATCTCGTCTTTTACCAGGGGCTTTGTGTCCCAGAGATAGCATCTTGGTGTCTTGAGCATGTGTCTACCTATCCTAGGTCCTGTTTGTCTCCAAACTGTAGGATTCTTAGTTCCCATGTAGAATTCATGTGGGTGAGTTCTCGGAAAGTAGGTGACCCAAACGTACAAGGGAGATAGGAGTTCATTCCTTAACTGGAACCTTGTTCAAAGGGCATTCCATTGTGTTAACTCTCAGGGCTGTTGGCAGATTGTATCCCGTGTGGCTGCCTCTTCATAATGACAGACATGGGGAGCTTTGCAATCCTGGGGATGATCTGGGTGGATAATGTCAGCCGATTGTGAATTTCTGGTGTGTGGCCCACAGCTATTGGTAATGAATCAGGTCGCTACACAAGGGGACTTTTGATCAAGAGCACTTTTCTGCATAATGAGAAGTAAAGTAGTGCAGATTAATGGTGTCAGCCTTTTAATGGGACCTGGGGAAATGGCTGAGTGATGGATCCTTTCCCGAGAGCAGCTCAGTCTTCTGCCTCTCGGACTTACATCAAGGGGAGCCCAAGGGGAGCCACTGAAAGGTCATTGAGCCTCTCTTTGACGGGTGTTGGCACAAGAGTTTCCTAGTTGTTCTCATCTCCTCTTTGTTGCTGACCTTTCCCCCACTGAATGTGACACTCGGAGCAAGAGACATGGAAAACTCTCCAGGGTCAGGGACATCGGAAGCACCATCATTAAATAACTTATAAAGGGAGTGTACTATCATTAGATAGTGTTGGACTTTGCTTAAGATTTATGAATGGTGGCCCATCTTTGTGTTAGGGTTCTCTACCTGAGCTTTGTTGCCTTAGCCAAACCTAGACAAGAAAGACTCGTCAGTGTTTATACACATAGGTCACTTGTAAATAGTAGGTCAGGGCCAAGGTCAAGGTCAAGGCATTCCACGAAGTTTAGGGTATTGCTATTAATACCCGATAGTATTTATTGAGCATCTATAGGATGCCTATCGGATGCACATATTTTGCATTTATCATTCCAGTTAATAATCTGCTTATAATGTAGTTTTAGTATTCCCATTTTATGGATGATGACCTTGAAGCTGTGGGAGTTTAGCTGCATCACTTGGAATTACATAGCTAGCAATAGTAACAGTAGTAAAAATCATGATCATAACTGCCAACATGTATGTCGCTCTTGCTATGAGCCGTGCATGTTTCTAAGAGCTTTTTATGTATGAGTTTATTTGAGGATCACAATAATGCAAGAAGTTTGGGTATTGTATTTTCACATTTTACAAATAAAGAAGTTGAGGCACAGTAAGGTTATGTGACTTGTCCAGAGTCTCAGAGTTAGTAAGGTACAGAGGTATAATTTGAACTACTGTGCTTTAGATGTCAGCATTAAAATGCCAACTTACTGTGAGAATAGGACTTTCCTCTGTTCTCACTACTGCCTCACCTAGCCTCACCTCTGCCTTTGAATCACTTAAGATTGCACTTTCATAAAGATCTCTTTAAAGGGTCATGGACCCTTAAACTGTGTTAGGTCTCTTTCTGCTGTATGTTTGCACATTTTCCTCTTCTTCCACTATTTTAACACTCTTCACACTTCCCTATGATTACTTGCATGAAGTACTGTCTTCCCTTATAGATATTAAGCTACAGGAAGGCAGATGCTGGTGCTGGCTGGGCCTTCCTTGCTTAACATTATGTTCTTAAGGTCTATTATGGTGTCCACATAAATAAAGTTAAATTTCTGATTGTTTGTTACCATATTTCTCAAACACTGTTGGATGAAATACTGGTGATTTTGAAGGCATAGCCTAAGATAAAATATAAACTATTTGTCAAAGCCAAAATTCCTGCTGGGTGGCTCCAGGGGGCACCATAAAAAATAGACAACTACATTCTAGAGTTGAAGACACTGAGATCTAACAAGAGCCCTGTGCCAGCCAAATGGAGGAGAAAAAGCTCTTCATACTACATGGTATGAAAACAGCAAACAAACTGAGATTCCAAATACAAGCTCTAAATCAAAAGACTATATACCTTGACTTGCCATCAGAGTTACTTATCTTGGCAACTTCATAAAGCATGCTTGGTGGGAAGTAGAAAGTATGATGTATTATTCATGATAGTTACTGGGTTTTCAAAACTAAGTCATGAAATGAACATTTGCTGATTAAGGAATGCATGCATGATTGAATAAACGAATGAGTATAACAGTCAGGTTTGCTTCATGTTCACCTGAGTGAACAACAATGTTTTTCTGCTGTGACATGATGCCATTATTTCTAATGACCCTTTATGTGTGTATACTGTCCATAGGACAACTCTGTGACCTTTGCAGGGTGAACATTATTACCTGCATTTTACAAAGGGGGCAGTTCACAGAGGTGAAGAGATTTTTAAAAAAAAAAATGCATTATTTTTGTTGTTGCTGCAGTTGTTGTGTTTCTTGTTATAATCATTATTATATCTCACATATACCATTTTTTTTGAGACAGTCTCACTCACTCCATCACCCAGGCTGGAGTGCAATGGTGTGATCTCAGCTCACTGCAACCTCTGCCTCTCAGGTTCAAGAGATTCTCCTGCCTCAGCTTCCCCAGTAGCTTGGATTATAGGCACCCACCAACACCCCCAGCTAATTTTTGTAATTTTAGTACAGATGGGGTTTCACCATGTTAGCCAGGTTGGTCTCGAACTCCTGACCTCAAGTGATCTGCCCACCTCAGCGTCCCAACGTGCTGGGATTACAGGTGTGAGCCACTGCACCCAGCCTCTCATACACCTTTGAGCATCTAGTATAAGGATCCAGAGGCCAGGACCCGCTAAAGAAGTGCAACCTGGATTAGATAAATAAGCGGGGAGCTCAGTTACTGAGCCTAGGAACCCACGTTGAGAGCAACTCTAGAATGTCCTAAGATCTTCAGTGCTGACCTAATTTTTGCAGCTTGCGTCCTTCTGTGACAGGCTTTCCCACTCACAATATCCATGACACTTTATGATGTTTATAAACCCAATGTCAGTCCCACTGCTCATAACTTGCCTTTGATATATATATAAAAAGTTTCATTAGACATGGCTTTGTTTATTCAAACTTTATTCCTCCTTTACATCTTTTTAATGACTTTTAAGCTCAGTCTATTAATCTTCTTACCGAGTTAAGCCTTTTTCTCAATATGTTCTTTTATAGATATTTCCAAACTCTGAAGCTTACATTCTTTGCCCTATGTAGGCTTTTATGGGGACAATAATTAGCTGGAAAGCCTTGTCAGAAATACAGAAGAATGTGTTCCAGTATTAGGTGGGATTGTGGACTGAAAGCCTTCTGGAATATTGTCCACATTGAATGTTGCTGTTTCAAACAATTCAATGCAATTCACTTTGGAAAAAGCATTGAGTTTCTCTTTGCATTGGCCATGATGTAAGCCCAGGAAATAAGGTGTATGGGAGTTACTAAAATGTAGAGGGCACAGTAATAGAGTAGAACTACAAATAGATGAGCACCATGGTAAAAGTTTGCATAAAGAATTTTGGGGGACTGGGTGTGGAGACTCATGCCTGTAATCCCAGCACTGTGGAAGGCTGAGGCTGGTGGATCTCTTGAGCCCAGGAGTTTGAGACCAGTCTGGGCAACACAGTGAAGCCCCATCTATACAAACAACAACAACAACAACAACAACACAACAAAATAGCTGAGTGTGGTGGAACATGACTGTAGTTCCAGATACCCAGAGGTTGAGGTGGGAGGATCACTGGAGCCTATGAGATGAAGGCTTCAGTGAACTGAGTTCACACCACTGCACTCTAGCCTGCATGAGAGCGAGACCTTGTCACCCTGTCACACACACAAAAAACAAGTCATGGTGGTAGCTGTTCCAACAGGGGAGATGTTGGTAAACTCTCAGAATATAAATAAATGTTGAATTAAGCATGTAATTGATTGAGAAGAAGGAGAACAGCATTTAAGACCAAGGAAACAGCAAGAGTGAAAAAATGGAGATGAATGAAATTGTACGTGTGTTGGGTTATGATAACTCTTTCCCTTCTGCTGGTGTTCTGGCTTCTTTCATTTTCTTTAATCCAGCATGTTCTTTCTGAACACTGGGTCTTCTTAAGCACTCTTCCCACTGCCTACAAAGTGTCCTCAACCCAACACTGCTCACTTGCCTGACTGCTACTGATTCCTTTAATTCTCAGCTCAAATGTCATGTTCCCAAGTTGGCCTGTCTTGGCACACTAGTCTCCAGTTATTTTATGTATGCTCCTAAAATGGTCTTAAAGCCCTCTTTGTTAACGTTCATCAAACTCAAAGTACTTTCTTAATTCTTGCGTTCCTCAATGAAGTATAAACCCATGAGAGTTGAGACTATATTTGTGTTATTCTCTGCATGTTCTCAGGATCTTCCTCAAGATCTGATGCGTGGTTACCATCCCTCTGTGTACACCTTCGTGCAGTGGTGGGCTGGGGCATTTGGGGCATGGTAGGAAGTGGTGAGAAAAGAGGAAGGAAAATTGACAGAGGGGGATAAAATTATAGAGGACTTTGAACAATGTCTCACTTAAACAGGCTCCTGGGCACTTTTACTGTGAAAATCAAACTAAATGTAAAAGAAACACAAACACAACAGCTTTTCTTCAAGTTTTGAAGAATAAAAGATGTGTAGTTGAAAATCATGCATACACTGACAGTTATTTCTTTTGTAAAAAGTAATCTCCTAAGAAGTAGTGGTGGTAGAAAGTGGTCTCATATAAATGGCAGCCTCTTAACACTCCTGAGAGCATGGAACAATTTATCAATGTGAATACCCCAACAGCAGAAAGAAAAAGTATTTTAAACACCCAGGTTTTATTTATGTCTGTGGGACCTGGAAGTGGACATAGTTGTATGGATGAACATACCTGGTCATTCACACCTGAGGGATGTAGGACCCTGGTTGTGGTGGGTTGGTTGGTACATTCGTTCACAGAATGGATGTTCATGGAGCACTTATTTACTCAGTGTCATGCCAAACATCACTCAAGAGACAGTCTTTGGCCTTACAGAAGTCACCATCCAACAGAGGAGAAAGACATTCAGTAAATAATTAAACCAGCAATTTACTTGCCACAATGGCAAGGATGCTAAAAGGAAAGGCACAGGTTTGAGGGGAGCCTTGAAGAGAGGTCATGCCCATCAGAAGACATATGAGGAATCTCATGCATTGGCAACCTCAGAGGTAAATTAAATTCTGGCCCTGCTTAGGTCTTGAGGCACTGAAGTATGCCATGTCGCTGAGGCCTGTGCATGAATATTTACTGTGGTGCTGGCATAATTGCATGACCCTCTCAACCTGAAGTGTTCCTAACCTGCCTGCCAGCACCCAACAACTCAAGTGCTTTTGGTTTTTATTCTCATCCTGTCAAGAGTGATTCTTATTAAAGGTCTAGTGGGGTCACTCACTTCAATTTTTTAGCTATGTTTTACTGAATTCTGTGGGGGTAAATGACATTCTCTTGGGGGCATTCATGAAAAAGGAGATGAATTTTCGATGGAAATACCCTTTACCTGAGTAAAGACCTTACACCATAAACTTCCATCTGTGTCTTTACAAATATAACTGCTTAGGCAAACAGAGAAAGCAGGGCCTGAATATACTAACTAGAGGGCTGGAAAAGCCCAGTATGGACTTTGCTTCTAACCCAAGGGGTAGTCTTCCTCTGAGATGAGCTGACATTAAGACCGAAATGGGTGTAAAAGAATATGAGACAGTGGCGTATTCTTTTTTAGAATAAGATACAATAATATATTTTAGTTGTAACTCCTTGACTTTTTTTTTTTGAATTTGCATCTCCCTAAAGTTTTTTTTTTTCCTTTTGTTATCTCTTGGTTTAAAATAAGAAGGAATATAAAAACCCACAGTTGGGGGTGGAAGATGGTGGGGGGGAGGGAGCACATCAGGAAAAATAGCTCTCTCTCTCTATATATATATATATGTGTGTGTGTGTTTGTATATATATATATCTTGCTCTCTTTCTCTCTCTATATATATATATTTGTTATCTTGTATGTTTTGTTTTTTAATTTGTTTTTTGAAACCAGGTCATGAGACTAAATAATTTTTGTATTTTTGGTGTAGATGAGGATTTGCCATGTTGCCCAGGCTAGTCTTGAACTCCTGGCTTTAAACTCTCTACCCCCTTGAGCCTCCCAAAGTGCTGGGATTACAGGGGTGAACCACCACACCTGGCTGCTGCTTCTTAATTTCTAATTTTATTGTATAGTGGCAAAACAATAAGGTTTGTATAACTTATGCTTTTTGAAATGCATTGGAATTCTCCTTGTGGTCAAATACATGACCACATCAGAAAAAATAGCTAATAGAAAGGAAGAAAAGAGGAAGGAAGGGAGGGAGGGAGGAAGGGAAGGAAGAAGGGAGGGAGGGAGGGAGGGAGGAAGGAAGGAAGGAAGGAAGGAAGGAAGGAAGGAAGGAAGGAAGGAAGATTCATTTATACCAGACAACCCACTAAAAGTTTTGAGCTATTGTACTCAGTACAATACAGGAAGGAAAGAAGGAAGAAGGAGATGAGGGAGGGAGGGAAGGATGGAGGAAGGAAGGAAGGAAGAATGGAGGAAGGAAGGAAGGAGGGAAGGAAGGAAGGAAGGAAAGAAGGAAGGAAGGAAGGAAGGAAGGAAGATTCATTTACACCAGACAACCCACTAAAAGTTTTCATTTTAAAGACTGTAACACCAGCAACCATTCTTTGAAAGCAAATCTGCTTTCAATTCCAGAGTTTCTTCATCACTCTTGTACTTGGGAGGCGTTTAACAAGCTCAAAAAGACACACAAATATCAAGCATCTACTCTGTACCTGATGCCAGATCTATATTTAATACACTTTGGGTATTTTCTGAAACAAAGACGATTTTCCATAATCAGTTCCCAAACCAAGCACATGTATGCATCTGTGTCCAGCAGAGTGGAAGTAATGAACATGAATGGCACCTTTGTAAAATTCTGAAATGGACCAAAAGGCACCCAAATTCTATATAAAGTCATATTGCTAAGCTTTGATTCATACCTAATTTCCTAAATGGGAAGGGTGGAGGATTAGTTGAATGAAGGGCTGCTGTAGAAAGAGCAACACATATGTCTTCTTGGCCAATGTCTGCTTTTTTTCCAGTTGTTAGAGTTAATGCCGGCACAGGAAGGGAGCAGCAGGGGCCAGAGTTGTTTTTGCCCTTAGAGGAACACGGAGAATGTACCGCAGATAAGAGTCACCTGGGTGTTTGGCTTTTGGAAATGGAATTAGAATTGCTGTATACATGTCAACTTGATCTGGGAAGGCTGAAAATAGGGGTGGGGGTGCAGGTAGATCTAGAATGGCCTGAGTTAAACCCTAGTTAGGGAAAGAAAAGACAAAAATTTGAAGACGGTGACTTTATCCCCAGCACACAGGGTCTCCCAGGCTGGAGGACATCCCCACTGGGTGTGTGTCACTGGTCACAGTGCTGCCCACTATCTGAGGTCCAATGGAGGAAGATAGGGACCCCAGACCCCTGGAGGAATAGGCCTCTAGTGGCTGTGTTGGTGGGGACTGCAAGTGGAGCAGGGGGACTGGGAATCTTTGAGTTAGGTGGGGGGTCATTATTCTCTCTAGTGTGTAGGAAATTCACTTATCTGAAATGGTTTTGAGTACAATAAAATGCATGGTCCTGTATTAATCTCAATCTTTTGCCAATTATATATTCCACAATATATAGACTTTTGACTTGCTTTAGACACTGTTCCAATACCTTCTATGATGGTAAATTTTATGTGTCAACTTGGTTAGGCTATAGTGCCTGCTTGTTTGGTCTAATGCTAGTGTAAATTTTTCTGTGAAGGTATTTTAGCAGTGTGATCGACATTTAAATCAGCAGACTTTAAGAGATGCGGGTGGGCCTCATCCAATCAGTTAAAGACCTTAAGAGCAAAGACAGAGGTTCCTTGATGAATGAATTCTCAATACTGCAAAATTAAAAACCCTGCCTAAGTTTCCAGCTTGCTGCCGTGTGAAATTTGGACTAAATGTGCTGGCCTGGCTTATAAATTTCAGACCAGCTGTCCCCTGCAGCCTCAAGAGCCAATTTTTAAAAAAAATCTCCTGATAGTATTGATATGTAGACATACAGATAGATAGATAGATAGATAGATAGATAGATAGATAGATAGATAGAATAAATATGTTTTTGTGTTTCTCTGGAGAACCCTGTCTAAAACATCTTCTTTTCAGGAAACTTGTTTTGTTTTGATGTAAACTCATGGGAGCCCAGGATGCAGTGCTGAAAGAAGCCTTAGTCCATTTGGCCAATGGAGGCAAATCTGTGGCTCCATTGCAAGAATGCCCTGGGGCAGACCAGAACAGCCCTTTTTCTGAGTGACAGTCAGATTCTCTTGTACTTCCTTATGGCGTGAGGGACACACCTTGCTGGTGCCCCCAGCCCCCTGCAGGCAGCAGATGCTGCTATCTCGCAGGTGGCCTGGCCTTTCTTCCTGCATTGTCTGACCCACCACTCCAGCAAAAATTAGGAATTCTGAGTAGAAGGAGAAGTAAGATTCTTTCCAGTTCTGCAGTTGTAAAACTTTAACTTTGTTGAATGTTGGAATTAAAATGGCAAAACCTCTACCCCAGGCCTCTGCAGGTTGCCCCACGGATTGGCTGTAGAAGAGAGCCTGGCGAGAGGTAATTAACCGCAGATCACTAAAAGCTCAATGGAAAGGCCTGTGTCCAGAAATTCCTTTTGCCAGAGGTCCTGGGAGCGTTTGCTGCAGAGAAACGAGTTTGCAAATAAGCACTTTTCTTTGTGAAGTCTCCTTTCCCAAGCTCTGTTAGCTCCCAGCTCTGTTTTCAGCTGTGAGGGTTGTCTTTTCATCTTGAACTTTACATATTCTTCTAGCTTAGCCCAGTCACACAGAGCTCTTTGGCAAGCTACTCTCTCTCCCACTGCGAATTGTTGGGTACCAAGGCAGGGTATAAAGTTCAGAGTCGGCCAACTTTTCCCCCACAACCCTCTTACTCCGCCTCTCTTTGTGCTCAACAATGGATTTCAAAATCTTTGGTTTTCTTTGTCATTGGAAAAGATGTTGGAGTCAAACAAAGAGGAGAGCAAAAATTCCAGACGTGCTGAGAAAATGCAAGTGTGTGTGTGTGTGTGTGTGTGCGCGTGTGTGGGTGCTGGTGCAGTCTCACTGCCACCGCCAACACCACTGGTTAGCATTGTAACCCTCAGGAATGTATATCATTTGGGGTTGGGTTAGTGGTTTGAGCAATGCTCCTTCCAACTTCCTGCTGGAAAATTTAACCTCTCTTTAGTCTTTAGAGAGGCAAAGAAACTGAACACATTTCTACTTGTTCTACCTGCAACACGTCTCTTGAATCCATTCCCAACCGCCCACTTCTATAGTTCTGGCCTTTTTTTCCTTTCCCTGGGTTGTCATAGAGTGTACCAGCTTTTCTCGACATCTTTTGCCACCTCCACAACCTTGTTGCCCCTGCAGCCAGAGTGACCTTTCTAAAATGCAGCTCTGACTACCTTGTTGCCTGTCCCCTGTAGAAATCAAATCTAAGTTTGTGCAGGGGCAGCCAGAGTGCTCCTGGGGTCCGGGCCCTGCTTACCCCTCACAGCCCTCTCTGAATCAATTCTCTGAGTGTTTCTCTCTGGAATGCATGTATGTATATGCATGTGTATGTATGTGTGTGTATGTATGTATGTAAGTATTTCAGCAGCTGTGTTCTCTTCTTGAAATGAGCTTCCTTTGTATAAATTCTGCCGCCCTCCCTAAATTCCTCTGGGTTCTGGGCTACTCTGTTTCCCCTAGAGTGAGCAGTTTGTGTGGTTTTCACTGCCTTTCTCCATCCTCAGTGTATCGCCTGTATTTGCTCACCTTTCTGGCCAGCCTAAGAGTTCTGTGGGGTGGAGACCCTCTATCCATGATAGCTAGGCCAGCCCAGTGCAGGCCGTGTTGAATATCCTTAGTTAAAGCTTCTGAATGAACAAGACACATATCTAGGGTTTATGAGCTTTGGTTCTGCAGTTGAATTCTTCTGGACTTGAATCCTGGCATTTGTTGCTTAAGCCTCCTTTTTCTCCCCTGTGAAATGGATGGAATCATATCAATATCAGAGTGCTGATGGTCAGAATTAATGGAAATAATGCATGCAACATGGTCAGCGCGTCCCTACCATGCAGTAAAACCTCAATAGTCACCCTCATTTGAAATAACTGCTTGCCCTGCTTGCATGCTCCAGCCCTCCCCCGTGTCACCCTCTGTTTGCAGATCACCTCCACCTCATTTATATCATTAACAACGTGGGGAAGAAAGAGTTAAGCCTGACTCTGTTCACCACAAATCCACAGGCACTAAATAAGGCTCCAGCATTCAGGCTTTAAGTATGGGCTACAGTTAACTATAAACAGCTGTTGCAAGATAATAGCCTTCTCCTGGTAAAATAAGTCCGGTCCCCCCCAATCCTCCCCTCACAATGAAACCTTTCTTGCACATGACGTTCGGAACTGATAGAGAGATCTCAGTCTGGCAGTAATCAGCATTAAGGGATGGGGGCAGGGAGAAGAATTGTCAGGCTTCCCAGATCAAGTTGACATGTATACAGCAATTCTAATTCCATTTCCAAAAGCCAAACACCCGGGTGACTCTTATCTGCGGTACATTCTCCCTGTTCCTCTAAGGGCAAAAACAACTCTGGCCCCTGCTGCTCCCTTCCTGTG
Organism: Macaca fascicularis; assembly: GCF_037993035.2. Taxonomy (NCBI): domain Eukaryota; kingdom Metazoa; phylum Chordata; class Mammalia; order Primates; family Cercopithecidae; genus Macaca; species Macaca fascicularis. The sequence goes on along the minus strand of NC_088394.1, from coordinate 61,533,653 downwards.
CCGGCATTAACTCTAACAACTGGGAAAAAAGCAGACATTGGCCAAGAAGACATATGTGTTGCTCTTTCTACAGCAGCCCTTCATTCAACTAATCCTCCACCCTTCCCATTTTAGGAAATTAGGTATGAATCGAAGCTTAGCAATGTGATTCCATATAGAATTTGGGTGCCTTTCGGTCCATTTCAGAATTGAACAAAGGTGCCATTCATGTTCATTACTCCCACACTGCTGGACACAGATGCATACATGTGCTTGGTTTGGGAATTGATTATGGAAAATCGTCTTTATTTCAGAAAATATCCAAAGTGTATTAAATATAGATCTGGTGCCAGGCACAGAGTAGATGCTTGATATTTGTGTGTCTTTTTGAGCTTGTTAAACACCTTCCAAGTATAAGAGTGATGAAGAAATTCTGGAATTGAACAGGTTTGCTTTCAAAGAATGGTTGCTGGTGTTACAGTTATTAAAATGAAAACTTTTAGTGCGTTGTCTGGTGTAAATCAATGCTTCCTTCCCTCCCCTTGCCTCCCCTCCCCTTGCCTCCCCTCCCCTTGCCTCCCCTCCCCTCCCGTTGCCTCCCCTCCCCTCCCCTCCCTCCCTCCCTCCCTCCCTCCCTCCCTCCCTCCCTCCCTTCCTCCCTTCCTCCCTTCCTCCCTTCCTCCCTTCCTTCCTTCCTTCCTTCCTTCCTTCCTTCCTTCCTTCCTTCCTTCCTTCCTCTCCTCAGAAAACTTTGATGAGATCCAGAGAAATTTACTGGTTTATAGAGTCAATAAGAAAGTTAGCAGCAGAGATGGGGGATGTACCAACCTCTCTGACTCGAAGACCAGTGATTTCAATCAGCTTACATAGAAAATCATGACTGAAGTAATGGTCTCTGAAACCTGGGCATACAAAATTGAGGAGAAACTTTTGGAGGGAACAGCACTCAGGAGTTTAATTTTGTTTATAGCTGTCGTCTCAGGAGAAGTAGAAAGACCTGTTGATGTCTGTCTCCAGCTAAATCATAAATCTTAGACCCTGACAAGGCACAATAAACGCTATCAAATTAGTGAATAAAGTATGGACTTGCTCCCTGCTCTGAAGGCATCCTCTGCATCCATAACAAGACAACAATAATTAATGCTTTTGGTTATCCTCGTTGAATATCATGAAACAAGTAGCCTGTGAGGTGGATGCTGCAGTCATTCCCATTTGTAGATAAGGAAACTGAGGTTTGGAAAGATTATAACATTTGCTCATTGTCACTCAGCTAGGAAGTTCCAGAGCCAAGTTTCACAGCCTTGTTTTCTAACCTACAGCTTGATCTCTTCACCTCTTTATGACACCTTATTAAAAAACAATAACTAAACCAAAAAATCACTACTTTCTTGTGAATCATGCAGCACCTTTTTCTTTTTTCTTTCTTTCTTTTTTTTATTTTTTATTTTTTTTTTTTGTATTTTTCCCTTGTAAAAGTTAACATCCTGGGTGTTCCGGGAGGTAAATTCATCATTCCTACTATACACAGGTTAGATCTTAGGCTCCCATGAAGTCCAAGTCCAGTCAATCTCATTAGTAAGATATGGAGATTTCTAAAATGAAGTCCAGTACTTTTATTCATGACAATGTTTCCATGTCTCTGGATATTTTATATCCACAAAACATTATCAATATGGCAGTTTCAGCAAACACAAGTTAAAATCACCTTTCAAAAAATGATAAGGCATTGCTAAAATCAAGACAATCAAACCAACCAAAAAAGAATATGAAAGAAGGTTCAAGACTGTGTTGGGCAAGGATGGGAAATGTGGCCCAACTTATGGTCCAGCTTTAACCAGTGACTCTACTGTGCCTGGAGGGCTTGCTAAGAAGGATCATGAGACTGCTTCTGATGCTAATGGGAAAATTCCTTTGATCCTGAGTGAAGTGGGCTCCATGTTGGAATGGATTAATGTGGCAGGAATGAACATGTTCTATTTGCCTCTCCAGTGCTCTGTTTTCACTCTGCCCTGTGCCTGACCTCTACCATCTACACCAGGGGATTTTCTTGCCCTCCAGCTTCCAGTTGGGTTTGGCCAATGGGAAACCCATCAGGTAATTGAAGGGAGGCGATAAGAGACTGCAATTGTGTCACTGATTGCCCTGGTTTTCTCCCTTTGGGTAGCCTGGGACTGACTTCTCCTCATCTAAGGAAAGTGGTAGCCTCTATCAGGAGATCCTCTACTGTCAGCTTTCTCTCTCTCTCTCCAGATCCTAATTATGGCTCCTCTCCCCTTGCTTCCTTAGTAGCCCTGGGATACTGCATGCTGCACCATGGCTTGTGGTTTTCCTACATGGTGCTGTTCCTTTAGTAAATATTCTTCTTATTCAACTCTCCACAAGTTACTCAATTAGAGTGTGCCATAACCCTGACTTATAGAGTGGCCATGTAACATGGGGATGTACTAGAAACCCAGTCATGGGTGATTGAGTAGTTACCCACTGGCTCCCCTTGAAAGGGAATCCTAAGGGTGGGGACAAGAATGCTTTTCCTATCCTTTTTCAGTTTTCCCCTTTCCCTCCCTCCCTCCCTCCCTCCCTCCCTTCCTTCATTCTTTCCTTCCTTCCTTCCTTCCTTCCTTCCTTCCTTCCTTCCTTCCTTCCTTCCTTCCTTCTTTCCTTTCTTCTGAAAAATTTGATGAGACCCAGAGAAATGTACTGGTTTATAAAGTCAATCAGAAAGTTAGCAGCAGAGATGGGGCATGTACCAACTTCTCTGACTCCAAGACCTACCTTCCTTCCTTCCCTTCCCTTTCCTTTCCTTCCTTCCTTCCTTCCTTCCTTCCTTCCTTCCTTCCTTCCTTCCTTCCTTCCTTCCTTCCTTCCTCCCTCCCTCCCTCCCTCCCTCCCTTCCTCCCTCCCTCCCTCCCTCCCTTCTTCCTTCCCTCCCTCCTTTCTTCCTTCCTTCTTTTCTTTCTTCCTTCTTTCCTTAATATATGAATACTGTTGCTTCTTCTCAAACTTCAAGGCTTTGATTAAGTGATGCTCACCTCTAGGAGTCCTAAGACTCGTAGAACAGGAAGGATTTAACCATCAGCCTTTTATATCATAAAAATCTCAGGAATCCAGATCCCTGGGGATATATTTTCAAATTAGATGTTGAGCTTCCTGAAGACAGGGATTGATATTATGTATTTCTCTGGTTCCTGATGTACAATTTTTACACAGTAAATGGTTGTTGAGTTAATGAGTTATACTGGGTAATCTTGCTTTCCATAGATCCAAGGCTTCTGCACTTTAAACACTGAAGCATTTATTATTTTATTTTATTTTGACCATTTTGAATGAAAAATATTTTAAAAGCAAACAAGCACACAAACAGACAAAACTATTGCCACAATTTCAAGTATGGTTACACAACATTATTTGGATTTAAAAAATAACTTGGAAATATCTTTATGAGCACAGATTATGCTGCTCTGCTTAAATAAACTAAAGCTGTTAGGGGAAACTGAGGTGCACAAAGACACTTTGCCCCTGAACTAAATGTTCCTAGATGGTTTCCTGTTTTGAATCCTTATGCCTAATTGTTCGTGTACACACTCTTCTCTCTTTCCAGTTACTGTTCCTTATATGCTGTGGGTTTGAATATCAGGTAATTATAGACATTTGAGTTCTGTGTAAAATAAGAGTGAAAAACCTGAATAGGTATGTGCAAATAAAGAGGGAACAGAATGAACATTGTCTCCTCTGACTGTGCAGAAGCTTTTATCCTTTGTTTCTTAGTTTCTAGATAATTTAAGAATGACATTAAATATGAGATGGCTGGGACCTCACACCTATAATCCCAGCACTTTGGGAGGCTGAGGCAGGTGGATCACTTGAGCTCAGGAGTTTGAGACCAGCCTGGGCAACATGGTGAAACTCTGTCTCTACAAAAAATATAAAAATTAGCAGGGCGTGGTGGCATATGCCTGTGGTCCCAGTTACTCAGGAGGCTGAGGCAGGAGGATTGCTTGAGCCTGGGAAACGGAGGTTGCAGTGATTTAAGATCATGCTACTGCATTCCAGCCTGGGCAACAGAGCAAGAAAAAAAAGATATGTGAAAAAAGAAAAAAAAAAGATATGTGAAAACATTGATACCTAAGAATGACTTGGGAAAGCAAAACAAAACATCTGCTTTACTTTTTCCAAAGAAGGCCACAGGCCACTTTACAGCACTTTGAAATGATGTTGGAAATGACACTTTTGTGGAATTTTAAAGTACGTGTTGGAATCTCAGGTACTTTAATATGGATTCTCAGTGGAGTCAGAAATGAAGAATTTCAAATGCATAGCTTCTGATTGCCACCTGAGATTACTCGTATTTGGGATGCTGTCCTCAAAGTAGTCAAGGAGTGGCAGTGGCAAGAGCTGCTCTGGGAGGAGAGGGGAGAGGAATCCAGATTCTAGAATTGAGTCCTTTGTCTTTACTGTGTGTCTCCAGAAAATCAAGCCCTCTCTGACCCTCAGCTTACTCATCTGTAAAATGAGAATGACCATAATCTTGACAACAGACTCCTCAGGTGGACATGAGAATGAAAAGAAGAAAATACAAGAGCATTTTGTAAATGTAACATAAACGTTTAAGTGTTCCTCATGATGATGGTAAGGGTGAAGGCTTATTCCCAAAACTGGCAGTGAATCTCATGTACTGTCCTGGATTTCTGGGGGAGAATTTCTGGAACAACCACAGGGAATTTGAAATGCAAGCCTGAACACCTTCTCTCTGGAAGTCTGCATGTTCAGCCAAAGTCAGTCTTACTTAGTTCCATCTTACCTTCCTCCCCTATAACTGACACTTAGTGTTCAGGTCCAGAATAGGAACTGTTTGTTCCAGGATGCTGCTATGCTTCTTTCCATCAGTTTGACAGCCAAAGGACTCTGAGCTAACCTCAATTCTTTACTGTGGTAATTGTCTCATGCTAAGCTCTGATATGGTTACCTTTCCCTTCCTCTGTATAGACTCTGATCTTTCTATTTGACTTTAAATGCTATGTTAGAGTCATTTTCTAAATGTCAGTTAATTTAACTTCGTGTGTATGTGTATGAAACAGGAGTCCTATAAACAATAAATGAGTGGGGAATAAATAGGTGATGAAAAATGAATGAATAATAGAACCTTACCACAAAAAGAATGAATCTTAATGTATGCACGTAAAAATCATTTAGGAAACCAGGGGAATCCCAGGAAGGGAGGCAGATGGTAACAAGCAAATGTAACTGTAATACAAATGTATAAACCAATCTCCCTGAAGAGGGTGGAAGGAAAAGGTGCTAACCTAAGTGAATTCGGATATCAGTAGAGTCTGTAAGATTAAGGGCGAAACAAACTGCATATAAGCACTGTACTAATATTGATAAAGTTGTTTTCCATAGGGGAATAGGTTAAGAATTCTAATATTTCTATCCACGCATACTGGAGTTGAATAATTAAGTAGATAAATGGCAGATGGTGGGAGCTAGGTTTCTTGCTGTTGGAGTGGAAATTTACAGATAAGCAAGGGTAGGAGGCTAGAATGATCCATGTGGTAATGATTTAGAGTTGAAGGCATCAGCAACTCATTTAGTTTAATACATATACCGACAATTACAGGTTGAAATATTTTAGGTATGTGTATACATATATGCAGGAATACTACACATACCTACATATTCATACACACATATACATATATTTTTGTTTGTTTTGTTCAGTCAAGCAAGTCTTCAAAACAACAGCTCTCCAATAACAATGGGCACAGCTGGCACCAGATCTTGGTTTCTAATACCATTCTCCAATAAAATGAACCACGACTTGTTGAGGTGGCTAACTCTAGGACCAGGGCAGGAAATATGCAAGATGAGCCTGGAGCAGAAGGTCAGGAAGTGATCATATTAAAAACTCACATGGATGGGGTTATGTCAAAGGAGTACAGGAGCCAACTGAAAGAGCTCCCAGGGGTCAGTGCTGGAACAGTCTGAGCAATAAAACTAACTAGTGTTGGATGAAAACACAAAGCATAAAATAAATATCCATGAGTTCATACTTAATCTAAATACATGATTGAATACATTAATAAATGGAGGAAAGGAGACAAATCTCCCGTGTAGAAGAATTCCAAATCATTTATCTACATACTCTACCCTCAAGGAGGGGAAGCATCACTGTCTTCCAACGTCTACGGTATGAGAAAAGGAAAAAATGTATGTTTAAATGGAAAAACCTGACAAATACTACCTCAGCCAGGTGATCAAGGCCAACATCAATCATCATAACTTGATGAAATGGTACTTTACCATTTGGGTCTTCTCTCCAAGACCCATATACTCTACTCCAATCATGAGAAAAACATCAAATCACTATAGTGGATCATGCAAAATGCCTGACTATTCCTCCCCACAACTCTTAAGGTCATCAAAAGCAAGCAAAGTCTGACAAAATTTCACATCCCAAAAGAGCCTAAGAAGGCATCAAAATAAATATACATTGATATCCTATATTAGATCCTGCAGCAGAAGAGGAATATCAGGCAAAAACTGAGAAAATCTGAACAAATTATTGACTTTAGTTACTAATAATGTATAAATGATGGTTCATTAATTGTTACAAAGATGTGATGCTAATGTGGGATAGTAATAGGGAACAGTGGGTGCAGGGTACATGGTGACTTTCTGTATTATCTTCTCAACTTTTTTGTGTGAATTTAAAACTACTCTAAAAATAAAGCCCATTTATTTTTTAAAAAGAACTGAACAAATACTTACTAACTTAGCTTTACAAATTGTTGAGCAACAAATTATTGCAACGCTTACTATGTGCCAGCCACTGCTATAATTAGATAGTTTGTGCCTTTATTTGTGTGTGTGTGTGTGTGAATTTATTTAATGTCAGATCTCATAGAACTATCACAGATATTAAATGTGATAATACATGTTCAGTGATTAGAACAGTGGCTGGAACTTAGTAGGCCCTCAATGATTCTTTGAAGTGGTGGTGATGGTTGATGATGATGATGATGCTGATAATGATGATCAGATTTTGCTTTTTAAAAAATTCATAGTTTATGGCATACTCTGATAGAATTAGGCATAAAGGTGGCTGCCCTATTCTCATCTGAGGCTGGTCTAGCAAGTGTTTTGGGATAGGGTGAGTCCTTAAGGGTGAGTAACAGTTTGTGGGGTGAAGGCAGAGTGAAGGCAGATGCAGCATTCTTGCAAAGGGACCTAGGAGGCCTAGAAGCATCACCAAGAGAGGTAATTTTTTTAAATTTTTTTTTTTTTTTTTGAGACAGGGTCTCACTCTGTCACCTAGGCTGGAATGCAGTGGTGTGATCATAGATCACTGCAGCCTCAAACTCCTGTGCCCAAGAAAATTGTGGAAGTAGCTAGGTCTATAGGCAAGTGTCACTACACCTGGTTACTTTGAAAAAAACAAAAAAAGTGTGGTTTTTTTTTTGTTTGTTTTTTTTTTGTAGAGAGTGGGTCTCACTATATTGCCTAGGCTGGACTGGCAGAGTGGTCTTTAATGGGGACTTCAGCTACATGTGACTTGCTTTTGCCCAAGCACATGATAGAAGGCCAAAAGGTGGGAAGAAAAATAAAGCTAGAATGGTTAACCATAACCAAACCCCAAAAGGTATTGTCTGCAAGACTAGGGAGCGTGAGCATTCTTCTGCAGATGACAGGGAGCCACTGAGAATGTTGGGTCCTAGAAAGATGCAATCATATTTACGTCTTGGAAAGACTCACTCTGGCTGCAGAGTGGAGAGGGGTTGGAGTGTGACCAGATGGGATGCTGCAAGGCCAGTTCGACTGAAGCTGTTTGAAAGGCATGACATTTTCTTGTGGACAGTTATAACCCTCTGACTTCCTAAGCTAACCACACTTTTGTGAAGTGCCTGTCTAAATATTCTCTTTTTATCTGTATTAACTATACAGGTAGGAGCTAACTTTGGCACAGAAATGCATTTGTGAGGCAGAGTGAAACATTTCCTTTATGACTGATTCTTGTTCCAGCCAGCCTTGCCAGAAGAAAAGAATGCAAACTAGAATTGAAAAATCAGTAAAACTTTAGGAGTTGCCGTTTTAAAGCCTCTTTCTCTTCTTAGTCATGAAACCATAGTATGTTGTAGAACCTGAGTTTTTTGCTCATCTTCTCACATGTGTTTACCACGGCCAACTAAAAACTGAACTTAGAAACTACCTAATATTCTAGTTATTCCTTAGTGGAATGGACAGGAAGCTGAAGCTAAGTCTGGCCACCTGAGTTCTTGCCCCAGTTTGGTGAGAACTTACCAACAATGGAACTTTCTATGGTCTTTCCATGTTTTGGAGTCTGTTTAAAATATGTCTTAAGTAGAAGATATATCCCGAATATGTCTTAAGTAGAAGATACATCCCGACACCACCATCATGAGTACCACCACCACCATCACCACTACACTCATCATCACCAGCATCACCATCAACAGCTTCCCACTTTGACTTCTGTGTGACGGGTTTTGGTGAGTATGACGTGTCACCATGTAGAGAAAAACATCTTGAACTTGGCTTCAAAAGATAATGCTATATGAATAATCTCTAAAGTGGCAATGTGGAAACTTTGATCAAGTTCAGTTCCTGGCACATGGTAGGCACTCAGAGAATATTTGATGAATGCAAGGATGGCAATTTATTATGGCCTTCCCCTGCCCCACACCATATGAATGCATACTCTGTGATTTGGAACAAGGTATCCTTGTGGATTCCTGGCTTTCTACACATAGAATAGCTTAATGAAACATAAGCAGAGTTACACCATAAGCACTGGCTTACCTTTGGTTCTCTTATTAATGGAGATTTTAGCTATGTCCTGAAACATATTCATGATTTTGTGGAGTTAGCTTGCTCATTCCTTATTGAATCCATTGGGAAACAAGGAGATTCTTTCATGGAAATTTATCTGTCTATCTATCGTGTGTCTATGTATGTATGTATGTATGTATGTATGTATGTATGAATGTGTCTGTCTGTCTGTCTGTCTATCTATCTATCTATCTATCTATCTATCTATCTATCTATTCATTCATCCATCGTCCATCCATAATATCTCTCTCTTTCTGTCATCATAAAGATCATTAATTATTCCCCAGCTGTAGGTTCTGTGTTGCCCTTTGTGCCTAGGGCCAAACTCTCTTCAACACAGACTTCATGTTTTGCTCACATTACCCTAAATTTCTAGATATTATCACTTCCTTTCTTTCCATGCCAAATTGTCTGAGTTTCAGACTTGAGCAGGCTTTCATTATCACAGGAAAGCCAGTTGCCTTTTCAGTAAGAATGTTTTCTTAACGAACAAAACAAAAAGAATACACACAAAAATTCCTAATAAATGACATCTAACACAACTCAGAAAAAAAACGGTATCCACAGAATATTTCCTTGGCCTTGTCTCAAGCCATGAGGGCACATATTAACCTCTCTGTGGCAGAAATTTACTGGCTTTCTCTGCCGCAGCATGTAACACAAGGTTTTGTAGAGATAACAAGTATTTGTGAAGTAAATATTCCCTCTCTTAGAATCTCAGTACTAGACTGGGATGCAGGGATACCTTAATGATTTGCTACTGGAAGGATAATCCATGGATCAACAGCATTGATGAAACCTAGGAGCTTGTTAGCAAGGCAGAATTCCATGCCCCATCTGGAACCTATTAAATCATCATCTTTATTTTAGCTAGATTGAGGTGATTCATTTGAGAATCACTGATCTTGTCCACTGGTTATGAACCTTAGCTAAAGACTGGAATCATCTAAAGAAATTTTTTAAAATATTGATACCCAGAATCCCATAGCTAGAGATTCCGATTTATTCTATCTGGAGATGTTGCCTGTATATTGAGCTTTTAAAAAGCTTCCCATGTCATTTAAATTATAAGCCAAGGTTAGGAACCATTGATCTAGTCCAACTTTCTCAGAAAAGAAGTCATTATATGAAAAATATACTTGCAGACACATGTTTATAGCAGCACAATTTGCAATTGCAAAATTGTGGAACCAACTGAAATGCCCATCAATCAATGAGTGGATTTAAAAAACTGCAATATATGCGCCGGGCGCGGTGGCTCACGCCTTTAATCCCAGCACTTTGGGAGGCCGAGACGGGCGGATCACGAGGTCAGGAGATCGAGACCATCCTGGCTAACACGGTGAAACCCCGTCTCTACTAAAAAATACAAAAAACTAGCCGGGCGAGGCGGCGGGCGCCTGTGGTCCCAGCTACTCGGGAGGCTGAGGCAGGAGAATGGCGTGAACCCGGGAGGCGGAGCTTGCAGTGAGCCGAGATCCGGCCACTGCACCCCAGCCTGGGTGACAGCGCGAGACTCCGTCTCAAAAAAAAAAAAAAAAAAAAAAAAAACTGCAATATATATATATAATAGAATACTACTCAGCCATAAAAAGGATTGAATTAACAGCATTTACACAACCTGGATGAGATTGGAGACTATTATTCTAGTCTCAGGAATGGAAAACCAAACATCGTGTATTGTCACTGATGTGTGGGAGCTTAAGCTGTGAAGATGCAAAGGCATAAGAATTATACAATGGATTTTGGGGACTTGGGAGGAAGAGTGGGAGAAGGATGAGGGACAAAGGACTAAAAATAGGGTGCAATGTGTACTGCTTATGTGATGGGTGCACCAAAATGTCACAAATCACTGCTAAAGAAACTACTCACGTAACCAAATACCACTTGTACCCAAATAACTTATGGAAAAAAGTAGAAATAACAAAGAAGAAAAAATAGATAAAATTGTTACTTCTCCAAAGCTAGAGGTACACCTCTGTGCCATCAACAATACTTTATAGAGAGCAGGAACTGAGCAGCATTTAATCAACTACTGAAGGTGCACCTCTTCTCTTTTCCTCTCTCCTAAAATTATCAACCTGTCCTTGTAACTTAGAGTCTTTCTACCTTATAACCATGATGCACAAGAGTCCTCTAGTAGCCATTTTTATGCTCTATGGCTCTATCCACCTGCTGATTAGAGCGAGCATAGCCTCACGCTGGAAGAATCAGATTCTATTTTCTAAGTATTGATGGTCTTGGGTTCTGACTGGTCCTCTAACAGGTGAAGACAGGAGTTGTGGGGCCATATATTCTACCATGAGAATTGGGAGCAGAGAAATGCTGTTAGGAAACAGAGAAGAAACAATGAATCAAGCCCAAGCAGGAGTATAAATTGGAGACAGCCATTTATCAGGTTTACTTATGAGTTTCTGTCCTGGTTTCCAGGCCCTTCCTTAGGCTCAGTTGCAATTTTCATCCCATCATTTTATGAAGGTTCACTATTTCTAATATATCACCTGCAATTTTTCTTAAGCCAGCTCAAGTTGGGTATAACCTTAACTGGAGGAAAAAAAAAAGTCCTAACTAATTCTGTCATTTTATTTTTCTCACATCTTATTAGTACATGTGGTAGAACATCAATGAAACTCTTAGTTAAGGGACAAGCTTGTAGGCCATCCCACCTCTAAAAAGGATATAAAGTAATTCTTTTTTCCAGTAGCATTGAGGGCACTGTGGAAATCGCCTATGATTGAGCCTCTGAGCTGGACCTTTCCACAAATGTTACTGTGTAATTCTCCCAGCATTATCAACATGTTGTAAGAGAGGGAAACTGGGGCTCATTCTGGTTGGCTCACTTTCTCTAAGTTGTATGGTTAGAATGTGGCAGAGTTTGGACTCAAGTCAGTCTTTCTCCCTTTAAATCTATGCTTGGGTCAGAAGGGCATGCTTGCTTCTTATCAATCAGGAAACTGATCATGGAGCAGATTCATTAAAGCATCTTAAAGACCTTCTTTCCCAGCTTCCTTTGAAGGAGGTGTTGGCTTAGGAATGTTTTGGGGTCAACTTGAAGACTTTATCTGTTGCTTTACTTCTACGACAGTGGGCCATGCTTTGGACTCAGTATGGCCCTCGTCTGAAACCAACTGCACACTGTGACAATAAAACATTACCTTTCTGATGTAAAGTGTTCCAATGCATCCTTGGAAATACTTGAAGAGCAGCCTAGCTCAGTGCACTCTGTCCCTTGAAACAACCAGTATCAAATGTCCCCTAGAGTTCAGATTCATGTTCTCCTTTCTTCTACCATTTGAGCAAAAAGCTTGCAAAATTGCAATGTTTCAACTGAAAGGCTTCGTGTGTTTACATGGTTTCAATTGATGGTATTAACAGACTTTCTGAGCAGACAGTGGGAGCTAAAGTGATGTCCACTGGTTGTCCCCCAGAGAATGAAATCTTGGTGGAAGAAAGTGGCTATAACCAGTTTGTACTCAGAATCCTGGGGCTTGCACCAAGGGTGTAGATGTTACAGGCAAGGCCAAGGTCTATCTGAAAGTTTTTTCTATATTTATATTCCAACCTTGTGATTTTAGAAGTGTAAGAGGGCAAATTTTGTCTTTGATTATGTGAATTCATCAAAAATTTACTAAGCTATTCATGAGCCTAAAATCTCACGTTACGATGTGGCAGCTCTGTCTGAAGAGATTCTTGGTCTTAGTTGGATCAAAGAGAGCCTAAAACACTAGCTTTCTCTGTGTCATACACCTCTTGAGGGCCAAGAGTGTATTCAACTAACACTAACACTCTGTGAGTGCCCATCTTATATTAGGTGCTACCAAGCCTCTGGGCTCTTGCACATACTGATTTTTCTCTCTGAAATGCCTTTCCCTCCTAACCATTCCGTAATTCCCACTCACTTTGCAAAACACATCCACTCCTCCCTCCTGAAGCCTTTCCTGACCCCTTCTACCTGCCTCACTCCCTTTTTGTGCAATCTTTTATCTGCCTGCATTACTCTATTATTGAGCCTACAGTACATCTGTTTGCAGGGGATTCACCTGGGCCCCTTGAGGACCAGGGTTCCTTGTGTATAGTGAGCACACTTTAACAGAGTCTAGATCCTCAGCTTCTTGCTTCCTGTTATGAACATATGACTCAGTATGCCAATATTGTTTGCTTGCTTTCTCACTCTCATTTTAAAGATGAAGACTACAAAGTCTATGGGGAAAACATCATTTGCCCACAGGTCCCATCAGGATTTTTGGCAGACCCAGGCTTAGAAACAAAAGTAGCCTTCCCCAAAATGTGTATTTAACTTTGAATTTTTGAACTCTGAATATACTCACACAATGTTTGTCAGATATATGCAAGATATCCCTTGCTGCACTTCTTAGATTAGCTAGTACCTGAAAACAATTGGTCCATCAACAGTAGACTGGATAAAGAAAATATGGTCCATATACACCATAGAATATTATGAAGCCAGAAAAAGGAACGAGATTATGTCCTTAGCAGCATCATGGATGAAGCTGGAGGCTATTATCCTAAGCAAACTAATACAGGAACTGAAAACCCAATACGACATATTCTCACTTATAAGTGAGAGCTAAAAATTGAGTATATATAGGCACAAAGAAGGGAAAAACAGACACTAGACCCTACTTGAGGGTGGAGAGTAGGAGGAGGGTAAGGATCAAAAAACTGCTTATCATGTACTATGCTTATTACATGAGTGATGGAATAATCTGTACACCAAACCCATGACACTCACTTTATCTATAACAAACTTGTATATGTATGCCTAAACCACAAATAAAAGATAAAACAAAAAACAAAATAAAGAATAAACAATTGGTGTGGTCACTTACAGAAGACTAGCATGTCCTCCAGAAAATACATCTAAACTATGATTTCATGTTAATCACAAAGACTAAATAGATCTGCATGTAAATACATGAATAAACATAGTACTGAAGTGTATATAAAATTATCCTTTTGTTAACTAACATTAGAAAGCATAAATGGTAGTTGAATACATATTTACAGGCTGGTATATGCTAAATAGCAAAATTACATGGTTCTTAATATGCAGAGCCTTTTTAGCATTTTAATTCAATTAATTCTCACAACTCTCTTATTAGCCCCATTTTATGGAAGACAAAAAAAAAAAGGCAAAGTGAGGCTGAGCAACTTGTTCAAAATCACACAACTGGGAAGCAAGCTGGGATTTCGCATGACCTGAGAAAACTCCCTGCCAGGCAAGCTTAATCAGAATCTCTGAGGCAGATGCCAGACCACCTTCCCTTTAGCAAATCCAGGTGACTTCCATGTTCCCCATATCTGAGAGCCACAGCCCTCAGCCCTGATGTTCAACTGTTACATTATTTCTAAACGAATCGCAAAACTCTACTAGTTGTTAAGAGACTGGACTTGGAAAAGGAAGTGGAAGGTATTTGCTTTAACTTTGTTACTTATTGAACTCTTTGAATTGTCTAGACCTACCTATATTGTATTACTTGCATTTTGATTGGTTTTAAAGGTCAACAGAAATCACTGGGTAGGGGGATTACAGGTCATTTTTATATGTTTAGTTCTTTTTTTTTTTTCTCTATACTTCTCTGTATTAAGACAATAAAAAAGCAAGCTTAACCAACACATGCTATTTTTTTAAAATTGTTTTCAGAGTGCGTCGCTTACAAAAGGATGCCAGGAGCACTTCCCTGTCAGAGGCACACTCTGTGTCTGCCGCAGGAAAGCTTCTCTTGGCAAAACAAATGATTCTTTCACCACATGAGGAGCTGCCCCTCCTCTCTCTAAATTGGTAGCATCCATCACCATCGGCCCAGACGTGGTAGCTTTTCAATCCTGAGCCCCGGTGTGATAATTGGCATAATTTCCCTGAGATAATGTGGAGGTTAATGAGGTTCAGAGAGCTTTAGGCCATCCACTTTCATTTTCAGCTCAGGACGGAAGCAGGGAATACAGGCTCTGATGAGAGTGGGAAAATCAACCAAAAACAAAAATAAAAGTGTCACAGGAACATGGTGGTTGCAGACCTGAGACCTGCGGGAAAGAAGAATTATCCTAGCTGGCCAGTGATGAAATCTCCAGCTCCAGAGGGAAGCCCCTACTCCTCTTAACCTTGAGGGAGTCCTCTTTGTCCAGGAGGGGCCACGGTGCACCCCAGCATACTCCAACTATGGTTGGTATTTCTTGAGCTCTTTCAAATAAAGTTTTAAAAAGTTTTCTTGATTAATAAAAGAATTCTGCATACCTGAATGACCACCTGTCTTCCAAAAAGTCTAAAATCAAATTAGAATATTTAAAGCTCTGTGAAGTCCAGCAGGAAGGAAACATCTTTAGTGTTGGTTAATTTTAATCTAGAGTTGTCCAGGGTAATTTGACTATGGAATCTTTTTCTTTCTTTCTTTTTTAAAAAAAGGTTTCACTTTCTGATCTCTTCCGACAGAGCCATAGTGCTGTATTGCATTTATTGCAATGTAACCTGGAAAATTCTAGTATAAACAAAGGGGATATCTCTAGTCTAGATTGTTGAAGCTATGAATGCATTTATTCAACGGACATCAACTGGTTGTGAGTGCCAGGCCCCAGGGCAGGTATTGGGCTTGGGATACAGAGATGAAATAAACATTGTATCTTCCCTGAAAGGCCTCATAGTCTAGAAGGGAGAGAGGAATGTAAACAAACAGTAAAGATGCCTAGAGCAAAGGGATGTGGTGGAGGCAAGTCCCTCACATTCTGAGAGCACAGGGCAGAGTTCCCCACAGAGGAGTAAACGAGAGAACTGGGCCCTCAACCCAAGGATGAGGAAGCCCCCCAGAGAACAGGGGTTATGTGTGGGCCGTAGAATCAGATGACCAGGTTCTGTCACCTACAAGGTGTATAACCTTGGGCCCTTTATCCCCGATTTCATTATATGTAAACGAAGGCAATAATAGCAATTCCTTGCTTGTGGGATTGGTGTGAGAATTAAATGCACATAACCTACTTGATACGATGCTCCTGAGGTAGAGGAGAAGGCCGATTTCTCAAATGTTTTGAGAGTAAGGAACTGACAAGGTGCAGGTGACTGACAATTTGGATGGGAGGTGGGGTGGAAGGAAAGCTGAGGAGCCAACCAGGCATTTGGCTGAGTGACAGGAGAATGGGGGGATATGAGAGGAGAAGAGAAAAAACAAGTTTCTTTGCCTTCTTTTTTTCTTTTTTGAGGGGAGGGGTTTGAATATGATTGACTTTCCACTTAACCAGAGTGTGGCAGGTTGAGTTGTGTCTCCTAGAAAGATATGTTCAAATTCTAAGTCCAGTACCTATGAAGATGATCTTATTCTGAAATAGAGTCTCTGCCTTGTAGTGAGTTAAGATGAGTTTATTAGGGTGGGACCTAAACTCCGTAACTAATAACTTACAAGAAGAGGAGGCTTTGCACCAAGACGTATGGGGAAGGCAGCCATGTGAATGCAGTGATTGGAGCGATGCAGCTGTGAGCCAAGGAATACCAAAGACGACTGATGTGGTTTGGCTGTGTCCCCACCCAAATCTCACCTTGAATTGTCATAATCCCCAAGCGTCAAGGGTGGAGCCAGGTGGAGATAATTGAATCATGGGAGCGGTTTCCCCCATACTGTTCTACTGATAGTGAGTCATTCACATGAAATCTGATGGTTTCAGAAATGGGAGTTCCCCTGCACATGTTCTCTTGCCTGCCACCTTGTAAGATGTGACTTTGCTCCTCATATGCCTTCAGCCATGATTGTGAGACCTCCTCAGCCATGTGGAACCGTGAGTCCATTGAACCTCTTTCCTTTATAAATTACCCAGTCTCGGGTATGTCTTTATTAGCAGCATAAAAATGGACCAGTACAATAGCCAACAAATAGCAGAAGCCAGCGGAGAGCTGTGGAATAGATTCTGCTTCACAAGGTTTAGAAGGAACCAACGCTGACAACATCCTGATTTTGGATTTCTGACTTCTAGAACTGAGGGGATAAAGTTCTGTTGTTTTAAGATACCTGGTTTCTGGTGTTTTGTTATGCAGCCCTAGGGAACAAATACACAGAATTTTATAACCTCAGCATGATTTGGGCAAGATGATTCCTTGCTGGGAGGATGGCAGGAAGGACTGTTTGGTGCACTGTAGGAAGTTTAGCAGCATCCATGACCTCTGTCCACTAGAAACCAGTAGCACTACCACCACCTCTCCCAGTTCTGACAAACTACAACATTTTACAACATGGCCAAGTACCCTGGGGGGCAAAATCTCCCCTGGTAGAGAGCCACTACACTAAGCAATTGTTTGTTGTCCATTCATTTATTTATTCATCGATTCACTTATTCATTCATGCATTTGTTTACTTGGTAACTGTTGTTAAAGGAAAAACCTTAGACAAATTAAATTTAACAGAGTTTAATTGATCTAAGAACAATTCGTGAATTAGGCAGCCCCAGAACCTGAATACATTTGGAGAAACTCTAGCCCTACCATTCGGTAGAAGAACATTTACGGGCAGGAAAAGGAAAGCAATGTGCAGTAAATGAGAGTGAGGTACAGAAACAGCTGGGTCAGTCACGGCTTGGTGTTTGCCTTATTTGATCCTAGTTTGAACAGTTGGCTATCTTTGATCGACCAAAAGTCAGTGATTGGTATAAGAGTAGGTTACAACTGTTTAGGTTATGGTTCACCATATAAGAAGAGATCTGTAGACTGAACTTAAAATATGCAAAGATGCAGCTGTAGGCTAAACTTAGTTTAACACTATTTTCTTAGAACTGAGTACGGACTAGACATCTCAGGCTCTGAGCATGCAGTGGAAGCACATTCTTTGTGTTCATGAAGATTGCAGGGGAGTTGGGGTGGGGTACAGATTCTAATCAAATAATTACACAAACCCTGTCAAACTGAGGTAAGTGCTCAGAAGAAAATAAATATAGTTCTAGGAAAATATAACTGAAGAGTCTGACCTAGATGGTGGCAGGCAGGGCTGACTGGGGTCTGAGAACGTTAGGAGTTACCTAGGCACACATGGCAGGGAGAGTGGCAGCATGCAAGGCCCTGTCCTGGAGGGGAGCCCAGAGAGCCAGGGAAGACAGGCAGGATGATGGGCACTGAACAGGGGCTGAGGTTAGAACCCAGGTAGGCCTTCTTTAGGATTTGTTCTGCATCCCAGGATTTGACCTGGTAACAGGGCACAAGGAAAGAGATGGCAGAGCAGGACAGACAGAGAGGGCACCCACGGTTGCACTGAGCACTGGCCATTGAGTCCTTTCTTTCTTCCAACCAACAAAGGGAGGCCTTTCTTGATATGTGGCTGTAGGCTCTCAGCTGTATGTGGGACACAGGTGGATGTGCAGTTTCTGGAAAGGGCTGTCTGACTCTTTATGGCTTTATAAAGAGGTGTCCAGAGGCCACGATGTTGGTTCATAAAAAATGTTCAGAAATCTAAATTTATGCCTTGTAGCTCTCTGGTGAAAATAGCATATTGTCCTACAAGATGAATGCAGCCAACCCCTTCTAGGGAGTAAGATTTTTCCTGGAAGGCACTTTTGGTGATGGATGTGCTGGATCACTGCCCACTGACCTGGGCCCTGGGGAAGAGTCCTGCTCAGCTGGCATCAGACCTGGAGCAGATTGCACCCCAGTCCCTATTGCTTCCTGTTCCCACTGCTCTCATCTTGCATTTGTATATTGACACAGTTCAGATTAAAAGCATTCCAAGCAAGGACTATAAGCACAGAACATTGATGTTCTTCATCCCGGGTCTGCCGCTCCCTAGATGCAGTGCCTTGCGGAAGACTCCGGCATTTCTTGAACTCTCAGCTTTCTCTTCTCTAAAATGGGGTGAGGGGCCTCTGACCGGGATTCTCCAAAATTCTCAGGGCAGATGAGAGTCCTGTGTGTGCACTACTCTAGAAATCGTGAAACTCTTTGCAACAGCGAGCTCCACAGACCAGAGTGAAAGCACAGGCTTTGAAGTCAATCGATTTGGGGTTAAATCTTGATTCCCCCAGTTGCCTGTTCTGAGGCCACTTCAATATGAGCCTCAATTTTCTCACTTGTAAAAAGGGAAATATTCTGCCTATCATATGAATTACTGAAATTATTAAAAATTTGCAGAGGGATAGTACTTAGTATATAATATCATATAATTTAATGCATAGCTGTAATAACTAATTTAACTATGAGCTTTGGGTACTTGTAAAGGAGGAAAAGTCATGCAGACAATTCTCCTGGGGGCTGAGGAAGCTGGTTTCTGGGGCAGGTGCGCCTAGTGCCTTTGACATGTACTTGGGCCAGCTCCCAGCTTGAAGCCTCTGTGCCCTCTTTCATCCCCAGCACACATAGCACTGCTGCTGGCCTGGTCCTCCTGGGTCTTTCCTGCAGTGTCCTCACATCTGTCCCTTTTCATTTTCCTTCAGGGTCCCCACTCCTTTCTTACAACTTCTTGCCACTGTCTTTTAACATATCTGACCTGTGCTACAGCTTCCCCAGCACTTGCTGTATCATCCTGCTTGGCCTGAGTGTTTGGTGGGGGCTGGGTCTGAGTGTGGGGTCTCTCTGCTTCCCTCCTTCCTTCTTCTACAGAGATAATCTCAGTGCCTGCACATACAAAGCACTGTTCTGGGGGCTGCATTCAGAGGTGGCCAGACTGACAGACCCCTGCCCTCATGGAGTTCCCATTCTCCAGGGAATATAGTCACTATAAAAAAAAGAAGTCAAATACATAACATAATTACAGGTCATCACAGGCCCATTCAGAAAAATAGAGCAGAATGTTCCAATAGAGCACACTGGGAGAAGCTATTTAGAGAAGGAAGATCAGGGCTCAGGGCCTGTCTGAAGGTTTGGCATGGTGTGGTTTCAGGCATCCTGGCTATGGAGTGGAAGTCTATCTTTCCCCTTCCTGTGTCCTTGGATCTTCCCCTTTTTCTGGGAAGTTAATCCAAAGCAACCTAGGCCACTTTGGTAAGAGTATTAGCATCCTAGAGCTGCCATAATCAATTACTACAAACTTGGTGACTTCAAACAAAAGTAATTTATTCTCTCGCAGTTCTAGAGGCCAGAAGTCTGAGATCAAGGTGTCAGCAGGGTGATTCTCCTCCCCAAGGCTCTAGGGGGGATTCATCCTTGCCTCTTCCAGCTTTTGGTGACTCCAGGCATTCCTTGCCTCTGGAGTCACCAAATCTCCAATCTCTGCCTCTGTCTGCACCAAATCTCCAATCTCTGCCTCCTTCTCCTTTGTTTCTGTGTCTTCTCTTCTGTCTCTTACAAATGTCTTATAAAAACACTTGTCTTTGGATTTAGGGTCTGTCCAGATAACCCAGGAATGAGCTCATCTTGAGATTCTTAACTTAATTACATCTGCAAAGCCTATTTCCCCAAATATAGTCATATTTGTAGTTAGGAGTGTCGAGGCACAGACATATCCTTCTGGGGGTCACTGTTTCTCACATTACAGCAAGTGAAGGAAAAGACAGTCCCCAAAATTAGCATCTATTCACTCAAAAGATTCCAGCTTCTATGCATGGATCATATCAGCATTTTACTTGAAATTAAATTTATTTCTGGTTTTACTTTAAAGCATTTAAAACTTCAGTGCCATGCCACACCAAGCTCCTCATTAGGTACTATCAGCTCCTCCCCTTTCTGAGGACGTGTTCAGTCCCTCTTCACAACTCTCCAAACATGCCCAGCCCTGTGCCCATACATAAAAACAGCAAAACCTGTCACAGGGTGGGGGTGTTGAAATTGTTCTCCCCTGAACCAGGTCTGTCAGCTTTGAGCTGGATATGGGCTTTGCCCAGTATTTAGGACAAGAAAATGAAATTATTCCCAGCTGGAAAAACAACCATGTCTGCTGGGCTGTCCTAGAACAGAGGAAGAAGCTCAAAGCTCCAGGTCTGGCCAGCCTGTGTGTGTGTGTGTGTGTGTGTGTGTGTGTGTGTGTGTGTGTGTGTGTGTATTTTAACTCAAATTCATTTCTATTTCTGTTGTTGAAATGCACATACATACACACACACATACACATTGTAAACATACAAAGAGTGTAGGTAAATATGCAATAAAGTGGAAAGATGAAATAAAGTGGAAAGTATAAAATAAGATGGAAAGTCCCTTTTTCTTTTCTTTTGCCAAATTCCACTCTTATAGGTTCTCAATATATTTTCTCCAGAAAATATATACATATCCAAAAAGGACATGTACATTTGTTTGCATAGCTAGGATCTGTTTTTGTTTTCTTTTATATTTTGTACATGTACATGTTTATATCTAATGCTTTTCTCTATGAAAAAGGGCCCATACTTTACTTTCTCATGGCCCTACACATTGCTTTTCCTCCTAGTGATCTGTCTTGGAAAGGTTTTCCTTACTGAGATGTACTGATATATCTCTTTTTTCACAGCCACAAAAAACTCCATTCGATGGATGTACCATAATTTATCTGACCACGTCAACTGGCTTCTGATGGAGCAAGTTAACACACAAGGTTTAACTTCCTGAGTCTCGTTCTGCTGTGCTTTCCACTGTAGTTATTCGTACATCAAATATAAATATAATAAGCATAGAATATTACTTATACATGTAATAATAATGTTATATATACATTATATAACAGCATCTATAACAATTTATATGTGGATAATCGTTTAAGTATCACAACTCAGGGTGAATATAATCCTTACTTTATCAATAAGGCAGCTGAATTTTTAATCTTTGATATGAAGGTAAGGAACCTGAGGTTCATGGAGGTGAGGAGTCTTATTTAAGGTCAAGGAGAGTCAGTTCCATGCCCTTTATTTTTTATGCTGTACCACTGTCCCCATTGTTTTGCCTTTTCTTTGACAATTTGGCACAAACCTCAACCTCTTGGATTCCACCCCTAGCATCCTTTCTGGCCACGTTTTTCTTTTCCGAGTCAATTCTCTGTTCTTTAAGACCAGTGGGAATGCGAACCTCCTTATGTCTCAGTAAGTGCAGAGGGATGACGCGTCAAGCCTGGCTGGTTTCTTGATGGACTGTGAACCCCACACTCGGGGTCCACATGTGTCTGCATTACTTCCTGTGCAGTCTGCTCCTCCAGCTATCACACTCCAAGGGAAAAGAAAAATAAACTTGGCCCAGATCTCTCCTGTCTTGATTCCTGGGTGGGCCTGATAGCTGTGTGGCTCAGGTCACTCGGCTCATAGCATTAGTTGCAACTTCCTACTTTTTACAACTAGCATGTGAAGGGACTATATTTGATGAGCTTTGTGACTGCAGAAAATGCCAACTCTTTTGAGTCAGGATGCCCAAATGTCTGTCTGCTCCTTGAAGCCTGGGATGTCTACCCATCCATGAGGTTAGACAGGCCCGGGCCTCTCTCAAGATAGCTGATCTGAAGGCACAGCAGAGACCGATGGGGACAATATGAACTTGTGGAGGAATTCATACAGCGAGCTGCAGTTGAAAAGAAAGAGTATCTTCACATTGAGTCCTTTTATACTGACCTGTCTTGTGTCACCTGAAAATTCTTCCATTTGTGTAAAAGCTTTGATAAAGGACCAGGCTGTACTTACTTTTCCTCTATGGAAGTTCTTTTTCCCTAATTGTGGTACAGAACATTAGTTCTCTGGAAGGTTCTTGGGGAAGGAAAACACCCTGTTGCCAAAGAGTATGTTAATTATAATATATCTTTTTTTTTTTTTTTTTTTTTTTTTTTTTACAGTCATGATGTACTTTAGCCTCTAAAAGACTCAGAAATTCTATATTAAAAAATATGCTTAACTTTGTTTACTCCAGAAGTTCCCCAAATTATTAAACTAAGGAATGTTCTTTTCTTTTATTTTGTTCTAAATTAATTTATTAGCAGACCACAGAAACAATGTTTCCCAGAGATAAGTTGGGGAAACACTTTCCTAGGAGAAGTAATCCTTCATTCAATGAATGAATGAAACAGTGGGCTCATAGAAAGGCCCATTTCAAAACACACACACACATGCACACAAATACATTCTTAGGTACAAGTGCTCTTAATTTCTGTACAGTGTGTACCCCCTCAGAAAGCCTAAACTGACCAGAAAAACAGGTTTTCCTATGACTGGTATCAAATGCGTTTACCAGACCACCATTAGTCAGGGCAAGAGGTCCCAAGGAAGCTGGAAGAGTCAGACTCACATGTTTCTCCTGACAGTGCAGTCAGTGCTAATGGGATCCACGTGACAAGTGTGAGCCATCATGAGACAGTTGGTGCTTTGTGCATGCTATTCTGCAGTCCAGGAAAATTGGGAATATTTGATTTAGGACACCAGTGAATAGGTACCAGCTATTTGTTTATATCAGCAGTAATTGGTTCATATTCAAAGAAGGAGACAAGTTCCAGGATGCCCTGTGGTCTCTGCAACATGAAGAAAACCAGGCAGGATTGGAACGTCTCTGTGGCGCCAGGTGCCTCAGAAACCTGTTGCCTCCTGTGCTCTTTGAGATCTTTCTCCCTGCGAAGCTTCAGGATCAGAGTCTCCTGGGCACAATACCTGTCTCTGTTCCTCTCCAGGATCACCAAAGCCTGAGTGTGGAGCCATATGTGTCATAAATACAACAGCCACAACAGTCTGCATGTGTGCTTGTGTCTGTGTGTTTGTGTGTGTGTGTGTGTGTGCGCGAGCGCATGCACACTACTCTGTTTATGCAGGCATTCAACAAATGTTTGCAAATATTGAACAAATATGTGTCAAGCACTGGAGATACAGAGGGCACAGTTCCGACAGCCCTCTTGTATTGAAGGAGAGGCATCTCAGCATAAAAGTAAGAGCACTGCTTTTGAAACCAGATAGGCATGCCTTCCATTGTCAGCCCTGCTTATTTATCTTGGCTGAGTGACTTCCATCCTTTACTCCCCATGCCTTGCTTTTCTTAAAAAAATGAGGATAGATTTCAGGGTTATTGTAAATACTGGTGATAATGTAAGCAGGTTCCCAAACCGTAGCAGGCGCTTATTCAAGAGTGTGTATGTATCATTATAATATCAATTGTTATTTAGCGTAGTGGGAACGGGAACTTCTGAAAGAGCTCCTATATACCAAGCAGCAACATTTCCTTTTAAAATGATGAACTAGATATCAGAAAAGGTACTGTTAGAGAGGGTCATCAAGGTGGTGTGTATATATGTTTGTGAGTGCACATGCCTGTGTTATGTTTTAAAGCATAAAGCTTTAAAGATAATTAAAGACAAAAAAGAGTTGCAAATAGCACCCGTGAGTGACTCTGACTAAAAATAGGCAACATGATGTGTGGAATTAAATAGAAAAATCTTCCCAATTGCTATCTGTTACATTCTTTCAGGTTACATTATTTTGAACTGCCTTAAGTGAAAGATTCCATTGGGAAAGAAGGAGAAAAAGAAATAAAAGACTTCTAAGAAAAGGATGGAAACTAATTTTCAACTCTCTCAAAATGCCACGTGTGGGCCACAAAACTGGGTGACCATTGGGTGAAAATGTAATTGTGGCTTTCACACGTGCATACAAGCACTCACACACTCACACCTGCTCACTAAACATGCTGCAGGCAGTTCTCAAAGATCTTCATGTGGATCATCTCATTTAAGACTCAAAACAACTCAAGAATTTACTGTTAATATGCCCATTTTACAGATCAGGAAAACTGAGGTTTATGGGAATTCAGTAACTTGTGCAGTCCGGGTTCTAACCCCTCGGAGCAGTCTGACAGTTAAGCTTGGATTCATAGCTCCTGGTTCCACTGGCTCAGTGGACGCTGACAAATTTTATAACCCACAAAGGAGGCAGAAGAGAACTCTAGGGGGAAAAGGTGACCCTAGGGTTGAAGAGCCTGGCTTCCATTCTGGCAGTGAATGGACCAGCTGTGTGACTCTCAGGGAGTCCAGGGTCTTATCTGACCCAGGGTCCAGTTCTATCCCCGGGGTCATAATAAGAAATGAAGGTGGGGCTGTACTTTGAGCTGCACAGCCCGATCCAGAGTGGGGGATGGTTTCTTTTCTATCCTTTCTTTTCCTCTGACCAAAGCACCCCATCCTTGAACATGAGGTCCTGGTTTTACTTTCTTTGGCTTAAGAGCAGCGTTTGAGAGAAGTCAACAATCCGGAGACACGGGAGACAGCCAGGCAGAGGAAGACAAACAGAACTGACACAGAGCAAAAATGCAAAGGTATTCAAAATGTGGGCTCTCATTTCCACTCCCCTGCCTGAAGCCTGCCAGACACTGGGCTTCGAGAAAGAAAAAAAAATCTGATTTGTACTGAAAGGGGCCAAAAATAACCTTGCTTTCTCCTGCAGAAGAAAACAGAAAACTGCGGTTTTCTCCCTTTTGGATTTCCTTTTTCCTTGGCTGTGGTTTGCAGGATGAGCCTGGGCTCTGGGCTTAGGCCTGGATGGAAACAAGAGGCCAAAACAGTGAGGAGTGACAAGGGGGATGGAGGGGACAAGGCTGAGGTGGGGCTGACGCTGATTTAAAGGCCCGTGTTTGACAAGGGACAGGCCGGCTCCAGAAAGAGACAGTCACAGGGAAAAGAAGACTTCGCTTGCGTATGCTAATTGCAAATCATTTCTAATCAGGAATAGGCCTGGTCCCTCTAAAGTACCTTGCATGTTCCTACTTTGCATCCCCACTGCTCTGATGTGTTTCTGACTGTTTTGCCAGATTCTCCTCCCTGGACTCCCGGCTTCCCGGCTATTTCTATCTTTTTCATGTTTTCTAAAATACAACTCTAATGTCCCTCCTTGTTCAAAAGCTTCTGGTGAGGCTCCATCAGCCACAGATAACTGTCTGTATCACATCTCAAGCTGCATATTTTTCTTTCTCCCTGAAATCTCAGTCATCTTTCTGAGTTTGCAAACCTTTTCTCCAGCCTCTTGCTTTGGTCAATAATCACTCACCACTCCTCTCGGTGTCCCAGGCCACCATCCATCCTTCATGGCAGAGCTATTACTTCTTCTCCTCCACAATGTCCTCCTCAGCTCCAGGTGGTTCCTCTAAAGGAAGGACTCTTTTCACAAATGCTTTCTCACCGAGTTGTCACATTGGCCCTAAACACCGACTGCAAGTTCCCGCAGCTTGCTGATGAGAAACCCAGGGTTCAGAGAGGAGACAGAACCTGCTCAAGGTCACAGACCTCATAGGTGTTGGAGCTGATGCACCCTTGACTCCTGGGCCGGATGCCTTTGTGATTGGCAGCTGCCAAAACCACACTGGAGTTTCTCTCACATTCCAGAAACCCCTAAATTTCATGCCATGCTGTTTCTCTGAAATAATTAAGCACAAGTTTAGGGAGTCACTAGTGCTGGAGGGAGAGAGTCAATGTTGTTGCTCTGGATGTTTTTGGCCTCAAGTTTCTCCACAATGGGTACAATGTATTTTTAGCTCCGAAATTCAGCAGGGTGTGATAATTCCTGCTTTTTTTTTTTTTTTCCAAATGCATACCCTGTCGTTAAGCACAGAGGAAAACCCTGATCAGGTCAAGGAGGACTCAAATGTTTATTACATACACAGCCCAGGAGAGAGAAGGAGGCTCCACAGTGAGTGTGTCTTAGTTTTCAGGAGAGAGCTGGACCTATGTTGAAAATGCTTTGATGGCGAAGACTGTGTAGAGTGACCGTGACCATTTCCGGTGCTGAGTCTCCGCTGGACGAACATTTGTGTAAATTACAACTCTGACCCCACACAGGAGGAGCCCCTGCTTCCATACTTTTCTGCTAACCTCTTTGGTCATAGTTCTCCCCAGCCCCACTCATGATGAAGGGCTGTCCCTGAGAGCTGCCACCCCCTAGACTTGATGTCCATTTTCAGAGATCCAGGAAGTTGTTGTTGGTCTCCTTTCAGAGACAGATTTGGACTTAGTGGTTCCCAACAATCCCTAAGGAGTCTGTGAACTCTTGAGATAGAAAAGCTCCAGGGCATGTTATAGAGCAGTGGTTTTGAAAATGTTAGGCTACTGGCATGAGCTTCACCTGATAACTTGTTACATATGCAGATTCTTAGTCCCCATCCTGGTCAGAAATGGGAAGAGGGGTGCCATCTGTGTTTTGACAAACCTTGCAGCTGATTCTGATGCAAGTTTGAGAACCACTGTTTTGGACAGACATGAACAGGGCAGGAGGCACTCCCAGTAGGAGTCCACATTATATTCCATTTCTACTTCCAAAGGCAATACCAAGTAGGCAGTGACCCACATCCGCATCCGCAACCCTATTTTAAGAGGTTCATCTAATCACTGATGTGCTGCAGTTTCAGCTTCTGTAGCAACGTCAACATCCTCAGCCTAGGCTGGTGACCTCTCCCATCAAAGCCGTGCTATAGAAGACTGAACAGGTCCTTGTTAACTGGACAGTGAGTGCCTTGTGTGGTCCATGCATTGTGTGAACCTCCAGAGACATTGTGTAAAACAAGATTAACAGTGTCTGTCTTTGTGGAACTGAGAGGCTGGCAAAAATAATACACATTAAACAAACTGTGATGTGTGAAGTTGGTGCCCCAGTAGAGACAGAGAGGGAGCACTGTCACTCCGTAGCAGAAAGACCCACCTGACTCAGTTCACTATTATAAAGAGAAGGGGAGAGACGAAGAAAGGGTGAAAGACAGGGAGGGAAGAAGGAAGGAAAGAAGAAAAGGAAGAAAGGAAGGAAAAAGGGAGGAGGGAGTGAAGAAGGGAGGAAGAAGGAAGAAAGAAAAGGAGGCAGGAAGGAAAGAAAAGGAAGAAAGGAAGGAAGGAACAAAGGGAGGAGGGAGTGGAGAAGAGAGGAAGAAGGAAGAAAGAAAAGGAGGTAGAAAGGAAGAAAAGGAGAGAAATTATCTGGTTAAATTTTGATCCCTAAAAACAATCTGTATCTAAGTGTTTTACACTTGCCTTAGATAAATGTCTTAGAAAAGGTTTTGAAATAGAATAACTTGGCGATCTATTCTTCTTTCTGCCCAGTGAACTCCTCTGATATGAAAAAGCCATCCTCCTCCTGCCATGTAGCAACAGTTCCCAGAATACAACAGGAATTCCTATGATTTGAGAACGCTTTTGTAATCACTCCCTTCTAGCACAAAGCCCAGAACCTCGGAGGCTTGTGCACAGAAAGGGGATTTTCTCAAAAAGCGGTGTGGCGGAAAGGAAACTACCTGACATGTAAGTTCCCCATGGAATCGTCGTTTCCCCATGCCTGGTTATCCCACACTTGGTTTTGCCCATGCTTGACTATGGGAGACTGGGGGAGCCACACCCTTCTTCCTTGCCAACATGACCCAGGTGTTGGTCATTGTCCGGCACCCTGTGCCCCAGGAGTGGCTGTACCTGTCTTAGGCCCAGCAAGTGAATCTAAATTAGTCTTGGCCAGTGCTCGTCTGTCCAGATTGCACATAAGAATCATCCAGAGAGCATTAAAGTATGTCCCCACTGGGATGATTTTTTCGGGATCCACTTCTGTTCAATGAGATATGAAGGTAGTTGTACTAAAAGGCTTTCTTATTTTTGATGAGAGACCCGTGGAGGAAAAAAAAAAATGACTGATTTCTACCTCAAGGCATCACCCTCTGCTTTTAATGCCTGGGATTGCAGCAGCCATTATGGGACAGGCTAACCCACTGGGAATGGCGAAACAGAAAGGTGGAAAGAGCTTAGGTCATTGAGGATATCACTGAGCCTCGAAGTTAACCAACTCTGAACTCCATACTTCTCTAGTTAGCAGTCATGTGACTTTGGAAATACTAACCAAGCTCTGTTTTCTTTATTTGAAAAATGAGGATGAAAACACTCAGCTCATAGTGCTGTTGTGCAGATTGATCAGATTAGGAATTAATACATCTGAAATGCTTAGCAGAGTGCCTGACTCTAAAAAAATAGTAAATAATGATAATGACGACAATAAGATGGTTAATATTAAAAATAATGCTACCAGTGATTGTTGCTTATCCTAAGAAGAGTAGAGTACAGTCATTCTCTCCCATATCCACACTTTAGATAATCTGCTTTTCTTAATGTAACTCTGAGATTATGTTAGGTTTTGGATTTTTATTTATCTTCTAAAGTTTTAAAAATTATTGTCATAATCTAAATATACATATTTTTCTAATGGATGATGTCATGATTTATTCCTGGGGTAGAGTCAAGATAGATTTTTATCACATGAACTTCTTTTGAGCCAGCTTTGCTTTCTGCTTTCTCAGTGAATTTGCAAATAGCACCAGGACTGGACACCACGTGCTAGTGGTCCAGACTGGGTGGATTGGGTTGGGCACCATAATGAATGTTGACCCTTGGAGGTTGGCAGCCTCATCCCTTCCCATGTCATGTTAATCAGACACACCAGTGTTCATTTATCATATGCATGGTAATTAGAGATGAACCTCAATGGGACAGTCTCAGGACAACTTCCCATTAGAACTCTTTTTAATTCCTTCTGGCCCCTTCTCTGCGATGAACTCAGCCAGCTAGGCTGGGGTGTTAGTGCTCCCTCTTTCCTATGTGCTCTGGGACATCTCAGGGTAAATTGCAGACTTTTCAGCATGGCCTCAAAGGTGAGAGATAACCTGGCGTTGTGGTTTCCAAAGGAGACTCCAGAGTCAAATTCTCTGGGTTGAGTTTGTCCCTCTGTTTGCGTGATCTTAGGTGAGCTACTTACCATCGTAAGGGTTATTCGTTTCTGTACTTTAAAAATGAAGCAGTTGGACTTCTTAGCTGCAAGATTCTCAGATATAAAAACTGCCAGAGAAATCTTTCTCATGCAGGCATATATTAATTTATTTATTTTCACAGAAAGAGGTTTCTCTCAGGGTGAAGATTCTCAGTGCTTGAATAAAATAAGTTCTCTTCAAGTGTGCCTCTTGTTTTTATAATATTCAATTGTCTTCTCGTCTGGATGAAAAGACCCCAAATTTTACACAGTGAAGTTCGCATCAATCTTTTATTTCCACCAGATAGCTCAAGGTTATGATGTTCTCTTGTCTTTGATAGAAAACAAGGCCAGACAGAGCAGAATATATGAATTAGGCCCAGCTTTTCTCTTGGAGGAACAGGAGGGTGACGCTGCTTCCCCTTTTTTTGTTGTTCATCATTTATTATAGAGATTTATAAAGGGCCTTTTCTTAAGCACTTCACAAAGCAGATTGGAACAGAAAAGTAATGTAGTTAAACCTACTAAATTGCTGATATAGGGGAAAAATTGAGTTGGGTTTAAGGAACCCAATGTGACCAATAATATTATTCCTAGAGACAATTACTAAGACTCTGTTCCCTGGGGACCTTATGCTTCTACTCTGAGCATCAGGAACAGGAATAGGGGAGAAGTGTGGGTTTCTCTGAACCCTCCATCCTGTTCAATTGTGGCCTTTATTAGGATTCTTTAAATGAGAACCTCTCAATGCCAGCCTCTGTTGCCTTGCTAAGTTTCTAGAGCATTCTCCCCAACTTATTTTAGACTCTTCCAATGCCATTGTTTTCATATTGTACCCTTTCTAGAAAGCCTCCTTTGACCAGCCTTGTCCACAGGTTAGGAGCCCTTCTTCTTAGGTGTCCCCACAGTGTTCTGAACTTGCCCTAATGGCTCCTGTAGGAATCATCTATTGACTTGTTTGAATCTCTCACTAGCTTGGGAGCTCTGGGTGAGGAAAAGTCACGTCTCCCTTGCTCATTACCTTATAATCAGCATTTAGTGTAAGATTGGCTTGCCATGCTTTGCAGATGCTGAATAAATAGCTCTCAACTGAACGAGTGGAGTCCTGAATTCACACCTGCATCCCGCTGAGGATTCAGGCTACACTGGCATTTCTCCTCCAGTGTGAGCTTAACTTGAGTCTACATTTTCCATGAGACGCTCATTCTGTTCATGCACAGCCTTTACTAGCTCTACCTCATGCTGAGCTCCCCCTTCTCTGAAGTTATAACTGTGCACTCCATAGTGGGGCGTTCACGATTATGGATTTTAGAGTGAAACTTTCTGAGTTCAAGTTTAAAATCCCCCCAGACACTACTTGTGGGATCTTGGGCAAATGACTTAAACTCTGAAATCTTGCCTCCTCATTTGTCAAATGGAAATGCTAGAATTTATTCCTCCATGTTATCGTGAGGATTGATTATATGAGTAAATATTTGCAAAGTCCTTGGCATAGTGCCTGAGCCAATTCAAATGTTTACCAAAAATAAAATACCAACCCCTTCAGTATAATTTGGAGTTTCTAGAATGTTCAAGCTCTGCTGCTGAGGAGGATCTGGGACTCTCTGGAAGTATCAGAGAGCATACAGCTTTCTCAAATACCAGATATCTGGACCATCATCCTGGAGGCAGTCTTGCCAATACCCTGCCATACACAGCCATTAAGCCTTTGCTGACTTGCAGTGTATGGCATTGGGAGGTCTTTCTCTCCACTAGGGCAAAAGTTCTTCCAAACCAGGAATCACGACATTTTGTTTGTGTGTCCCAACACTTCACATTGTATTTGGTTTAAAGCCAGTACCCCATAGATGTTTGTGGAATGAGTCAATGAGAATGGTAGACACACAACCCACTGAAGATTGGTACCCGTCACCCCTTCAGTGAGCTCTGATCATCATGTACCTTCCCTTATTCTAAGATACTTCCTTTTAACTCTAGAACCATCCACACAATTGGTTTATCCTTAGGAGTCTGCCTCAGGTCCCCAACCATGTGCCAAATCCAAGCCCACAAAACTGATACACTCTCTGTGCCCTGACATTGACTGTGTCCTGTCTCCATCCACAGTTTGGCAAACGTTTCTACAGATCTAGTGTTCTAGACTCTGTCCTTGTCCCTGTGGAGTTAACCAAGAATGAAAAAGGGCTTTGTCCTGGTTGAGCTCATACTCTGTTGTGGGTTATGTCCTGCCATAGTTGGGAAGACTGTATGCTCTTATCCCTGCCTCCTGCCTGAGACAGGCTTCAAGCCACTCTGGCACTAGCTGCATCTCAAGTGTAACCATTCCCTGAATTCCACTGTCATGAGAATAGCCCTTGGATATTAACATTAAGATAAGACTAAATTTGAGTGTCACATGCCCCCATAACACAGACATCTTCCAAAGGTGAGTTCCCTAAACTTGACCCAGACCAGTTCCATCTCCCTTCACCTTCTTTTCTGCATCTGGCAGCCAAATTCATCATGTTCTGGACCCTAAGTCTCCTATCATCTCTCAGGAAATGAATCAAAGAAGCACTCAAGTTAGCCTTCCAAATTCTTCCACTTACATGGTGCTTGTCACATACTTGGCTAAAGGGACTTTCTAGATTTAAACATATTTCACTCCCCATACTGCCCTAAAATAATTTTCTCTTAAATTCAAACAGTGCAGTGTGATAACTATAGCCATCCCCCCAACAAAAAAAGATTAATATGGTCCAACTGGTTATAAATTTTGCATTCATTTCCTCCATATTTACGAACATTCATAAAAAATTGAGAAATCTCATGAGCTATATGGATGGGTCACTGTATAATTGCCTACAAAGAGAGTAAAAAGGATTGAGGATATAGAAGTGAAGGAATAATGTATAATTCATAATATGAAGATGAAAGGTGGGTGAAGATGAAGCAGCTCTTCCCTTGAAAATGTTTAATCATTTTTTAATATCAACACACCTTATTATAAAGACAACATGGCTTATCCAAATACAATCAGTAAAGTACTACCGTCTTTAATCAAAATATTATGGAATTCTCAAATAGTTCCTAGAATAGAGCATTTTATGAATATGGTTCAAATATCAGTTAAATATAGATTTCTTAATAGTTGAGCCATTATTTAATTAAATAATATTTATATAATGACAATTGCATACTCCATAAGTGAAAGTTAGATTTAATGAGACATTTATTGGCTCAAATGATTAATAATAAAACTCTCTGTGCTGAAGGTAATTTATACACACACGATATGACCAAGAAAAAAACTCATCTTAATGCTTACCTTGTGTTCAATGTTGGTTATCTCCTATCTAATTCAAATAAATTCCTGGTTAAAAAGCATCAGCCCAAGACTTAAGGGCAATCATCATTAGGAATGAAACAAAGAACAAAGTTCCTTTTTAAACATGTCGAGGTTACAGAAAATGTTTGCAAAGATTTACATTTTATTTTACTAGTAAATTGATCCTTTTTTCTAATAATTTATGGAAATGTCTCAGGAACCAGAAAGATAAAATAATTTATATTTCTCTCCCCTGCCTCCCTCCCTCTCTCTCTCTTTCTCTCTCTTTCTTTTTTCTTCCCTCCCTCCCTCCCTCCCTCCCTCCCTCCCTCCCTCCCTCCCTCCCTCCCTCCCTCCCTCCCTTCTTTCTTTCTTTCTTTCTTTCTTTCTTTCTTTCTTTCTTTCTTTCTTTCTTTCTTTCTTTCTTTCTTTCTTTCTTTCTTTCTTTCTTTCTTTCTTTCTTTCTCTTTCCTCCTTTCTACTTGACAAGAAGGTAATTTGGTAATCATGGGGTCAATAAGTGCAGGGATATGTGGTTTATACTAAATACCTGTCAAATGCCAAGCACAGATTGAGGAACTTTAATGCACAATTTCAGAGGCAGAGAAAACATAGGCTTTTCGTGGACTTATAAATGGAAGAAAATCCTGACAGGTGACTGTCATCGTAATCCTCCATGCAATTGGTATAACCCTCATGACAGGAAAGTAATATTGGTTAGGATGATCTTAGAGTATTCTAGGATATATCTAAATGACCACTTGTAACTCCTTACAATGCCTTTGTCTACATTATAAATCACAAACTTATGTTTGAGTCCTGGATTGACGACTGTCTTCATCCATTTTGTGCTGCTTGTGGAGGAAAAGTTAAATATTAAATTTGAACTCAGTTGCACATGGATGCAAACAATGGTCACCAAGTCCTGGAACAGGTTGTGTGGGCCCCTTGAGGTGTTCATCCATTGCTGTGTTGGAGTAATCTCTATTTCAATCTATTCCTATATATTAGTTATTGAAAAACAACAGACAATTGCAAAAACAAGTTGACCTTTTTGTGTTCCTTGAACCCAGTCATGAAGGACCCTTGTGACTGGGCCTCATGTCAAACAACTCGTTAAAAAGAGAGCTAGGGTCCTAGACTGCACTGAAGCTTCATGAGACCTCTCCTTATCTGTGCATGGACGAGTGGCCGACTCTGGAGCCCAGGCTGTTGCTTCCCAGTCTGGTGGTGAATCTTCCATACTCTGGCAAGTGTAAATATCTTTTTCCATCTCCCCTTCCCATTGCAATTTGCTTATTATATCAATCTGCTTGTTATATCAATCTGCATATTAATCTACTTAATATTATATCATTTGCTTATTATATCTGCATTGCCATTTACATGGGATAAAGGTTGTTTACCCTTAGAGGTATTGTTTTCTTCTCCCCTCATGCGTTTCCCACACACAAAACTGCTGTAACAGAGAACCTGAGACAGGTAATTTATAAAGAACAGAAACTTCTTTCTTATCGTTCTGGAGTCTGGAAAGTCCAAGATTAGGGCACCAGAAGGTTTGGTTGTCTGGTGAGGGCTGCTCTCTGCTTCCAACATGGTACCTTGTGTCTGCATCCTCCAGACAGGGGGAACCCTGTGCCTTTGGATGCAGAAGGTGAAAAGGGGAGAAAGTTGAAGGCTGTATGAAGCATCTTTTATAAGGGCCTAAATTCCATTCATAATGGTGGATCCTTCATGGCCTAATCACCTCTTAAAGGTCCTCCTTCCTCTTAATGTGGCCATTAAGTTGGCCATTAAGTTTCAGCACCTGGATTTTGGAGGAGACACACTCAAACCATAGCAACTAGTTTCTACCTTTGCTTTGCCCTCAGTAAGACACTAAATGCCTTAAAGCCTCATTTTCCTTCTTGGCAAAATGGTGATATTGATGTGTCCCTTTTACCTCCCATGCCTAACAGGAACAAATACAACATTAACAACCAAGAACTGTGTTCCCATTGCTCATTTCCCAGATTCCAGATGGAAGGTATATCATGACATACAATTTTATCTGTGTCTTATCCTTCATGCCTGTCATGGTACTTTGTACAAAAAACACATCAATTAAGATTGGAGGCATTCATGGACGTATGGATTGAACTCTAAAGTGCTTCTCAATGATCTCTGTGGCAAGTCAGAAAGAAGAGGTGTCACAATGTTTGGGGACAGTGCTCAGAGCATCCAGTTTGCTGTGACATTGGTCTCTTCCAGAAAACTGCCACATCACTTGCACACTCTTATTGGCCAAACTACTGGTTCTGAAGTTGGTCTATTATAAGCAGCAGCAGCTCTGATTTTGTAGTTGCCAAAATTGTTATTTTGCAGTGAAAAATAGACTTCCCAATAAAATCAAAGTCTAGACTTACCCTGAGGTTGATTTGGCTTCTGTAAGTCCAAGGTTAGAGAAGATATTGAGGGTTATTCAGAAGCATAAAGGACTGGCCACAGTTAGTAATTTTGTAAGAAAACTTTCTGAAGATAAGGTATGGGGAATGGATTGGTTAAAAAATAATAAATATTGCTTGTTCCAATTTCTGCTAGAATTTCAACTATGGTTGTAGTTGGGTAAAGGACTATTGATTTTTGTTTATTCTGCTTTATTCTAAATTTTCAGGCAGTAATATATAATGTTTACAAATGAGTTACATGCATTTTAGAAAGCAATATTTTTCCTGCAATACAAATTCCTCCAAGATACTTGGGAAAGTATACTGTTAAACCTGGCTCCCATATTGGATATTTGGGGTTTCAGTCCTATCTTCACCACTTAGTCGCTGTATAACTTCGGGGGAAAATCCCTAATGCCTCTCAGTGTTGGTTTACTCACCTTTAAAATGGAGATGGTTATAATCGCAACCCAATATGGTTGCCAATCTCAGAATTTCAACTCTGTTCTTAATAAACAGAAAATAAATTCAGCTCCTGTAACTCTAATCTAGGGCCATTCTAGGACATAGATAATGGGGATAAGTTCTCAGTTGCTATGCCTTGACATCACCTCTTCCAAAGCCTTTTGGATACACACACACACACACACACACACACGCGCGCGCACACACACACACACACACAGAGTATACCTGAAATTAGGGAATTTTTCCAAGAACTAAAGTTACTTATTTGCCTAGGAGGAAGCCCATTTCTTGACATCACTGATATTTGGACCTTACATTTCCTGAAGTAAAAAGGTGATTTGGATACATATTGTCCAGGAAGTCCTAACATCAACACTTGTCAAATTCCAGGTCACTAGGTCCAACAGACCCAGCTCCTTTGTGTCAGTTGAAAAGTGGAAAAGATGATCTCATTGAGACAGATAAGGACGGGTTGCATTCCATGCACCAGATAGGGAATGCCATCTGCGGTTACCTTCCCATGGCCCCGTTCTTTCTAAACATGTCTTGAAAAGTATGGGAGAGACCTCTCAGTCTTTTTAAGAAGACCCTGTTTCCTTTTCTGCCTGGGAACACAGCCAGACCTTGTTTCTCAGGCTCTTCTGTGTGTAAATGGAGCTTGGAGCTGAGTTATGTCTAATGCACGTGAGCGAAACCAGCAAACCTCCCAGACCCAGCCTGAACAACCCCCTTCGCCACCTTCCCATCTGCTGGAAAGAGGCACCACATCCAACAAGGACTCTGAGATCCGAGAGGACTGAGGAGCCACCAGACTGAAGAGGTCTTTGGCTCTGAATCAGAGCTGTGGAAGGCCCTGTGTCAAACATCCAATTCCACTTTACATGAGCAAGAAATAATGTACTTTCAGTATGTTAAGCCACTGAGGTTCTGGGGTTATTCATTATAGCACTCAGCTCCACCATAAGACAAAAGACAAACTTGGATTCCACCCAATGATGACAGGTGATAGACAATTTGGCAAATTCCTCCCAGCGTTAAGTACATTTACAAATGAAAACAGAGTTCACTGAGAATTGTAGGTACAGGTCTTGAAAGACAGAAGCAGAGTTCAGAACTCACAGGCTCTGTGAGGGAGCCACTCCTGAACAAGACTCCCCGGCCCCCCTGGGGGCTGACAAAGCCTTGGCAGACGGGAAACTTCCTGGGCCAAGCCCCCTGCTGCCCTAATCACTGCTTCTGGAAAATGAGAGCACCTCTGCAAAGAGTATTTTTAGATCAGCCTAATTTTTAGAACAAACCACATCTGAGTGCTCACACTCCATGTGTACACTGTTACTGATGCATCTGCTATTTAATTTCCATTATTAATATTTACTACAATATGATTAGTCTGGTTCTGAGCCTCTGAGTTAGAGGTTATTATAACTTTCCCAAGTATCAAGCCCATAAAGCAAATACTTTTATTCTACTTTCTCTCAACAGTTCTACGGAATCTTGGTGTGGAAGCCTTCTTCTCTTGGGGTGTGTGCCTTTTGGGATGAGGCTTTGGGATCTCTTCCCTTACTGATCTCCTTTTAGGTGGGTGAAGTACTTTTTCCTCAGATCTCATAAAATCCAGTGCTGATGAGTGACATTAATTTCAATGAGAGTATACTATGAATATTTCAATTTGCTTCTCCTACAATACGAGCCTCTTAAGGGCAGTGATTAAATCATAATAGTTTTATTTCCAGTGCTGGAGACACAGCTTGATGTATCGTTTTATTTGTATTGGAGAAAGATTCATTGGGCACCTGCTATGTGCTGGGTATTGAGGTAGGCACCAGGAAATCGATGAAGAACAAAAAATAGCCAAGAACCTTGTTTTCATGAAATTAATAGCCTAAAGAGAAAGGCAGACAGTTATCCAAGATTTGCAGTAATAAACACATAATCACGGATGGGTTTGGTGATCTGGAAGAAGTGAGCATTTTCTGTGAAAATGTCTTACTTTATCTTTCCCCTAATAGGCCCTTAGACAAGGGTGTGGGTACAAATGTTTATCTGGGAGGTGATTTCAGGGAGCACAATGAGGGATTGGAGAAGTGAGACAGGGAATTGAGGAAAGCAAATAAAAGTTATGTTATAGGGACAATTAATGCTGTGGGCAACAGAGACTCAGCCCTGCTAGATTCCTAAGACTATACGGGACACGCCTGAGAATTGCCTCACTGTGGGCAAGGGCCAGCCCTCATGGCTCATTGGTTGAGAAGTGCTTCGGTGTATTGACTCCCTAACACTCCCAGCCTGTCCTATGTGGGTCAAGCATTTCCCCACAGACAGAGAGACATCAGGGAGAGAGATGTTGTGGGGGCTGGCTATGAGCTGCTTCTGGGCTAGTTTATGGGGATATGGACTATTGACAGCATCTTCTAGGTGGACACAACAAACGCACTCCCTGATCCCCAGATGAGGAAATCAGGGAAGAGTGTCCCTGAAATGAAAGACACGTTGAGGGCTAATGCAGGAGAAAAGGGCTGGGAATGGTGGCTCACGCCTGTAATCTCAGCACTTTGGGAGACCAAGGTGGGAGCCCAGGAGTTCGAGACCAGCCTGGGCAACACAGCAAGGCAAGGCTTCGTCTCTACAAATAATAAAAAATAGGTGTGGTGGTGCACATCTTTGGTTCCAGCTACTTGGGAGGCTGAGGTGGGAGGATCACTTGAACCTGGGAGGCTGAGGCTGCAGTGAGCCAAAATCTTGCCACTTCACTCCAGCCTGGTGCCAGAGTGAGACCCTGTCTCTAAAAAAAAGGGGGGTGGGGGAGAAAAGATGAATGTACTCGGCCTATGGGGGATGGCATGGCAGAGCTTTTTTTTCACAAGAGGAAATATATTTGTTAGCATGAATATGATTGGTGTGATGGGAACATGCAGGGCTAGGCAGGGAGGGTAGGGACAAAAAGAGATGAGGGACATACTCTGGGCCAGCTCATGTCAGCCTTGTAGCCTTTGCCTCACCCTCAAGAGCAATGGGAGGGAAGCCATAAAAAGTTCTCAAGCATAAGGTGAGTCACCTGGTGAGATCTGTGTTTGAAAACAACGTTGTTAAGACAGATTCAGAGCAACTCAAGCAGATGCAATTTAGTAAAACATTGTCCAAGTGAAAGATGATGGGAGTCGGACCAGGGTGATGATGCTAGGATGGGAAAGATATTGCAGATGTAAAATATGATGGATTGGTGGTTGTGACGGAAGGTGGAAGGCAAGACTGATCCCTACATTTTTGGTGTAGAAACAGAGTCATTGGTGAGTGAGCAAACCCTGGAAGAGAATGAATTGGACTAACGATCAAGGATTCATCTTAGCCATTCTGAGAAATCCAATTTTGAATTAGCAGGTGGGAAATATGTCAAGGTAGGCAATTTTGATGATTTATGTGGAGTGCACCAAACAGGTCTGGCCTAGAGAAATATGTATGTGAGATCATTGCATCCAGGTGTCAGCTGATGGGATAAGGAGGTCTAGCCGGGCATGTGGAATCCTGACATACAGTGAATGAGTAGAGGAGGAGGAACCTTTTCCATTCTTCTTGGCTGTCTGTTTTATTTCTAATTTGATGTGGACCCTCAGTGCTAGGCTATGAATTCTCAGATTCCCCATCCCTATAGATCCCGGGGAAGCTAAGTTGGGTCTTAAGAAAGGATCAGATGCCTAGAAATGCAAATGGATGGCTGGCTGCCTGGATGGATGAATGGATGATGGATCGATGGATGGATGGATCCTGAATGCCCAGGTCTAACTGAAGGACTGAAGAAGGCAATGAACAAGAAAATAAAGATTGAAGGCAGAATGAATCATTGATGGATGCATGACAGAATTCAGTGGCCTCAGCAAGTGATGTTTTATTGTTGCGCAGGCAATGTGACTACATTGGGAACTGCATGGGAATATAAATGTATTAATTGCATATAGAGGGATGTGTAGACTTTGACCTTTCTTATGTATGCAGATGGACCTTTGAAGAAATTTCAAGTTTATTCAAAACCAACTAAATTCAGTTTAATGGTACTGTGTCCCATATACCCCCAATGGTCTGGAAATGGGATCTGTGGTTGTGACACAACTTTCCTAGAAGTCCTTTATTCATCCTAGAGGTACAAACATGGTCTGCAGATAGAGGCATATTGGCAAGTGAGGAAAGGAATAGTGAACCTCATGGGGCTATCTGGATAGAGCAGAAGAATGAGCTGTTGACACGGATGTGAACATTTAAATATTTACTTTATATTCTGGAATTGCTCATATACATACATTAAACAACCATGCATTCATTTTTATTCACTCATGTATTTGCTCACTTAATACGTATTTATTGAGCACATATTATGTACCAGATGCTGGGAACCCTGTGATGAGCAAGAGACACCATCATTCCTTCTGAGATTTTCCTAGTGGAGGCTACAGATGTTCAGTATATACATATAGTTATTATACACAAAGAAGGAAATAGTACAGAATGCCATGAGATGACACATATGGATGCTTACTTGACCCTGGCAAGAAAGAGAAGGCCTCATTGAAGAAGGGGAGGGTGACCACAGAGTAGCAAGTAAAGATGAAGGCATACGAGAAGTGTCCAACCAGGGGGCAAGGCCCATGCCAAGACCACCGTGAAAGAGGTGAAAGACTAAGTTCTGTTCCAAGATGAGGCAAGATCCTGGGGAGGAAGGAGCACAGGAAGGCAGTGAGAACAGGGAAGGAGGCCAGGCTGGAGAAGTGAGGAGGGGACAGATACATAATGTTTCCTGTACATGGTGTTTTTCATTTTTCAAAACCAACTCATGGGCAGTTGATTAAGTAGATTTTATAAATTAAATACCTGAGAACTCTTGCATGGGACTAGAAGGCACCTTAAGGAATTTCCTAGCCTCTGCATTTAGTTATTTTGGTAGCACATAGTTGTGCAGTATCTTAAGAATGTGCTCGGTAGTGGGTGGGCACTGGGGTGAGAAGAGGAGGGATGGGTAGATGAATGCTAGGGTCCAGGGGCAGGACACAGAAGCTCCTGAATCCCAGCCTGAGCATTCACAGGGCCCTGAAGATCGGAGCAGCCATCAGTTTCCTCCTCATAACCCTTTGGTCTGCATAGAAGCCAGCATGGGATTTTGAGGGAGACCCATCTTGACCGTCACCCCGTTACACACCATCAATGTGACCTCCATCCTAAACCATTGAGCCTCACTAATCTCCACCTGATAAAATCTGTATGTGGGAGAGTGGGGTTGATGAGGGCATTGGCCCAATCACAGGTGCTTGGTAAGTGTTAATTAGTGTAAATATAGAAAATAGATTTTTCTGTGAGACTGCAGAGCACATAAAAAGGACGGGGCTCTACAAGTTACAGAAAAGTCTCTTGATATGACACAAGAAGACTGTTCTCAAGAGTCATGGTTGTCTGAGAATGGTATTGGCTGCTTTTAAGACTATGGAGACTTCTAGACCTGCAAATATTCAAGCAGAAATTGTAAAAGCACTCGGTGGGCTTGGTAGGATAGGAGGCTTATCAGCGTTTTACAAATGTTACTTTATATTTAAGTCAAGAAAACTTTTGTCCTAAGGACTTGGCTTGCAATATCCTATATAAAAAAGAGAAAAACACAGCTATTCTGGTCACTGGGGAAGGGTGCCAGACCCCCGTGTGTCCCTCAACATTTCCCCCACCACTGCTACCTCTGCAGTCTTCATATCTTCTCACTTCAGCCATAATGGACATTCTAGAAAACCTCTGGATCCACAATCTGAAGTTTTCACTTCAGATTCCAAGCCCTAGAATTCTTGGATCTTCAAATACCCCCGTCCTACCCACCTAAGTCTAGGCCACAAGTAGCCTGTACCTGCTGTGGTGGGTCAGGCATGGGGGGTTCCCTGCAGTGGTTCCAGCTGCAGCCTCGGGCAGGGGTCTAGCTCCTGTGAAGCAGACCTTCCTGCTTCCTGCTGCACTGAGGACACAGGTCCATTTTCCTCACACCCTCTGTATCCCCAGGCCCTGCTTCCAGTGCTGTGGAGCACAAACTCTGATGCCTCTGACCATCAGGGTATCTCAGCCCAGTAGAGGACCCGGAAGTGGGGCCCTGTCTTCCATAGTGAGATTTCCTAGATGGCAGCCATGTAGATCTCCAGACATTTTGCATTCTGCAGGGAATTTCAGATTAGACTGGCTCCTTGAGTATTTTTCTCCTTTAAAATCTGCCAGGTTTATGTAGGCATGATGGAGTTGATGAAAATGGTGTCTGTATCTCTCTTTCCTCTCTTCTAAGAGGGTGTGGAGCTCCCCTAGCAGGGCAGAGAGCCCAAAGCACTCTCAGGAGTGGCTGCTGCCCCTCATACCTGCCTTGCTAACCTCTGGCCAGGTTTCTCAGAGGGAGGCATCTTAGCAGCATCTACATCTTCGAATGTTCATCTGATAGATGTCACCCCCAAGAAATGACAGAGCTGTGGCAACAAAAGCCACTGGTTTGGGGACATTTTCTTTAGGAGTAGTTGGCAGTAGCAGATGTGAGAAGGTGAAGGGTGTTACTGTATGCATTTTCTCAGGTAACTCAAGAGTGGAAAACCAAATATCATAGGTTCTCACTTATAAGTGGGAGCTAAGCTATGAGGATGCAAAGGCATAAGAATGATAAAATGAACTTTGGAGGCTGGAGGGGGTGAGGGATAGAAGACTACCTATTGTGCACAGTGTACACTGCTCTGGTGACAGGTGCACCAAAATCTCAGAAATCATCACTCTAGAACTTATCCATATAACCAAAACCCACCTGTACCCACACAACTATTGACATAAAAATATTAAAATGAAGAAAAATTAAAATAAATAAAAATAAAAAATACTTTTTTTTTTTTCTTTATTCTAAGAGTAATACATACTCCTTGTAGAAAATTTGGAAAATGTAGGCCGGGTGCAGTGGCTCACGCTTGTAATCCCAGCACTTTGGGAA
This sequence comes from Macaca fascicularis, assembly GCF_037993035.2. NCBI lineage: Eukaryota > Metazoa > Chordata > Mammalia > Primates > Cercopithecidae > Macaca > Macaca fascicularis. The sequence continues at coordinate 61,491,046 of NC_088394.1, read as the reverse complement.
GCCAAGACAAGGTGGATCATGAGGTCAGAAGATTGAGAATATCCTGGCTAACACAGTGAAACCCTGTCTCTACTAAAAATACAAACAATTAGCTGGGTGTGGCGGCATATGCCTGTAATCCCAGCTAGTTGGGAGGCTGAGGCAGGAGAATCGCTTGAACCGGGGAGGCAGAGGTTGCAGTGAGCTGAGATTGCGCCATTGCACTCCACTCCAGCCTGGGCGAAAGAGTGAGACTCCATCTCAAAAAAAAAAAAAAAAAAAAGGAAAATAAAATTTGGAAAATATAAAAATTTCAATGAAATAAAATAACCATTTTTTTTAAAGAGGGGGGCCTTGAAAATGTTAAAATATTTGGGGTGTTCCCTGGCATTTGAATTAAAATTTCAACTTAGACGAAACTATTAATAGCTGTGTTAGTGTTAGTTAATCACTTTGGTCTTCTGTTTCTTCAACTGTAAAATAGGAATGATATTTTAGCCCCCAGCATGAAGGAGAAATGAATAAAAACAACTTGTTCAAAATATTTGATGCATGATAGGCACTCCATAAAATGTAAACTTCCTTCCTATTCTTTTACCTTTTGCTTTAATTTAAAATGTGTGCAGATCTGTTTTGACGGTTCATTCTTTCATTCATCAAACATTATTTTATAGCTCCAAGGTAGTGAACCACCAGCTGAGAATAAGAAGTGGAAAGGCAGCTTGCTGGCCCTGCCCTGGGCCTCAAGTCTACCGTATACCTGAGCTTTTGGTGATGAAGAAAGTCTCAGGTGTCAAGCAAAGTTCAGAGACTTTATTTCCTCTCACAGCTTTATGACTTTCAGACTATTCCCTCAAAATTGTGCTTAATTTTAACTTCATTAACTTCCTGCTCTGTCACAACAGTTGAACAAGAATTTCTCCATGAGCAGTATTCAAATCAGCTTTTAATGAGCTATTTAATTAAAGGCTAATTGAGGTGAATTCATTAAAGATTTCTAAATTATGCTTATCAGAGTAGCTATGTTTTAAGATAAGTTTTAAATATTTGTTTTATATTGCATTGTTTGATCATAAAAGTAGGTATAAAATCACCTTTAAAAATAACTAATTAGAATGTGAGTGTATTTTTCTTCCTTAATACTTGAGTGGGACAGTTAGTAATCAACTTAATATATCGTTAATGTTGGACTGAGACAATAGAAGATTACCAGAGATTACGACTAAGGTTGTGTTTGGTCCATAAAAAATTTCCAGGTCTCTTGAGTTATTGTGGAACTATCTTGGATCTGGTATTTTAACCACATAGTAAATCATAATGGCTTAGATGCAGGGTTTTTACTAAGCCTTGATGACTCTTAGGTTTCAGGCTGACTCTGGACAAAGGGTTGTATCTTCACTGTGTACAACGTCACTCGGGAAAGGAATACATGAAACATGATTTGGCCTCCCAAAATATATCAGTACAGCCTCGTCCGTGAGATAAAAGTTTAGCTCAGCAAACATGCGCTGACCATCTCCTGCATTCTACATAAAGTCCCGGACAATGAGGATTAACCTGGGTTTATGGTTTCAGCAGGGAGAGACGTGGGTCACCAGACAGGTACCCTACACCGTGATATATTTGTCCATCAAGGCAGGGGCACAGCCTCATGAGAACCTGGTGGAGAAGAGTGGTGTGCTAGGTTGACTTGGGCACCCCTGAGCCCCATGAGATGTGATTCTAAACCTTAACAGACAAGTAGGTGTCACCCCAGCAAAGAAGTAGGGAAGGTTGTGACTGGCTGAAACATCAGAATGAACAAGTCAGACGAAAGGAAGAATATGATGAGGTTGAGGATGAATATGAGATTCAAAAAAATGTGGTCCCTGGGGAAGGACAGGAGATGGGATGAGAGAGAGAATTAGGGGATAGCTCATGAAGGGCCAAAGAAAAATGTAGAGTTTGAAGTTGGGCTTTAGGTGTTTCAGAGCTACTGAAAACCTTTTCCCTTTCTCCCCCAGCACACTACACATTGAAGGGCTTTAGGGAAGGGAAGTCAGGGCAAATTCATATTCCACAATTGGCAGTTTTGGGACAGTGTTAGAGATAACTGTCAGAGCAAATGTAAAAGGGCTGGATACAAAGGTTATATTTTACTTGGAGATTTTTGTACTCTTTAGTCAAGAGAAAGGAGAGCTAATAGATTGTTGTAAATTGGGAGTAAAGAAGAAGAAAAAAGGCAAGAGAAAACTAAGGGATAAATCCCACAAGGCCGGGTGACTTGGATGTAGAAGAAGAAGGGAAAGGAACATTGGACCAGATTTTGGTTTTGGGTGTCTGGGTGGGTGGACAGGTTCTTGGTCACTCCATGCCTGATGCCCTCTATTCGGTGTTCACACTGGATTTTAAGAAAGACAATGGCTGACTTGGACCCTCAGGGAGAGAAACATCCAGGCTGGTAAGGTACTGAAATCATCTCCCATGTGCATCTACTCAAGGCGATGGAGCTGTTTAGCAGGAAGCTACCAGCCTGTGAATGGCAGCCACACAGAAAGAGGAGGAGAGCGTTGTGAGTGTGGGAAGACCAACTTAATTTTTTTTCTTTGTATCTAACTTGATCATTTAAATGGATTAGCAGTGAGACAGAGGAGAGTGCTGTAAAGTGATGAGCAACTAGTTCCACAGAAGGTATAGGAGGAAGTTGAGGCGCTTTTCTAACAAATATTTGTGTCACGGTGGAAGGTGGTTAGTGGACTCAAATACCACCAAGGCTCCATCAGCACTGCAATTGAATGGCTCTGTGAATTCCCGATTGCACTAATTAATCAATCTTGTGGACCTCTCTAGCAAGAAATGGCCCCCTTGTCCTCGTTCTGTGTGTGAACATGTGAAGTGAATGAGGAAAACTCACATTATAAATACTGTGGAGAATGGTGCTTGGCTAATGTCACAAACCCAGCCAAAAAGTAAAACTACTTTTGTTTTAAAAAGTGATTTTGCATTTTGCATGTTGAAATACGCTCAAAGACAGGAGTTTGAGATGCAGAAGGACTGACAAGTTAGAAACACCAGGGTCCCCAGTAAGACACAGCAAGGTAAACACAGGCCCTTTTCTTGCCTCTTTATCACTCAAAGTGTGCAAGCAGAATGCCTACACTCTGTGACTGTGAGAGGGGAACAGAGTACTGATCTCCTTATATGCAGAATAAGAGGCTCCCTGACAGAAATACGCCCACATGTTACATAGGGAAGTCTCTCCTACAGGGGAGAGAGATGAGAGGCTCACTTCATGGACTATATCCAGAGCTTCTCACAGTGAGTACCAGGAATGGTTTATTCATTCAGTGGATTTCATTAACCTATGCATGCGTGAATCCATTCATTCACTCTTTCTCTTATTCAGGAAACTGGATTCCATCTCCAGGCTCCATCTTGACACTTGCTCCTCATTCACCTCACTTCCACCATTCTCTCTTGGCCAGACAACTGTGATAGTTCCTAACTGATCTCTCCCAGATCTATTTTTGCTCCACCCTAATCTCTTCCTCATGCTTCTCTCAGAGCAGTGGCTTTAAACAAAATTGGTCCTGTTGAGTAGTTTATGATCTATCAATGGCTCTTTTACACTTAGACTGAAGGATTTAACCCCACTGGCCTTCACTGAGTCTTATGGACTCAACTGTGTGCCCTTAAAACCCGTGGGTTGCAGTTCTTATCCCAATAGCTTCAGAATGTGACTGTATTTGGATATAGGGTCTTTGAAGAGGTAATTAAGTTAAAATGAGGTCATTTATTTGGGTTCACCCTAATCCCATATGACTGATGTCATATAAAAAGAGGAAACTTTGACATAGGTACCAAGGAAAGGTCCTGTGAAGACACACAAAGAAGATAGACATCTGCAAGTCAAGAAAAGAGGCCTTAGGAAAAACAAAGAAAGAATCTTGCTGACACCTTGATCTGGGCTTCCTAGCATCCACAATGTTGAGAAAATAAACTTCTGTTGTTTGAGCCACCCAGTATGTGGTACTATGTTATGACAACCCCAACAAACTGACACATCAAGTTTCCCAAAATATGTGAAATTCTGACGTGGTGGGGTGCTGGGAGTGCTCTCCCTTCATGCTTTGTGTATCTGGGTTCTTCTTACTCCTCCAGTCCCGTTGGTGATCTCACCTTTTCAGAAATGCCTTCGCTGACTTGAACATGAATGGTATCCCCTCTTCTGATTAGCCTTCTCTGTGCCTCTTCCTTTTCTTTCTTATGTTCTCCATAATTATCTGCGAATTTAAGACTCCTCCAAAAACCATAAGCTCTGTAAAGCCAACAGCCATGCCTGTTTTGTTTATTGTTGTAGTCCAAGGGTTTAGCATAGTTGGCCCTCAGTCGATTTGTTGAATAAATAAAGGAATGAAATACTGATTAAGAAGCTCTCCTATGCCAGCCATTAACCTGGTATGGAGAAAAGGGAGGTGAACAGGTCAGACGTGCTCTCTACCAGTGTGGTGATACAATCCTGCAGGTAAGACTGATATCAAATATGTAAGTAGAAGAAAGCATAATGAATGTTGACTTGGAAGAAGTACCCTAGACTTTACAAGCTAAGATATCTTTGTCTTCATATGCCAGTGAGTTCCTGCAGTTGGTCGGGGAAGGGGACACACTTGTTGAATTATTTCTGATGAGTTGAAATTAAATGAAATAGCATGGCTCTTAATAACATGCTTCTTCACTGAGAAACTATTCAATTTAAGGTTGGTGGGATTGTATTTGGGCACCTCACCCTTTCTTAGTGGCGAATCTTCAAGATTCTAATTCCCAGAGGTGTCACAAATGGAGGCTGCAAAAGGCAGAGCATCTGTCTTGTTCTAGCTGGAGCAGCATTAAGGAAAGAGGAGGCCAGGGAGAATTTACTACCTCCAGAGGCAGATTGATTAGAAAGAACTGCCAGGCAATTTCCATTTGCATTTTGCCTGGGTAGGACTGGGGAAAGGGAGATGTTTCTAAATGAGAACAGCCCAATCATTTTCTCCTAAAACTTGCTCCAATTTGTCTCCCTGCTCCCAGAAGTTACTACCTTGCATAATCCAGGAAGGGAGATAATCAGCACTTTGAGTTACATTGGTTTTGCCTGTTCCCTTGATAAAATGGCAAAATTCACCTATGAAATCTCGGAGTTCATTATGGTGTCGTTTTCTCTCCTCTTAAATCAAAGCCATTTTATCTCCTTCAGTCTAACCAGACTCCAAGAAATGGCATCTTTGCTTCCTCTTGCTTTCAATTATTTATATTCCTAGGCAGACAAAAAACCAGGCAGTGTGATCCTTGGGTGACTTTTAGCTCAGACTCTACCAACAGCTCACCAGAGCTGGGCAGGAATTGCCATTATTCACCACCAAATGGAAAGCAGCCACTCAAGCAAGAGCCATGGATGGTGAAAATGCAATTTTATTGGACGTATATGGACACAAACTCTCATGCATGCAGGCCTTAATTGAAAACTAAAACAATTAGCTTTTAATACTTGTGAAATAACAGACTGAAGCACATTTACAGGATGACTGGGAAGCAACAGTCATAGGCTGTTTCTTTTTTAATAACATTGAGTTGTGTTCACAGTTAAGCTCATTAACAACACGAAAGCAGAACAGAGCAGGACACTGGAATGCCATTTCATTGATTATTTGTGAACAGTTCTTGCTTGCTGCTTATTCTATGCTCAAAACCAAAACAAAACCAAACTGCAAACTAGGCCAGGAGCGGTGGCTCATGCCTGTAATCCCAGCACTTTGGGAGGCCAAGGCAGGCAGATCACCTGAGATCAGGAGTTCGAGACCAGTCTGGCAAACATGGGGAAGCTCCCTCTCTAATAAAAATAGTAAAAAAAAAAAAAAAAAAGCTGGGCATGGTGGCACACACCTGTAATCCCAGCTACTCCGAAGGCAGGAGAGTCACTTGAACCTGGGAGGCGGAGGTTGCAATGAGCTGAGATTGTGCCATTGCACTCCATCCTGGATGACAGAGCCAGACTCTATCTCAAAACAAAACAAAACAATACACAAACCGGAGAACAAACTTCCTGGAAGTAGGTGCTTGTGTGTTTTTTACTGTTTAATGACCAGATGTTGGTAACACAAGGCTGTGCCCCGAGAGGCTTTTGAGATCCACTAGGAAAGCACAGAGATTTGGCCACAGTCTGCAAGTTGGTCAATCTGCCTGTGAGGTGGTTTGTAGGTGTGGGTACAGCTCCTCATCTCAAGAAGAGGTGCCCCTAAACTGCTCCAAACCAGATCTTTGAGCCTTCGGCCAGCCAGCCTGTTCCTACAATGGCTCCTTACGTTGAAATTTTCCCTCCACATCAATGAGTGGCAACGTGAGGGATGGGGACCGTTGTTGGAACTCTATGCACGGTCCTTGCACTGCCCTACTCAAAATGCATCCAGGGGTCCTCCAACTCCTCATCATGGCATATGAAGCCCTCCAAGAAAATGACCCCCAGCACCTTCCTAGCTTCATTTATAGGCACTCTCTCCTGCTGGTCACACCAGCCACACTTGTCTGCCTGTGTTGGTTTCATGACTCCTCTGCACAAAGGTTCCCCGTATGTCCCCTATGTTGAATTCTCTTTTTTCCTCTTCTAGCAAACTCTTATTCATCCTTATAAGTTCCTACTTTGTGAAGTCCCCAACTAAGAGGATTTGCCCCCTCCCTGGTTGCCTGTAGTCCTCTGATGGTTTCTCGCTACATCTATTATAGTCTCTGTGTGGGAACTTTTCACTTCACTAGAATATCTTGAGAGCAGAGCAAATCTCAGCTCAGACATCTGCCATGTCGTAGGTGCCCAACAATCTCTGCTGAATGAAATATAAACCAACAAGATAGACCGGTGCACCCAACTGTGGGGAGAGTGCCATCACTGCATAAGGAAAGGAGATGCTGGCACAGGAACAAGGAATTTCTGTGAGTAGTTTCATTATTATTCTTATCCAGCCTGCAGAGTTCAGTAGACAATATGACCAAGGGACAACATGGGAAAGTTCATTTTATTACCATCTGAGTTTTCAAAAATGATATTGGTAAAAATACTAATCATCTAAAGAATATTTTATTTTATTTTGAGACAGGGTCTCGCTCTTTCACCCAGGCTAGAGTGCAGTGGCACGATCTCTGATCTCAGCTCACTGCAACCTCTGCCTCCCAGGTTCAAGCGATTTTCCTGCCTCAGCCTCCCAAGTAGCTGGGATTACAGGTGCAAGGCACCATACGTGGCTAGTTTTTTTGTTTGTTTGTTTTTTGTTTTTTTGTTTTTTACTTTAAGTTCCAGGATACATGTGCAGAATGTGCAGGTTTTTACATAGGTATATATGTGTCATGTTGGTTTGCTGCACCTGTCAACCCATCATCTAGGTTTTAAGCCCTGCATGCATTAGGTATTTGTCCTAATACCCTCCACTCCCTGACAGGCTCCAGTGTGGGATGTTCCCCTCCCTGTGTCCACGTATTCTCACTGTTCAACTCCCACTTATGAGTGAGAACATGTGGTATTTGGTTTTCTGTTCCTGTGTCAGTTTGCTGAGAATGATGGTTTCCAGCTTCATCCATGACCCTGCAAAGGACATGATTTCATTCTTTGTTATGGCTGTATATCAATGATAGACTGGATAAAGTTTTGTATTTTTATTAGAGACAGGGTTTTGCCATGTTGGTCAGGCTGGTCTCAAACTCCTGACCTCAAGTGATCCACCGGCCTTGGCCTCCCAAGGTGCTGGGATTACAGGCGTGAACCACTGCACCTGGCCATGAAGAATATTTTAAATCTAAAAGTAAAGAGTTCCAAGTCTCATTACTTAGAAGTCAATGGTTTTATCTTTCCAATGGGTGTCCATATGTACACATATTTTTGCAGGTATGTGGTCACAAGTCACATATAATCAGACATTTTGCTCTTCTCACTTTTTAAATCATTTGTTTTTAGTTTTTCTAAGTGTTTAAAGCAAGTATTTGTATTCTCTTTTCCATTATACAATTAAGTATCCATGTTTACAACATATTTTCACACTTGGTTTCCTGTACAAATGTAGGTTTTTGGTGTCCAACTACCTGTGTTAAAATCCCAGCTCCATCTTTCCAGGTCAGTGCCATTGGGGAAGTTGCTTAACCTCTTGAAACCTCAGTTTTCTATTCTGTAAAAAGAGCATAATAGTTTTTACTAAATATTATCATTATTAAAATTTTAAAAATCGAGAAACAGTGTAAACATGATGCTCAGAACATACTAATAAATGAGTGTTAATTATCTTATTACTGCTGTTATCATTAAAAGAAAATGACAATTTAAAACAGAATCTCATATTTATCATCTCTAAAATAGGGTTAACGCCTATTTACTGTGCTTTTGAGTTGTTATTTTTGTCTTCAGGGAGATTAAAGGAGATGACATAGTATAGTGCCTATGTTTCTGAAAAAGTTTAACAACTGCCTGGTCATTCAGTTAGAGGTCAATGTGTGCCTGGAATCAGAGAAAAATTTACACTAATTTTTTAACCACTGCATGACATTGCCTAAATATAAGTCTGATGATGAAGGCCAAGGAGAAGTGGTGACATGAATTCAGAGACTATTGCTGTTCTAGTAGAACAGAAAAAAAATTCCTAAACATGGTTTGCTCTCTGATGGTGGGCAGATCATAGCCCCATCTGAGCTTTGGTTTTCTCATCTAAACATCACTATGATGGAGCAGTTGATTTTCAGAGCCAATTACAACTCTTAGACTCTTTCTTTTACCCAAAATCTGCCATTGACACATGGATAGATTTTCAGTGACAATTCGTTTTTTCTTTTAGTTGACCCTCCTAACTTCTATACCCCAGTGAATATAAATTATTAGAGAGGGCTGCCATTATGAAAGTATTTAATGTTCTGCCGAGTTACCATATTGAAAAAATGTGTAGTTAAATAGGAAAGGGTGGACCACTTTGGGAAATAATGTGCTTACATTTCTTCAAAATATTCTGCTGGGCATTACATTGTCTTTGAGTTATTGTACAGATGCCTAATGTATCCCATTAGAGATTGGACGTGATAACCCTAGAGGACACTTTTGCAGCCTCAGAGTTCATGAAAATGCACCTTCCTTACTCTAGAAAGAAGTGCTGCATGAGCAATTGCAACAATTAGCTTTTAATTGCACTTAATCATCTCCGTTTTTAAGCCAAAGGGGAGGTAGATCTTACTGCTTCTCCCACGAAGTCGAAGCACAGACATGGGAGCGCAGACACTGCTAGCTTGTGTCTTGGCAAAAATGCAGGATATGCATTGTTCATAGATGGGAGCCATCCATTGGCTGTTCAATCCGCCACTCTCTGGGATTTATGTGCCAGCCACCTGCATGTAGACAACAGTGGGCCATTATGATGCTAAAGTTCAGCCCCTCTTAGAGCCAAAGTAAAGAAAAGTAACTGTGTTTATTTTAAATATATAATCAATCATAACCCTGTGAATAGCCACTTTTCTATAAATGCCTTCATATATCATCTAAAGCCCTCTTACTTCCACATAATTCTCTTTTGTTTGGTTCCTGGTCTTTGACTTTACAGTTTCATTCAGGGGATAATATAGAACTAAAGCTCCAAACAAGTCTTTCCTCTATATTCTCTCCTTGGAACCAGTGTTTGCAAGAGAAACATTTTCTATAAATAGGGCAGATGGGGAATGGACTCATAAACACCTCAGCTACAAGGACTGTGTGAAGTAGAAGAATAATCCAATGACTTTGGGGGAGTGAACCCAGGGTTTGAGAGCTGACTTTTAGTATTTGCTTATTCAGTCTTTAGTATTTGCTGACTTTTAGTATTTAGCTATCATTTAGTATTTGTGTGGCTGTGGGCCAATCATTACCTTTCTATATTTCAGTTTCCTTCACTGTAAGACAGGAACCATGCAGGGCTGCTTGTGAAGACCCAAGAGTAGCTGAACACATAGTGATCCTTGAGCAATGTGCCCATAGGAAACTCTGCTGTTATCACTTCTCATTCACTTTGAGTCAGATCACATTTTCTTTTAAGAGGGTCATTGGTTGACTGACATTCACAGGCAGGTAAACAACAGGGTGAAGAGGCTAAAACTTACATCAGCATCTTATAACAAACAGTTAAAGAAAAGTGGGTGATGAGTTTTGAGAGAAGAGGGCTTAGGAAAGGAGCAAACAGAACCATCTTCCAATATAGAAAATTGAGGTCATTTGCTTTTTTTACTGCTGACAAGCCCTGTAAAGGGTGGGCCATTATTTGAAGGCATATTTTAAGAGCTAGCTACTCAGTCTACTGACAGAACAGGCTGCCTTGTAGACTGAGCTTACTTTTGCTGAAGATAGATAAACATAAGCAGTGCAGTGGGGGTCCCAGTAGGGGTTACAGAGAGAGCTGAATGGTATCAAAAGATGTTTCTTACTCTCAAAAGCTAAGTCTTTCTCATGAGAGATGTCAATTCCTTTTTCATAATGTTGACCATCATAAAAATTTCTCCTTATTATCTGCATTATCTAGACTCCTGTAGAAAGGGAAGAAGGCTCTACCACTTACTGAATATACTATTCTACATACCAGGCACTGAATATTTGTGTTATTTCATCTTCATATACCTAATGTAGGACCAGGTCCATAGGAAACAATCATTGAATATCTGTCACAAAAATAAAGGAACTAATGAATGACCTAAATGCATTATTATGTACATTTTGTGAGTTAGAAGAATGGCTTATAACAAGAGGTGACCATTTAGATTGGTCTTAAAAAACATGCCTATAATTTTAAAACATCTTTGAAGAGGAGTTTTTACCAGCAAGATTCAGAAGTCAAATTTTCTTTCTTCTGAATGGAGAGTCAGAGCTGCAAAATCAGCAATTTAGAGAATCCTGCTGTTTATCAAAAGTTAGAATGTCAGCCATCAGCAGACAGGACAAGTGCACTAATGAAAATGTATGGCTTTTCATTATTAGGCCAATTTGCACAATGCAATTGGAATTGAGTAAGTTGTAACAGCTACAAGGCCTGTTTAAAACACTAGGATTGATTTTAATGTTACGATTACCATAAATCTTTAACATTTTATGTTTACAAATAGGCCTCAGAAAAGGAAGCCTCTAGTAGGTATATTGCTAATGTCTCTGTAAGTAATTAAGAAAAAAAAAGGCACCTAGACCAGATGCTAAGCAAAGTAAAATCAGTAAGTTGATTTTCAATTTCCCAGAACTAGGAGAAAGTTTATTAAACTCCTGTTGGTCTTCTCCATCATGACAAAGAACAAGGCCCCCACAAGACTGATCCTTTAAGCTGCTGCTTTCAGAAAGGCCTCTATTCTTAGAAGTCTACTCCGGTGATGATTCCAGGAATTACTCTCCAACAAACTTCAGGTTAAAACTCCTGAGGCCTCTAGCCAGATTAGAAAACAGATGCATCCTTCCTTTGCCCCAGGTTTAGCCACGCAGGAGTGGGCGTGGTCCCACATGTATGGCGTTGTTCAAGAAGGAGAGTGTTAACTTACTCCCAAACCATTTTCTTTCTTCAAAGCCAGTTAATTTTGCTTATGCCATACCAATGAGGGGTGAGGAGGGTGTTAAAATAAGAAAAAGAAAAATAACAAAGAAAGTAGAAGGCAGTTGATGATGAAAAATGAACTTTCATTGTTTTTTCATTTCTATTTATTTATTTATTTATTTATTTATTTATTTTTGAGACGGAGTCTCGCTCTGTCGCCCAGGCTGGAGTGCAGTGGCGCCATCTTTGCTCACTGCAAGCTCCGCCTCCCGGGTTCACGCCATTCTTCTGCCTCAGCCTCCCGAGTAGCTGGGACTACAGGCGCCCCACCACCAAGCTCGGCTAATTTTTTGTATTTTTAGTAGAGGCGGGGTTTCACTGTGTTCACCAGGATGGTCTCGATCTCCTGACCTCGTGAACCGCCCGCCTCGACCTCCCAAAGTGCTGGGATTACAGGCGTGAGCCACTGCGCCCGGCCCAACTTTCATTGTTTTTTTACTGAATGTGTGTGCAGCAATTTGGGTATTAGATTGGAAAGTTGAAAGTGAATTGGAGAAAAGTTTTTTTTTTAAGAAATCATTTATTAATTTACTGAGTTGTGCAAATGTGTAGTTTCTAATTGGTATGTTGAATGCCTTTCAAAGGTCAGTGGTAAAGTTGAGAGTAAAACCCCAGTGACTCTCTGCCTTGTTGAATTTCACCAGTCTGCATAATCCCCCACAAAAGTTTGCATTTTTCTTGAACATCCCAAAAAAAAGCATTTTGGACATTCGACTGCTGTCCTCATTGACCTAGGAATTCCTAGCAGGAAATTAAAGAGGATTAAGGAATTAAGAAAGGGTTGTTTTGTGTGTGTGTGTGTGTGTGTGTGTGTGTGTGTGTGTGTGTGTGTGTGTGTTATGGTGTGTGGCAGGAGGGGCTTTATTGGTTTGTATTGTTTAATCCTTAGCGGGAAATTAAAGAGGATTAAGGGTTTTCTGCCTGCATGCATGGGAGGGAGTGGTAGAAGGGTCAAATTGTATTGTTTTTCTCATTTATTTTTTCAACAATATTCATGAGTGCACTTAATATGTCCCATGCCCTGAATTAAACACTAGGAATATAAAAATGAATAAGAAAAGTGTGTTTTCTTTTTGAAGGAAGTTAGAATCTCTTTGAGAATACAGACCATATATGCAAGTCACCATGAATGTACATGACATGATTATACATTATAATTATGACTTGTCCTATGCAGTATATGAAATGACTAGTCACTGAATTGTCTTTTTTTTTTTTTTTTTTTTTTTTTAAGATGAGATCTCATAATTCTCCTGTCTGAGCTTCCCAAGTAGCTAGGATTACAGGCCACCACACGTGGCACAAACTGTCATTTCTTGATATTAAAGAAGTACTTTGCGTTGACCTAAGTATTAATATGTGTGAGAAGACCCTGTGTGATGAAATTGAGAGCTTGAAATACAGCCCTATGAACACAAGTCTAGGGGAGAAAGCTGATAGTGCCGTGCAAATGCGGATGAAGGAATGTTCAATTCTTGCAGACGGAATTTCAGGCACTTTCTGGAGGAGGTGGCATTGTATTGAATCTTGAAAGATTGGCAGATGCTAGCCAAATGTGAATGCAAACGTGAGTAGAGGCAATTCTGGGCCCAGCGGGTGGTATGGGCAGAAAGGTAGTGTTAGGAAAGGAGAGTGGAGTATTAGGAAACCCAGAAAAATGTGGTCTGATGGTGTCAGTATCAAGGGGTGCTGGAGCATGGCGATGGGGTGAGATGACCCTGCCTTGGCTCATAAACAGGGTGAGTTGGAGCCATTTAATTAAAAACTTAGGAGTATGAACTTTATATTCTAGGTGATGGGGCTCCCAAAGTGTTCATACATAGCCAAGTTCCCCATTTATCAGAAATAAAGGACATGGGGTGACTCTTCAGTTTCCAGATTCAGAATTGGAGTGAACTGTAAAGGTGATTAGAAGTTGTTATCAAAAATCTTCATGACTTGGTCCTGGTCGCCTTGATAGCCCAATTCCTCACTGTTATGTCCCTTGCTACCAGGTAAAAATGATACCAGATTTTCTTCAATGCGTTGTCATTGCTCCCTGGATCTTTGTGTATTCTGGAATACGTGCCTGGGACACACTTTTGCCTCTATATCTGGCTCTTCATTCATCCTTCAGGTTTCAGTTGAAATGATCCTTCTTCCAAACAGTGTTATTTTATTCAGCAAATCTGAGTTAGGATCCCTTTTTCGGGCTCCTCCAGCCCTTGGCATTTCTCCAGTGAGGACATGTATCACACTGAGTGGCACTGCTTGTTTAGTATCTGCAGTCTTTTCCATCGTATACACAAATAAGTTGGCTGCAAACTCCTAAGCACATTGATCCTGTGAATAAATAAATGGGACATTCTAGTTGGCTAATGTTCCAAGAGTCATAGAATATGGTTTAAAAAAAAGAGTTTTATTTTTAAAAATTACTTGCGTATTGATTAGGGTGAAAGACATGAGCAATCTTGTTAAGACACTTAAACAAACATGAGACAGACATGTGAGGTCTGTCTTTGGTGACAGAGGTATGGCAGTGTGGCCGTCTTTTTTTAAAACTTCACCTGTTTTCTTATGCCAAGATGGTAACAGCTGTAGGACCACGTGTTCCCCATTCTCTGCCCACCCTTGCAGTTTCTTGCATTCCTGCCATTATGATAGGATTTATAAGGACCCTTTTCAAAGGAGAGGGATCAGGAAGAGATTTGAGAGAGATATAAAAATAGCACCAGGGTTGAGTGAATAGAAGCTTCCAGACTGAGCTGCTGTTGAAATATAAGACAGAGAAGGGCACTGGTGCCCGTGAAATTCGCTGGTACCTCCGTACCTACAGCTGGCTGCAAAGTCATCGGCACAGTCCTTGCTCCAGTGAGATTTTAGGGGCTGTGAGTTTAAAAGCCACTATAGATTAATTGGCACTTTTGGGCACTTTGGGGGCAGCAGTGGATTTCTCCATTGAAATGTCCATTCAAATTTCACATAGCCAGGTATGGAGAATGCACAAAGGACCAACCCTGCAGGGGTTAAGAGCAGGAAACGAAGCAGAGGTATGGAGCTGAGACTTCGGGGCCAGCTTGCTGGTGAATGGTTAGTCCTGAAGCTAGGGTGTGGAAGAATGGGGAGTGTCATCCCGAGCTGTTTCATAGGAAACTTATTATTGTGGGTTTGCTTGTCTGGACCCATCTTTCCTGGGTAGTATGTGCCAGCCAAGACCATATGGCCTGAATTATTTTGCTTACTTGCCTTGTCTTACATCAGTGACACACACAGACATACACACAGGCATACACACGCACACGCACAGGCACAAACACACCCCTACCTACCTTATCTTCTAGCCTCACACTGCCTAGGTCACTGTCAGGTCAAGGTTGGTCACTATCAAGGCTGATTTTTTTTTTTTTTTTTTTTGAGACGGAGTCTTCTACTAAAAATACAAAAAACTAGCCGGGCGAGGTGGCGGGCGCCTGTAGTCCCAGCTACTCCGGAGGCTGAGGCAGGAGAATGGCGTAAACCCGGGAGGCGGAGCTTGCAGTGAGCTGAGATCCGGCCACTGCACTCCAGCCAAGGCTGATCTTTATGGAACAGGAAGCTCTTCCGTAGTCACATTTTACTGCAATCATTAGCCAGGTGCCCAGGAAAAGCAATCAATAGCGATAGAGTAATCAGAGGAAGGCTGCAGGGGGCCCAGAGCAGCCAGGAACACATGTCCGGCCTGGGTGTGACTCAGAGATTGACTGCTCCTGCCTCACATGCTTTCCACACAGAATTTAAGGTGAGAGTGGTGGACATTATATGTCTCCAAAACCAGCAAACGTAGGACATTCTTCATGAAGGAGGCATTGGAAACGTTCTATAAAGATCCTTCCTGTTGCAAAAGGAACTCTCGGCACCTAAACAGCCTAGATGTGATATAACTAGAAACTCTCATGTACTCTGCATATCTTTACTTTAAATTTAATTCCATCATATTTTGTGGTGATACATATTTATGATGTTAAGACATTTGATTATATATAAAGAGCTCCTCAGTCATAACTAAGCATTAAATGAAGCTTTCATATTTCCCTGTTCCTCAAATATGTTGCTACATGTTTCTGGTACTCCTCCCTCTCTTTTCTCTGTGGTCACTAAAGAAGGAACCTAGAAAGGAGAATGTGAGTCATCCTACTTAATTTGGGAGATTTATACCTTTATGAGAACAAAGCAGTTTTTTGATTGTTTGTTTTAAATATGACTTACTAACTCTAATACCATGTGTAAATGCACAAATCATAAGATTTTTCCAAGCAGAGACTTTTCCTGAATGTCTGCGTTTTCTCTAGTGCTAAGGGCATTGAATCCTTCTATTCTAAATGACCTTCCTCTTCTGCTTAGGAGTGGGAGATGGAGTCTTTGCTCGAGGGCCAGTCAAGGGCCAGCTGTGGTGGTGCAGAGGAAAGGACAGGTGGGAGGGGTCGTCCAGTGAATGATGCTAGAATGAAACTAGGAATGCTCCCCTGGGAAATGGGGGGACTCTGGAGGTAGAGGGCAAAGGCAATATTGCATAGTAAAGTCAAGACACAAATTCCAGATATAAAACATATATGAAGAATGTCCAGTCCAGTGTCAGGTATAAAAAGAGGCAAGGAGTTAAAGGGGTTAGGAGTGCCAATAGTCTCAACATCAGTTGTCCTGACATCGGTCCCTCATCAGATATTTACTGAGCACATGTTTTGAACTATGTCCTGCACTGGATGAGGAGGTTACAGCAGGAATAGAAATGACTTCTCACCTCCCGAATGACATTTATGTTCCAACAACAGTACATAGAGAGACAGGATGAAGTTGGGGTTTAGTGCACCAGACTTGGAGTGGCAGAACTAGGTTCAAGCCTTGGTTTGCCACTCACTGGTCATGTGCTTTTGAGCAAGTTACTTAATCTCTTTGAATCTGTTTTCTCACTCATACACTAGGAGAAAAACTATGTGAGACATAAACTATGCATGCTGAATGCATGATGCTGGCAGATGCTAGGCTCACAGTACATGACAGCTTATGGATATGTCTTTGGGCTCCTGAGGCTGTTGTCCAGCATGGGTGAACCTCAGGTCTTGGGTAAACACTATGCTTAAGAGCTAATGACCTTAGCATGATCATTCTTTGGTAGCATTTTAGCGCACAGTGCTAGTCATTAAGACTTTTCCATTCCTCACCTGCCATAGTCACAGGAAAGTCAAACTCCAGGTCACAGAGGTTTATTTGGGGCCCCTGACATCCACAAAACCTTTATTTTCTACCACTTGAAAACTGGTAAAATTTACTGGACAAGAATTTAACTGAGTCATTTTCAGTAACTGCTGTTAAATTTACCAGCAATAAACAAGTGTCGCTTCTACTTTCTGATAAACTGATTCCTACCCTTTGTGCCTGAAGGGGAGATGATGTCTACAGGAGAAATGGGTAGAACCATATAAAACAAAGCTTCTGGGTCTGTAAATTGCAGGTCGGTGAGGCTGAATTCTCCCGGAGCAATTTCTTAAGAAAACATGAAGATAACCATCTTTACTTGACTGCTTGTTTTTCCAGTGGTGATGATTCCATTTCTCTTGATGAAATACTAAGGGATTTATATGCATGAGATGCCTATGGGGTGATAGATGTTTATTAGCCCAAGGTTATTTCCTTGGGTCAATTTTCTGCTCTTTTCCTAGGGGAAGAAGGTGTCATGAACTCATAATATCTAGCATATTCGCATTAAGCATTAGGGTAGGATGCTTCCATTCTCCTTGCTGGCAGCTGGCATTGTTCTTTCTCCATGGCTTCCTGTCCCTTTGGCATTTTGTCACCTTAATGACATGACAAAAGGAAGTGGAAAAGTGACTCTTGCTTTTGATCCAGGTAGATGTGTTTTGATCTGGGGGTACCACTAGGAATGTGAGAGTCAGCATCAATGTCTTGCCAGATTCGTTGAACTTTCAATTGTTATTTTCATGTGCCTCATAGGCCTTCATCTGGATGTGATCTTTATTATAAATGTTTGTCTTTGAATTCCCCAACTGAAAGAATGAACTTCCCAATTCCAGAGTAAACCATAGCATATACATTTTTAACTAACATTTTCTCCCTTAATTAAACTGGTTACTATTGTTTTGAAAACCTCCTATGTGTCAGATACTGTTCTAGACATACTAAAGCATGTTATATCAAAACATCACAGCAACCCTATAGAAGAAGATGATGTGATGGCTACTCTCTGATGAAAGAAAGAAGGCCCAGACATTGCTCAACAGCAAATTGACAGTAAATAGATCCAAAAGAGGCAACCTTGGAATGCACTTTAATCCAAGCCAACGCAGTGCCTCTTGTCTTTATGCTTCAGGTTTCTGCATACCTCTAACTTAACACTGGGATCGTGTTGATCTGTGTTAGAGGCTGAGAGCTTGAGCAAGCTGGAGTTCCCATTGCAGTAAATGATGGGAACAACCTTCGAACTTGCCATTAATAAACTGAACTATTCACATTTCTATGGCATAGCTTGACATTTAAGCTGAAGGTTTGTAATGCTAATAAACAGCTCAGGATGTGATGTGATCGTGTGTGTGTGTGTTTGACTGTCACACAATTAAAAGCTTAACTGAGAAGGTTAAAGCTTTCATTAAAAGCCATCCACTTTTATTTATTTAGTGTTTTGGGGACCTGGAGAGAGTACAAATCAAGAATAGGCCTCCAGGGGACATCTTTGTAGATACGAGCCAATGATACTAGTCTAACTCTTGGACTGCAGGCAGCCTGATTGTTAGGTTAAGAAAAAAAAAATGAATGAACAAATGTGGTCATTTGAAGAAATCAGACATGTGATTACTTTTCCTTCGCTACAAAAGTACCCGAGAGATCTACCAGCCCCTTCTTTGATTAATACCGCTTGTGGTGGTTGCACACTGCTCAACTTGGCATTGCATTTATCAAAATTTGCCAGAGCAGACAGGCATCTCCATGTGAAAAGAATGACTGTAATGGGCCCCTGAGCCTTGCAGGGAATATCTGGGCTCCATGAATGGAAACGGTGGACATGCTAGGATGGTGGGCTCATGGCCTAGACTCTGTGCTTTCTTTTCCAAACCATTAAGTCCTCTAAGCAGCTTTTAAGACGAAGGTTTTACTCTCCATCTTCCAAATGAGATGACCTGCATTGTATATAATCTTCAGGGTTCCCTCTTGCCTCTTATTTGCCTCTTGGTCCTGCCAAAGGCCAGAACACAGAGAAAGGTTTCTGGAAGAGCTTTCTCAAGCATTTGTTTCCAAATGCTGACCCAAACTGTTCACTTTTGATTCATCTGGGGAGTGAATTTTTTTAAAAGATGCATATTTCTAGGCCCTACCCTCAGTGTTTTTGATTCAGTGTGTCCAAAAAAAGGTGATTCTGATCATCCATAAGCTTTGTAAAACACTGATTTCTAAACATCATGCTGACCTTGCCTCTAGACACTCAACCTTTGTCCAGGTGGACCCCTGAGCTAACTAAAGGTTCATTCCCTGGAAACCTAAATGCAATAGAGGTCTTTGCAGGACTCTTATTACAAATCTGAAATATATTATCCTAGTCCTCATACAATTGCCATCGCTGAATTGGATGGCAGCCAATATCTCTAACTTTAATTGAAGGTTACTCTGAAACCTCAAAGAATGAATTCAACTTCTGCATTTGCAGTAAATTTTGGCAGGTAATACTGACCTTCATATTTCCCTGTGACCGTTTCATAATGGACCAGAAAAGAAGTTTCACTCAAAAATCAAGCTTCTTCCAGAATTGGTAGGATTTCTCATCTCATGTGAAATAAACAATGTTTCCTTCTTTATCTTGGATGACAGGAAGCTCAGAGCCCTTCTTTATTCTTAATAGCAGAAACATTTTAACTCTTACCCTTGCTATATCAATTTTTTCTTTCTTTTTTTCACTATTAATTATTTACCCTTTAAAATTCCTACTCAATATCACTTTAATAAACCATTTGGAAACATTTTGGGAAAAAATTTTAAATCTGAGGACTTGGTGAGTGCAGCGTGACATTTGTGGGAAGAGGCATACAGGCCTTCCAGCATCCCACTAGAGACAAATAAGAATATTTTAGATGGTTTCATTCATTCTTTCTTTCTTTTGTCTGCTATAGTATCTTCCCTGCCTTAGATTCCTGCTCATGACCTTTAAGAAACTGATCATGCTATGGGCAAGTCCTTCTCCAGCACCCAGGCCACATCATAGATCTTACATTGTGAATATTGTTCATCAGGATGAGCTACGTTTCTAATATTTCCAGGTTCACATACATAAAACTTTAAAACTATATAGGTCTATAGATTTCTCTTATTACTTTTTATATTCAAATCCATTAATATGAAAAATTTCAAAGCCATTTTAGATTGGAAGTAATTCAGCCAGATACCATTTGAATATCAAGTCTGATTTCGGTTGGTTGAGAAATATTGAGAGGGGGCTGCACACGGCTGTTCCTATTTCAAAAGCCTGGATAAACTCACAGCCGTAAAATTTGCCTTTCACAGAATGACCTCTCTCTATGTATCCTCAGTGCCCACTCAGGCCAGAGTTGAACATGAGAACCAAAATCCTTCTGACCTTTTCCCAAATAACCCTGCAAGGGGAATTTTAAAAAGTGAATGAATAAAGTAAAAAAAAAAAAAAAAAAAAAAAAAGAAATTGCAAGCTAAAAATAAACTGGCAGTGAAATTTATAATTTTTAAAAGCAAAAACTCAGGAAGCGTATTTCACGGAATGTAAACATGCCCAACTCCTAATAAGTAGAGATAAATTCCAGTTAATTATTGTCAATATTCCAAAAGTTAGGGAAAAACAAACCGACTATGCAGAAACATTTTATTGAAGTGATATTTATAGCATCAGAGTTTTAGAAAAATCTCCATATTCAGTGATTAGGAGTGGTTACCAAATTTAACATATGCCCATTGACTGATGCTTAAAGATAACATTTTATTTAATAGGACAGGGGGTGTCATGAGTGAGCAATTTTATATTCAGTTTGATAGTCATTAATTTAATATTAATGTTGTTTGAACAGAGAAGGGCATTTTGATTTAAATAATGTTCATCCAGAATCACAATAGAGATGTGTCTATAGCTCAGAAATTCAGATTATTCTTTTAATTCTATTAAATTTGAGGAAATTATTTTATTATGTCCCAATGAATCCCATTTGGTGTGAGAAAAACAGAAATGGACATTTCTTAAGTACTTGTTAACCCACAGTTTGTTACATCCATTTTGCGATGAAGTTTTCATAAAACATATTAAAATAGTATGTTTTAGTTGTCACTGGCCTGAGGATCAAAACAGGGTCACAGTAACTTTTTAAAAATGGCATGTTTTCTCTAGGCACACTAACTCACTGTGTAGGAAGGTCAGGGTGTTCCAAGCTCTCCCTAAATATTTCCAGGGAATGTCTAAGTGGGGGGGTGTCTACACATGTGCGCTCCACCATGTGGCACATTCAGCTCCTGTAGCATCTCCTGGTGTCCTGGCTTCTGTGGCCCACAATGTTGCTCATCCTGCTGCTGACCACTGCAAAACCCTTGATGCGGGTGCTGGTCCCTAGCACTGGGTGCCATTATCCTTGTCTGCTGAAGCCACAGGTTTTGAATCTTCTCTGTGCCTCAGGGAGACTTTAGGAAGCCAGTGCTTTAGACTTAAGTAAACCTCTTTTTTTTTTTTTTTTTTTTCCCAGAGTCTTGCTCTTATTGCTTAGGCTGGAGTGCGATGGCATGATCTCGCCTCACTGCAACCTCCACCTCCCAGGTTCAAGTAATTCTCCTGCCTCAGCCTCCCGAGTAGCTGGGATTGCAGGCGCCCGCCACCACGCCTGGCTGATTTTTGTATTTTTAGTAGAGATGAGGTTTTGCCATGTTGGCCAGGCTGGTCTCGAACTCCTGACCTCGTGATCTGCCCGCCTCAGCCTTCCGAACTGCCGGGATTACAGGGGTAAGCCATCGCGCCGAGCCAAGTAAACCTCTTTTGAAAAACAAATGAAGCATATACACAGAAACGTGCAGGAATCATAAGTTTAGAGCCCAAATAAGTTTCATAAAATAAAACACCTGTGTAACCACTGTATCAAGAAGTAGAACCTTCCAACACCGTTTTGTCACTTGCCTGACAAGGTAACCACTATTTTTACATTGATCCCCATCAGTTAGTTTCGTTTATTTTTGGGCTTTGTGTAAATGAAATTGTATCGCTTACTAATCATTCTACTGCTGATGGACAGGTTTGGGTCCATGATAAGTCAAGTTTGTATAAACATTCTTTCGCTTGCAGTAAGTTTTCTTGAAGTAAGTTTTTACTCACCTTAGTGAAGTGCTTTCCAGCCTTCCTCCATCCTCACCTCTCGTACCTAACATGAACTTGTAAGTCATCACTCCAACTATGGTAATCATGGCTTTACAATGTAATGAGTCTCAAATGTGGGAGGATGCCTCAGCAGGTTCATCCTTTGAAAGAGTCTCCTGGGGAAGCACCCTTGCTGTGTGGAGACACAGACAGTGGATCAAAACTCAAGGGAGTCAGGCTGGGAGGGAGCCCTGAATAGTGGGTGCTGAGCTTCTCTCCAGATACCCCTCCTCTTCTTCCACGGTGACCTATGGGTGGGCTTCACTTCTCTCTCCTGTGGGTGGTGCCCCTTCTCAAAAACTCAAGGAGGTCCTCTACCAAAATAAATAACTCAAGCCAGGACTCCTGGTCAATAATGAATGTGGGTTCTGGTGAGGAAAATTTGAGAATGAAATAAATTACTCACTTCTGGTTTTTGACATGCATTTCTCTCATCCTGGATAAGGTCAGAAGAGCAGTGGAATTCCCTGCTTTTGCATAAGACTATGATTCCAATGATAACAGTTAAAAGTTATCGAACATTTATATTTGCAGGCACTGAGCTATGTATTTAACATCCATACATCATATACTCCCTGGTAGCTTCATGAAGTAGATACTGTGATGTCCATTTTTCAGATAAGGAACCAGAGGCTCTAAGAGTCTAAGTAACCTTCCTGAGGTCACTCTATTAGAAAGTGGTAGAGTCAATAGCTACATATGGATTTGTGTGACTTAAGAGACAATAGTCTTATCCTCCTTGTACATTGCTTTCTATGGAGGGATGCCTAATAAAATAATTTTTTTCCTGTAATGAAATGGGAAGGGCCAGGCATGGTGGCTCTTGCCTGTAATCCCAGCACTTTGGGAGGCCGAGGCGGGTGGACCACTTGAGATCAGGAGTTTGACACCAGCCTGGCCAGCATGGTGAAACCCCATCTCTACTAAAAATACAAAAGTTAGCTGGATGTGTGGTAGACACCTATAATCCCAGCTACTCTGGAGGCAGAGACAGGAAAATCACTTGACCTTGGGAGGTGGAGGTTACAGTGAGCTGAGATCATGCCACTGCACTCCAGCCTGGGCCACAGAGTGAAACTCCTCAAAAAAAAAAAAAAAGTGATAATGCCCAGTACCAGTTGTCACTATAACTGACACAGGCACACAAGGCCATATTATATGAGAAGACAATGCAGTGAATGATGCTTGCACAAGTCTGCTGTGTTTATTTTTTGTGGTTCTGAGCTTTCCCTCTTGTCCCTGATCTTTGCTACAAGGTGGATGACAGGATGCTTATTCGTGTTAGGGTTGAAAGAGGTAGAGTCCATATTAATGGGATCAGAGCACTTTCTCTGCAAAGTCACACCAACAGGCCTGGCCTGTGCTGACCCTGCAACATATGAAGGCAGGCTGCTAACAGGAAACACAGGGCCATTTCTGACTTGCTTTTAAGTCCACTGTCATCCGATGTCGGGAATGATCCTCATTACCATCTCAGAAACAGAGCTACCAGCTTGCAACTCTTTCTCCCTCCTGCTGATACAGGAGGTAGCATGCAAGTCTTTCTTCTCTGGGATTGATGACTGCAATTTGTCTTTCTGGGGCTTCCACTGCTGCTTGGGCAGGCAGCAGCCAGACCTGAGAAGCCCTCCTGATGCTTCCAAGTCAGCAGATTGCTTCTGGGCTGGCCATGCTTCAGTGCCTTCCCGTTAAATACTGTATTGATTTTAGGACTTTCTTACTTCCATGCAGCTCAGGACCCATAGTTGGCTGGGATAGGAAAGTGGGGAGGAAAGGTATAATGAGGAGAGTTGCTCAGCAGGTTTGCACACACAGCCGTAAGCTATCTGATGCTACTGATTTATTTTATTTATTTAACAAATGTAATAAGACATAGCTTCTGATTTGACAGAGGACTCGGTGGGAGGAGAGACCTCGGGGTGAATCTGTGGATATGAGGGTTAAATTTACGGAAAACACACAAAGAAGTTGCATTAAGAAGGAACAACAAGGGATTAAATTTATAGGAAACAAAAAAATAGGTTGCATTAAGAAGGAACAAGGCTTCAACCAGATGAAATTCCCTTCTCCTCTGTAGGACACCACTGCCTCGCTGCTATTTCATCAGCTCCCACCTAAAGGACTGAAGTCATCTTCATGCAACCCTCCCTATGGCCCTGTATTTCCCCTCTTAACTCTATTTCTCCAGGCAATTGCCAGGCATCCTTTTAAAAAAATTGTAGTAAAATACACATAATATAAAATGTACCATTTCAACCATTTTAAAGTGTACCATTAAGTGACATTAAATATATTCTAAACATTTTGTTACCATCACTACTCATTTCATAACTTAGAACTCTAATTCATCACCCCAAAAGGAAGCCTTGCACCCATTAAGCAGTTACTCCCCATACTTCCCCTCCCTCGTTCCTGAAAACCACTTATATGCTTCCTGTCTCTGTGGATTTGCCTGTTCTAGACATTTCATATAAATAGAATTATACAGTATGTGGTCTTTTCTGTCTGATTTTTTTTTTACTTAGCATAATGTGTTTAGTGTTCATCCATATTGTAGCATGTAAAGGATATGGAGAAATTAGAACCCCCATACATTAATGATAGGAATGTAAAACGGTTCAGTCACCGTGGGAATGTTTGGAAATTCCTTAATAAGTCAAACATCTAATTACCACATGACCCAGCAATTCTACTCTTAGGTATATACTCCAAAGAGTTGAAATCAGATAGCAAAATAAGTGTACACCAATGTTCATAGCAGCACTATTCATCACAGCTAAAAGGTAGAAACAACCCACATATCTATCAATTGATGAATGGATTAAAAAAATGTAGCATATCCAGGGATTCCTTTGAACAAATCATATCACTTTCCTGCTCAAACTCTTCAATGGCTTTCCCTTCCATTTTGTGTTAAATAGGATTGGACCATCCATGGCTACAGGGTCTCAGGTTATGCAGCCCGCTCAACCTTTCCAACGTGCTCTCACACTATTCCTCCCTTTTCTCATTATCCTCTCACCTTGATACTCAATTTCCTAAAACTTTCAAGTCCTTTCCTGACTCAGCGTCTTTGGCGATGGTGTGTCCTCACTTTTCTTATTACTCACATGCATCTAAACTGTCACCTCGGTTATTTTTCTGTGTCCATGCCCTGTGAATGTCCCTTCAAAACAATTCATATTGTTAATCACTTGTTTATTTTTTCCATTTTTCAATGCCTGTTTTCTCAAGCTCTCTGTAAATGGAAAACTGTGTCTGTGTTTCCATTACAGAGGACATAGTGCCTGGAGCAGAGCTGGGTACCTAGTAGTTGTTCGATAAATACTTGTTGCATGCGTGAATAATTACTTTTTTAATACTCTAAGGTTAATTTATTTTTTATTTATTTGTATTTGTATTTGTATTTTATTTTACTTTAAGTTCTGGGATACATGTGCAGAACATGCAGGTTTGTTACATAGGTATACATGTGCCATGGTGGTTTACTGCACCTATCAACTCATTATCTAGGTTTTAAGCCCTCCATGCATCAGGTATTTGTCCCAATGCTCTCCTTCCCTTTGGCCCCTGGCATTGCAGCACAATTTACAATAGCAAAGACTTGGAATAATTACTTTTGATTAGTTTTTGGTAGATGGCGAATTAGTCAGGTAATAGCTTCTATGTAATATGTGGCAATCAGGAGGTTAAAAATCAAGATGTTGAGTCTGGTTAATTTGCTCGAGAGGCAGGATCAGTGTCTATGTGGAGGAGCAATGATAGTTCAGTGGAGAAAAAAAAATTGAGAATTGTGGCACTTTTAAGACTTAGCATGGGCTGTGGATTCTAAAGACACATCAGGGGTGTGAACATCAAAGTGGGCACCGGCCTTGGGTGACCACTCAGGAAGACAAATGAAGCACCATGGGGTAGGAGGAAGGGCCCAGGTTTTACCAGCTCTGGCCTCAGAATCTCAGAAACATCTTGAACATGATATTTCAAGTCATGTTCGTGGATGGTGAATGTTTTCTGTTATTCATTAAACCTCTTATTATAATTTTGAGCCAAGTGTGTTTATCCTTCATTTCAGTTCCTGGGGTCTCAATAAAGTGAATTTTCTCACCCAGTGATGCTCATGCAACAACTCTATAGGGTGGTTATAAAATATTGTCCATGTGGAGGGGCTAACATTTATTTGTCTTATTTCTATGACATCTGTGTGTATGTTTGCATGCATTTATTAGCAAGTGTGAATTGCCTTCTTGCTGCAGCTCCAATCACATAAAATGAAATCACTTTGGCAACTTTTTAACCATTTTAGTTCCTGACATGACCAAGGCCCCCATATGAGAATCTATGGCCTATATGGGTATGAGGCCTGTGCTCTGTGTTTTCCACCAGTCTGCTGGTGGTGGTCATGCATGGCAGAGTTTGAGCATCACAACCCTCCTGTGTGCACTATCCTAGGCAAGGGGGAACAGCCTCTGCTCTCCAACATCAGACACTTCTTCTAGATAACCTATTGTCCTCTCCAGAGTAGGTTTTGGTGTTCTCTCTGTATACTCCCCATCTGCTGCACCCCTTCGACTATGGACTGAGAGTACATTTGTCTACATATTTCCTTTAGTGTACTGTGAGCTCCCTGGGGAAATTTCTTGTGCCTCCGATTACATCCCTGCCCTGCATTCTTCTTTGTGCTCAGCATCTCAGCCCAAGCTTGGCATTGCAGTATGAACTTGAGAGATGTTTGAAGAATAATGAATGAATCAACCAATTGATAAGTGATTAAGAACAAAATAAAGTAGTTTAAATGTAAAGAGGAAAGAAGAAAGAAATGTCATATATAATGGGGACAGGGGGCAATGACTGAGCAGAGGTGGTTAAGAAATTGGGCGGAGAATAAGAAAGGAGGCAGAGACAGCCAGTGTTGCAAACTTGACCACTGGAAGTTGAGTTCATCATCTTATCACTTGACTGAAGATTTTCCCTGTTCAGGAATAGACCCAATGCCAAGAGCTCTTCTTAAATTCTCCCCCAGTGAGCAGCCCATCACAGTGGGTGGAAGAAAGAGTTCAGGATGAGGACAGTCTGATTCTGAATCCTGGTTGCATTGCTGAATAGCTGAATGATCTGGACAGGTTTTCAGCATCTGAGTCCATTTGCTCATCTCGTCCGTAAAACGAGGGTAGTGATGACACCTACTCCACAGGGCTGAATGAGAACTCAATGAGATGATGCACATAAAATGCACACCACAGACCCAGTTTGCATTCACCCTGCAAGAACTGTTACTGTTGCTGTTATGATGGTGTCTATTCAGATCCCTATAAGGAATTCAACACCCTTGGATTCTGCCTCTGTGGTACCTCCCATGTTTTTTTCCAACTTTTATTTTAATAGCAAGAAGTTCTCTATGTATTTCTTTTTATTTGCTGCCACGAGAGATTTGCTGATAGTCATCCATTTGTATTTATGCCTAAGGCTTACTGCTTTAATTTGGTCTTTACCTCATTTTCAAGTTTGTTGTAATTATGTTCTCAGCTCCAGAATTGTTTTTTTCTTTTTATTCCCCAAAGCCCCTTGTGAACAGTACATGGAGTGCAAGAATGAATCACTTGCTCCTCTTTTCCTGCAAATAATAGGAACAAGGACACGGGGGTATCTCCTGTTTATTTCCAATAGTAGCTCCAGCTCTTTTGTCTTTTTGAGACTTGTGTCCTGTAAGGTTTGCTTTCGTCATTAGTTTTTTAAACCAGGTGATCTCACATTTGAAAGAACCCAGTTGGACAGCATACCAGATGGTGGCTTTGTGTGCATCCTCCAAGTCTGCATGCAATGGAGAAGAGTGCTAGACCAGGAATTAAGATGCGATGGAGACAGACCAGCCCAACAACCTGTCGGAAAGGAGAGAGGATTCATTCAAAGGTCACAGGATGACTTAGTAGCCAAATCAGGTTTCAAACCTCTTAGTTCAATATGCTTGGTACTGTGAGAAGCTTGGCGATTTCTAGTCTAGTTTATACAAAATACCAAGGAAGAGCAAAAACAGCTGGAAAGATGTGTGTTCCAATGACAGCTCTGTCCATTCTTGACTCTTAACTTCATCAAGCCATTAAACTTTCTGACCCTGGGTATTTTTATCTATAAAGAGAAAGTAATAGTTCCTACTTGGTAGAGTTGTGATGAGAATTAAATGACCTATTGTGATACTTAAATAAGACTGTGGGCTGGGCGCAGTGACTCACACCATAATCCCAGCACTTTGGGAGGCTGAGGTGAGCAGATTGCTTGAGCCCAGGGGTTTAAGACCAGTCTGGGAAACATAGTGAAACCCCGTCTCTACTAAAAATATGAAGGTTAGCTGGAAGTGGTGGCACATGCTTGTGGTCCCAGCTACTCAGGAGGCTGGGATGAGAGGATTGCTTGAGCCTGGAAGGCAGAGGTTGCAGTGAGCTGAGATCATGCCACTGCACTACATCTTGTGTGATAGAGTGAGACCCTGTCTCAGAAAAACAAAAAACAAATAAAAAAATAAAAAGAAATTGTGTGTGTAATGCACTTACAGTGTTGTCATTTACCTAACGTTAATATTAAGCTATTACTATTATTATTAGCACCCATAGAGGCTTCTTAAGTATATTGCATTTATGAATTGTGCTCTGCTTTGGTGTTAATCCCAGCTCTGCCACTCAATAACTAAGGGATTATTGGCAAGTTGCATGGCCCCTCTTCTCTCAAATGGAAACAATAACTCTCTGGCTTTGTTCTTAGAATGATTATTATAAAAAAACTGTTGTTATTAAATTACCCCCCTGCTCCTCCAAACATTCTTTTAAAACAAATGCTAGCTAGGTAAATACTGGTATTTAACTCTCAGCGATGACTGGGCAGACTCAGCCTTCTCTGATACTGATATTGGATGAGATTGTTTTATTGTGGGTTGCAAAAGAGCAAGGGCCGGTTCAGCCGTGCATGTTATGCTAACAAAATATTATCGACAGGTTTAATGCCGTTGTCAGAAACAATGGAGAGGAAGAAATATGTTAACGCCACCCCCCATAATAACTCTTCCCCCAAAGAGTTGACAAAGGGGACTTACTGTTAACATTGGTTTTATTGCTTCTGCTGGCGGAGGGCTTGCCTGTCCCTCTGTGTCTCCTCCAGGGCATGCTATGGGCTGAAGTTCGTCCCAGCTCATGGCCTTCCATTATTACTAATGGTGAGAACTGACTGGAGTAGGTGAGCCACCATTTGATTATTCCATTTTTTAAGAAAGTGCCATGTTCTCCCATGGGGGCGCCTTCCATTTGTTTTTTAATGAAATACTTGGGTTGAGAAATTGCTTCTCTGTACAGTCCTTTTTCCTTCTCCAACATGGTGAAATAAATGGTTTAGGGTCTGGAGGAATAATTCACTGACTTCATTTAAATTGGACTGGAGGTGATGCTATTTGCACAGCTGTTTTTTTGTGCTGTGCCTACTTGCCTACTCCTTGCCACGTCACATAAGGTAAACTTCAAGTCACCAAGTCCCAGGTTCCTTATTAGGAATAGCATGTCTCTTCTACCCTTGTTGGTTTAAACAGGTGTGAATAGAGTGAAAGCAGATATGGTCAGTTAGATTGAGCTGGAAAAAATCAATGACCCTGGACTCAGAACACTGGAGTTCAAGTCCTGAATACGATTTACAGGACTGAAGATTAATCACTGGACTTTTAGAGTTCATTCATTTTCCTGCATTCATTTATTCAAGCCATATTTATTGAACCAGACTTTTTTTTTCCAGATCCTGGGGATGTAGAATAGAAAGAGTGAGGCATCTGTTCTCTGGATCCTCCATTAAAATGGAGCAAGATCAGAAACACACAAGTCAATAAATACAAAATCAAGGCTGTCAAACATGCTTCCAAAGAGATAAACCAGATGGTAAGTGAGAATGACATTGAGCATGACTTTAGATGAAGCGGCCAACATAGTGTTTTAGAATAGGAGGCATTTGGACAGAGACCTGAAGGATGCTAAAGAGTCAGCCGCAGGAAAAGCTGCTGGCTCTAGCATCCTGGTAAAAGAAACAGCAGAGGCAAAGGCCTTGGGGATGAGGAGGCTGCTGAGGTGCAGATGAGAAACAGAAATAGGTCAGGATCTTGAGCTCTGGGAGAAGTTTTGAACAGGTATACAGGGGCTGGAGGATCTAGGCATTTATAGACCACACTAAGCAGACTGAAGTGTCTGGATCAGTGATTCTCAAACATTGCTGTGTAAGGAACAATCCAGGATCTTTGCAAAATACCACATTATTTCTTCAGGGATTCTGATTTAATTGATCTTGGTTAGGGTGTGGACATTAGAATTTTAATGTGTTCTAAGGTGCAACCAAGGTTAAGAATCAGTGCTTTAGCGACATAGAAATTAACTGAAAGTTTGAAGCAGATAGTGACTGTGGTCATATTCACATCAGAAATATCACTGAATTCTCCTCCTTTTATAATTGTGCATAGTAGATGCTCATCAAAACATGAACAGATGCTCATTGATGAGTAGATGCTCATCAATTCTGAAAAAATTCTATGGCACTTTACAATTCTAAAAACACTTGGTGGCTGGGCGCGGTGGCTAACGCCTATAATCCCAGCACTTTGGGAGGCCAAGGCGGGTGGATTTTGAGGTCAGGAGATCCAGACCATCCTGGTCAAGATGGTGAAACCCTATCTCTACTAAAAATATAAAAATACAAAAAGTTAGCTGTATGTGGTGGCGGGTCCCTGTAGTCCCAGCTACTCGGGAGGCTGAGGCAGGAGAATCGCTTGAACTCAGGAGGCGTAGGTTGCAGTGAACAGAGATGGCGCCACTGCACTCCAGCAACAACAACAACGACAACACTTGGGTATTTCACTAGTTTGAAGTTTTTTGTTTTGTTTTTTTTTTTTTTTCTGAGACGGAGTCTCGCTCTGTCGCCCAGGCTGGAGTGCAGTGGCGCGATCCCGGCTCACTGCCAGCTCCGCCTCCCGGGTTCACGCCATTCTCCTGCCTCAGCCTTTGGAGTAGCTGGGACTACAGGCTCCTGCCACCACTCCCGGCCAATTTTTTTTTTTTTTTTTGTATTTGTTAGTAGAGATGGAGTTTTACCGTGTGAGCCAGAATGGTCTCTATCTCCTGACCTTGTGATTTGCCGGCCTCGGCCTCCCAAAGTGCTGGGATTACAGGCGTAAGCCACCAAGCCCGGCCTGAAGATTTTTTTTTTTTTTTCCATGGGGGCAAAATATATCTCTCATGGATCAAAAGTCTACTTGGACACCCAAATTATTTTCGTAGCTGAAGTCAAGTGGATTGGTCTGAATGTATCTTCCCTCATCAGTTAGGTCGTAGGTGGCACTGATCAGTACATGTCCGTTGGCTTGTCTCACTGTGGAGGTGAAAAGCTCTTTTGATCCTTCTGGTTGAGGCTCTCACAGGGACATAGGGTGAGAATAGGGTGGGAGATTCTCCATACTCAAAGAAAGTGGGTTGGCTGTAAAGCCAGTCCATCTGAATTTATGTCAGATAGTCACATTCCTTTTAAGCCTCAGTATCCTCAAACATGCAGTGGGGAAAAAGCGAGACAGATTCAAGGTTTCCAAGAGAAACACTGAGAAAATAGATCTGTGAGGGCTTTGCACATTCTGAGATTAGTGGTTCTCAGACTCGGATGTGCATTTGAATCCCCTGTTAAAATGAATTGTACATTTCCACCCCCGAGTTTCTGATTCAGTGGGGCTGGTGTGGACCGTGAATTTGCAGTTCCAACAGGTTCCCAGGTGATGCTGATGCTGCTGATCCTCAGAACAGGCTTTGAGAACCACAGCTTTAAGTACAGATAATGATAAAGAACACTTATTAAATCAAAGGAGGCCACAGGTGAGAGAGTGGATGAATTTATTTCTCTCTTCTCAAGATTCCAATCAGTATCGTATTTTTCAAATGAAGTTGTCAAGACAAGCTCTGGTCTCAGTGACCATGGCTTCTGAGCACCCTCAGTTTTATGAGCCAACAAGGCAGAGGAGCACACAATGGAACCCTGCCAGTCATCCTCTGCCTGCAGCTTACTCTGTTTTGGCCTCAGGAAGTCACACAAAAGTCTTTTGGAAATATCTCCACTTGATTTCTCTGGTCCAGGGGCTATTAGAATAGAGATCACGACTTGCAATTCTTAAAACTAGGTTGACATCGTACATCTGATATGGGCAGGCTGTGTGTCCTTAAAGAGCCGTCACTTTTCCAAACCTCAGTTTTATTACCTCTAAAATGGGAACAATGGTAGCTGTAGAACTCATGATGTTACGGTGAAGAGAAGTCCAAATATAGTTCTGAAATGTGGAGAATGTTAAAAAATTCTTATTCTCTTTTTTTTCTGTCTCTCCTTCTCTGTCTTACTCTTAGTAAAGATATCTAGGAGATAAAAGCTATGAAATCCCCAGAAACAAGCAGAAATATGCCAATATCATGCAGAATTGAGGAGGTTTTCCTGTCTTCTGACATTCTTTCATGAATTCCAGAGTAGAAACAGTTGCCTCCCTGGATCATCTCTCCTTCTTACTTTCTAACTTTTGTCTCTCTCTTTCTCATTTCCTCAAGCACTGGGCTTTGTTCAGTTATTCTGACCTGTGATGCGCTGGGAATGAACATGTGATAAAGGCCTTGATGAACAGAATTTTGTTAGGTGGACCTAAGCAGGGGAGAGTCTTTCATTTAGATGAAACAGCATGTGTAAAGAAACAAAGTTTAGTGAGGACCTGCATGGTTAGAAAATGGGAAGACATCAAGTGTCTCTTAGAAGAAATGAGGGTGCCTGAGACAGAGAGGTGAAAGCTGAAGCCAGACGTACATAATGGAATGAGACTGTCAAGAGCCCTAAATCATCCTACCCTAGTCTAAAGCCTAAGGGTCAGGAGTTAAAAACTCAAATGCCTTCAGAAGCAGGGCACAGAAGGTCAGGAAAAAAAAAACAAACAAACACAGGACTAAAATAAAACAGA
Source organism: Macaca fascicularis (assembly GCF_037993035.2). NCBI lineage: Eukaryota > Metazoa > Chordata > Mammalia > Primates > Cercopithecidae > Macaca > Macaca fascicularis. The sequence goes on along the minus strand of NC_088394.1, from coordinate 61,458,117 downwards.
AGGAATTGGGCTAGTAAGTGCCGTATAAAAATACTCATTTGGAACACGTGGACAAATCGGGGGGAAAAATATGCACTGGGGCTTGTCGGGGGTGGCAGGGGAGGGACAGCATCAGGAAGACTAGCTAATGAATGCTGGGCTGAATACCTAGGTCATGGGTTGATCTGTGTAGCAAACCACCATGGCACACATTTGCCTACGTAATAAACCTGCACATCCTGCACATGTCACCTGGAGCTTAAAATAAAAGTTGAAGGAAAAAAGACAATTTAATGGGGCTAAAAGCTGTTGTAAGCGGGCTTCATGGCTCTATGAAAATGTAATCGAACTGTCTAAACTCTAGGAAAATTTCCAAATAATGACCACCAGAAATTGTTCGAATTTTAATGTTAAAATGGCTACAGATTTTAATTTCCTTCAAAGATACAATGTATTATTAGGCATCGTTCTCCTTAGAAGTGCAAAAGACTGCTTGGACTTATAAAAATTAAAGAAAAATTCATAAAAGCAAAAAAAATGATCATTTGACCATTTATTGAAACTAAATTTGGTCAAGGGTAGAGGGATGCTTTAAATCAGGTCCCTAGAAGTTGATCCTGAGAGGGGGATTCACATACAATTGGCTTATTAAGAAGATGCTCCCAGGAGATGCCAGCATAAGAATGGGGAAAGCAGAAATAGATGGGGAAGAACCCAAGCTGGGGTGTGATTTCAGGCCAAGGACCGTGGAAGGAATGTTCAGGTTGTTGCTGCGCTGCAGGGGAATTCTGGAGTGGAAGGGATGCTTCAGAGTTTTCTCCCTTTATTCATGGGCTTAAAACCCCTCAGCACTTTGTACTTCTTGTGCCAGCAGATGAAGAGGTGGCAGGTAGCAAAAGCCCGTGGAAGCCAAGCAAAGCTCAAGCAGAAATTATGAAAAAACATGCCAAAAAACCTGCAAGAAGTCCCATCAAGGACTCTATGAGCATCCTGCTTGCAACCTCTCCAGATACTGGAAACTGTTGAAAATGTTTAAACCAGACATGTCAGGCCAAGACTCAATGTTAGCACTTTGATTCTGGACAGTGCAGAGAATCACCTGGAAATGAACAAGGAAAGGGACAAGGAAACTCAGAGGAAAGCTGCCCAGCATGTCCAGGTTAGAGATAAAGAGGCGACAACCAAAGCAGCCAGGTTGTAGGGGCACAAGGGCACGCACAGAGGCAGAGTCAGCACCATATTGTCAGGAAAAGCTGCAGAGAAGAGGAGGAAAGTCACACCATAGTTCCTCCTCTCTTTATTAAAGTATTTGTTTTGGGGAAGTAGAAGGGAGATGCAAAATGTGAATCAATAAAGAAAACACAAGTAAACACGTGAATTGAGAGTGTCCCAATGAAGGGATGAGTCAAGGAGCATCCTAATTGAGTCATCCCAATGACTGGGTTCAGGGAGAGAGCAGAAGACACCAACTCAGTGAACAGAGCATTTCCCAACTGCTAAACCCTCCCAGGGTCCCTGCCTGCTGTACAGCCTTGAGTTTCAACTTTCACACTTGACTGTGAAAATAATGTGGTCCTAACCCTGCCAGGCTATGAAGAAATCTTCTCTTGGATTTTGGTCACCCTTGCAAAGAGGCAGGAAATACTTAGCAGCCTGGGTGTAGTTCACAGTGTTCTAACAGAAGTCACCATCCTGAAATTAACAGTGAAATTATCACGAGACCCAGAAATGGACACCAGGGCTGCACTGAAGCTGTCGTAACATATTCTTGGTCATGTTGCCACTCTTTATCAGCATCACTTTGTATATAACTTATATAATTCTTACAGGTCTAGGGTTCTTTTGTTTTTACATTTAAACTAATATTTGTTGAGCCTTGCTTCCACGCTAAGCACTCTATGAGACCATTTAAAAAACCTCTCATTTCCTTTCTTCCTGACAACCATCATTAGCTGAGACAACCCTGCTCCTTAAGAGTTAGATAAATTGGGATCTAACTCCAATCCATGACTTGAGGATATCCAATAGACTCTTCATGATTTTTATAGATTCCTCGAAGGCTCATTCTCATCGGCAACTTTGACTTGGAGCAGTGACATTATACCTCTTCTGAGCATAAATTCCTTGCTACATAAAATGTCATCCCTTATCTTGGTTTTTTACAAAACAAAACTTGAAGAAAATAATTATTTGTCTCTATAGAAGATTTTGATGAGAAGAGGAGTAACAGATGAAATCAACCAAAGCCAACAGATTGTAATTGAATATTAGACATCTCTGTTACTAAAGTCCCTTAGCCTGCTTCTTATAGATTTTTCATTGGCTACAGCATCCTAGTAGTTTTAAGGCCTTTCCTTATATTATTGACTTGTTTTTCACCCACTGCCGTCCATCTAGCAGTGGTAGTCAATTGAATTGCTAACCATATACTTCTGACTCTCCGTCTTCTGAGCACATGGAAGGATTACTCTTCCTGCCTCCCTCCTTATGTTGAGTGGGGCCAGGAGCAAGATCAATGGGTTTTAAAAGCAAATCTCTTGCGACACTTCTAGACTTGAGAATTTAATTGCCTGTGCAAGAGCCTCCTGAATTCTCTTTGTGAGTGGTATCTGCTCCATCAGCCTGGCTATAAGCAAAGCCTTTCTGTTAACTCACAATGATTATGTAGAATGAGCAAGAAATAAACTCTTGTTTTAAACCATTGAGATTATAGGATTGTTAATCACCACAACATAATCTAGCCTGTCCAGATAGACCCCCTCATTCTTGACCTACCAGACTGCACTTTCCCTACTTTGGACATAAATGAAATCATGCAGTATGTACTCATCTATGTCTAGTTTATTTTGTTCAGCATAACTTTTCAAAAAATCATCCATCTTGTTGAGTATATCAGTAGTGTGGTCTTTGTGATGTTTGAATAAGAAATAGAACACTGTCTTAATTATTGTAGTTATATAGGTCATCTTCACATTCAAAAGAGTAATTTTTCTAATTTGTTCTTTTTAAATATGACATTGGCTATTCCAGGTACTTCGCATTTCCATATAAAACTTTAGAAATATATTGTTGTTTCTATAAAATGTCTGCCAGATTTTGAATGAAATTAAATTAGATATTTAGCAATTTGGGGAGAAATTATATTTTTAATATCAGGTTGTCCTATCCTTGACTATGGTATCTCTTTTCATTTACTTACGACTCCAATTTTTCTCAGTTAATTTGGAGTGTTTAATTTTCAAATTTTTACGTCCACATATTTAGAAACAGTTTGTGTTTATCTTTCGACCTTGTATCCTGTGACTTTTTCTAAATTCACTTATTTAACTCTAGTAGTTTATTTGTTGAGATCTTTGGTTTTCTTCAAATTGTATGTTTTTTATTTATTTTTCTTGTCTTATTTTCTTTGGCTGTAGCCTCCTGAACTATGTTGACTAGATACGGTGTGAGTGGATATATGTATGTTGTTTCTACATGTAGAGGGTAAACTGTTCAAGATTTTGCTATCAAATATTATGTTAGTTGTGGTTTGTTTAATGCCCTTTATCAAGTTGAGGAGTTTACCTGTATTCCTAATTTTTTGGACTTTTTAAGTTTCTCCCTTATCGTTAATGAATATTGACTTTAACAGAAGCTTTTTCAACATTAATTGAAATGTTCATATTTTTGTCCCTCTATTGTTCTGTTTAAGTGGTGAATGTCATTTGTCGAACACATGGTAACTGACCAATTTATTATAATTGTTTCTTATAATACCCCTAAATTATGGGATAGAGAAAATTACAAAAACCAGAAATCAGATATTGCTATGCCTATTACCAGATTATTAAATTCTTAATATTCTGTCATGTTTCTTTTTTTTTTGAAAAGAAGTAAAATATACAGATACAGCTAAAGACTACCCATCCTCATTTCATTCTCCTTTCCTAGTACTAAAATTGATGAGAATCCTTCATCAAATTTTATACTTTCTACCTAAAGTGTTCCTGCAACTGAACATAGGATTATTTCGCATGTTTTTAACATGAGCATAAGTGGTATCTAATTGTCTTTGACATTTTGCACTTTTAGAAGTTACTTTTGTGACTCTAAGGTGAGATAAGTGTCTAAATGTATTTGATTTTGTATATGAATGACAATCTTCACCAATCCCCTGCCCCTGCCTCCACTCAATGCCATCAATTCAATTGCCTATCCATTACTCACTCATTAGAAAGCCAATTCTGAAATATAGCAAGTACTCATTTACGTGCTCGCATGTTTTGGGATTCTAATTATAATACTGTATAATATTGATGCATAAAAGGTTGACTTATTTTCCCATCTCTGTACCAATACCATTCTGAAATAATTACTAAAGTTCACCTTAAATATTGTTAATGTCAGTGTGACCCTCACCTTCTTTTCCTCTGTCCTTTACTCTTTCATATTAACTTTAGAGTAAGGTTATCTAGTTTCCAAAAGAAACAATTTGGAATTTTAATAATATTCAATGGAGTAAAGGGTGTCTTTTACTATAAGTAAAGACTAACATGAGATTAATTTGAGGCAAATTGGTATATTTTACATACTAAATCTTCCCACCCTTAAAATGTTATATAAATGTATAATTATATATATATATAAAAGGTCTTACTTTCTTCAATATTTTCTTTTATAAATATCTCATTGTGTTTTATATTTTAGTTTCTGTTGTAAATATTTAAAAATCATATTTCCTAATCTGTTTCTGTTAGATACCATTGATTTTTTAAAAATTGTATAGTTTGACACTGAACTATTACCTAACAATACTGATAAACACTCTCATTTGTTCCAATAAATTATCTGTAGATATTTTAATATTTTCAAGAAAGATGATATTATTTGTGAACACTTTTGATTATTTTCTTTCAATTGCTGCATTTTCCTTTTTCTCCTTCCTTCTCTCTCTTCCTCTCTCCTTGACTCCATTTTTCTTTCCTTCTTTTATTCTTTCTTTTCCTCCTTCCTTAATTTACTAGCTAAGACCTCCAGAATAGGGTTGAATAAAAGATTTAATAATGGGAATTCACATCTTGAGCATCAGTTTAATAGAAATATTTTTAAAACATCACTATTTATGAGGTAACTTTTGTCAAGTTATGGAAATTCCCTTCCATTCCTCAGTTCCTTAAAGTTATTTATTAAAAGATCTTAAATTTTATTAATTTTGTTCTGTATCTTCTGAAAAGTCATCTAATTTTTATTTTTGGATCATTGAAGTTTCTAGTATTTAACAATTGTTTCATTCTTCAATAAGTCCTAGGTAGTCATAACAGTCTTAGATTCCTTTTGTTAATGTGATAGGTAGAAGTTTTACATCTATATTTTTAAGTGAGATTGTTTTATGATTTCCTATTCAATTAAATCATTAGAAATGGAAATGTCTTTTAAATCATTTCAAACATGAAACAGCATATATGTTGCATAGCGAGGTGTCCTGTGATGACCTAACTACAGCATCTCTAAAATTTTGGCGGTGAAAATGGATTCGGATTTGAATATAAAAATCAGTACTAGTATTTTCAGTGATTTCCTTTGTTACTGTTCAGAGGTTGGTCTGACACTGGAATTTCTTTTTCCAAGAGCTTCAGGGAAATGTGGGTATAGATTCTGAGGGGGGTGAGGGTCTGAGGGTATGAGGGCAACTGGGATTTGCATCCACTTGGGATTTCTACTCAGAGGCTGAGAAGAAAGATGGCAAGGAGGTGTCCTCCTGCCTGGGACCTGACAAGTCCAGGACCCACAGTCTAGCTTTGAGACTTAGTATACCTTTATTATAGTACCTGCTTTAATTTTTTAGGTGCTAGGCTTATTTTCAAGCATCACGGGTTCAGCTGTGCTTTAGGGGATTAAGAAAGAGTCTAATGTCTACTCCTTGGGCTCAGGGGAATCAGCAGATTAGCAGCAGCACACAGAAGCAGTGAGAAGAGGCAACAGGTGATTTGTGAGGCCAGCAGCAGCTGTGTAGACGGTAGCCGGGCAAAGAGCAAGACTAGGGGCAGCAATGTGGCAGTTGACCCAGGTCTGAGTAGAAAACAGTGTGTCTATTATGCCTCTGACAGGAAATCTCATTCAAAGACTCTTAAGCAAAAAAAGGAGTTTATTATCTCACATAATAAAACTCCATGTATAACATGCAGGGCCAGTGTCATCATTGGCAGGGCCCAGTGAAAAACAGAGAGGTGGAACCTTTTGGAGGATGGGAAATCAATCTCTCTTTTCCATGGGGCCCACTGCTGCAATTCAAGGTATTGCAGTCTCCACTCCAGGACACACTTGGATCCTGCCTAGTGGACCAACTGCTGAACATACCTTAGTGCTCCCAGCCTGGGACAAAGATGGTCACCATCTAGCTCTTCCCTAAGTTGCTGCATGACACAGGTCTTCACCTGTGGAGGTTAGCCAGCCACCAAGCCTGGCAAAGAGAAGCACCTATTGCAGATCAGCTATAGGGTGCAGGGAGCAGGAGGCCAGGTGGAGTCACAGCCCTCCGGAGCAGAGACCAAGCTGTGGAGAACTTGTCCCAGGGAAGGGGGAGAGTAGCAGGAGTCAGAACCATTCATGAGCCATAGCTCCAAGCTCCTGGTTCACACTTCATTGTCCCATTGAACTTCACTTACTAAATACAATTCTGAGGATACATTTATTAGTAATTTTAAGACAATGGCTGTAGAGCATTAAACCCCAACCATAAGGTCATGTGTGATTGCAGTCACTACATGCCCATGAAGTCATCCCTGGTAATATGATGCAGAGGCAATATTCCCAGGAGCTCATTATCACTAGGGCCAGCCACCCTTTATCTCTCAGTTCTGCTCTCCTCTGAGTTGGATTAATCCTCACAGGGATACATGGTAGTAGGGTGACTGTCAACCCCTGGAGTCTCACATCTTTTCATGTCCCAGTTCAAAAGGAAAGAGCACACCTCACTTACTAAAATGAGAAAACATTCCTGGGATTGTATAGGATTACGTGCCCATTCTTGAACCAATCACTGGGGTTGGATAGGATTACATGCCCATTCTTGAACCAATCACTGTGGCCAAGGATATTGACTGGACCGATCCTCTAAACTTGAGTTCCTGCCTGACCTGGAGTTGAGATGGAGACAATTTCAACAAAAGCACACACACTTTGGCTTTTAACATGAAGGGATAGGTGGATGGTATCAAAGGGAAATTCACCCTTTAAAGCTGAGTATGCAGACATTTGGATGTTAAAGTAGTTTCATTCTGAAAAAAAATAAAATAAAGTCAACAAATTAGGCAGTTTAGATGACCAATTGTAAAGAGGTGGGGGTATCAAATGGTTTAAACAAAAAGTCTTAAATAATTAAAGTCCTACAACAGTTGAAGGCTGAGAAAAAAAAATGTGTTTGCGAGCAACACAGAGTGTCTTGTGATTCTTGAGATGAAGAGTTTAAAGATCACTGAGGGAAGACGTACCAGATTGAAAAGGTTGTTGAGTGATAACAAACTATCACTGCTCCACATTTGGTTGAATTCCTGGGGCCATTCCAGTATGAAAATAATTCCGTCAACGGCATGGGGCTTCGTCCACCAAGGTCGGTGGTGTCTATAGGTCTATTCATAGACACAAACTGAAAATGACATTTCACCACTGGGACTGTGAGGAGAAAAATAAGGTCCAGCCAAGCCAGCATGAATTACAGCCTGTAGAAATAAGACTGTTCCTTTGAGAATAAAGTTCTTAAAAACATGTAAAGCGATGTGTTCTTCGTGTGTACAAATGTATTGCCTCTAGACAGAAGTTCAGCTTTTTAAAAAATATTTTATTCAAGGTCTTAAGATTCTAATGTGTTTCAAAAGTGGGTTATTAGGAAGGAAAAAAAAACAGTTAAAAAAGTCAAGTGATTTTTTTAGTAAGCAACTCAATTATTTGTGTTTCCTTTTTTAATTTTATTTTTCCATATGTTATTGGGGTACAGGTGGTATTTGGTTATATGAGTAAGTTCTTTAGTGGTGATTTGTGAGATTTTGGTGCACCCATCACCCGAGCGGCATACACGGCACCATATTTGTAGTCTTTTATCCCTCACCCCACTCCTACTGTTCCCCTCAAGTCCCCAAAGTCCATTGCATCATTCTTATGTCTTTGTGTCCTCATAGCTTAGCTCCCACATATCAGTGAGAACACACGATGTTTGGTTTTCCATTCCTGAGTTACATCACTTAGAATAATAGTCTCCAATCTCATTCAATGATTGACTATCATTGTTTCTTTATAAACTTTGTTTACCTTTCTTTTTAAATTTCTCTCTCTCGATCTCTTTTTCCTCTATTCCTGCCCTGTCACCCTCTGTGTATAGTATGCATTTTCGTCCCTCTGCAAGGATAAAGTCAAGGTTCCACACTTGGGATCTGGAGAAAGCCTGTTGAATTTTAGCTAGCTACTTGGTATCTCTGTGACTTTGCACAATTGGCTTAATGGCCACTAAAATCTTGGTTTCCTCACCTGTAAAGTGGAGATCATAAGCTCCCTGCCTTTATTGGTTGTTTTGAACATTCGACTAGATTTTATTTATATAGTTCTTAGCACACTGCCTCTCACATAAGAACTGAATTCACGTATATTATTGTGTATGTGCTCACTCTCAGTCTGTTTTTCAAAAATTGTTTTGACCACCATCTTTCTGAATAAACGTTGTCTTTTCATCTCAGTTTCGAATCATTGAAGTATCTCACTTTACGGCTAAGGGAGGGATCTGTGTAGGTCCAGAGTTAGGTCAACACTTCTAAAGTGAAACTTCGTGGAGTAAAAGAGGCCATCTCTATTGTTGATGGGGAATGGTAGCGCAAATGGCTCTAGAGATGACACTGTTTTGCGTGAGAGAAAATAATTCAGACATGCTTTGATTCATCTGTTTGTAGTGCCATTTTTCTTCTTTTGAAAACTCTTCAAAAGTTGCTGAACTGGCTTCGAGATCAGGAAAACAGATGTGGAGACAATCATTTGTGAGGAACCTACTATGTGCTAGAAAATACCCAGGACACATTTTTCTTTTCTTGCTTTCCTTTTATTTTGTTTCATAATACACTTCCCTCACAACCTTGTGAGTTGTTTATAACCCTATGAATTAGGTACAGTTAACTTCCTTTTCTGTGCATGAAATTGTCACTTAAAGGGATTCATACCAAAGGTTACTGAATCAGAAGGAGATACCAGGAATTTGAGTCCTGGGCTGCCTGACCATGGTGTCTCTGCTTTCTCCACCTCAATTGTTGTAGTTAGTATTATTGCTGTCATTGTTGCTAGTACTAGTATTATCATTATCATAATATTTTGTCATTGTTATTGTTGCAGGCAGTGAATATTCATGCTGGTACATTGTATATGACTTCTTTTTTTTGCCACAATGTTGATAGACATCTCTTCAAGAAATTAAATGTTGCCATACCCACCAGTTCAATTGACAAGAAGAATATGCTCTCATGTCAATGTAAATAGTATTTCAAAAATCTACAAAGTAGAGGTGGAAGAAGAAGCAGTTTTTAGTTTATTAAGTAATTATGTAAAAGACATAATAATGTCTTTCATCATAAAAATATAAAAAGAATGAAGTGTATTTGCAGAACATTTATCCTCCAAAAAAGCAGATAAATGGTCCCAATATCCCTTCAATGTCATTTAATTTTCTTATCGATTTTTTTTTTTTTTTTTTTTGAGAAATACGTATATGGTCTTTCCCTGCTGGCTCTCAGCTATGCCAGCTTTGTGCTTTGAAACCTGACCAACCCACCTACATCCTCGTTCAGTAGCTAATGCCATGGAACTTTGGACCCTCAAGGACTCATTTGTGCATAGGCAGGACAGATACATTTGATTTGCTTCCTTCCCCAACTCTCTTTGCCCTCACTCATTTCTACAGTCCAGAGACTCCCAACTCCTTGTTTTGTTTCCTTCCTTCATCACTTGCTGAATAACTGCCACCCCCCAGAACCAAAGTCTATATTGGATTCTCTGGTTGGATACCAGTTTTTAAATCCTTCTGGCCATGCCAAATTTATAAAAATTAATCCAGTCCTGGACCCTAGAACAGCACTTTGTCATGCTATGTGTATGTGTAGTGGGTGACCTCGTCAGGGTTAGGCTTGACTCCCCAGTCTGCCCTCAACCCTGGGACTCCTAAGTGAGAACCTGATAGCCATCTCCATTGAGGAAATGTGTGTGAACAGCCTAAGGGTGAGTGCCAATATCTCTAATAGTGTTTTCATATTAATTAACCACAGCCGGTAGCTGGGTTGTAGTGAAGCACTCTGGGCACTGTGTGTGTGTGTGTGCGCGCACATGTGTGTGTGTTCTAACTCAGACAATTTTTATTCCTTAAAAAAAACTAAAGAGTGAATGAGCTTTAAAACATCATTTTAGTTTCTTGACTCTTTTGTACAGTCGCATATCAATTATAAGGTTTTGTTTTGGTTGCATACATCTACTCCTCTTTACCTTTGTCCAGCACACAGGGTCTGAAAAAATGCTGACTTTTTATAAATGAAAGAGGACTCACGTTTTCTTTCCATTTTTCATTTACTGTCTGTCATATTTCTCAGTCTCTAAAGCCTGTGTCTGTGGAAATATACTTTGTCATACTCAACAGGTAGAAGCCAGATGAATCAGAGGTACAAGACAAGAGTCTTATGATTGGAAATAAAGTTGTCCTGCACCCACTTTGAAAAACTGGGTTTTTGCTCCTTTTCTATGTACAGCTATTTCAAAACGAGTATTGGACATTGACTGTGCAGCTGATGATCTTAAAATAGGGATTCTCAAATGGATGATCAAAATCTGCAGGATAATTATCAAATTTGTTGTTTTCTCATATCCCAGGAAGGGGCCTTGAACCATTTTTATCTGAGATACTAATAGAAAAGTTGACCCTTAAGCGTTGAGAATGTGATGAGCTCTGTAAACTGTGTAGTGAAATTGTAAATCAACGGTGAAATGGGAAGGAACCTTAAGACGCAGAAGCTCAGGCAGTACAGAGCTTCAATGGGGAGACTGATGAGTGAGTGGTATCTAAGAGTTCAGCAAGTAACAGAAAAATGATGCTTAAGAAGAGACCATTCATTTTGGTGAGCCGAGGGTCATTTCTGATATTTGAACAAGGAATCTCAAGGTTGTGGTGGGAACAGATAAGCAATTGCAAGTGGGTGCAGAATGAGTGCATGCCATTCTTACTTAACAACTTTGCTGAACTCTTGGTAGGATATTATAGCACAAGAAATAATGGCATTTGTAGGGATACTTTGAATGCCAAGGCCAGTGGTACAGACAGATTTATTTACAAACCTAAACAGAAAAGATCCCGTGGAGATGGAAAGGGCATCATGGTCAACCATGCCATCATAACTTTGCAATTAAGAATCTTGTTTTGAACCTAAAATCTCTAAACAACATTAATATGGAGTATTATAGATTGTACACACACACACACGTCTTGTCCTTGAGCATAAGTACAGCCTTTTCTCAGGGATATTTTATTCAAGTGCTTAGCATTTCAAGGTGCTTTGAATAGGTATTGAAAACAATGAGCCTTAAAGTCAGGGCAAGACTGTCTAAGTATTTAAACTGTTCAAGAAACAATGTTCCTCTCCTGCTTTTCTACATCTGCCTTTTCCCTCGCCTCATTTATTGCTGTATCTCTCTCTATGTGTCTGTTAGCAGAATGTGGTGCTAAGGCTTCAAGGCTCTGGTGAAAGCCTGTGTAGCTCTGAACACCAAATTCACTGTTTCCTAGCTTAGGTGACCTTGGGCCAGGTTCTGAACATCTAAGCCTCAGTTTTTCTGCACCTGTAAAATGGAATAGCAATTGTCCTTACCTAATAGAGTGTTGTGAATTCTTAAATGAGATAATCTATGTAAAATGCCAAATGCGTATCAGGGTGCCTGATATATATTTGGTACCCAGTAACAGTCCCTTGAATTGCACAAAAATCCAAAGTGAATTCACATCTGAATGATAAGTGTAGCTGGTCAAGAAGGAACCACTATAACATTAGACTATTTTGTAATTTTCAGGATTGTGTTCAGTCATTTAGGAAGGTGAAGACAGACCTGGAATCCTAGAATTTTGTGTTGCTTTTATTTTTATTCCCTAATAGATCCATATATAGATGATGAAACAGGGAACTACACACATACACACACACACACACACACACACACACATATTGTGCCTCTGTGACAATCATCAACTAAACTTAGTGCACAGAGTCCCTTCATGGTCTCACTGCCAAGCTGAGTGACATAAATGAATTTTTGGTCCCTCAGTTTCTTCTGTAAACTAAGGATAATAATAATAACTTCTTCTTAGAACTGTTGTGAGGATTAAATGTTTAATACACGTGAAGTACTTGGCAAAGTAGTCACTGTATTTGTTTAATAAGATCTATTTATTGTTGTGGCCATTATTTTAAATAACTAACATAAAACATAGCAAGCGCTAATGAGTACATATGCATAAATTATTAAGCAAATAAGTAGAAACAATTCAGGCTCAGACACTTGAGAAATATCTCAAGTGATGGTACCTTTGAACTGGGATTTTAACAATGGGAAGGATTTTTTCCAGTATTGAAGAGTATTCTAGGATTAGTAGTAGCAAGAGCAAAAGGATGAAGGATGCAAGAGCATGGTAGATCTGACAGATGAAGAGAAATTTGATGATTAGACATAATTCTATCATCTTATAAATCACGGTGCCTATTGCAATATCTGACATATGACTTTTGGAGGGATGGATGAAGGGCAGGAGTGAGAGGGAGAAAGGAAGGGAGAAATGAATGAATAGATGGATAGATAAAGGGATGTAGGGAAGAAGAGAGGGAGGGAGGGAAGGAGGGATAAATGGATGAATTATACCATGACCCCAACCTCCTTTCAGTTGTGGCTATTGGGCACAAGTTTGAGATGATGATTTTGTACCTGATACTGGCTTAAACATCCCCCTCAACGTTTCCTGCACTCTGCTCAGACAGGCCAAATCTAATCGATGAGCAAACTTGATCTGACAACCCTCAAAAGACAACTGTGTGAACAGCGCCTTTGAATTTGTGGTAATATTGCAGACCTCAAAATTCCCATAATGAATCTGACTGTCAAATTTTAGAGGTTGCCAGAACTAATAGCAGAAGAGAATCCCTACTTGCAAGGAATCTCACCTAAGTTTTCTCCTTTCACAAGTCAGCCAAGCACTGGCCTGGCTATATAAAACAATGAACTTGCATTCCTCTTTTTGCTGTTGCTTATAGCCTTAAGCTGTCACCTTCATTTTAAAAGACCATCAAGGAAAGAGCCCTGGCTTTGTTACATCTTGAAGCGTACGTACTTGGAAATGCCTACCACAGTGGACGTTGCTAAATGCTGCAGTAGACTGCATATTTTTCTCTTCTTGTTTCTTTCCCCCTTTGATTTTTTTAAACTGCCTTTTGGATGTTTGGTGCCAACTTTTTTTAAAAAATCAATAAGCCCAAACATTACGGCAGCAAGTTTAATATAGCTCACCTTCCCGGAACGGGCCTCAGGGAAAGCGAGAAGCCTCACATTAAAACGGTGCTGAGCTCGTATCTCGAAAGATGTTTGGGGTGGAAGGCACTTGCTCAGCAAGATTTTGATACCTTCAGATGCAAATGAGATAGTCCCTGCAGGACCAGGCTTGGCATGGGACCATATTGAGATATTTGTAGGGAAATGATGCTCCAATAAGCTCTGACGACTATACTGGGAGCACAACGGCAGCTCAGAATGCTGGAAGACCACAACTGCACAATCACGGGAGTTCTGTCGGAAGGCTGAAGGTAGAACCTGAGGCCAGGGTCCTGTGGGGACTTGCCCTGCTGTGGGAAACAAACTACCACCATTTTTAACATGCAATGGTTCGCTTCATAAGCAACAAACCATGATGTGAGTTCTGGTTTTCTTTTCATCTTCTGAAGAACACAGGTTTGGAGGGCCAACTACATTAGGCAATTTTAGTAACAAATAAGGCTAGTGTCTTCATTCATCCATTCGTTGGTTAAGCGCATATTCACTGGAAGCCAAGGTTGCAATCATCCTAGTGTGTTCTAGGATACCAGGGGAGCAAAGCTAGACTTGCTCAACATGGTATCCCAGTCCTGCCTTCGTGGAGCTTCTGATCTGGTCGGAAAAGAAAGATCATCACCCAAATCAATGGAGTATTTTAATTGTGATGGATGCCACATAGGAGACGGAGCTTGGCCAACATTTGTTGAGTGTTTACTCGACTGGGTCCTTCACATGCAATATCTTCTTCAAATCTCACAACAGTACTTCCATTTTATGTGTTAAATCAAACTATAAATCAGTACATAGAGTATTAATTGTAGCCAACTTTAGAAGATAGGGAATTTTGAATGTATACTGAGATGGTTTGATTTCATAGATTCGACCACCTTCTCAGCTATGTGCTCCTTACAGTAACTGTCTTAATCTCTGTAACAGGTAATCATTCACTAGTTGCCGACTATGTGCAAAGGGCTGAAGGTGCAGCAGTGAAGAAGACAGGCATGGCCCCTGCCCTCTTGCCTCTTCTAGTCTAATGGAAGTGGTGCTTAGAGTTCAGTGAAGGAAGTCGACAAAAATCAAGCAAACTCTTTTTCTTTGTTATTCTATCTGACTCTCTGAGTCTGTTAAATAAAAATAAAATTACTGTGAATCCAATGCCAGCACTAGAATATTAAAATAATCCAATTACTTTAGTCCATAATTGATTATTAATTGTTATGAAAAAGATACGTAGACATCTTATTTACTCTGCAAGAAGATATTTACTTAGCTCAAAAGAAGAGACATTTTGTAAATAGGAGGCTTCATCACTACACTGATTACTTGTCCCAGCACCCTGTGCAATCGGCGTTTAATAAATCATATTATAAATCATCTTCTGAAATGTTAATTAAGTGGTAAAACATTTACTGAAAGTTAAAAGTTACCAAGGATTTAATTATAACCTTGTGGACACCATTTCCAGTTAATTATATACCCTTCTTATGTACTTGATAAACCACAAAATGCACCCCATTAATGATCAATTGGTATTAAATTAGATGGAATTAGTTTTTATTAAATCTAAATTAGATTTTTATTTGTGATACAATAAAATAGTGCACCCAGCTCTTGCCACTATGATTTGGGGATATTTCTGTAGAGAGTGATTACCAGATGTCTAATTGGGCAATTAATAGATACAGTTTCTGAATTAACATAACTAGGGAACCTAAAAAAGAAAACAGAATGATTATGCAGCCAGCAGACCATCTTTTTTTAATCCTACCATTCACTCAGCGTTGTCAACCAACCCGTCATTCTTTTGGAAAACCGTGCTTCTCTGTGCTGGATTCCCACCAGAAAAGGTCACTGTGAACATAAAGCAAATGGTGGTGATGTGCTCCATTGTGGAGATAGTAACTTTCAAGGCCACCTATGAGGACAGCCCTCTTCCAGGCTATGCTTGGCCAGTGGGCAGGTACAGTGAGCCTTCATGGTGTTTAGAGAACCTTGATGATAACCGGCTAGATAATAGGGTGTTTACACAGCTGACAAGAGTCCGAATGCACAAATCCATCTCTTTCCAAAAACAATTTGCCAGATGAGTTTAGTTTGATGTTCCAAAGCTTTTTTATTTTGCCATTTAATACACCACAGAAGGGATTGAGACTTAACCTCTCTGTTTCTGCCACCGTCTTAAATCCCTTTATAATTACTTTCCCCACATGTTGAGTGCATCATCCTGCAGTGTCTCCTCTGCCATCTGTATTCTCTTAAGGGATAATCTGCCCCCGACATGTAAACAGGCTCTGTTTAGACCAATCTGGAAAGGTAGGACTTGCCTGCTTTATACATTGTGGGCACCAGCCTCACTGTCTGATCCTTTTTGGTCCAATGGTCTTCTTAAGTTTCAGAATATTGTGCCCACAAACAGACAAAAATTGGTGAGAATTACTAAAAATTAAAAGTATAAGCTTATATATATACACACACATATATATAAAACAGAGAGAATTTATACTAATGAATTACATAACATTTGTAAAAAGGTTTGACGTACATCATCCTCCATTTGTACTTGAAGTCCTTGTAATGATGCTCTGCTATCCATGTGAGTTGATGAAACACTCTGGTCAGACGGGCTGTTACAGTTTAGTGCTACTTTTATTACTGCTTTCTCATTAAAACAAAACAAAATAAACAAACTGCCTTCTAACTCCATGCTGGTCCATCCCATCCATTACTCATTCAATAAACCTGGGTTGTCCATCACTTCTCTCTTTAGGAGCTCATTCATTCATATAGCAAATGGGGGTGAACTGCCTGTTCTTAACACACAGCTTATAAGAGCTCATTCATTCATATAGCAAATGGATGTGAACAGCTCTGCACCTAACACATTGGGATGCAACAGTAGACAATACTGATAATAGCCCTGTTCTCATGAGGTGTCAGTTAGGTAGGAGAAACAGACTGAAAGATAAATATATAACTAATAACAAATTATTCTAAGCGCTGTACAAAGCAAAAATAAAAGTGAACTCTACAGAAGATAACAAGGACGTCTTCTTTAACTATTTGGGCAAGAAAGATGTCTTTGAAGACAGATTATTTAAGCTTAAACCTGAGTGGAAGAAAGTGCATTCTGGGCAGAGGGAACATTTAAATGGGCTTGAGGTGGGAAGGAGCTTGGATATTGAGTAAACTGGGGGAACTGGAAGCAGAAGAATGTGATTGCAGCATGATGATGAATACGCAAGTGGCATGAGTTGAGAGTTCAGAGGAAATAGGAAGTGGCAGTTAAAGCTGTGATTGAGGACCATGATCAGGAGTGGGAATAGTTGGAAACTTTGAGGCCGAGTGGCAGAGTGACCTGATTGGATCGGGCTTTAAGATCAAATCTTGCTGGTTGGTGGAGAATGCCTAGGAAGAGGACTAGAGAAAGAAAAGCTGAGGGGAGGCTGTTAAAAATTTTCCATAAGAGAGAGAGCATGGCCTGGAGTGAGGAATGGGCAGTGGAAGGGACTGAAGGGGACAACTGGGGATACATTTTAAGAAGGAACCAAAAGGACGGATTGGCCATGGGGTTAAGACTATAGAAAACTGAAGAAGTCTCCTAGATTTCTGGCTTAAGCAACTGAGTTTATTTATTCATTCACCAAATCTCTGTCTCTCTCTCTGTCATTATCTCTCTCCCTCCCTCCCTCCCTCCCTCCCCTGTCTTCCTTCCTTCCTTCCTTCCTTCCTTCCTTCCTTCCTTCCTTCCTTCCTTCCTTCCCTCCCTCCGTCCTTCCCTTCCTTCCCTCCCTCTTTTTCTCTCTCTCTCTTTCTCTCTTTCTTCCTTTCTTTCTGTCTGCCTGTCTTTCACAAGGTCTAGCTCTGTCACTGAGGCTGGAGTGCAGTGGCACAGCCATAGTTCACTACAACCTCAAACTCCTGGGCTCAAGCAATCTTCTGTCTCAGCTTCCCAAGTAGCTGGGACTACAGGTGCAGGCCAACACACCTGGCTAATTTTTGTATTTGTTTTTGTAGAGATAGGGTCTTGCTATGTTGCCCAGGCTGATTTTAAACCTCTGGGCTCAAGTGATCCTCCCAGCTTTGTCTCCCAAAGTGCTGATTATAGGCACGATCCACCTCACCCAGCCCAACACATATTTCTTGAGCCCTTTGTACATGCCAGAGATCAGATATTACAAATGTCATCCAGACAGGAAGGTCTCTGCTCTCATGGAGTTAACATACCTTGAGAGGAGATGATAGGCTAATTGCAGAAAATTCCTTCTATCTTTATTTGTTAAAAATTTGGTTTGAGGAGTATCGAACTTTCATCACCTGTAATTCTGACACAGTTTGCTTTGGCAATGATTGTAACTTACTCTCATCCAATGTGAACTTACTCTCCTCTAAAATGACTTTCCTTCCCTCCTGTTGGGACAGGAGGGATTTCAGAGACCTTATTGCTGTCAGATTATAAATGCTTAACAGGTCTAAGGTTATGTCTTTGGGTGGGAGTCGAGTGGCACAACTAACTGTCCTTAAATTTCAGACCAACTACTCAAGCCATAGTTTTTTGTTGTTGTTGTTGTTTGTTTGTTCATTTGTTTGTTTGTTTTCAGGGAGTGGTGGGGGGTGAGGGTGCTCTTTAGTGATTGGTCATATAGGAACTTCACAATTAATTCCAATTTTTTGTTTTAAATAAAGTTTCTTCCTAATTATTACAGTGCAATAGATCCCTTTAGTAAAATATCAAAAATAAAAAAGTAAAAAAAGAAGCATAATCACTCATAATTCCACTTGTTTTATAAAGTAGTTGTATAATTCTCATACTTTATATGCATATTTCAATGAAGTTTTTAATTATAAAATTATATCTTGAATTTAACAATGACAAAAATTGGTTTTTAAAACACTCTTCATAGATACAACTTGAATTATTTGGATGTAGAAGTTATTTTCAGTGTATCGCAATCATAAATATAATTTTAATGAAGTACTTTTTACATGAACTTTCTGTGTTATTCAGGATTATTTCATTTTTGGTTGTATCCTGGAAGTAGAATTAACGGGTCAAAAGGTAGGAATGTCTTAAAGACCCATGACACATATTACTAAATTGTTTCTAAAAGGGTTGTGTTAATTAACACTCCCCAGAGCGATGCAAGAAAGTAAGTTAAGCCAACCTCTTTCAAACATAATTTTCTCCTCTCTCCTGCCTTTTAAATTTTTAATGTGTGTTAATTAAATGGGTGAAAAATTGTCTCTCGTTTTTTTTAGTTGCCTTCTTTTTTATTTTTATTAGATAGTTTGAAAATCTTCCCTACCCCATGTATGTGTTAGTCATTTCTAACTCCTCTTTCATGGATTATATTTTTCATTTCTGTTACTTGCCTATTTAGGTGCTAGTTTTTGTTTTTGTTTTCTTTTTTTTTTTTTTTTTTTTTTTTTTTTGAGACGGAGTCTCGCTCTGTAGCCCAGGCTGGAGTGCAGTGGCCGGATCTCAGCTCACTGCAAGCTCCGCCTCCCGGGTTCACGCCATTCTCCTGCCTCAGCCTCCCGAGTAGCTGGGACTACAGGCGCCCGCCACCTCGCCCGGCTAGTTTTTTGTATTTCTTAGTAGAGACGGGGTTTCACCGTGTTATCCAGGATGGTCTCTATCTCCTGACCTCGTGATCCACCCGTCTCGGCCTCCCAAAGTGCTGGGATTACAGGCTTGAGCCACCGCGCCCGGCCTGTTTTTGTTTTCTTTATTTGTTTGTATGAAATCTTTATATATGTGGCACCCAGGGTTATCTTCTGTTTTACTGGCTTTGTTCCTTCCTAGCCTCACCCCTGGTAAAGAGGAGCGTCTTAAAGGTCCTGACACATACGTTTTTATAAAAATGACCAATGTGAGCAAGGTAAAGTGATTTAAATTAATTATTCCACTCTGGGAAAAAAAAAAAAAAAAAAGGAAGAAACAAAAGTCAGAAGTCTATGCCACAGGGGACTGTAGAAAAACACATGCAGTAAGATGCCCCGTTATTATGGATTCACTTTGCCTTCCCAGAATGGGATCCTATAGGACACAGTACTACTTCAGGGCTCAATGCTTTCCAGCATTGATCATGGGAGGACACCAGTGGAGTTTAAGTTGCGACTCAGGATAGAACTCGAAGTAGAAAAGAAGGAAAAACTGACGTTTGGAGGTACACCTCTCCAAAACCAACGATAAAAAATGAAAGAGCAAGCAAACACCATCAACAAAATACATGCACAGATAAGCTAAGAGTGCTTTGTGCTGTCTTCTAATCTCTGTCATTTCATGATTTGCTACTGGCAATTGTTGTTATTCAAGCAATGAATGAGGACAGAATGTCCTTCCAACCATGGTACCTATAGCCGTTCCTTTTTGTGCAAAATTAAGCAAAGTGCAGCAATTCTTGATTACTATTATTTTCTTTCTTACTCCAGGAATTTTAACTTTGTTCAGGTTGGAAAATGGGTGATCTTAGTTCACAGGATGCCTCTGATTAGCTCTATCTGTTTATCTGTCTATCTATGATGGTTAATTTTATGTGTTAACTTGACTGGGCCATGGGTGCCCAGATATTTAGTTAAACATCATTCTGGGTGAGTCCATGAGTGTATTTCTGAAGGAGATTGATATTAGAATTGGTAGACTGAGTAAAGTAAATTGCCCTCCCCAATGTGGGTGACACTCATCCAATTCATTAAACGCTGTGTAAGGGAGAAATGTGCTTTCCTTGTTTGACTTTCTTTAAGCTGGGACATTGGTCTTTCTATGCCCTGGAACTCTAACTTACACCATTGGCCCTCCTGGGTCTCCAGCTTGCCTACTGGACTTCATGGGATGTGTCAGCTTCCATAATTGTATGAACCAATTCCATATTTTCTTTCTTCCTTTTTGTATGTCTGTCTGTCTATCTATCTATCTATCTATCTATCTATCTATCTATCTATCTATCTATCATTTATTCTTGCCACTATTCCATATCTACTACCACTTTTAATCAGCTCTTGATATATATTTTTTTTCTTTTTTCTTTTTTTTTTTTTTAGACAGAATCTCACCCTGTCACCCAGGCTAGAGTGCAATGGCAAGATCTCAGCTCACTGCAAACTCTGCCTCCTGGGTTCAAGTGATTCACCTGCCTCAGCCTCCTGAGTAGCTGGGATTACAGGGGCCTGCCACTGTGCCCGGCTAATTTTTGTATTTTTTTTTTTAGTAGAGATGGGGTTTCACCATGTTGGCCAGGTTGTCTCGAACTTCTGACCTCGTGATCCACGCGCATTTGGCCCAAAGTGCTTGGATTAAAACAACACAAATGTATTGTCTTACCATTTTGAAGGTTAGAGGTCCCACACAGGATGAACTGGGCTAAAAGCAAGTTGTCGGCAAGGTTGCATTCCTTCTGGAGGCATTTGGGGAGCATCTATGTCCTTGTTTTTTTTCCTGTTTCTAGGGGCTGCTAACATTTTTTGGCTCACGATTCATTTTTTTTTTCCATCTTCAAAGTCAGCAACATTGCATCCCTCTCACCCTTCTTTCATGGTCACATTTCCTTCTGACCACAACCAGGAAACATCTTCCACTTTCAGGAACCCATGTAACCAGATTGGGTCCCACAGGATAATCTCTTCATCTCAAGGCCCCTAATTGTATACGCAAAGTTCCTTTTTCCATGCAAGGTGACACATTCAGTTTTTTTGAATTAAGATGGTGGGCATCTTGGAGAAAGGCGTGGTGTGTTCTGTGCATTATCCTGCCTTCAAGAAGCAAGCCCCATTTTTAAAAACATTGCTTTCTGTGTTTAGGGTAAATTCTTGTTATAAACTCACCAGTTTCTGATCCTGAAAATGACTTTTGGTATCCTAAGATCTCATGTACTGAAGAAGTATCAACTAATTTAAATGCTCACCCTGGAATGTGTGCCTTAGGGAATGTCGCCACTTTCATGAGCTTCCAGTCTTTTCTTTGGTGTGGGAGAACAAGCCTGGTTGCCTAAGTTCCCTAGTGCAGTGAGAGTCTTGAAAATATGAGGCAGCTCACCTATGCCCCCACAAGCTTCCATTCTCCTCGGAGCTCCTCTGGACTCCATGCTGGGATGCTCTGCCTTTACTACATGCATGCGTATGTCCTTCCTAATTTCCGAGAGAAGAGAGAGCCTTGAGGATTTGGGTTATCCTAAGTTAATGACTAAAATTTATGTGTACTCCAAAATTCAGATCTATTTATGCTTCTGCTTATCGAATCTCTCAAATCCACCTCAAAATTGCCACGTCCAAAATTAAATTTGTTGTCTTCCCCACACTAAATTTCAAAATCTGTTCTCTTTTTTGGGCTTTCTATTAGAGCCAATGGTACTAGTAATCACTTTTTACTTTCACGAGCCATTGATCTCCTAAAGAATTGTGGAATTCTTTCACTTCAACAACTGTCTGATCTGAGCAGCAACCATCGCCTCTTACCTTTAGTGGTCACCTAACTGATGTCTCCATACAACCTCTTGCTCTTTACAATCAATTTTCTAGAAAAAAGTCCAGAATGAGCTTTTCAAATAACCATCTGGTAGTATCCTCCTCTCTGCTTGAAACAATCCAATACCTCTTCACCATGGTTGGTCATGCCTGATCTGGCCTGGCTCTGTTGTTATATTCATCAGGCATCCTTACACTCAGTGCTTTCAGCCACCCAGAACTTGGTATGCCATTCACAAAATGTTCTGTGTTGCCCACTAAGAGAAGGCTTTTCTTCAGGCTCCCCACTCTGCCTGGTATCCTCCTCCACTACCCTCATCCTCTGCAAGCCCTCTTCATGAGATAAGCACAAGTCTGGTTATCAGGCCTCGAGTCACACATTCAGCTCTTATTGAAATCTTTTTAGCAACCCCCTATGCTGGATCAGACCTCATTGTCCTCATTGCAGCTTGTAATTGCATTCTCATGCAGATAAGGTATCTGTCTGTCTGCTTAGGATTGTATTTTCAGCACATAGTCCAGGCACCTGCCTTGTTTTAGTTTCACACATAGCATCACAGCAGCTTGATGATCAGCTTCCCTCTCCCCAGGTTTCCCTTTCCCTCTCTCTGCCTACACTGCCACTAGAATGAGCTCTCAAAAGTGTAAATCTGAGGATGCCAGTCCTCTGCTTCTGATTTATTTTTAGAATGGGGATGCTTTCATATTGCCTACTGAAAGTAGTCGAACATCCCTTAGCTTTATTGATAGCACTGCAGAACTTAGGCACCTGCTCCCTGATTCCCCATTTTTTCTCCTCCTAATACCCAATGGTTACCCCCACTCAGAGCTGCTCACTGTTGCTGGGACTCGCTGCTCTACTTTCATTTTTGCCTTTCCCTCTGTTGCCTGAACCACCCTTCCCCCAGCTTCTGCATGCTCCAGGCTTTCCCACAGCCCACTCCCACAAGCCGGCTCCTCTAGCCTATTCTTGTCCTTTCCAGCTGGCCAGCCTCTCTTCATCCCCCACAGGCTCACATGTTTGTCACATGTTGAAAACACACAGAGCAGCAAGACTAGAGCTGTGTGTGCGCGGATGTCTCCTTTCAACCACGTAATAAGCAAACTATTTGTTGAGCTTCCATTATATGCCAGGCATTATGGACACAAGAATAAGTAACACACAATTCCTGTCCTCAAGGAGCTTACACTCTAGTGAGAGCAATAGACAAGCAGTGGATGACGGAATACAGTCATCTAAGTATTATGCTCACCTTAAATAGTCTATAAACTCCTAAAGAAAAGAGCCATATCCTTACATCCCTTTTACCCACATATGTTTTAATAAAGAAATAGTGTCCAAACATTAATCAAACCCTCAGAGTTTTATGGTAGAAATTGTGACTTCTTCTGTCTAACTGCAAGAAGATATAACAAAGACCCCTGCATTTTGTAAAGTCTTCTATATGAAAAGTATTTCTAGATCAGGAATAGAGCCAGATCTGGTCCCTGAAGACCCATTCCATGTCTGTCATTAGAAGCCAAATGACTACCATCTTTACTCAGAATAATGAGCAGCAATGCCGATTGCTGTTTTAACATATGACAGCCAAAACCATTCAGAGAGGCACAGTGAGAGTACAATTCTAATGCAATGTTGTCTTAATCAAATACTTCTTTATCAATAACTTATGGTTAAATTTTTTTTGATTGATTTGCTTGCATTACTGACCCTAAGGAGAGGTGTTAGCTGTGGCAGTTTTATTACACTTTTGTTCAGGTCAACCATCATGACCCAGACCCTGTTGGAATGATTTTTAAATAAATGAAAACAACCCAAAAGTCTAGTCAACAAATTTGATTATATACATGCATTAAAAAATTATTAAACAAATAGTTTTCAAAGTAAAAAAAGATGAGAAATGTCACTTGCAGCACATGTCAGAGATAAGTGTCTTAATTTCTTGTATTTTCTAAGCATATGCCTCCCTGTCTTTGATTCTCCTTTTCCATCAACCTGGAATGCCTTCTCCATGCTGTTCTCCAGACAGGCACATGGCATCCTTAGCTGGTGCTTCCCTAATGACAACACCACTCCTCTTGGGCTTGTTAAAGCTTGTACCCCACTAGCTTGTGAACTCAAAGAAAGCAAAAGTCAAGTCTCATCCTCTGTAGCTCTGCAACATACTATGAGTATCTGTCTAATGAAAGAGAGTTCATTCCAATTCAGTTAGGAAACTGGTAACTAATTAGTAAAAGAAACAGATGATATAAATATCCCCCACAATAGAAAACACAATTTTGCAGTAAATGTTGGAAATAAAATATTTAAAATCACAAGAATACATGGACACAGGGAGGAGAACATCATACACCTGAGCCTGTCGGGGGATCAGGGGCAAGGGGAGGGAGAGCATTAGGACAAGTACCTAATGCATGTGGGGCTTAAAATCTAGATGACAGGTTGACAGGTGCAGCAAGCTACCATGGCGTATGTATACCTGTATAACAAAAGTGCACGTTCTGCACATGTATCCCAGAACTTAAAGGAAAATTAAAAAATAAAAAATAATGCAAAGGCATCACCACTAAACAAGATGATCTTAAAATGATAATGCCAAATGCTGTAGAACTTACAGTAAAATAGGGCTAGATAATTTGCAGCAGTAGTACAATAATTTGTGTGTTTTATTTGTGGCAAGAAAACAATATGGAAATGAAACAGTAAATCATGGCGTGTCAATCTGCTATGGTTTGAATATATACCCAAAGTTCATAAGTTGAAAACTTAATCCCCAGTGCAACAGTGTTGAGAGGTGTGACCTTTAAGACACGATTAGGTCATGTTGGCTTTGTTCCTATGAATGAATCCATGCTGTGATCACAGGAATGGTTCCTCATCACAGGTCCCTGATAAAAGGATGAGTTCATCCTCTGGCCCCCTTTACTCTCTCTTGTCCTCTCTTTGTCCTCCTACCATAGGATAATACAGTAAGAAGGCCCTAGCCAGATATGGCCCCTCAATCTTGGAATTCACAGCCTCCAGATATATGAGAAATAAGTCTCTGTTCTTTATAAATTACTCAGTCCCAGATATTCTGTTATAGCAGCACAAAATGAACTAAGCTACAATGCAGTAAAATATTCCACAACAATTAAAAATGATAGTTACAAATACTCTGACATTATGCCTTATGAAACTGTGTATTTCATAATACACAAGAGCTGCAAATAAAACAGACATGGTTTGATTTCAGATGGCACACTCTGGGTGAACCTTTAATATGTTTTATTTTTATTTTTACAAGTGTGCTCTACAATTCAACAGCATAAAAATCATAAACTTCTTTTTCGGACTGTGTTCTAAAGTTCCGTATTAAAAATGATGTGATTTCTAAGTAACTTCATATTTGTACCACACCATGACTCAACACAATTTCTAAATATTTTGAAAATACTCCTTTTCCTTCTCTACACATACACTGTATATACGTATTTGGGGATGTGTGAGTGTGACTATTTTATTGTATTTATATAAAAACAATTCTAGGTAAATTCCAGGTAAACATGTTAGATTGAATATACAAATACTATATATTTTCTCTTCCTCTCAAAATCCCATTAAAATGACAA